>NC_140768.1:159868293-161112793 GCF_044657685.1 Stegodyphus dumicola | reverse complement strand
TATTCAATAGTATCTTGATTCGTATTCGTTTTATTAAGTGTTAAACTATTTGGGTAAATTTTGAATCGCTCAAAAGTAGAGTTATTATTGAAAGTTATAATATCATCTATGTATCTAAAAGTATGAGCAAATAGCTTTAATTCATTTTTTTAAAACTTAGTTGGAATTTATATTCAAAAGTAAAAAGAAAAAGGTTACAAATTTGTGTAGAACTGTTTGCTCCCATAGGAATTCCTCTAACTTGCTGAAAGATCTTATTATTGAATTTAACTACATTAAATTAAAAAGTACCGGCGATGGCAAGATTTTACCATGGTTTGAAGACTAAGTAATTTATTCCTTTCAGAAAATTTTCTCGGAAAGCAAATCATCACTTACGGATAGAAGAATGTTCTAAGAACTACGGGATAAATTTATAATGGGAATAAAAGAATGATAGAAATCGGAAACTCTTTTCTAGTAATCATTTTACTCCTTGAAAGTTGGTTTCAGTATCACCTTTTTAAGGAAATGACACATGAAATGGATTTCAGAAACTTAATCTCGAAATCATCAATAACTATCCAATATTCTGAATTTGTAAATATTTATTTAATTTGCATTTCAACCAAATGTTGAAAACAAAGCGGAAAAAAATCTCCTTACAAAAGGAAAAAAAAAAAAAAATAAGATTCCCATTCTTTTACAGTGATATTCCATTAAATTATATCAGAAAATCATGTCACTGTTGGATGCAATAAATACTAATTTCAGACATGTTGCCTGTTTATGTTGTTAACTCTCTTTTGCAACTGAACACTGGTAGTTTTGCCTAAGTTTGAATTCCGGCGAATGCGTTCGTTTCTTGGTATTTTGGTCAATTTTAGGTTGAATATACCAAACCAGTTTCCCTGAAAAAGTCATCTACAAACGCATCCTTTTCCTCAAGCAGGTGCCCATCGTTTGCTACCTGACGAACGTGCAAGAATTTTTCTTCTTTTACACAGCTTTCATAATCACATATTACCCACCAGCGGCCGAGCGGTAAAGACGCTGAACACTGGTAGTTCGGTCCGAGGTTCGAATCCCGCGAACGGGCTGGCTGCATGGTCGTTTTCGTGGTTTTCCCCATGTGTAACGTGTATACGAGCCAGTTTCCCTTAGAAAATCCTCCACGAAGGCATCCCTCCATTTAGGCCGATAACCCTCGTGTGCTTTGCCTTCTATAGTACCATACCAATAATACCATAATCACATATTATATTATTGAACATTTTTAATTTGCAAAACTGTAAGTTATGGAAAACTCAATGACATATTTATTTAGATTAATAAAAAGATAAAAATTAAATGCATCATCGGCATGATTTTGTTAGTAATATCATTATATAATCTATTGTACTTTTTTTTTTTTAGTGTACTGGGGAATTAAAGAAAATTTCTCAAAAGTATCACCATGTTTTCGTAAACTGATATATATTGTTAAATTATTATATTAAATTTCAGTTTATTACAGCACAAATCGTAAATAGCTGCATTATGTATAGCTCTTGCTTCACTGAGCTTTCGGAAGTTAATCTGCGTTCATCCGCATAATCGAGAAGCAGGTCGATTTGTTTCTCAGTGCAATCGCTGTGGGATCTTAATTCTACTGACCGATGTTCTATAAATTTAAAATATTTTGCCCTGCCTAAATTCTTTAGCTCTCTATATTCTAAAACTTTTGCCGTTGTCAAGTGCCAAATTCTTAGAATTTCGCCATCCCTAAATTTTCTTGTTCGATGCCTCTTTAAATTCTAAGAATTTTTCAGCCATTAATCTGCCTCCTGGCCAGACGTGTTTTTCGATGCCACATATGTCACTGAAAAAGGTTGAAAAATCGGAATTTTAAAAGCAAACTTCCTACTTTTCATCAAATAAATTTTATCGATTAGCAGTGCTATGGAAGCATTAAAACATTTATGTAATAAATACACAAATACTTCAGAAAAATTTTTTTCTCTCTACTGAAGAAAGGCCTGTCTCTGACTACCTGCGAATTTGATTAAGTTTTATCCAAAATCTACGTCAAAGCGTTTCTTTTTGGCCTAATATTAAATTTTACATTGGCATGTTCCTGTCCCTGCTTGATGTTGACAAGATTTATTCAAAACTTACTATTCTTATTTTTTATTTTAAAACAAACAATTTAAATGGAAATCCTCAGCTTGCTTTTATTTATTTAAATAATAACATTTGATAATGTGAATTGAGATCTCTAAGTAATTTGCGTATTTGAACCCAAAAAAATGTTAAACACTAGTTTTGAAGCTTTTGTTTTGGTTTGCTTTATTTTTCTTTCAAAGCACGCGAGAGCTATCTGCCTAAAGGGAGGAATGCCTCCGTGGAGGACATTCTAAGAAAAACTTACTCGCGCCCACATTATGCACAGAGAAAACCACAAAAATTCCACTTTGAAAGGTAAAAGTGTCTAATTTTTTAGAGCGAGCTTTTCCTAACAATGAATTTTAGCAATTTAATACAAGTGCTATATTTAATTAAGAATTAAAACAATGTTCTTTTGTGATTTACGTAAGGTAACTCTTTCTGTCAAAAATAATCATATGAAAATGCACCGAATTTCAGTACCATGTAATTTAGTTCGGAAATTGAGAGGTATCTGTGACATCTTGTCTATATGTAGAAAATTTTTAATAAGGTTATTATGACTGAAATTTGTTTCAAAATATTCAATATTTCATAACTTCTATCAACCAATAAATGCGATAAAGGTAAACTCCCCTTTTATAAATATGAAACAAGATAAACGAAATAAATTTGTGGTAAAATGAATTAGAAACATTATGTCGAAATGACTGACACTGAGCATGTGTTTGTTATTTTAATAGTAATTTAATTATCAATTACATGTAGCTTTCAATAGGAATTAGGTATTTTAAGCCTCTTATAAATTTTTTCTTAGCGTTAAAGCTCGATAACATGAATCAAAAGCAGAAAATTAGTTAAACTACACTCTCTCACTAGTCGTAAGATGATATTACTGAAACATGCAAAAAAAAAAAAAAAAAAAAAATTAACATTCTATAAACGTACATTAAAATACCGAAACGCAATAAAAATCAATAACATTTATACTTAAAAAGCAACAAAGCCGGGCTCATGTGAATCACTAGAAGAGGCGCCAAATTGGCTATACGAATTCGAAAATTACTTTAATTATTAGGGGAAATAGGCTTCGTCAAACTTAAATCAATAAAACAAACCAAAAAAATTGCAAGAAAACATGGAAATTAATGCAATATGCATTTCAGTGTTATTTTTATTTATCAAAAACGAATTTTTTAACGTTTTCATTTGAAAATTATAAATAATTGGCTACATTATTTCTCTGAATTTATAAAACTACAATTAAAAAATACTTTAAGAATTATGGTATAATTATGCTATAAGAGTTATGAGATTTTGATTTAATACAATTACTTTTGCTTAATACAAGTGTAGCTATTTTTATATTTATATGGACGCGCATTGACCTTTCTGCCTCAGGTGAAAAAATATCTTGGCACGGCTCTGATAAGCAATTAAGATTAGAAATATGCACAAAATTGGTAACAAGGCAATACAAAACTTCCTTTTCTGTTTTGGATTTCCAGAAAAAAATATCTTTTTTCGTCTAACCAAAGCATGGACACAAAACGTGTTCCTTCCTCCGTAAGGGTAAAAGCAGCCCATCTGCTTAATCGCCTATAAGCGGTAATCAAAGGACAGTAGGAAACCATCACTTAAGTGAAACGACTTGTTGATCGCCCTACAAGGAGGGGGGAAGAAAATCTAACAAAGGTCGTTTTCAGGACAATTTTGGTTCACTCTAAATGAAAAAAAAAATTGTAAACATGGTTAATTTTTACTGCAGTTTTCGAGATGTAAATAGATTTGAATGCGAGCCGCCCGGTGGGTTAAATAATGCACAATTCAGATAAGTATTCCATCTTTCAATACAAAGAATGTCAAGTATGTCAGGAAAAGTTGTGGGAGTTGCATTAAACTAGTAAAAATTTCTTCTAATGGTAGAGAAGTATAAAGGTTTTCAAAGTCATAGCAGTTAATGTTCTTGATTGTTAAACTTTTAAAACTGCTGAGAACTGGAGCATTATTATAAATAATCCAACTATAATTGTGTTGTTTGTTAACGAGTTGTTGGATTAAATTACAGATTTTTTTAAGTATAATTGCAAATATGTAATCTATATTCTTTTTATAATTATTTGTACCATTAGCAATAAATCTAAATTTGAGTGGTGATTTATGAAATTTTGGGAGAGCATATAGATTTGCTAATCTATTGTAGCTAGATGGTTGTGAAATTTGCAGTTTCTTATGAAATGCTTTTAGCTTTTTTGCAATAACATTTTCTTGTAGATTGGTGAGTTTGTAAGTAATGACATTATTTAGTTCAGTATTAATTAATGAGACATAAAAAATTTTTCATATTATGCTAAAATTATTATTGGCTTTGTCAATTTTGGTAATTATGAACTTTTGTTTTAAATCCTGTAAGTGAGGAATGAAAATATTCCACGGTAAACTGCTATTAAATTCAATTCTTCGAATTCTTTGCTTGAATTCTTCTAATACTGCATGTTTCCAAGCCATAAAGGTAGAATTTGGAATATTTAATTTGAAACTAGTTTTAACTATAAATTCGTCTATATTTTTTACGAAACTTTTAAAACTGTGATGTTTGTTAATTTTTAGTACTGGTCGAAATTTGGTACGTTTTCCATTAAAGTTCTTAAATGTTGGTTTTGAACTATTGCTAAATTGCCTGTAATAATATGTTGATGAAATTTATCTATGAAATCTTTGTATTGAAGCTCTTTGCAGTATCAATGGGCTGCAAAAGCTAATTCATGGTGGTTAATTAGCAATTTACTTAGAGATATTTCGTATTTGAAAGCTGGTGAGATCTGTATATATAAATGCATATTACTATCTAGAGCAGAAGAAACAAAATGGTGATAAATATCACAAAATACCCAAAAATAAAAATATCGAGCTAAGAAATGCAAATGGAACTACAAAATCTTGATAAATTTTCTGGAACCTTAAGGCGATAAGAAACATTTTTTTCTTAAAAAAGTTTATAAATACATAACCATTTCCGTTTTCTTGGAATTTTCTTTTTTGAAACTTACAACAAATGGATGAACGTTAGCTATCTGACAACTCAGAAAGCATCAGTTCCAGACGCAACCAATGAAAAATCCACATTCCTTAGCTTCCCTAGCGAACTGGATAGGACAATTTTTCTCTCAAGAGTGACGTCACTAGTGACGTAATAAACCACCCCAGGCTGTAACCAACCGTAAAATCCCATTTACCTTAGATTCCCGAACGAGTTCAGTGAAAAATATTTTTCATCATTTATTTTATAGGAAAGTACACTGAGAAGATTTTTTCAAAAATAAATACTCATATTTTCCGTCTCTTAAGAAATTCATTTAAAATTCTTATGTTTGGTAATATGCTTACATCTACGCATACTGACCATACTAATTAATATTATAATAAGAAAATTATAATATTATAATTAATATTTACTTAAGTTATGGGTTTTAGTAACTAAAACCTGGAAAATGAAATGCAACATTTTTTTCCTGAAGAGGCAATTTCCCCAGAAGGGCTATTAATTTCGTTTTGGCATTTTGCGTTGATTCGCTGTAAACGGAAAATCACTTTTCAGATTGTTGTCACCCAAAATTATCGCACTGTATTATATTTAAATATATTAAATAATGAAGAATCTGCAGAAATGTATGCATGTTTCTTGCACTGCGATAAAACAACGGAGCCTGGAGCCATTCAGTTTTGAATGACGTAATCCTACTGCGAATATTTAATTTTATTTTATTATTTTAAAGAAAATATAATTTTGTGTCCAGTACTATTGGGTCAGTCCATAAATTCGTGCGCATTTTTTGGTAAATTTTTAAATAATATAAAAAAAACACAATTTAATATTTTAATCAATATATATTTTCATTCATTATCTACAATGTCTCGCCATTTTACAGGCAGTTTTTTATGCCATTGCTGTAGAAAGACTCTAGTTTTGATGAAAAAAAAAAAAAAACTTGAAAGTTCATTGTGTGCAACCTGTTTTAGAATTTAATTTTTTTTTTCCCAGTTAAAACTTTGAATGGCTCGAAATAAGTCAAAATCACTTGGGGATAATATCTGGGGAGTAAGCAGGATGTGGCAAAATCTTCCAAATAAATTCACTCATTTTTTGCAGCGTTGTTCGAGCCGTATGCGGTCTAGCGTTATTATGATGTAACAACACTTTCTTGATATTCACCCATCGTGGGCGTTTTTTGATCCATTCTAAGTTTAGACGGCAAAGTTTTTCACTATAAACTTTTGAATGAACCGTTTGATTTGGTGCTAACAGTTCAAAACGTCCTGAACGGGTTCATCATCCATGCTGCTTTTTCCAACTTTAAATTTTTTAAACCATTTCTGGGCAGTCCTTACACTAATAGTGTGTTCACCATGTACACTATTCATTTTTATGGCTGAAAACCTGGCAGATTCCCCACACGAAAATAAAAAATGTAGCACAGCACGTTTGTACTGGTTATCTACGTTCATCCTCTATGGGTACTAAAATGCGTTCGATATTTACGAAAGTTGGTGACGAACTGAATAATATGTTAGTCAAACTATGTCAGTCAAACAATGACATGTTTCAACAGGTTCAAAATTGTATTGTTTTAGTAAATGCGTCATAGTGAATTCCACACATACTCTTAATGCGCACGAACTTAAGGACAGACCCGATATATCCTAATAAGCGTAATAAATTAGTAAATAAACATAAGCTGAAGCGCGTCTTTCGCATTAAAATGCTAAACGTCCTTTTAAAGTAAGTCTTCCTCATTACTAATTAAGAAAACACAATACATTTGTAGAGACATTAGGTTCAATACATTTGTAGAGACATTAGGTTAATTGGAAAAGCAAGAGAGATGGAAAATTAGCAACCGCCTTCGCCGGGAATCGAACCACGGACCTCTGGAATTCCGGCCCAGCGTGCAGAACCACTACATCACTAAGGCACGTTAGGAAGGCGGGAGAAATACATTATACATTCTTATTTGTAGCTTTTGACTTATGTATTAAAAGCAACAATGGGATTTCCAACCTTAACGTTCCGTCAAATAAAATAAAATAAATAAAAAATGTCTCCGACTTTCGCTAAAAGCTAATTTGAATTTCAATGTAAATGAATCCAGACGTACGCATCTTCAATAATTCATTCCCGAAAAAGAGCATTACGAATGATTATTTATATAACGCGTACTCTGTTAGAAATTTGTAATTAAAATAAGCAATTCCGATTATTTTCGGTAGTCGTGTTTCCCATTTAATAATGTTAAGAATTGTGTGCTTAGATAGGTAATTTTATTAGAAAAAAACGTTTTGTTGTCTTTTTAGTTCAAAGGAGCACTTTTCCCAGAAGGACTATTAATTTCGTTTTGGCATTTTGCGTTGAAATATCGGTTCACTTTTCAAACTGTTGCCACCCAACATTAGAGCCCTGTATTTTATGAAAGAAATTAAATACTGAATAATCAGCATGAATGTATGTATGTTTCTCGGATTGTGATAAAACGACGGTACCTAGACACAACCAATTTTTGAGTAATGTAATCCTCCACTGAATATGGACATCTGAAAGCCATGTTTTCGAATTTGGAATTTGTTTTATTATCGATTTCATATTTTGTAACACTTAACGAATTTTTGGTTAACAAACTCAACCATTTCAAGGCGAGCAATGGCAAAACTGTTCGAGAGAAAGAAGATTTTTATCTCCAGCGCGCAAAAGACTGATAGAAAGTACACAGTGACACATAGAAAATATCTGATGTGGACACCATTTGACGTCCTTGTACTGCCTATTAAGCAGTTAACTGTGATTGACGAGTATACTCCTCATGGAGAAGCGGCACTATTTTGTGTATTGACGAGTACACTCGTCATGCGTATAATGAAATGGAAACATAAGAGGAAGGTTTATTTAATAAGTACTGTACATAATGACAACGTAGTAGAAACATAGAAAAGAAAAATAATAACAAAGAAACCGGAGCTAGTGTTTGATTATAAGAAAAAATCTGATGTGTACACCCCATGACTTCCTTGTACGGAATATTAAATTATACGCATTTTTTCTTGCATTTCATTTAAACTTATTGGATTGAATTAAATCTACTTCGCCGACAGCGCATATACCATAATAGAATAAATGCATTCTCTAAAATTCACTCTAGTACTTGTTTACCATAGCGACACTCTGGCGCTAGATTCACTTAACAGTATTAATAATTATATAACAGTTAACTTACATAATAATTATATAACGAAAACTAAGTTAACTGTTATATAATCCAATAATTTTATAACAGTTAACTTATATATTTCGTTCATATTATAACTCATAATGCACAAAATTTATATCATTTAAAGAATAGAATTATCTAATCGTTGCCACATGTTCTCTTAAAATACTGTAATAAAGCTAGAATGATGTATAAAAGAAATTAAGCAAACAAAAACAAAAAAGAACAGTTTTTCACAGATGATTTAGTATTTCTCATTGAATTAATTCAGTTCTCTCTACGCTAGAAGGCAAAAATACATAAAAACTCAAAATATCTATATTAAAAATTACGAAGTAAATCTTAAACACTTATTTCCTCGAAAAAATTCCAGAAAGAATTAAGCATGATTTAATTGGCAATAATAAATGAATGCATTATCTTTGTTGTTACGAAGCTAAGTTTCTCTAGATTGGCAACAAATCCACCAGTCTCCTGTTTCAAATGTAAACATCAATGACCGCCATAAAAAAAAGGATTAGCGGCACTTAGACAACTTTAAAATTGTTGACAATTCTAAAAATATTGCGTACAGATTTACTAAAGGCATAAAAATCTTAACCGGAAGATAAAAAAAACATAATACAATCATTTTTAAAGCATAAAACGTACAATTTACAAACATATAAGAGTAAAGAAACTGAGATCACTGAGCCGGGTAACAGAGTGGATATATATATAAATATATTTATATACGTTTGATGCGGCCAATTGCAACCATAATACGAGGTGCACATCTACATGTTATAGCAGTCCTATATACAAAATTTCAACGTTCTGAGGCTACTCGTTTTTGAGTTATGCCAGATACGTACGTACGCACGTTCGTACAGACGCCACGAAAAATTCGCTTCAGAATTAATTTTAAAGCAGTTTTATAATTTTTTTGAAGGAAAAGAGTATTTTATTCTGTCCTTACGTACAGATAGCACGCAAGAAGATCGTTAAATTGCATTCGATAGCGGTCAAAATGGGTATTTTCGTTGAAATATGCTGCCTGAAACTTTTCGCGATTACAATACTTCCTTTTTACTTCATACAAGGAAGTAAAAAATGGGTAGAGTGGATAGGAGCGATGGAATTATCATAGCGTACTCCACAGCAACGAAACGACTCAAAAAGTACTACAAAAAGACATTTCTCCATTTCCTAGACATTACGTGTTTGAATGCATTCATATTATATAAAAAAAATAATGGAGACTTTATCGCGTATCAACTTTTGACTCAAATTTGTTGAAGACACTTTTGCGACGCATCCAGTTGAAAGAAATAAATCGACACAAACTCCACCATTTAGACCCAATATAAGCCAATTCGGCGGGAATCATGTTCCGGATTATATACCCGAAACATCGAAAAAAAAAAAAAAAAACAATCCTGCGCGAAGGTGTTCGCATTGGTACAAACGCAAGATCAGGAAGGAATTGCGTTACTGTTGTTCGATTTGAAAAGTCCCATTGCGTATAGTACCCTGTTTCGCTGAATAACACTCCACAGCAGGAATTTAATTTCTTACTTTTATTTGTATAATATTTAATTTAATTGATTGCGTTTTTAGTTTAATATGTATGCAATATATGCTTATGTTAACCAAGTAAGTAAATATTAGTAATAAAATTTTAAATTTTATAAAATAAACCCATCTTTTCCATCCAATATCTTAGCGCAACTTACTCTGTGATTGACGAATATATTCGTCATGGCTCGACTCTGGCGACACGAAACGGTGCGCACTCTTAAACGAGGGCGCCAGAGTTAACTGGTTAAATTATACACATTTTTTGCTGCACTTCATGTGAACATATTTCCTCGAATTTCGTTAGAGATACATTTCTAATTCCACCAGTTCAATTCTCACATAGCAGCATTGCAAAAATAAAATACTGAAGACCAAAACTCATTAAAAATTGGGAAATACACTGTGATGACGTGACGAGTACGAATGCTCAGTTTAGGCGAACGGCGTGTAGCGTCTCTCTCTCACGTGACTTACATTAGAATAGAAGAGACTGTTAGTAACGCCAACCAAGCGTAATAATAATAATGTTTCTATTTTTTTTTTTTTTTTTTTTTTTTTTTGTGTAAACTATTTGTTTTGCTCGTGTGTTAATAAAGTGTTCGTGCTGTTATATGAAGTGCCCACATTAAGTCTAGATTAAGTACTAAATACATATCCAGAACCCACGTTGAAGTATGTATGACATACACAAAGGTCTAAAACACCAAACGCACTTAAAAACATTTAATAAAAGAATCCTTACCAATAAAATTGGTTTGTTTCTAAGGAAAAAACAAGCAATTCCGCCAGCGGCAAGGAAGACCAAATTTTCTGTGCTCAAAATTGAAAGTTGACTGTTGGTCGCACTGGTTAAAAAGGCTCTGGAATGGGTGCTTCCAACAGTCTTAATTCACTGTTCTACTAAGAGTTTCAAATGTAAATAAATGCGGCCTCGTTAGACGTAACTCCACTTTTAAATAGTTGATGATTTTACAACTACTGCAGGCAGCTCAAAAACCAAAAACGGGACATATGAACAAGATAATTCAATTCCTTTTAATGCAGAAAATGCACAGTTTACCAACAGGTAAGCCTAAAAAACTGACCTCGCCGACAGAGTGGTATATCTTTATATACTTCTGGTGGATGCAACTAAAAAGAGAGGTGCACAACTACATGTTATAGCAGTTCCATATACAAAATTTCAACGTTTTACGTCTACTTGTTTTTGAGTTATGCGATATACGTATATACGTACGTACGCACAAATGTCACGAAAAACAATATCATCTGAATCCCTTTTAAAACCGGTCCGAAAAAAAAAAAAAAAAAAAAAAAAAAAGGTGGTCCTTAAGTGCAGATGTCACGCAAAAATTTCTTTCAAATGGATTTGGGTTTCGTGAGTTTAAGCGTTGTTGGTTCGAAATGAAAACCACTTTCAAATCGTTGCCACCAAATATTATCGCCCTGTATTATATTTAAAGAAATTAAATAATGAAGAATCTGCATAAATGTATGTATGTTTCTCGCAATGGCGATAAAACGACGGTAACTGAAGCCATCAAAATTTGAATTACGTAATCCTCCCGCGAATATGGGCAACTGGAAGCCCAAATTTGGAATTTGATTTATTATGGATTTCATATTTTGTAAAACTTTAATGAACTTTTGATTAACAAACTCAACGATTTCAAAGCGAGCCATGGCAACGTTGTACATAAAAAACATTTTTATTTCCAACCCGCGAGACTGTATCCGAAATTTTAAAGTATATGCTCATTTTAAAATTATTTTGTGATATTGCTGTTGAACTTAATTATATGGTTTCTGTGCGAAGAACATGATATTGAAAAAATAAAGGTAACGCACAAAATGTAGAAAAAACGGCCCTTTGGACGTAATTTAAAATCTGAAGCCTTTCAGATCTTTTACTTTATGAACTTTTTTAATATTTATATCTAAAAATTTCATCAAATTAAACTATGAATATTAATTTATCTTAAATTTTCTTTCTTTTTTTCTGGGACAACATATGTAAGCAAAATTTGAAAATGGGCCATGTGTAATTCAATAATTAATGACATCAAAATTATTTTGGAAAGACATATTCGGAGATAGGACTAGCAACACAGCCGGGTCAACTCAGCGGCAAAAAGCTTAGCGCTAGCCCTGCTTAGGACAATATTCCTGCATAGCTTTATGATGTTAGAGATCAAATATTGTCTTTCCAAAATGTTATCTTCAATTAAAATAATAACGTCCACATTTACCTCCTATGAAGCATACAGAAATATTAATTTTAGAATATAGTAGCGGAAGCACCCGATGTCAGTTAAGTTAGATTGATAGTTATGCATCTAACAACAGAGAGAACGAAAAATAAACTAATTCTGTCTAATTATATGAGCAACAATGGTTAGTTTTTAATGATTTTCGTCTTTCTAATAAAATGGTCGTAAAAGCTAAAGTTCCTTCCAACATTTCACCTATATTCAATTTTAGTCGATTAAATATAGCAAAAAGTGGATCATAATTGATCAGAAATCGATAACGCGAACAAACACACAAACATCTTCTTTACATGCAAAGATTTTGCAAAACTTACAAATTTTAATTAACAAACTCTACGATTTAGACACTTTCGAAATAAAGCATTTTTACCTACAACGCGCGAGATTGTTGTCACTCGGAAAAATCAGTGCGAAAATTAGCCGCTTTCAGAGTTTTTAATTAATATTTCAGGTGATTAAGTCGTACGAACATGGGAATAGTCGAAATGGCTTCCCACGAATTTTTGGAATCGGGAATAATGTATTTAATATTTGGCAACGCTCCTTTTATTTCATCGTAAAACTTCGACATTTTTTATTACGAAACTCTAGAATTTCAAAGCGAGCGGTGGCAACAACTTTCGAAATAAAGCAGATTTTCATCTCCAGCTTTCAAGACTGTTGCCACTCGGAAAAACGAGGGTGAAAATGATCGTTTTTCCGAGTTTTTAATTAATATCTCTTATTTTAGATACTTTATTTTGGAAAAAAGTGGACGTCGACCTTTCCCAGGACCCAGAAAAGAATCGTAGAAAGTTTGGCGACGATAGCTGTAGTAGTGACTGAGTTATTAGAAGACAAACACACACACTTTCTTCTTTATGCATATATTTATATAGATAAGCTCGTTTCATTCGTCTTGTAAGAGCAAAATTAAAGGTACTTCCACACAATCAAAACTATCTTCCTTTAAGTCTTTCGATTTCTTCTACTCAAAAGAACAAGACGGAAGACTGATAGGATCTTCGCACCGCAGTCAAACTCCCTTCGAAATTTTCCATCGTTATTTTTAGTAGTTATACTGCGTGTAACGTATGTGACTCACAAATTAGGCAGTTTTCCCAAGGTCAGTGGCATGCATCTAGGTGTGAGATTTTGCTTGACGGTTTTCCGTCGAAGTTACAGTTAAGTGCCTGGCGTGAATTCAGTAGCGGTGTCTTTACATCTATTACCGATTATATGCGAGTCATGAAATTTTCAAATTTATTACAGATGCTTTAAATAGCGCTAACACGTTTAGTTCAGAAGAAACGTTTACTACGTATTTAATCTATCTACTTGCGCATTACTTAATTGTGTACAACGGATTTTTTTTTTTTTTTTTTAGAATGACAAAAAAAAATAAAAACACAATCATTTTTTTCTGCTTTAGAACGCATAAAATTGGAACTGTAAAATATTTTTATATTGCCTTGAACGATACCAGCATGCAAAGAATGTTATTAACTCTTCGATTAGAGGAGTCATGAAATTGCTTAAACATATTGACACAGTACGAAGTAAAGGAAGTATTGTAACCGCGAAAATTTTCGGGTATCATATTTCAACGAAATTATCCATCGAATGCAATTTAAGGATGATTTTACATGACATCTGTACGTTAGGACAGAATAAAGGACTCTTTCTACGAAAAAGGTTTGCAAAAAGGATTTAAAATGGATTCGAAAAAATGTTTTTCGTGACGTTTGTACGTGCGTACGTATGCATGTATCTCATACAGCTCAAAAACGTGGTATTTCCCACGTAGGTATGAAAAATGTTTCCGATATTTTTTCAGCGAACAGGAGTCTGAAAATAACTGTGACTTTCCCCACGTTTTATTTCTTGAATTGTCTTACTTTCAAAAAAATAGGTCTCACTCGTTAGCATTCTTTAAAAGTAACGTAAGGCATTAAAGACATTCGTACAATAAACTGTTATGTGTAGCGTTCATCCCATCAGACGGAAAGATTCACTGCCGATATTTCAAGATTTCTTACGTAGTAATTCTGCCTAAGTCTAGGATTAACATTCAAAGGAAAGATTGCATAGACAGACATACTAAATTAAATTAATTAAAGATTCATACAAACAGATAAATAAAATATAATTTTAGCATTTGACGTTAAATACACTGAAGCACAGCTTAAATGTCTTCAGTTATATGTCTTATTTTTGTACATCTTCTCATTTCTGAACTGATTCACAATTGTTCATGATATTCTTAAACTACTTCATTTATACGATGTATAATTTCATATTACTTGACCTATTCATCGGCATTTTTTTGAAGCTGAAAAATTTCTCCGAAAATTGTTTATTTTCTTCGGTATTATTAGAAAGTTGTACTGTGTAATATCGGAAGGTAAAGGAAGACACGGGACATCTCACCGTGAACTGGGATTTAAATCCAGATGGTGTTTAGAAGGATAAATCAGACTAGAGGTCTTCAACCCGTGGCTCACTGAAAGTATTTTAGTGGCCCCACATTTGAATTTTAAGAAAAATTGCCATGTCGTAAAAAAAGTTTTTTTTCTCTTATTCTTGATATTCAAAACATTTTATTGGCATGCCTGATATTACTTGAGAGAAAATTTTCTCAAAACGACGAATTTTACAAAAAATTCACTTTATCTTATGCAATTTTTTTTAAAAAAAATTTGACTACGCATAAAATCTCAATTCCATAAAAAAGGCAGATTCGTATCTCTAACAGGTTTGCAAGAGATGTCAATCTTTCGACAATACTTCTCCCTTGAGCGTGCCGCTCAAGGTGCCGCATGTGTTTAGTGATGAAAAATGGTTGAGAGACTTTTCATTTCATTCAATGGCATTTCTTGTCGCTATTACAGGTCTTCTCAAGGGTCTGAACTACCGCTTACTGGGTGTGTGTGTGTGATTATGGCAAAGCCTCGAGGGCTATCTGCCTAAGAGGAAGGATGCCTTCGTGGAGGACTTTCTAAGGGAAACTGGCTCGTATACACGTTACACATGGGGAAAACCACGAAAATGCCCATGCAGCCAGCACGTTCGCAGGATTCGAACCTCGGACCGAACTACCAGTGTTCAGCGACTTTACCGCTCGGCCGCTGGTGGGCACCGCTTACTGGGAAAATTCTACTTGTTCATAATCTTTATTGCTCAGGGTTCGTATACATTTCTGCACACGGAAATTAAGTACTTTTAAGGACTTTTAAGGACCATTAATAAAAAAATTAAGGACCTATGTGCAAATGGGAACTGAATAAATTCAATTGAAGATATTATCTATGCCTGAATTTCACTTTTGTAATACCATCCTAAAAATAAAATAGATCCCTAAGCATTATTACTAAACATGAATTAATTAACATTAATAAGTTTGAGAATAAAAAAACTTTGCAATTTATCAAGTAGCATTAAATATGATAGTTGGTCATATTTGAAAGAAGATAAGTGACATTTACGTTTTACTAACAATTAGCGTTTTTCTGATTTTTTTATGTCTCATTTTGTCACACACTTGGTCAGTCTAGAGGTTTAGTAAATAAGCAGATAGAATTTTATGTCAAACTGCATAGTTTAAAATAAGAAGTAAGATCATAATCAGCATGATTCATAACAAAAGACTGAATGTTGTCACCGCTGCTGCTTGTCTAGAGAGAGACCTGCTGATTAGAACAAATATTAAAAGCCTGATGTAGGCGAGGTTGGCAAGTGTTGAAAGTTAGTCAGGCTCTGTTTGATGCTTGCTTTGTGAAAGCTTTTGAAAAAAAAAAATTAATCCTGTGGGAAAGTCAGTAGCTGAATAAGAATTCCACTCACTTTCCAAAACTGTTGGAGTGTGTGAAGAACTCTACAACATGGAATTCAAATAATTATGTGCAATGCATTTCAAATTTGAAAGAGGAATTCAAAAGCAGATTTTCCGATTTTCGTTAAAATGAAATTTTATGAGAATGTGTAGACTCTAAGAATTCATAAGCATGCACTCTTCATGTCTTCTATCTCTGGCAGTGCCTATATATGTTAACAGCTTTTGTGAAATGAAAATCCTAAAATCGAAAACAAGAACACGGCTGACAGACATTAGGAAGAAACCTTACGAATTGCAACAGCACAGATGAAAACTAAATAATAAATTAAAACTAATTACCATCTCCCGCCAGTAATGTAAGTTTTTTTCTTCTTTTTTTTATTGCAACTGCATTTTGTTAACATCGTTCTGTACAATAATCTTTACTTTTTTTTTCCATAATTAGAAAAATGTTGCAAAACATTTTAATTCCATTTCGATTTAACGTTTTGGAACCAATGTATATATATTGTTGCGATTTTCTCCTTTTCTGACAACAGTTGTTACGTTATTTTCTTCCTTCACGTTCGTACGGGTTTCATAGATTTGGAAAGAATAACGAGGACACTTGATGAAGTATCGAAACACACTTTATTTACCAGTATTGTCAGGACAGCTCCAAAACACGTTTTACAGTCGTCAATGAACTACTATAAACACACTGACACGATCAGCGACACAGCCTTCAGGTTATAAGGCTATCACGGTGGAGACAGCTTCACTGCAAAGCACCAGAGTGCAGCTCCCGACTCTGCTCGGTCTTTCTCGGAACTCCACGTACTCTTAAGACTCTCCACGCTACGACTCGCGATGCCTTCGACGGCACACAGAGCACGGCTCACGACTCTTTGGTTCAGTCGTTCCCGAGCTCAACACGCTCTCTCGACGATGCACTAACAGCGCTACACTGACAGACTCCTTCGGTTCACTCGACGACCCATTCGGCATTCGCTGCCCGGGTGTCAACTCGATCGACTCTTCAGGGATTGACTCACTAGACGAGACACACTCTCAATACTAATTATCTCGTACTCGCAACTCTTGACGAGGCACTCTCCCGATACTCTCTCGACGAGGAAGACACTCACTTGATGAGAGACACGCAGTAACTGACTGCGGACCACCAGGGTTTATATAGCTTTCGGCTTGTGTTCGAGAACATTCTGGGCTAAACTGGTAAGAACTCGTTCCAAAAAGTTCTCCATGGTATATCGCTAATGGTATATCGCTAATTTTGTCGCCAAATGGGCGATTTCTCGCCAAATGTGGCAACCCTGCCTTTCCCTGCTATTTTATGGCAACCCTAAAGCTGCTTTGCGGGGAAGCTATCTTACCACGCCTGTACATTTTGTAACAATATATATAAATCTGTAACACTCTTCGCTTAGAATCAATTGTAGTCTTGTAAAACAAACCTTCCTTTTTTATATAAATTTTCTAACTACATTATTTTTTTGACAGACATGTGGCCCGGGGATCTTTATGAATTTATTGAAGTGGCTCACGGGCGTGAAAAGTTGAAGACCCCTAGATTAGATGATCAAGTCTAGTGACCAAACATTTTGCTACCAGAAGACGCTTTGGTGCAGTCTCATGTTAAAAACATAATTTAATAGCACTGTTGGTTTCTTTTTGCGATTTTAGTGTTTTGTAAGAGGCTGAAAAATCAAACAGAACATCAAATGACACTTCAAAATTTAGGAATCAAAATCTGCATGCACGTTAAATCTCCTGCAAAATAGAAGCTATTATTTCTTTAGGACTAGCAACTCATACAATGGCAAGAACATTCTCGTTTTCGCATTGAATTTTAAGACATTAGAATTCTAATGATTTTTAAAATGAAATATGGCAGATTTTCTGAAATATAGATCATGTTCCTAGCAAACTTAAAATAGGAAGATGAAATTTAATTTATATGCCTCAAGTATTGGGTTGTTTGGAAAGTAATTTCGTTTTTCCCAACTTAGAATTTAATTATAGATTTTCAAAGCCAACTTCACTCTTAGGTCGCATATAATTTGACAGCTGAAAGTTCAGAACAATCTAGATCACTGACTAAGAAAATATACAAAAGTTTTCGCAAAAAAATGGTTTATTAGATTTATATTTTATTGCTTTCTGTACTATTAGTCTAAAGGGGCGTTACCCCAGAAGGGCTTTTAGTCTTGAAGAGGCATTTTGAGTCGGTTCACTATAAATGTTCGTTTCACTTTTCAAATAGTTGCCACCAAATATTACTGACCTGTATTATATTTAAGGAAATTAAAGAAAGAAGAATCTGAATGTATAGAGATATCAGGATTTCTTGGAAGCAGGCAAGATGAAAAATTAGCAACGTCCTTCGCCGAGAATCGGACCACGGACGTCTGGAATACCGGCCCAGCGTGCAGAACCATTACACGAAGGCACGCTAGGAAAGTGGGAGAAATACCTCATACAGTCCCCTTTTTAAAGGGCGACTAGGGTTTTCAGGGGACCCAATCGCCAAATCCTGGGTGTGGAGAAACCTCATCCAACACTTTTTAGTTCGGGCGTCACTGTAGAGACATTAAGTATATTTTTGGAAGCAGGAAAGATGAAAAATAGCAAACACCTTCGCCGGGAATAGAACGACGGACCTCTGGAATACCGGCCCAGCGTGCAAAACCACTATACCACGAAGGCACGCTAAGAAAGCTGGAGAAATACCTTATAAATGCACATGCACATTTCTTGTGTTGCGAAAAACCAAGGGTATCTTGAGCCACCAACATTTGAATAACGTACTCCTCTACCCGAACATAAATAATATTTTGGCATCTGATATAGCAAGGCTTGTTTGTGAAAATCTTCGATTGATTCTGCTCAGTAGTTATTGGTTGGGGTCCTTTCAGATAAGGAAATTAAAAAGCAGCAGCTTGGACTTATTTTACGTGTTTTATAACAAAATGGTAAAATGCTATTCAAGCACGAAATAAATTATCGGATGTGTGTGGAGAAGATGTATTGACAGAACGCCAGTGCCAAAACTGGTTTGAAAAATTTCGATCCGGCAATTTTGATTTTGAAGATGCACCACGTTCTGGAAGACCACCTCAAGCTGATTGAGAGATTAAGAACATGAGGATCACATATGTCCAGCTCGGAGATTAAAACTAGGTGTGTCAAATGACCATGAACAATCGAATTCGAACAATCGAATTCGATAAATTTAATCTCTCAGCAATCTCACGAGCTGTCATTCGCAGGTTTGCATCAATGAATACCTTTATTGTGTCTCCATCAGCTTTAATTGGCCTTCCAGAACTTGGTGCACCTTCAAGATCAAAATTGCCAGATCGAGATTTTGAAACGAGTTTTGGCTCTGGCGTTCTGTCAATCTATCTCCGTATACTTCGTTCTATCTCCGTATACTGCGGATAATGTTTTCTTTCTTCACAGCATTTTTACCTTTTTGATAGTAAAAAAGTAAAATATTCCGAAAATTCTGCTTTTCGCTTTCCATATCTGAAAGGGCACCAACCAAAAACTACTGTATAGAATCAATCGAACAAGCCTCGCTATACCATCTGTCAAAATATATAATGACTTGAGTGTGAAGTTGGCTGTGAATAAATACAATTAAGACCTCTGCTGGGAAAAAATGCAATTACGTTCCGAATAACTCAATAGTATAATTATAGTAAACTGACAACATTCAAATTCTGTAGCTAAAATATCCGTATCAAATTCGTAGAATTAAAAGTTCTATTACACAACTTTCTCATTTTTTACATTTCTTGTTTCCTGAAAGATTAAAAATGGTGTTCTAAAGTATTTTGTTAATCAACGAAACTCTATTTCGCAGAGATGATGCAAATCGTATGATACAGGTTTAGCATAAATGATTCATTCGTTTTGAAAAGGCTACATTTTCAAAAGTATTACGCGAAAGCACATGAAAAATACACGAAAAGAAACACAAATTCACCAAGTTATTTTTACTATTTTACCGAGATTCCCAGATACGTGGAACGTTGCTTCATTGCTGAATATCATCTCGGTGGCGAAATGTTTATGAAAAGAACCACAAACTCACCAAGGTTTCTTCACTATTTTACAAAGTTTCCCGGATAAGTGGAACGTTGCTTCATCGCTGAACATCATCTTGGTGTCGAAATCTTTCTGAAAAGAGCCACAAAATCACTAAGTCTTTTTCACTATTTCACCAAGTTTCTCGGATAAGTGGAACGTTGCTTCATCGCTGAATATCATCTCGGTGGGGAAATGTTTAAGAAAAGAACCACAAACTCACCAAGGTTTCTTCACTATTTTACAAAGTTTCCCGGATAAGTGGAACGTTGCTTCATCGCTGAACATCATCTTGGTGTCGAAATCTTTCTGAAAAGAGCCACAAAATCACTAAGTCTTTTTCACTATTTCACCAAGTTTCCCGGATAAGTGGAACGTTGCTTCATCGCTGAATATCATCTTGGTGGCGAACTGTTTGCCCTCCAATGTTGACTCAAAAATCTAGTCGACGGGCGTAATCCTCTGGCTTTTAACTCTTTGAACGGCGGTGGTTACCTACAGTAAACCACCTTTTCTATTGAACGTCTTACTGATTCGTGTGATTGGTTTCAAGGCTGACCGTTTCTGAAGTTCCCCTCTCGCTCACTAGACAAATCAAGAAACATAACCCAATCAAGAAACATAAGCCAGTAGTTGATTCAGCAATTCGTCTTCAAGAAAATAAGCATCAGCCATCGAAGACAACATCACGACAATGTGCACTCTGCAGCACCAAAAAAAAAAAAAAAAAAAAAAAACTCTGTAAGAACAGTGCGGGAATGCAGAACATGCAAAGTTGCAGTCTGCTTGAAAAAGAAAAACTGTTTCCATGAGTACCGTAGAGACTGATTTGTAGGGATGTGTTCTGTGGGCGATGGGCACTGACACCAGCCACCAGAAGTGGTTATTTATTTCACACGTCTTGGACAAAATATGTGTAATTGTCGCAAATAATTTCATTGTGGTACCTGATACAGTAAATAAAACAAGGGTTTTACTGAAAAAGTTAATTGCCTTTTTCTGCTCTTCAAAGAGTTTATTGTTCAGGAGCTACACATGGTACGGCTTGAAATGCAACCGTTGAAGCAAAATCTTCCAAATAGTTTAATGTGGTATTTCGAACATCTGGTCAATTGACAGGACACACATCTGGACAACAATGCTACAAAATGTATAGAATGAGTTCAATTATCATCTGAATGTGTGTCCTGTCACAAAAGGAGCACAGACTGAATATTTTTAGCGGGTGCATAAACTTCATAAGTTTGTGGTTCTTTTCTTATATCTTTCGTGTATGTACGTAAAGTTGTAGAGATTTTTTGGAAGCAGGAAAGATGAAAAATGAGCAACGCCCTAGCCGAGAATCGAACCACGGGCCTATGGAATACGCGCCCAGCATGCAGACCACTACACTACGAGGGCATGCTACCTTAAAAAGTGCTTTTGAAAATAAAGTCTTTTCCAAACGAATGAATCATTGATGTTAACCCTGTATTAAATTTTGAACGTTAGATTTTTAAATAAAGAAAAAAAAAATGCCAAAAGCGATACAGTAGTTTCTTTCAGTCCACACCTTAAGAAAAAGTACATACAACTACTTTTCAAACGTATAGATATCAGCGGAACATACTACTAATAAGCGATTTGAGAGCATTTACCATAAACTTTGTGAATTCTAAAAAAGAATAAAATTCCAATGGCGCCGATGCCAACTAGGTCGAAAGATTTTTGTAAAGAGTTATGACTTTAAAAGCAATTCTTTATTTGAACATTCTTTGGCTTCATTCCAGAATTTCATCGAATCTCGCCGCATCTCCTCTTTCCCAACGAAAAAGCTCACCAAAATGAACATTTTCCAGAATTTGTGCTGTGAATCTATTTTCTATAAAAATAACTTTCAAGTGTTTTACATGCTCAGGATTTGGCTGTACGTTACGAAGACCATCAAGTCTGGAAACAACCCATGCAGTTAAAAAGATAGGTTAAACGAGGCACAGTTTGTTCTTTTAAGACAGAAAAAGGTGCCAGGAAATCAATTTATTTCGTAATCAAAGACAAATTTAATCTCTGCAGGAACGCGATAAAGCTCAAATAATTTGATACAGAATGTATTCAGAATTACTTTCGCGTAATTAATTAAAATTTTAATTAAGTTTGCGACACTGACTAACACGCTGCAAATCTTCTAATCACACGAATACCAAAAGGTTGAGTTTCTCTGTTACCAGAATACAATAAACACCTAATGGAATTAAAAGTGGCTTTGACATATCTTTTTATTACTTCACTGTACGAAATAAAGAAAATATTGTAATCAAGAAAAATTAAGGGTAACACATTTCAACGAAATTATCCATTCTGACCTCTACCGAACGCAATTTAACGATGTTTTGGCGTGACATCTGTACATAAGGACAGAATAAAGGACTCGTTTTCCAAAAACGAAATATAAGACTGATTTAAAATGAGATTCAGAAGAGATTTTTTTTCGTGGCGTGGGTACGTACGTACGTATCTCGCATAACTCAATAACGAGTAGCATCAGAACGTTGAAATTTTATATATACGACTGCTACAACATGTAAATGTGCACCTGTGCACCTTCCTTTTTGGTTGAAAACGGCCGCATAAAAAATATATATACAGTGGCTCCCAAAAGTGCTCGTACACTTATGATTTTCATAGAAATAGGGCTCTATCCATTAATTAAAAGTAAACGTTCTGAATGAGATTTTAATAATGAGATCTATAATCTATTCGTAACAAAGTTACATGAAATATTTTTAAAATATGGCGAAACTTTGTTTTTAAGAAATTAATAATCAAAAAATGACAAACATTTTATCTCACAAAAGTCTTCCTACACTTCAAAAAAATCTTAACATATTAGTAAATATTTTCATTTTTCGTTAAACAGTACACTCCCGATTATCCGCGGAATTGGGTGGCGCGGCCGCCGCGGATGACAAAAATCGGGGATAATCCGAAAAACGCTAAAAACGGGTATTGCAAAAGAGAAAACAGTCATTCCAACTTTGAAAAATCGTTTTATGTACAATAAAACGTAAAATAAACAGCAGGAAATGTTTAACTAACGATTAATATTTTAGTATATCACTCAAAACTAATCTAAAATGCATTTTGTTAATGAAAATAGAAAAGTGCTTTGTACTTACAAGAGGCGTCAAGGATACACAGAAAAATTAATACATATGTGTGGGAAATCATACCGTCCAATGCTGAATGAGAATTGCCCGTTATGACGTCATCAGTATAGCATCACCCAGCGCAGTAAGAATCATCCCAAACAGCGCTGAGACCTGGTCGAGAGTGGAGGGCAGATGTGAGCAGACGGCTCACACGTCTTCAAGAGTTTATAAACTTATATTGTGCTTTCGATGTTATGCCTTTACATCATTATGTTAATCCTGCATACCGTTAACTTCATCTTTATATACTTTTCTTAATTACTTTTATTTCTTCCTATTAAATAAACCATTTAAATATTACTTCGTGCTCTCATGCTGTGAATTAAGTCAAATTCTACATATGTACTGTTTTAATACTGTAATGTATTATGTAATTACAAAAGCATAACTGTAAAACTACACTTTTCTGGAGAAATCAGTCATTTGTGTTTGCTTCTTGCTGTGGAAGCATTTTCTCTTGATCCGAGATTGCATTTTTCGTAGCATAAGTTTCTCGGCCAACTCCGCGTCGTCTTGTTCTTCCAACTAGCTCAGCAGTCCGTCGACTTGTTGCAAAGCCGCTTTGTGAGTCTTCCGCATCTGCACATTGGGCTCGTCTTCGCCTTCACTTCGCTGTCCTTCATTATCGGTCTCTCCCCTTGCTTTCTTCACAATTTCGTCATTTGTCAAGGGTTCGAAGCCAGGTTCGTTGACGTCACACTCCAATCACTCGTTAATGTTTTCAGCATCGACGTTCTCACCACCCGGAACTGTTTTCACCATATCGGTAAGAGTCGCCGTGGCGTGTCTACATCTTCATTGACTTCTTCACAACTCAAAGGGGTTAAGTTGTTGTTGGCTTTACCTTTAGGCATGAGTTTTCTCCATGATTTTATGAGGGTTGCCGGTTTCACTGAGTCCCATGCAGATGCAATATCGTAGATGCTGTCCAAGATTGTGTAATGTTTCTAAAACTCTTTCAGATCATAACCTTCTTCAATTTTGATCATTAGCAGCTTGGTTCGGTATGTTCATTACTGCAATGACTCCTTGGTCCATGAGTTGGATTAGCGCAATAACCTTTGGGGGGAGAAAACTTTGCAAAAATTTATCCATCAGAAGACTTTAGCACGCTTGTTGCTGGGTGAGAAGGTGCGTTGTCGATCAATAACACAGATTTTTCAAGCAAGTTTTTCGATTTAAGATGTTTACGCACTTGAAGAATAAAGACTTTTTCGAACCATTATTGAAAAATGTTTCGGTTCATCATCCATCCTTTTTTTTTTTTTTTTTTTTGTTTAAAGTAATCAACGGGCAAATTTTCTATCCTTGTGCCTTTAAAAGATCTCGGTTTTTTTTACTTTCCAATGACAACAAGTCTAAGTTTATGTCCACCGGTAGCGTTACTGCAAGACATGATAGTGATCCTCTCCTTGCTGCTTTTATGACCCACTGCTTTACTTTCACTTTCAAATGCTAAAGTGCAAGTGGGAAGACATTTCCACAAAAGTCCCGATTCATCGGAATTGTAAATTTTTTCAAAAGATAGATCTTCTTTTAAAACAAATTCTTCAAATTCATGGTGGAAATCATCGGCTGCTTGTTGGTCACTACTAAGCTTCTCCCCATGAAGTCCAATTTCTCGAATTCCAAGATTAAGACGAGAGAGGGCGGTGGGGCGGACATTGCTAGGGTGAGTAAGAAATCAATTACTTATCAGAGGTCAAGGTTCCGAGAAGGCCAAGGGGAAGGTTCCGAGAAGGCCTGGGATATTTTTGCCATAAATAAGCACGATGTTAGCAAATTTAACGTTTCGCTCAGTTTTGTGAACATTTTTATTTTCTTTGCTTTACGCTTGAAAAAAAAAAAAAAAAAAAAAAAAAAAAAAACAACTTTGCGGCAGGCGCGGATAATCGGGAGTCTACTGAATTAATATTATAGGATATCCTTTAGCATCCACAACAGCCTTTAAACGTCTGAGATTAGATAAGTTTTTTTGTAATTTCTGTATCTATGTTCATCCATTCTTCCATCATGGCTGTTTTGAGTTAGCTTTTCGTTTTGATGTCGTGTTTTCGTGCTCTAACCTCCAGCTCTTTCCAGATGTGTTCTATGGGGTTCAAATCTGGCGACTGAGGTGGTGTTTTCAAAACCTGTGGACAATTATAGAGACACTACAGGCGAACGTTGAAAGGCGTATACTTAGGATCGTTATCATGATTAAAAATAAAGTTGTTTCCAATACCCAAATTTTGGGCTGATAATTTTAAATAAAGAGAATGATTCATTATGCCATCAATAAGTACCAAATTGCTTAGTCCTGATGCTGTCATGCCCCCTCACACAAGAACACCTCCACCGCCATGCTTAACTGTTCCAACTAAGTTCTTAGAATGAAGTTCCTCATGTTTTCGTCTCCATACAGTTATTCGACCACCGGAACCAAAAATGTTAAATTTGCTTTCGTCAGCAAATAAGACATTATTCCAGTACGTTTCTGGTGTATTTATCATTGATTTTGCGAATGAAAGCCTAAGCTTTCTGTTTTTCTCATTAAATTTTTTTTTTTTTTTAAACGGGCGGAACGCCTATGTAATCCAACTTCTCTGAGAACTCGTCGAACAGTTTAAGGTGAAATTGAAATAGAAAACTTTGCATTAAATTCTGCAAAAATGTTTACAGCACTCAAACGTGGGTTTTTCACAAATTTTCTAATAATAAATCTCTCATTATGTTTAGTTAACTTTCTTGGTCGACCTTTTCTAACCTTGTTTTCAATTCGAGTTTCTTCTTTAAAGCGTTTTATCACATACTGCACTGTAGAATGGGATAAATTAACTAATTTAGCGATATTTTGAATTGATTTACTACTACTATGGTGAAAACTTATCAATTTTAGAATGCTGTTTGTAATTTATTTACGCCTGCGACCCATTTTTCATTAATAAATAGAATACTATGAAATAAACAATAAAAAATTAAAGGAAACGATTTTTTAAATGCCACTACAATGGGAAAATTAAAAAAATGCGGCAAACGATAATTCTAATTTTGATTATATACAAAAATATTTCAGTGTACGAAGACTTTTGTGAGATAAAATGTTTATCATTTTTTGATTATTCATTTCTTAAAAATTAAGTTTCGCTATATTTTAAAACTATTTCATGTAATTTTGTTACGAATAGATCATAGATCTTATTATTAAAATCTCAATCAGAAAGTTTACTTTTAATTAATGGATAGAGTCCTATTTCATTGAAAATCGTAAGTGTACGAATACTTTTGGAAGCCACTGTATATATATGTATTCAAAATAAAGGAATTAAAAATAAATTAAAAAAGAACCTATGACTTGCGCTAAAGCTGCAAAGTAATGACAATAGCAATGACAATAGCTGCTTTTCAATACTTAAAATTTACTTTTGGTTTTTTTGCGATTAAAGATTTTTCTTAGCAGATTCCTTTTAAAGCAAGAAGATTGAAATTACTATTTAAAATGCTAATTTAAATTCTAAAAAAAAAAAAAAACACTTTTCATTCATGGTTTTAAATTGAATTTTTGTTCCTTGGAGAGATGGTATATGGAAAGTTTTCTTATTATAAATTATTATATATACATATACGCACTCTGTTACTCGGTTCAGTGAGCTCAGTTTTTTCACTCTTATATGTCTGTAAATTGTGCACATTTTGCTTTAAAAATGATTGTATTATGTTGTTCTTATCTTCCGGTTAAGAGTTTTTCGCGTTTAGTTAATCTGCATGCAATAGTTGTAGAACTATCAACAATTTAAAAGTTAAGATACAATAACACGCCGAACAAATATTAATTTAGAAGTCAAACAACAAAAATCAACGTTATATTTTCAAATTTTCACAGGATTAGTTTCGATGGTTTTACGGAACCCACCGAAACTAATCCTGTGAAAATTTGAAAATATAACGTTGATTTTTGTTGTTTGACTTCTAAATTAATTTAAAAGTTTTTTATGTGCGGCTAAGCCTAATAATTTTACCTTAGCAGACATATTTGTTTACATTTAAAACTTAGAAGATTAGTGAATTTATTCTTTCTGCACCTTCAGTGCCTTTTTGCCGAGTGGGACGAAAAGGAAACTTTTAGTTTTGTGAATCTGCCTTCTTGCATGCTGGCCGAATTGTTTGTTTTAACTGCAATTTTAATTGTAAGATTTGTTTTTTTTAATTGTTTTAACTGTATTTAGTGTTTTCTGCTTTTGCATCTCTTTCAACTTTTAATGAAAATATTTTGAGTTTTTACCTATTTTTGCATTGCCGATAAGTAAGGATTGAATTAATTGAATAAGAAATATATCTCTAATAAAATTCGAGGAAACAAGTTTAAATGAAGTGCAGGAAGAAATGCATATAATTTAATATTCCATACAATGAAGGTTTTTTATATTTAGTATCAAAATAGTACTTTATTTACTCCTTTCATTTTAAAGTGTAGTTTTGAGGAAATGAAGCTTATTTTGCAATTATCATTGTTTTCCTCTTGGATAATGAAATAAAATTTTGTAAGTAAAATATTTTGTTCTTACTTGACGAAATGAAGTCTTGTAAGAAGACATAAACAATCGAAATGTAATGCTTTTGTAAAAATTCAGCTAATATTAACTTTCTGAGCTCTCGTATTTCGCATTTTCTGAAACAATCATTCATCTCAGACGACTTTAAGAAATACGCAGCAGAATTCAAGCAGTCCAAACTCCATATACTTCGAATGTTTGTTTATACATTTACGTCACTACACATTTTTAAGGAGACATTAAAATAGTGTTACGAATTTTGTACTTAGCTTAGAAGGTATTTCTCCCGCCTTCGTAGTGTGGTGGTTTACGTGCTGGGCGCGTATTCCAGAAGTCCATGGTTCGATTCCCGGCGAAAGGTTCGCTCATTTTTCACTTCTCCTGCTTCGAAATAACCTAATGTCCATACAGTGGCGCCCGAACTAAAAGGGTTGTGGATGATGATTCTTCACACCCAGGATTTGGCGATTGGGTTCCCTAAAAAACCCAATTGCTCTTTAAAAGGGGGTATATAATGTATTTCTCCCGCCTTCTTAACATGCCTTCGTAGTGTGGTGGTCTGCTCGCTGGGCGCGTATTCCAGAGGTCCGTGGTTCGATTCCCGGCGAAGGCATTGCTCATTTTTCATCATTCCTTGCTTCAAAGAGTATTACTAATATCTCTACAAGCTAGGTCATTTTCACAGAATTATAAGAAAAATTTTGTATTTTCTTGTGTAATGTAGCGGGAAAGAAGTTTTAAGAGAAAGCTATGCTGGAAAATTAAGAATACAGGGGCAAGGGGCATTTAGGAATGAATAAATGGGCATCTCGGTAATTTGGCCAGATATCGCAAAGCTGACAACAGTTTTGGCGATTTATTTTGTCGACAAATTTGGCGATCATGTAGAGATATTTTGGTCCGTTCCCTATATAACCGCAATATGTACTGAAATTGAATACATGTAATTGACCACTATGTTAGCTGTAACCGTAATGCCGCCCTTGTAGGGCTTTTCAGTAATTTCGAGAAGCAGAAAGTACTAGAAATATCTCGAGGCCGGTTGAAAACTATTGAAGGCCGAAGATAAAGCATCTGCCCTCATTTGGCAGTTATTGTTGTTGAGAGTTTTAGTTTCGCGTAAACTTAGATAATCCGAGTTAGCTTTCTCTTTAAATGCGCTTTGCATTACGTCATGCTTAACTTTCTTAGTAGTTAGATGAGTATCTACTGATTAATGCATTTGCATTAATCAGTAGTATGCAACATAATGCAAAAGCGTACTTGTAGGATTTGAATTTCAAACGGTAATATGTACAGAGTAATGCAGAATAATGTGGTAATTTTTATAACTCATATCTGCATATTTGTATTTTGTAATCTATTTCTAAACAACATGACATATATAAGTGCAATTGTAAGATTTATACTTAAAAGGTAATTTGTCAAATACGAGTAGCCTATAATCCGCACAAATTGTTACTACTCTTAACCAAATTTTGCATATGTATATTATTGTAATAGAGCTACTCTTTGGCGGATAATTCCAGGTATTTATAATGTCATAATTCTATAATCTTATTGTGATCAACTATGTAATTGTATGTTAACCTATGTAAAGATTCTGCCCTTGTTTGGCACTGTACTTTTTATTCCTGGAAACAAATTAGTACTTGACCCGGCATTTCGGCTTAGAGTATTCCTCGGGGCACTTTGGTCGGCTGGACTGCTACCCGGATGAATAGGGTGCTGGGTCTCGGCGTCTGGAGTGAGTCTCACGTGTGGCCTCTTCTGGCCTTGCTCTGGATATTGGAGGACATGGCGCTAAACCAATTAACCA
Source organism: Stegodyphus dumicola (assembly GCF_044657685.1). Classification (NCBI taxonomy): domain Eukaryota; kingdom Metazoa; phylum Arthropoda; class Arachnida; order Araneae; family Eresidae; genus Stegodyphus; species Stegodyphus dumicola. The sequence continues at coordinate 161,083,134 of NC_140768.1, read as the reverse complement.
TAACGGTAAAGGGATGGTGCCCACATGCCCCGTTCCTTATCCTAAAATACTGATTATACTGTGGGATCTGTGAACATCTGTACGAATATTTCTGTGGAAAATTCCAGAATTCTGAAGTATTTGTCTTAATAAAAATAAAATTCATTATCCTATTATCGGACTTGTGTATTCAATGTATTACGAGCAGTGCAGTAATAATTTGTACGAATTTATTGCACATATGATATGATAAGAAACATTCTCTAAAAAGAAACAGAAGTTGAATTATGAATTGGTTTGGTTTTAGTTTACTATGGCAAAGCACAATAGGGCTATCTACCTAAGGAGAGGGATGCATTAGTGGAGAATTTTCTAAGGGAAACTAGCTTATATACACATTACACGTGAGGAGAGCCACGAAAACGCCCATACAGCCAGCCCGTTCTCGTGGATTGAAACCCATGTTAGAACTACCAGTGTTCAGCGGTTTTACCGCTCGGCCGCTGGTGGGTCTGAGTTAAATTGTGCGTATTTGTCATGAGTTGGAAATGAATAAATTGAAAGTAAACATATCTATGCAGATACATTTATTTCTTTCCTGAAACATTTCAGCTCTTTGTTACAAGTGATTCCAATTTTTCGGTGTAAACTACGGGGCTTCCCGAATTATTATTGATAAAATAATCCTTTAGGTACTGTGGAATTTTCAAATTATGTCTTTCCATTTAGAATAAAGAATTTGTCGAATCATTTATATAATTTCTAGCTTTGAGAAAGTTTTGTGTCATTTCACGCGGTGTTCTTAAAATTTTCCTTTTATTAGCCCAAAGGGCGTTAGCACAGAACGGCTATTAATTTCGTTTTGGCATTTTGCGTTGGTTCACTGCAAATGTAGATTCGCTACTGAAGCTATTCGCTACTGATTCACTACTGAAGTCTCTAAATATTATAGCCCTTATTATATTTAAAGAAATTAAATGATGAAAAATCTGCATAAATGTATGTATGTTTCTTGCATTGTGATAAAAACGACGGTACCTAGAGCCATCCAGTTTTGAATAACGTATGTTTCCACCCGAATATGGGCCACTGGAAGCTCAAATCTGGAATTTGTTTTATTATCTAGTTCATAGCTTGCAACACTTGAACGAAGTTTTGATTAACAAGGTCAAAGATTTCAAAGCTAGCAATGGCAACGATGTACAGAAAAAATATTTTTATCTCCAGCGCGCGAGATTGCGTATCGGAAATTTTACAGATAGGCTGAATTTAAAATTATTTTGCGATATTGTTCTTCAACTGAATTTTATGGTTTAAGTGTGAAGAACGTGGTATTTAATAAATAAATGTAACACAAAAAAGGTTAAAAAAACACCCCTTTGGACGTAATTTAAAATCTAGAGTCTTTCAGATTTTAATGTTTTTTAAAAATTTTATTTGATTTGAAAATATTCCTGTACAGCAGGGTTTCTTAATTTTTTTTAATTGCGACCCCTTTTTATCACTGAGATTTTTTCGCGACCCTCAGGACCCCATAACATTTACAAAAATTTTGTGAGACTCCACGAGTATTGCGCAAAGCCGACACACGCACGAGTGAAACTGTCAATTTTTTCACTCTTACTGTAATATAGCATTGCAGTTTTAGGCCATTAACTTTAATTTATAATTTTAAGACATAGAACAAGGTGAAAATTTTAAATAAGTTACAAACAAAATGACAGCGTCACGTGCAAAGCAAGGAAAATGAACGTTTAGATTATTAAAGAGAATGCCTGGAAAATTTTTCGTTTTTTTCTTTGTCTGTATTGTCTTATCTTTATCTATATTCAGATACATTGTGTAAAAATATTTGGTAATTGTAAAATTATCATAATAACTTAAGAACTATCAAAACTGCTAAAAGTTTTGGCGATCCCCTGCTGCAGCTCCCGCAAACCACAGTTTACGAAACCCTGCTTGAGAGCACATACACTACATAGTATAATTAGTTCATCAATTTGCACATTTAAAGATAGATTTATTTCTTTGCCACTTAAACTACGAGTCTTAAAAACATAAAATATTCGCTTTTTGGCTCATTTCCAAGAAGGCTTCGTGCTTCTGAATAAATGCGCTTCCGCATTTTTGTGTCAATGTGTATAAACGTTTCATCGGAAACAACAAACAAGCTAAGTAAAGATTTAAATATCTTGCTTTTAAATTAGCACTACATTTACTAGTGCAATCATAGATTAAAAACAGGCCAGTTATGTTGAGGTAACAAAAGCTTGCTAACGACATGTGCTAAAAAAACGTTTCAAAGTTTTTTCGGCATCGAAAATAGATGGGCTTGTTTGCTATAAATTACGGTTAATTTAAAAATTAACTAAAACAAATGGATTATCTGCCGACCTGAACTTCAACAACAAGAATCGTTCGGCTTTTTTACATCTGCTTTCTACATTTATTACAGCTATTAAGCCAAAAATAGTTTCCGCAAAGCAGAGAAATAGAGATTTATTGAAATTTCAAGAGTCGTAAACTTCACTCGTCTTATACAGCAATAAGTTAGAATGTTTCAGACTTAGAATATTTGAGCTAAGAAAGAACCGTGTTAAAGTTCTGATCAATCTAGGAAAAATAATTCTGTTTCATTATAAAGCAGAAATACCCGATGCCAACTGCTTGTTTCTATTGCTTGGCAGCTTCATTTATCAGCGAAAGGAAAGACATTAATTCCAAAAAAATCCGCAGTACAGATCTACAAAAGAAAATATAATATGCAGAAGTATGCAGAAGAAAGTCTTTTTGTTGTAATTTATTTTTCAGTAATTCACAAAACAGACAATCTTCTTAGTAGAACATAAATTTTATTTCTAGTTCACGGTGATAGACAAATTTTATACAATTCTTAAGTGGCAAAATATTCATACTACTCCTAGTTGGTAAAATCTTCAGAATTCTAATCTTTTAAAACAATATCTCACGTTGCTGAGTAACGGTTTAATACAAATATGGCGTTGCCACTTCAACAATAATTATATTTATTTATTAAGTAACAAGATATTACATCATCTCCCCCCTCCAGATAAACTTATGGCTTTTTTTCAAAACGACAATATCAGCACAATACAGAATTGAAATACAAGAAATAACATAATAACATACACTGAGGAAGAGAGGAAGGAACAAAATATTTTTTTATTTATACAGAGAAACAAATTATTTAATCAGGCCAGGGAGTACGACTTAATGCGTCTACATGTTTATGGTTTTTACCACTTCGATGAACGACCGTGTAATTGTAGAGTTGTAGTACTAGTGCCTATCTCATAAGGCGTGGATTTAGAATCACATTATTTTTGAGCCAAACTAAGGGATTGTGATCGGTCATGATGAGGAATTTAGTATGCCCGTCTAAATAACATTGAAGTTTCTTTGCAGCAAATATTATGGCGGCGCATTCCTTTTCTGTGGTAGAGTACTATTTTTGTTTCTGTAAACTTCTTACTGAGGTATAATACTGGATGTTCATTGTCTCGTTCATCTTTTTGAGCTACAATGACACTCGTACCAGAGTTTGAAGCATCAGTTTGCAAAACAAAACTTTATTGAAATAAGGTGAGTGTAACAGAGGTTTGGGTGGCAGTTTTACTTCTTCAACAACTCGCTCTTGTCTGTTTGAAAACATCTCCTTGACTTGCATATCAATTCCAGAACTTGGAAATTCATCTAGAACTTTTAACTGAGAATCGTTTAATTTTGTTAGTTCGTTCTTGTCAGATTGTTTTTGCTCTTTGCTAAATGAACTTTTGTTCTTATTTGCTACGTGCATTCTCATTGAATGTGGCAATTTTGAAAATCCTTTATCATGTTTGTGCCTCTTTGCTAAGTTTTCTGACGAGTGCATAGATTCTGAACGTATTTTTAATTTCTTAACTTTAGAAGCACCTTCATGAGTACTTTTATCAAGAAGCTCTTTTATCTGCTGTTAACAAACTCTCAAACACATCTCTTCCTGTTGGAGAAGAAGGAACTGGGGAACTTGTAGCGGAATAATCAGACACACTATCTACAGAAGATGAATCAGCAGGTAAATAAGGTGAGCCAACTTCGTTATCAATAACTTCAGTTTTCTCATCAGAAGATGAACGTTTAGATTGTTTATCAGACTTTTGTGAATCATTGACAGAAGCTTGACCTTTAGGAGGGGGAGTATTAACCAAATTACCCTGAGTTTTAGCACTATGTATTATTTGTTTGGTTCTGCATAGTTCTGCATTTGGTCCCTATATTTTTCAGGAATAACAATTAATTCCCTTTCATTTCCATTTTTATCTAATTTCGTTTTCATCAACAGCCCGTTCTCCTTTACTTTGAAATCATTTCCGAAATTTTCACTTTTAGCTTCGCTAAGCAATGAGGCTAGATCTCTGCTTTGATGCTGAGATTCAATTAATTCCTTTGAATTAACATTAATTTTTTAAAATTTCTTTGTCTTCCTCATCAGCTTGCGGTAAAATATCTTCATCAGTCTCAATAACAGACAGTTCTTCTTTGTTTCCCATTTCGGTGTCTCTATTTCGATCTCCTTCACGAGATCGTGTCAAAACCGCATTTATCTTTTCTAAATTTAAGAACTGTTTATCTTTGAACAACTGAGCAGTTTTGTTACCCAATATATATCTGCCAGGATCATTTGTAACAACAGCTGCCTTTGTCTATACATGACCAAGTTCACAATTAATTTCAACTTCCGCTAACGGTAGACAAACTAAATGGTCATTTAAAAGACATTGTACCCAGACATGTTCTCCAGTCAGTTTTGCGTTATCTATGTATTTTCGATAAATAACATCAACAGCGGCTCCTGTGTCTCGAAGAATTGGCATTTTATACCCATTAACTAAAACTTAAATTGTATACATCTTTAGCAAATCATCATTCGAAAATACGCAATTTACCTTTTCATTTGGTTTTAAGCGAGGACACTGAGGCTTAAAATGTTCGTATGATCCACACTCGAAACAACGTGGTCGATATCTTTTGTCATATAAATTTTCTTGGTTTTTGTTTTGTTGCTGATGATCTTTCTTGTATTTTGAATCATCCCATCTATCAGAATGCTTAAAATGAGGCGGATGCTCTATTTTTTTCACAAAATTATCATAACTCGGTTTAAATGATCCTTTGTTAATTTTCTCAGTCTGATTGGCAGAAAATTTCGGTTTTATTGTTTTTATCACATCTTCAAAATCTTCAGTTTTCTTAACCATTTCAGTAAGTGAAAGGATGGTTGTCCTTTGATCCACAAAATGTTCTTTGAAATCAGAAGAAGTACACTTTTTATTTGATCAACCATCATGAGATCATTTAGCTGTTCAAAAGTGTTAATGTTTAATCCGTTAAGCCATCCTTCTAAATAATTCTTTAATTCATAGTAGAAATAATACCAAGTACTTTCAGTAGATTTTTGGTGTTTATTAAATAGTTGTCGAAATTTTTCCGCACTCAATTTAAATCGTTGTAACAGTAAAGTTTTTACATATTCATACTTTTTCGCTTCCTCTTCTGGTTCACTAGCAATAAGCTGAACAATGTCAGAAGGCAGCAATGAAATAATTTGAGTCACTTGATTTTCAGCAGGTATATTCATTATTTTAGCTTGACGCTCAAATAAAACCAGAAATAAACTTATATCATCTTCTTTAGGGTTGAAACGTGGCATGAAATCATGATCATCATGACCGGGACTTTCAGTAATCAATTTATGCAACTGAGCATTCTTAAATTCAGCTTTCACGGTTAAACCTAACTCTTCTGCTAGTACTTTTAAATCCTATTTTTTACTCCTAGCTAAGAATGACATGTTGACACAAGTTACCTTTAATATGTTCCTTTTGAAATACAATCTAAAAGCTCGTACTTGTATTAAAAATATATAATTTTTGGACAGAATTTCTCAAATACGAAATTCACACCAACCAATTGGAGAGATTTATTTAAACAACTTTGCCAGGTTGGCACAAAATACTATAATACTACGTCGGGTTGACTTTTTAACTCACTATTCACAAGCCTCGTTAGCTATAACTATATAAACACCTTTGCCAGTTAGGCAATTACCCACGTCAGTTTGACGATTTTACTATCTATCTCCACGCCTCGTTGGCGATAACAAAGACAATTTTTGCCAGTTTGGCAATTCAACTTTTAGAATATACAATCTATAATACGTTGGGATGACGTTACTATCTACCACATGCCTGGATGGCGAGAACTAAGAAAAAAAACTTTTGCCAATTCTGCAGTATAATCAAATCACACAACGTCAGTTTGACGTTGCTACTTATTTTCCACGCGCCTGCTTGGCAACAAATTCCAAATTCAGCTAGCAGTACTTTTTTTTTAATAAACGCCGGGATGGCTTACACATGTCAATTATCAACATAAAAATTCAATACAAATAAAAGTAAAGCATAAATAATAATTTTAAAATACTTCTTTACAACAAATATCAATTATAAATTTAAGCTGAATATTTTTAGTGTCAGTTATTTTAAACAAAATCTTACACGATAAACTATAATTCTGAAACAAAGTATTAAAATTCAATAAAAGCTTTTTTAAGAAAACCAAAAGTTAATCTTATCTTCAGAGATCAGCGGTATCTTGTTTTGACAGATTTTTGCTCGGACGTAAGTCATAGAAGCACAGAAGATAACCTTTGAATGATCCGCTTCAAATCTGGCTTTAAAACGGCAGACTTCTTACATCCATTTCTCCTTGAAATAAACAAACTCGGGAATTGGTATTAGCGAACTTGTTCTAAAAAATTCAGCAAATTTCTGGGATTAGGAGACCAGCACCATCAAAATTGATAATTGCACTCCTAATTTCCAGGATCTCGGAGGAACCTCCAATTAATTAAGACTGTAATGTATTTTGCAGTAATTTACAAAACAGACAATCTTCTTAGCAGAACATAAATTTTATTTCTAGTTCACGGTGATAGACGAATTTTATACAATTCTTAAGTGCCAAAATTTTCATACTTTTCCTAGCTGGTAAAATCTTCGGAATTCTAATCTTTTAAAACAATATGTCACGTTGCTGAGTAATGGTTTAATACAAATATGGCGTTGCCACTTCAACAATAATTATATTTATTTATTAAATAACAAGATATTACATTGTCCTCCAATAACTCAGTTGCTACTATAGCTATCGTCGCTAAACCTTCTACGATACTTTTCCCAAGTCCTGAAGAAAGTGGATGCCGACTTTTCTCCGAACGAAAAGTAGCTATAATCAGAGATATTAATTAAAAACTCAGAAAAACGATTATTTTCGCCATCATTTTTCCGAGTGGCAACAGTCTCCCAAGCTGGAGATGAAAAATCTGCTTTATTTCGAAAGTTGTTGTCACTGCTCGCTCTCCAATCCTAGAGTTTGTTAATGAAAAATTTCTAAGTTTAACGATGAAATAAAAATATCATTGCCAAACATTAAATACATTATTCCCAATTCCAAAAATTCGCCTGAAGCAATTTTCGACTGTTCCCATCTTCGTACGACTAATCAGCCGAAATATTAAAAACTCTGAAAGCGATAATTTTTTCACTCATTTTTCGGAGTGGCAACAGTCTCGCACGTTGGAGATATAATGGCGTTTGTTTGTTTGTTCGCGTTATTGACTTCGGATCAATTATGATAAATATAAATTTTTTGCACATTTAATTCACTCAAATTGAATATAAGTGAAATATTGGATGAAACTTGGGTTTTAGAACCATTTGATTAGAAAGACGGAAATCATTAAAACCTCCGTGCCATTGTTGCTGATATAATGAGAGAGAATTAGCTTATTATTCTACCGAAAATTTTTATGTGGGTTCCATATCACATAAGAGTGAAAAATGTCTGACTATTAATCGTATTTTTGCACCGTTATTAGAGAAGGATTTACAGCGGTATCGTTCTTTGTGTTGTTGGATACATTACTCTCAATCTAACGTAACTGACATCGCGTACTTCTGCTAATATGAATACAAAGAAAATATAATATGCCTAAAAACTATATAATATGAATATAAAGAAAATATAATATGGAGAAAACTGTATAATATAAATATAAAGATAATATTATATGCAGAAACTGCATTGCTGACGCTTTTAATGGAACCGCTTAAATACCAAAATCACAACTCACACTCAAAACATGACAAGAAAGCAGGGACAATTACGATAGGCCCACTAAAGGCCTAGCGGTAAAGTCGCTGAGCACTGGTAGTTCGTCCCCGGGTTCAAACCCGGCAATTAGGCTGGCTGCATGGGCGTTTTCGCTGTTTTGCCTATGTGTAACGTGGATACGAGCCAATTTTCTTTAGAAAGTCCTCCCCGAAGGCATTTCTCTCTCGTGCAGATAGCCCTAGTGTACTTTGCCATAATTACCTAAATCGAACCAATTACTATCCTTAGAAGAACTCAAAACTTTAGGAGCTATCACGCATACCATTATTGTTCCGATATATTGTCAAAAAATCTCAAAATCCAAAAAGTTTGCAGTTTGCTAAGAATCTGAAATGGCGCAGGTAAATAGCACATAAACTACATAATTATAGAAATGTATTATGGTTGCTCACCTTTAGAATGGGACTTCCGTGCTAACGCCCGTTTGGGCTAAAATAATATCTTGAGGGTCACGGTATCGAGCGGATGGAATGGCTAGCTCAATCCCCAGACCTGAATCTGATAGAGCATCTTTGGGACTACCTTGAGAGACAAGGTGCTACTTTAAGTCCTCCTCCAAGGTCGTTAGATGAGCTTTAACCAGGAATACTTCGTACATGATCGTTGCTTCCCATTTCACTGACCGACAACTTAATTGGCAGCACAGAACGTCGCTGCCGCCAATGTATTGCAGCTAGGAGAGGACACAATCCTTATTAGAACCCATTTTTGTAATCTTACCACTGCATTTTTCCTCAGGAAACTGTGATGGACTGTTTCACCAAGACTGGATTTCTCTGCTAGGATTGCAATGTTTTGTTGTAATTCATGTTGGTGTTGAACTTAAGAAACATGTCGCATTGATTAAAGAACTGTTTAGTGAACATGTCCTGTAAAGTTCTTGTTTCTATGCTGCTTCATTCTCAAATTAGACACAAAATATATGTTGTTCCTTAACTTTTGGAGGGCAGTGTACTTACCTTTAAGATGTCTTACGATGAGTTTAGCTAGATTTTGATGCTTTATGCATAAATACCTTTTTGAAAGCCTATCAGGTTCTTTTGGAGCCGGACATATAGAAAATCAAAAACGAATTTGGTGGCAATAAAACCATGGATCTTTCATTTTCTGAACGGTTGTGTTAACCAATATACCTCAAGGGCACCCACAGTTCGCATTAAAGTTTCAAGCACATTAAACTCATCTTGAATAATTTTTGCAAAGTACGTTGCTTGTCTGTTCTAATAGATCACGAAGCAAATTTATTTTTTCAAGTTTTTCTCTTCTGGGAACAAAACAGTTCAAGCATGTCCAAAAGCAAATATAGTTGACCATTATCACAAAATCCCATCATTATGTTATGTACATATTCTAGGCTGTAGAAGCGACGTGTAACATTGGATTGTAAGTTGTGAAGGGAAATTAACAATTTTCATCACAACTGATAAATTACAATTATTTCCCATTCCAAGTTCTAAAATAAACTATATTACGAAAAGTAGGTCATTTTAATCTACTGTTATGTGATTTCTTTTGCGATATCATAACACTACAAATATTAATCACTTGTCCTTTTTATTCAAGTATTCAAGAAAGTAAAAAGAAAAGCAGATAAGTTGAAGTTATAGCTGATAATTTATAAACGCTAAACTTGTAAAGACATTAGGTAAATTTGAAGCAGGAGACGTGGAAAATGAGCAATGCCCTCGCTAGGACTTGTAGGTGGACCTCTCGAATACGCGCCGAATTTGCTACCGTTATACCACGAATGCATGCTGGAAAGAGGGAGAAAATACCTTATATCCTCCCCTTCTTAAAGGGAGACTGGGAATTAGAGGACCCATTCGCCAAATCCTGGTGGTGAATAATCATCATCCACCACCTTTTAGCTCTAGAGACAGTGTAGAGACATAAGGGGTTTTGTGGGAGACGTGACAAATGAGCAATTCACTCGCCGGGACTCAAAACTGGACCTCTCGAATACGCGCCGAATTTGCTACCGTTATACCACGAAAGCATCCAGAAAGGAGGGAGAAAATACCTCATATACTTCCCCTTTTAAAGGGCGACTGGGGACTAGGGGAGCCACTCGCCAAATCCTGGTGGTGAAGAATCACCATACACAACCGTTTAGTTCGGGGGTCAGTGTAGAGACATAAGTTTGTTTTGTAAGAGACGTGAAAAATGAGCAATGTCAGGAGACGTGAATGTGAAAAATGTCAACATGAAGAATGAGCAATGCCCTCGCCGGGACCCGAACCTGGACCTCTCGAATAAGCGCCGAGTGTGCTAACCATTACACTACAAAGGCATGCAGAAAGGAGGAAGAAAATACCATATAAACTACACATTAAACATAAAAGATAACTTCATATTTTACGACAAAAGTATTTTACACATAAAGCCGAAAAAATATTGCATAAACTTTTATTTGTTCCCAAGCGAATTTCCATTTGCTGTTGTCGTGATTAAAAATCATCATTTATCGTATCTCCTTCCGAATTCATGCATACATGAACAAACACAGAATACATAAAATAAACACAAGAGATATATTTCAAGCATCTTTTCCCATTAAAAAGGAACTGTGTTCTTCAGGTCCGGTTAAACTATTGGAAATCAATGTCTGCAGCTCTCGATATCAATAATGTCTATCTATCTGAAGGATTCAGTTATTCTTTTCTAGCATTCCAAACCCAATGAAAAAGTAATGTGTGATATAAGCTAGCGTTCAAATATAGGTGGATTTCTACTTTTGATACAATTATCTTTTCGTATTCTTGGAGATCCGAATCCGAAATCATTGGAAAAGTTTAATTACTTTGTCGAAGGAAGAGAATAAATTAGATTTCTTAGGCATTAATTTTATCAAGATTTCTTAGGCATGTAGACTTATCTGCAGGAAAACGTAACGAATACAGCCACATATTTCTAATAAATATTCAGCTTTAAAAATACCCTAATTAAGTTTTAATTCCCATTGCAAAGGAAATTATGTCCGAAAAAAAGGGGGATTTACGTAATATAAAATCATTGTCTTTCACATATTGCTTCGTTCTGATCGATGTAATAAAATGAGATATTAAATGATAATGTGCATTTTTACTTTCTTGTACGAAGTAAAGGAAGTATTATAATTACGAAAAATTCCGGGTACCATATTTCATCAAAAATATTCATTTTGAACGCTATTGAATGCAGTTTATCGATGTTCTTGCATGACATATGTACGTAAGGACAGAATAAAGGACTCTTTTTCATCAAACGAATTATGAACGGGAATTAAAATGAATTCCAAAGAGATTTTTTTCGAGGAGTCTTTACGTACGTATCTCTCATAACTCAAATACAAGTAGCCTCAGAACGTTGAAATTTTGTATGTGGGATTGATAGAACATGTAGATGTGCATCTCTCATTTTGGTTGCAATCGGCCAAACTAGTAGCACATATCTATATCTCTATATATGTAAGAATATGTAATACGATTAAATTAGTAGACTGATTATCTACTGTTTTTCTATTAAAAACTGATGTAATATACTTTGATCTGGTTTGCTTTGGAGTTTTTTGACCAACAAATTTAATATAAGAACAGTTTTTGTTCATCCCTGGAATCAACCAGTACACAGAAAAATCGGATTACATTTTGCCTGTAAAAGCGTTTTTTCCTTTTACACTATCGTATTGCAATGCAGCAGACAAATTATCTAACTGGCAAATCAAATCGTTTACGAATAAACATCCATTTTTAATTACTAGAGATGGAAAAATAAAATTTCTTTAATTTTAATACAGGAATACATGTTTAACTTTATATAAATTACTAGGTCAGAGAAATGCTTTCACTAAATATCAATGGAAAATATGTAAAATTATTTTCAAGCTAAGTCTAATTTCAAAGAGAAAACTGTGGTTCAAACATTAAGAAAACATGAAATAAGTGAAGCTTAACACTTTTTTCTTTCTTTATGTATAAAGAATTAGATAAAAATAATACATTTTAGTCTTATTATCATCTGATAACTTAAGTAATAAATAAAAATATGTAAAGTACTATGCTTTGGTACTTCTAAAAGGTACCGTACATAAATGCATATAAATTTATAAACTAATAAATTAGAACGACAATAAAAAGTAATGAACTTTGAAATACGTTATAAACTACTGTACAAAAATTTGGATATTAATTTCTCTGTTTTTACTGCTCTGAAAAAAGTAAAGGAAGTATTGTATTCGCGAAAATTTTCGGGTACCATATTCCAAGGAAAATATCCAAATTTGACCGCTTCCGAATTCATTTAGAGGAATTTTTTGCGTGGCATCTGTACGTACTGTAGAATAAAAGACTATTGCTTCGAAAACGGACTGTAAAATGGATTCAGATGGGAATTTGTCGTGACGTCTGTACGTACGTATGTATGTATCTCGCATAAGTCAATAAAGATTGAACGTAAGACGCTGAAATTGTGTATATGGGACTCATATAACATGTAGTTATGCAATTCCCTTTTTTTTTTCAATCGGCCACACTACACACACACAGCCACACACATGCATATATATATGTAAGAATATGTAAAGAATAAATGAAAATATTAAATTAGCAGCGAAAATTAATTCCCTTCTGTATTCTAAAAATAATAAACTCTATTTGCACTGCGTCATTTCGAGAAAAATCTATGTCATATGACTCTTATATGATTCTGATGATGTAAATGGAACTAAAACTCAAACAGCCAATAGTAATTTTACAGCAATATTAACCGTACAATCAAAATGCACTGAGAACCAAAACTAACTCAGTCTGAATTAAGATTTCACTCTGAACATAACGTACTTGCTTTCACCCCTTTGGATTAGCTGGACTGTTGTCTGTCTGCTCTTTCTTTTTTACTGCAAATCTATCAAAAATGTAAGCTTTCTGGAATAGGAACAATAAATGTGCCAACTTGTTTGTGGCCACAACAAGTTTAATGAAATAAAAGTTAAATATACCTTGACTGCCAAATTTCTTATTCCTTGTGGATCGGCGTTTCAGGATTCTACGGCATCAAACTTCTAGCTGTTCATTGTGGATACAACCACCTGCGTTCTACTACAGAAACTATTACATATATATGTGTGTGTGCGTGTTTTTGGATAGTTCATATATATATATATATATATATATAATATATATGTGTGTGTGTGTGTGAGTGTGTGTGCGTGTTAAGATAAAATTTGTAAAAGACAAATTGTAAATATGTAAAAGACAAATTGTAAATATGTAAAAGACAAAATGTAAATATGTAAAAGACAAATCATTGTTTCAAATACTTGTAAGGGCATCACTAATTTTCTGCTCCGAAAACTCTAAAGAGCTTTACAGTAGGCCTGACCAAAACGTGGCAAATGATAGTTCATCACTGTCTATAAATTTGGACGACAAGGTCATATTCTTCGTTCTCCAATCTCTCTTCAAGCAGTATCGAGAGATCGGTGGTTCATATCGTAATCAGGGCATTTTCGAGTTTTCACATTTCCCGCTCTGAAACCCCAAAAGTATCATCTACTGGATTGTCTATATCCAATTTATAACTTTATTTTGTACTTACTAATGAACTTAATTTGAAAAGCAAAATCTGATGTTTACAGCACATGACTTCCTTGTATGGAATAAAAATTATAAGCATTTTTTCTCGCATTTCATTTCAACTTATTGGGATTGAATTATATCTACTTCGTCGATAGCACATAAACCACAATAGAATAAATGCACTCTTTAAAATTCACTATAATTGTTTACCATAGCGAACGTAGTGTAACGTTTAGTTCACTTAACATCGTTACATTACGTCCATATTATAGCTCAGAATGCACAAAATATATTGTAAGGATCTTAAGATTTACTAACGTTTATTTTATTTTAAATCTTTACTATCACTTCTTATTTTCTACTTAAGGCCAGAATTAAAAGCTTTAAATTATTTATGCAAAATTTGTCTGGCGAACGCCAAGTACTTAAGTTGTGGCTTTTTGCCAAGCGAGAGAGAGGAAGGAGTTAGTCGAAGCAGGCCGCTTACCTTAGCAGTTTTACTCGGTTGCTGGTTGCCTTCCAGGCCAGAGGTTTAATCCTCGTGATAATTTTAAACGTATTGTAGTGTTAACAGTTCTCTGTACTACATACGGCTTCCTGTTAATATACGGCCAATCTTCCACGTAGGCCCTTGTTTATTATTCCAAAGTTAAGTTAGAGTTTAGTTAAATATTTTTATATTCTTACGTTCAGACCACAAGTAGTTGGTCTCTGTATTCCGAAGTACGGAAATTATTGTAAAGAGAGAAAAATAAAGGGTTTAGTATACCCTTCCTGTGTATCTTGTCTACTTCCCACATTTATTGAACATAGCTTTAGTAACCTCCCTGTTCCGAGTCAGGTTCTTCAATGTTCCCCAAGCAAGTAAGGAGAAACACAGAACCTGATAATATATCATTTGAAGAATTATCGAATCGTTGCTACGCGTTCTATTTAAATATTATATTAAATCTAAAACGATGTATAAAAGAAATTAAATAAACAACCGAAAAAGAGACAGTTTTTCACAAACGATTCAGTATTTCTCATTCAATTAGTTCAGTTCTCCCTTCGCGACAAGGCAAAAATACATAAAAACTCAATATATCCATATTAAAAGTTGCGAAGTGAATCTTATACACTTATTTCCTCGAATCAATTCCAGAATGGATTAAACAGGATTTAATTCGCAATAATAAAAGAAGGCGTTATCTTTGTTGTTGCAAAGCTTCTCTAGATTGGCAACAAATCCACTATTTTGCTGTTTCAAATGTAAACAAACATGGCCGGCATGGCAAAAATACTTAGGCTTAGCCGCACTCAAATAACTTTTAAATTGTTGATAATTCTACACATATTGCATGCAGATTTACGAAAGGCATAACAATCTTAACCCGAAGATAAGGACAACATAATTCAATGATTTTTAAAGCAAAAAATGGACAATTTAGAAACGTATAAGAAGAAACAGAGTGGGGATCACTGAGCCGAATAACAGAGTGGATATATATATATATACATATATTTATATAATTTTGGTGCGGCCGATGGCAACCAAAATAGGAGGTGAATATCTACATGTTGTATTAGTTCTATATACAAAAATCTAACGTTCTGAGAGTACTTGTTTTTGAGTTATGGGAGATATATACGTACAGACGCCACGAAAAATTGTCTTTTGGATTCATTTTAAATCAGTTTTATAACGTTTTGGAGGAGAAGATTTCTTTATTCTGTCCTTAGGTACAGGTGTGACGCCAAAACATCACCTATTGCATTCAATAGCGGTCGAAATGGATATTTTGGTTAAAATATGATACCGGAAAGTTTTTGCGATTACAATACTTCCTTTTTACTTCGTACAAAGGAAGTATAATCAGTATTTAATTCCCGAGGTCCCGAGGAAAGAAAAGGTCTGCACGAATATTATTTGTGATCCATGGAATAACTGCTATGCTACATTATATCTAAAAGCGATCACTTTTCAAAATATGCTGCTCTAATAGATAATCATAGATTTTGCACATAGACCAAGAGTAAGATTTAGGCAATAATCACTTGCTGCGGTGATGATACATAAAATGACCCAGAAATAACCTCTAACAGGCTCGATATACTGAATTGATTCTCGCTGTCTCCTGATTTTATTGATGACTCCCTTTCAGTAATAGATCTTTCATTATTTAGGCCATTTAGTATGAAGCAAATGAGCGGAATATGCGTACAATATTTCAAGCACTATATATATTTATCATACATGAAATGTTCCTAAACTCCGATGTACATTTTATAAACGATAAATATGGGCGTTTAGAGACACTTTCTGATACATATGAAAAACTAAAACACTTTTCAAAATTATAAGTCGTCTTATATACGTTTAAGAAGTTAATCCAAAGTTTAGATGAAAAAAAAAAAAAAAAAAAAAAATCTGAAATGTTTCAGATTTTAAATTACGTCCAAAGGGGCGTTTTTTTAACGTTTTGAGTGTTACCTTTATTTATTAAATATCATGTTCTTTGCACTTAAACCATAAAATTCAGTTCAAGAGCAATATCGCAAAATAATGTTAAATTAAGCATATCTTTAGAATTTCCGATATACACAGTCTCGCGAGCTGGAGATAAAAGTATTTTTTTTATATATAACGTTGCCATTTCTCGCTTTTAAAGCATTGAATTTGTAAATCAAAAATTCGTTAAAGTTTTACAAAATATAAAATCTATCATAAAACAAATTCCAAATTTGGGATTTCAGATGCCCATATTCGCAGTAGGATTTCGTCATTCAAAATTCGATGGCTCTATGTACCATTGTTTTATCACAATGCGAGAAATAGACAATCATTTATGCAGATTTTTCATTATTTAATTTCTTCAAATATAATGCAGGACTCTAACATTTTGTGGCAACAGTTTGAAAAGTGAACCGACGTTTATGAGTCCGACGCAAAATCGCAAAACGAAAAAAAAAAAAAAAAAAACGAGAAAACTTATAAGGTATATCTCTCGCCTTCCTAGCCTGCCTTCGTAGTGTAGTGGTCAGCACACGAAGCCGATATTTCAGAGGTCCGTGGTTTGATTCCCGCCGAAGGCGTTTGCTAGTTTTTCATCACTCCTGCTTCCGAAAATATACATAATGTCTCTACAGCGGCACCCGAACTAAAAGGGTGTTGGATGACGATTCTCCGCATCCAGGATTCGGCGATTGGGTCCCTTAAAAACCCCAGTCGCCCTTTAAAAGAGGGAGTATATAATGTAGTTCTACCACCTTCCTAGCGTGCCTTCTTGGTGTAGTGGTCAGCACACTCAGCTGGTATTTCAGAACACGATTCCCGGCGAAGGCGTTTGCTAGTTTTTTATCACTCCTTCTTTTAAAAACACCTAATATTTCTACAAGCTTTCAGATATTACATTACGACCAAAACAGCTTTTTTTAATTTAACAATTTAACAACTCGTCAGAAAAAAAAAAAAACTGAGCTCCTTCAGATGAGCAACAGAGTGGGTATATATATATATATATATATATATATATATATACTTTTTATAAGAGGATTGTTAAAAAGATAATGCTAAAAAATACATCTGACACTATAGTTCCTTAGCAAAAAGGTAAAATCATGTAACAAGTAGAAACAACATTAAAGTAGTAAAAGTTATCTCGTAAAAACTAAATGTAAAAATTACAAATTGTGATGTTTTCAAAATCAAAAAGGGTGAGAAAGGATTAAGAAATTTTAACGCACAAATAATTTTAAAAAGAACTATTGTAAAAATTAAATACATTTCAAATACACAGTAAATATGTACAAAATTTGCAATAAATGGTAAATAGCTCAACTCGAGATTTGAGCTGGATTTATCAAGGGCTCAAAACTCGAATTAAGTTAATACCTATAACGCGTTTCGTCAAATGATAATAATTGAGACTATAAACGTAATTTCACTAATAGAATAATCCATCTTAATAATCTAAAATTTTAGTAAGTCTCAATTATATCGCTTATTTTCCCGACGCTCAGTCATTTAAATTGTAAATGTAAAACTTACTATTTAACAAGAGAATGCTTTGCAAGAAAGCCTAGTTAGGAAAATGTACAATTAAAATAAAATAGCTAAAATTCTATTGACGCCCTGCAATTTAAATTGTAAATGTAAAACTTACTATTAAATAAGCTATACAAGAAAGCCTAGTTAGGCAAATGTTAAGTTAAAATAAATAGCTAAAAAGCTATTAGTCCAAAAATTACACAATTTTAAGGGATAATTTTTAGCATTAGTTTTTCAACATTCCTCTTATAAAATTTAAAAATTTTGCAGCTCAATGCGCAGAATTCTTGACCACTAAGGTCTCTCTAATTCATGTTGTCTTGCTACTTTTATATATATGTACACTTATATACCTTTCGTATGACGGATTGCAACCACAAAGGGAGTTGCACAACTACATCTTATCGGTCCTATATACAAAATTTCAACTCTCTAAGACTACTAGTTTCTGAGTTATGCAAAATACAAGCATATATACGTAGGTACGCACGTGCACGCATCACAAAAAAAAATCTCTTCTGAATCCATTTTAAATCCTTTCTGCAACTCGTTTTTAGCAAAACATCCTTTATTCTGTTCTCACGTACCGCTGTCTGGCAAAAACATTGTTATATTTTATTCGATAGCGGTCAAAATGGATATTCTCGTTGATATATGATACCCGAAAATTTTCGCGATTACAATACTTCATATACTTCGAAGAAAAAAGTAAAAAGAATAAAAAAGCTACGTAAATCTCGGTGAATCGCTTCAGAATTTATTACCCAAAGCGAAAAACTTGGATTTTAATTAAAAAAAAAAAGAAAGTTTAACCAAGGAGTGCAGATTATGCTTACGTGTGAAGAAAAATGCTATTCCCCACAGGAATATAAAATGTCAGATTCTTTTGTTCTTTTCTAGAGAGCAAATATGTGTAGCTAAGCATAAAGGAGAGCCTCAGGACTTTTCTTATCTCTCCCCTTAAATGAAATTTTTCGGAAGCAGAAAACCAAACGTGGGTGTTTAAATGCATTTTATTCTTTCCCGCACTGATTATGTACTAGAAGAGATTTTAGAATGTAAACTGTAAATTTAATGACAAGAATTTTCGCTTACGAGAATAAAATATTTATGCTACGTATTCATATATATTTCTAACTGGACATATATATATATATATCGATATATATCTAAAGAAGAATGTCTGTGTATTTGTCCGCGATTAACTCAGTCATTTCTATAGCTATCGTCGCCAAACTTTCTACCATTCTTTTCTGGGTACTGAAAAAGATGAACGTTAAATTTTTTCCAAAATAAAATAGCTAAAATCAGATATGTTAATTAGAAACTCTGAAAACGCTCATTTTCGCACTTATTTTTCTGAGTGGCAACAGTCTCGCTCGCTGGGAAAAAAATCGACTTCATTTCGAGAAGTATTGCCGATGCCTCGGTTTCAAATAGTACATTTTATTATTAAAACATTTCCACGTTTTGTAATGAAATAAAAATAGCATTGCCAAATATTAGATACATTATTACCGATTCCCAAAATAGTATTTTACAAATTGAATAAAGGCGTTTTGAGTATTTGTATATTCAAGGAAATAAGTTTAAATGAAATGCAGGAAAAAATGTGTATAATTGAATAGGCCATACGCGAAAGTCATATGGTATCCACAGAAGGAATTATACAGAAATTCTGCTACTGCCTCTTTGACTAAATTATTTTTGTGGCATTCTTCATAGACTGAATAATAAACAGTTTTTCTGCAATTTTAAAATTACTAAATTTCTAACTGGACATGGAATTTCAATTCATATCTGAAGAGGTTTAGATTATCATGTACAGATTTATGTTGTACAGACTGTGTTAACGCAGCATCGGGCGAGTTCAAAATGTCGAACATTTTGTTGGTCTATTGTTCAAAGCTTATGGAAGGACAAAAAAAAAAAAAAAACTCATTTTTAAGCTAAACTCCATAAACATTTTATTTCCTCCCCCTCTTCATGTATTCGTTCAAGATAAAACGGCATTCTCTTTCTTTTTTATATTTTATCTCTTACGTGTCATCTGTGAATTTGTAAGTTTGTTTTATTTTGTATTTGTTTGTTCTTTTTTTTTTTTTTTTGTTTTTTCCCCTTACAACTGTAAGCCTTGTGTAATACCATGTGGTGCACAAGGAATTTGAATATTCAAAAATATATAAATATAATCTGAAACATTTCAGATTTTAAATTACGTCCAAAGGGGAGTAGTTTTAACATTTTCTGTGTTACCTTCATTTATTAAATTCATTGGTTCTTCGAAATTAAACAATAGTATAGTTCAACAAAAGTATCGGAAAATAAATTTAAACTGATCATATCTTTAAAATTTCCGATGCACAGTATCACGCACTGTAAATAAAAATGATTTTTCTGTACAATGTTGCCATTGTTCGCTTTGAAACCCTTGAGTTTGTTAATCAAAAATTCGTTAAAGTCTTACAAAATATGAAATCGATCATAAAAATACATTCCAAATTTCAAATTTGGGCTTTTCACATGCCCATATTCGCAGTAGGATTACGTCATTCAAAATTGGATGGCTCTAGGTACCGTCGTTTTATCACAATGCGAGAAACATGTATACATTTATGGAGATTTTTCGTTATTTAATTTCTTTAAATATAACACAGGTGATAATATTTGGTGGCAACAATTTGAAAAATGGAAGGGATATTTAAAACTTTCAACGCAAAATGCCCAAACGAAATTAATAGCCCAATTCATTTAGATTAATTTACTGAAAAATTGTTTAACAATTTGAGATGGATTAAGGAAACCTTGATGAATGTTATAACTGCCAAGATGATATATGTTATTCACAGCTTCACACATATTTCTTAAATTACTTCAAATTGGTCCTGAATTATAATATCTTTCTGAAAAATTCTTTAAAGAAAAATATAAATCTCATTTAAACTATCCCCTGCTCTAAAGTGCTCGACGATGGAATAGGCACTGCTGCTCAGTATGTATTTGCGTGAGGTCTTCTGCTTCTAAATTATTCTACATGAAGGTTCTAGAACGTGATCAAGAGTTGACTTACTACTTCTTTAACAAAGGAATCCGACCTTTTGCCATTTGCAGCTAACGTTTTCTTCAGTTATTCCATTATCTTTCTTCCCATTTTAATATTCTATTTTCGCCCCCCTTTTTTTCTTTTTCTTTTTCTTTAAAGTCGCGAGCCTATAGTTTCCGTTCTCAATGCGGAAGGAAATTATTTTTCGTGGAATTTTTCAGATGTGAGAAATATTGTAGAATGGGAGTAAAAATAAAAGAAGTGTCGTTTAAGGGATTACACAAGAAGATGGAGACTTGAACTGAGAGACGGATCCGATATAAGCTATATCTCTCTTTTCTTAAATATTTGATTGCAAATGGAATACGAAATCGAATTTTTGCTGGTATTACGTCTCTTGAACTTAATGCATTGGATGATGTTCGTAAATATGCAGTTATTTTTATACCGTATGAGATTTTAAGCATGAGATTGGGTTATTTTGAGTGCACTTAAGATTTATATATATAAAGAAGAATGTCTGTGTGTTTATTTGTTCGCGATTAACTCAGTCACTACTACAGCTAACGTCACCAAACTTCCCACAGTTTTTTTCTGCGTCTTAGGAAAGGTCGATGTCCACTTTTTTCCAAAATATTGCAGCTAAAATCAGAGATATTAACTAAAAACTATGAAAACACTAATTTTCGCCCTCATTTTCCAGAGTGGCAACAGTCTCGCACGTTGGAGATACAAATCTGCTTCACTTAGAGCAGTGTTGCCACTGCTCTATTTCAAATCATACAGTTTGTTAATAAAACATTTCTGAGTTTTATAATGAAATAAAAAAATCGAATGTGTACACGACGTGACTTCCTTGTACGGTATATTAAATTGAGCGCATTTTTTTCCTTGCATTTCATTTAAACTTATTGGATTGAATTAAATTTACTTCGCCGACAAGGCATAAACCACAATAGAATAAATGCATTCTTTAAAATTCACTCTAGTATTTGTTTACCATAGCAACACTCTGGTGCTAGATTCACTTAACAGTATTATATTTCGTTCATATTATAACTCATAATGCACAAAATTTATATCACTTAAAGAATAGAATTATCTAATCGTTGCCAAATGTTCTATTTAATTACTATAATAAAGCTAGAATGATGTATGAAAGAATTTAAGCAAACAAAACATAAAAGAAACCGTTTTTCACAGACGATTGAGTATTTCTCATTTAATTAATTCAGTTCTCACTTCGCGACTAGGCAAAAATACATAAAAACTCAAAATATCTGTATTAAAAATTACGAAGTAAATGTTAAACACTTATTTCCTCGAAAAAATTCCAGAAAGGATTAAGCATGATTTAATTGGCAATAATAAATGAAGGCGTTATCTTTCTTGTTGCAAAGCTACGTTTCTCTAGATTGGCAACAAATCCACTAGTCTGCTGTTTCAAATGTAAAGAATGAATGGCCGCCATAAAAAAAAGGTTAGCGGCACATAAACAACTTTAAAATTCTTAAGAATTCTAAACATATTGCATACAGATTTGTTAAAGGCATAAAAACCTTAACCGGAAGATATTAATTTCAACATATACAACATAATTCAATGATTTTTAGAGGGAAAAATGTACAATTTACAAACATATACGATTAAAGAAACTGAGATCACTGAGCCGGGTAACAGAGTGGATATATATATATAAATATATAGGTATTTTGGTTGCGGCCGATTGCAACCAAAATACGAGGTGCACATCTACATGTTATAGTAAGCTTATATACAAAATGTCAACGTTCTGAGGCTACTCGTTTTTCAGTTATGCGAGATACGTATGTACGTACATACGTTCGTACAGACGCCACGAAAAATTCTCTTCAGAATTAATTTTAAAGCAGTTTTATAATTTTTTTGGAGGAAACGAGTCTTTTATACTGTCCTTACGTACAGATATCACAGAAAAACATCGTTAAATTTCATTCGATATCGGTCAAAATGGATATTTTCGTTGAAATATGCTGCCTGAAACTTTTCGCGATTATAATACTTCCTTTTTACTTCGTACAAGGAAGTAAAAATAGCATTGCCAGACATTAAATATTATAAATAAATTATTAATTCCGATTCAAAAATTCATTTCGACTATTCTCATTTTCGTACCAATTTAATCAGCCGAAATAATCATTAAAAACTCTGAAAACGTTCGTTTTCGCAGTCATTTTTCCGAGTGGCAACAGTCTCGCGCGTAGGAGATTAAAATGCTTTATATCGAAAAGTGTTGCTACTGATCGTTTTCAAATCGTAGAATTTGATAATCAAAAATTTGTAACTTTTACAAAAGAAGAATGCTTGCTTGTGTGTATCTTTTTTGTTCGCTTTATTGATTTCTGATCCATTCATATCCAGTTTTTGGCACATTTAATCGATTAAAATTGGATATAGGTGAAATATTGAATGGAACTTTAGCTTTTACGACCATTTGATGAGAAAGACGAAAATCACTGAAAACTGCGTACCATAGTTGCTGATATAATGAGAGAAAATTAGTTTATTTTTCTATGGAAATGTTTATGTGTGTTCCATATCGCACGAGACTGAAAAATGTATGACTATGAATCGTATTTTTTGCATTGTTATTAGAGAAGAATTACAGCGGTATCGTTCTCTCTGTTGTTAGATATATTTCTCTAAATCTAACTTAACTGGTATCAGATACTTCCGCTAGTTTTCTATCAACAAATATCAAGTGAGAACATTTGAGAAAATATGAAAAAAATCATCGTCTATGTAAACGAAGAAAATTTATGAATCGAAAGACGTAAAACTAAATCTAGTCTGAAAGCAATTTCAAAATCTCCTTCTCGTTTAAAGGTATTCTTGGTATCTTCTACAACATTATATTTTATATTTCAGAACATTGTATAAAAGTATCGCAATCAATACTCCACAAAATCCCTTTTCCCGTATGTAATCGCTGCGATTGTGTGGAGAAAGGGAAAAAATCGCTTATCCTAAAAGGAAACGTTTAGTAAAATATGCATAAAATTTTTTTTTATCTTGTAGCATTTGTGCAGAAACCGTTAACTATTTTTTTTTGTTATTCGTCGTGTAGTTAAATTCGATTCAAGGATAAAATGCATCTACATGCAGAATTTTTTTTATTCAAAGCACGTACATCGTAAAGTTAATCAAAAGAAGTGGGCTATTAATATCTGCCAAATACAGAATTTTCGATAATGACTAAGGTTTGGAAGCTTTAGGCTTAATTTTTCCAAAATTATGTCGGAGAGAGAGAAAAATAA
This sequence comes from Stegodyphus dumicola, assembly GCF_044657685.1. Taxonomy (NCBI): domain Eukaryota; kingdom Metazoa; phylum Arthropoda; class Arachnida; order Araneae; family Eresidae; genus Stegodyphus; species Stegodyphus dumicola. The sequence goes on along the minus strand of NC_140768.1, from coordinate 161,058,996 downwards.
AAAAAAATGCCTTTTATAGTTTTTTAAACTCGGCATATATTGGGGACATTCATCAAGCCTGGTCATTACGTTAAGCAGTTTAAATTCGGTAACTTAATGCCTTGGATGATGTTCGTAAATATGCAGTTATTTTTATACCGTGTAAGATTTTAAGTATGAGATTGGGTTATTTTGAGTGCACTTAAGATTTATATATGTAAAGAAGATTGTCTGTGTGTTTATTTGTTCGCGATTAACTCAGTCACTACTACAGCTAACGTCACCAAACTTCCCACAGTTTTTTTCTGCGTCTTAGGAAAGGTCGATGTCCTCTTTTTTTCCAAAATATTGCAGCTAAATTCAGAGATATTAATTAAAAACTCTGAAAATACTAATTTTCCGAGTGGCAACAGTCTCGCACGCTGGAGATACAAATCTGCTTCATTTTGAGCAGTGTTGCCACTGCTCCCTTTCAAATCTTACAGTTTCTTAATAAAAATTTCTGAGTTTTATAATGAAATAAAAAAGCGTTTCCAAACCATTAAATACATTATTTTCGATTCCAAAAATTTCGTAGGAGCCCATTTTGACTGTTCCCATCTTCGTGCGACTTTAGTCCGCCGAGATATTAATTAAAAAGTCTGAAAAAACTCATTTTCGCTCTCATTTTTCTGAGTGGCAACAGTGTCGCGCGTTGGAGATAAAAATGCTTTATTTCGAAAAGTGTTGCTACTGCTCGCTTTCAAATCGTAAAGTTTGTTAATCAAAAAGTTCTAAGTTTTACAAAATCTATATATATAAAGAAGAATGTCTCTTTGTGTGTTTGTTTGCGTTATTAATTTCCGATTAATTATGATCCATTTTTTTGCCAAATTTAATCAATTAAAATTGAATATAGGTGAAACATTGGAACTTGAGCTTTTACGATCATGTGATTAGAAAGACGAAAATCATAAAAAAATGCGTGACATTGTTGCTGGTGTAATAAGAGAGAATTATGTTATTTTTTAAAGAAATATTTCATGTGGTTCAATATCGCATCAGACGGAAATTGTATGAGTATGAATCGTATGTTTTTGCGTCGTTATTACATCGGATTACAGCGGTATCCTTCTCTCTGTTTTTAGATACTCTGTCTCTTTGTTTTAGGTAGCGAAAGTACCTGATGCCAGATAACTTTCAATTTATCTGGCATCAGGTACTTTCGCTAGTAAGGAATAAAGTCGAATAATAAAATCTCCGGACTTTTTGATCCTATTTGACAGCATTACCCTACAAAACATAATTTTAGTTTATGTTTCTCAATTACTTAAACGATTAAACCTAGGCACACCGCAATTAATCCTAGAGTTTCACTAATCCGCAGATCATAAAATGAAGGAGTCAAGCATTTCGCGAACGAAACCAAGAAACTAATCAAGTTTTCAACTATGATAAATCCTTTAAGTCTACATATCGGCGCTCTGCTGATTATGAAGGATTAAATCTTGTGGGTGAGTTACTCCTCACGATTGAATTTTCCAAGTGAGAGAGATTTTAAGAAGGAGTCTATCTTTGCTACTAACGAGCTGAGATACTGGCGGCAGAAAGTCAAATGATTTTCCTTGGAATTAAATATACTGCAGTCTTGAACTGAGAAGTGAGTTAAATATTAATCTACTTCAACAACAAATCTGATGCGGAAACCACAGGACTTCCCTGTACTGAATATTAAAGTACATGCATTTCATTTAAACTAATTTCCTCGAATTTAAATTCATTTAAACTAATTTCCTCGAATTTAAATACAGATATATATTTCAATCCATTAATTCAGTTCTCACTTCGCGGCACGGTAAAAATACATAAAACCTCAAAAAATATTTATTAAAAATTGCAAAATATAAGACACCAAATACAATTAAAACAATTAAAAAAAAGTTATTAGGTATATATCCCACTTTCCTAGCGTGCCTTCGTGGTGTAGTGGTTCTGCATGCTGGACCGGTATTCCAGAGGTCTGTGGTTCGATTCCCTGCAAAGGCGATTGCTAGTTTTTCATCTTGCCTGCTCCTAAAAATCCTAGTGTCTCTACAAGGTTTTACAATTAAAATCAGAGTTTCTACGCAAAAACGAGCAATTCGGCCAGCGAGCAAGAAGGCAGATATTTCGGTGCACAAAACTAAAAGTTTACTCTTTGTCCCACTGGGCAAAAAGACACTGAAGGTGCAGAAACAGACGTAATTCACTATTCTGATAAGTTTAAAATGTAAACAAATATGGCTGCTGTTATAAAAACATTAGGCCTAGCCGCACTTAAACAACTCTTAAATTGCCGATAACCCTACAACTATCGCATGCAGATTAACTAATGGCATAAGAACCTTAATCGGAACAAAAGAACAACATAATTCAATCATTTTTAAAACAAAAAGTGCACATTTTGCCAACATATAAGACTAAAAAGAACTGCGCGAACGCAGTAACAGAATGGGTATATATACTATATTTATATACATTTGGTGCGGCCTATTGCAACCACAAAGGGAGTTGCACAACTACATATTATAGCAATCCTATGTACAAAATTTCAACGTTCTGAAGCTATCGGTTTTGAGATATGCGAGATACATATACGTAAGTACGTACAGACGGGTCACGAAAAAGTCCCTTCTGGTATTTATTCGCTTAACCCACTTTTTTTGGTGCTCAATAATAAATCTACAGTATTGTAATTTTGTTGAAATATTTGAAAATGTTTGTGTGTTAATGTAAAATGCTCCTCAAAGCCTATGTGAAAGTTGATTTCTTTTGTTGAAATCTTTTCATCAAAAGTCAAAACATGTGCCAAGAATGGGTGTCTGTCCGCCAGAATGGTGAAGAATGTTTAAGTCAATTTCAGATAAGAGTTGTGATTTGATGAGAAAAGAGCAAGCAGGAAAGAATTAGATCTCCAGTCGAAAATCCTGGATTCCGAAAAGTGAAAAGGTGTACACACAATTCAGCTGGGAATACACAAGACTCGGCAAAATTCAGGAAACACGATTCGATGTCAGAATTTGATGAGCAATGGTTTACGTGCTTCCAATATAAACTCCAAAACCTGGATTTCATGCCACTACGCTACATAAAAGTTACTTTAATATTGAAACTATATAGATATTCTTCACAATAAAATTCTCTACGACAAGTCAATAAAGATAACTTCGGATTTTGAAATTATTTGTTCTTTAAATTGTATAGCAACTGACGTATTTAATTTCGGATTTATAAATAGTGTTAGTGGGCATAAAATCTCGAACTGTTAATGCTAAGCAAAATAATATGTACCGGAAAAATTAGTTTCTAATTAAATGCCTTTTTAATAAAATAAATACCAAATGATGTGATTCCTATTCACTATCTCAATCAAACTTTAAAACATATTCATTATTTCACTAGTTCAAAATCACAGAACTGCCATTTTTTAGCCCAAAGGGGCAATTACTAAGTTTTATACTCTACAATAAACGGGCAAAGTGCCAAAATTCCAATTAACGAATGAAAATCGAGCCCCCTTAAACCCCTTATGATCTTCGAATATGTGACTGTTGCAAGAATTGGGATATTTCATTTATTTTAAAAGCAATTACTTCCAACCTTTTACAGCTGAATAAATAATATAGCTGCTTTGAAAACTAGTAACCAGAAAGTTTTTAACTCAAAGTGCGTTAACCAAGAAGTGCTATTAATTTCGTTTAGGCATTTTGTGGCGTTTCACTATAAACGGCGAATCGCTATTTAAATTGTTGCCAGTAAATATTAGAGCCCTGTATTATATTTAAGAATCTGCATAAATGTATGTAAGTTTCTCGCATTGTGAAAAAACATCGATTCCTAGAGCCATACAATTTTCAATAATGCAATTCTCCGCTCGAATATGAGCATCTGGAAGCCCAAATTTGGAATTTGTTTTATTACCTACTTCACGTTTTGTAAAGCATTTACGAGTTATTGATTAAAATACTCAACAATTTCTAAGCAATCAATGGCAACACTGTACGAAAAAATATTTTTATCTGCAGCGCGCGAGCCCGTGTATCGGAAATTCTTAAGATAGGCTATTTTTAAATGATTTGTAATATTGCTGTTAAACCGAATTTTTTGGTTTGAGTGCGAAGAATATGATATTTAATATATAATGGTAACACACAAAACGTTAAAAAAACGCCCCTTTGAGTGTAATATAAAATCTGAAAGCTTTCAGATTTTTCCGTTTTTTAAAATTATTTCTGCTTAAAATCATTTCTGCATTAGATATTTAATTTCGTAGAGAAACCACTCCAACTTCAGAGGAAACACCAATTTTTAATAAAATAATCTTCCACCGAATATTGGCATCTGAAATCCAGAATTTGGAATTTGTTTTATTATCGATTTTATATTGTGTAACACTCTAACGAATTTTCGATTAACAAACTCAACGATTTCAAAGTGATCAATGCCAACACTGTACGGAAATAAAAGAATATGATATTTAATAAATAAAGGTAACACACAAAACATTAAAAAACGCCCCTTTTGAGTGTAATATAAAAATATGAAAGCGTTCAGGTTTTTATATTTTTTTTATTTAATAATTTATAAAACTACACCAATCATTTATAAAGTCCATGTAAAAAGAACTCAAAATTTATGACTGTCATACACGAAAATCAATCACAGAATCATACACAAATAATTTCATTATGGAATCCGACACTCATTTATTTTGAAATCAGGAGTTTGGACAGAATAAAGAGCACATTCGTCTCAACTAAGAATTTCTTTTACTTATACAACAGCGTTACCACTTGCTCACGTAAAATGGTTTTGGTAGCTATATATCTCATATTTATGAGACAATTCATTCGTTGATTACTTCATTATGCGGATGAGTTAGAGCTTTACAAAACATGAAATAAGAAATCTCTTACAGTGTTTTTAAATGTACATGCCACTTTTGAAGGCGCAATTTATAGATCTCATTTACTAGCGGATTTGCCTTAAAATACTTAATTTCTATATATACTAGCAGTAAATTGCACTTTTCTGAATTGAATAGTTGACCTGTTTTTGTGAATTTCATTGGTTTTACTTGAGTTCTATATTGTAAAATGTGCATTTAAGGCAGTATTTTATAATAATTTTCTTTGAATTATTTTTGAATGTTTGACTTATTTTTGAATGTATGTGGTTTTTGGAATCGGAATTTTTCATATATTTATGTTGGCATTATTCTTGTACTGTATTTCTATCGCGTTGCCAGCAAACCTGATGTAGAGTTTTTATATTACTTGGAGTGGTTTTGTTTTTAAACCAAATTTATGTTTTGCATTGTAATAATATCTCAGGTTCAGTGTATTTTATGATAATATTGTTCAGGTATCAAAGTTATTGGTTCTTAATTCTGAATTCATATGAAAAAATTTTATTTGGCAGTTTATTATTGTCTTAGTTTATCTTTATGAATTTTTTTTCTAAATTGAATGGTTCTTCTTGAATTTGTGAATCTAATTGATATTAATTGTGTATAATGCAGTAATGGATGTATTATATTTTGTTTGTACTATAGTTTTTATTTAAATTAGTTGGACTCAGTTTTGAAAGTATTTCGTATTTTCAGTATAAATTATGAAAGTATACTCGGTTTATTGTTTGAATGCTATAGGTACTACTTGTAACATGTTTTCTTTAGGGTCTTTTATGACTATGTTACTTATGTTCTTGTGTTCTTGAAGGCCTTGTATGCCACTGTAAACTTATTCTGCTTAGTGATAATAAATAGCTTCTGGAGGCAGGGGCTTTAATCCGTGTAAGGCAGACATCATGTCAGCTAGGTAATGGAGCCCCTGTTCTCTGGTTAACAGTACTTGTATTTCATTATTTTAGGGGTGGACGTGAATGTTAATCCATTATTAATATTAACGACTTCGGAATGCTTTTAAACATTTTACTCGTTGGAATATTTAAACAACGTGTTACGTAATATTGGAAATCGATACCCTTTCTGAAGTAAAGTTTTATGGCTAGACCGAATGCGAATTTTACATTCGAATTCAGTAGGTAAATTATCCTTGACGCTCTTTTCTTAGAGGCATCATACCCCACTGGAGATGTTATCGAACGTCCCTACATTATTTGTCACTAAGGAAAATATTTATGAGAAAATATAGATCTTTTCAGAATCTATATATATAAAGTCTATTTGTTCGCAAATAACTTAATCACTACTATAGCTATCGTCATCAAACATTCTACAATTCTTTTCTAGGTCCTGGAAAAGGGCGACTTCCACTTTTGTGTTAAAAAAGGAGCTAAAATCAGAGATAATAATTAAAAACTCGGAAAAACGATCATTTTCGCCCTCATTTTCCAGAACGGCAACAGTCTCGCAAGATGGAGATGAAAATCTACTTTCGAAAGTTGTTGCCACTGCTCGCTTTCAAATTGTAGAGTTTGTTAATGAAAAATTCTATATCTTACAGTGATATAAAAAATGTGTATACCACATGTGTATACCACATGACTTCCTTGTACGGAATATTAAATTATACGCATTTTTTCTTGCATTTCATTTAAACGTATTGGACTGAATTAAATCTACTTCGCCGACAGCGCATAAACCACAGTAGAATAAATGTATTCTTTAAAATTCACTCTATTTGTTTACCATAGCGACACTCTCGCGCTAGGTTCACTTAACAGTATTATATTTCGTTCATATTATAACTCAGAATGCACAAAATGCATATCATTTAAAGAATCAACTAATCGTTGCCACATGTTCTATTCAAATACTGTAATAAAGCTAGAACGATGCATAAAAGAAATTAAGCAAACAAAACAAAATATAAACAGTTTTTCACAGACGATTGAGTATTTCTCATTCAATTAATTCAGTTCTCACTTCGCGACTAGGCAAAAATACATAAAAACTCAAAATATCTGTATTAAAAATTACGAAGTAAATCTTAAACACTTATTTCCTCGAAAAAATTCCGGAAAGGATTAAGCATGATTTAATTGGCCATAATAAATGAAGGCGTTATCTTTGTTGTTGCGAAGCTAAGTTTCTCTAGATAGGCAACATCCACTATCCTGCTGTTTCAAATGTAGACATGCAATGGCCGCCATCAAAAATATTATTAGGCTTAGTGGCCCTTAAACAACTTTAAAATTGTTGATAATTCTAAAAACATTGCATAGAGATTTACTAAAGACATAAAAACCTTAACCGGAAGATAAGAACAACATAAGTCAATCAGTTTTAAAGCAAAAAATGTACAATTTACAAACCTATAAGAGTAAAGAAACTGAGATCACTGAGCCGGGTAATAGAGTGGATATTGTTACGGATTTGGTATTTAAATAGTTAATGTTAGTTCAATTATAAATTAAATGGTTTTATTTCTCGCGCAATGCAGCGCGTGGCGAATATTAAAAGAGAGCTAAGCCGGAAAATTGAAAATACAAGACCGCGTGCATGTAATATTTAATAAATATGTCTTTTTGATTTCGAGAAAGTACTAGAGAATTCTCGCGCGCGGTTTTAAAATCTTATAATAGGAGGAAAACCTCTCAATTCAGTTAGTTAGTAGTTAGTTTGTTGTTGTTTTAAGAGTTGGATTAGAAAACTGCTCTTGTTGACTGTAGCGAATTCGCGGAATAGCTTTCTTTAGCTGTTTTGAATTAAGTTCTGTTGAACGTTTGAGTCGTTAAAAGATAACTACTTTCAGATATTATAATACTGTACGAATACCTGAGGAAATGTAAGCACTTTTGTTTTTATTTTTTGTTCATTTTTCATCGGACTTGTCCATTCAATTCATAACGAACCCGTACGCATGCAACAATATATTTATATACGACTGGTGCAGCCAATTTCAACAAAAAAGGGAGGTGCACAAATAGATGTTTTGCAGTCCTATATACAAAATTTCAACATTCTACGGCTATTGATTCTTGAATTATGCAAGACACATTCATATGTACATGCAAACGTGAAGAAAAAAATCTCGTCCGAATTCATTTTATATCTAATTACAATCCTTCTTGGCAAAAACACTCCTTTATTCTCAGCGTACGTACAGATATCACGCACTAAAATCGTTCAAATTGTTTCGAGAGCGGTTTCAAATGGATATTTTCTTTAAAATATGATATATGAAATTTTTCTAGATTACAATACTTCCTTTACTTCGTAAGAGGAAGTAAAAATGCGTTTACCTGGACCGGAGTAGATACATATTTATATACTTTCCGTGCGACCGATTGCAACCAAAAAGGGAGGTGCACAACTGCATGCTATAGCACTGCTATGTACAAAATTTCATCATTCTAAGGCTAGTCGTTTTTGAGTTATGTGAGATACATACATAAATACGTACAGACGTCACGAAATAATGTCCTGAATCCATTTTAATTACGTTTTACAATCCGATTTGGGAAAAAGTGTCCTTTATTCTGTCTGTACGTACATATTTCACGCAAAAACATCGTTCAAATGCATTCAAGTGCGATCAAAATAGATATTTTCGGTGAAATACGACACCTGAAGTTCTTCGCGATTACAATACTTCCTTTACTAGGCACAAGGGAGTAAAAACTAACTTCGAAAAAAATCTGGATAACATGAGAACTTAGGACGACATTACAAATGTAATTAAATTTGCTGGTGACATTTCACTGTAAATTAATTACACAAGGTGATAGATGATTATAAAATATAAAATGTTTAACAATCCATTACACAGACTTCCATTGCCCTTTCTAAACCAAATATGATTATTTATGTAAGACATTTCTATTTATTTAACTCTGACAGTTACAATTCTAATGAATTACTTCTATCTTTAAATACACTCCAGATAAAGTGTACACGCCCAACAACGCTGCGTCGTAAGGTACGCAGTTGTACTTTAAGTTTGAGTTTGACGGATGAGGTTTAGCCAAGGACACATCTAGGTGGCATCTCAGCTTAAGGCTGAGGTTGTCTGTCACGTGCAGATAAAATTAGAAAATTACTTTTTTTGCGGCAGCATGTTTTTTCTTCAGTAAGTACCGTGTTTCGAGTTTCTGTTGCTGCTCCACATTTCCTGGCATTAAAGAAATATACAGTTTGGAGAGACTTATATAAACAGAAAAAAAAAACATCTGAAAGGTTTCGGATTTTAAATTACGTTCAAGGCGGCCTCTTTTTAGCGTTTTGTGTGTTACCTTTATTTATTAAATATCACGTTCTACACACTTCAACCATAAAATTCAGTTCAACAGCAATGTCGCAAAATAGTTTTCATGTTTTTCTCTGTACAACGTTGCCACTGCTCACTTTGAAATCATGGAGTTTGTTAATCAAAAATTCGCTAAAGTTTTAAATAATATAAAGTTGGTAATAAAACAAATTCCAAACTTCAAATTTGGGCTTCCACATGCCCATATTCGTAGGAGGATGACATCATTCAAAATTTGATGCTTCTATGTACCGTTGTTTTATCACAATGCGAGAAACATACATACATTGATGCAGATCCTTCATTATTAAATTTCTTCATAATACTTAATGGCAACAGTTTGAAAAGTGATACAGCCAGTTGTAGTGTTTCAATGCAAAATCGCAAAAAAGAAAACAATAGTCCCTCAGGGATAAAGCCCCTTTGGCCTAAAAATATATTTTTAACTTGAGCGTACATTACTGGTTTCTTTAACACATCGAATGATTTGGTAATATTTGTAAAACTCATTCGCTGTAATTTTGCATGATATGCTTTTAATTATTAGATATGGTTCTATAACTAGAATCCTGATATGTGATGCTTTGCGTGCGAAAACTATAAAAATTGAACCTGAAGGTTATTAAGCATTTTCTCCCTCCTTCTAGCATGCCCTCCTGATGTAACGGTTAGCCCACTCGGCGCGCATTTTCAGAGGTCCGGTTTCGAGTCCCGGTGAGGGCATTGCTCATTTGTCATGGCTCCAGCCTCAAAATAATCTAGTGATTCTACACTAGCGCCCGAACTGAAAGGCGGTGGATGATGATTCTGCACCACCAGGATTTGGCGATTGGGATATGGGGATATCCTCAGTCGCCCTTTAAAAGGGAGAGTACATAGGGTATTTTCTCCCTCCTTCCAGCATGCCTTCATTCCTTATTAATCAAGTCTTCTGCATTAAATAAATCTAACGAATCAACAATGGCGCCCGAACTATAAAGGATAGTGGGTGATTATTCTTCACCACCAGGATTTGGCGACTGGGTCTCCTCGACTAATCCTCAGTGGCCCATTAGACGTTGAATAAAAGAAAAAGGCGGAAAAGATCCTGTAAAGACGCCGGGTGAATGGACTTGTCAGTTAAGGCAAATTAGCGCTGGGTAAATGAATTTGTCAATTAACATAAATTAACGCTGGGTGAATGGATTTGTTAGTTACGATAAATTAGCGCTGGGTGAATTGATTTGCCAATTAAGATAAATTAACCCTGTATGTCTAAGTGCGAAGGTAGTTTTGATATGCAAATTCTGATTCTGTGAGTTAAAGAATGATAGAAAATATCATACCAGAAATATTTCTAATTTATTTCCGGACAGCTCAAATTTCATTTACATTAAGCTCCCTTTGTGCTCACATCGTACTCCCAACATTTTCGTAACCAACAACTAATAACTGCGTGGTAAAATGAGCAGGAACGATTATATTTCATGCTATCCATTTCTGACAGCCTGATAAGAACAATCTGATTTTATCCCAAAATAACTCAGAAAAAAGAAGAACAAGTCATCTTCGTATCATAACAGAATTGAAAGAAGACTGATGTTCTTGTTTGACTAGTTCGTCTGCCAAGCCTAACAGTTCTGTTACTGCGTATCCAAGACAACTGAATTCATCGTTACGCCCATGTCTGTATGCAGAAAGTAGGCGTAGTTTGCATTATTAATTGACTGTAACAAAGAACACAATTACTACCAGTTACTAATGCTATTAGAATTAGCAACTCTGTGGAACAGACAATTACGAAAAAAACATGAATCTTGCCACTCTGTTTCTCACGTAATCTATTTTGTAGTTACTATACTATTATCTTTCAGAGTCCACACGAGCAATAAAAAGAACTTGCAAAAATATTACAACACGAAAATAATAAAAATAGTCAAAGATCCATTTTTATGCTATAAATATCTAAAATAATACTTACGTGAAACAGAATTACCAGCATACGTTTTAGTCCAAAGGGGCTTTGTTCCTGACGGACTATTGTTTTCGTTTTACGATTTCGCGTCAAATTACTCTAAGGCTGTATCACTCTTCAAACTGTTGCCACCCAATATTATAATCCTGCATTATATATCAAGAAGTTAAATAATGAAAAATCTGCATAAATGTATGCATGTTTCTCGCATTTTGATAAAATAATGGTATTTAGAACCATCCAATTTTGAATAACGTATATCTCCACCCGAACATGGGCATATGGAAGCCTAAATTTGGAATTTGGTTTATTATCGATTTGATATTTTGGTAAACTTCAAGGAATTTTTGATTAACAAACTCAACGATTTCAAAGAGAGCAATGATACACTATATGGAAAAACAATATTTATCTGCAGGAAAATTGAGAAGTTCGCCAAGTGAATTATTTTTGGCGCAAACTGGAATAAAATGCGCCAAGATTAATTTTCAAATTTCTCCGTAAATTTCTCATCAAAAATTACAAAATTTAATATCTAGGCATCATTAGAATCGCTGATCGAAATATGGAAAAAAATTGGTATGTTATTTCTAGAAAAGTCCGAATTTGGTGTCAAAATACATATGTTACATTAATGCTATATATAAATCTAACATATCCTAATTCGTGCTTTCGAGACATGAAAAACGAAAGTTAAATTTCAACAATCAGTCCAGTAGAACGGAAGAAATAGAATTGTCCTATTTTTTTTAAAAAAAAGTACTAAAGTGGCAATCTGCCCTGAAGGACTATTAATTTCGTTTTGGCATTTTGAGTCGTAAATTCCAAAAGGTTGTATCACTTTTCAAATCGTCGCCACCATATATTATCGCCTTGTCTTATATTTAAAGAATTTAAATATTGAAGAATCTGCATCAATGTATGTATGTATGTTTCTCGCATGGTAATAACACAACGGTACCTAGAGCCATCAAATTTGAATAAGGTAATCTCCCATAGAGTATGGGCACGTTGAAGCCCTAATTTGAATTTGAAATTTGTTTTATTATCGATTTCAGATTTTGTAACACTTCAACAAATTTTTGATTAAAAAGCTAAACGATTTCAAACACAGTGATGGCAACACTGTACGAAATTTAAAAAAAAATTTCTCCAGCGCGCGAAACTCTGTATCGGAAATTCTAAATATATGCTCATTTTAAAATTAATTTGCGATATTGCTATTGAACTGAATTTTATAGCTTGAATACGTAGAACATGATATTTAATAAATAAAGGTAACACACAAAACGTTAAAAAAACTTTCCCTTTTTTCCCTTTGGACGTAATTCAAAATCTGAAATCTTTCAGATTTTTAGTCCAAATGGGCTTTCCCTGAAAGACTCTAGTTTTCGTTTTGCATTGGTTCACTTTAAATGCCCGTTTCACTTTTCAAACTTTTGCCACCAAATGTTAGAGTCCTGCATTACATTTGAGGAAATTAAATAATGAAAAATCTGCATAAGTGTATGTATTTATCCCGCATTGTGAGAAAACAACGGTACATAGAGCCATCGAATTTTGAATGACGTAATTTTCTTACGAATATGGGCATGTGGAAGACCAAATTTGAAATTTGGAATTTGTTTTATTATCGATTTCATATTTTGTAAAACTTTAACGAATTTTTGACCAACAAACTCAACGAATTAAAAGTGAGCCATGGCAACACTCTACGGGGGGGGGGACCTTTTTTATCTCCAGCGCGCAGAACTGTGTATCGGAAATTCTAAAGATAAGCTCATTTTAAAATTATTTTGCGACATTGCTGTTGAACTGAATTTTATAGTTTAAGTGCAAAGAACATGATATTTAATAAATAAAGGTAACATACAAAACGTTAAAAAAAGCCCCTTTGGACGTAATTTTAAATCTGAAACCTTTCAAATATTTAATTTTTTTTTTTTTGTGCAAGGTGTATACTTAATTGCAGCTAAGTACTTTGACTTGAAAAAACTCATAGTTACAAATTGAACTTGAGTAGCATGAATTGTATTAAGTATGACTAAATGCTATGAATTTACCTTCAGTATGTATAAAAAGAATTGCTCTGAAAGAATACACAAATGCTATATATTAAATCATGAGATACTTAAGAATTCTATTAAGTAACCGGCAATAGAACACATCTTTTCAATTTCTCTTTGAACAAAAAGCGCTTTATAAAATTAGTGAACTGCTGACAAAGCGAGTATGCAAACAATGCATAGCAGGCGTATTTCTGATGGGGAAACATTTAAAACTACCGTTCTCTTCTGCTTATAGTAGGAGATAGCGTTAAAATAAAGCTAAGGACTGTTGAAATGAAAAATAAGACGATTCTTCATTAGTAATTAAGAATACATTCATTTTTTGAATTTACGTTTGCATTTTTTATTTCCTTGTACGAAGTAAAGGAAATATCAGAATCGTGAAACATTCCGGGTATCATATCTGAGCGAAAATATCCATTTTGACCGCTCACGAATACATTTGAACGCAGGTTTTGCAGGACATCTGTACGTATGAACAAAATAAAAGTTTCTTGTTTTCATATTGCATTGTAAAAAGATTTAAAAGGGATTCAGAAGAGAATATTTGGTCAATGCGTACGTACGTACGTACGTATATATATATGTATCTCGCAGTATTCAAAAACGAATAGTCCTGAAATGTTGAAGTTTTATATATGGGACTGCTATAACAGCTAGTTGTGCACCTCCCGCTTTCGCTGCAATCGGATGCACCAGACATATCTATCTATCAATATACATATATATTCCCATTCTGTTACTCGGATAGGTGAACTTGGGTTTTTATTCTTATATGTTGGTAAATTGTGCATTTTTTGCTTTAAAAGAGAGGGATTCAATTATGTTGTTCTTACGTTCCGGTTAAAGTTTTATGGGTTTAGTTAATCTGCATGTTCGAAGAAAATTAATAATTATAGGTATTTAATATCACTTCTCTAAAATAACCCGCTTTACTGAAGACCATATTATCTGAAACTGCAGATGTTTCACACAGAGAATAATTCACTTTTCTTCTTTAAAGCTTTTTATCACACGCTGTACCGTGGAACGGGATAAATTCACTCATTTAGCGATATCTCGGATCTTTTTTCCATTCTTATGATGAAAAGTGAACCATTTTCGAGTGATATTTGTTATTTTCTTACGACTACGACAAATTGTTTAAATATTAATTAAATTATAACGAAGTAAATAGAATAAAGCCAAACGATTTTTTTAAACGCCATAGAAATGCATAAAAGAAGAGACATAATAACCATAATTTTATTAATAAAATTTTAAGAAAATATTTCAGTGTACGATTTAAGCGTATTTCCTCGAAATTCATTAGAGATACATTTCTCATTTAATTAATTCCGTTCTCAGTTCCTGGCAAAACAAAAATGCATAAAACCTTAAAAGATCTTCATTAAAAATTGAAAAAAATATACAAAAAATAAAATACCAAACTATGCAAAAACAAGCAATTCGGGCAGCAGGCAACAAGGCAGATTTTTCGGTGCACGAAAATGAAAGTTTAATTTTTGTCCCACTCGGCAAAAAGACACTGAATGTGCTGAAGCTGAATTCACTATTATGTTAAGTTTCAAATGTAAACGAATATGGCCGCTATGGTATCAAAAAATTAGGCTTAGCCGCACTTTAGCAACTTTTAAATTATTGATAATTCTACAAATTTCCCATACAGATTAACTAACGGCATAGATATATTAACCAGAATATAAGGACAACATAATTCAAACATTTTTAAAGCAAAAATTGCGCAATTTACCTACATATAAGAATAGAAAGAAACTGAGCCCGAGTTAACAGACTGTAATACATACATATATATATATATATATATACCAGATGTGACACAAAAAACGAGACTAACTGCGTAGCTTTAAAACAGAGTGGAGTTGGCAACAACTGTTTTGGTGACGTCATGCTACACACCTCCTCTATCCATGCGGCCAGTTTTGACTTAACCGACCCCGCCAGTAGGGAGTACTGCATCATTGAGTGAACAAGTGCAACTCCATTCTGCCGGAAAAATGTCTAGATGAAAAATGATGAAGCGTTATCTGATCAAACAGCCAGCATTTCGCATCAAAATATGCAAGATAATGCTGAAACTGGAGGAATTGGGAACAGATTTGAGCAGTGTGGAATAGTTCCCTGTCAATCTCTCTCTTTTTTTTTTTTTTACTTTTTTTTACTGTATATATATTATGAAACATGTATGTATTACGGCCCACTGTATATATTACGAAACATTTATGTATTATGGCCAATGAAAATTATTATGAACTATGTATGTATTATATGTATTATGTAACAGACTCAGTATATTATGAACTTTGTAAGCAACTATGAACTATGTAAGCACGTATTATGAAAGATTTATGTATTATGAACTACTTGTATATAAGTATGTGCTATGAACTATGTAACTATGTAAGCATATATTATGAACTATGTAACTATAAGCATATATTATGAACTATGTAAGCATGTATACAGGATCAATGTATGCCCTTATAGGGCCCATGAGGTGTTGCCCCGGATAGTTGCGGAACCTGAACTAGACCCGAATAGTCTAAGTAAGCCGCACGGTGTCCAGATTCTGCTGTCAACTGTCAACGGGACGTCCCTTTGGACGCCCAGCACGTTCATCATGATTGATGGCGTCAGAATTTTAATCAACACTACTACGAGAAGTACTAAATATACTTCTCGAAAAAAAGTAGGAGAAAAAAAGGCCACAGTTGTAGAGTGATGGACGACTGTTACACCAAGACAATGCACCTACTCACACGGCCCTATCTTTCAAGCTGCGGGCATCCTCCTTATTCAGCTGGTTCGGCTCCGTGCGACGTTTTTTTTTTTTTTTTTTAATTTCCTCAAGTTAACAACTTACTTAAAGGGAAAACATTTTACCTCAGAGGAAGACGTTCAGGCAAAATCGAAGAATCTTCTGAAGGGCCTTCCAAAAACCTCGTTCCAGAACTGTTACCATTAATAACAGCACCGAAAGCAGAACTGTATGAGTGTTGAAGAGACCTTCTTTGAAGGTGATAATGTCACGGAGAACTGATTCTGCAAGTACAACGATTTACTGGACCAGACCCGTATTTTTTGTTTTACACCTTGTATATATATATATGTATATATATAAGATATCAAGCAAGGTAGTAATTACAATTTTGAAAAACCAATTTGGTCTAGAAAACATCTTGCGCAATATGCTGTAAAATAAGTAAAATATAAAAATTGTAGTAAGCTCGCCTAAAAGTTACCAGGAGCTGTTGCTCCAAAACGTTCAACACGTTTTAAAAAATTAATACATATGAAAATCAAACCATTAAACATGTAAAACATAAAAAAAAAAACAGAATCAGATAAAAAAAGTAAGCGGAAAATGGTAAATTAGCCCAACTCGACTTCCAAACTGGCTTTTCAAGGGAAATTTAATTTGTTTGAACGTCGAATCAAGCTAACCCCATTACGCGTTTCGCCGAAACAGACAATTGAAACTTTTTCGCTACAAATTTTTTTTAAATTTAGACAAAGTGTCTTGGAAAATTTTAATAGTCTCAATTCTCTGTTCCAATTTCCTGACGCGTCCGCACAAAATGACACATTAAGGTGTTAAAATATGTTAAACTATACCGAAACATCTTAAATCTAGACTAAAATCAAAATCAAAATTACTACAATCAAAATAAAAACAAAAATAAATAGCATATATATATATATATATATTTATATATACCTTTGGTGCGGCCAATAGCAACCAAAAAGGGAGGGGCACAGCTACGTATTATAGCAGTCCTATATACAAAATTTCAACGCTCTGAGGCTACTCGTTTTTGAGTTATGCGAGATACATACGTAGGTACGTAGAGACGTTACGGAAAAAATCTCTTCTGACCGCATTTTAAATCAGTTTTATAATTCGTTTGGGGAAAATGAGTCCTTTATTCTGTCCTTACATACAGATGTCATGCAAAAACATCGTTAAATTGTATTGAATTCGCTAGCGGTCAAAATGGATATTATCGCTGAAATATGATATGCGGAATTTTTCGCGATTACAATACTTCCTTTACTTCGTACAAGGAAGTAAAAATAGTTTAAGTGCTTCAAGGAAAATGCGAACGCATTAATTAATACAGCGTTTACTCCGAATACATTAACGTTATATAGACTCTTGAGATTCCACCCAAGATTCGCTCGCAACTCATACACTACGCTTATCTCTCAACAAAGTATGAAGCAGATGGTAAGAGGGATGATAAAGAAAAAATGTCTTTATGGACGGGGATCATTTATCAGCTTTATTGATTCGTAGAGGGAAGATGAAACTCTTGCAGGTACCGTCACAACAATATTTGGAAGTGTCGATAGTTTCTCGTAAGACTGCATCGGCGATTCAGCAGACAGATCCTTTTACCTCAATGTAAATATTTTATATTAGGAAAATTGCAGACGGATCGGATAACATAGATTTTATTTCACATGACTCGCAAGGTCCATAGATTATGAATTTCATGAACGCTGTTCTAAACCGCTGAGAATAATGTATCCAGATAATTTCAGTTCCCTTCTATGCCACAAAGTAAAATTCCTGTTAATTTTCATTTTTCAATTTTTTTTCGTAGATTTAAATAGATAATACTTGATGTAGATACATGAATTTCTTGTACGGCCCATTATATTACACACATTTTTTGCTACACTGCACTTAAACGTATTTCCTCGAATTTCATTAGATATATTTCTCATTCAATTAATTCAGTTTTCATTTCGCAACAAGGCAAAAATATATAAAAATACAAACTATCTGCATTAAAAATTTAAAACACAAAATACAGTTGAAGCAATTAAACATTTTTTTAAGAATTAAAATTAGAGTTTTTACGCAAAAACAAGCAAACTCGGTCAGCGAGCCACAAGGCGGATTTTTTCGGTGCACAAAACTGAAAGCTTACTTTTGGTCTCACTTGGCAAAAAGACACTGAAGGCGCAAAAACTGACTTAATTTTTTGTAGATTCTATGCTGAGTCAATATATATGGGATAGTTTAATAAATTAAATCATAATTCCAAAATGGATGATTTAATTCGAAATAACAAAAGAACACGTTACTTTGCTGTTGCGAAGCTTAGTTTCTCTAAACTGTCAACGAAGCCACTATTCTGCCAAGGTTCAAATACAAACAAACATGGCTTCCATGGAATAAAAATTAGGCTTAGCCGCAATTAAATAACTTTTAAATTGTTGATAATTTAACACCTGTAATATGCAGGTTAGCTAAACGCATAAAACCCTTAACCGGAAGAGAAGAACATAATTCAATCATTTTTAAAGCAAAAATTACACAATTTAGAAACATATAAGAATAAAGAAATTGAGCTCACTGAGCCGAATTAACAGAGTGGATATATACATACATATATTTAAAACTTTTTTTTATGCAACCGATGGCCACCAAAACGAGAGGTGCACATCTACGTGTTACAGCAGTCCATTATACAAAATTTCAACGTATAGAGGCTATTCGGTCTTGAATTATGCAGGATACGTACATACGTATGCACGTGCGTACGTACAGACTCCACGAAAAAATATCTTCTGAATCCATTTTAAATCAGTTTTATAATTCGTTTGGGTGAAAAGAGTCCTTTACTCTATCCTTACGTACAGATGTCACGCCAAAACATCATTAAATTACATTCCATACCAGTCAAAATGGATATTTTCGTTGAAATATATGGTACCGGGAATTTTTCATGATTACAATACTTCCTCTACTTCGTACAAGGAAGTAAAAATACCCATTTTTACAATTAAAATTAGAGTTTCTACGCCAAAATAAGCTATTCGGTTAGAGGGCAGGAAGACTTATGGTGAAAATTTAATTTTGGTTCCACTCGGCAAAAAGACACTGAAGTTGGTGCATAAACTGAATTCACTATTCTATTAAGAATTTCAAATGTTAACTAACGGCTGTCTCGATAAATTTAACACCCCTTAAACCTTTAAATTATTGATAATTCTACTACTATTGCATGCAGATTAGCTAAAGACATAAAAACGTTAACCGGAACATAAGAACAACATAATTCAATCACTTTTAAAGGGAAAAATGAACAATTAATCAACAAATAAGAATAAAACATTGAGCTCAATTTTGTTGTGCCGATTGCAACCGAAAAGGGAGGTACACAAATACATGTTATAAATGTCCCATACACAAAATTTCAGCGTTCCAAGGCTAATTGTGTTTAAGTCACGAGAAATACAAAAACTGTTCTGAACCCATTTTATATTATGTTTTGGAAAAAGATTCCTTTATTCTGCCCGTACGTACAGATGTCACGCAAAAACATCGTACAAATGGATTCGAGAGCGGTCAAAATGGATATTTTTGTTGAAATATGCTGCCCGAAATTTCTCGCGATTATAATATTTCCTTTACTTTGTAGAGACATTAGGTATATTTTTGGAAACCGGAGAGATGAAAAAATTAGCAACCGCCTTCGCCGGGAATCGAACCACAGACCTCTTTTTTTTCTTGTATATTTTAATCAGATTATTCAATGATATGATGGATCTATGATTTTATATTCATCCAATACATCATGACCGTTTTCAAAAATTTTCTCATGATGATAAAAATTAAAAACTGCACATATTTACTATAAAGTTATAATTTAAGCAATTTTAAATGTTAAATTTTAAATAACCTGAACACATATTGAAATAGTCTTTTATTTTGTTTTTTAACATATTTAATAAAACTATCATAAAAATGTGTTCGATTCAATTGAAATCCTATATTTAATATTTCATTAACATATGAATTTCACACTTTGTTGACTCTGAAAGTGGTGCAAATTCATTTGAAGTCATCAAAAGTATAAATTTCGTTTAATTAATACTTTGAAAACGATCATATTATAAATTTTAATAAATTTAATATTTAAGAAATATAAAATGAAAGTATTAACATATATATTTTGCAATACAAACCCTTAAATATCGCCATAAAATATAAAATGGACTTGCACCGTTTTCAAAGAAAACGCCTCGTTCTAATACTAGCGGTAGTACCCGATACCAGTTAAGTTAGATTGAGAGTAATGTATCTAACAACAGAGAGAACGATACTGCCGTAATCCTTCTCTAATAACTATGCAAAAATACCACTTATACTCATACATGTTTCAGTCTGATGCGATATGGAGCCCACATAAGAATTTCGATAGAGAAATAAACTAATTCTCTCTCATTATATCAGCAACAATGGGAAGCAGTTCTTTTAATGACTCTCATCTTTCTAATCAAATGGTCGTGAAAGCTCAAGTTCTATCCAATATTTCACCTATATTCAATTTTAGTCGATTAAATGTGGCAAAAAATATATCATAATTAATCAGATAAACTAATTCTTTCTCATTATATCAGCAACAATGGGAAGCAGTTCTTTTAATGATTTTCATCTTTCTAATCAAATGGTCGTAAAAGCTCATGTTCTATCCAATATTTCACCTATATTCAATTTTAGTCGATTAAATGTGGCAAAAAATAAATCATAATTAATCAGATAACAACAACGTACAAACAGACATTCTTTACATACACATATTTTGTCTTACTCCAACGCGCGAGACTGTTGCCACTCGGAAAAATGAGGGCGAAAATTAGAGCTTTCAGAGTTTTTAATTAATATTTCGGCTGATTAAAGTCGTAAGAAGATGGGAACAGTCGAAATGGCTTCCCAAGAATTTTTGGGATCGGGAATAATGTATTTAATGTTTGGCAATGCTATTTTTATTTTATTGTAAAACTTAGAAATATTTTATTTACAGACTCTACGATTTGAAAGCGAGCAGTGGCAACAGTTCTTGAAATAAAGCAGAGTTTTATCTCCAGCGTGCAAGACTGTTGCCACTCGGTAAAATGAGGGCGAAAATGGGCGTTTTCAGAGGTTTTAATTAATATCTCTGATTTAACAATTTGTTTTAGGGGGAAAAGTGAACGTTGACCTTTTACAGGGCCTAGAAAAGAATGGTAGAAATTTTGTGACGATAGCTATAATAGTGATTGAGCTAATCGCGAACAGACACACTAACATTCTTCTCTTATATATATAGATATGATGTTATAAATTCGTCAGAAAATATATAGAAAACTGAATATTACGACGTATTGAATTTCTTGAAACCAATCAGCTGTGAAGCAGTTCAAAAATTATCAACATGCATTCATAATATTTGATTAGTTAATTGAATTCTTTAAAACATTTAATTCTACATAAATATTTATTCTTTAAAAATACGTTTTATATGAAATATATATAAATGTAAATATCTTACCTAGCAGTCTGTCCGTTGTCCTGTCATTGTCACTTAAGGTGTACGATGTTGGTGACATAGGACTTATAGTAGAATCATCCGGGGTCTTCGCTTCCGTCACTTCAAATTTCTTGCCTTCTTCAGCCATAGTTCAATTTTGGGTTCTTTTTCACAATTTCGATTTAATATTGGCAAATATCTAACACACTCTAAGAGTTGCAGTCACAACGATTATATGCCATTTTATAATTCATACAACATTCTAAAATTATATAAGCACCAAATATACTTTGCAATTTTTAAGTGCTTCCACCAGGTGCTGTTACTCAATGATTTTCAATGTACTGTTAGAAATCTATAGAATCTACGAATTTTAATATTTTTAATAAATTATGCGGTGATAAGGAGACTCGGATATTAAGTTTGAAAGGCGTTTAAATAGTATACCAACGCTAGGAATATTTTAACATATAAGCATAATGGAACTACAAACGACAGCAACAACTAGAGTTAATTTTTTTCTGGTTTTATTAATTGTTATAAATTTCCAGTATCGGTGGAATATTATTTTTGAATCAGACAAATCTTTTTCATCTTTAATTCTGGCATCGAAAGGTCTACTCACATTTGGAGTATATTTACACACCTTTACGTCAGCTGCTCCTTGCTAAAAATGATGCAAAGGGTAGTAAAACACCTCTTCGTTATCTAGACATGTATAACAAATTCCAAGCGGAACTTCTGATGGAAAAGCGTGTTCAACGACGGTCCCGGTCAATGATTCTCCATATCAATCATCCAATCAGCATTGTCCCCAAAAGGAGAAAAACGTGGGGAAAGATCGCTGCCTCTCCCAATCCAAAAGAGATGCGGAAGAGCAGGTGATGCGGAGTAAGAAGCGACCAGGCTGGCTTCAGGAATGGTTAGAAGCCCTGTCGTTTGGACTTGGCTCTGTGCCTAACCGGGGATCTTCCAAGCGGAGATGCTGCAAGATTACGCATCGGCAGCGCCCTCATGGCAGCGCGCTGAAGATCGATCCCATGCACCCCTGATCACTCTTTTGGAACTCGCGCTGGAACCGCTTACTTTCTCAGCAGGGGTGTTTGGAAGGTTATCATTCGACCACTTCAACCGGATTCTTGCTCCTTACCTTTCTGATTAGCAAATTCAGCAAGTTATTCTTGGAGTAAAATAATTTAGAAGGATTCATAAAAAAGAAATGCAATCAAATCTTTAATTAATGCATTCGATACTTCTTTTATAGTTTATTTTAAGCAGGAAAATCTTTTGATGCCCTTAACATACATAGGTATTGCTACTGACATCACATACAGTAAGTGTTTTAACCAAAAATCCTTTAAGAAAGACATGCCTACATAACTGACATAACAATCACACGATTAAATAATGAATTATTTATTGATATTTTTTTTTCAATTTTTCGACGACATAAAAGCCTTTTTTATTCTACAGTGCAATACGTTATTATAACATTTCAGTGGTCATACCGAAAGAAACTCATCTTCATGTAGCAATAGAGTCTTTAGCATTCGTTGTTTCAAATCTGCTTTCAAATGAAACGACTGTTTTAGAAGTCCATAAACACACCTCTTTTAAATTTAAACCCACAGTTTTTATCTCAGTGTAAACAATAAACGTAACTGTAATAAGCAGCAATAAAAATATACTTTTCGAAATCTACATTATTTTCTCACTATAATTTTTTTACACAAATATTTAAAATAATTGTAAAGAGTATGGTTTCTTTTCAATAGAATATATTTGGAGTATAAGACTTTTTTCAAATTTAATTAAAAAATAAAGATCTACTGTTTGTTTAATATACTCAGATTTGATATAATTTGTTGGTATAATTAGGGAGACAATTTATACTTTGTCATTAAGTGTTTAGCTGTTTAAATGTGGCTTTGATACAGCAGTTTTCAAAGTCTTGTTAATTGTTATCTAATGCACGGCAGTTCTATTTCAATTCATTTTCAAAATTTGCTGAGTAACTTAATTACTAATGCAAATATCTGAATCTGAATAATCTTAATAATTATCTGAATAATCTTAATAATTATCTGAATTATTTAGAAAAAACTAGAATAATATTAATATTAAAATTTAAATATTACGGTGACAAATATCCGTTTATAAACTATACATAGTTCCTTTTTTCTTACTACTATATTTAGTTATTAGTATCTCTTCCTGTTTTTAAGCCAGTGGTCCACACTATAGTCAACTGCATTTTTACAAGTAAAATACTACATACTTTGAGTTCTGCACAAATAGTTGTATTTTAGTTTCAGGTACACGACAATTTATCCTAACATTTTTCGCAAAATTTATAATTCAGTAAATCAGCTCAATTTATCATTAAAATGTATTAGCTTTCTTTGCAAAATATGTCTATGGATTGCAAACGCTTTCAAATCCACTAATAATGTGTTTGTGAATTGTTTGTAAGACGTAGCATCTAGTTATATCACAGGAATATATTTATAATATTTCTGGATTTTTTATTTTCTCCGAATATTTATGGAATTTGGATTTCAAAGAATTTTTAAAAATTAAAATTTTATATATTAAAATTTTAGACATTTTCCAAACGTTTGCACATTACAGCATGAGAGACGTAAGAACATAATTGTCTTGATCTATTGGTCTTGATGCCATTTTCATTTTTAAATTCAGAAAAGAATTTATACTATCACAAATGCATTTAACATTTCGAATAAAAATGAAAACAAAAACGCTACTCTTGAAATTCATCTAAAACTGTTTTTATTAATTAAAATTCTTATAGAATGTAACTTTTTCTGCTTACTGAATCATTTTGCACGAGTTCATAATAACATCGATACGTTACATTCTTAATATTGCATCTCATTGCGCTAAATTTTACACTTTAAATTACTGCTGCTTTTAATTCTAACAATATCATCAGTCGTTTATTTACTTTTACACCAGCTAAATTACTTTTTAATTTGATAAAATAAGAACTATATAATTGCATTTTAAATAAATGAGTAATAAACGTTATTTTCTAAAGCACTGTGATCAAACATTTATATCTTTAAGTCATAGAAAAGCATCCATATTATTAAGAAATTTCCCGTTCATATTAAGAAACGATGAAAACAGAAAGTTATTAGGGTCATTAAAAATTAATATTTAAACGGTGTGAATGGCAACATGAAACCATGGAATGTTTATATACAATCTACACCAATTCAGAAAATTTATCGCACTTGTTTATTGTAATGACTGACTCAAAACAAGTGTTTGTTTAAATAAATAAATAATTAAGCTACGTATCAAACTATAGCACTGTTATAATTCCAAAATGAAGGTAAACAAAGAACATTGTTTTGCAACTGTATGGAGAAAACAAACCTTTACTCACTTAACAGCAATCAAGGTATAAAAAATTGAGGTCAGCGTTCGAATATTCACAATAAAAGATCTCACTGATACCCCTCAATTTATAAAATCCTGATAAATCTTAAACTGCTGTAGTCGAATAAAACGTGAAAACTAAACCAGAATGTTGTCCAATGAATTATACTATCGTTTTCACTCGGAGGAAAAGGTGGGTTCCACCGTAGAAGAGCAGCTGAATTCTTTCTGAATCCAGCATGGCTGACTTCTGACGTAACAATGTGACGTCATTTGTAGTCAGAGTGACTGGCAGTCTATCATAAACGGAAAGGTAGAAAAAGGGACGAAAATAAAAGTCTGACACTATTAATGGGAAGAAGTGAGTTTTTGCATACTTTATGGGAAAAGATTATTTTTATGGAAGACCTCAGAATGATACACTAGGATTAAATTTAATTTTATTAGTATAAATATCAGTATAAATGCTAGAATAAAGGTATAAAAAAGTACTGTTTAACATGTGAATATTTTGGCTACAGATAAATGAATAAATAAATAAATGTTGCAAATTGTTCTGTTGGCGCTTGTTATAACGTTCCCTCATAAAAGGAACGATTCCATTGCAACGACTGGTGAAAAAAGTTCCAGTCGATTAGAGTATATAAAATATGTTTTAATTTGAGCAATCAGTTGCTTTAAAGTCTTATTTATTTATTAGCCCAAACAGACAATTTGTTCAGAAAGGCTATTAACTTCGTTTTGTCATTTTGCGTTGATTCACTATAAACGTCGAAATACTTTTTAAATTGTTGCCACAAAATATTACAGTCTTGCGTTATATTTGAAAGAAATTAAATAATGAAGAATCTGGGTACATGCATGTACGTTTCTCGCATTATGATAAAACAACGGTACTTACAGCCATCCAATTTTGAATAACGTACGTCACCACCCGAATATGGGCATCTGGAAGCCCAAATTTGGAATTTGGAAATAGTTTTATGATCTATTTCATATTTTGTAAAGCATTTATGAGTTTTTGATTAAGAAACTCAACGATTTCAAAGCGAGCAGTGGCAACACTGTGCAGGAAAAAAACATTTTTATCTCCAGCGCACGAGACTGTGTATCCTAAATTCTAAATTTAAGCTCCTTTTAAAATTATTTTGCGATATTGCTGTTGAATTCAATTTTACGGTTCAAGTGCAAAGAACATGATATTTAATAAATAAAGGTAACATACAAACGTTAAAAAACGTTTGGACGTATTATAAAATCTGAAACCTTTCAGATTTTTTTTTTTTTAAATTATAATTTGAAACAGAAATTACTATAAAGAATGCAACGAGATTTCACTAACCCATGCTTTGCTTTGGTTTGGTTTATATAATTATGACAATATTCAGCGAGTTTACCGCTCGAGTGCTAGTGGGCCTATGCATATCCGATGAAAGAAAATTTTAAGAAGTAATTCCTAAAAGCAAAGTTTTTTTCGTATCATTTGCGACGAAGAAGATAAAATTTGTTTTAGGTAGCTCTGTCTTATGTAGTAGTGGTAGTTTATCTTGTGCTTTAGCTTGTGGAAGCTTTACTTTATCTTTCCATATTTGTCGAAGACAGAATGCAGCGAGGCATGATTATTTAAATTAGTGCCAAACACTAGCTGAATGGTACTGGCATGTTAAGGATTGGATTGGATTACTCAGTTATGGCAAAGCGCACGAGGGCTATCTGCCTAAAGGGAGGGGTGTCTTCGTGGAGGACTTTCTAAGGGAAACTGGTTCGTATACACGTTACACATGGGGAAAACCACGAAAACGCCCATGCAGCCAGCCCGTTCGCGGGATTCGAACCTCGGACAGAACTACCAGTGTTCAGCGTCTTTACCGATGGGTCGCTGGTGGGCCTACTAGCATGTTAAGCGTTTTCGTTAAACTTGATATTCAGGATGAAATTTGACTGACTTAAAATCTAAGTTGAAAGAATTCCAACTTAAACTGCAGGAGCTAATAAAATTATTTTAAAACATTTGAAATAATAAATAAAAGAATGTGAAAAGCGTTCAGATTTTATACTACTTTTTTTTAATGTTTTGTGTGTGTTACCTTTATCAAATATCACGTTCTTCGAGCTTAAACCATAAATTTCAATCCAAAAGCAATATCACAAAATATTTAAAGAGCATATCTTTAGAATTTTTGATCCATAGTCTCGCGCGTTGGAGATAAAAATACTTCTTTTTTCCCTTCGTTAAATGTTGCTCTGCTCACTTTGATATCGTTGAGTTCTTAATCAAAAACTCATAAATGCTCTACAAAATATGAAACAGACTGTAAAATAAATTCCAATTTTAGGCTTTTAGATGGCCATAATCGGCTGAAGACGTACGTTATTCAAAACTGGATTATTTTATCACAATGCGAGATAAAATAACGGTATCTAGAGATAAAATAACGTTATCGCAATGCAAGAAACTCACATACATTCATACAGATTCTTCATTATTTAATTTCTTTAACTATAATACAATGCGTTAATCCACATGCCGATATTGGGGTGGAGACGTACGGGTGGGGTGAAAATTCGATGACTCTAGGTACCGTTGTTTCATCACAATACGAGAATCATACATACATTTATACACATTCTTCATTATTTGATTTCTTTAAATATAATACAGATCTATAATATTTGGTCGCAACAATTTCAAAAGTGACTCGCCGTTTATAATGAATCGACGCAAAATGTCGAAACGAAATTAATAACCCTACTGAGATAACGCTCCTTTGGGCTAAAAATAGGTTAAAAGGGAATGACAACCCTACTAAAAATGCCCCATAGAAACCAGTAAAACTTTTTATGGGTACCCATAACATTTTATGGGTTTCTATTGACTTTTACTGGTTTCTGTTGGTCTCTGTGGGTTTTTTTTTACTGGTTTCAAAATGACCCATAGAAACCAGTAAAACTTTCTACTGGTACCTATAGAATTTTTGATGGTCTCTATTGACTTTTACTGGTTTCTATTGATCTCTGTGTGTTTTTCTTACTGGTATCAATTGACACCCATACAACCAACATTCAATGGCAGAACTTTGTACTGGTTTGTATAGGTTTATATTGACTTTTACTGGTTTTCTTACTGGTATCAATATAATAATAAATCTTCTGTTGGTTTATATGGGTCTGTGCTATTTTTTTATCTGACGTTAATATACTTCTTGTAAACAATAAAATTAACAGAATGAAAATATGATCTCTTTAAGACCACTAGTGTAACCTGGAAACGCAGGTGGTCGTTTTAGAGAGGGTTTTTACTAAATATGCTTATTTATTTGATTTAAATTTTTCTTTTTCGGAAAAAATAACAGTAATCATATACACCACACACAACGAGGTCTCTCCAAGGCGACCAGCCGCAAATAAAAATTCATCTTTGTAAGTGGTCGCCTTAGAGAGGTGATGCTCAATACCAATAAATACTCACGTTCTCAGAGATACGTTTATCTTTTAGAGCTGGTCGTCTTAGGGAGATTGCATCTACGGAATGAATCTCTCTAAGGCGACCAGACAAACTTGCAGAATTTTCTTTGTGAATGGTCGCTTTACAGAGGGAATATTCAATACCAAAGTATACTTATGTTTTCAGAAATACTGGTCTCTTTCAGAGGCGGTCGTCTTACGGAGTTGGTTTTTGCTACGAGTTGGTTCTCTGAATACACACACATAAGCACTTACATTTCTGATATTACAAATAAACACCGATATCAACCAACATCTCTTTAACGCGAACAAGTTCATTCACAATCGCAAAACTTTTCTCCCTGTTAACGCTGACGTGAGAAAAAAAAAATCCCCCTCCCTCCCCCACTCTCAGAAGTTTCCCAAACAAGCAATATGGCGCCGCTCTAGTTATTGTTGTGTGATGGTGGTGTTATTTTCTTCGTAGTTGTAGTAATGCAGTATATTATTTACTAGAATTTACTGTATTACAAATTTTACTATGTTTTACTGTTTAGAAATTAGTAATAAATAATAAAATACCAGCACTGACTATGAATATACCACTAAAGCCATGCACGTGTAATCGTGTCTAATGTTTGAGACAACGTTGCTGATAACTGACTAGTTGTGAAATGGAGTTTCTGAGCGTGAAATTGATTTTCCATCTTTACTTTTATCCTGAAAAACAATGTGCTTAAAGACTGAAAAGTGATAATTTCAGACGTGATAATTTGGTTCAGTGTGCAGATGCAGAAATATAGTTTTTGCATTCTACTGAAACTGTATTTTGGAAAAGTTAATTTTTTTATTACAGTTTAGAAATACTTTTTAAGCTTGTTCATGTAGATGCTTTATCATTTGAATATTATGTACTAATAAATTTGAGCATACCTTACTTAAAATTGATCTTGCATGATTCAATTTTGAATTTTTCGACTAATGTGATGTGGCCGAGCAAAAAGAATGTTTTTTTATGTTTTAAAAAATGTACTAATTATATTTCGCGAGCAAAAAAGGTAAGTTTTATTAATGAAATAAACATTGAAGTATTTAATGTGTTTATTACTTATTGAATGGGGTAGACAAGACATACAAGCTTAAGGAATCTTTTTTCCACTACTAAAATTATGTGAAAATTTAGATGATCATAGTAGCTTACATTGTTTTTCCTTTTTGGTCTATTTTTCTTTACAAGTATGAGACTAGAACCACATTTTTACATTAAATATTTTGTGCTATTTTGTTAAAACACATATAATCATTTTTATGCATACTTTAATTTTCATTATTATTAGTTTGATGAAGAAAATTTCAAATGTGTTTTTCATAAATTGCTTTTGAAATAGAAATAGATTTGTGAATAAGATTTATGTAATATTAAATGTACTAGTCTTGGGAGTATAAAAAGTGAATTATTTATTTGAAAAAAATTACATTAAGTTGAAACCTCATATAGTGGTTATTTTCTTAAATGACCACCTCTGATAATTGCACATTTGTCAGGACAATAATTAAATAACAGGACTTAAAAATCATTCATAGTTTTGTCAGGCTACAGGAAACTGGCATTATCTCGAATTGTGGAGTTGATTGTTTTAGGAACGTTTTGCTGTATAATCAATTGACTTCGGTGTAGTAATTTTTACGTGGGTATGAATTTTGCAGAAGTAATTGAAAGTTTTTACGAGACATTTAAAACCAAAGCTCTTCGGATCATGAGTCTTATAAGGGCACTGTTATAGCATTGCTTTCAAATATAGTTAGAGTAATATTTAAACATTATTTTCGGAAGCACTTCCACAGGGAATCCGGTTGTTCTCTGTGGATGAAAACCCATATAAATAAATCTTCTGTACAGCCTTATACAAATGCAGTTAAAATTACTGTCATTACAATTAAGCGAATATAGCCACATTTGTTTACCAAAAGTTATTATTGCTAAATACTGCACTATATCAATTTCATTTAGCATTGTAATTTTAGAAAATGCTCAGCATGAGGTATTTTTATATTATATAATCTACTGTCAAAAACAATAGCTACCTTTTCAATACTTTAAATTTTACTATTGAGAATTTTTATGGTTCAAAATAATATTTCTATACATTATTTCAAGTATTCTTTCTACAATAGAAATCTAAATAACTTGCACGTAAAACACTGACTCAAATTTATTCCAATAATGCATCGCTTTAATTAAATGTATGTTCCTTTGAGATGATATATGAAAAACCTTGTGTAATAATAAATTATTAATATATATAGGTAAATGATATTTTTATATATTTTTTCGGGTAAAGTGCAGAATCGCCCACTTATTTATTTGGCACTTTGTACAAAAGTAAAAGGAATTGGATTTTTGTCAATTTTCTTTTGACTTTTTAAGTGAAAATAGGTTGATGTGTACATGAATAAAGTCAAAGGAGTGCACAATGGCATTTTTGTGCAATTCTGAGATGTTTTTTTAAGTGAAAATAGGTCGATGTGTACATGGATACCGAGTATGTGCAATTCTTAAAAACACGCAAAGCATTGAACTATTCTACACTTTCCCCATTTTTCTATAGGAATTTAGTTTCATTAAATTAGTTATTTAGTATAATTATGTATATATGAGTATATTCATACTTATTCACATAGATGGAATTTTTACAGTACGAAAGTTGATCTTTTTTACATCAAGAACTACATATACTATAAATACCCATTATGTTATAGATTTTATTTATATAAAATTTGTGGAAGATTATATAGCACTAAAAGTGAGATACGGAATAAAACATTATACGCTATGAGATATTTTCTTAATTCCCGAACTGTGCGTTGAGAATTGGTATTTGTTGAAACTTGTAAATTTTTTTAAATTCAATTTGTTACAATATAATTTATTGTATTTTGGGTACTATTAAGTTTATTATATGTTATCTTCATGTTTCATTTATCTTTTGAGAGATACAGGTAACATTCAAAGTATTGTAATAAGGGGTCGACACAGTGTTTGTACATTATTATTTCTTCACTACATTATATTCTTGGATTCATCCTTTCTTCCACGCAAAACATCTATGTGTATGCATGTCATAATAAGCTGCAGGGTGTTACTATTATTGGTAAGCAAGCTTTAAGGGGATAGCAAGTATGCTAAATTTGAACTCTACCTTAAGTTTCTAATTTGCAAGTCCCGTATTCTTTTTGCTTGCTTGTTAATAATGTTTCTCTTCCTGAAAATTTGGGTTTCTTCTAGTTTTGTTTTTTAATTTGGTTTAGTGCATTGTAAATAACTTAAAATTTAAGCAGATTCTAGAAAGTACCATCCTTTGGCAATACATTTTTCATTAGGTATCAAATTGTTAAACAAGCTGATGTGATTAAATACAATTGTTTAATTTCCCAATTAAAGAACTGAAATACAAATATATGCACTGAGGTACAGTACTATATGTATATATTTATAATGAAATCAATAATATATATACAGTCAAAGTAATGATTCGCAACCATCAAATGAAATGATATTATATATATATGTAATAGATTCTGTAGTCGAATACAAGCAGCTGAATCCGTAATGAACAGCAGGAATTTTGATGGCTTAGAGATGTTGAAACTCCAATCCGCAATGAATAAGAAATTTGGCAGTCGAGGTAGATTTAATTCAACTTTTCTTTCAGCAAATATGTTGCAGCCACAAACAAGTTGGCACATTATTTATGCCTATTCCAAAAATTAACATTTTTGATAAATGTGTAGTAAGAAACAAGGAGCAGACAGACTGCAATCCAGCTAATACAAAGCGTAAAAAGCAAATGTGTTATGTTAAGGGTGAAATCTTAATTCAGACCGAGTTAATTTTGGTTCTCGATGCATTTTTACTCGTCTTTGATAGTTAATACAGCTGTAAAATTACTATTGGCTGTTTGAGTTTTAGTTTCTTTTACAACATCAAATTATGTAAGAGTCATGTGACATGAATTAATCTCCAAATGATGCAGTGCAGAAAGATTACTGTTTTTAGAATAGAGAAGGAAAATTAATTTTACGCTGCTAATTTAATCTTTTGCATATTTCTTATTTTTCTTACATATGTATATGTACATTTATCATTCGATGGTTGTGAATCATGACTTTGGTTATTATCTTTCTATTCATTTTATTTTCAGAATTATATAAAGGTAGTTTAAAATTTTGTAAAGAGAATTTATACAAATATTTTGTAATATGTTTATAGATATTGACGTGCATTAAGAAGGACGGGCTCGTAGGCTTCTAGATATTTTAAAATTTTTATTTATTCGCAGTGAGTTTTATTAAAAATTACTTTACATGCTTTCTCAGCAATTTAGTTCTGTACATTTCATCAGTGCTAATTATGTACTTCTGATGGTTTATGTTTTTATGGAAATTTGATTTACAGTTCTATTTTTGTGTATTGTTTTTTATAGGGATTCTGTATATGGATACCTGTTCTATGTACGATTCTATGTATGGATACTCCACTATGGTATAATGCTATTGGTTCTGTTTATGGGTTTTGTGCAGCGATTTTTCCAAGAGGTACCTTTATTGGTCTGTGGATTTTTGTATAGGAGTTTTTACAGGATTTGGCATATGGGTGCCTGTATAGGTGTACATGCTTTTGTTTACTGGTTTTTACAAAGCATTACCCTACGGAATATCCATTTTTTAATGGAAATTTGGCCAATGGATATGCATATAAAGTTTTGATTTTTGGCTATGGGTTTTTACTGGGATTTTGTTTATAGTGCCTACAGTTCTACAGAGATTTGGTCTACTCGTAACCGTACAGTCGTACGGGTTTCCGTTTACAGGTTTTTTACGGGTATTTCGCCTACAGGTACCTATACAGCCGTGCAGGTTTCTTTCTATGGGTTTTTACGGGTATTCCGCCTATGGGTACCCGTACAGTTGTACGGGTTTCTTTTTATGGGTTTTTACGAGAATTTGGCCTACGGGTACCCGTACAAACGTACGGGTTTCTTTCTATGGGTTTTTACGGGGATTTGGCCTACGGGTACCCGTACAACCATACGGGTTTCTTTCTATGGGTTTTTACGGGGATTTGGCCTACGGGTACCCGTACAGTTGTACGGGTTTCTGTCTGTGGGTTTTTACGGGGATTTGGCCTACGGGTACCCACAGAGCTGTACGGGTACCCGTAGGCCAATTCCCCGTAAAAAAATTTTATGGGTTTCTACGGGGCATTTTTAGCAGGGAAACGTTTTATTTTGTTTTATTCTTTATAACAATTGTTAAAATAAATAAATAAGGTATTTTACATTCCCAAACGTTAGTGATTCCTAATTGAAACTCTCTTTAAAAATATTTCTCAGAAGGCTTTAATTCTATTAATTATAAAATGCTAAAGCAGCATTTAAAAAAAAATCAGATTTTCCAATTTAGTTTTTAAACTTATATTTTCAGGGCTACTGGGCTAGTTTCTGCAGAACAACTTCATTAAAAAAATTTTACGTATAACAAAATTACAATGAAATAAGCAATATCCCTTAATACAAATATTAATTATCCTAATAAATAAATTAACCAACTCCCCGTTGCCTTCTCTCAACAAACGTCCAGTATCGAAGAAGACATTAAATTTAAAAACTGCACAGAATTATCGCCGTCCTTTTTCCAAGTGTCAACAGTGCTGATTTTCAGGAGTCCAGTATACAACTGAATGCTAAACTGTTGCCAAAACCACATTCTAAAAGAATGAAACTATTGAAAATGATGCGATGAAATTCGCTTAGAAAACGTCGCTTCGAGGTGCACTGGATTTGTCCAGATGCACCGATATATGCCAAATTTCGTAGCCTGGGTCTACTAGATTACGCGCACCACGAACTAAAGACACACAGACTCTTTCTTTTATTATATGTAGAGATTTTCAAGAGAAAAAAAATACAATGAAATAAGCTATATCCTATAATACAAAAATTAATTATCCAAATAAAAAAAATTAACCAATGAAGAAAAAAAATCATGCAAAACTTTTCAATATCTTACAAACAGTGAAATAAGCAAAAAATAACATGAAAGAAACTCAAAGAAATAAACATTCGGCGCAGAATATTACTTTGCAGAACAACTTTATCAAAAAAAATCATTAAAAATGTATTATATATATATTATCAGGTTCAATGTTCCTTCTTACCTTCTTCGGGAACATACAAGGACCTGACTCGGAACAGAGAGCTTACTAAAGCTATGTTCACTAATTGTGGTAAGTAGACAGGATACACATGAAGGGTATACAAAACCCTTTATTTTTCTCTATATACAATAACTTCCGTACTTCGGAATACACTGACCCGCTACTTGGGGTCTAACGTAAAAGTATAAAAATAAAACTAAACTCTAATTTAACTTTAAACTAATAAACGTGGAAGATTGGCCTTATATTAACAGGAAGCGTATGTAGTACAGAGAACTGTGAACACTACAATACGTTTAAAAATTTATCAAGAGGATTAAAACCTCTGGCCTGGAAGGCAAACAGCAACTGCGTAACTTCTAAGGTAAGCGGCCTGCTTTGACTCACTGCTTCCTCTCTCTCGCTTGGCAAAAGGCCACAACTTAAATACTTGGCGTTCGCCAGACAAACTTTGCATAAAAACCTTAACGCTTATAATTCTGGCCGGAATTAGAAAATAAGAAGTGATAGTAAAGATTTAAAATAAAAATAAACGTTAGTAAAACTTAAGATCCTTACAATATATTATAAATTACAATGAAATATGCCAATCACTTAAAAACAGTGACATGAGAAATACGATGAAACATTGTTGCCAAACCCATATTTCTAAAAGAATGGAACTATTCAAAATGATGCGATTTCATCAAAAATCTATCAACAACAATAAGAAAGGAAAATTTTTGCGAAAAAATTTTAAAGATTTGAGATGTGAGAAGTTTACTCGGAAGCTTCATTAAAAAAGTTTTTTAAAAAATACAAAATATCATTTTTCCAAAATTCTTTTTGTAAAAGCAGTCGCAAGGATGAAAGTTTAACGTGTTCAAAAATCAAAGAAAAATAAACTGTAGATTTTTAAAAATAAACTTTTTTAGAAAAAATCCCCTTGAAAAGGTGTTAAGCTCCCTTCGTTAAATAAATTCGTATTTAATCGATTTATTAAAACACGAAATTTATTTTAAGTTCGTAAAATAGCTAAGTGCCTACGTTTCATGAAGATGTGAAAATGGAGTGTGTAGAGTAAAATCTCGCTTTCCTATAACCCATTATGTCTCAAAATGACGCGATTTCGCCACAAAACATAAAAAAATTTCGAATTCGAAAAACTCGCTTCGAGGTGCACTGGCCCTTGTCTAGATGCACCTATGTACCAAATTTCGTAGCCGTGGATCTATTAGCTCACGCGCAGCGCAAACGAAAGACACACACACACACAGACAGACTCTTTCTTTTATTATATGTAGAGAAGATGAACCTAAATTTCCAAATATGAAAGAAAGAATCAAATAAAAGGAGATATTAATAAATATATATCCAAACTCAATTAACATTGAAGAGGGAAAATTTTGAGAGCTAATTTTTTAAAAACTACTTGTGCAAATTTTTTAAGTCTTGGGTTATTTTTTAAGTCTTGGGTCATGGAAAATAATTGGCATGTCATTTCAGAAAAAGTCAGATTTTGCGTCAAAATACGTTTATTTGAAGAAATGGTATGTATAAATCTAATACATATCCTAAGTCGCGCTTTTGAGACATGAAAAACCCAATTTGAATTTGGTCAATCGGCCCAATAGAACGGAAGATATAGAACTGTCTTTTTTTTCCCGCAGTGTACGTATAAATGTCACGAAAAAAATCTCTTCTGAATTCATTTTACAATCAGTTTTGGGAAAGAGAGTGCTTTATCATGTTCGTACGTACAGATGTCACTCAAAAGCAGGGTTCAAATGGTTTCGAGAGCAGTCAAAATGGATATTTTTGTTCAAATATGCTACCCGAAATATTTCGCGTTGTCAATACTTTATACAAGAAAGTAATTAACATTTGTGTGAAAGAGACGGATATCATCGATTTCTATACTCAAGTTTCGCAGACAACGCTATTCAAAACATTGAAAATTTAAGTAAATTTAAGCTTTTGTACGTACGAGAGGTTTCCAGTGAGGATGTTATTAAGTTTTTATGAGTTTATGAAATTTTATAAAAGCTCGTTGATGATCAAAGGAACAACTGAGGTTCTGAGCATAAGATACGTAATTCTACAGACGGTTCGTAACAATCTTCTTCTTGTATCTAATTATAAACACAAGTAAAAATATTTATCTAAATATGGGATGGCGCTTCAGTAATGAGACCTCTAAACATAGATTAGTGATAGCTTCATAATTCTCTTTATTTACGGTACAAGATTCTAATTAGAATTTACTTAGTTTTTTCCTTGCTCTGGGGAGGAGCCAGAGTTTTCGGATGAACTATTATAATTAAAATATATTGAAATAATTCATTGGATAATTCTGAACACAGAAAAGTAAGGATTTTTGTGGAGGAGAGGTTTCAATATATTTTAATGTTCCTCCTCCTGACGAAGTGGCATTGAAGTTGATTGAATTCTTCTGTTATGTTCCTTTTCCGTTAAATTTCTTTGATTTTTGGTTTTAACATTGAAAAAAAAATTCTTTTTTGCATTTATAGGATTATTTGAAATATATTGCTTATGTATTTAAATTTTTGGTTTTTGTGAAAAATTAGTTCTAAGTTTCTTACTTTATATATATATATATATATATGTGTGTGTGTGTGTGTGTATGTGTGTGTGTGTGTGTGTGTGTGTGTGTGTGTGTGTGTGTGTGTGTGTATATAAGATTGTAGACTCATTAGGTTACTTTTGAAACAGGAGGAAATGAAAAATGAGCAACGCCTTAGCTGGGAATCGAACCACGGACCTCTGGAATACGCGCCCAGTGTGCAGACTACTACACTACGAAGGCATGCTAAGAAGGCGGGAGAAATACCTCATACATTCTCCCTTTCAGAGAGCGACTGGTGTTTTTAGGCGACCCAATCACCAAATCCTGGGTGTGGAGAGTCATCATCAACAACCCTTTTAGTTTGGGCGCCACTGTAGAGACATTAGGTAGGTTTGGGAGCAGAAGACATGAAAAATGAGCAACTCCTCCGCCGAGAATATACCACAGACCTCTGGAATACGCGCCCAGTATGCAGACCACTATACTACGAAGGCAGGCTAAGAAGACAGGAGAAATACCTTATAAGATAAAAATTATGTAACAATGAATTATACTCTAAATTAGCAATAACCTCTTATTCCTCCTTGTGGTTTCGGTACTTCTCCCTCTCTATTTTAAAAGTGGCAAAAATTTTTCGAAACTGCCTTCTATTTGAAAACTAATTCGGCATTAATCCTAACCTTCTGTATTGCCTATAGTTCTTACCCAATCAAATTAACGAATATTTTAAATAAAACATTTTACTAATACCGCTGTAATCCAACTACACTCTTTCTTCCTCTGCCTACAGCTGCTAGCTGAAGGGCATCTTTTGCTTGCCCGCTTTTATTAAAAATGCAATGCATCGTCATCAAAATTGTGGGATGCAGTTTGCCCCCATTGTAATGTGCCATGTCATAGAGTAATCAACAAGTAATAAAGATGTGTTTGAATTATCAAGATGTATTGTAATTCTTCAAACGTTCCCTGTGAAGCACTCATCTCATATCAAATTACTGCAAAAAACGTAATTATATATATATATATATATATATAATGTAAGAAATTTAGAACCTTTTTTACACAAAGATCCTGCCAAAAAGTGAAATCGAATATCATTAAATTCCAATTTTGAAATTGAAAGGTATTGGATTTCACTTTTTCAAAATTTAATGCTATTCAATTTCAGTTTTTTTGGGGGGTGGGTCTTTGTGTAAAATAGGTTATAATTGTTTTACCTTTTACCTATAATAATCATTTTGAGCAGCATATTGCGGGGAAAAACTTTGAATACTTATGTTTTTAAATAACAAAATTATTTTGTGAGGGTTTTGCTTGTTTGAAATGT
The DNA here is from genome assembly GCF_044657685.1 of Stegodyphus dumicola. Lineage (NCBI taxonomy): Eukaryota > Metazoa > Arthropoda > Arachnida > Araneae > Eresidae > Stegodyphus > Stegodyphus dumicola. The sequence goes on along the minus strand of NC_140768.1, from coordinate 161,020,478 downwards.
TTTGGTCTTAACATTTTAAAATTCACTGTAGTATTTCTATGATTATTTGAAACTTCTTAATTATGAATTTCAATTTCTGGTCTTTGTGAAACATTAGTTCTATATTTCTTACTTTATGTCTTTAATGATAATTATTCTGCAGCTTAATGCGCGAAAATAACTAGGCATGTTTGTGTTTTGTTTTCTAAAGAACTGATTTCTAATTATATATATATATATATGTTAGATAAAAAATATAAAAGCAAATTTCAAATTTTAATTGGCTATAAACTCTTTTATGTTTTATTTCGTTTGCGAACTTCATCTCTCTGTCCTAAAAATAGCGCTGTAAGTCTAAACTGCGTCATTCAAATTAACCATGCGATCTTACGTAACCCTCATGCAGATGCCTCTTGACCAATCACGAAATTGTAAACCAAAACTTAAAACTGAAACTTTTGACTCCCTCCCTTCTTTTTATGTACTACAAACACGTAGATCAAAGAACACCGAGTGGTTTGACCCCGAGTCGGATAGTAAAATCACGCATACCAACAGCCTGGCTCATTGCTCGTTACTCGAGTCAATGCTCGTATTTAAAGACAAATTTTCCACCATACCTTCCTCGTACCTCGAATTTCTCATATATAAAAGTGTTCGTATTTCAAGGTTCCACTGTATAAGTTATTTAAATGCTATCAATCCAGTGTCATGATTCTGAACATGAATCTCCTACCAAGAGTCCAGATAGTACTAATAAAAACCGTAAAAAACCAAGAAGAATCTACCAATCGCAAGAGAGTGCGATTTTTCGCACATTTGCTACTTTTGACTAACCTGTGCGGCTAAAATATATGTATATGCGATTTTGCTACATTTTTGGTAATCTATGATGTCCTTGTGTATCCTTTTTGCGTCTTTAAACTTTTTAAATATTTGTAAAGTACTTAAATGTTAAAATAATATGTCAACTAAAATTAATTTATAATAAATAAACGATTGATTTAGGTTAAAATGGGAGTTGAGATAATCAGAAAGGGATCAAATAAGTCAAATAAACAGAATAGAAAATTCACTGAAAAGAATCAACAATTAAAATAAAGAAATAATGAATTAGGAAAAAAGGAACTGCGAAGTAAAAAAAAAAAAAAAAAAAAAAGAGTACAAAAACGCTTACAATCCAAACTTGAAGCACTTAACAATGGACATGAACAAATTAATTAAAAAATAGAAATCAAAGTCAATGAAAATTAACTAAAAGTAGAGAAGGAATATTTAAACTATGGATAATTAGAACTGCAGTTTTAAAATTTTCGTCAAAATTAAGATACGTAACTAAAACGACCAAGAATCGGATTACAGTCCTTGACTCGGGAATCCAATGAAGAGTGAATTTTTTATGACGTCAGAGGTCATACGAACATATGCAACTATAACGTCACTATACTTATGTTACATCTTATGATATCTTACACCATGTGCTACTTTTTGCGACATTCCAATTCTTCTCCTCCTAATCAAAATCGTAAAAACGAGCTTGCATTTAGCGTAAGTATATTGAAACACTCAATCGATTTCGAGGGCAGCTAAAGGGCCCTCCTCATCAGGAGAAAGAAATACCTAGAAAGAAGAAAAATATACTCACCTATGAAAGGCTTCTTCCATAGGTGAATTGGATTTTCTTGAGGCTTTTCATATTCACAAAGATTTAAAATGTTTAGTTAATGATTTGAAGTCCAATCCAGTCCTTCCTAATGCCTTTAAAATTCTACTTTCTTAATTCGGTTATTTTTGCCGATAGATGGCGTTACCTCCTCGCGTTTGGTACTACCAGAGAGAATAAAAATCCGTTCAGTGATTGCTTTCCATTATTCGAAGTTCAGATTTTGAGCGTGAAGGTGCAGTTGCCCCTCGCTCCCTATTTTTAACTTCGCTAAATTTTCTTGTCCTTTGTGTTACATCTTTGATCAGATAGCCTGGCCGTAACCATCGAGACTCAAGGCCTCCGCACTCCCTCCCCTGAAAGCTCGTGACGTCATAGAGCTCGATCTAACCGCCGAGACTCCAAACATGTTTTCGCGCGGCGTTAACTTGCTTCATTTGTATTCGGGCGCTTTGGTTCGGTTGTTATTTTGTTCCAGGACTGGTAATTAATTAAAAATAGTATATAAGCTAAGCTTCCAAACAGGAATGAAGAATGCCTCATCCTTGTTGCGTTCCCGGGTATAAAGGAAATTATAAAAGTGGCCCAAAAGTTCAAAATACAAAGATGTCATTCATATATTGCCGACCAATAAAATAAATGCTGAAATAATACATGAAATTGTAAAAAAAAAATTATTATTGGTTTAGAAGAAATTGGTTTTTTTGTAATATGTGTCGTAACGGATAATAATTCTATTAACAGAAAATGTATGTCATTCTTTGTTTCACCTCCCCAAATACGAATCGTATATCCTCACCCCTGTGGCAATTCTAGACCTCTTTTTTATTTAGTTGATACTGTTCACTTATTGAAATGTGTTCGTAACAACTGGGTCAATCAGAAAAGTGAAAAATGTATGTATTTCCCATCATTTAATGATATTAATCAAACCTCTTTGAAAACAGCATCATGGAATGCACTTAAAAAAATGCATAAATTTGAATTTAACTCCTTGGTAAAATATGGTTTTAATTTATCATATAAAGCATTAAATCCCTCTCCTCACCTAAAAGGTGTTATCTTGAGAAACAAAATGTTAAACTTGTGTTACAAGTTTTCAGTGATTATGTAAAGAATGGCCTTTTAGAAATAGGTAAACAAAATAATATTGCACATTTCCAAGACACATCTGATTTTATTAAAATATTTGTAATATGGTGGAATATAGTTAACGTTAAATCGCCTAACAAAGGCATGCGTTTAAACAATGTATATCAAAACCCGCTAACAAATTCGGAAAATGATGAGAAAAAAATATTTTTACATTATTTTTTAGATTGGTTAGAGCGTTGGGAAAAATTCAATTGTGATACGGGCATCTTCAGTAAAGAAACTCATTCTGCATTAAAATTAAGTACCTATTCATTGCTTGAAGTAACATCATATTGTACTTCTGAACTAAATCTTAATTACATATTGCCTGGCAAATTTCAGACTGATAATTTGGAGTCTCGATTTGGTTTGTATAGGCAATTATCAGGAAGTCAGTATAATATAAGCATTAGACAGCAGTTCGTATGTAATTTTTGCGAAAAAAAATTGTTAAGAGACAAAACAATTGAACATGCATACTTTGATTACTTCAAAAATCTAGATAGGGGTAGACTTTATTGTCCCAATGACAGTGTTTTAAATATTGTCTTAGTTAATTATATTGTTATTAAAAAACTGTGTAGTGAATATGAATGCCTTTTCTTAAATTCATCAAATCAGCGTAATGTTGTTATTTCAATTACAAGCAATATCATATATTAAATGAACTATTTGAAGAAACAAACTGTGAATTGGGACACTCTAACAACAAAATAATAAATATGATCCTTTGGTCTTCAACAAATATATTGTTAAATAATTACTGTAAAGTGAAAAATGACACACATTTGCAAAATTTAAATGATAAAAGAAATTGCAGTAAAAGAAGAAAATTATTCACATTAACATGATGCATATTTCAGATTATGAAAAATAAAATGCACTAGTGTATTTCTTTCTTTCTTTCTTTTTTTTTTTTTTTTTTCCTTTACAACTCATTCATCTCCTTTATGTTATACTTAGATATGAGCCACTCACTTTCTAAATCAATTAACTTTACAAAATAGAATAAGATGAAATATAATTGTTTATTTTTTTATTCAGTGCACAAAAAAAAAAAAATAAATAAAAAAATAAAAAAATAAATAAATAAAATAAAAATAAAAATAAAAAAAAATTGTTAAAGTACAATATTATTAATATTTATTTTGAATGTAAAAATTGCAGTGGATTTTTTTATTTTTTTACAAATTGTTCATAATGTAATTTATCCACATACATTATTTTAAATGTAAGACAATATTGAGTATTTTGATTCTACAAACTGAATATTGATTCTATTGTAATGCATATGAATATTGCTATTTCATTTTGAGAATTTAATAGTAAGGAAATTCTTAAACCTAGGAAAAATTCTGTATATTTTCGCCTTTGTTATTTTTTTCCTCAAATATTTATTCAAGTAATTTTTCTGTTCATTTTTATAAATAATATGCATAACCTAAACAACATGAGTGAATTTTATTTATGATTAATTATCTGTGTATATGATTTGTATTTAATCTATTTAAAATAAAAAGGGAATTTTGAATAAAGTCTTTTTTGAATGAAATTTGTTTAATTGTTTATTTCTGTTTAAACCTTTACTTTTCCCTTTATGTTTGCTTAAGGTAATTCTCATGTTATTTTTCAATTTTCTTTGGAAATCATAAAATATAAAAATATTTATTGCAATTGAAATATCACTGCTAATTTATTCTTTGACTAGCATCGGAATGAAACGTATATATAAAAACAAAGTTTAGAGAAATACGGGAGGGAGCACAGTTCTTATCGGGCGATGTTCGCTTTTAGAGGATCGACGACTGTGACGTCATAAAGTAGTGCGGAGGCCTTGAGTCTCGATGGTTACGGCCTGGCTCAGTAAAAGTAGGCGGCGAGTGTAACTCTGATTAAAAATCCGGTTATAACCACGTGCAGTACTGATAAGGACCACGTGTTTCTGAGACTCCTTTCCCTTTATTTTCTTCTTTCTAGGTATTTCTTTCTCCTGATGACTAGGGACCTTTAGCTGCCCTCGAAATCGATTGTTTCATTATACTTACGCTAAATACAAGGTTGTTTTTACGATTCTGATTGTCACATTAGCGTGTTTCTCTTCTAGTCTAGCCTTCTCTTGCTACTTTAGCTGAAAAATTTCTACTCTACCAAGAAATAATAAAAACATAAAAAGATCAAACTGTTATACTACAAATTATACCAGGGCGTTAAATTCTGTACTCTTGGTAATGAAGGTTAATTTAAGAATTCAATAGGGACAATACAACAACTGACAATGAAAAAACAAAATGTCAGAAAATTATGAGAAGTAAAACTTTTTAACTTTGCATGTGATTTTCATTTAATTTTTATACTTCAGTACTCATTTTAAGACTCACCATTAGAAATATAATTAAGTGTTGAATACATAATTACATGTGAAATGAATAAAATAAGACACATTCAGAATAACACTCACCAAATACATGAAATGTTCATTTGAAGAGTACTTGAAATTGGGCTTACCTGAAAAAGAATAGAAAACATATTTAGAGATAACAACGTGTGTATTTGATTAAACAATAAAAAACAATTCTGCAGTAATTGGTCACACGTGGATTTAAAAACAATATTTTAAATGCATACAAAATATTTTTTTTTTTTTTTGCACTTTATGTACGACTCTATATTATTACTCAATGTTTGTACACTGCCCTCCAAAAATTAAGGAACAGCATGTTTTTCAAACATCACTATTACAAAAATTGTGAGAAACGTTTAAATACACAGTTTATATGCAAGGCGGTAACGAAGTTTAAGAAAGTACATGCAGAAACAATAGCTACCACTTTTATTGGTTAGAGTTGACTTTAAGGTACCCCTTGTATCATAGCGAAGTTGTTGTTTCATTTATCGCCAAGTTGTTGTTTCATTTATGTTAGCCTGAGTAGTTGAATGTTATGGAAACCCTATTATGACGTAATCGTTTGCATTATTCCGAGAAAATTTGAATCATGGGATGTTTTGTAAGGTCTTTTGTGGTGTGTGTGTTTAGGAAATGCTTTGCTTGTTTCATTGTTTAGACAGTAGAATGGCTGAATGTAGTATGATTAATTTGAAGTTTCTGTACGATTTGGAAAGAAAGGAGAAAAGTACATTAATTGACTGGTGTGGTAAATGAAGGTTTACTTAGTAGCGATTTTCGGGACAGTCCGGAATAGGTAGGAGGATTTTGACTCTTTATTTTTGTGAATTTATGTAGTGACGTCGATATACGTATTCTAGTTCAGATCATTTTAGGAAGTTTTTGGATGATGTTAAGGAATTTTATGTGCCACAGAGGTAAGTGGGTATTTGCTATGTGTAATGCTTAAATGCATAACGTTAATGCATAATCCTTTTTTATGTTATTTTATTGCTTGGTTTAAAATGTAGTTTATTGAGATCATGTATTTTTAGTTTGCCTCTACAGTAGAATTGGGTGCTGCAGTGATGTTTTAAGTGAAAATATAACGGTGTACATGGAAAAACTCAAGGAAGTGCGCAAAGCCATTTTTGTGCAATTCTGTGATATTTTTTTAAGTGACAATAGGCAGATGTGTACATGGGTATCGAGTTTCTGCAATTCTTTGTCTTGTTATTTTGGCTTTGTGTAGCGGCGAATGAAATCGACGCTAAGCAAGCCAAAATAAACGAGTCAAAGACTTGCACAAATTCGGTATCTATGTACCGCCGAAAATCGCCAAGTTTCGCCAAGGGTTACCCTAAAATATATTTTTACTCTTTTATTTTACAGAGATGAATACTTAAGTTGGAGAAAAATACAGAAACTGTAATTTTTGTTCACGAGTGTTGACCTTCAGCTGTTATTTCAGTTTCGTGGACAATAAATATCCAGGAGAGTCTATTTATGCCCAGGAGAAGTCGTTTGCCCGAATCGTTGAGGAGGCGGGCGCTCGGAGGGATGAAATGGGATGTCAAAAGCTGATGCTGTTAGTTGTCTCAATGTCTCTCGTAGTGTGGTCCACCGACTGTGGAATCAGTTTGAATCCGAGGATTCTTTGTCTAGAGGACATGTTCCAGGCAGACCTAGAGTTACACCACTTGCGAGAGACCGTTATTTAGCTCTTTCGGCCCGAAGGAGGCGTAACATTATTGTGCCTCAATTCAAGGCAGATTTTTTAATTGGCAACAAGAATAAGATTCTAAGCTAGTACAGTGTGGAGTCGCCTGCAAAATACAGGTCTGCATGCAACACGAGCAATTGTTGTGGCCCTTTGACCCGAGGACAAAGAGGTGCCCGCTTATGTTGGTCAAGAGAACACGTATCCTGAACTAGTCATAAATGGGCGCCTGTTCTTTTCACAGACCAGCCCAGGTTCAGAATGGGCAGTGATTCAGTTCGTCAGCTAATCTGGAGGGAACAAAGCATTAGATACAACCAGTCTCGCATTGTTTTCTATGGCACTGAATTTTATGGTTTATGTGCAAAGAACAGGATATTCAATAAATAAAGGTAATACACAAAACGGTAAAAAACGCCCCCTTTGGGCGTAATTTAAAATCTGAAACCTTTCAGTTTTTTTAATCATTTATGAGGTACACTTAAAAATCTGACTAAATATTTTTATAAATCAGGTAATGTTAAATGAATCCTTTTCCAATGTTCAAAAATTCATTAGAACTGTTTTTGAATGCCTTTTATGCAAAAGGCTATGTCAGAGGGACAATGAGAACAAAAGAGAACTCGGAGAGAAGCAAGTCCAAAATCCCTGAGAATTTAATCTTAAACAAATAGCAAAAGACAGCTATTTTTGCGAGCGCAGTTTTATTGAACAAATAGGGAATTTGAAAAATATAAAAGCAAAAAATTTCAAATTAATAAAATATTATTTCTGAAAAATAAAGCAACGTAATTTGAAAGAAGGACTAGAAATATTATATGAATCTTCGAAAAACACTTGCAGTATCTTCATTCGTCAACATGGTGTTACTAATCTCACTTCTCCAAAGACCCTATCACGTATCCGCTACGCGGGACTGGACGTCGAAAGGGACATTTCTCAGAACTCTCATATTTCCACGATACCTAGGTAGCCAGGTTACCATTTTTACTTACTAAACAGACTTCAACGCCAAACAATAATAGATTATCGCTCAGATTGGGATCACGTGATCCTTCAGAAGTAGAACTTCCGTCTGATTGGTTGATCTCTATCCGGGCCAGAGCTGCAGACGGAACAATTTGGGCGAAATTTTAAAATATCCTACGTAGACGAGATATCGTTTCCACAGCTAAAACGGCATTGTTCATTTCTCAATTTTCCAGCTATAAAGTGTTTCTGCCGCCTTCTTAGCATGCCTACGTGGTGTGGTGGTCTGCACGCTGGGCGCGTATTCCAGAGGTCGGTGGTTCGATTTCCGGCGAAGACGTTGCTGATTTTTCATCTTTTCTTCTTCGAAAATAATCCTAATGTCTCTACAGTGGCGTCCGAACTAAAAGGGTGCTGGATGATGATTCTCCATGCCCAGGATTTGCGACTGGGTCGCCTAAAAACCCCAGTCGCCCTTTAAATGGGGGATTATATAAGGTATTTCTCCCACCTTCTTAGCATGCCTTCGTGATGTGGTGGTCTGCACGCTGGGCGCGTATTCCACAGGTCCGTAATTCGATTCCCGGCGAAGGCGTTGCTCATTTTTCACTTCTGCCTGCTTCCAGAAATCCTAATGTCTCTGTACAGCTTCGGAAAAACCTAATGTCTCTACAGCGTATATATTTAATCATTTTTCTAACATCATCATAAAACAAGTTATTCATAACATTTACTGTTAACTCTTACAAGCATTTAAATACACTGGAATATACAAAAAAATACTAATTAGTTTATGGTTAAGACACAATAACACGCCGAATAAATACTAATTCAGAAGTCAAACAACAAAAATCAGCAACATTTTGCGGTTTTACAGCTGAGGATGATGGTTCGGTAAAACCATCGAAACTAGTCCTGTGAAAATTTTGAAAATATAACGCTGATTTTTGTTTTTTGACTTCTGAATTAGTAGTTTATGGTTATTCTTCTTCGTAATTAAAAAGCATGTCTTAACATGCCTGGTGTAAATTAATATTTAAACATAAATCCTCGTATTCGAATAATAAAAAATTTCCGCGCTTTTTTGCCACTAGATGGTGTTGATGCCTTTGTATCCGGCAACACTCACCCGATTGTCTCAAACGAACATGTACTTAAAAGGTGGTATTCAACTTCTACTGTTTGTGAAGACAGTTTTCTAATTCGTTGCTCGTGTAAAAAGTTATATGAATTTGAAAATGAGGGAAATATCTGAAGAAATAAGCTTTGTGAAGTTTTTTTACCGTAAAAAAGTAAAAAGCAAAAACATGCCGAAAAATTTGTGAAGTGTAGGGTGAGAATGCTGTGAGTAAATAAAGGACCCAGGAGTGGTTTGCTAGATTCCGTTCCGGAAATTTCGATGTTAAAGACGCACCTCGCTCTGGTGTCGGCCAGTCACTGAAAAAGTCGATGAAATTATGCAACCGGTGGAACAAGACCGGCACTCAAGCTGTCAGGAAATAGCAGAGGTACTAAACATCAATCACATGACATTTTGGAATCATTTGAAAAAAGCAGGCTACAAAAAGAAGCTTGATGCCACTTAAATTGCAACCTGGCGAAATCATCCATTCGGCCCTGTTCCTGTGCACAACTCGACCAGAACGAAGTAATCCAGAAAGAGTGACTAGAATTACCCAACAGAAAGGGAGTTGTGTTCCATCACGACAATGCGCGGCCACACGCATTTGATGACACAGAACAAATTGATGGAGCTTGGTTGGGAAGTTTTGATGCATCCACCGTATAGCCCGGACCTTGCACCGTCTGACTACCATTAGTTTCGGTCTCTGCAAAACTCTGTTGAATATAAAACAGTGGCAGACCGAAGCGAAGCTGAAAATCACTTGTTCAATGTTTTCGACGATAAACCACATGTCCAAGGTTTTCGACGATAACCAATGGAATTAGCTACCGAAAAATGGCAGAAGGTCATAGATAATAATGGTCAATATGTACTTGATTAAAATTGATTTTCAATAAAGAAAATATTTGTTCAAAAATAATTTCTCTAACATTGTCATAAAACAAGTTATTCATAAAATTTACTGTATCTGTTGACTTTTAGAAGCATTTGCTTTACTGGAATATACAGAAAAAAATAACTAATTAGTTTATTATTATTATTTGTAATTAGAAAGCATGACTTAGCAGGCCTGGTGTTAATTAATATTTAAATATAAATCCTCGTATTCAATTCATGGATATAAATAAACCACAAATCATACTCATATACTGTGCTTAAATATATATAACAAATAAACTCGTATAACGTTAATTAAATGCGCTCTGGGTATTATACCGTAAACAAAAAACTACTGGAAATAAAACACCATGTTATTATGCAAGATCCAAAACGTCCAATCAGCGTTTAGACAAGAAACGCATGAAGGCTTTATGCGTTGTTTAAGAAATCCCTAATGAGGTCTGTAGACTCCACTAAAAGCTGCGTAGAAAGAAAAAGCGAAAAACAGATGTCGCTTATTGGAGAGCTTTGTCGTGCTTGTCTGGCTTTCAAATGGCAGCTCGTTAATTTGACAGCCAATTTCTTGGAAAATTCCAAATCAATTACGGTTAAATGAATATAAACCTTAACAGTCTCGCAAGATATTTTAATAAATTGAGTTCTTTTCTGGCGGCAGCAACTGACAGATCAATGTATAGAAAGAGAGCAATAGCAATACATTTCGAAATGAAGCATTTTTATCTCCGCGAGAGATTGTTGCCACTCGGAAACACGAGTACGAAATTTAGAGGTTTCGGAGTTTTTAATTAATATCTTGGCTGATTAAAGTCGTAGGAAGATGGGAACAGTACAAATAACTTTCCACGAATTTTTGGATTCGGGAATAATGTATTTAATGTTTGGCAATGCTATTTTTATTTTATTATAAAACTTAGAAATATTTTATTAATAAACTGTACGATTTGAAAGCGAGGCAGTGGCAACACTTCTCGAAATAAAGCAGATTTTTTTTCCAGCATGCGAGACTGTTGCCACTCGAAAAAATGAGGGCCAAAATTATGTTTTTAGAGTTTTTAATTAATATCTCTGATTTTATTTTATTTCAGAAGCAAGAGACAAAATTTGGGGAGCAAATTCTGAACGTTAGTAAGTAGGACAAATGCGAGAATTTTCGCCGCCTGGGATATATATTAACAGCTTTGCAAATAAAGTTTTAAATTAATCTTTCAGGTTGTTGTTAACTATTATAGAAATGAAGGATTAACACAAATAATTACCACACAACTAAATAAAACCTATATTGTACTTTTTACTTCCTTGTACGAAGTAACAGAAGTATTGTAATCGCGAAAATTTTAAGGTATCATATTTCAACGAAAATCATAACAAAATTGATATCATTCAATCATTCAAATATAATAATAAATATTACATATAATGTAATAATAATGATAAATATGTAAAGTAATAATAATTATAAATATATAATGTAATAATAATGATAAATATAATAATAATGATAATTTAGTCATAATAATGGTAATATATATAAAATATAATAGTAATGATGATAATATATCATTAAAAATACACATTTGGACCGCTATCGAATGCAATTTAAAGATGTTTCTGCGTGATATCTGTATGTAAGGACAGAATAAAGGTATCTTTTAATAATAATAAATAAAGAATAATAAATAATGAATAAAGGAAACCTAAAAAGGGCTTCTAGATGCCCATATGAGGGTGCAGGGCTATGTTATTCAAAATTCGATGGCTCTAGGTATAGTTGTTTGATTACAGTACGAGAAACAAACATACATTCATGCAGATTCTTCATTATTTAATTCCTTTAAATACAATAGAGGGCGATAATATTTGTTGGCAACAATTTGAAAAGTGAAACGCCACAAAATGCCGAAACGAAATTAATACCCCTTCTGGGCTAAAGCTCTTTGGGAATCAAATCCAAAATTTGGGGATTTTTTTGGCTATAATTTTACAATAATTTTACAATTACCAAAAATTTTTACTCAATGTATCTGAAAATAGATAAAGATAAGACAATACAGACAAAGAAAAAAAATGAAACCGTTTCGACGCATTCTTTTTATAATAGAAACGTTGCTTTGCACGTGACGCTGTCATTTCGTCTGTTACTTATTTAACATTTTCGCATTGTTCTCTGTCTTAAAATCAGAAATTAAAGTTAATGACCTGAAACTGCAGTAGTATATTATGGTACAAGCGAAGAAATAGACAGTTTCACTCACGCGTGTGTCGGATTTGCGCAATGGGGGTTCCACAAAGGTTTTGTAAATATTATGGGGATTCTAAGGATCGCAGAAAAATCTCAGTAATTAAAAGGGGTCGCGACTGAAAAAAGTTTAAGAAACCCTGCTTCAGCGAATGTTTGATTAACAAACTCAACGATTTCCAAGCGAGCATTGACAACACTGTACGGAAAAAGAAATATTTTTATCTCCAGCGCGCGAGACTGTGTATCGGAAATTCTAAAGATATGCCCCCTTTAAAATTATTTTGGGATATTGCCGTTGAATCGAATTTTATGGTTTAATTGCAAAGAACATGATATTTAATGAATAAAGGTAACACACAAAGCATTAAAAAAAAAAAAAAAAAAAAAAAAAACGCCCCTTTGGGCTTAATGTAAACGTTTTTCTTTTCTTTATGTTTAAACCTATCATTTTTATATTCGGCACTAACACGAATCCATAAATTCCAATCTCATTTTTTGCATTAAATGTGGGCTTTATACGCTGGTATATACGGCATCTGTACTCAATGTTTGCTGTTTTCTAACTCAGCAGACATCAAAATAATAATAAAATTCTTGTTATAGCAGCTCCGCAATTTACAAACAAATTCTGAAATATTCCCGTAATTACCACTAGTCAACTCATCTGGTATCGCAAATCACTGCAAATAAAATTTTCTTGCGAACGGATAGCTGGTCTATCCAAGCATTGTAAACAGACATCGTTTCCATCTGCAAAATCGATCGCTAGGTACTGCGACAAGACTCGAAGGAAATGGATTATTTGACTTACATTTACCTTGCTGACATACTGGTTGCGTAGAGAGAATCTTTAATTGCCTAAAAACATATCGTACGGTAGTTAGTTAAATAAGGGATCAATGCTATTGTTCAACTGAACATGATCTCGAAGTATTATTTTCACATTCATTTGGCCATTTTCCAGGTTCTAAACTGCAGAGGAGACAAACATCGTTGAGTAATCGATCGAGAAGAGATGCAATAAAGCAATGGAGATTTGCGTTATTATTGAACTGATATTTGCACTATAACAAAAAGCTGAAATAGTGTGTGTCGTTATATGTAACATAAAATTGTGACACGAAATTGGGTACATAGGTGCATCTAGACAAGAGGCAGTGCATCTCGAAGCGATTTTTTCAAAATACGAATCGGATTTATTTTTCTTTAATTTTTTTGGATGGAATTGAATCATTTTGAATAGTTTCATTCTTTTAGAAATATGGTTTTGGCAACAGTTTTGCATTCAATTTTTTGTATACTGGACTGCTGACTGTCGAAAATACCGGATCAAATGCTACTTATTTTCTTTTGATTTTTGGACACGCAACACGTACATCGCAATCTTATTCTGACGCGCATGTGTCTCGCGAAGGCACAACAGAAACAATTTCCTTTTTTCCTCTCTCTCTCTTTATTAACTTAAGGCAAAGAGCTTTATATATTTTCAATGATGTCATCCACAAAGTACGATTTTGATCGGTTATTGCTTTCTGGTGATGCTTTCTATCTTTTAGAAATGTGGTTTTGGCGACAGTTTTTCATTCATTGAATTTTGAATCACTTTGCATGATTGCTGAGTGTTTTTCCTCAAAAATATGCATTAGATTTATTTCTTATTTCATTGTAATTGTTTTTATTATGTTTTAATTATATATAATTTTAATTATACAGAAAGTTTTGGAGGATTTGGTTTATTTTTTTTAGGAGACTTCCTTTATACCATTTGAATTCTTAAGATTTTGCAACGGGAAGTTGGTTAGTTTATTTATTAGAATAATTAATATTTGCATTAAGGGATATTACTTTTTTCAGTGTAATTTTTTATATATATATAATACATTTTTATTAGTCCAAAGGGGCTTTGTCCCTTGAAGGACTATTGTTTTCGTTTTGCGATTTTGCGTTGAATCACCGTAAGCACTGTTACTGGTATCAGCACTGTTGCCACTTGGAAAATTGAGGACGATCATTCTGTGCAGTTCTTAAATTTATTGTTTCACTTGAATAATGGACGTTTGCTGAGAGAAGGGAATGGGAAGTTGGTTAATTTATTTATTAGGATAATTCATATTTGTATTAGGGAATTTGCTTACTTTTTTGTAATTTTCTTATATGTAATACATTTTTATTGAATTTGTGTGGATTTTTTCGATAAAATTGTTCTGCAGTGTAAAATTCTATGCAGTTTTTAAATTTAATGTTTGTTGTACCCTTCAGGCATTTTTCCGATATACTATTTCAGAGCCTGACGAAGGCTGGCCACGTGACGGCTAGTCGATAATAAAACAAGTTCCAAATTCCAAATTTAGGCTTCCAGATGCCCATGTTTGGATGGAAACATAGATTATTCAAAACTGGATGGCTCTAGGTACCGTTGTTTTATCACAATGCGAGAAATATACATACACTTATGCAGATTCTTCATTATTTAATTTCTTTAAATATAACACAGGGCGATAATATTTCGCGGTAACAATTTTAAACCTGAACAGACATTTAAAGTTTTCTCCGCGAAATGGCAAAATGAAATTAATAATGCTTGTGGGCTAACGCCCTTTTGGATAATAATCTTATTTAATGCTTTTAATAAGCTTTTACATGGAATTTAGGAGTCTTTTAAAATTTTAAGAGCTAAAAGGTAAAAATATTTATAAAATATTTTCAGTTACTGCTATTAGTAAATTAAAAATTACTTTTGTTGAAGTGAATTAGAATATTTTCTAAAAATTACCATCAGTGCATACGTTCACAATTCCCCTTATTTATTAAATATTTATTTGTGCTACAGAGCTCTAAGACAGAAAATTTAAAATATTCTATCTCAATTAAATGTCATTTAAATAAAGTATTTAAAACATGTTAAATATTCTGCATCTTATAATACATTCTGTAATGTTGTCTATTATAACTTAGGCCCTATTTAATATCCGTTTGAAGCAATTAATCAGTACTCGACTCGATACTGTTTTCATAACTATCATGTTTTAGATCTTTTCGTTTTAGAAACCGTGACCAGCTTTTCGGCGACTTTTCGCTAAGTCTGAAGAATACCAAAGACCCTTGAGTGTAAGAGACTCTTTCTTTAAAGCTTATAAGATAAACGGAAGGCTCACTCCTGGTGCTTACAAGATTGCCAGCATTTACGGCCGGAAATACAAAGTAGAAATCTATCTATATATATAAGCGAAATACCACTGACTCATCACGTGATCTCCGAAATTATACAACCGATTGACTTGAAATTTTGCATAGTTACTCATATCACGATGTAGACGGGAACTAAGAACGGATTTTATGTAAATACTGTCCAAAATAGATTTTTGTTATACAACAGAAGTTTCTCATGTATTTGGTTTTCAAATGCAAGTTCAGAACTTTCCTTTATTTTTGCTAAAACTAGATATGAAATACAATGTTGCTAATGAATGCATTTTCCTCTAAAATTATTAAATTGGTAAATAACTTGCATCTATCCAATGGGTACAAACAACATTTAAATGATAAGATTAATGATAACATTTATATTTAACTGTTATCATAAGTGTCATGAAAATAAATGTTATTATTCAGAGAAATAAATTATTGTGATGAGAAATAAAAATCTGATGTGTACACCACATGACTTCCTTGTACGGAATATTAAATTATACGCATTTTTTCTCGCATTTCATTTAAACTTATTGGATTGAAAATAAAAATGTTGTAGTTATTTATAAAAATTGCCTTACATAAAAATCAAGGATGAATAATTATAATTGATTAAAAAATTTGATAACAAAAATAATAACATTTATTTTCACGAAACTTATGATAACGGTTAAATATATATAAACCTTAGTTTTATGTTGGCAATTTTTCGTGGTGTAGGCCTATTGGAGATCTCGCCACGTTAAATAATGGGTACACATCCCAATACACAGTACCTCATGAGTGACGGGGAAATCTGTGTATGACAGATTCACTGACTGTCACTATATTTCCCGACTTTAAATTAAAAAAAATTACATTAATTATCAATTCGAAATTAGACATTTCGTCCTTATAAGAAGTCCAGATTCGCATTCAAATAGATAGTGCGCTCAGAAAAAGCGGGAGGACATCAGCTAGTTCATGTATAAAGCTAAATTTAAATAACAAATGGAATTCAGCAAATTAACGCGAAGTTAGCTCAGAATTTCACCGGTGTGAATTCAAATATCGCCAAGTATAATGTAAGGGCGAAGACAAGAGCTCTTATTTTAGAATAGCAAACATATTAAACGTGGCCCTTAAGAGGCAGAACACGCTTTAATTTAACATTCTTAAAGACCTCACTTTAAATACAAGCGAACTCATTTGCATTTTGGCAGGAAAACGGTAAGGAAGAAATGAAAGTACCGATTCCAAACATAACTGGTTAATCAAATAAAAGAAACCACATATAACCATCTGGAATAAATTATTGTATACACATTACAAATACTAGAATAAGCTACAGTGTTTGCACTTACTATTCTCTACAGTGTAGCAATTCCTTAAACTTATTATAATTATTCCACTGGGGCAATTTCCCCAGAAGGACTATTAATTTCGTTTTGGTATTTTGCGTTGAAATGTCGGCTCATTTTTCAAATTGTTACCGCAAAATGTTAGAGCCTTGTGTTATATTTGAAGAAATTAAATGATGAAAAATCTGCGTAAATGTGTGTATGTTTCTGGTATTGTGATAAAATATCGCTACCTAGACCCATCCAACTTTGAATGACGTAATCTTCCGCCGAATATGGGCATCTGTAAGCCCTAATTTTGAATCTGAAATTTGTTTTATTATCGATTTCATATTTAGTAACGAACGAATTTTTTATTAACAAACTCAACGATTTCAAAGCGAGCAATGGCAACACTCGTTAAAGAAAACATTTTCATGTCCAGCGCGCGAGACTACGTATCGGAAATTCTAAAGATACGCTCATTTTAAAATTATTTTGCGATATTGTTGTTAAATTGAATGTTATGGTTTAAGTGCAAAGAACATGATACTTAATAAATACAGGTATCACACAAAACGTTAAAAAAACGCCCCTTTGTGCGTGATGTAAAATCTGATAGCCTTTAGTCTTATTTGGACAATTTGCTCTGAAGGACTATTAATGTCGTTTTGGCATTTTGCTTTGAAAACTATAAACGGCGAAACACTTTTGAAATTGTTGCTACCAAATATTATCGCCCTGTATTATATTTAAATAAACTAAATAATGAAGAATCTGCGTTACTGCATGTTTGTTTCTCGCATTGTAATAAAACAATGGTACCTAGAGCCATCAAAATTTGAATAACTTATCTTCCATAGCATATGGGCATCTGGAAGCCTTAATTTGAATTTGAAATTTGTTTTATTATCGATTTCATATTTTGTAACACTTTAACGAATTTTTGATTAAGAAACTCAACGATTTCAAAGTGAGGAATGGCAACACTGTACGAAAAAAAAAACATTTTTATTTACAGCGTGACTGTGCACCGGAAATTCTAAAGATATGCTCATTTTAGAATTAATTTCCGATATTTCTGTTGAACTTAATTTTATAGTTTGAGTACATAGAACATGATATTTAATAAAATAAAGGTAACACACAAAACGTTGAGAAAACACCCCTTTGGACGCAGTTTAAAATCTGAAACCTTTCTGATATTTTCTTATTTGTACTTGTACTTTTTTTTTTAATTTTTAAATCTATATTTAATGTTATAAACCTGCACATGCCATTTGTGCTACAGTCAAACTATGCGGAAAGAATGGCAATATTCCTCTTTTGCGATTTCATTAAAGTTCCTGATTATGAATATTTAAGCACTGCTTTCTAAAACAGTTTATGTTTCAATGATCTATCAAACTTGTAATAGTAGGCATACAAGAATTCTAACAAGTACTGTGTGATCATCTTTCTCTAATACATGCTTAAGTCCGTACTGGTTAATTCTGCCTTGTAATATTTGATTTCAATATTATTTTATTTTACCAAGAAACTGCAATTTTTGAATAACTTTTCCCTGTAAAATGTTGAGATTCATAAATTTTACAAAAATTTATCTTTTAAGTTAAAAAATGTAGTAACTTGAATATTTTTCGTATTTATAGCTATTTTCTCATTAGAATTGCTACCAGTAATTGCGAAAGTTGAAGCCGCATAAGGAGTTATATAGAACAGAGTATATATTTCGCCACAGAAAAAATTCCTCACATTGCTATGAAACATCACATTTCCAATAGCACGGAAAATTTCAAACATTTCAGCATGTTTTAGACTGTTTGAGGGTATTTTTACTTCCCTGTACGAAGTAAAGGAAGTATTGTAATCACGAAAAATTTCGGGTATCGTATTTCAACGAGAAAATCCGTTTCAGCCTCTCACAAAACCATTTAAAAGAGGTTTACGCGCGGCATCTGTATATACGGACAGAATAAAGCACTGTTTTTGCCAAACAGGATTGACAAATAGATTTAAAATGAATTAAAAAGCGATTTTTTCTTGACGTCTGGACGTACATATATATACATCTCGCGTAACTCAAAAGCGAGTTGCCTGAGAACGTTGCAACTTTGTATATGCGACAGCTATAACATACAGTTGTGCTCCTCCCCTCGTTGCAATCGGCAGCACCAAACTTATATAAATATATACTTATATTCTCCGTCTGTTACTAGGCTCAGTGAGTTTTTTTTTATTCTTATATGTTGGTAAAGTGTGCATTTTTTGCTTTATAAGTGATTGAATTATGTGGTGCTTTATATTCCGGTTAAGGTGTTTATAGCTTTAGTTAATTTGCATGCAATAGTTGCAGAATTCTCAACAATTTAAAAGTTTAAGTGACAAGTTAAGCCTAAAGAACCGCCATTTGTCTGCATTTGAAACTCAGAAGAATAGTGAATTAAGTCAACTTCTGCACCTTCAATGTCTTTTTGCCGAATGGGAGCAATAGTAAACTTTGAGTTTTGTGCACCGAAAAATTTGCCTTCTTGCAAGCTGGCCGAATTCCTAGTTTTTGCTTGGAAACTCTAATTTTTATTCTAAAAAATTTGGTGTTTCGTGTTTTCTGTTTTTTTTTCCAATCTTTTATGAAGATGTTTTGAAATTTTATGTAATTTCCCCCCCCCCACGAAGTGAGAACTGAAGTAATTGAATGAGAAATATATATTTAATGAAATTCGAGGCAATAAGTTTAAATGAAATGCAGCAAAACTGTGTATAATTTAATAAGCCATACAAGGAAGTCATTTTTCGATTTATAAGGTCACGATCTTCTCGTTTACTCAAAGAAAAAAAGGTACGAAAAAGAAATGGTTTCGTTTAAAATATAAAGCTCTTTTTCATATTTCAAGAGCAGGCGTGTCAAACTGATTATTTCAAATACTGCTGATGATGTAATTTTCTTTCTAAAATATCACAGCAAAATTACAGGTTTGTGCTAAAACCGTTTTAACTGTGTCTGCGAATCTAAGGGCGTAGGCCTTGATTTTGCATATCAAGGGCGGACAGATTGAGGGTTTCAGAAACATATCGTTAATGTTTCCAACATCGGGCATGTCATCTACACATATGCTACTTCTGTTGCTGCCCAGAATGTCGACATAGAAAATATATTGATTTTTATACCACAGCTTACCTTATTCGCGACATCCCACGTGGCAAGGAAAAAAAAAAACATTTATGTTTTTGTGACACCTGTTAATCACAGACAATGAGTCGTAATGTAGTCAAAATGATGATATCACACGTGTTAATCTCGTACATGCATTACTGATTTGTGATAATGTCTTTTTCGATTGACTTTTCTTAATTTGAATTAACCACGCACAATTCTTAGGTACAATGCTTTAAAAAAAAAAAAAGGGGTGGACAGTTCTATATCTACCGATTTACCGGGCCGACTGATGAAATTCAAATTACGTTTTTCATGTCTCGAAAGCGCGAATTAGGATATGCATTAGATTTATATATAGCATTGTTCTAATATAGGGATTCTGACACAAAATCGGACTTTCTCTGAAATAATATACCAATTTTTTTCCATATTTGGATTCTACGACTCAAATTACCCCAAACTATTAAGTTTTGTAAAAAGTGCAAGAGTAGCTTTTAAAAACATTAGCTCTCAAAATTTTAGCTCCTCAATGTTAATTGAGTTTGGTATATATTTATTAATCTCTCTTTTTTATTAAACTTAATGTAATTCTTCCTTTCACATTTCGAAATTTTGGTTCATTCTAAATAAAATTC
The DNA here is from genome assembly GCF_044657685.1 of Stegodyphus dumicola. NCBI lineage: Eukaryota > Metazoa > Arthropoda > Arachnida > Araneae > Eresidae > Stegodyphus > Stegodyphus dumicola. The sequence continues at coordinate 161,000,065 of NC_140768.1, read as the reverse complement.
ACCCATTTTTTATGATTTATTTTTTAAATTTGTGTTTTATAAATTTTTCAAAAACATTTTTGAATTATAATCTATAAAAATTTTAACATCACCTTAAAGTATACGTATTTCTAAGCATACCTGCAAAAAATTACAGTTTTTTATTTAAAATTTTCGAAGATATACGTAAATTTATACAGTGGCGCGTTTTGAAATTTGGCATATTTGTTGAAAGCGATAAAACATCAAATGCGGTTTAGACACTTAGTGAAAATTATTTGGAAGTTGAAACTATGTCACTTTTTTCCCGCTCAATGAACAATGTAAAAAGGTAGGAGAGAGGTGTGTTTTTTCCCCCTACGGCATAGTGGAAGGGAAAGGAAAATGGGTTGCCAAATATTAAGAAGTTCGCCAAGTGAATTTTTCCTGGAGCAAACTGCAAAAATTGCGCGAAGATTAATTTTTTAGTTTCTCCGTAAATTTCGCACCACATTTTACAAAATTTAATATCTTGGCATAATTTGAGTCGTAGAATCGAAATATGGAAAAAAATTGGTATGTTAATCCAGAAAAAAGGCCGATTTTGTGTCAAAATAACTATGCTAGAAAAATGCTTTATATATAAATCTAATACATATTCTAAGTTGGGCTTTCGAGACATGAAAAACTAAATTTGAATTTTGTCAATCGGCCTAGTAGAACGAGAGATACAGAACTGTCCCATTCCTCCCCCTTCCGCAGTGTACATGCGTCTTAACTGAACCTTCATAAAACACACATTAAAAATATTTCTTAATATGTTCCTTTAATAATAAATAGCAACAACTAAGTGATATAATTTTTAATTTTAGTATTAAAAGAGCCCTTAAATGTTTATGTACCTGAAGATCCTTCGTCTTAAATTCTTACCAATAGTAAACGTATCAACATTTTTGTAACGATTTTCCAAAGATTTATATATATAAATCTTTGGAAAATCGTATATAAATCTTTGGAAAATCGTTTATATAAACAAAGCCTAAATTTATTTTTCATTATTAATATGTTCAGACTGATAGCCGTTTGGTTGAAAAATCATATTACATCTTGATTTCCAAGACAAAAGCCCTTTTCTTAAAACACCAGGGTTGATTTTATTCCCCTCTTCCTTCACAATCTTCCAGAATCCATCCAATATTTTGCGATGCTGCTTATAAAGAGCTTGCTTTAAAAGTCCAAATGCGCAGTAATCTATATCAGACTCATCAAGGGACTTGGGTTGGATACATTTAAAGGGAATAGCTTCAATTCCGGGTTCATTTCTAATTTTTTTTGAAAAAATAGAGCAGTAGATTTAGAGGTATGGTTTGGAATTTTGATGAAACTTAACACTATGAAGATTGTTTGGATAAAGAAATTGAATTTCTTCTTTAAAATCAGGTGTTAAAACATATTTCTGATAGTAATCCGAATTAATTTTGACGTTTTTCTTACTTTCCTTATTTTAAACTTTTCGTTATAAGAAAACACAATAATAATCATAAAACCTTTAGGAAAACGTTTATTGTTTTCTCTGAAACAACAGATTATGTCTTTTGTCTCGTCTTTTTCGGCAGTAAACTGATCTTTTGCTATTGCAATCGGATAAGTATAACCAACCCTCATCCATTGTAAATATATATTTCCATTTTTCACCTGCCAAATGATTTTTATATAGCAATCTGCACATAGTTTTACGCCGAGAAACATGTTTCGGCGTTAGGTGATGAACATCATTTTTCTCTGTTTGGATTAGCTTTAAATGAGATTTTCTAATTTTGTTCACAGTTCCTACAGATATATTTAAAGATTTTGCAGTAGCTCTTTAGGGGGGAAGGCTGTATTTTCTTTTAAAACATTAGATGCGACTTTAGATTTAATAAGAGATGCACGTACCTTTGTTGAGTGTGTATGTTTACCTTTTTCCCAGTCAGATGTAAATTCCGAAGTTTAATTCCTTTCATATTAATTATGTCACTTATTTTACGTGTAGAAATATTAAAGCCACGATTTTCAGATCTTTTTTTAATAACTGAATAAAGATTTTTCTTTTGGGACAGCACCAATATATAGAATTCGATTCATTGTTTATTTTTCAGCGACATTCTTAAGAAAAAAAAAAACAGTTTTAATATCACAGACGATAATTACACCTTATTTCAATTTGATGGCTGTCACGTTTATAGATTAAAATTAATATTTAAATTAATGGAGAAAAATCTAAACCGTTCTAAAAATGTGTAAACATACTTTGTATTCTTGATGCATAACTTTTTATCTTAACAGAACCCTTGCTCGTTTTTACACAAACTGATTGACTATAATGGATCTTCCAACAGAAACTCAGCTATGCAACGGAAAGGGGAAAAACTAAAATCTAAAAATTTCAGATGACAGTTTAATTCTTCGAGGAACAATTAATCATTAAATAATTCTATAAGATCAATTTGCTATACTAATTACAATACAAATCAGTTTACAGGGTGGTTCTAAATTGTTTTTACAAATTAACAGGGGTGACAGTACTCATCCAGATGAGCAATAATTACCACAGAACATAGGGTCGCATTCCACTCCGAGAGGCAGAAAAGAGGAATATTGGAATTCCAACCTGAACTTAGAACAGTGTAGGGAGAGCGAATGACCGAGACCAAACGTTGCACAATCAGTTTAGTGAAAAACTCACAGAGAGTGTACAAAATGGATAAAACCGAAAACATGGCGTTCGAGTGTTAATTCAAGCTCAGACGAGAGCTTAGCCTCGATTCGAGCTCAGACTTAGATGGCAAACACTCATGCACATCTTTGGTTCGCGAGGTCTCAACTTCGCAAACGATTGCATTAGGTTAATTATCTAATCTAGGGCTGAATATTATCAACTAACTCCAACTTCCGCTGTATGCTGAGATTGGAATGAAAAGTTCATGCTGTGTTCCGGCTGACAGAACTTCGTGTCCCATAAAAAGGAGCTTCTGGTAGAATGAGCACAGTACAGTAAGTCCAGAACCATAAGATAGAAGATGGCAAAGGGGGAGAAACTGCTACCATAAATAGTATTAAACCTACCTTGAGTTGGAGTTAATTAATAATAGTTAGTCCTTAATTAGATAATTAACTTGTTGCAATCGTTTGCGGGGTTAAGATCATGCGAACCAAAGATGTGCATTTGAGAGTTAGTTTTTCATCAATTTCTGGGCTCGAATTAACAATTGAACGCCATGTTTTTCGGTTTTTTCCGTTTTGTGCACTCTCTGTGAGTTTTTCACTAAACTGATTGCGCAACTTTTGGTCTCGTTCGTTCGTTCTCCCAACACTGTTGTAAGTTTAGGTTGGAATTTTAACATTTCTCTTTTCTGCCTCTCAGAGTGAAATGCGACCATATGTTCTGTGGTAATTATTGTTCATCTGGATGAGTACTATCCAAATACATAATTAATTTGCAAAGCTTATTACTCTTTTAATTACTCTTAATTTGTAAAACCAATTTAGAATCAGCCTGTATACTAACTTCTAAATCTAAACCTTTACTGTTGAATAAAATTAAAACTCAACTTAAACCTAATTTCGGTTTTAGAAGATTCGGGATTTGTTTCTGCATTTCGTTTTTGAACGTAAAATGGAATAAACAGAAAAACATCAATTTTAAACTACTCCAAAATAGCATCCCGACATAGCAACGAGTGATTTCTATCTTTTTCCTGAACTGAAGAACTGGCTAGAAGGCCAATGATTTCAGAACAACGTGATCTTACATTACTGGCAGCAATGTTCTTCGAAGAGAAAACCGGCAAGCTCGTTTACCGATATGAAAAACGGATGAACCTACACTGTGCTCCTGTTGAAAAGAAAGCATGTTTGTACATGGCTTTTGGTAATAAATTTAATTTATTCATTTTGGCATGACTTCTTTTGGCATGACGTACATCGGAGATTGAAAAAAAAAATCTCATGTGGTCATCACATCATTTCATTCTACGGTCTATTAAATTATATATATTTTTGTCTCACCTTGTAGGGATTTATATTTATTTTGAATAACCAATTTAATTTAATTTTATCTTCTTTCCTATAAGCCTTCATTACTCTAATTGTCAATGCTAGAATATTTAAGTTTGGTAGTGCGCCTGAAGGAATGCAAACTCTACCATGAAGAGAAAAGGTTTAAATATTTAGTTCCAGAAGGGAAAGTTAGAGAGCATGTGTAAGCACTGTACCTTTGCAGCGATGTATGTATTAATGTAATGTATGTATGCATTATTATTATTGTATAATGTATAACGCCGTATATAATTATAAGTTGAACAATTTGCACTGGTATTGCTCTGCAATATGTCTGTAAAGTTTACCAAATTTTATTATTTTATGTATTAATATATCGAGTGCAATATTAATGTATAATATATCGAATGCACCTTTTATGCAACGTATGTGTTAATGTAATGTATGTATTATTAATGTATAGTATATACAGTTATAAGCTGCATAATGTGCACTGGTATTGCCCTGTAACATGTCTTGTAAAGTTTAGCAAATTTTATTATTATATGTGTTAATATATTGAGTGCACTAGTAATGTATAATGCATTGATATATCGAATGCACCTTTTTTATGTTATGTATGTTTCAATGTAATGGACATGTGCATGTGTTATTAATATATAATGCATATAGCTATAAGTTGCATAATGCGCACTGGTATTGCTCTGCAGTATGTCTTGTAGAGTTTAGCAAATTTTATTATTGTATGTATTAATATATTGAGTGCACTATTAATGTATAATGCAATGATATATCGAATGCACCTTTTTATAATGCATATAGCTGTATGCATTATAATGCATATAGCTGTATGTATGTATCAATGCAATGGACGTATGCATGTGCTATTAATGTATATAGCTATAAGTTGCATAATGCACTAATTGCTGTTCAATATGTCTGTAGAGTTTAGGTACTTTTATTATTGTATGTTTTAATATATCGAGTTCACTATTAATGTATAATATATTAATATGTCGAATGCACCTTTTATGTTATCTATGTATTAATGCATTGCATGTATGCCTGTAATATTAATGTACAATATATATAGTTATAGGTCATACAATGCGCATTGATACTGCTCTGCAATGTCTGTAGAGTTCAAGAAATATTATTACTGTACGTAGTGAAAGTGATCAAGTTTCTGACTAATACATTATTAAAATAGTGCAGGAACAAACATTAAACTCTTTAATTAATTAAAATGCACATAAATTAATTATAAATGAAATTTGTATACGAGAAAAATGGCTAAAATAAGAGAAGAAATCACATAAGCTTCTGAGTGGTTTTAAATAAAATGTTTTATGTCTGCTAAAATTTCAAATTTTGCTTGAATTGCCAAATTTTGCTAAAAAATTGAATAAAACGACAAACTAATATTATTAAAATTGATTATAAGCGTTTTAGAAAATATATTATAATTAATTCATGCATTAAAATTGTTTTGAGCGTGTTTTAAAAAAGAAAAAGAGGTACAGAAAAATTCTACCTGCAATTTATGATTTTTTTGCAATATTTCTAGCCAGATAGTTTTAAACAAGAGCTTATAATTTATGTTCATATTTATCAATTGAGCAGTATTAAGTTTTATTTTATATATATATGTATTGAAATTCAGTAATAAAATTTTTAAGAAATTTGAAATGATTTAACGACCACTCAGACAGTTTACATACTTTAAACTGCGTTTTCTCAGTTTACAATTTTTCAATATATCCTTTCACTTAAAAGTCCTAAAACTTGTACAGATATGAACCAAATTATTTAATAATTTTACTGCTTATTTAAAACTATTTAGATTCAAGGATAGGTTTTGAAAAATAGTGAAAAGAAAAATTATTGGAAGTGAAAATGTGATTGAAATCATATTTTTTTTAAGTTTTTATAAAAAATGTGCTTTTTATTTTTTTTTCTCAGAAACTAATTCATTAATTGCAAAATTGATCCTTAAAGTTCTTCAGAACACTATTATAAATACAATAAAAGAATTTGAAGCAAAAATATTGAAAATTGTGGAAGAAGAAAGAATTTTGAATTGTTGAATTTTTAAAAAAAATTAAAATTAAACAAAAATTATTAATAAAGAAATTTTTCAGCTTAAAATCATTTTGTCTCATAAAACAACTTAATATTATACATAAAAAGTAGATGAAAATTCTTAAATAAGAAAAATCATTAAAAAGACACCGAGTTCCCTTATAATTTATCGTCCTTGCGTCGACTATTATAATAGTGTACTATTAATGTATAATGTAAAAGGATGTATTACTACTGTGGTAATTCCGCATAGTGACAGCACTTTTTGATGTAGGTAGCTCTATATTGTCATATATTGTATAATAAGCACTGGTATTGTAAGACTCCGCAATACGCCTGTCTTCCACCATCTGTCCCTGTTGGCAATATTCTTTTTCCGGACAGTTGCGGGATTCGGACGATACCCGAATAGTCAGTGAAAGCCGCCCAGGTCTCCGGACCCTGCTCTCACCTGTCATCTGAACCTTTGTAGCGTGAGCTTCTGGTTCTGCATTTATTTCTGGTTAAAGTGGCTTAAACGCTATTACCAATAGATTTCGACGCGGTTTTAGGAACTGGATTATCTGAGTCCCGGGGATAGTTCTACTGTTTTGCTAATATATTTGAAGTTTTAGTTTAGTTCTTTGTTTGTTGAATTACCACCCAAATGAGACGTAGTTTTTTAGTGTCAAGTCGATGCACTGTAAATCTTTAAAGCGTCTAATAAAGGGTTCTTTTAACACTTTTTCCTATCTGGTTCCTGCACTTACATCAAATTTTACACGGATAGTTAAGCAAATAAACATTACGACCTTATTTATTTATTCCCTCAAATTTCATTAACTCTTTCGCCGTCCTCTCCTGTCCGCGAAAATTTCCTTCCCCCCAGCGGCCGTCTGTTTTTCGTAGCGTGTAATGTTGTTTTCTCTGTACATCATAACGTCCCATACATGACTTTCGTAGTGAATGAATGTCAATGAATATTAAGTAAAATTGTAAGGAAATAAAGCATAATGGAAAAATAATAATATATCTGCTTATTTCTAACAGCAGGATAATTTGATAACATCTGATCCACGCGGTTCACTCCTCCCATTTTGTTGTTGTAATCTTTTACAATTATTGTTTTTTTTTTAGAGTTCTTTTCCGTGTTTCAACATCCATCATCGAGTTATTAAGGACTGTACTCAGGAAACGTGTATCCTTCTTGTCTTTCCAATTCACAACTTCATTTTTTTCTCTTTTTCTGCTGAGTAGACGTTGAAGCTATCTCTCACTGCTTTGTATCTTATGTAAAATGGCGCGAATATTCATAAAACCCGGGGCAAATTCAATTAGAAATAGAATGCCTGATTAGTACTGCCCTCTATAAAAGGTAGAAGAACGCTTGAGGCGCGTTACGGCCGCCCTGCGGAAGTTTCACTTGAACGCACTAGACGCGTTACGGACGACGAAGAGTTTAAAGATACAAATTCAAAACATCTTCATTCATCTTCATTTGCGCATACAAATTCTAAACATCTTCATTCAAAATTGTAAAATACAGAAAAACATAAAACACGAAATACAATTAAAACAGTTAAAAAGACAGTTTTTACAATTAAATATAAAGTTTCTACGCAAAAGCAAGCAATTTGTCTAAAGAGCACGAAGGCTAAATTTTCGGTGCATAAAGCTGAAAGTTAACTTTCAACCAAAAATGAATAAAGTTGAAAGTTAACGTTCAACTTTGTTCATTTTTGGCTCCACTGGGCAAAAAGATACTGAAGTTGGTGCATCGGGCAAAAAGACAATGAAGTTGGTGCATCGGGCAAAAAGACAATGAAGTTGGTGCATCAACTATAATAGTCGCCACGTTTGGCCTAGCTTCACTCACACTTTAAAATTTTTGATAGTCTACAATTATTTTATACCCATTAAAGGCCTAAACCCTTTAACTGGAGCATAAGAGCAACATAATTTAATCATTTCAAAAGGAAAAAATGCACAATTTACCAACATATAAGACTAAAAAAGCAGAGCTCATCAAGCTGGATAAAGAAGGTGGGTACATATATATATATATATATATATATACACTTTTAATGCCGTCGATTGCAATAGACAAACGAGGGTAACAATTAGGCGTTATTTAGGAAAAAATATACAAATTTTCAACGTTACACCGCTTATCGTTTTTGAGTAATGCGAGATACAAACATACAGATGTCACGGAAAAATCCTTCTGAATCCAATTAAATCCATTTTACAATCCCTTTTTGAAGAAAATCTAACGTGTACATAACATGACTTCCTTGTACGGAATATTAAATTATACGTAATTTTTCCTGCATTTCATTTAAACTTATTGAATTCTACTTCGTCTGTAGCGCATACACCATAATAGAATAAATGCACTATTTTAAAATTCACTGTATTTATTTACCATAGCGACACTCCAGCGATAGGTCCACTTAACAGCGTTACATCTCAGTCATTTTATAACTCAGAATGCACAAAATTAATATCATTTGAAGAATTATCTGATCGTTGCCAATGCTCTATTCAAATACTATAATAAATCTAAAACGATATATAAAAGAAATTAAACAAATAAAAAAGAAAATTTTTCACAGACGATTCAGCGCCTCTTACCTAATGCGCATGCGCTATTCATAAACATTCTTCTCTGTCCGAGTCAGACTGGAGATAATATTTGCTGCTGATACGAAACGCTTATTTCCTCGAATTTCGTTAGAGATATGTTTCTAATTCAATTCATTCAGTTTTCAATTCGCGACAAGGGAAAAATACATAAATCCTAAGAATACATTTATTGCTTTTAAAAAATACAGAAAAATATAAAACACCAAATACATTTAAAACAACTAAAATATTTTTTAAATTAAAATTATTCTGCGCAAAAACAAGCAATTCGGTCAGCAGTCAAAAAGGCAAATTTTTCGGTGCACAAAATTAAAAATTTCCTTTTGATCCGACTCGGCAAAAAGACAGTGAAGGCGTACAAACTGACTCAATTTGTTGTGGACGTTATGCTGAGTCAATATATATAGATTTTTTTAATAGATTGAATGATAATTTCAGAATGGATTAAGTATGATTTAGTTCGCAATAATAAAAGAAGACGTTGCGTTCGTTATTGCGATGCTTAGTTTCTCTAAATGGGCAAGAAATCCACTATTTTGCTCATTTTCAAATGTAAACAAATAGGGCTGCTATGGTAAAATAATTAGGCTTAGCCGCGCTTAAAAAACATTTTAAATTGTTGATAATTCTAGAGTTACTGCATGCAGATTAACAAAAGGCATAACATCCTTAAGCAGAAGACAAGAACAACATAGTTTACCATTTTTAAAACAAAAAATGCACGATTTACTAACCTATAAGAATAAAAAAAGAACTGAGTTCAAGGAGGCAAATAACAGAATCAATAATATGATACATATTATTGATTAAATATATAAACATATATATACAAATAATATATATTTATATATTTTTAGTGCGGCCGATTGCAACCCAAAAGGGAGGTGCACATCTACATGTTATTACAGTCCCACATGCAAAATTTCAAAGTTCATAGGCTATTCGTTTTTCAGTTATGCAAGATACGTACGTACAGACGCGACGAAAATATCTCTTTTTAATCCATTTTATAATTCGTTTTGGGGAAAAGAATGCTTTATTCTGCCCTTACGTACAGAGGTCACGTAAAAACATCGTTAAATTGCATTCGATAGCTGTCAAAATGGATATTTCCGTTGAAATATGCTGATTGGAACTTTTCGCGATTACAATACTTCCTTTTTACTTCGTAGAAGGAAGTAAAAAGAGCGACAGTTCTGTATCTCCCGTTCTACCGGACCGATTAACGAAATTCCACTTGCTTTCCTCATGTCTCGAAAAAGCAGCTTATACATACAAGATTTATATGTAGCATTATTCTAACATAGGTATTTTGACACAAAATCTGAAATAACATACCAATTTTTTTCCATATTTCGATTCTACGACTCAAATTGCGCCGAACTTCGAAGTTTTGTAAAAATCGCACGAGTAATTTGTAAAAAATTCTCTCTCAAAATTTTAGCTCCCACACGTTAATAGAATTTGGTATATATTTGTATAAATTTGGTATAAATATCGCCAAATTGCATTCTATAGCGGTCAAAATGGGTAGCTTCGTTGAAATATGGTACTCGGAATTTTTCGTGATTACAACACTCTCTTTACTTCGTACAAGGAAGTAAAAAGAGGCCTTTATTTTGTTCGTTATGTTCTGGATAAATTTCACACACGTAAAAAATCGTTCAACAGGACTGGTGAACGGTCAAAGTGAAGATTTTCGTCTAAATAAGATACTCGAAATTTTTTGCGGTTACAATATTTCCTTTACTTCGTACAGGAAAACAAAAATAGGCCCCGTATATTGTTTAAATTCGTCACTACAAGTGGTAATACTGTTGGCTTTATTTATTTACGTGTGTCAATTGTTTTTTACTTTTTAAGCAAGGACAGAACAAGTCAGAATTCAATAAGGTATTCATTGGACAATTACAAGCTTTAATGCATTCAATTACACCAGAGTTAAAAACCAATTAGTGATTATCATTTCAACTTATCAGACTAGTTTGATGTCAATATTTATCGCTATATGAGTAATATACGACGCGTATTCATATATAATATGAAAGTGATATATACATGATATGAATGTGATTCGTATCGTTTCTTAAAAGAATACGTATAAGAAAACAGCTGTAATATCCTAGCTAAAACTGAGTTCTTTGAATGCTAGAATACTGAAGAACTATATAGCTACTATTCGCTAAGTTCTTGTTGCGCAAGTACGAACTCCAAAGAAGAGTTAAAATGCCCTTTTATTTTAACTCAGAATAGATTAACAGATGGCCTCTCTTAAGCGTGCTAGAACTTGGGCTTGAACTCAAAATCTATACATACACTGGTCGACATTGAAAATCCAACACCAAGAAGGAGTGGTCAGAAAGTGATGAAATTTGGAAAAAAGACAGAGACAGCAAGCAGCAATAAGTGATGTTTATTTCAAAATGATTAGTCAGAATACAGAGCGAGAACGGCGTCGGCTCAGTAGGATAAGTGATAAGTGACGGTGGACGTGGGCACTGTCCCTTTGCCGTAAAGATTAATCAGTACAGCACCACATCCACCCTTATCTAAAGTTGGCTAGTGAGGAGACTCACGAGAGCTATACATTTACATGTATACTATACTTTGTACTTGGCATTACTTGGTAATGAGAGTTAACCGGCTGGGCGTAAACATTTATACACTGCAAGTGTTCAGAAGGCAGCTATAACTAAATTTCTGCAGTACAAGTATGATTTATGCTATACATTACATTTTACTTATTTGTGACATTGTAAATTATTATTCGATACGGTCTATAATTTGGTAATACATACACATTATGCGATACGACATGGGCATATCATCTATCAGTTAATGGGCAAAGAATGGTATCACACTTAACATTATTTAACGTTACATTTGCAATTCATGCATTGCGCATATTCCTCACTGATATGACGTTGTCAGGAGTGACTTTGCTAGGTTACGTATTAGAACATAATGAATGTTCCGGAAATTTTGCCAGTGAGCTTGGGAGGGCTTACTTGCAGGGGCTTGTATATATACACTCCTGGTGTTCAAACGGCGGCTACATCTAAATTGCTGCAGTAAGTATATGATATATGCTATACATATGCATATTTGCGTATTCTTGACTTTACCTATTATTATTCGGTGCGGTCTATAAGTTCAACAATATGTACATTATACGATACAAAATTGACATTAATATTACTGTTTATGAGGCAATTAACGAATTATACTTAACATTAATTGACATTACGTTTACAATTACATTATGCATACTCAACATTGTATTTACTTTGTCGGAAGTGACATTGCATATAGCTACGTATAGAACATAATAATTACTCCTGTAATTACGCAAGTGAGCTTGGGGGAGCTTTCATGCAGGGCTAGTAGATGTACACTACATGTGTGCAGAAGGCGGTTGTAATTAAATTACTGCAGTGCACGTATAAATAGTGCTATGCATATACATATTTACATAATTATGACATTGAAGCTCTTATATATACACTATACGATACGGCAATGACATTATATATGAGATTTGAGATAATAGCGCTATTACATTACCATTATTGACATTACATTTACGAATTACATTATGCAGATTCAACTCTGTAAAAACATTGTCAGGAGTAACATTACATACAGAAGGTATTTATAACACTATATTCGCTCTTGCTTTTATGTGATTGAGCTTTAGGATGGCGTACAGGCAGACTTGATATATAAACATTATAGGTGCTCAAGGCAGCTACATCTGAGGTCCTGCTGTACCTGTGAGATTTTTGTACAGACATATACATACTTATTTATGACAGTGTTTGCATATAATGCGGTACTGTAAGTATATTCTATATTATGTTATGTAATTCGATACAACATTACACTGGTGTGCAAAAATTAAGGACGATTTTTTCAAAAAAATTAAAGACGGTTTTTTCTATATAACTTTGTACAAAAGCTTTCCAAATCAACACATTTAATACCGTAAGATCCCCAATACGTAAGGACATGAGTAATGTAAGCAACACTTACTAAAAGAGAAATCAGAGGGATAAAAAGAAGCTTTATTGGAAACGTAGCATGGAGCGCAATGCGACTGAAGGCCGAAACATCCCTGTGATGGATGTCCAGCAAGAAACATCCGGTCTTTAATAGGGGATATGATCTCCCTGACTGCTAGGCAGGTTTCACAGCGTCTGCCCATGCTGAGAATGAGGGTGTCAATGAGGTGTTGAGGCATTGCTGCCCATTCGTCTTGCAGCGCCAATCCAAGCCCCGGAATCGTTACTGGTGGTAAGGTACGAGCTGCCAAGCGTCTGCCTAGAAAATCCCATACATGCTCGACGGGATTGAGATCCGGAGATCGTGCCGACCAATCCATACGTTCAATATCCTCACTCTCTAAGAGCTGTTCGGCAGCTACTGTGCGATGACATGGTGCATTGTCGTCCATGAAAAGGAACTGCGGACCCATAGCGCCTCTAAAAAGACGCACATATGGAAGAAGAATATCGTTACAATAACGGGTCCCGTTGACTGAACCTGCGTCGAAGATGTGAAGGTCTGTACGACTACCAAGCATGATGCCTCCCCAAACGAGAACACCGCCACCTCCATACCTGTCCCTTTCAATGATGTTCGAGGGATGATTGCGGCTTCCCCGCTCTCTCCAGATGAGTATGCGATGAGAATCGCTACTCAGACTGAATCTGCTCTCATCTGTAAAGAGTACTCGTCCCCATTCATTGTCTCTCCAATTCCGGTGTTCCCGGCACCACAGAGAATGCCTTTTCCGATGGGCAGGCGTTAGAGGTACACACCGTACAGGGCATCGTGCAAACAGACCACCACCGTGCAGTCTTCTGGCCACGGTAAAACGCGATATCGGTCGTCCAGTAGCCTGTGTCGTGTGTCTAGCGATTTCTCCCGCGGTCTGCCGCCTGTTTCTTCTGGCCTGTAAGGCAATATACCGGTCATCTGCGGGTGTGGTTCCTCGTGGACGACCACTACTAAACCCCCGGATAGCTGTTCCTGTAGTTTGAAATTGTTTCCAAAGTCGTAAAACGATGCTGTGAGCAATTCCGAACTCTGCAGCCACACCTGTCACACTGCGGCCTTCCTCCAACTTCCCAATGATTCGACCTCGGGTAAAAGCATCCAGATGTCGTCTAACAGATTGATTATTCGCCATTTCTCGCTGAGGCAGCAATTCGGTGTGATTTTAACTGCTATACGGCGTGCAACCTCTTTGCCAGAAATACTGATCTTACACCGACAACATGCTTTATACTACTCAGACACTCCCCCATTACGTCTACCTGCATATCTGCGCATGTGCTACCGTACATCACCTTACTTAATCTCCTGATTGGTCTTTCTGTCCGCTCTGCCTCTTCGTTCAGCTGATATGCTAATTTTTCGACTTCGTCCTTAATTTTTGCACACCAGTGTACACATGACTTTACATTACTATACAGAAATGACGTTACACTTTCGTTACGTGGTATTACATCTACAATTAATGCAGTGTTCGGATTCAGCAATGTTTTTATTATGTCCAATGTGACATTAGATTTTGATACATATTGAGCAGTATAATTGCTCTGGCAGTTATGCAAATGAGCTTAGGATGTCTGACATGCCGGGGCATGTAAGTATACATTTCTAATGTTCATAGGCCCATCTTGTTGTGTCACTGCGGTATTCGCAGGATTGTACTGTACTATGCTTTTGCATACATATTCTAAGATATTGCCCTTTGACTGTTCAGTACATCCGATGCGACATTTACATTTATACACGTATTTAAAGCAGCTAGGTTGTGCAGCCAGTTATGGGAATGGGCATTGGGTAGCGTTACACTTGCAATTCAGGTCTAGACAGAGCCTGAATTGCAAGTGTAACGCTACCCAATGCCCATTCCCATAACTGGCTGCAGTGTACTTTCTTTTTCTGACACGTCATCCATATTGATATTCACTGTTAAATTAGTGGAGATGTTCACGCATACTTGCTGATGTGCATGAACTATTTTATATACTGGTGTTTAAGTTATTTACATTGCTTGAATTTTGATTAGTACTGCTGAGATGGTGCCGTACGCTTCGGATATAGAGTACATGTATACATACGTGGTATACTTGGTATGTTTGACTTACTGTTGGTAGAGTTTGCTTGTTCAGCGCTATATTTGCCTCAGATAACCTGAGGAGACATTTCTCAAAAGCCATGCAGGCCTTGCACTAATTATTCGACTGCACAAAGGTCAGTGCCGTGTCTGGCAAGTAAATTCATGATTTTAATGATCTGTCGACACAGGTGCTTCTCTTTAATCATGAATTTACAGAAGGCCTGCGTATTGACAGTTGGAATACGTATGTGCAGTTCGCTGGTAAGTGGGCAGGGTGAACTAATGCTCCGGAGTACCCAGGTGGCCACAACTGCACTGATCTGCGTCAGTCATGCGATGCCTGGCAAAGTATTCCGGGAAAGGCCCGTGGCCCGTGATATAGAGCACCAAGTGCGTATTAGAACATAGCCGCGCAGGGTTTACGTACAATAGATGTGTACGCCTGCCTGTTTGTGCAGTGTCCCATTCTTCCTGCCACTTAGCGAGAGCCTGCAGATGGAGATGTCGTTTCAAAGTAGAGTGTGGCCATGGAAATTCCAATTCCTCCGCTTCTTTGTTGAGGGCTGCGTCTTTCGCGAGGAGGTTGGCTGCCTCGTTACCGGTGTTTCCTGCGTTGGCTTTCGTCCATGCCAGGCGAACATGCAGATGCTCTGTCTGCCTTAGATGGTATTCAATTTCTTTGATAATTGTGGACGTGTGTGCCGGATTTTGGATGGCTTGTAGGGCTGACACGCTGTCGGAAACTATTGCTGCATTCCAGGTGTTAGGGTAAGCAATATGTTGTATTGCCTTTGAATTGCCAGTGCCTCCCCTTGAAAGACGCTGTTGTTTTTGTTAAGATGGCCCTTCCATTCCGCGACCAGTTCTTAGCCTTGAAACATTACGTACGCGCATCCGACATTGTCATTCATTTTTGACCCATCAGTTAAGATACGGGTATGGTGCCTGTTCATATCTTCAAGTCGCCCTTTGAGGTTGATTCGTACTCCTACGCTCTGCTGTGCTGGGTGGAACTCAAGTGGTTTAGCTGGAATTTCATAATCTCTGGGCCAGTAAGTTTCTTCGTATAAAGTGGCTGGTTGCCGCAGTTGCTTAACTTGTTACAGGACTGCCTTTATTTCAGCGCTGATGTGAAGGGGAATGAGACTTGATAAAATGTTCAGTGCGCTAGTTGCTGTCGTGCGGTAGGCCCTCGTGATGTTTAACATAAATTGGCTTTGTATACTTGAAAGATGCCGCACTTTACGGCCTTGCATCGGCTGGGCCCATACAGCCGCCGCATACCTTACAATCTTTTCTGCAACTGTCTGATAGATGATCTTATGAATATGCGGATTGAGTCCCCAACTGTGACCCTGCATTAACCGCATGTTCTTGGCAATGGTCGCGGTACGTTTTTTGAGGTCAATTACATGTGGGATCCAGTTAAATTTATTATCAAACAGTAGACTCAGATATTTTAATTGCTTAACTATTTTTATCCGCTGGCCATTGATGGTAATGCGAGGCTGTCTGATCAGCGTTCCTCCTTTTTTGTGAAAGCAGAATTTGTGACTTGCTTTCCGCTATTATTAGTTTTATCTTCTGACATCTTTCGCTGAACAGGGAGCAGGTCTGATTGCTGTTCGCTTGTAGTTCCTCTCTCGTGCGACCTTATAAAGGCCACGTCGTCCGCGTAAGCTATAACCCTTGTATGCTCCGGCGACTGTGCAGAGAGAATACTGTTGAAAGTTATGTTCCAGAGGTAGGGGCTCGCGCATGAGCCTTGTGGGCATCCACGAGACTAACTCCTCTGGAGTATACCTCCGTTGTGGACGACTATGACGCTTCGGTCTGACAGGTAGTGCTGGATTGTTCTGTACATGTTCGATGGGCATTTAGCTTCTGCCTGCGCATTGAGTATGGCTGGCCACCACAGCGTGTCGAAGGCGCTTTTTAGATCGAGGCTGATAAACGCTGTGCTGACCGTTCCCTTGATTTTTATAAATTTCGTTTTTGATTTCTGCCAGTGCGTGAACCGTTGATGTACCGGTTCTGAAGCCATACTAGTTAGGGCTTAAGTAATTGGTGAGGTGCAAGTGATGCCTCAGCCAATTCATAATGATCTTTTCGTACACTTTCCCCAACGTAGACAAGAGGCAGATGGGTCTGTACGAGTCTGGGTTGGAAAGGTCTCTATTCTTCTTTAGAAAGAACACTGCTTGCTCTACTTTGAAACACCGCGGGAATGTACCCGTGTTATAAAGACTGCTCAGGAGTGAAGTGAAGAATTCAAAGTTTGCACTTAAAACGGCCTTGACGATGTTATAATTTACTCCGTCCGACCCTGGAGCTTTTTTCTTGGGGAGGCAGTGTAGTATTTGTATCAATTCCAGTATTGTGATATCCTTGTCATTTGGGATGGAAATATCTGTTACCGTAGTCCTTTGTTGTTGATGGTCAGCTGTATCTCCTGTAATATCATCCTGCGGGAACACTGCATCTAGTATCGCATTCAGTGTGCTGACCGTGGGTCTTTTATCTTCTGTCATTGCATTGAGGAGAGGAAACTTAGTAGGTGCATACATCTTCTCGGTCGCCAGCTTGTAGTGTATGCCAAAATGAGCTGTGTTCTCTGTGCAGAAAGACCTCCAAGAGGTCTGCCTGTAGGAAGCTTTGCCTGTAGGAACATCCTTTTATAATGGGCCCTTTCTCGATGGAAAGCTATCAAGAGAGTTGAGTCATCGCTGTCGTTCCTTTGGCGATCTCGCTTAAGCCGGCGTCGCAGTGCACGGCACTGTTTTTGCTGTATTTTAAGGTCGCTTGTCTACCAGCTCAGACTTTGCGGCTTTTGGTGGTTCTGACCAGCAAAATTGCTTCGCAGGCTTCTTGTATTACCGTGACGACTTTTTCACTAAGTTCTTCGAGCTCTGCTTGTGTCGCTGCTAGCTCTATCCTGGGGCGCAACTCGCCTAGATGGTGTTGACTGCGCTGGACGAATCGCTTCAGCGTGTTGGCGGGCAGGTTACACCTTATAATAGTAGTTGTCCGGTGCGCAATTTTGAATGTCACATAATTGTGATCGGACAGACTTATTCCCCTTATCACTTCCCAGTCCTGTAACATGGGCGCAATACTAGGGATGGATATTGTTAAGTCTGGCCAGCCTTTTGCGTATACCCAATCAAATGTGGGTGGAGCATCTGCGGAATTATGGAGAACCAGGTTATGAGCCGAGAAGAACTCTTCCAGGTGTCTGCCCTTGGGCTCCGTATCCGCATAGCCCCAGCACACATTGTAGGCATGAAAGTCTCCTGTAAAGATGATATTGACCTTGCCATTGTCTCTGATCAGGGATGCCATGAAAGTCGTTGTTGGTTCTACCACAGCTGTGGGTGCGGAGTAGATTGTAACGAGAACTAAATGCAGTTCATGCGTCTCCAGGAGCACTGCGATGTGATCTCTCTCTTGGCTGATGACACTGAGCGACTACGCGGGAATTCGGTATCCTCTTTCTGAGGGATGGCTCTCCATTCCCTTCCAAACATTTGTCACAGTTCGTCTTGTTAACGAGGCAGGGGCAGAGTCTGCAAACGGCGTCCAGTCACATCCCACACATGTTCGATTGGTGACAGGTAAGGAGAGTACGGTGGCCAGAGAAGCATCTGTATACCTTGCAGAGCATGTTGGCAGATGCGAGCACTGGTTGGTTGGGTGTTATCCTGCTGAAAAATTGCGTTAGGCTGCTCCTGAAGGTAGGGGATTGCCACCGGCCGCTGTACATTATCCAAGTATTGATGGGCCGTCACAGTGCCCTGAATACGAACTAGAAGTGACTTGGAATCGTAGGCAATAGCGCCCCAAACCATTATGCCACGTTGTCGCGCGGTGATGCGTTCCACAGTTACTGCCGGATTAGATCTGTCTCTACGTCGACGCCATACACGTATGATGTTACATGGTGGACTCCGACTCTTCAGAAATTGAAACGTCAGGTTAGAGCCTTTAGGAAAAGCAGTCAGGTTCCGGGTCTGTCAGAGTTCTTGAGATTAACACGGAAAGTCAATTATAAAAAATACTTGGGATTATACAAAAAGACCATAAAAAGGACAAAGTACGAATTTAGGCAGAGATTATTTTTGCGAAGCCAAGAATATTATGATCAATTCTACAAAACTGAAGCAGAGAAAAGGAGAAATAAAACCATCCTCTATAAAAGACAGGAAGATATCACATTGGAAGATCACTGTAGAGGACTTGTAAAAGACATATTGAATTTGGATGAAAACTTTAGTGACACTGAGTTTGAAAGTATTCTACATGAATCCCAGGTTAATAAAGAACAGAACTTTACATACACTGAAATTGCTATTGCTATTGCCTCTTTTCGTGAAAAAATGCCCCTGGGCCGGACGGGATCGGGGTTACTATTGTTAAGACATTATATTCATCCTGTCCTTCCTTATTGCTATTTCTTTACAATAAATGTCTAAATCTAAATACATTTCCTAAAGCATGGAAAACTGGAGAGCTGATTCTTATACCAAAAACAAATGATAAATTTAGACCGATATGTTTACTGAATATTATGGGTAAGTTACTTGAAAAACTGATAACTAATAGACTTCAATTTGTTATTTATAGCAAAATTTATATCCCAGACTCTCAATATGGCTTTCGTAAGGGCAGAAGTGCAGATCTTGCGCTTTATAAAGTAGTTGAAGGAATAAGATGTAAACGAATACTTTATCTTGTATCCCTGGTCTCGTTTGATGTCCAGGGTGCATTCGACACAGTAAAATGGTCTTCTGTTTTGTACAAATTAAAGAAACTTGATGTTTCAAGTCAAATGTTTGACACAGTCAAGGATTGCTTCAGAGACAGGTAATGGTCTACAAGGGAGAACTTGGAGAATTCAACATTAAATATGCCGTGAATAAAGGTTGTCCCCAGGGCTCCTGTAGCGCTCCCCTGTTCTGGAGTCTTATTGTAAATAATTTGCTCAAGGATGTAAATATACCTAATATTTCCACATATTGTTACGCAGACGACTTATTATTTTTAATCTATGATGTTTCTTTGGATAAAATTGAGTCCCATTTCAGGAAATTGGGTTGCGTTCTAAATAGTTGGACTAAAGAAGAAAATATTTTATTTAACATGGATAAGACTTGTGAAATTTTTTTTCCCGAAAGAAGGGAAAAAAGTAAGGAATCCAAGACTCAAATTTCTTGACAAAAACATAAAATTTTATAGTACAATTAAATATCTGGGTGTCACACTGGATGAAAAATTGACTTTTATAGAACATTTTAAGAATATCCATAGAGCAACCGACAAGATCTTAAATTTTTACAGGACTCAATTTAATGTTAATACTTTACAGGTCAAGAGTAATATTCTGAAAAATCTGTATGACAATGTTATTATACCTAAGATTATGTACGGTATCGGAGCTTGAACCTCCGGGCAGGGGAGCTTGTCAGGTTGAGAACTAAGATTGACTCAATACAAAGAGGCTGGCTGCTGATTATCACTAGATGCTTTAGAACGGTTTCATCTGAAGTCGCATGTATTTTGGCCGGGGTTCCCCCTCTCTCCATTCATTATAAATTTTTCTACAATAAATTCCTATTACAATATTCAATAGAAAGCTCTCTTATTCTGGATGGAATCCAGGTTCGTGTTAACGGACGCCGTGAGTGCAGGCCACGTTCAATCAATCGACAGGAAACGGTTCTGATCGGCGCGGGAATATCCAGGGTATCTTGCACATGCTGCAAAATCGCAGTACAAGTGACTTGCGGGACCGCCACAGCTTATCGGCGTTTGCGCGATCCACGCATGCTGGCGTCACTCTGGCTGCACCTACTACCCTCCTTCTTCCCACATTTCCTTGCTCCAACCATGTTCGCCATAGCCGATGCACCGTGATCGCCTCCCTGTGGGTATCAGCTGCGATTTGACGTAAGCACCAACCCGCCCTTCTCAGTTCGATCACCATACACTTCGCAAAATCGTCTATCTGCTAGAAGTACCTTCGTGGACGGCAGCCTGGCATTCTCTCCTATTATACGTATCCTCCGGGACAAAAAATAACTTTTTTCGATAATTCGTCTGACAGAAATAATGACACAAATATCGCCCATTCTGCACGTTCCTTCCCTTATATCTTACTTCACGTGCGTCGGAGAACTGCGCATTTCACATAACTCAGTGACGTGCGTCTACTCTAAAATTTGCATAAATTTCTGACCACTCCATCTTGGTGTTGCATTTTCAATGTCGAGCAGTGTATAAAGAAGAAAGTATGTGGTGGTTGTTTGTTCGCTAATAACTCAGTCCCAACTATAGCTATCGTCACCAAATATTCTACTACTCTTTTCCTGGGTCCTGGAAAAGGTCGACGTCCAATTTTAAAAAAATAAAGTAGCTAAAATCAGAGATATTAATTAGCAACTCGGAAAAACGATCATTTTCACCCTCATTTTCCCGAGTGGCAACAGTCTCACAAGCTGGAGATGAAAATCTGCTTTATTTCGAGAAGTGTTGCCACTGCTTGCTTTCAAATCCTAGAAGTTGTTAATCAAAATTTGTAAGTGTTGCAAAATCTATAAATATAATGAAGGATAATATCTGTTCGTGTGTTTGTTCGCGTTATTGATTTCTGATCCATTTTTTGCCACATTTAATCGACTCAAAGTGAATATAAATGAAATATTGAATAGAACTTGAGCTTGTGCGACCATTTTATTAGAAAGACGAAAATCATTCAAAACTATGTGGCATTGTTTCCGATATAATGAGAGAGAATTAGATTATTTTTCAATGGAAAATTTTTATGCGAGTTCCATATCGCATCAGAGTGAAAAATGTATGAGTACGAATGATATTTTTTGCATCGTTATTAGAGAAGGATTACAGCGGTATCGTTCTCTCTGTTGTTAGATACATTATTCTCAATATAAATTAACTGGCATCGGGAACTTCCGCCAGTATGCAATAAATATGCTATTCAAATTGCATGCAATAAACAGTATTTCCTTTTCTATTTAAAAAAGGTACTCATTTTGGAAACGAATGTGGTTCATTCAGAAAATATACTGCAAGAAGCAACAAAATTTATTGCAATATTTTATGATACATCAAAATTTAATACTAAATGGGAAAATACAAGAAGAGTTCCTAATGGTTTTCTTCCTGTTTAATTAAGTAACAGAACACATTATCTCTTTAAAGAAATATTAATAGCTACTCTCGAAAATTCAAATTATTCGAAACACATTGTGTCATATGCATACTTTAAAATGATATGATGTTAAAGGCATTTATTTTACCAATCAGACTTTGTTAGTTTTGTAATAATCGCTGCCTATACTAGAAGTGGTATTCCAAATTACATGCAGTTGCAGAGGCTTGACTTTTACTTAGTAGTGTCTAACTTCCAACACATTATTTTTTTATGAATAACTACTTTCTAACTACAGTATTTAATTGATTTTCTGTTTATATCTAATAGACTTTTATTATTCCTTACTCAAAAAAAAAAAAAAAATGTGTGCTGATATGTACACCACATGACTTCCTTGTACGGAATCCTAAATTATACGCATTTTTTCCTGCATTTCATTCAAACTTATTTTCCTCGAATTTCTTTAGAGATATATTTCTCAGTTAATTAATTCAGTTCTCACTTCGCGGCAAGGCAAAAATACATAAAATCTCAAAATATGAAAATTTTTTAGGCAGAGTGTGATGCTGTTCACTGCTTCTGTTTTCTTCCCGTTACTTAGAATGGTCTAATCAAGCAAGGTCTCTACAGTTGAAATTTCCGATAATACCACCTGAATTTTGCCGATTAAAATCCTCCCTAAAATATCAGCGCCAGAGGGAACTTGTATTGGTGATGTATTATCTCCAACGTCTGTAAGTGTTATTCCAGGAGCTTTAAGTTTCGAAATTAGACGATTTTCTCGAATTCTAGGTAGGTTAGTGCAAATTTTGGGTTGGTCCAAAAAGAATATTTTCGTGAAAAACCTGTAGAGACATTAGGCACTTTTTTGAAGCAACCAAGATGAAAAATTAGCAACGCCTTCGCCGGGAATCGAACGCGGACCTCTGGAATACGCGCCCTGCGTGCAGACCACCCCACCACGAACGCATGCGAAGAAGTCGGGAGAAATACCTTATATGCTACCCACTTTTAAAGGGCGACTGGGGTTTTTAGGGGACCCCCATCGCCAAATCCTGGGTGTGGATAGTCATCACCCACTAACCTTTTAGATAGGGCGCCACTGTAGAGGCATTAGGTATTTTGGAAGCAGGAAAGATGTAAAATATGCAACGCCTTCGCCGGGAGTCGAACCGCGAATCTCTGGAATACGCGCGTAGACCACAACACTACGAAGCCATGCCAAGAAGGCGGGAGAAATACCTTATAAACCTTGTAAGAATTTTACTTTTTACTAACGTTTATTTTATTTTAAAACTTTGCTTTCCTTTATTAATTTTCATTTCCGGCCAGAATAAGCGCTCGCAGAATTGCTTATGCTAATGAGGTTGCAAACTGTAAAAGGTATTTAGGATGTGGCTTTTAGCCAAGGGTGGAAAGAGACTTCTGGCTGCCTTACCACGCTCGTGCTTTTTAGTCAGTTCAAGTCTATCTTAAAGGTCAGAAGGGCAGGAAGGTTTACGCCACCAAATAATCTTTGTGACAGCACTTCTGTACCCGTAGGAGAGAGAGTTTAAGTTTCTTTATTAACTTCTTTTCGACGTGAGCCATCGTCTGACAGAGCGCATACTGTTAACTTGGCTTTTTTGTGGCAAACGATGACTGTCTTTAGATAGATTTCCCGTAAAGAGGATTCTCCTGTAAACAATGTAGGACACTCACTTGCTGTAGAATTTGCTTGAAAAGTGGGTTCATTAGATGATTTCTTCCAATCTGGACAAAGAAGACTATAATGTCCTCGTCCACATATTACGCAGAGAACATTACCTCTTCCTGTTTTTGCAATGTGTCTCAGCTTAAAACAAACTAAGCAATATCTTTTGTGTATAACAGAGTCATCTTGGGAGCTTTCTCAAGATGTCTTTATAAAGTGTAGATGACAGAAAAAAATACATTTAGCCTTTTCTTGCGTGGATGAAATAAGAAGGGATATTGTTTCTTGAAGTATCAACTTCCCCTTTAACTTAACTTGAGTTCCGAAACCTTATAAAGCCAAATTTATCATTTCCTCACCATTAACTTCTTGCTTTAAAAATTTCATGAGCTACTCAAGCGATTTTTGACTATTTTCAGCAACCTCGTTGCTGCCATTAGGAAGATTGGACACTCGGAATTTTTCCAATCTCTCAAAATAGTATCTTCAGAAAGACAAGACAGGACAAGAAGAGACAAACTGTAAACTTTTCTTCCTAACGTAGCTCTTAAATGTGATTCCAGTTAATCGTATAAAGTAATTAAAAACTGTACATTTCCTACCAGCTACAGCATTTTTCATTACCATTGAGAGTAATTCACGAACATATATTGTACCAACAAATCTTTTCTTCCAAATCTTTCTTTCAATAATTAAATCGCTGTGAAATAATTCTAAGCCGTAGGGGAAGGGCACTGGCAGCTCGAGACCCAGGAATAATCGCCTAAATCAAATATTAGAACATATTTCCAGGTGGCATTTCTTCATTCTCATGAATTCTGGAAATCTGACTTCAAAATCCCCAAAAGGATTTATTATTTTTATTAAATTTCTGAATTCCCAATTTCGGCAAGCGATACTTTTGATTAATTGACTGAATTGACTTATCATCAGAGTTTTTACAAAATTTTCAACCTTAAAAGAAAAATACTCTTCTCTATAATATTCAGCTTTTTCCTAAACTAAATATTTTATTCGCTAAAATCCTTAACGTACACAGTTGAAAAAACATTTCTATATCACTCATTCTACTGTGCCGATTCAGGAAATAAAGCTTGCGTTTTTCATGTCTTGAAAGCGAGATTGCGGATATATATTAGATTTATATATAGCATTGTTCTAATATAGATATTTTGACTTTTTTTGAAATTGGCAGGCCAATCTTTTACAGTATTTTGATTCTACGACTCAAATGATGCTAAACTGCTAAGTTTTGTAAAAAATCACACGAGTAGTTTGTATATTTGTTAATATATGTTTCTTTTTATTAAACTTCTTTCATTCTTCCTTTCATATTACAAAATTTAGTGTCATTCCAAATAAAATTCGCCCATTTTTTTATGATTTATTTTTAAAATTGGTATATTTAATGAATTTTTATAAATTTTTCAAAAAAGATTTTGAATTATAAAGTACAAAATTTTTACCATCGTTTTAAAGTAGACGTATTTCTAAGGATACCTGCAAAAAGTAAGAGTTTTTAATTCAAAATTTTCTTAAATATACATGACTTTATATATTGGCGCTTTTTGAAATTTGCCATATTTGTTATAAGCAATAATAACAAATGTAGTTTACGCAATTCGTTAAAATTATTTGAAAGTGTGAACGATGTCACTTTTTTTCCGCTCCTCTGCAATGAAAAAAAGGAAAGGAAAATAGGTTGCCATAAATTAAGAAGTTCGCCAAATGAATTTGAATTTCTCAAATTGCGCACCAATATTTACAAAATTTAGTATTTAGACATAATTTGAGTCGCAGAATCGAAATATGGAAAAACATTGGCATGCCATTTCGGATTACGCATTTCAAGTCCGATTTTGGGTCAAAATGCATAAGTTAAAATATTCTATATATAAATCTAATACATATCCTAATTCGCGCGTTCGAAACATGAAAAACTAAAGTTGAATTTTGTTTTCGTCAATCGGTCCAATAGAACGGGAGATACAGAACTGTCAATTTCTTTTTCGCAGTGTACTCCTTTTCTTGTTTTTCGTCGCCCTCGCCAAGTAATAATTCAGAAATTGCATGCTGAACACTTAAGCACTGGAATGTATCACGTAATTGAATTTCATTAACGAAGTCTGGAAGCATTCTCTTTCGCAATTTCTTCCGCAAATAGCCTTTGTCGTATTCGTAAATATTATACGTAAAGTTTTACGTTGTTATTTTAAAGCATCCATAATAAAGTATGAAAGTTCACGAGAAACTAAAAGCACAAATAGTTAACGTTTAAGTTCAAATCGTATTTTAAAGCATTCATAATAAAGTATAAAAGTTCACGAGAAACTAAAAGCACAAATAATGAACGTTTAAGTTCAAATCGTACTTTGCTAATTAAAACTTATGAGAAAATAAAGAATAAATATCTAAAGTATAAATTAAAATCTAATTTTGCAGTTACTCCAATTTCTATCGCGGACGCCACTTTAGTTGTTGTAACTTCTCAAGAAAAGTTACGCATATTCGTAAACTAAATGTTTGATTTCGTACTAAGACACTTTTACTAACTTAGAAGCCATAAAGAAGTTACTCACAAAAACATTTTCTCTAGATTATAGAACGTGTCGTTGTCATGGATACAAACAAATAAAAACTGAATTCTAAAACCGATAACGATAAATATCGATATGCAACAATAGCAGTCCTGCATACAAAATTTCAACGTTCTGAGGCTACTCGTTTTTGAGTTATACGAGATAATGCGCACGTACACTAGGGGGGAAAAATGGACAGTTCTATATATCCCGTTCTACTTGGCCGATTGATAAAATTCAACTTGCTTTTTTCATCTCTCGAAAGCACGACTTATGATATGTATTAGATTTATATATAGCATTGTTCTAATATAACAAATATTCTCTATTCTTATAAAGAAAATATAAAATTAAAATTTAATTAAGAAATTTTAATTGCAAAAAATAAAAATAATTATAATTATTTTTATTATTACTGCGAACTAATTTACACTGTAATTTAAATTCTAAGAGCATATGTAAATTAATTGCATTTATCTAAAACCATGAAAAAATATATTGTTACGGGTTTTTTTCTGACACTAGTTGTTACGTTATTTTCTTCCTTCACGTACGTACGGGGTTCGTGTGGATTTGGAGTGAATAACGACGATACTTGATGAAGTATCGAATTACACACTTTATTGGCCAGTATTGCCAGAACAGCTCCAAAACACATTTTTACAGTCGTCGATGAACTACTATAAACACGCTGACACTATCAGCGACACAGCCTCCAGGTTATCAGGCTATCACGGTGGAGACAGCTTCACGGCAAAGCACCAGAGTACAGATTCCGACTCTGCTCGGACGTTCTCGGAATTCCACGTACTCTCGAACAGTCGTCGATGAACTACTATAAACACGCTGACACTATCAGCGACACATCCTCCAGGTTATCAGGCTATCACGGTGGAGACAGCTTCACGGCAAAGCACCAGAGTACAGATTCCGACTCTGATCGGACGTTCTCGGAATTCCACGTACTCTCGAACAGTCGTCGATGAACTACTATAAACACGCTGACACTATCAGCGACACATCCTCCAGGTTATCAGGCTATCACGGTGGAGACAGCTTCACGACAAAGCACCAGAGTACAGATTCCGACTCTGATCGGACGTTCTCGGAATTCCACGTACTCTCGAACAGTCGTCGATGAACTACTATAAACACGCTGACACTATCAGCGACACAGCCTCCAGGTTATCAGGCTATCACGGTGGAGACAGCTTCACGGCAAAGCACCAGAGTACAGATTCCGACTCTGATCGGACGTTCTCGGAATTCCACGTACTCTCGAACAGTCGTCGATGAACTACTATAAACACGCTGACACTATCAGCGACACAGCCTCCAGGTTATCAGGCTATCACGGTGGAGACAGCTTCACGGCAAAGCACCAGAGTACAGATTCCGACTCTGATCGGACGTTCTCGGAATTCCACGTACTCTCGAACAGTCGTCGATGAACTACTATAAACACGCTGACACTATCAGCGACACATCCTCCAGGTTATCAGGCTATCACGGTGGAGACAGCTTCACGGCAAAGCACCAGAGTACAGATTCCGACTCTGATCGGACGTTTTCGGAATTCCACGTACTCTCGAACAGTCGTCGATGAACTACTATAAACACGCTGACACTATCAGCGACACAGCCTCCAGGTTATCAGGCTATCACGGTGGAGACAGCTTCACGGCAAAGCACCAGAGTACAGATTCCGACTCTGATCGGACGTTCTCGGAATTTCACGTACTCTCGAACAGTCGTCGATGAACTACTATAAACACGCTGACACTATCAGCGACACATCCTCCAGGTTATCAGGCTATCACGGTGGAGACAGCTTCACGGCAAAGCACCAGAGTACAGATTCCGACTCTGATCGGACGTTCTCGGAATTCCACGTACTCTCGAACAGTCGTCGATGAACTACTATAAACACGCTGACACTATCAGCGACACAGCCTCCAGGTTATCAGGCTATCACGGTGGAGACAGCTTCACGGCAAAGCACCAGAGTACAGATTCCGACTCTGATCGGACGTTCTCGGAATTCCACGTAATCTCGAACAGTCGTCGATGAACTACTATAAACACGCTGACACTATCAGCGACACAGCCTCCAGGTTATCAGGCTATCACGGTGGAGACAGCTTCACGACAAAGCACCAGAGTACAGATTCCGACTCTGATCGGACGTTCTCGGAATTCCACGTACCGTCGAACAGTCGTCGATGAACTACTATAAACACGCTGGCACTATCAGCGACACAGCCTCCAGGTTATCAGGCTATCACGGTGGAGACAGCTTCACGGCAAAGCACCAGAGTACAGATTCCGACTCTGATCGGACGTTCTCGGAATTCCACGTACTCTCGAGACTCTCCACGCTAGAACTGGCGATGCACTCGACGACACCCAGAGCAGTTCCCGACTCTTTGGTTCAATCGTTCCCAGAGCTCAACACGCTCTCTCGACGATGCACTAACCGCGATACGCTAACAGACTCTTTCGGTGCACTCGGCGACCCACTCGGCACTCGCTGCCCGGCTGTCAACTCGATCAACTCCGCAGGGATTGACTCGCTGGACGGGACGCCAACTCGATACTAACTATCTCGCCCTCTAGACGAGGCACTCACACTCTAACTGACTGCGGATCAGCAGAGTTTATATAGCTTTCGGCTTGCGTTTGAGAACATTCTGGGCTAAACTGTTAAGAACTCGTTCCAGAAGATTCTCAATCCGTCCATGGCATGTCGCCAATTTTGTCGCCAAATGTGGCAACCCTGCTTTCCTTACCATTTTATGGCAACCCTAAAACTGCTTTCCGGGAAGCTATCTCACCGCGCCTGTACATTTCGTAACAATATTATTAAAAAACTAAATTTATTATTCCTAAAAATTGCATAAGTGAATAATTGCTGAGCAGGCAGGAGGCAGACTTATCAAAGGAAAGTTGTTCCCAAACCTAACTCTTTGATTACTCAATTTGTGTTTGGCCATTCATATAGGCAAGGGTAAAAGTAAAATCAAATGTTGTGAATTACTAAAAAGTAAATTTAAACAGTGGAACATAGAGAAAATAGCAAGTAAATGACTAAAGTTAAAATTAATTATATTAATTAAAAGTCAAGAGTAGAAAACCAAAGTAATTTAGAAACTCTTGCCTACTGGAAACTTCCCCAACACGAATTATACCTGTAAACCTAAAATAAACTATATACAACAATTAAAACATAAAAACAAAAATAAGAAAAGGGCAAGTAAATAGCAAGTTTTAATTTAACTTACCTAGATATACACATTTGAATTTCTGAATTGTACTAGCAATTGTTAAATTCGTTGAGTTGAGTAGTTTGTTACTACTAACTGTAAAAATAGAGGGCTCTAATACAATGCAAAGTTGAGTGTAAAGCTGCTACTGTGAGAGCTATTGTAAAAACCTATGTTGTAAATTTTTAAAATGTAAAATGTAAAATGCTTGTTTGGTGTGCAAAAATGTTGCTAACTTTGAGTCATCGTTAAACCGCGTAAAATGTAAAAAATATGTACTCCTACTGTTTGTGAAAAAAGATTTTGCAAACTACTAAAGAGTAATTTTAATTTTATATTTGCTTTATACGAATAGAGAATATTAGTTAAATTCAAATTTAATTCCTTGCAGCAATGGCGCAAGAGAATTATTTAAATTTAATTTAACTTTCCAATTTTCTTGTGAAACAATTGTTCTAATATAGGTATTTTGACACAAAATCGGACTTTTTCTGAAAGGATATGCCAATTTTTTCCGTAATTCGATTCTACGACCTAAATTATGCCAAATTGCCAAGTTTTGTAAAAATCGCATTAGTAAATTAAAAATAATTAGTTCTCAAACTTTTAGCTCCTCAGCGTTAATTGAAATTGGTATATGTTTGTTAATATCTCTTTTTTTAGAAAACGTATTTGATTCTTCCTTTCACATTTCGAAATTTAGTTTCGTTCCAAATAAAATTCGTCCATTTTTTATGATTTATTTAAAAAAAAAATTGTAAATTTTTCGAAAAACATTTTGAATTATAACCTATAAAATTTTTAACATCATCTTAAAGTAGATGTATTTCTAGGCACACCTGCAGAAGATCAGAGTATTTTTATTCAAAATTTCCGAAGATACACATGAATTTACATATTGGCGCGTTTTGAAATTAGGCATATTTGTTATAAGCGATAATAATGCCCAATGTGGTTTACGTAATTTGTTAAAATTATTTCAAAGTAAGAACGCTGACTTTTTCGGGCGTCTACAATGCAAAAAAGGAAACGAAAACAGGTTGCTATGCATTAAGACGCTCCACAAGTAAATTATTCTTGGCGCAAACGGAAAAAAGGTGCGCCAAGATAAATTTTTGAATTTCTCCGTAAATTTCGCACCACATTTTACAAAATTTAAGACTTAGGCATAATTGGAATCGTAGAATCGAAATATAGAGAAAAATTGGCATTTCATTTCAGAAGAAGGTCCGATTTTGTAACAAAATACGTATATTAAAACAATATTATACATAAATCTAATATATATCCTAAGTCGCGCTTTCGAGGCATGAAAAACGCAAGTTGAATTTCGTTAATCGGCCCAGTAGAACGGGAGATATCGAACTGTCCTTTCTTTTTTCCGCAGTGTACATAATTACAACAATATTAAATAATATTTTATTTGATAGGCTATTCAACTTTTCCTCAAATAATTTTATTCATTTCAGCTGAATGTAAGAATAGGTACCTCACTTGCGTTTTCTGACCGACGGAACTGCAGTTATCACTAGATCGGTATTCGTGCGAGTATTACATTCCATTTCTTAGCTGTAATTAATTCACTTTAATGTGACAGACAAAACTAGCGGCACTCTGTCTCTCTTTCGGCATGGAAATCCAATATTCTCTGTATATAAATTTCAAATAAAGCTCTATTACTTTTAAAACTAAACCGATCTTAAAACAGAACTTAGAATAAATGTAATTCTTGCAATATCCTCTATTAGACTACTAAGAGAAAAATGGCTTCTATTTACAGGCATTGCTGCATGAATAAAAAAATCTGATATCAGCACCACATGACTTCCTTGTACGGAATATTAAATTATACGCATTTTTTCTTGCATTTCATTTAAACTTATTGGATTGAATTAAATCTACTTCGTCGATAGCGCATAAATGCACAACAGAATTAAATGCACTAAAATTCAGTGTATTTGTTTACCATAGCGACACTCTGGCCCTAGGTTCACCTAACAGAGTTACATTTCATTAACTCAGAATGCAGAAAATTTATATCATCTTAAGAATTATCTAATCTTTGCCACATGGTCTATTCAAATACTATAATAAATCTAAAATGATGTATAAAAAATTAAGCAAAGAACAAAAAAAAAAAAAAAAAAAAAAGTTTTTCACAGAAAATTCAGTATTTCTAATTCAATTAATTCAGTTCTCATTTCGCGACAAGGCAAAAATACATTAAAACTCAAGATGCCTCTATTGAAAATTATGTAGTAAATCTTAAAAACTAATTTCCCAGAATAAATTCCAGAATGGATTAAGCATGATTTAATTCACAATAATAAAAGAAAGCGTTATCTTTATTTTTGCGAAGCTTATTATGTCTAGATTGGCAAGAAATCTGCTATTCTGCTGTTTCAAATGTAAACAAGCAACGACTGCCATGGAAAAAATTATTAGGCTTAGCAGCACTTAAACAACATTTAAATTGTCGATAATTCTGAAAGTATTGCATACAGATTTTTTAAAGGCATAAAAAACCTAAACCAGAAAGTAGGAACAACCCAATTCAATCATTTTTAAAGCAAAAAATGCACAATTTACAAACATATAAGAATAAAGAAACAGAGATCACTGAGGCGAGTAACAGAGTGGATATATATATATATATATATGTAATGATATTTTTAAATCCATTGATTAAATTCTAATAATATTGCTTAATAATGTGTTGGCGATTCTCTACGTAAATTTCATCCCTGTTCCTAAATTTTGGCGAAATCCTTTCTTTAGTATAAAATATGTTGGCGCCCTCCAAATCGCCAAACTCATAAATCTGTCATATTACATAAAGTCCTTAAGAACACTCCTGATGAGAAGATAGCGTCACCTCGTGATTTCAATTAATATCGCTGATTGGATGGGCCTCGTGACGCACACATATGTATAAATAGGGCTTCTGCTCAAGGTACGAGAACAACGCTTGGGAAATGGATGCTGAAATAAACCTACCACTTTATATTCCAAAATTTGTCTCATTCCTGTTGCCCCGGCTGCACAAAACAAATAATGTATGAGAAATTACATTTCAGAAAGCCGGTAGGATACCACCTTCAAAGGGATTATCTAAAAAGGAAGATACCCCAAGGATTATACGGATAAAATTTTACGCACTGTAGATGAATTTGCCGCTGTGCGACTTGTATGTTTCTACATTTTTCTCTAGGCGTTCTTGCTTCAAGAGAATCATCCTTCTGTTACCTGTATTCTGGTATTCTGCAGATTATTTTACGTCCAGAGAAGCATCCTTCTGCCCCCTGTGATGCGTGATCTGTGTTTCCATCGAAAGTTCGTCGTTCATCAAATGTGCTCTTACCGTTGACCTACTTTTGAGGATGGAAATCGTTCCTTACGTCTACGCCGTTCTGTGTAGCTCTCGAGAGCTTTGTGCTTGTGTGGTGATTGATCGTGTTTTGCGAAAATCTAATCAAGAGTGCACAAAATGTGTATTTTCGTGTCGATTTCATCCTTCGTATTCTCGTCACAATAAGTCAAACAGAAGCAATTAGTAAAAAGATTGGCGATGCAAATGATATTATTACTATTGAATTATAATTACTGATTTAATAATAATGTTTTTATTTTGAAAATTTTAAAAAGTATTATTTTGGTATAAATGTATTTTAAATTTGGTATTTAAAGGATGTATTTTTATTTTAATATTGTTTTGGGAAAATTTAAAGAGATTTTATTATTTTTGAGGTAGTTTTATTTATGAAAGTATTATTAAGAGAATAATGGCTAATGAAAACATGTCTGATCCTGATGATTCATTAAGGGCAGCTAGTGCTGAACCTGAAACAAGTATAATTCCCTTTGACGCGCAGAATGATATGAATATAAATTCATGGCTTGAGTACTTTAACAAAACTCATTTAGATAAAGATGAAACTTGGAAGCTTAATAATGTAGCTAGATATCTAAAAGGTAATGCACTTAGCGTATATGTCAAAAACTGCCATAAAATTACTAAATATGTGAAATTAGTCCAAATTTTAAAGGAAAATTTTTTCGACCCCACTTTAACTACGTTTGGTGATTTTGCCAAGTACAAATACAATCATAAAGAGGACATAACGCAATATTTTCGCAAAAAATTAGATATTGGTAAAATATTAAATCTAACTCATGAAATGATCTTGGAGGGTCTGACGGATGGCCTTCCTATAGAATTAAAATCCTTAATGACGATCAACGCACCCTCTGACCCCATCTCTTGGCTTACTTATGTCCATAAGCTTATTAAGATTAGCGAAAATAAACAAATCAAAAGTGCACCTCCCAGATTTGTTACTCCGATTGGGAACAGTCCTCAAGATTACAATCGATTTAATAGAAGTAGAATTTCAGCTTCAAGCTATGAAACTAGTGTGAGACAAGATTCTCCTAGACCCAACAATTTCCAACGTTTTCAGAAACCTATGCCAATTGTCTAAAACAAATATTTCAAATACAAGTCCCCGAAAAATTTCTGAGTGACAGGAATGCAGCTTTCACTTCCTCTAGATTAAAAAAATTTCTTAAAAAGCATAATGTTAAACAACTTTTAACTTCATCTCACCATCCCCAGACAAATGGTAAAGTAGAAAGAGTAAATCAATCAATAGTAAGTAGACTAAAATGTAAAGTAAATTCTTCTTCTAAAAAAGTACCATGGACTAAAGTGCTAGAGCAAGTTGTTATCGAATATAACAACTCCCCTCATACGGTAACTAAGTTCACCCCAGCATACTTACTATTTGGTAACCTCCCTTTTGAATCTCCAATTGATCAAAATAAATACCCTTCCTTAAATGAAGCAAGGGCTTTAGCAAAGAAAAGAACTATCGAATACCACCGAAAGAATAAAACTAGATATGACATCAGATTTGTAGAATCTAAATTTCAACCTGGAGATTTTGTCCTTTACGAGGAATTCGAATACCCAAATACTAGAAAATTGACTTCACCCTATTCAGGCCCTTATCGGATTATGAATAAATTATCTGAAGTTAATTATGAAATCGACAGGGAAAATTTTCACACGAAGAAACCAACTGAGATTGTACATGCGTCAAAATTAAGGTTCTATTATCCACCCGAGAACTTTAAATTACATCATGAATAAATAAAAATTTATAAATCAATAAACTATCCATAACCCTTCTTTTAGTTTTCATCCTGTTGTCCCCCTTAATAGTTGATTTATCTCTCAGTGTCTGAAAAGTTTGTCTGCCCTTTTCTTTTACTGGGCTCCTTCAAACTTGAGTTTCAGGTTCAATGCACTTTCCGTGTGGGAAACACTCAATTGAGGCTATACTACAAGTAGAGTACTATACCCTCACATTTCCTTGAGCTCATGTTTTCCTATGTTTGTGTTATAAATTGTAGCAACAGTTGAAAAAGTTAAATTTCAGTTGTTGAAACTTCTGAATTTCATTTTATGTTTCTGCAGCATCGTGTACAAAAAACTGGTATGGATGTTGGAAGTTAAATTTTGTTTTGTTATCATTAATAAGAGAAAAATAGAGTGACAAAATATGTTAAAAACCTAGCAAAATACAATAGTATTTTCAACAAGAGTATAAGAGCTCTAGTATCGTGACATAAAAACTCAAATGTGATCCATAATTCTAGCGCTAATTAAATGATCCGGAGATCTCCAAAGACCAGTAAAAGACTGAAGATGAGCCTGAATGACAACTCTAATGATTGTACGGACTCATACACAAACTGTGAATGGCATGCCCTAAGATATAAACTTACAAATTCAGTTATATTACTATTTCCTATTGCCGCGTAGCTAACCAGCAATATGTTATTAGTGCTTTATTTGTTCTGCACTTAGTTACTATATTATAATTTCATTAATCATTTATTATATTTTATATACTGT
This sequence comes from Stegodyphus dumicola, assembly GCF_044657685.1. NCBI lineage: Eukaryota > Metazoa > Arthropoda > Arachnida > Araneae > Eresidae > Stegodyphus > Stegodyphus dumicola. Next base: position 160,964,606 of record NC_140768.1, on the reverse strand, counting down.
ATTAATTATATTCAAATATTTTATGTCATATTTTATATAAACATTTTGTGTGCCTTGAGGTAAATCCAATCAGTTTTCTTACTCACTTAATTTCCTAATAACTAAAATTTCTGCTCTCACTATCTGGACTGTCTTGGGTCGACGGCCACGACTGCAAGCCTTTTCAGATGGGGGGGGGGGGATAATCTGTAATGATATTTTTAAATCCATTGATTAAATTCTAATAATATTGCTTAATAATGTGTTGGCGATTCTCTACCTAAATTGGATCCCTGTTCCTAAATTTTGGCGAAATCCTTTCTTTAGTATAAAATATATTAACCTGTTGGCGCCCGCCAAATCGCCAAACTCATAAATCTGTCATATTACGTAAAGTCCTTAAGAACACTCCTGATGAGAAGATAGCGTCACCTCGTGATTTCAATTAATATCGCTGATTGGATGGGCCTCGTGACGCACACATATGTATAAATAGGGCTTCTGCTCAAGGTACGAGAACAACGCTTGGGAGATGGATGCTGAAATAAACCTACCACTTTATATTCCAAAATTTGTCTCATTCCTGTTGCCCCGGCTGCACAAAACAAATAGTGTATGAGAAATTACATTTCATATATATATACATATATTTATATACTTTTGGTGCGGCCGACTGCGACCAAAATACGAGGTGCACATCTGCATGTTATAGCAGTCCCTATATACAAAATTTCAACGTTCTCAGGCTACTCGTTTTTGAGTTATGCGAGATACGTACGTACGCACAGACGAAACGAAAAATTCTCTTTAGAATTCATTTTAAATTAGTTTTACAAGTTTTTGGGAGAAAAGAGTCCTTTATACTTTCCTTACGTACAGATGTCACGCAAAAACATCGTTAAATTGCATTCGTTAGCGGTGAAAATGGATATTTGCGTTGAAATATGATGCCTGAAATTTTTCGCGATTACAATACTTCCTTTTACTTCGTACAAGGAAGTGAAAAGGTTTGAATACCATATTTTATTGAGCCAATTTAATGATATTTTATTGATTTCTTGCTCAGTTAAACAAAACAAAAACGAAAAGATAATATACGATTTCCTAAAAAATAGATTTTTAATTGTACTATATCTATATTTGAAATTAATAAACTTTAGTTTTTGGCTTACGTTATTATTTATTTACATTGTTTAAGATAATCGACCTCGTGTTCGAAAAGCCTTTTTCAAAGTATTTGTTATATTTCTGAATTCATGTGATTTTTTTTTAATTGTATCCGAAACCGGTCGTACGGACGCCAAGAAAAAAAAATTCTCTTCTAAATCCATTTTATAATTGGTTTTTGAAAAGATATGAGTACACCAAATGACTTCCTTGTACGGAATATTAAATTATATACATTTCTTCCTGCATTTCATTTAAACTTATTTCCTCGAATTTCATTAGAGATATATTTCTCATTCAATTAATTGTGTTCTTACTTTGTTGCAAGGCAAAAATACATAAAAACTCAAAATATTTTTATTAAAAATTGAAAGATACATAAAAAACATAAAATACCTAATACAATTAAAAAAAATTACAATTAAAATTACAGTTACTACGCAGAAATAAGCCATTCGGCCAGCAGACAAGAACGCAGATTTTTCAGTGCACAAAACTAAAAGTTTCCTTTGGTCCCACTCGGCAAAAAGACACGGAAGGTGCAGAAAGACTTAATTCACTAGTCTGTTAAGTTTCAAATATAAACACATATGGCTGCTATAGTAAACAAAAATTAGGCTTAGCCACACATAAACAACAAACACATTCTACAACTATTGCATGCAGATTAACTAAGGCATAAAAACGTTAACCGGAAGGTAACTGGATAATTCAATCATTTTTAGCGAATCCCGCGAACGGGCTGGCTGCATGGGTGTTTTCGCGGTTTTCCCCATGTGTAACGTGTATACGAGCCACTTTCCCTTAGAAAGTCCTCCACGAAGGCATCCCTCCCCTTAGGCATCCCTCCCCTTAGTCCTTGAGGCTTTGCCGTTATTAAATAACCTAACCTAACAATTATTTTTAAAGCAAAAAATGCGCAATTTACCAACATATAAGAATAAATAATAATATAAAAAAAAAAATTGAGCTCACTGAGCCGAGTAAGAGATTGGGTACATATATATACTTTTGAGATGGGGGCCCAATGCAACTGAAAAGAGAGGTGCACAACTACATGTTATAGCCGTCCTTTTTAAAAAATTTCAACGTTCTGATGCTACTCGGTTTTTGAGTTATGAGAGATACATACATATGTACATAGGTACGCGTACTACATATAGGCAGCCTGAACAAATCTCTTCTGAATTTATTTTAAATGTTTTATTATTCACTTTGGGAAAAACGGTCCTTTTAGATATCCAGATGTGACGCAAGACATCGTTAAATTGCCTTCGATAACGTCCAAAATGGATATTTTCGTTGAAATACGGTACCCGGAGTTTTTCGGGATTACAATACCTCCTTTACTTCGTACAAGGAAATAAAAAAGAGTGCTTTATGCTGTCTGTATGCACAGATGTCACGCAAAAGAATCGTTCAAATGGATTCGACAGCGATTCGTACAGAAAACTAAAAGTGATTCTAAAGCAAAAGCCATTTTTAAAGCTGACTTTAATATTCTGCTCATTATTCGCAAACACAAACTAAAACTAAGTTATTCCCAGCATAAGTTCAACTTTCCTATTGTCTTACTATTAGTCTGATAGAACGTCGTATTATATCAATATTTCACAAACAGCGTTTGACTTTTCAGCAATGGCAAAGAGATCATTAACAAAGATCCGTACACTACGCAAAAATTACTTCATCGGTAAACAGAAAGATCATTATTTTTCGGTGGTGGCGTCCCAGTTGTTGAGAAAGTTTCTGCATGAATATTTATTAGTGTTTATCATACCAAGTAAGAAAGCAAATTTCAAAGTAAATATCAAAGGTTGTGTTGCCGTAGGAAATGCTGTCTGCCTACTTCCATTTTATAGCATTCTTATAAAATATATACTAAAAGCATTGCGTCTGAAAAATTCCAAGTACTAATAAAGCATTTTTAGATATTAGATAAAAGAAACGAAAGAAGAAAGGAATTCGAATACTATTTTCTAATACTAAGTAACTATACTTAACACGAACGAGAGTTATTATCTCTATTGCTAGATACATTTAAAAGTTTTATTTCTAACTAGCGGAAGTACTCGATGCCAGTTAAATTAAATTGAGAGTAATGTATCTAACAAGAGAGAACGATACCGCTGGTAATTCTTCTCTAATAGCGATGCCCAATATATGATTCCAGAGTCACACATTTTTGACTGTGATGCGATATGGAACACAGACAAAAAAAATTTGATCGAAAAATAAACTAATTCTGTCTCATTATATCAGCAACAATGGTACGAAGTTTTGAATGATTTTCGGCTTTCTAATCAAATGGTCGTAAAAGCTCAAGTTCCATACAATATAGTCAATTTTAGTCTATTAAATGTGGAAAAAAATGAATCATAATGGATCAGAAATCAATAACTCGAACAAGCAAGCACACAAGCAGACATTTCTCTTTATAAGTATCGATTTTGTAAAACTTACAAATTTTTGATTAACAAACTTTACGATTCGAAACCGGGCCGTAGAAACACATTTCGAAATAAAGCATTTTTATCTCCAACGCGCGAGGCTGTTGCCACTCGGAAAAATGAGTGCGAAAATAAGTGTTTTCGGAGTTTTTAATTAATATCTCGTTTGATTAAAGTCGTACGAAGATGGAAACAGTCGAAATGGCTCACCACGAATTTTTGAAATCGGGAATAATGTATTTAATGATTGGAATGCTATTTTTATTTCATCGCAAAACTCAGAAATTCTTTATTAACGAACGATTTGAAAGCGAGCAGCGGCAACACTTCCCGAAATAAAAAGCAGATTTTTACAAGGTTAGAATAGAAGGAGGGAAGGTTCAACTCAAACGGTGAAGCTTGGCGGCCATGTTCCTGTTATCGCTCTGACTTGTGCAAGGAAGTCTGTAATTGCAATATTTCTTTTCTTTTCTTCTTTTTTTTTTTTTTTTTTTTTTTTTTTTTTTTGAAGCAAGTCAGTTTGTGTTGTATATGGATGCACAAACAGATTTTCGAAAAAGATTCCTGTGATTACTTTTTACGCGTAAGTATTGATTTTCTTTTTTTATATATAATTTGATAACTATGGTAAAAAATATCACAATGTTGTTTTCTTTGCAGATGTAAAAAGGTTCAAAGGACTTAATAATAATCAAAATATGTTAAATACATTTTAATGTTTCTGTTTATAGGTGGTATCTTTGTTCTTTAACATGCAACGATGTACGCTAGGATTTAAACTGTATAATTTGAACGTTTTAGGTAATTCGTTTGATAATTTTCATGAAAAGTAAGACACCAGTTGTTACTATTAATTTTAAAGGTGTTAAATAAAGTAATGCTTTTCTTTATGTATTAATTATTATTCATTTTATAAAGTTTTTTGAACTGTTAAGAATATAATTTGTGCATTTAATCAAAATAAACTAACTTTTCTGTTGTTAAAATTTTTTTGCATAAATTTACAAATTTGTGGGCTGTATAGCGATAAACGTAAGTCAAATATTTACACAACTGAACATGTGGAAAAATGTATCCAAAAATATAGGTGTATTTCTGTAATTTAGCTTAATTCAAGGCAATTTCTTTGAGATTCATAAATATGAAACGCGCATAAACTGAAAGCATTGAATTCACATAAATCTGTTTTATTTTATTAATATTTATTTTCTTGTTGTTATAAGGTTGTTAGTTGTGAAAAGAATCTAAAACTTTCATTAAAAAAAATGCAATTTGTGACTATTATTTTAGATAATTATCTGCTATTAATTTCAGGTTAAATATATTTTAAATGATTCTTTAATAAATTACAATATTGTGAATAAATCAGAAATATCACTTAAAGAAAAAACTGGAAAGTACACCCAACAGGTTGCTAATAAAACCTAAACAAATTCTATTTTTAAAGGCTTTAATGTTAAGCACATGCATTTAGATTTCGAACTATTTCTTAATGATTTTCTGTATGTAGTAAATTACGGATATCATCTTTATAACTTTGAAACAAAAAACTAACAATAGCGAAGTATTTCATTATAAATTTTACATATTTTTAGTGGAAAATACATGCACGGAACTGCTTAAAAGCACGTACGTTTCACTTCCGTAATGCAATGTTTTGAAGTTACAAACACGGACGCCGCTTGCTCGGTGGAGTTTCATTCCCCGATAGTGGAGGAAACTGCGAACCCTCCCTCCTTATATTCTAACCTCCTTGGATTTTTATCCCAGCGTCCGAGACTGTTGCCACTCGAAAAAATGACGGCGAAAATGAGTGTTTTAAGAACGTTTAACCACTTCCGCTATGACTAAACTTCCCAGTTGCGGTGCCGTGCGCTACAATATAAGAAGCGGTAAAGTGTCTCATTTGCGCCGCTCCGCGTCTGCGAATGCAATTCAGAGCTGTAACTCGAGAAATAAACAATCTCGTTGTTAGGCGACGTGTGCACCACGTTATTTTCATTTCTGCGATAAATGCCTATCGACGTGTGTTCACGTCGCTCGCGGTTTGAGACAAAAGCATCTCGACGTCTTTTTAGCACTATTGGTTAAATAATATCTCTGATTTTATCTTTTTTTTTTTTTTTTTTTTTTTTTTTTTTTTTTTTTTGAAACGAAGTAGACGTCTACCTTTCCCAGGATCCAGAAGAGAATCGTAGAAAGTGTGGTGACGGTAGCTATAGTTGTGACTGAGTTTATCGCGAACAAACACGCACAAATACAGACATTCTTCTTTATATATATATATAGATTGATTGGTTTAGAACATATTTCCTAATATGCTATTATAGGATTACTACACAAAATATGAAATTTAAACTAGAATCTGATTTATACATTTCAATAAAATTCCTCTTAACATAGTCAAGTCGGTATTTTCCACAGAACAGTCAATACTCTTGTGTGTGTTTTATCATATAAGCCCCAAAATTCTTTCATCCTAGGTTTTGTTAATATGTTGTAGCATTTAATATCGAGAAACGGATTAAATATGCTTGCCGAGAAATATGCCCAGAAATATGCTTGAAAATCCATTTCAGGAGTTGATAGAAATTCAAAATTTAAGGTAAATGCAGACAGCAAAAAAGGAAGAAGTGAGATTTGAGTCTCATGAAGAAGAGAGGACGATGTCTTCTTGCCCCCGAAATCCATAAAGCTTTAGTTAAAACCTAGGTAAATCTAAACGTCCTGTGCAGAATGGAAGATAGCACCAGCAAGATGTAGCTGCAGGTGTGAAAAAAATGTAGAAAGTCGAAGGAGCGTTGTCGGGGCTATAGGGTGGGTGTGGCAAAAGTTCCCATTCGAGTTCGTATAGAGTCCAGCCGGTGAATGCAGACACATGTGGTCTTGCAATACCTTGATGAAACATTACATTTTTGCGCCGGAACACCGGTCGATGTGTTTTCTCGATAGCAGCGTCAACATGGACTAGCATCTTATTTTCGAGGGTTTTACCTTTTTCCAGATACACTTTACGGATAACAGCACATCAATCCCACCAGATATAAAGCACGATCTTTTTGTTAGTCAAATTGCGTTTATGACGCTGCCGACGGGCTCACCGGGCGCAGAGCAACCCACGTTTCAGCCTGTGTTGTTGAAGTAAATCCACTTTTCATCACAAGTGACGATGCTGACTAGAATTTTGTCCTTTCGTTGATATTCGAGCAGATTAGTGCACGCCCGAACACGTCTGCCATCACGTCTGCTGGAGCCAGCTCATGCGGCACACAGTGATTGAACTTGTACATCACGTTTATGCGATGCCTAGCGCGACTAATTCACATGGCACTAACGTCTGACTCCTTAGCAAATTTCTCGAGTGGTTGCATACTGACCTTCTTCCACAAGTTCTAGCAACCGGGCCTCATCAACATCAGTAGGACGGCCAGAGAGCTCTGCTTCTTAAATGACATAATCCTTGTTTTTTAACGTTCGGTACCAAACTATATCATATGATACAACATTAGTACCTAGAGCGGTACAGATGATTTGGTGACATTCTGTAGCGACTTTCTGCAAGAGAACTGGAAGTAAACGATGGTTCCAATCGAGCAGAGTGATAGTTCCATTTCAGACACTTTGTACTTAGTGATAAAGCCCCGCGTTCTGGAGCAAGTCTCTTTCTTTGAAATACCAAAAATCGTTTTGACAAAATATGATTAAAGACGGCTATTCGGACTGTTTGCGCAGACGATATTTGAGGTGATGGGAAACTTTCCTTAAAATACGATAACTGTAGAAATTCCTTTTTAACTATTACACTGCAGATGTAGGATAGATGAAGAAATCACATTCAAATGAGAAAAGTTTATATACCTATAATGTTTGGAGTATTTAAAAAAAAATCCGACAATTTTTTGACAATATCAATGACGGAATTGGCTACAGCTTCAGCCGCCATTTTCATTGTATTGTTAACTTTTAATGCAGCAATACAGAACACAAAGTACAAATATGCGAAACATACAGTTTAATTATTTATTTCACTACGATTTCGATACTTAAGGTTTTTCCTAACATTAACTACAATAGAATTTTGCTATTAACGGAGAAATTTAAGGCTTTTAATAATCAACATATTGTTGCATTTTTTTTTACGGGTTCGTGGATTTGGAGTTATTAACGACGACACTTGATGAAGTATCAAAACACAATTCATTTAGCCAGTTTTACTGAGGACAGCTCCAAAAATACGTTTACAGCGGTCGTAAAACTACGACAAATACGCTGAAACAATCAACAATACAACCTTCAGGCTATAATGGTGAAGACAGCTTTCGCAAAGCACCAGAGTACAGCTCCCGACTCGGTTTGGTCGCTCTCGGAACACTGCGTACTGTCCACACTCTCCAAACTACAACTCGCGATGCACTCGACGACCAACTCGACACTAGACTGACGATCAACTCGACAGACTACGGAAGACAATTATCGTACAGGCAGGCTTTATATAGCTTTTAGCCTGCTTTCGAGAACATTCTGGCCCAAACCAGTAAGAATTTGTTTCAAAAGGTTCCCCATCTGTCTATGGCACGTCGCCAAATCACGCCAAATATGGCACGTAGCCAAATATTTCACGCCAAATATGGCAACCCTGCCTCTCTTTGCTATTTTATGGCAAACCTAAACCCGCCTAGCGGAGTTACCTCAGCTGGACAATTCGTAACACTTTCGATGCGCACATACGGGTTCGTTATAGATAGAACGCGTTATAGATAGAATGGTCCAATGATAGGTTGATAAAGTTCATTTTTTCAAAATAAATACTTCAGAGATCTGGATTATCTTTAAGATTATCGATGTTTGCGAAGATACAATTTATTAAGTTGGTTTCTTAGAATATTACATTTTAATAACTGTTGAATTGAATGCTTTAAGGTGATAATGTTTGGTAAGGTTGTAGTGAAAGAGATAATGATCTATTGTGCGTTTATTCCCTAGGGTACAGAGATTTGTATAGTGAAGTCCGAATCTATAAGGTTCATAAAGTATTTATCTCGCCTTCTTAGCGTTCCTTCGTGGTATAGTGGCCTGCACGCTGGGCGCGTATTCCAGAGGTCCGTGGTTGGATTTCCGGCGAGGGCGTTGCTCATTTTTCATCACTCCTGCTTTAAAAAATAACCTAATGACTCTATAAGGTATTCTGTAAATGGAGCATGAGCTGTTAGAAAAAATTTAATTGAACGGTTGGTAGATATTAATGATCTGGAAGGATTTGATATGAAAGTAAAAAGTCTTCTGCCGGACAGACATACTGTGAGGTCAGCCCTGCAAAACCGTACGACCCCATTACGGACGCCCAATATCAGCTCGTAAAGTGCGTCAATATCAGCTCGTAAAGTTCGGCGACGTTTGCAGCAGAGTGGACTATCAGCAGGGCGACCATTACTTCGGCTTCCCTTGACAATGCAGCATAGAGCGAGATGAAGACTCTGGTGCGCCAAACAACAAAGCTGGGTACAGGAGTGGTACAATGTCGCCTTTTCAAACTCGTCCTGGTTCTACGTGCAGTTTTCTGATGGGTGTATACGTGTCTGGAGTGTTCGAGGAGACTGCACATCGCCTGCTTACATTCGATATCGGCATAGGGACCTTGCGCCTCGTGTGATGATTTGAAAAACTAGTGGGTACACAACACGCACATCTCTAGTTCGGATCGACAGTAACTGGAACGCAAATGGATACATTTCTGACATCGCACGCCCAGTGGTCGTACCCTATCTTCGAGGCCCCCAAACGCCATGCTCCAACAAGATAATGCAAGACCTCATGTTACACATCTTGTTATGACCTTCCTCGATACACAGGGTATTCTATTGCTGCCCTGGGATGCACGGTCTCTAGATCTGTCATCCACTGAAAACATATTGTGATGGCTTGCTGAGAGACTTGCCTGCCACCCCTCTCCAGCTAATACGGTTGATGAAGTGTGGAATAGACTTGAAGCAGCTTGGAATGAGTTGCCCAATTCTGTCATCCAAGCCCAGTTCGACTCCAAGCCTAATGGGGTAAGGGCCGTCTTAGCTGCCAGGAGTGACAATTGTTTCTAGTAATTTTGCACCCCTGTAAACCTCCAAAACGCCTACAAATTAAATCATTTTATCTTCATGGCATACTGTTTACGTGCAACAAATATACATGGTTTTGTATTTAATTTCCTTCGTGGTGTTGCAATTTTAATGGCCAGCAGTGCATAAGATTTGCATGTAAGTGTACAAACGGACTGAGAAAATGAAGACAAGCTCCACTATGTAAAAGTTTCTTTTCGCCCGTGTCGAGCAGCTTATTTTTAGGTGGCCGAAGGCTACGAGGCACGGGTTCTTGGGTCGAAGCCCTATACCACACTAATAAGATACAGTATAGCAGCTTTCAGATGAAAGAAACATTTCGCTAATAAAAAGTTCGTAGAACGACAGCAAAAAGTTCGTTGTACGAGGCTAAACATGAACAGAAGCTAGCAATGTCCCCTGTCCAGGTCGAAGCATGTATGACGAGCAATGAGTGCAGTAGGCTGAGTCACGTGGGCACGCATTGCAGGAAGCCTAGCTATTGACTGGAAGAAAGCATAGCACCAAAGCAACATAAAACCACGGCTTTATCCCAGATAATAATAACAAAAAAAATAGTACAAAGTAACAAAGAATTAGAAGGCAGAGCAGCCGGTATGTGGTTGCACACATGCTTCCAGTATACATACAGATACGGCAAGTAATCCAAGTCCAGCAATCACTGATAGCCAAATTGCAGCTGCGGAGAACATAATGCAGAACGACGGCTCATTTCAATCAACAAGGTGGCATCATGGTGAATATTAATGTTTCCTCAGCCCATTTATATATTAAAGAAATTCGTTAAAATTCAGAGTGCATGCAAGAAATGTGGCACTTGGAATGAAAAAAAAGGAACACCAATTTTCGCTAAGCTTCAACGCCAATATGAGGCTGATAAGATATTGCTACAAAATGTCCAGCCGCGGAAAGATAGCTTCGCCGCAAAGCAGGTTTCGGGTTGCCAGAAAACGGCAAGAGAAGGCAGGGTTGCCATATTTGACGAGAAATCGCCCATTTCGCGACAAAATTGGCGATATGCAATAGCCGGATGGAGAACCTTCTGGAACGAATTCTTACTGGTTTAGCTCTAAATGTCCTCGAACACATACCAAAAGCTATATAAACCCTGCTGGTACGCAGAGAGTCTGTAAATGTCTCGTCTGGTGAGTCGATCGCGAGTGAGTTACGAGTGCCTAGTCGAGTCAATTAACAGTCAGTGAGCGAGTATCTCGTCTAGTGTGAGTTGGTAGTCGAGTGCACCGAAAGAGTCTCTTAGTGTATCGCGAGTTTGTGCATCATCCAGTTTAATCTTAGAGCGTGTTAAGCTCCGAGAACGACAAACCGAGTCTGGAGCTGTACTCTAGTGTATTGTCGAGTGCATCGCGAGTTGTAGCGTGGAGAGTCTCGAGAGTACGTGGGGTTCCGATAACGACTGAACCGAGTCGGGAGGTGTACTCTAATGATTTGCCGTGAAGCTGTCTTCACCGTTATACCCTGATAGTCGGAAGGCTGTGTCGCTGATTGTTTCAGCGTGTTTATAGTAGTTCTTCCACGACTGTAAACGTGACTTGAGGCTGTCCTGAGTAATACTGGCCAATAAAGTGTATTTCGATACTTCATCAGGTGTCATCGTTATTCGTTATTCACTCCAAATCCACGAACCCGTGCGCACGTTTAAATGGTTGGGCATTTCAGAATGGTAATGAGGAACTCGGTCAGCCGTACATGACGAGCTGTGAACATGTTAGAAAGGAGACATTTCCTGCCGGTATCTATGCGCTCGTTAAGCAACTGCGTAATGGTATTTAACAAAACAGGAGTAATTTTGAACAACGTAATTATTCTAATTACTTTATTGTGTGCAATAAATGTTCTCTAAGAAAAAAATCTCATGCGTGCACACCACATTTCATTAGAGATAGATTTCTCATTCAATAAATTCTGTTCTCAATTTGCAACAAGTCAAAAATACACAAAACATCAAAATATCTTCATTAAAAATTGTAAAATATACCTTTTTTAATCTGCCCTCATGTACAGATGGCACGCAAAAACATTTTTAAATTGCATTTATCAACGGTCAAAATGGATATTTTCGTTGATATATGATACCCGGAATTTTTCTTGATTACAATACTTCCTCTACTTCGTATAGAGAAGTAAAAAATCAGCGTATTTAAGTTAAATATAATAACATTTGTTTATTGTAACTTCTCATGTATTTCACTCAATTTAGATCCATTGTCCAAAAGACATTTTCAATTTAGAAAGCAAAATAGAATCTAAAATATTGTTCTTTATGCTTTGTATTTTAGCAATCAATAATCAATATCAACGTAATACTTTTAAATACGAGTTTTATAGTATTGTTGTGCAAGTAATTATGTTGATAACTTTTGTTAGAATTTTTTTTATTCTACAGTATACATGAGTTAAGCTAGCACGAGTTGGCATCACGCAAGGTCATAGCCAAATTACATTACTTTTAGCATGTCAGTATGAAAATATATATTGCAGACGAAAACAACAGCTAAAGATTTTCCCAGAAGAATGAAAAACAAAATTTTTATATCATGTTGAGAAATATTTTTCGACATATAAAAAATATCATATTTGACGCCATTTGAGAAGCTTTCGTGTTGATACAACGATCTAATCGTTCAGACGCACGCAAAATACACGAGCGAACAAGAATGTGATTTGGAAATAGAATCATATACCGTTAAATTATAGACTGACTTTTCCATTGTTCAGTATTGAATAAAATATAAAATTTTAAGAGTAATATAGCTGAAACCATGGTTACGATGGTTATACATTGTTTCTTTTTGATTGTAGGAAACTTTCGTATTTATTTTTATGTTCAATATTTCGTTTTGTATGGATTTTCAAGATTTATAGCATGTCTTTCCTTTTATATGATCTTTTGTATTTTATTTTTGCGTGTGACATGAAAATTATAATGGTCACGAAACTTTTCAAGTTCGAAATTATCAATTTAATCCATACTGAATTTACTAAAAGTTTACATACAATACGTACAATAAATAGACAATCTAAAAAGTTTCAGATTTTAAATTACGTCCAAAGGAGCGTTTTTTTAAACATTTTGTGTGTTACCGTTGTTTATTAAATCGCATGTTCTTTGCGCTTAATCAAAAATTTGTTAAAAGTTTTACGAAACATGATATCGATAATAAAACAAATTCTACATTTAAAATTTGGGCTTCCAGATGCCCATATTCGTAGTAGGATTACGTCATCCAAATTTGGATCGCTCTAGGTACCATTGTTTTGTCCCAATACGAGTAACATACATACCTTTATGCAGATTCTTCATTATTTAATTTCTTCAAATATAATGCAAGACTCTAACATTTGGTGGCAATAGTGTGAAAAGTGAATGCTCAAATGATTCTAACTAGCTTTTACTTTTTAATAAATATACTAATTACACATTTCATACATTAAAAGCATAACCTTACCTGACATGTATTTTGCGCGCATCCTAGCAGGTTTTTCAGGCATCTTATTGCAATTCGATTCATAATTCCGTAATTCATTAAGACTATATAAAATCTAACAAGCAGTATAATTAGAATATTAATATGACACATTTGATTTGGAAGAGTAGTATATTCAATGGAAATTCTTTTCTCGAGTGCTTGGTGATGTTTATATTTTTCTTGAATAATTATCAGGTGACAAAACAAAAACACTAAAGAATAATTATAATATTACAATAAAATCATCGTCGAAAGAAATCACGGCTCAATGCTAGAGCAAGATTTTAACACACAGCTTAGGAAAAACTCTAGCGAAAATACAAATTATAAAACGAGTTAAGATGTGCAAAAAATGTTAACTCCCCCCCCCAAAAAAAAATATAAACAGCTTTGATAATAATTAAAGACCAAACGATCGTGTGATTTTTCGCAGATTTGCTATTTTTAACAAAACTTTGCTACTAAAATTTATGTGTGTGCTATTTTGCGAATAGACAGTAAAACGCTTGTATGTTTAGATAATATATCTGATAAAAGTGGTTTATCTATATATATAAAGAAGAAAGTCTGTGTGTTTATTTGTTCACTAATAGCTCAGTCACTACTATAGCTATCGTCACCAAATTTTCTACAATTCTTTTCTGGGTTCCGGAAAAGTTCGACGTCCACCTTTATTCCAAAAAAAGGAGCTAAAATGAGAGATATTAATTAAAACCTCGCACAAACGATCATTTTCGCCCTCATTTTTCTGAGTGGCCACAGTCTTGCAAACTGGAGATGAAAATCTGCTTTATTTCGAAAGCTGTTGCCACTGCTCGCTTTCAAATCCTAGAGTTTATTAATAAAAAAATTTCGGAGTTTTACTATGAAATAAAAATAGCGTTGCCAAACATTATTTCCGATTCCGAAAATTCTTGGGAAATGCTTGCTTTCAAATCGTAGAATTTATTAATCAAAACTTTGTAAGTTTTACAAAGTCTACACATATAAAGAAGAATGTCTGTTTGTGTGCTTGATTGTTCGTTCGCGTTATTGTTTTTCTGATTAATTATGATTCACTTTTTGCCACATTTATTTGATTAAAATTGAATAGGTGAAATATTGGATGGAACTTGAGCTTTTACGACCATTGGATTAGAAAGACGAGAATCATTAAAAACTGCGAGCTATTGTTGCTGATATAATAAGAGAGAAATAAGCTTATTTTTCTATGGAAATTTTATGTCCTTTTCATATCTCATCAGACTGAAAAATGTATGACTATGAATCTTACTTTTTGCATTGTTATTATAGAAGGATTATAGAGGTATCGTTCTATATGTTGTTAGATGCATTACTCTCTATCTAACTTAACTGGTATCGGGTACTTACGCTAGTAAATAAATAAATAAAGTTATTTAGGCTTAAGTTGGCATCTGGCAATACTGAGATCATATAGTAGATTAGATGCAAACGAGTTTCAGTGTGGTTAGTGTTTATTCGTGGTTAGTATTACTCGTGGTTAGTGTTTTAGCGTACATATTTCATTAATTGGTTTGATCTTTAAAGTTTGCCAATAAGCAACGGAGCTGTAAAAGGTACTTTCAGCCGAAACTTAGACCAAAACGAAACATCGAAATAAGATTTTATTTTTAGAACACCTTAATTCCATACTTCGTATGAAGATGTAAAAAAAAAAAAAAAAAAAAAAAAAAAAAAAAAAAAAATTGATTATCTCTTTTTAAAATTACATAAGAAAGTTCAATTTAAGTACAAAAGGGAATTTTTATTTAGATATTTACCATATATGTCAGCAATGTTTCTCTTTAAGCTATAAAATTCTCATTCTTTCACATAAATTTATATTATATCCGCTTGGATATAATATAAATTTATGTATACACATATATATATAAGATAAAAAATATGTAAATCAGCTTTATAATTTAGCAATAGCGTCTTAAATCCTCATTTTTAATTTGAGTATTACCTCTCTGTATTCAAAAAATGGTAATAACGTTACTAAAACTGCGCCATTTCTCGGTTAATCTATGTCACATGGCTTGCCTAACGCTTACGACGTAGTTAATTCGAAGCTTAAACTCAAAATCTTGATAACTGAAACATTTCTAATGTAAAGCGAAACCTTCTTTTGCTGAGCTTCCATACTGGATAACTGCACTTTTGTTTCTACCTCTGCTGCCGCGTGAACGCTATTTCGCTCTGCTCTCTTCCTATGGCAACAGTTTGAAAAATATACATGTTCTTGAATAGGCACGTTCAAGAGTGCAAAGTAAACTGTGTCTGCAAATGTCAGTTGAAATAAAAATCTAATTTACATAGATCTGATTAAAAACACAATCAGCAGTTCATGCATTACACCAGTTTAGAGGGAAGGGTGCTTTCATAATTGGCGCTGAAGAAGATTGCAAAAATTTTATGGCTTATTAACCCAAACAGGCATTTTACGCAGAAGAGCTATTAATCTCGTTTTGGCATTTTGCCTTGATTCACTATAAACGGCATTTCACTTTTCAAATTGTTGCCATCCAATATTAGAGCCCTCTATTATATTTAAAGTAATTAAATAATGAGGTATATGCATGAATGCATGCACGTTTCGCGCACTGTGAAAAACCAACGGTACCTAGAGACTATTACTTATGGATTATTCAAATTTTTAATAACGCTGTCCTCCACTCGAATATGGGCAACAGGAATCCCAAATTTAGAATTTGTTTTGTTATCCATTTCATATTTTGTAAAACTTTAACGAATTTTCGATGAACAGACTCAACAATTTCAAAGCGAGCAATGGCAATACGGAAAAAAATAACTTTTTATATCCAGGGCGCGGAACTGTGTATCGGAAATTCTAAAGATAGGCTCATTTTAAAATTATGTTGCAATATTGCTATTGAACTGAATTTGATGGTTTAAGGGCGAAGAACATGATATTTAATAAATAGAGGTAACACACAAAACGTTAAAAAAACGCGTCTTTGGCCGTAATATAAAAACTTAAAGCTCTCAAATTTATTTTTTAAATAACTTTTATCTGATAAAATTTGAAAATTCAAGAGTTGAATGAAAGTGGGTTTTTCTTTAATCCGTACACATCATTTTCAAAATTCTGCATTTGTGTGGATGGAATTTGATAAGAATGCTTATAAATTCATGTTTTTTTTAAACAAAAAATCTTTCTTTAAGCTTTCGCAATCTACTTTCGAAAATAATTTTACAAGAAAATTTGAAACTTTGCGCAACCGATCAACATCTTCCCCAATGATGTATCATGACACGTTTGGAGCCACTGGTATGTACAGTATGCACTATAATAAATCAAAACGTGTTTCTAAATTTACAAAATCCCGTGAAACATTTTATAAAAGTGGATTCAAAGCTGAATATTTTAGTTCTGGTTTTAAATAAAATGGGCGGGAATAGGCCGATTTTTAGGGAACGAGAAGCGCGTTTAGGTAAAATTTACAAGATTTAATTAAAAAAACATACAAAGTACAATTCTTGAAACTCATGAAGCAAAAAATATGTTTTAGACACTTCATTACTTTATAATGAGTTTCTGGAAAATTAAAAGATAATAAAATCTTTCTAACAAGTTTATATCCAACAGGAAAGATAATGTAATACTTGCGTAATTCTTGCACCCTTTACTTCGTCGGTTAATTCTATTTTTAATTACATGAGGAAAGAGGATGTAAAAAAGCAAAAAAAGAAACGCGTTACCTTTAAAAGATTCTGCCCCGTTAAATAATTTTGAAAAGAAAGATATTTAAAATATGCATTGCACAAAGCTGTGCTCTAAAAATAAATGTACTAATTAATCAGAATTTAATTAAAATGTCTAATGAAATTACGATATTCTTTGCCTCGAATTTAGAAACTATTCAAGTATGTTGAAATTCTTTGGAAATTTTGATTAATTAAAGAGTTAATATTTGTGGGAAGTTCCTACTGTTAATGGATTGAAATTTATTTGCTGTCAGGAATTTAACGCAGTGAATTATTATAAGCAAACGCGGTTCAAGTCACCTTTTACTTCGTACAACGAACTAAAAGAAGTATTGGAATCCTGAAAAATAATATTTCAACCTTAATATCCATTTGACCGCTACCGTACACAATTTAACGATGCTTTTGCGTTGCATCTATATGTAAGGACAGAATAAAGGACCCTTTTCCCTCCAAACATATTATAAAATTGATTTAAAATGGATTCAGAAAAGATTTTTTCGTGACGTCTATACGTATGTGTATGCATGTTATGTAAGTAGATACGTATAGACGTCACGAAAAAATCTTATGCGTGTTACATACCTACATACGTACGTTACACGTGATACACAAATACCTACGTTATGCGTGATATATACATACGTATAACTCAAAAACGAGTATTCTCAGAAGGTTAAAATGTTTTAAATGTTAAAATGCTATAGCATGTAGTTGTGCACCTCACTTTTCAGTTCCAATAGGCTACACCATAAGTGTATATATGTAATAATAAAAGCAAAGGAAAAAAGCCGGAGCAGTGTCGATGCGTGCTTAGATCCATATTGAAGAAGAATTTTGATTGCGTAGTATGCTAGTAATGCTAACTTGGTAACATCTAAAGAACTTGGCAGTCGAAGCAGTTTCAATTCCATTTTTATTTCCAATTGATATTTGTGGCCACAATCACTTGGCACTCTAGTCGTGCCTTTCCACAGAAGATTTACATTTTTGATATTGTTGAAAAGGAAAGCAAGCCAGCGAAATTAGATCTTAGCAGAGTAGAGGGAAAAAGCTGAAGTGCGTAGTTATGCAAGATGGAGGCACGCGAAGAGAAAAGTTTTGGTTTACAATTCGGTGATTGGTTGTCAAGAGGCATCTGGTATTAACAGTTACGTAAGATCGCATAATTAATTTGAATGACGCAATGCAGACAAGTTATTACGATTTTAGAATAGAGAGGAAGAATTAATATTTATAATTATATTATAATTCTGATTCATACATTTTTATCTTACATATTTCCCCCCTTCAAAAAGAAAAAGGCGTAGCGACAGAGAAGCCTTTTTAAAGAGAAAGAGTTAAAGCACTAGCAAATAAAAAAGAAAAACATAAATCATAAAATTTTGATTCTATAAAAGTATAATTTATAAATATCAATTTTTTTTTAAATAAATTTTTAATTTTTAGAGTCCTATTGAATTTTTCAGCATTTCAGTCCAAAAGTCTTTTTGTTTGAGAGTTCACATAATCATAATTCTTCAGGGAAGGTTCTTGTTATTACAGAATCTCACAAAATAAACTTTTACACAATCATTGCTTATAATAAAATGTAATGCACATAAATATTTATGATACTTATTTCCATACTGATAAATTATAATTTAACATAATAAATAATAGGATTAAGATCTTCAGAATTTATGGTTTCACCGTTATCATCTTTCATTTACAATTCCTGATTTTACCAAACTGGAAGCCTCGCAATACTTCTAACAAACATATCCATCAATAGGGCTGTCCTCTTGAGCTAACCAGCGTGTTGTCTGCACTGGTGGCCCAGGGTGCCTAGGCAGTTACTTGAAAAGGCCTCCGTTCCTTGCATTAAGGTAACTGGCCTTTGAGAACTCCACTAATACATTCCATAATAAAAAATATAATAATAATAATATAAAAAATCTACATGCATTCATAAAATGAGAGCCTCCGACATTATCTTGCATGAAGAGGGTAAAAGGAAAAACTGGTACAGAGGTAATTACAGGCCTCTGTTGAAGGAACCAGTACACCCTCATCATACTATACTTAACACACACTAACCGACAAATTTTAACATGCATTTACCATAATTTCATATTACTTATCTGTACTAATTTCACTTATTTTTAACATCTTTATTTTTAGAATAATTATAAAATTCGTATTCAAAATTCTCAACAAAATTTCAAAAACATAAAAACTTATCTTAATATCCTTCCCTATGAATAATTTAAATAGCTTAAAATTCGTTACTTAATTTGCTCACACATAATTATGAAAAATTAGAAAAATCAATGAACAAGAATTTCAGATTTTCCCAAACAAATTGCAGAAATTTTAACCACAGTTGAAATGAAAACTATAGAATCCGCAGCACATTAAATAATTTAGTTCCTGAGCTAGATTCACACGAATAGAATTCCTAAACGGTAATTCACTGATGATTTAAAGCACTTTATTTCTAAATATTGTAGAGATCGGCAAAGCAAATTCAATATTCCTTTTCACTAGGCATTCGAACTTCTCAATTTATCGAGAGATTACTTTCAATCTGGAAACACTACGCATGATTATTTTTTTGAAGCACTCGCAAAACACCACAGCAGAAGAATGATCTGTTATTTTTTAAACACTGAAAAAACAAATTTGATGATTCATTTCTTTCACAACTGAAAAAACAAATTTGATGATTCACTTCTTTCACATTATCTTGGATTTACACAAAACGATGATTTGAAGAGCTGAACTAAATTTTCCATTGAGGTTTCAAGCTGCAGGAAACTATCCTGCCGGCTTAATTGTCATAATAAGAGCAAAGGAAAAAAGACGGAACACTGTAGATGCGTGCTTAGATCCATATTGAAGAAGAATTTTGATTGCGTAGTATTTAAAGAACTTGGCAGTCGAGGCAGTTTCAATTCCATTTTTATTTCCAATTGATATTTGTGGCCACAATCACTTGGCACTCTAGTCGTGCCTTTCCACAGAAGATTTGCATTTTTGATGTTGTTGGGATAGAAAGCAAGCCAGCGAAATTAGATCTTAGCAGAGTAGAGGGCAAAAGCTGAAGTGCGTAGTTATGCAAGATGGAGGCACGCGAAGAGAAAAGTTTTGGTTTACAATTCGGTGATTGGTTGTCAAGAGGCATCTGGTATTAACAGTTACGTAAGATCGCATAATTAATTTGAATGACGCAATGCAGACAAGTTATTACGATTTTAGAATAGAGAGGAAGAATTAATATTTATAATTATATTATAATTCTGATTCATACATTTTTATCTTACATATATATATATATATATATATATATATACCCAATCTGTTACTCGGCTCGGTCAGTGTTTATACTTATATGTTGGTAAATTGCGCATTTTTGCTTTAGTAATGAATGAATTATGTTGTTCTTATCTTTCGCTTTTAGCCTTTAGCTAATCTGCATGCAATCGCTGTAGAGATATCAACAATTTAAAAGTTGCTTAATTTTTGCTAAGCCTAATTTTTGTTTACCATATCAGCCATATTTGTTTACACTTGAAAGTTAGCAGAATAGTGAATTAATTCAGTTTCTGCACCTTTAGTGTCTTTTTGCCGAGTGGACTTTGTTTTGTGCACCAAAAAATCTGATTTCTAGCGCGCTGGCAGAATTGCTTGTTTTTGTGTAGAAATTCAAATTATAAAGCTGTTTTTTTATTTGTTTATTTGTATTTGGTGTTTTATGTTTTTCTGTATTTTAATGAAGATATTTTGAGATTTTATGTATTTTTTTATTTGCCGCCAAGTGAGAACAGAATTAACTGAACTGAGAAATATTTCTCTAATGAAATTCGAGGAAAGAGAATTTAAATGAAATGCGGCAAAAATGCGTATAATTAACATTCCGTACAAGGAAGTCATGTGATGTACTCATCAGATTTTTGTTTGCTGTTTTTCCTTTGTTAAGGTAAATAAGATATTAATAGATAATTTATTACCAGAACAGCACTAGACCTTTTCTACCGAGAGAAGGATAATTTCTGTTTTAAAATTAGGTTGAACATTAAGATATTAAAAGTGTGATTTTGTAAGTTTATACTTAATTAGCTATTAACATCTTATTTACCTTAACAAAGGAAAAACAGCAAACAAAAATCTATAAACTTCTTTAACGTATTGCATTACTCATTTACGCAGAAGTCTTTTAGAGACATTAGGTTATTTCGAAGCAGGAGAGATGAAAAATAAGCAAACATATCGCCGGGAATCGAACCACGGACCTCTTGAATACGGGCCCAGAGTGCTCAACACTACATCTACACTACGAAGGCATGCTAAGAAGGCGGGAGAAATACCTTATATACTCCCCCTTTTTAAAAGACGACTGGGGCTTTTAGGGGACCCAATCGCCAAATCCTGGGTGTGGAGAATCATCACCCACCACCCTTTTAGTTCGGGCGCCAATGTAGAGATATAAAGTTAATTCGAAGCAAGAAATTGAAGAATGAGCAACGACCTCGCCGGAAATCGAACGACAGACCTCTGGAATACACGCCCAGCGTGCAGACCACTACACCACGAAGGTGGGAGAAATACATCATAGTCTAGCGACATTAGTAAAAGGTTAAACTTCACTAAACAGTTTATTAAACGTTATTATACGCCTTGTAGACACAATTAAACTTCAGCAAAGCTATTTACTCCTCCTTGCTGACTACTACAAAAACTGATGCTTAATTATTCACAGCTCAACAAATAGCTTCAGCATTTGATCGGCCTGACACCAACTGCCTTTGACGAATCGTTTAACCTTTCCGGCACGCTACCTTTTAAAGTCGGAGTTTTGAGAAAAAAAAAAAAAAAAAAGGTAGGTAGTCTAATTAGGCCTAATTAGGAGTGCACAAGTAAAATTTTGCCAAGATAGCACTTATCGTTTTAATTCTGTAGGTGTGCCCAAAGAAGCACATGGATTGAATAGAGCTTCGAAAAGAGTGCTGAAACGAGCATTGTTGCCCATGAACTCACCGATGAGATGCGGAGAAACAAAGAATACAGAATCTCAGTTGCCCTAGATGATCGGTGAGCCCGGTCTGGGCACACCTAGGGTTCGCCGTTTGATTTTAGGCAAGATTTAAAGGTAAAATTTAAAACTAATATAGAATAAGGAGATTAGCATACAGCCAAAAAATAACATAGAAATTTCTTTTCAAACAATTCCTTTTATACCCTAAAAAAATCTGGAAGATTTCTTTGAAAAATGAGGGTCTTAGAAAAGTAAACATGGCTAAAATATTTGGACTGGTTTGTGTTGAGCTGCCATCTATTATAAATAAAGAAGGTTCAGAGTAAAGAAGGTTCCTTTTTCATTCAATTTTTCTGTGCGTACAGAAGGAAATTTTTAGGTGTGTCCACAACAGACACACTGTGCCGCAAAGGGTTAAAATATCAGTCGTTAAAACCAGATCAACATCTAGGTGGATTACTACGAAATAACTGTTTTTCTTAGAATTGTCATGGTTTTTCTCTCTAAATTCACCGCTCACTTTCTATTTAATTCAATTTAGTTTGCATTCTGGCAAAAATTTGGAGAAGAAATACAAATAATATGAAAAACCTAACATAAAAATAACGTTGTCAGCTAAAGTAAACCTGACGACTGCCGTAAACCTGATTACAAAGGGTCACAGTTGGCTCCGCAGCCAGTGTGGCGGAATTCTTAGAATTTAATGAAGCACAAAATAAAATAAATTTAGTTCAGGTATTTATGTATGCATGGTACCCTGAGAGGCATCAAATGAATAATTTAATATTTAAATTTTTTTTGCGTTTTTTAATTGTTTCGTTTTGTTTGGTTTATTTGATTTTGGCAAAGCATTAAACAATTTCATAAAAAGCATTTGTCAAAGAACTCAAGTTATTTCAGAAAAAGTCCGATTTTTTATCAAAATACCTATGTTAAAACAATACTATATGTAAGTTAATATATTCCTGAGGGAAATTAATATTGTTATTGAGGGACTATTGTTTTCATTTAGGGATTTTGCTTCGAACCACTCTGAATGTCCGCTTCACTTTTCAAAATGTTGCCACCCAATATTATCGCTCTGTATTGTATTTGAAGAAATTAAATAATGGAGAATCTGCATAAATGTATGTATATTTCCCGCATGGTGATAAAATAACGATATCTAAAGCCATCCAATTTTCAATGACTTAATCCTACTGCGAATATGGGCATCTGGAAGCCCAAATTTGAAATTTGGAATTTGTTTTAAGATCGATTTCATACATTGTAAAACTTTAACGAATTTTTGATTAAGAAACTTGAGGATTCCAAAGCGAGCATAGGCAATGTTGTACAGAAAAAAACATTTTAATCTCCAGCGCGCGAGACCGTGTATCGGAAATTCTAAAGATAGGTTCAATTTAAAATTATTTTGCGATATTGCTGTTATGGTTTAAGGGGACGGAGACTTTAAAAATTAGTTTTTAAAGTTTTTGTGTTTTTTCAACAAGAAATTTTATACATATACGTATTATAACATCAGTTTATAAAATATATGTTCAAAATTTCAATTTATTTTAAATTTGAAAATTTTAAAACAAATAATTAATTATTTTAATTAAATATTTAAAAGCTCCTTGCGCGCTAATTTTCAATACTTTTTCCTAATTTTTCTTTTTAGGTATAAAGAGTTGACAAAAGTTTCTTTGTATCTGTTATTAAATATGATAGATCAGAAATTTTTAAAAAGACTTTCGTAAATTTAAACCCAGTTTTCGGAAAAATGACACTTTTTGTTAAATAAAGTTTAAACTTCTTAATAACATTATATCCAAAAATTCATATATAGACCTACTATAACATATAACAAGATAGTTTCTTCCAAATATCATTCATTTTTAAATAAAAGTGAGACGCACGGAGCATTTTCGAGACATACGAATTGCGAAAAATTTTGTTTTGAGAAAACCGAATTTAAAGTTTTTCTTTAAACTTACCTTTAATACATGATCATGAGAAACTGCAAATTAAATATGAATATGTAGACAATAGCTAACATTTTCGTATCATTTAACTATTTTTAATTTCATAATATTAAATATGAGAAAAATAAACATATCGCAAATTGGGATGTGATTCGAAGTTAGCGGTAGAAACAATTTACTCATTCTATCCAATGAAACTTTTAAAATTCACTCATTACATATGTTTTACCTTCATTTGTTACATTATAGAGTCATTAGGTTAATTGGAAACAGAAAAGATGAAAAACATGCAACCGCCTTCGCCGGGAATCGAACCGCGGACCTCTGGAATACCGGCCCAACGTGCTACCATTACACTACGAAGGCACGCTAGGGAAGTGGAAGAAATACCTTATAACATTTGCATTATCTTTTAATACTTTACAATTTTTTTTCGTAGCAGGTAAACTTATCTTTATGCTTTGCATTGGTTCAAGCGATGTTGATCACGCTTTTTTGCAAAGACTGGACAAAACGAGTTTGTTTCCTCCTATTCTACGCGTATAGCATTTTCATAACCAAAGTTAAATTCAATTAATAGTTCTCAATACGGACATTTCCTAGACATTTTTAGGAATAAGCACTTAATTTTGGCAAATATATATATTATTACATCATTATATAACTGATGAAATACATATTTTTAATTGGCTCCAAAATTTAAAGGGCGAACTTTAGGTTCTTTACACACTTTAATTTACATATTTACACATTTACTTGTAACTTCTTTAAAAATTAGAATATTTCAACTCCGTTTTTTTTTTTTGCATACAATGTAGTTACTTATATGGAATATTATGAGAGTAAAAAAACAAATTCAATATTTTGGTTGATTTTTAGCTATTTTAAAGTCCACCGTCCCCTAAAGTGAGAAGAACATGATCTCCTATACATATATAAAAGAAAGAGTCTTAGCGTAAGCTAATAAACCCAGGGCTACGACATTTGGTACATAGGTGCATCTGGATAAGAGTAAGTCCCCGTGGAAGCGATTTTTTCAAAATTCGAGTAAAAGTTTTTTTTTAATTAATGTTTTTTGATAAAATCGCATAATTGATAATTCTTTCTCTCTCATTGTGTAAGGATCCTAAGTTTCACTAACGTTTATTTTATTTTAAATCTTTACTATCACTTCTTATTTTCTACTTCCGGCAGAATTAAAAGCTTTAACTTATTTATGCAAATTTGTTTTGCTAACGCCAAGTACTTAAGTTGTGGCTTTTTGCCAAGCAAGAGGGAGGAAGGAGTTATTAGAAACAGGCCGCTTGTCATAGTAGTTTTACTCGATTGCTGGTTGCCTTCAAGGCCAGAGGTTTAATCCGCTTGATAATTTTAAACGTATCGTAGTTTTAGCAGCTCTCTGTACTACATACGGATTTTGTTAAATAACGGCCAATCTTGAAGTTAGGCACTTGTATATTAATCCAAAGTTCGTTTTAGTTAGAGTTTTTAGTTAGAAATTTTATAGTCTTACGTTCAGACCACAAGTGGTTGGTCTCTGTATTCCGAAGTTCCGGAAATCGCTGTAAAGATAGAAAAATAAAGGGTTTTGTATACCCTTCCTGTGTGTATTGTCTACTTCACAATTTATTGAACATAGCTTGAGTAAGCTCCCTGTTCCGAGTCAGGACAGTTCATGTTTCCAAGGCAAGTAAAGGGGAACACAAGTCCTGATAGTGGCGCCCGACGAAGAAGAATAACCATGGCCGAGTTTCAAGAAGAACCTGTGGTGCCTGCAAAAGCGGCTCAGAATCCAGAAATGCCAGCTGCCGCCCTGGAAGGATTTGGGTACATCGTCCAGACCATGCGCGCATCGATGAAACCAGAAGCAATATTCAATGGAAACTCACCGGTAACCAGTTTTTTGGGAAAATTGGATGACCACTTCATGCTGTATCCAGTACATGAGTTCCAGAAAGTCACCTTAGCTACCAGCGCTTTGAGGGGCCAAGCGCTTAATTGGTTCAAATGTATAGGCAGAAGCCTCTTGGGTCAAGCGGGAAGTCCCACCTATACTTACGAAATGTTTAAGACTGCCTTAGTAAAAGCCTTCCCTGTCGTAAAAAATCGTTCAAAATTAGAAGCGGAACGCTTCAGCATATACCAGAAACGAATTGAAAATCTCTCAAGTTTTATTTTAAGAAAAATTCACGTCTTTAAACTCTTGTATGGAAGCCGTCCGGATCCTGAGATAATCCAAGTGATTTTGCCGAGGTTACATCAACAAGTACAAGAATTTATTGAATTAAGGAATCCGACAACACTGGAAAAGTTATTTGAGCTAGCAATCTAGTTTGAAAGTAGAAGAACGGCGGTCATTGAAAGAAGACGCCAGTATGAACAACGAAACCAATTTGGTGCGCCAAGACCACAGCAAAGTCAAGAACACGGCTACGGAAGCAAATCGAATCAGTGGGCAAGGAAACCTGAGTATCCAAAAACAACCGGCGAACGTCGACAGTTCAATAGTAAGCCAGAAAAAAAAGTCTGAAAGCCAGTGGGAAAAGAAGGAAGGTATGGAAAGGAAGAAAGAAAATTTGAACTAAAACGGATTTCTGCTGACGAGAGGGTGCGGAAATCCGAAGGCCGAGTAAACCCCTCTTCCTTTAAGTTAAATACAGTTATTGTGAAAAATTTGACTCTTCCAAAGATTCAAGTTTTGGTGAACAACATCCCAGCCACCGCACTCCTGGATACAGGCGCGCAGTGTTCCTGTGTGGCAGAAGATTGTTTTAGGAAGTATTTCCATAGATACCGTATATATAGTTCGGATAATACGACAGTGTTAGCTGCGCAGGGAGAAAATGCAAATGCATAGGTAAAATACCATTATATATTCGTATCAAGGACGAGCAAGTAAAGATCATGTTTTTTATCGTAAAAAATTTACAAGCACATGTCATTTTAGGGATAGATTTTCTGTCAGAGGCAGAAGCAACGCTAGATTTCAACCAAGCGTCCCTTAAGCTGACCATGCAACCAGTTCGCGAAGAAAAAAGAGAACCACCCACATTAAACCTCGACCACCTGCCTAAGGGTGAGCAACAAAAAATTCAACAAGTGGTAAGGGAATTTGCTTCGTTATTTAGTGATATTCCCGGATTTACTCAAGTTACTAAGCATAGTATCGACACTGGAGATTCACTGCCAGTTCGCCACAAACCATATCGCTATGATAAGAATAAAGAAAAAGTTATAGAGTAGCACATTCGAGATATGTTACGTAAAAAGATCATAACGCCCATCTCAAGTAGTTATGCTAGCCCGGTTGTGTTATGTAAGAAAAATAATGACTATCCGGTAACACATCCGAAAAGGTGGCGTTTTGCAATTGACTATCGTAAATTAAACTCCATGACTAAATATCCGGTATATCCGTTACCTATTATTGAAGAAATTCTAAGGAACATAACTTCTACCAAATATATGACTACGTTAGACTTAACGACTGGTTATTTTCAAATAGGTGTTAAACCAGAAGATGTGCCTAAGACTGCTTTTATAACCAAGTCTGGCACTTATGCATTCTTGCGTATGCCGTTTGGCCTTTCAGGGGAACCGGCAACATTTCAGCGATGTATGGACATTGTGCTAAGGCCTGTTCTAGGAAAGACCACATTTATCTATTTAGACGCTATCATTATTACTAGTGATAATCTGGACCAACATGTACAGGATTTAAGACAGGTGTTTTCATTATTAAATGAGGCCGGTCTAAAAGTTAATGTCGAAAAGTGCAAATTTGCAGCCCCTGAATTAAAATACTTAGGTTACAAAATATCTCAGAAAGGAATCGAGACTGACGAATCAAAAATAATCGCTGTGCAAAAGTATCCGCCGCCAAATACGGCGAAGAAGCTCTCTTCTTTTCTAGGACTTTGTTCATATTATAGGTCCTTTATAAAAGATTTTGCAACTATTGCTAAACCATTGTTAAAATTAAAAAGGAAAAAGGCAAGATTCTCGTGGACGGCCGAAGCCAATAGTGCTTTCGAAAAATTAAAGCAAGCATTAACGCAAGCCCCTGTTTTGAAATTTCCTGAAAACGATGAAAATTTAGAAATTTCAGCGGATGCTTCGGATTATGCGGTAGGAGCGGTACTTTCGCAAAATCAGCAGCCCGTGGCATTTTTTAGTAAAACTTTAAATCAAACACAAAGAAATTATTCCGCGACTGAGAGAGAGGCACTTGCAGTTCTGTTAGCAGTGCAAAAGTTCCGAGTCTATTTTGGAAGGGCGCCAATAACAGTGTATTCTGATCATGCGGCGGTAACTAGATTGTACTCAGGAAAAAACTTATCCCCAAGGTTAATAAGACGGGCAATCAAGTTACAAGAATATAATCTGGTAATTAAGCACATCCCCCGAAAAGGAAAATATCGTAGCAGATGCCCTATCCAGAATAAAAATAGATGAAGAAGGTAATACTGTAAAGGTGGCAATGCTCACAGCATGTACGATACATTCCCGAGAAACTGTAATAACCGAACTGGGTAAGGATCCTGAATTAAAAAATATTTATGATTATTTAAAGGATCCTGAAAATTTTACCCACCAAGATATTGTGGCGATAAGAAGTAGGGCGGCCCATTACGAACTAATAGATGGTCTATTATTTTATACAAAAACTACGAATTCCAACAAGGAATTTCGACCTGCTATCCCAGCTAGTCTTAGATTAAATATACTGCAGAAGTTACACGACTCCCGTTTAGCTTCTCATGCTGGTATTCGAAAAACCATCCAAAACCTACGCGAAGTAGTTTATTTTCCTGAGCTGCAAAAGTTAACAAGGACGTATGTCCAGTCCTGCCCAACATGTCAAGCAGTTAATTATATTAATTTCCGCCCGGCCGGGTTTCTAAATAGCATTAAATCCGAATTTCCAAATGAAATAATTGGCATCGATTTATTGGGCCCTTTCCCAAAATGTCGGTTAAATAAAAGTCGGTGTCTCCTTGTTATGGTTGATCATTTTAGTAAGAGGACCAAAATTGTTCCCTTAAAACGAGCCTCCGCGAAATTAGTTACTGATTCTATTTTAAATAAATATATTTTAAAATACGGGGCGCCCCTAAAAGTTATATCGGATAATGGTCCTCAATTTGTAAGTAATATATTTGAAGAAATTTGCCAAAAACTGGGCATACGTCATTTAAAAATGGTCCCGTATCGGCCGCAATCAAATATAGTGGAACGGGTAAATAGAAATATAGTGAAAATTATCCCTAGTTATGTTAAAAATTTTCATAAAAGCTGGGATAACTATGTCAATTAATTAGCTTTCGCCCTTAGGACCGCAAAACATGATACGACGGGCAAAACTCCTGCTGCGTTATTTTTAGGCAGAAAGATTATAACGCCGTTAGATAAATTATTTTATGTTCAACAAAGAGGCCCAGAATTTAAAATGGGCGACATAGAAAAATGAATTAAAGAAGCAAAAAAGAACAGTGAAGTAGCACAGAGAAAACAGAAGCTTTATTATGATATGAAACGACGGGGAGTAACTTATAAAGTAGGGAATGAAGTGTTAAAAATTAAGCATTCACTTTCTTCAGCACCAGAAGATAAAACCGCCAAATTTTATCCACGATTTGAAGGACCATGTGTCATAGAAAAAGTAACTCAGGCTGTAGTGATGTTAAAAGCCAGGAATGGTGAAACCTGCACCGCAAACGTTGACCAGATAAAGCCGTTTTATAATCGTAATAAAATGCCAATATTTCAAGATCTTTTGCAGGATCCGGCACGGCAGGCACAAGCTCAAGAGGTGGAACAACGACAATCACAAGGGCAAGCCATGAGTAGACAGCAGCAATTGAAAAGAAAGTTTCCCCGTTGGAAAACTGAAGGTAACAAGAAAAAGAAGCCGTTTCACCGACCAGAAAAGAGAGGGCACGACCACCCCCAGAATGAAGAAGGGAGAGTACGACTAATGCAAAGAGAGCCAGGAGAAATGACAGCAACTATTACCCGGCTCCAAAACGGAAGATCTACCCATCGGATAGGAGTCTACGCAGCAAATGTCGACGAATTGATGAAGGAAGACCAGCTGCAGATGCAAAGAAGCAAGAAAAATTTGAACAGCCAGCAACGAGATCCAAGCAGGAACGAGAGAAAGTTGTCCCGGTTCCGCCAAGACCAGCTGCCATCAAACGGCCAAGACCACAGGCAGAGGCTAAAAAGGTCTTCAAGGGTGACCGAACTGGAAGGAAAAGAAAGCTCATGGAGGAAGGAACCGAAGGGCGAACCCGCACAAGAAGGAAGATAAACCAAACGGTAGTCTTCGCTACTTTCCAGAACTGGGCAGAAAAAAGGATGTCTGAATATCACAAAGATAATTAAAACTTTATGTTACTTTAAAACCTTAAGTTAATTTTTCATTCTTACTGCAAGTGGCAGAATTCAAGAAGTTTTACCTCATGTGAGGCCTACCTTTATCGCCAAAAAGGCGAGAAATGAGTTGTTACCTATTTTGGTATTGTTTTTCAATTACTCGCGAGTAAAACTAAAATTAATGTATAATAGTAATGTGTAAATACTTGAATATTGTAAAACCATTGATAATCTTTGAGAAAGGTACCTTAAGAAAATTGTAAAAATTATTGTATAAAATTTTATTTAAAAGATTCTGGCAAGAAAGAAGTTTTAGTCTGAAAGACTTTTGAAATGTAGTATTTCAATGTAGAAGAATTGGCACTTGCTTGGAAAAGAATAGAAGTTAACAATGTACTACTAATGTATGTTTTAAAATGCGTAAAATTAACGGCATGTTAATATGTCCTTATATACAATGTGAACTGTTATCTTAAAAGTTAAGAAATACTGTGATATGTTAAAAGTGAAAATATTAGAGTAATGCCAAAAATTTTAACTTATTCGTGTGACTGTAAAAAGAGCAAATTATTGTGAATATGTGTTAAAGGTTGAATGAATGTAGTTAGGCTGTCTGATGCTACACTTCAGAGTTACCCACTTTTCAGAATAGTACCTCAGGGTTTAGAGATGAATATAAGGCGTGTTCTGAGGTCTTGTAATGTTGAATTTTAACACGTTAGTGTTTTGATTGCAGGCGGTAGTGTTGAACACTTGTACATAAACACATTCGTGTTTGGTGTTTTCTTTTACAACACATGTCAGAGAGCACGGGGAGATAATTAAATAACGTCATGAATGAAATAAGAATTTTAAAAGGAGAAATATAAATATTCATGTTACTTGCCATTTGATTGTGTAACATTTCATTAAACTAGTTTTCCTTCCAGATTTCAACTAAGAAACTCCTGTTTATAGATGCAGTACAGATGAAAAATCTTGTCTATGGAGTTGATAATGTAAAAACGACTTTTTTAATTTCTATTTCTAGTGAGAAATGTTTGTAAAAGATTGGCCTCGTGTTAGATTCTAGAGCTAAAAGTTTTCAACAAGGTCGTTTTAGACCTCAGTTTCAAACAAATTAACTCTGGCGGGAAGTATGTAAGGATCTTAAGTTTTACTAACGTTTATTTTATTTTAAATCCTTACTATCACTTCTTATTTTCTACTTCCGGCCAGAATTAAAAGCTTTAACTTATTTATGGAAATTTGTCTTGCTAACGCCAAGTACTTAAGTTGTGGCTTTTTGCCAAGCAAGAGCGAGGAAGGAATTATTAGAAGCAGGCCGCTTGCCATAGTAGTTTTACTCGGTTGCTGGTTGCCTTCAAGGCCAGAGGTTTAGTCCTCTTGATAATTTCAAACGTATCGTAGTTTTAGCAGCTCTCTGTACTACATACGGATTTTGTTAAATAACGGCCAATCTTGAAGTTAGGCACTTGTATATTAATCCAAAGTTCGTTTTAGTTAGAGTTTTTAGTTAGAAATTTTATAGTCTTACGTTCAGACCACAAGTGGTTGGTCTCTGTATTCCGAAGTTCCGGAAATCGCTGTAAAGATAGAAAAATAAAGGGTTTTGTATACCCTTCCTGTGTGTATTGTCTACTTCACAATTTATTGAACATAGCTTGAGTAAGCTCCCTGTTCCGAGTCAGGACAGTTCATGTTTCCAAGGCAAGTAAAGGGGAACACAAGTCCTGATAATTGTATCAGGAACAAAGGCACGCAGCCATTGTTTCTAATATATCACTGTTACTATTATTTCTGACATCGGCACTGTTGCCACTCGGAAAAATGAGGGCGATAATTCTGTGCTGTTTTTAAATTTAATGTTTCTCTTGGATACTAGACGTTTGTCGAGAGAAGGCAACGGAAAGTTGATTAATTTATTTATTAGGATAATTAATATTTGTATTAAGGGATATTACTTATTTCATTGTAATTTTTCATATGCAATGCTTTGTTTTTTATAAATTTGTTCTGCAAAGTAAAATTCTTTGCAGTTTTTAAATTTAATGTTTGGTGTTCCCTTTAGACATTTTTCCGGTACATTTAAAAGCCAGACGAAGGCTGACTGCTTAGCGGCTAGTGTTTAATAAAAAAAAAAGGTAACACACAAGATATTGAAAATACGCCCCTTTGGGACGTAATTTAAAATCTGAAACCTTTCAGATCTTTTTTTTTTTTTTTTTTTTTTTTTTTTTTTTTTTGGTAGATTCAATGCTTTTTTTTTTTTATTATTTAGTCCAAAGGGGCTTTGTCCCTGAAGAACTATTGTTTTCGTTTTGCGATTTTGCGTTGGTTTACTATAAATGTCCGTTTGACTTTTCAAACTGTTGCCACCAAATGTTAGAGTCCTGCATTATATCTGAAGAAATTAAATAATGAAAAATCTGCATCAGTGTATGCATATTTCTCACACTGTGCTAAAATAATGGTACCTAGAGCCATCCAATTTTGAATGACGTAATCCTCCTGTGAATATGGGCATCAGGAAGACCAAATGTGAAATTTGGTATTTGTTTTATTATGGATTCCATGTTTTGAAAATATTTAACGAATTTTCGATTAACAAACTCAAGGATTTCGAAGCGAGCCATTGCAACGTTGTCCAGAAAAAAACATTTTTATCTTCATACATAGCGTGACACTATGTATCGGAAATTCTAAAGATATGCTCAATTTAAAATTATTTCGTGATATTGCTGTTGAACTGAATTTGATGGTTTTAATGCGAAGAACATGATATTTGATAAATACAGGTAACAGACAAAATGCTAAAAAAACGCCCGTTTGAAAGTAATTTGAAATCTCAAACCTTTCAGTTTTTTTTTGTGTGCAAGATTTACTTAGTAGCAAACAGGGGTTTTAGTACAAAACGCAAACTTTTAGTTAATGGAGCC
Organism: Stegodyphus dumicola; assembly: GCF_044657685.1. Taxonomy (NCBI): domain Eukaryota; kingdom Metazoa; phylum Arthropoda; class Arachnida; order Araneae; family Eresidae; genus Stegodyphus; species Stegodyphus dumicola. The sequence goes on along the minus strand of NC_140768.1, from coordinate 160,931,379 downwards.
CTAAAGAATATAAGCATAATAACAATAATCAACAAGGAATATAATTTTTTGTTGCATTATCTACGACTGCGTCATTTACTTAATGAATAAAACGTTGTATATTTTGGACTTCTACAAAAGAGTTTCTATTTTTAAAACCATAATGGGCAGCCGCTTGTATTGAATATACCGTTAAATCGAACAGACTTCGCAATATCTGAGATTTAAATAATATAATTTTATGAAACTGAACCTTTTTTTGGAAAGTTTGAAATAAGGTTCTTAGAACTCGGCGCATTTTCAAAATGAAAATCGAGGAAATAGTTGAACCACAAAATAAGTAGCCCGATAAAGCTCAAAGGCGTTTACTTATACGCAGTACCCCCGCCATATGGGTCCACATAGCGAATGGAAAGAAGTTATTAAAGTTCTTTTCAGCCTTCTTTCGAAGCATATATTTTACGGAGAGAATTTACGCTCTGTTGTCTCCAGGAAAATAATTTTGAGAGAAAATCCGTAATCTATGAAACAATATAATATGCTTAAAATACTTTCCTCGTGCAGAAATTATTTTGAACGTGGAAAACGCCAATTTCTTTTTTACGCTGTTTAATTGGATGTTAAGTTAATGGCGTCGAATTATTTGTTAAATGTTTTCAATTTTGCATAAATTTAATTTTTAATTTTGAATTTAAAATCATCTCCCGATTTACAGGGGTGATTCAAAACCACGTTAACCTGACGGCAATAGAAAACACAAAGGAAAGAAAAATAATAATATATGTTATAATTTGTCAGAAAATATACTTAATGTACTAAAAGAACATACTCTAATTAAGGAAAGAAACAAATATTATTAGAAATGAAAAATCTAAGTTATAAATGGAATAGCAGAGGAATACTGTTACGAATTTTTTACACAGGTAAATAATTACAGTGAAATTGTAGTTTCTTTTTTTTTTTTTTTTTCTTTTTTTTTTTTTTTTAAAGCCCAAATTTTTTGGCATTTTGCGTCGAAGACTTTAAATGTCTGTTTCACTTTTCAAATTGTTGCCACCAAATATTATCGCCCTGTGTTATATTTAAAGAAATTAAACAATGAAGAATCTCCATAAATGTATGTATGATTTCGCACTGTGATAAAAAATCGGTACCTAGAGCCATCCAATTATGAATAACGTAATCCTTCACCGAATATGGGCATCTGGAAGCCCTAATTCGGAATCTGGGATTTGTTTTATAATAGATTTCAAATGTTGTAGCACTTCAACGAACTTTTGATTAACAAACTCAAGGATTTCAAAGCGAGCAATGGCAACACTGTACGAAAAAAACATTTTTATCTCATCTTCATTTAAAAATTATTTTGAGATATTGCTATTGAGTTGAATTTTATGGTTTCAGTGCGAAGAACATAATATCTCTACATACTCGTATAATAAGAGTCCGTCTGTGTGTCTTTCGTTTGCGCTGCGCGTAAGCTAATAGACCCACGGCTACGAAATTTGGTACATAGGTGCATCTAGACAAGAGCCAGTGCACCTCGAAACGATTTTTTCGAAATTCGAATTAGAATTTTTTTATTTTATGTTTCTTGACGAAATCGCGTCATTTTGAGACATAATGGACTATAGGAAAGGGAGATTTTACTCTACGTACTCCATTTTCACATCGTCATGAAATGTAGGCACTTAGCTATTTTACGAACTTAAAATAAATTTCGTGTTTGAATAAATCGATTAAATACGAATTTATTTAGCAAAGTGAGCTTAGCACCTTTTCAACAGGATTTTTTTAAAAAACGTTTATGTTTAAAAATGTAAAGTTTATTTTTATTTGATTTTTGGACACGTTAAACTTTTATCCTTGCGACTGCTTTTACAAAAAGAATTTTGGAAAAATGATAATATTTTGTATTTAAAAAAAAAAAAAATTAAATGAAGCTTCCGAGTACACTTCTCACATCTCACATCTTTAAAAATGGGATTTTGGCAACAATTTTCCTTTCTTATTGTTGTTGATAGGTTTTTGATGAAATCGCATCATTTGGAATAGTTTCATTCTTTTAGAAATATGGGTTTGGCAACAATTTTCATCGTATTTCTTATGTCACTGTTTTTAAGAAATTGGCATATTTTATTGCCATTTATATATATATATCCTAGAAATGTATTATATATATATAGAATACATTTTTATTGATGTTTTTTATAAAGTTGTTCTGCAGAGTAAAATTGTGCGCGGAATTTTTTGTTTTTTGAGTTTCTTTCATGTGTTGCTTATTTCACTGTTTGTAAGACATTAAAAAGTTTTGCATGGTTTTTTTTCTTCAACGGAAAGTTGGTTAATTTTTTTATTAGGATAATTAATATTAAGGGATATAGCTTATTTCATCGTAATTTTTTTCTCTTGAAAAATAAGATAAAATATCATTAATTATACTTTGCTTTCAAGAATTTTTTGTTTTTTTGTATTCTTTTATGTTATTTATTGCTCTTTTCACTGTTTTAAAGATATTGAAAAGTTTTGAGTGCTTTTTTAGGAAACAATGTTCTTAATCTCCTTTATACCATTTGAGTTCTTAAGATTTTGCAAAGGAAGTTGGTTAATTTATTTATTAATATTTGTATTAAGGGATATTGCTTATTTCATTGTAATTTTGTTATACGTAATAACTTTTTTTATGAAGTTTTTCTGCAGAATAAAATTCTACGCAGTTTTTAAATTTAACGTTTGTGTTCCCTTCAGCCATTTTTCCGGTACATTTAAAAGCCAGACGAGGGCTGGCAGCGAAGCTGCTAGTTTAATAAATAAAGGTAACATACAAAATGTTAATAAAACGCAATTTTAGGCGTAATGTAAAATCTAAAAGCTTTCCGTTTTTTCCCGTATAATTGCGTATTTATTTTTTTATTAATTTTTTAGACATTTACTTTTTATAATTCTCATAATATTCTAGAATTCACTGATTTTTACCTTGCGGAACTCCTAGAGAAACTGGAGGTTTGAATCACATGAATGGACTGTTTGCATGGTGGGTTTCCTGGTTTTCCCTATGCATAACGTGTGTAAAAGCCAGTTTACCTTAGAAAGTCCTCCACGTTGGCATCCATCCCCAGGCAGAAAGCCCTCAAGGCTTTGCCGTAAACACATAAGCCAAGACAAACATAGAGAAATTCCATGGAATCCCAGTGTTCTATGGCGCACAATTCGGAGAAAACTGGCCTAACAGTCAAACAAATATTCCATTTACCCAGAAATATAAATATTTACAATTATTTGTCTGAAATTGCTTTGTCCATGAAAGACTATTGTTTTCGTTTTGCCGTTTTGCGTCGAAAACTTTAAAAGGCTGTATCACTTTTCAAATAGTTGCCACTAAATACTGAAGAAATTAAATAATGAAGAATCTGGCTCAATGTATCCATGTTTCTCGCATTGTGATAAAACAAAGGTACCTAGAGCCATTCAGTTTTGAATGACGTAAACCTACTGCAAATATGGGCATCTGAAAGCACAAATTTGAAATGTGTTTTATTATAGAATTCATATTTTGTAAAACTTTAACAAATATTTGATCAACAGACTCAAGGATTTGAAAGCGAGCCATGGCAACACTCTACGGGTGGGAAAAAAAAAAAAAAAAAAAAAAAAAAAAAAAACATTTTATCTCTAGCACTCGGAACTGTGTATCGGAAATTCTAAAGATACGCTCATTTAAAAATTATTCTGCGATATTGCTCTTGAACTGAATTTTATGGTTTAAGTTCGAAGACCATTAAATTTAATAAAGGTAACACACAAAACGTTAAAAAAAAAAAGCCCCTTTGGACGTAATTAAAAATCTGAAACCTTTCATATTCTTTTATTTTTTAAATGACAAATATTTTCGCCATATGAAAAGCATGAAAGTAACAAACCTTTTACAGCGAATTTTAACAAATTTCTTATAACAATATGAAAAGCGAATTTTAACAAATTTCTTATAACAATATGAAAAGCGAATTTTAACAAATTTCTTATAACAATATGAAAAGCGAATTTTACAAAATTAAATTTCACAAACATTTCTTATACTAACGACCAAAGACTCCGAAAAAAGCAAATGTCCCTTTTATGTAAATCTTTTGACCGCGTTATTTAGAAAGTGCTTTTTTTTTTTTTTTTTTTTTTTTTTACTTGTGGAAACAAATGTTCTTCATAAAATGTTATTACCGTCTATTTTAGTTCGTCGATGCATGACTGTACGGTTCATGCATGGGTCGTTATGTCCCTGACGTTTTATCATGAATTTTATTGACTTCGCTTTTATAACGTCAAGTTAGGGTTTTAAATTTACTTCCAGAAAATACATTACATTTTGTACGTAACTGAATTTTTGTAGTTTCTTTAAGACTAGAATTCAATAACTGATGGAAATTTTGGGGAAATAAAGTTTTTATATGTAACGAAAAAGGAAAAAGAAATGTTTGTAAAATAAAATATCGCAGCGTACTTTCAAAAACACATGATTACGAATGCATAAAGTCACAGAAAAATAAATTAACCATAGATTTAGAATAGAATAAAGTAACACTATTTGTATTTAAAGAGGTGATAAGAAATTATAGTATTTTTGCGTTTCTGCACGTTTATTGGATCTGGAATTGTAGATTATTTTGAAGCAGAAGACATGAAAACTGAGCAATGCCCTCGCTGGAACTCGAACCATGGACCTCTTGAATACGCACCGAGTGTGCTGACCACTACACTACCAAGGCATGCTAACAAGGCGGGAGAAATACCTCATATACTCTCCCTCTTAAAGGGCGACCGGGGATAAGGACACCAGAGCCGTGTGGACTACCAACGCTGTCGGACGTGTGTCAGTTCTGCTCCTGGTTTTTGTGCTTTTTCGAGTGTTCAAAGTGCCGCCGGAAGTGCGCCGTTAGTGTTAAAGTGTGCGTGAATGTGCAGTGCATCGGTTGATATATCGTTTATGTGTGTGCGCTAAGTATTTCTCTGTGAAATTGTGTTTTTGTGTTATTCACAAAGGACTTCAGGCTGCTGCAATTTTAGCGGACTTTTGTGCACATCCCCTGCCGCCTCCCTACGGAAGGTTCCCGCCGGCCAAACACGTGGCACCGAGGTAGGCCTAACTTTTTCGATGGAATTTTTCGAAGTCCAGAAATTGGTCAATTGTTTTTAAAAAATTAATTTCTCAGCACCTAATTATGTTAAATATACATGGTTTTCATCAAAATGATCAAAATTAAAAGTTCTTTCTTTGTATAATATTTATATTACTGTATCATTGATATTTAACGAGTTAGGTCATAAATTTTATATTTATGTCTACTTCTGATTTACCTTGCACCCTGTATACTAGGATTAACTCTACTTTTAATTTATGTTAGCTCCAAAGGGTTTGTCCTTTTGGCACTTCATTTTTGTCAATGTTTGAACATTTTCGAGACGCAGAACTTTTTGTCGAAATCTTGTTTTCTATCATTTATATTGATAAAAATAGTGTTTTCAGCATATTTATTGACTTTTTGACTGTTTTATATTATTCCTTATGAACTGTATTTCTTATGTCATTTAATTGTTTTTATTAGACTTTAAATGTTTTATATCGTTGTAACGGTGCTTAACATCATAGTTTTCTTTTACTTTTGCTTGAGTTCTTATATACTTTGTGTTATAAGTGATATATATAGATTTTTATTTATATGCGATATATATAGATTTTGATTTATATGTGTAACAATGTCACGATCATCTGTTGCACATGTAGACACAGTACCTATTGAGGATTTTGACCCATTTGAACTGATTACTACCGAACAATTGTATAGTGATAAAGTTAATCTATTGTACACTTGTATACACTCTATTGCTACTACATTCCGAGGTGGTAAGCATATTCTACGATCTGAATTACGAGATAAATTGACCCGGTCTTTAGACGCTCTCAAAGAGCTTGCCTTACAGGGTCCGGATTACATACCTCCGCCGACTACAGCTGACGCGGAAGTAAATACTTCTACTTTGGTGTGTTGTGAACTTCTGCATCAACAACCTCTGCCTATTGCAACTATACACGATTCCACTGTTCTCACGCCTGTTAAATCTTTGGCTTCTGCCTCGACTGTAGCACCTGCATCATCTGCTGTCTCTTCAGCCCAATCACCTTTTACTTTTGCAGAAGTGGTTCGACAGCCAGTACAACCTAGCATTATAATAAAATCCAAATCAAAGAAAACAGCTGCTCAACTACGTCAGGACCTACAGGTTCACGCACCGCTTAATAAGCTTCAAGTTGCTGTCCAACGTATTTCTTCTCTTCCTCAAGGTGGTTTAGAAGTCTTTTGTCGATTTCCATCTGACATTTCTCGCCTTGAACATAAACTTCAAGATACAAATCTGGACATTGCTGTAACACGTCGCCAGCGTCGTAAGCCCAGGTGTGTGATTCGAAACGTTCCTGAAGATCTTTCATCTGACGATTTGATAGCTGAATTAAGTGCAGCTGCTCATATACAAAACAATGGAATCCGACCTTTGTTTAAACTTAAAGAACGTACCCCTAAAAGAGTACGCTGGATTGTCGAATGTGACTCTACCACTTTCCAGGCAATCATCGCAGTTCGAAAGCTCTTCTTCGGTTGGAATGCACTTCCCATCTCGGAATTTCTGGGCATCCTCAGATGTTACAAGTGCCAGCAATATAGGCACACGCAGGAGCGCTGTACATCACCAACCGTGTTCTGTGCCTATTGCGCTGGCCCCCACAGTCTCAAAGACCGTCACGCCGAACTACCGGAGTGTATCAACTGTCGAGACAGCAACCACCATCATGGCACCTTGTATGACTACCGACACCCTACCTATGCTTCAGAATGTCCATCATATCAACGCAGAGCAGAATACATTCGAAGTATCACCCAATACTAGAAGTACTTCTACCAGCTCTTCTACAATTTCTAATACACTGCCTTCACACAGTAATGCTAATTCCTCTACTCCTTCTGGTGTCAAAAGTTCTGCCATGAATCTAGATTTTACTCCAGCTCTTGAACGTATTAATTTTATCCAGATCAATTTACAAAAATCTTGTGCTGCTACTGCACATGCTGTTGATTACGCAGTTAATGCTAAAGCCGATATATTAATTGCTCAAGAACCCTACACGAGGGATGGTAAGATTGTGGGCTTTCCACTACGCTGGTCGATATATCAACATGTAAATAAGGCAGAGCCTCCTAGAGCAGCAATCGTAATTCTTAATCCCTTATGGTCTCCACTTGTTCTCAAGACTGATCGTGACCATGTGGCTATATTACTGGAATTAATTGATATTAAAATTATCCTTTATTCCATTTATACTCCACCAACAGCGTGATTGGAATCAGCACTTCTATTTCTAGAATATATCTGGCAACATTATCCAGTGCCACATAATATTATAGCGGGCGATTTTAATGCCCATAGTACAATATGGGGTTATCCTCAAACAGATGTTAGAGGTCGTCTTCTAGAGGATTTTCTTAACTCAAATAACCTAGTCCTTCACAACACTATTGATGCTCCTCCGACCTTTGAACAAGCTTCTACATATGGATGGCCTTATCTCACTATATCCACGCCTCCAACAGCTGTCTATGTACAAAATTGGACGGTTGATGATATCAGTGGCCTATCAGATCATAAGTATATTCTCTTTCAATTAGAGCATACAACCAGTACATCTATTGTCCGTTCGCTATCGGCTGCCTGGGCATAAAATTGCTGCCTTTCGTCGTCGTGTTACTGCACGTCTTTGCAATTTAGATCCACATTTGCATCGTTGCACGACGTCAACGGAGTTGAATGAATTCACAGTCCATCTAATGACATCGATACAGGCAATTTGTAATGATCTTTTGCCGCAACGACATACAAAGAAATTGCAATCAATTACCTGGTGGAACTCTTCCTTAGGACAACAACAGCAGAAATGCAGATCTTTGAGACGGAAGCTCAAGCAATCGCGACGTCTCGGCACCTCAGACCGACTATTAGAAGTTTACCGGCGCGAACGCGCCCGATGTAAAAAAAATGATTCTACAGGCTAAGCTTCAATCTTGGCGTGATTTTTGCACCAATAATACCGAAACTTATGGTTTACATCATAAGTTAGCATCGGATAAATTATTCAAACCTGCGGTTTTGCATTTTCCTCCACCATCACAAGCCTCACCTACGATCTGCTCTACGGAAGAAATAATTTCTAACCTTCTGGATGACATTTTCCCAATGGATGATGCTTCAGCAGATACACATCTTCAAGCTGACATTCGCCGGAATACATCTCCTCCTAATAATACACCAGATCCTGACTTCACGCTTTCAGAAATCTCTTATGTAGTTAATCATCTTCCAAAGAAGAAAGCACCTGGATTGGATGGTGTGGATTATGGCATTATTAAAGTTATTACCTATCTAATTTATCCTTCTTCCGTGACTTCTTTAACAAGTTTTTCCGCACTGGTACGTTTCCACCTGAATTTAAGGTTGGTCAAGTTATTCTCCTTTTGAAGAAGAACAGGGATGCCCATCTCTCAACATCATACCGTCCTATTTGCCTTTTGTCTGCTATGGGCAAGGTGTTTGAACGGCTAATAGTACAACGCCTTAAACATCATCTTCATAACACCAATTTTCTTTCCGATCGACAGTACGGTTTTCGTGCTGGTAAGACCACATTGCATGCTCTGAAGGATGTTACCGATGCCATATATACGAATAAACTGGCTGGCTAACACACGGCCTTTATCAGTGTCGACTTGAAGTGCGCCTTCGATACCTTGTGGTGACCGGCCATTATTCAAGCCTTGCAACAAGCCAAGTGCCCTGTTAATCTCTTCCAGACCTTCAGCAATTATTTGTCGAAACGCTCTCTTATTTTTGTCCATAATAACGGTCAAGTCCATCGTTTGCAGAATCGAGGTTGTCCACAGGGCTCCTGTGCGGGACCTGACTTATGGACCCTCACTTTCAATCAAATTCTAGCTGCACAATGGCCTGCACATACATCTACTTATGCCTGTGCCGACGATGTCGCTTTTATTGTCCGTGGCAAAACAAGAGAAGAGCTTCAACGCCATGCTCAAGAAACGTGCAACCTTTTTTCTACACTATGTCTAAATATAAATCTACAGATTTCTGAAGAAAAATCTTTTATACTCCTGATCCCGAAAAAGGGTGGATCTCTGGCACATTGACCCCGCATCGATATTAATAATAAAAGAATAAAGATTGTTCGTCAGTTAAAATACCTTGGCATTGTCTTTGACGATAAATTGAACTGGGCACAACATCTTTTGCACATTAAAAAGAAAACTTATAACATAGCATATAGACTCCGACAGATGAGTGGTTTTCAGTGGGGGCTTAACCCCCATATACAGAAACTTCTGTACCAAACGGTTATTGTCCCCATTGTGACCTATGGAGCAGCTGTTTGGAGTCAACCAATACAGGGCCGTAAAGTAAGGTCTCTCCAATCAATCCAACGTTCTTTTCTTCTCAATATATCTAAAGCCTTTCGAACGACTTCAACTAGTGCCCTACAAGTAATAACTGGTCTTCTGCCTCTCCATCTCCGAACGGAACAGGAGGGAGCACGACAACTACTTAAATTGCTAAATCAACAGGTCACCTTCTATGGCGAACATTATTCTCCTGAAGATTATGAACGACCCTACAATCGACTACGTCTCCATCCAGCTGCTTATGGACTTGGTGTTCATGTAACATTACGTGAATCTACACAACTGCCTGATGGTGATTATTATATTTACACTGATCTGTCAAAAATAGAAGATAATACTGGTTGTGCTTTTGCAGTTTTTCACCATGGCACTTTATTGCATCAATGGAAAGCACATCTCCATGGACATAACAGCGTGTTCCAGGGAGAGGCCTTTGCCATCGTCAATGCCACTAAATATATTCTGGAACATCAAATATTGAACTGCTGCATTGTAACGGACAGTCAGTCGGTCTTGGCTGCTGCAATGAATCCTGTGCATCCATCAATAATAATTTCGCAACTTCAAGAAATACTTCGATTAGGTGCTCACCTTAATATTCAAATGTTTTGGACACGTGCTCATATGGGCACAATTGGAAATGAACTTGCTGATGAATTAGCTAAGCAAGCGGCCATGAACGATGATGCTATTAATTCTCCTTTAGCTTGGCCCATATCACATTTTCTTCGGAAACTGCACCTACAGTCAGTTATGCAATGGCAGGTCCTCTGGGATGCAGAGGATACTGGCCGCAGAGCGCATTATCACCTGGGCTATGTTGATGAGACTCGTCTTCTTGCCAATTCACAATTGGTAAGATATGTCACAGGTCACGGGCCTCTTCCCGTATATTTTGCCCGCTTTAACATCACATCAACTGATCAATGTGTTTGTGGCCAGGCGGGTACGCCTGAGCATTATGTATCCTCTTGTGAACTTACACGAGAACTGCATATCCCTTTTCCTGCTCAACATCAGCAGGCTTTTAGTAAGTTTTTAATCAAACAACGACATCTTGTTCGGAAACTGACTGCCATCATGTCAAAACTTATGCATCTTGGTACCGACTTATGTCAACCTGTCTAATTACTTGCTGTTCCTACACCTTCTATATTATATGTCAAATTGTTTCATTTACTGCATTTATCAATTAATTTAGCTGTATTGTTACCATATCCTTTGCATTTTGAATTAGTATGTTGTCATTTATTGTCTAGTGTTGTTTCAATACTGTTAGTAATACGAATTATGCTGCACTATGTAACACAATTTATCTGTGATTTCTATTACTTGCACATATTATTTACTGCATACTTAATTTGCAGTTTCTTCTGTATTGCATTTGTACTCATATTTATATCATTTGTATTAGTTAAGTATTGGTTCATCATAAATGCATCTGTTCTGTACTGAATTTGTGTTGCATTCATATTTAACAGCATATTATAATTTTTGTGTTGCATTCATATTTGTGTTGCATTTATCTTCAATAATTTGTGTTGCATTCATATTTGTGTTGCATTTATCTTCAATAATTTGTATTGCATTTATCTTCAATAATTAGTGTTGCATTTATATTTAATAGCATATTATAATAGCATATTTAATAGCATATAGAATTATATTGCACTCATATTCAAATGTTGCATTTGTACTAATATTTATATCATCTGTATTACTTAAGTAATGGTTCATAATATATGCATCTGTTCTGTACTGAATTTGTGTTGCATTCATATTTAATAGTATTTGTATTTCTTATGTGCTGATTTATATAGATTGCATTGTTACATACTGAATTAGTAATGCATTTGTCGTGTCCTGCCCTTATCCTCATATTATATTCTTCATTTTTATAATGTGCTGATTCATCCTGATTGCATATATTATGCACTGACTTTGTATTGTCTATTATATACTGAATCTGTATATATTTCTATTCACAGTATTTGTTATGTGCTGAATTCTATCGATCACATTGTTATATACTGTATTTGTACTGCATTTGTAGTGTACTACCCTTATCTTTCTATTTATATTATTCATACTAGATATGTGCTGATTCATCTTGGTTGCATTTATTACATACTGAATTGTATTACCTCTCATATACTAAATTTGTATCGCACCTGCGCTGAATTTACATTATCTATTATATTTTGCATTTATATGAGTTCATCTTGATTAGATTAATTATGCACTGAATTTGTATCACTTATTATATTTGTATTACTTGTTCTATACTGAATTTATAATGCATTTGTATTTATTTTATTCGTATTTGTTTTGTGCGGTTTTATCTTGATTGCATTTCTACAGCATTGAATTTGATTTACCTGTTATCTATTGCATATTGTCATTTGTAGTGTACTATTTATATTTATATTATTCGTATTGGTTAAGAGCTGATCCATTCTGATTCTATTTATTACGCATTGACTTTGTATTACCTGATTTATACTGACTTTTTATATTATTATTTATTTATTTATTTTTTGTATTGTATCGGTTATGTGCTGATTAATATTAACTACATTTTCATATACTGAATTGGTAACGCATTTATAGTGTACTGCCCTTATACTTACTCATATTTCTATTACTCACATGCACTCATATCTTTGATTTGTATTTGTTATGTACCCATGCCATTACTTTATCCTCCCTAATGTACTCTGGCCTATTTAATATATTTAATTTTGATTCAGATTTAGTATTATTGTGATGTCATTAACCAGTAATAGGCCTATTCTGTCTTATCGTGATGACCTTAACTTATAACACGCCCTCTGTGTTCTGTACTCATTTTCCTGTAACTTGCTTTATCTTCTAATGTTGTAATCTTTACCTCTTATTGTTAAATTTGTACAATCCTTGATATATTATTAATGTACTTAATTGTATCTCTCTATGCCCTTGTTTGGCCATGTAAATATTTCTTTTATAAATCTGACGCCTGGGCGACGGGGTGTGGGTCCCCTATGGGCCTTTGGTTCGTTGAACTGCCCTGGGTGGATCCGGCGTTGGGCCTGGTCTCTCTGTGCGCGGCTCTCATGTGGCCTCTTTGGCTGCTCTAGATCTTGGGGGGCGCGGTGCTGAACTCATTCACCCTATGATAAAGGTTCAGTGCTCGCGTCTTCCGTCAATGGAATGGAATGGGATAAGGACACCCAGTCTCCAAATCCTGGTGGTGGAGAATCATAATCCACCAACTTGTTTAGTTCGGGCGCCACTGAGACACTAGAGACATTATTCTCATTTTGAAGCAGGAGAGATGAAGAATGGGCAATGGCCTCACATTCGGGGTGTGTAATAATTCTGAAGCTAAGACTGAGGCGGTTCTAGTCATTGTGAGTAAAATAACTTAATTATTTATTGACAAATTGCTTTTGTTCTAGACAGACACACTGAGAAAAAGCACAGATAAATTTGCGTAGCAATTGAACTTTTTCTTAAAGAACTACATCGTAGCTCTTCCATTTGTGAAATATATAAGTAAAAACGTGCAAACGTGCATTTCCTCTCTCCTATCTGCATGCCTTCGTGATGTAACGGTTACCACACTCGGCGCGTAGTCGAGAGTTCCAAGTTCGAGTCCCAGCGAGGGTATGGCTCAATTTTCCTGTCTCCTGCTTCAAAATTTTTTAATGACTCAACAGTGGCGCCCGAACGAAGAACGCGATGTTCAATGATGCGTCATTACCAGAATTTGGCGACTGGGTTAACTTACCCACAATCTAAGAAGGCGGGAGAAATACCTTATACACTCTGCCTTTTAAAGTTCGACTGAGGATTAGGAGACCCAATCGCCAAATCCTGGTGGGGGAGAATTATCACCCACCACATTTTCTAATTCGGCGCCACTGTGCAGACATCAGAATTATTTCGCAGCAGAAGAGATGAAAAAATGAGCAATGCCTTCGCCGGGATTCGAAACAAGGACCCCTCGAATACGCGCCGAGCGTGCTGACCATTACACCACGAAGGCATGCTAAGAAGGCGTGAACCTTATAGCCTCTATGTGTGTATGTATGCAACATTTTATATTAGCAGAGTTTAACACGATTTTTTAAAGACAAAAATCCATTCAAAATATGGAAAACATATTATTACGGATTTTGTATTTAATTATTTAATTGTTATTAAAATTGTTTTATATCCCCGTGCAATGCAACAAGAGACTTATTTGAAGAGAAAGCTACGCCGGGAAAATTAAAATACAGGAGCACGCTCATTTAATATTTAATAAATAGATATCTCGTAATTGTTCTCTTTTGGTATGCAGAAAAATGGAGAAAATACCAGAATATTCTCGTGCATTTAAAATGTTTATAAAAGCTGGAGGAAAACATCTCAATTCAGTTGTTTACTTATTGCTGTCAATAAATGCAGTGAAATCGGATTATCTTTCTCCGTTTTGAATTAAGTTCTGTTGAACGTTTTAGTAGTTTAAAATATAAACTACTGTGAAATATTGCAATATTGCACGAATATCTGAGGAAATTTCAGCATTTGGTTTTATTTGTTGTGATAATAATAAATTTTATTCACTTTTCATCGGACTTGTGCATTTAATTTATTACCAAACGGTACGCACGCAACAATATCAAATATATCATGTGGTGTTTGTAGTAAACTGTTAAAAATGCATAGATTTGTTCTCATTAATATTATAATGGATATTCTTAGAGCTACCCACTGCAGATTTATATTTCGTTAGAGATCGTAAAATGGCATTATTAAATCGTTGCCAGTTGGATAAAATATGTATAATATTAGCAACTACGCAGCCAGCCTTCGTCTGGCTTTTAAATGTACCGGGAAAATGCCTGAAGGGTAGATCAAACGCTAAATTTAAAAACTGCGCAGAATTTTACTCTGCAGAACTAATTCAAAAAAACATCTTTATAAATGTATTACATGTAACAAAATTACAATGAAATAAGCAATATCCCTTAATACAAATATTAATTTTCCTAATAAATAAATTAACCAACTTCCCGTTGCCTTCTCTCGAGAAACGTTCAGTATCCGAGAGAAAAATTAAATTAAAAAGCTGCACAGAATGATCGCCCTCATTTTTCCAAGTGGCAACAGTGCTGATTTTCAACAGTCAGCAGCCCAGTATACAATTGAATGAAAAAGCTGTTGCCAAAACCCCAATTCTAAAAGAATGAAATTATTCAAAATGATGCGATAAAATCGAAAAGATAAATTAAAAAAAAAAAAAAATCGGATTCGAATTTTGAAAAAATCGCTTCGATGTGCAGTGACTCTTGTCTGGATGCACCTATGTGTCAAAATTCGTAAGCCCTGGATCTATTGACTTACGCGCAGCACGAACGAAAAATACACACACTCTTTCTTTTATTACACGTTGAAATTAAAGCGCAACATTAATAAAACAGAATTGCGACAAATTGTCTTCACTCTAAAGCAAATTGTATAAATAACATAACGTTTCATAAAAGTATTTTTGACAGCATGCACAATGACGCGAATTTTTAAGTGTCTGTTTTACTTATAATGATATGACTGTTTTTTGTTTTCGCTTTATAACATTGGAGAAAACAGAAGCAGCACAAAAATACCTTGTGACACAAATGCATTTATTACAGTTACACAAATGCATTTACTACAGTTACACAAATGCATTTACTACAGTTACACAAATGCATTTATTACAGTTTCTGCAAGCGTCATTTTACCAAACAACCCCATATACACTTACTCATAATACGTAGAGGGGTGATGCTGCAGAAACGGAAACTTTGAAGTAAAAGTGAATAATTTCGGAGAATTTAAAGTACAAATTAAAAATCTGTATTAGTTTTAAGCATTTACATGAGACATTAATTTCATTAATTAATTAAATGAATTAATTATTAATTAATGAAATGAATTATTAATTAATGAAATGAATTATTAATTAATGAAATTAATTAATTAATTTCAGGAGACAATTTTGAATTAAGCGGATCAAGATAGGCTTGTCTAACGATTTCGCAAAATGATGATTTTTGTTGCTGATATACAAACCGCAGGATTAGCTTTAACTGCATTATTAGCCTTAATTATTAATTGCATTATTAACCCAAAGGGCGTTCGCCCAGAAGGGCTATTAATTTCGTTTTAGCATTTTGTGTATAATCACTATCTACGACGTATGACTTACCAAATTGTTGCCACCAAATGTTAGAGCCCTGTGTTACAGAATTTAAATAATGAAGAATCTGCATAAATACATGTGTGTTTCTAGCATTGCGATAAAATGACGGTACTTAGAGCCATCCAATTTTGAATAACGTACGTCTCTATTCGAATACGAGCATCTGGAAGCCCTAATTTAGAATTTGTTTTATTATCCATTTCATATTTTGTTACACTTCGACGAATTTTAGATTAACAAAGTCAACGATTTCTTTCAAAGCGAGCCATTTCAAAACTGCCTGGGGGGGGGGGAAAGAATGGCAAAAAACACACATTTTATCTCCAGCGCTCCGAGACTGCGTATCGGAAATTCTAAAGATATGGTCATTTAAAAAAAAGAATGGGATACTGTTGCCGAACTGAATTTTATGGTTCAAATACGAAGAACATGATATTTCACTAGTTCAGCGTCTCGCTAGTTTTTCATTAACCCAAACTGAGTTCAACCTCATAAGGTTTAGTTCCAAAGCTTTCCAAAACTGTCTTTACGTTGGTTCACTATAAGTGTATGTTCACTTGTAAAACTGTTGCCACTAAATATTAGAGCCGTTTATCATATTTGAAGAAATTATATAATGAAGAATCTGCATCAATATATGCGTGTATAAAACTTGCTACGTTTATGATCACGAATTTACGACTCTATTTTTCACGAGTTGGGAGAGCATCAAATTAGTCAAGAATATACTAGTATAATCAAGAGTCAATATACCATTTTCACGTAGAGACTCAACTTGAAAATAAGAACTTCCAGTTGAAACACAGAAATATTTAATGAAGAGCTTATGTACATTATTTACATTATTCAAAACGCAAAATTTGCATATAATATAAATTTCTCCATCATAGGGCCAAGATTAGGTTATCAAGAACAATTATTATAATTGTTGATTACCGCTATGCGGCCAAGAACAGATCATTTCAAGCGTCGCACTCAAACTAAACTAAAAGAGTTATTACATTCTTTCTCTGCCGCCAGTCACGTGACCTAGTCGGCGACAGACGATAAATAATAAAAGAAAAATTGGTTCCATCGGAGGGAAAAAGAAATCATTTCAACAATGCGTGTTTCTCGCATTGTGATAAAACAACAGTACGGACAGCCATCCAACTTTGAATAACGTAATCCTGTAGTGAGTATGGGCATCTGGTGTGTATTTGTGTATTTAATTATGGAAAAGCACACTAGGGCTATCTGCCTAAAGGGAAGGGATGCCTTCGTGGAGGACTTTCTAAGAGAAACTGGCTCGTATACACGTTACACATGGAGAAAGGAAAGAAAACGCCTATGCAGCCAGCCCGTTCGCGGGATTGGAACCTCGGAGCGAACTACCAGTGTTCAGCGACTTTACCGCTCGGTAGCTGGTGGGCTTATGGGCATCTGGAAGCACAGATTTGGAATTTGTTTTATGATCTATTTCATATTTTGTAACGCATTTACGAGTTTTTGATTAAGAAACTCGATGATATCAAAGCGAGCAATGGCAACACTGTCCAGCCCCCCCCCCCCCGAAAAAAAAACCTTTTTATATCCAGCACTCGAGTCTGCGTATCCGAAATTCTAAAGATATGCATTTTTAAATATTTTGTGATAGTGGTGGGATTGAATTTGTGTGATACTGAATTTAATTTTATGGCTTAAGCGCGAAGAATATGATATGTAATAATAAAGGTAAAACAGAAAACCTTGAAAAAAGCTGTTTGGGTGCACTATAAAATTCAAAAACTTTCAATTTTTTAAAAAAAATTATTTTATTTTTTTATTTAATTATATTTTTAATCATGTTATTTCAATGTTAGAATACCAGAATTTTTTTGATTAACTTTGCATAAGAGTTCTAATTATAAGCGGTTTTGATTTTTTTCAAAAAGGGACATCGGTAAATGCTAAAATCGCTGAACAGTGGTAGCTCCAACCTGAGTTCGAATCCAGACGAACGGGCTTGGTTTGCCTCATGTGTAAATTCCTCCGCGAAAGCATCTCTCCTCTTAGGCCTAGTGTGCTGTGCAATAATCAGCTAAACCAAACCAATCGGCGAGCCCTGAGTCTATGATGTAGCAATTCGCAAATTAGCGCTCTAAGCGATCTGTCGAATTCCACTACACTCTCGCTAGTAACTATACGGTTACAGTTGACTTGAAAATTATATACTGGCATCAGCCATGAAAAGAATTTCCTTTAAATTCTTTCTTCCTCAGAATTACAGAATAAATAAATAAATAAAAAATCTGAAAGGTTTCAGATTTTAAATTACGTCCAAAGGGGATTTTTCAGGACATTTTTTGTGTTACTTTTATTTACTAAATATCATGTTCTTCGCATTTAAACCATAAAATTCAATTCAACAGCAATATTGCAAAATAATTTTAAAATGAGCCTTTCTTTAGAACTTCGGATACACAGTCTCGCGCGCTGCAGATAAAAATGTTTCTTTTCTTTCCGTACAGTGTTGCCATTCCTCGCTTTGAAATCGTTGAGTTTGTTAATCAAAAATTCGTTGAAGTGTTACAAAACATGAAATTGATAATAAACAAATTTCAAATTCATATTAGAGCTTCCACATGCCCATATTCTATCGTAGATTACGTTATTCAAATTTTGATGGCTCTAGGTATCGTTGTTTTATCACAATGCGAAAAACATACCTACGTTTATGGAAATTCTTCATTATTTAATTTCTCTAAATATAATACAGGGCGATAATATTTGGTGGCAACAATTTTAAAAGTAAAACAACGCTTATCGTGAATCGACGGGAAATGCCAAAACGAAATTTTCAGTCCTTCTGGGCAAGTTACTTCTTTGAACTAATAAAAATTTTATTATTATTCTTTATTTATTTATTTTACCTGAAATGTAAATTAAATTTTCACAATTTCTTTATTACGGCCTGAATCACATTTTCATTATAGTTTAATATTTGGTTTTATTCTTCTCAGGATCTCAGTGTTTATGTTTTTATGTATGCTACAGAAAGAATTTCAATTTTCGCGTTTATCTTATAAATTCCGGGAAAATTTTGCAAATAAATTGCACAAACTGCTGCAACTTTAGGCGAAACTAAAATAGAATTTGTGTTCAGACTAAGCAAAGAAATGAATTCCATATCGAATTATCATATATATTCAAACGCAGATGCGAATTTTTCGTAGTAAGTTTAATAAAACTGAAGGTTATTAAAAAATTTAACTATGCGAAAGTTTATTTGCATTACATTACTACTGAACACCGGGCAGATATTCTGCAAAATACTGAAGAAACGTACTTTATTCTTGTAATGCAAATTATATATTTCAGAATCACAATTACAGACCAAAAGTAAGAAATTTAGAAGCAATTTTACAAAGACACAGAAGATGTGAAACTTAAAACCAGTAAATTTAAAATTCACTAGAAATACGCAAGGGAATTTGAAATTTACTGGTTTTGAATTTCACTTCCTTGTGGAACTGCTTTTAAATGTTTTACGTTTTGTCCATATATATGTGTGTGTACATGTTTTAAACGGTATAAAAAAATTCTAGTTATAAGTTAAAATGATAAACAATTTTTCTTTACATGTTTTATAAATCTGCACACAGCGTGTAACGTCTGTGGATCAAATAATATAATTCCTTATACCTCACTGAAAACGCTATTTATAATATTTTAGTGAAAAAAGACAAAAATGAAATAAGGGACATATTTTAACATAAGCAAAGCGTGTTAATTAAAATAAATCTTACAGTTTTAACCATACTTTTTCTAGGCGTTATGATGCTTTATGCGTTGTCATAAAACGGTTAGTAATTTAACAAAAAACAAAAGGAACTTGTACAAAAATGTTAAAAGTATGATATTTTTATAGATATTTTCAAAAAGGTAAGGTATATCGGAATGTAAGTGAGAAAAAAAATTCTTATGTATACACCACATGACTTCCTTGTACGGAATATTAAATTATACGCATTTTTTCTTGAATTTCATTTAAACTTATTGGATGGAATTAAATCTACCTCGTCGATAGCGCAAAAACCACAATCGAATAAATGCACTCTTTAAAATTCCCTCTATTTATTTCCCATAGGGACATTCTGGAGATAGGTCCACTTAACAGCGTTACATCTCTGCCAGTTTATAACTTAAAATGCACAAAATTTATATCATTTGAAAAATTATATAATCGTTGCTACATATTCTATTGAAATACTATAATAAATCTAAAACGATGCATAAAAGAAATTAGGAAAGAAAAAAGAAACAGTTTTTCACAGACGATATCAATGTTTCTCATTCAATTAATTCAGTTCTCACTTCGCGACAAGGCAAAAATAAATAAAAACTCAAAATATCTATATTAAAAATTACGAAGTAGATCTAAAATGCTTATTTCTTCGAATAAATTACAGAATGGATTAAGCATGATTTAATTTGCAATAATAAATGAAGGCGTTATCTTTGGTTTTGCGAAGCTTAGTTTCTCTAGATCTGCATCAAATTTACTATTGTGCTAAGTTTCAAATATAAACAGGCATGGCCGCCATGGCTAAAATAATAAGGCTTAGCTTCACTTAAAACAACTTGTAAATTGTTTATAATTCTATAAATATTGCATGCAGGTTAACTAAAGTCATAAAAACTTTAACCGGAAGGTAAAAAAGAATAATATAATTCAATCATTTTTAAAGCAAAAAATGCACAATTCAAAAACATATAAGAATAATAAAACTGAAATCGCTCAGCCGAATAACAGAGTGGATATACATACATTTATATACTTTTGGTGTGGCCGATTGCAACCAAAATGGGAGGTGCACATCCAAACGTTATAGCAGTCCTATGTACAAAATTTTAACGTTCTGAAGCTACTCGTTTTTGAGTTATGGCAGATGCGTACATGCATACTTACGCACAGACGCCAAAAAAAAATTCTCTTCAGAATTTATTTTAAATTATTTTTATAATTTTTGGGGGAAAATGAGTCTTTTGTCCTGTCCTTACGTACAGATGTCACGGCAAAACATCGTTAAATTGCATTCGATAGCGGTTAAAATGGATGTTTTCTTTGAGACATGATACTCGAAATTTTTCGCGATTACCATACTTTGTATTTGTATACTTTGTATTTCGTATACTTTTTATTTGTACATATGTATATGTACATATGTACATAGCCTTTGTATTTGTACATATATTATGTATACTTTGTATTTGTACATATATTATGTATACTTTGTATTTGTACATATACTTCGTACAAGGAAGAAAAAAGGGACTTCGATCTCTCTAAAATTACAGGAGAAGAAATAATAGAAGGGTAAAAGATATTTTTGCGCTTATGCAAGTTATGTTTTTTGTAAATTTCTGCTGCCTTTGAAATATTTCATTTAATTCTCCTGAAAGGAAAAAAAAAAGGCTTTCTAAACAAAGAGGATTTTTTTCCTGTCATTTTTTACAAAAAGTCTTTCTATCATTGTTTAAATCTTTCATATTCCTCTTTTTCTCATCCTACATCATCTAAGTTATATTGGAATTTCAGAATAGATTTCTCTACTAGCGCCGCTGTCGTCTTGGGCGTCAGATTGACTGTGTTTTTTTTTTTTTTTTTTTTTTGTTCTTAAGAGATGGTTTGAGATGTGTATATTTTCCTTTTTGCGTCGGCGTATATTTGAAACATTTTTATCTCGCATCGAAAGAATGAGATATATGTGTTCTGAGTGACTGCATAGCGAGATTAAGGAGATACCCGAGTGGTCTATAAATCTGAAACATATTAAAAAACTTTTTAAGATATAGTTTCGGTAGCAGGTTATGTCGGAAAAGAGAAATCATGCTATACTTACTTGAGGTCGAATGAATTCTTAATTTTAAATTTTCGTAACTTAGCTATTAAATCACTGGCGGCTCGTGGCTAAAATTAGTGGGGGTGCTGTTCCAAAAAAAAAGTAACCTTTGTTTTAAAATTATGTAAAAGGAAAAAAACATATATAAAAAGAAAATTTATTTTGAAACTTCATGAAATCTTACAAGAAAAAAATGAAACATTTCTTCATAACTTTAACCAAAATTATTACAGTTCAATCTTTGTCTATGTGTGTGTGTGTGTGTATTTAATTATGGCAAAGCACACTAGGGCTATCTGCCTAAGGGGAGGGATGAGTTCGTGGAGGGACTTTCTAAGGGAGACTGGCTCGTATACACGTTACACGTGGGGAAAACCACGAAAACGCCCATGTAACCAGCCCGTTCGCGGGATTCGAACCTCGACCGAACTACCAGTGTTCAGAGACTTTACCGCTCGGCCGCTGGTGGGCCTCAATCTTTGTCTAATCATTTAAAAATGAAATCTATATCTCTCGTTTTAATTTGAGCGAAAAGCTCAATAATTTTCTCCTCGATCTCTGGATGACAACTGAGGAAATTTTTCTTTATTGAAAGCAATGCAAGCGCATTTCCTAGTGCTTCTTAGAAAATTTTTCATTCTTTTCAATGTTGAAAAGGAGCGTTCTGCCTCTGATGTAGTCATGGGAACTATCAAAAGAATTTTTATCAGTTTCGTAATTTCACTGAGAACATCATCTATATTATTTTCGAAGATAAATTTCAGTAGCTCAATTAATTTGCAGTATTCATGGATATTCAGACAAACAATAGAATACTTTTCGTTAAGTTTCAAGCTTTTCTTTGCCAATCATTGGATATGCTCCAGTGGTCAGTACTATTTCTTCTGTAGAATGTTCATTCCTAAAACTAAGCATTTCTTGTTAAACAATTTAGCAGCTGCTAAGTGTTTAGTTGAAGAATATCTGTGCATTATATCAATACATAGTATAAAGTCACATATTTCCTTAGCTTCTGCCATCAGTATCTTTGAAAAATTCTTACAGTACCTCGAGTTTCTCAATTCTAAAATAGCAGTTTTGGAAACTTTAAACACAGTAATTTCTCTAGATTGCATTTAGTTGTATATTATTTCAACATGAGGTATCTGATAAAAAATCTCTAACCAAAATTTGAAATTATCATCATTTAGATATTTTAAAATTCCTGTTGCTTTTGCAATAGTTTGATCTGCATTTGATGTTGACTGAATTTCAGTAGGGCAATTTTTTAAAAGTTGCAAATTTTCATGAAATCTGTTTATGGTCCGTATGATGAAATATCACACGCGCGGAGTAAAAAGAAATCACGTTGTCAGCAACATGCCAGAATTTCGGCACTGCAAGAGCGACACTGCTCATCTCTCTATCCGGCTGGCGTGCTGCTTTCTGTGTGCGCATGCGCGGAACAGCCAAACACCACGTCGCTGGAACTGTGAAACGCGCAGTTCCAAACAGACTTTCGTACCTTTTTTACAAAGTGAGGGTTGGCTACTGACCTTAAGCTTAAGGATTACGTATTGTAAAAGTATAAAGAAAGAATTAAAGACTAAAGGGCACTCTATCTGAAATATTCAAAATAATATGGAAATAGAGGGTGCTGCAGTTCCACAGTGCTTATTTCGAGCCGCCACTGTATTAAACATAAAACACGAAAAAACATACTCACAGCAGAAGAACGGCGAATCCGTTCGGCATTTTTTGCTGTACACTGCGGAATAAAAAGTGTTTTATCTCCCGTTCTACTGATTCTACTGATTTAATAAATAAAGGTAACACATTAAGTAAAAGACCTTTTGGACGTAATTTAAAATATGAGACCTTTCAGATTTCCTTTTTCTAAATAATTTTTATTTCAATGTAGACAAGTGGGAAAAAGGTCATCGTTCATTCTTTCAAATAATTTTAAAAAGTGCGTAAACCACATTTGGCTTTTTTATCACTTACAGCAAATATGCCAAATTTCAAACCGCGCCAATGTGTGAATTCGCGTATAATTTAGGAAATTTTCATTAAAGCTTTCTAATTTTTTGCAGGTTTGCTTAGAAATACATCTACTTAAATGCGGTGGTAAACTTTTATAGGTTGGAATTCAAAATGTTTTACGAACAATTTATAAAAATGATTAAAAAATATAAATTTTAAAAACAAATCAGGAAATAGGTGTGAATTTTATTTCTGTTTCTAACCGTAAAAGAAGAATATGAAGTGAGTTTAATAATAGAAAGCATACTAATAAATATATATTGTTGCGTGCGTTCGGGTTCGTAATAAATTTAATGTACAAGTCCGATGAAAAGTGAATCAAAATTATTCTTATAACAACAAATAAAAACAAAATGCTTCCATTTCCTTAAAGATATTCCTACACTATCCCAATATCTCACAGTAGTTAGCTTTTAAACGAATAAAACGTTCAATAAAACATAATTCAAAACAGAGAAACGTAGAGAAAGCTAATCCGATCTCGCCCCAAATTCCCTGAGTAAACAACAACAGGTTTTCTAAACAACAACTAATGTTACATCTATTGATTAAATATCACGTTAATTCGGTTCAACAGCAATATCGCAAAACGGTTTTAAAATGACTATCTTTAGAATTTCGGATACAGACACTCACGCGCTGGAGATAAAAATGTTTTTTCTGTACAACGTTGCCATGGCTCGCTTTGAAAACCTTGATTCGGTTTATTAGATTACGGCAAAGCACTCGAGGGCTATCTGCCTTAAGGGAGGGATGCCTTCGTGGAGGACGTTTTAAGGGAAACTGACTAGTACACACGTTACACATGGGGAAAACCACGAAAACACCATGCCCGTTCGCGGGATTCCAACCTCGAACCGAACTACCAGTGTTCAGCGACATTACCGCTCGGCCGCGGCTTGAAAACCTTGAGTTTGTTAATCAAAAATTTAATTCGTTAAAGTTTTACAAAATATGAAGTCTATAACAGGTCGCGCTGGAGATAAAAAGGTTTTTTTTTTTTTTTTTTTTTTTTTTTTTTTTTTTTTTTTTCCCCTCCGTAGGGTGTTCCCATGGCTCGCTTTCAAATGTTGAGTTTGCTACTCAAAAATTCGTTAAAGTTTTACAAAATAGGAAATCGATCATAAAACAAATTTCAAATTTCAAATTTGGTCTTCCACATGCTCATATTCGTTGGAGGATTACGTTATTCAAAATTCGATGACTCTATGTACCGTTGTTTTATCACAATACGAGAAATATACATACATTTATGCAGATTTTTCATTATTTAATTTCTTCAAATATAATGCAGGACTCTAACATTTTGTGGCAACAGTTTGAAAAGTGAACCGACATTTATGAGTCCGACGCAAAATGCCAAAACGAAACTAATAGTCCTTCGGGATTCAAATCCCTTTGGACTAAAAACGTAAACTTTAATTTATAAAAATATAAATTAAAGTTTATCTGGAGGGGGAAGAGGTTGTAATATCTTGTTACTTAATAAATAAATATAATTATGGTTGAAGTGGCAACGCCATATTTGTATTAAACCGTTACTCAGCAACGTGAGATATTGTTTTAAAAAAGATGAGATTCTGAAGATTTTAACAGCTAGGAGTAGTATGAAAATTTTGTCACTTAAGAATTGTATAAAATTTATCTATCACCGTGACTAGAAATAAAATTTATGTTCTACTAAGAAGATTGTCTGTTTTGTAAATTACTGCAAAATACATTACAGTATACAGACGTTTGAAGCACAAGATAGATACCACATTTATCTTCAAATCTTCAGAGTGAAAGGGGTTTAGAAATTCTTATCATGGTTCAATAGAATTTAACGTGACGTCATGCAATTTGCCAGTTAAACGTTACCTTTGCCATTTGTTTAAACCTGCCAAATAGCTCTTTACGCCATAGTTTCAGATGTTCACTGACGCTAAACACTGTTTTGCACTTATATTCACCGAAAACTAAAAGCCCATTTCTAATTTAATTTAGGTAGAATCTGCTTCGCTTGAGAGAAGCATTTGCATTTAGATGCAGTTCCGTGTAACATTAATTTCCCCACACGTAATTTATTTTTAGCTTAATTTTCTTCCTCATCATTTATTTATCACAATTCTGAAGCAGATAATGAATTATTTACTAAGTTATTTTATTAACATATGTTTTATATTATCTATACTCATTACAGTTATGTATTATTATTATTACAGTTATTATTATCTGTACCGATTACAGATTTAGTTCCAATTTTAATAGATAATACGAGGGCTATCCAGAAAGTAAATTACGTTTTGGAATAAAAAAATAAAGTATAGGAAACAAATTTTATTATATACAGATGAAAGCCACACTCAAATACTACTTTTCTACATAGTCACCATACAAATTAAGGCATTTATCGTAGCGATGTACGAGCTTGGAAATTCCTTCGTCGAAAAATTCGGCCGCCTGCGCCTTCAACCACTTCGTTACCTCTTCTTGCCTTCCATCTTGCACAAAACTTGTGGTAACCAAGCTTTTCGCTGATGATTTCGTGCAACAAACTTCGCGAAATTTGTGGAAAACTCAAAGAAAGTTCCGTTATTGTGAAATTTCGATTTTCACGGACTTTAGCATCGACTTTTTCGAGAAGTTCGGCGGTCACTATGCTGGGTCTCCCACTTCGATCTTCGTCGTGAACATTGGTTCGGCCATTTTGAAATCTTATGACCCACTGACGCACTCCACCTTCAGTGATAATGTTGTCCCCATACACTTCACGAAGCTGCCGATAGATTTCTATCGGTTTACAGTTTTTTGCAGTCAGAAACCTTATTACTGAGCGCACCTCGCAGCTCGCGGGATTTTCAATTAACGCAGACATTTCAAACCGTCACAGTATCTGAACGGAGCACAGCACGAACCTCTCACTAGCACGACTAGATGCAGACTGAGCTGCGCAACGCTCTGACCCCAAGATGGCCGCGCTAGCCCCGCCCCTAGCGGACACAGACGGAAACGTAATCTACTTCCTGGATGGCCCTCGTAGTTAAGATTTAGCGTGCATTTCGTATTTCCTTTTTCCTCAGAATGTTTCCTATTGTTACGTTTTACTTCCTTGTGCGAAGTAAAAAGGAAGTATTGTAATCACGAGCAGTTTCAGGCATCATATTTCAAAGAAAATATCCATTTTCACCACTATCGAATCCAATTTAACGATATTTTTGCCTGACATCTTTACGTAAGAATAGAGTAAAAGACTCCTTTTAAAAGAAAAAAAATTATAAAACTGATTTAAAATGAATTCTGAAGAGAATTTCTCCTGGCGTCTGTACGTACGTACATACGTATCTTGCATAAAGGCCTGTTTCCATTAGTGCGTTGCGAACGCGTAGCGTCATTGGGAGAAACGCATAGGCAGACGGAAGACCGTTTATACTACTGCGTTGGATTTACGCGTACGGAAGTTCGGTGGTTAATTGCATTTATTGCCACCAGATGTCTCTGTATTTAACTTACAGGATTCGGACACTTACTATAAATCCGATGTTATTGGAAAATTTTATTTCTGCTTATGAACTGTGAAAGTAAAGCACGTTAGCAATTTTTAGATAAGTACGGTAATAATGTATGATATGAAGAATATAGAAAAATATTCTAATTGCATAGAAGTTGGTGGAATTTTTTAAAAAATATCTTTCCGTTTCTAGAAGCTTTAAATATTAACGAATAAATATATAATTAAAACTAAAATTGTAAGGTATTTCTCCAGCCTTCCTAGCGTGTCTTCATGGTGTAGTAGTTTTGCACGCTGGACCGGTATTCCAGAGATCCGTGGTTCGTTTCCCGGCGAAGGCGGTTGCTCATTTTTTATCTTGCCTGCTTCCAAAAAATATACCTAATGTCTCTACAAATTGTACTGTTACTGCAAAACAAATAAAAAAGTTAAACACATTTAAAAATAGTTGATAATTTAAAAATGCATAGCAATTGTAAAGAAAGGTTCACAACATTTACACAAAATCTGCCATGCTTGTATACATGTAACTGCTACGTGAGAATGTATATTTTTAAAATATGCCCACATTTCGGGAGAAAACAGATTGCATATAAAATTTTAGCATCAATTTCTTCAGTGTCATAGCTGGATAATTTATTAGAAATCTCATTTGTTTTAAAATGCACTATGCGCAGTTATATTATATGCATAATCCCTAAAATATTATTTTTAATTTATAAATTTTAGATTCATATCTTTTTAAAGAAGTTATAAAGATAAGCTTTTTCCTCTCTATATATGTACGCATACATAAGGTAAAGAAAATGGAAATATTTAATTAATTAATTCCTTTGCTTCAGCTGGAGAGGACTGAATTTTAAAGCAATTATTATAAGTTTTTAAAAAAAATGTTTTATTAAAAAATATTTAGGGCATTAATACTGTCTCACGTTAATTGGTGGTGAAAGATTAGAGCTGGAAACATTCCGAAGTCTCAGCACATGTATGTGCATTCACATAAAAGTGAAACGAATATGTACAGGGAGTATTCCTTAAAATTGTATTATAGTTGAAACTATAACTTAGTTGAAACTTAGAAAGTTGAAAACAGGGTGGAAAAAGAGTGGGATTCGAACTCACGACGTCAAAAGACACTCCTCGCTTGCGTCAGCTTTACCACTACGTTATCATCAGACTGGCGTGATTCGCAATATTGGCTGATGTACATCATAAAGTAAATGAATTCTTAAGACTAAATTTTATGGTCCTATTTCAGAGTGCTATCGTCTAAAAAATTTCACCATTGTTTGTTCTTCAGCTTCTAGGACATTTCTTACAAACACATAATTTTTTAAAGTGGTGTTCCGATTGAAGTTAGTCGGATTGATAAAAATATATCCAAAAGAAAGGCAGTGCTTACAAATATATGTTATCCAATAAGGTATATTTATAAACAGAGAAATACAAATTTAATGGAGCAGAATATTTAAAAGATATCAAATTGAATTTATAAATAACATTATTAGATTTTACCTGTTTCAAAAGAAAAAACAAATCTTTTAATGCCGTATCTGATTTGCTACAGCAGTGATATAGTCAGACGTTCATTTTCATTAAAAGTCAATGTGTATACAGAACTAGGAAATAATTGTAAGAACAAATTTTGCTATTTCATGGTCTTGAATTTATATTTTTTGCATTTTATTTTCTTGACAGTAATCACTGCTCTCTGTGAAAATAAGTTTTTCTTTTCTTTTTTTTAACTAAATTCTGTTGACTGCTGTCTTTTTCAGTACGCAGATTTCTCGCTATAATTTTAATTCAGAAATAAGTATTGTTTAGCAAAACATCCTTTCTCTGATCCGGCGTTCATCGCTACTTCTGCCGACATTAGTTTTTGGTGACGACACCAGATGCTTCCTTTTTTACCACGTGACCCCAACGCTTCCGCAGTCATACGAATAGAAATTGAACATTGTTGAACTCCATCCGTATGTCATCCGTCACCGCACATCGACCGGATTGCAGATGTCAATCAAAGTGAATTCGTTCGCTGATTGGAGAAACGCATGCGCACCGCATACGCAGAAGTGGAAACGGGGCTTAACCAGTGCCTCCTAGATTATAAAGCCAATGGACAGGTTGTAGAAACAAGTGTGATGTCAAAGTTAGTAGGCCCACGTGATGTTCTCGGGGTTTGGATTCTCAATTGGGAAGCCATTCCTTTGCGGTGTACATAGACTGGAATGTTAGCACGTGCTGTCAGAGAGAAGAAATACTTGGTATGTTCGTATTTATCGAAATGTAACTTTATATTTTGTTCATTGAAATAAACGCTTGCTATTACTAATGTTGAATTAAATTAAGTATTAATTGCTTAATTATTAGTAACACACGTATACTTATTATGTTTATCTTCGTATTGATTAGCCATTATTATTAATCTTATTTCTGAATTTACTTAATATATTTTGTTTAAGTGCATCACCGAAGTTTTAATTTTATGTGTGCAGTATCTAATGTTACGTATTTTCTTTTATAAAAGTTTTTTATTATTTCATTACTGTTTTACGAATTTTTAACCTAATCATTTATATAAAGCTTAACAGTTTTTAAAAATGTAATTGAAAGTAAACCTATACAATAAATCTAGTTAAATTAATAATTACGTATATCAGTTAACAAACGTATGTACGCTAATATGTGAGTGTGTAGAATAAATGTGAGTGCATTGTATAATGAGTGTAAGTATAAGTGAGAATGGCAAACTTTTAAAGTTATGTGATCAAAGCGTTCAGTATTTGAAGAACAGTCTAGTAAAAACGTTTGTTTTATTGTGAGTTTAATTATATATTAACTTATCACTATTGAAAGATGTATTTTATGTGGTTTCTAAATTTATACTGTGTATTTGCATACAATGTATTTAAATATTAAAGCAGTAAATTCATCTTAACATTCCATAAATAGTGTTTAGTTTACCAAACAAAGTCTTTCTTCAGATTTCAGGTATATATTTTACTGTCCAATATTCTAAATATTCTAAACATGATTCACCTGAAGTTTGATATTATTTTCATTTGACTGTTTCAGCATGTTTTAAATATCAAAATTATCATCATTGATGTGAGTAATAATTTCAGTATAATAATAGATATCTTAATAGAAGCTTGGGTGTTCTTCAGATACGAATTTCTTGAAGTCTCATTCATTCAAATGTTTGAATGACATTTGAAATTCTCCACCGTTGGTTTATGGTGTATCGAATTTCAATGTATAATTATGCAAATTTAAATTGTTATAACATTTAGTATTTATATAACTGATTTTTGTACTGTTTTTACAGAAAATATGCCATTTAAATGCTGTGTAACTGGTTGTCGGGGAAATTATAAAGGTACTGAAAAGGTGCATACATTTTCCTTTCCCAAAAATGATGCTCTTAGAGAGAGATGGCTAAGAAATATACCTAGGAAGGACTTCTCAGCAACTCCATATTCTCGGGTAGGTGTAATCCTAATTAATTTATTAAGATTCAATAAATTGTTGGTAGAATATTCTTAGTCTGCTATGGAAACTTTCTGCAAGCTATAATTTTTACCTCCCGCCAACATGTATAAATAGGTTTCAGTGTATAGTTTTCTATTTGATGAATCAACAAATTACATTTAATTTAGAAACAATCAAGGGCAAATGGTACTTCGAAGCTCGTTGCTGTATAAGCCATAGAATAGGCGGGAGGTCGTATGCTGTCATGATCAGATTTTTTATATGCAATGTTAACTGATCCTTAAATATTTGAAAGAAAATTTTAATTTGCATATATGCATTTAAAATTTAACCTGCCCAAAGCATTGCCAAAGCTTGAATGTTTTTATTTATAAGGAAAGTGATCCAATCTTGCTTTACAGTTGGTTGTTTTAAGAAGTTAGTTACATGATGTCTTCCTTTTACTTAATAGGTATGCCATAAACATTTTCAACCTGATGACCTCATCTGAGAAACATCAGCTTTCGATGAAAAAAATGGGAAAATCATTAAAGCTTCACTGCAGAGACCAAAACTAAAAGAAGGCGCTTTTCCTAGCATATTTGATGGCTGTCCATCGTATTTATCTTCACAAGCTGGTAGTTCGAGAAAAAGTCCGAATGAGAAAAAAATGGAACGAGAAGCAAACCTCATGATGAAAGCTATTGCTCATAGTAAATTATCAGCTGCTGAGTATTATAAATCGAGGACATTTTCAGACTTTAATGAACTTTTAACCTGTTGTACGCAATATACATTTTCTACATTTTGGAACGTTGTGCACAAAGACAATATCTTGATGTTTTTGAATTTAAAATGCACTGATGGATGTGTAAAATTGCTTTATGCAGTCCACATTACTGCAGATCTTTTATTATCTGTATCGTTTCAAAATAAGTTATTGACTCATATCAGTAGTAAGTATAATGAGTTACCTATAAAAGTAAGTAATATTAATGAAATTCATGAAATACTTGATCATATTGAAATGTTAGAAACTAAAGACTTAATGAATTCGATTGAAATTATAATCAACCTGATGAAATCTTTAAGTTTCACAAATGAAGGTGATAAAATTTTATTTGAGTTCATGATTGAACAACTTTCTCTTGTAATATGTAAGCCCCAAAATCGTCAATATTCATCCAATACCTTAATTTTAGCTTCCATGTTTTATTTGTTATCGCCCCAAGCATATAAATTTGTCCGACAATCTGGTAATTTAATTTTGCCTCATCCAAGTACTATACATAAAATAAGTTCTAAATTAAATGTAAATCCCCAAAAGGAAACAGATGATATGTTGTTTTTGGTATATGCTAAGCAAAAAGCTTGCTATCTGAAAGAGCATGAATTATATGTTTCATTAATGATGGATGAAATTCACATAAGACCTTTTCTTGACTACAAAAGTGGAGATATTGTTGGAATTGGCCAGGAAGTTGATAACTTAGCTTCTACTGCACATGTATTTATGATACAGAGTATTTTGTGCTGCTTTAAAGATGTTGTCCATATATTACCATCGAAGAAAATGACAGCTGAAGTTTTATTCACTGTTTTGAAAAAAATAATTGTTGGTCTTGAAGCAATAGGTTTCAAAGTAATTGTTGTTGTTAGTGACAATAATTCCATTAATAGAAGATGTATATCTCTGTTTAATAATCCATTATCAAATTTTGTATTTCCTCATCCTGTTGATGCAACTCGTCCATTGTTTTATGCAGTTGATTCTGTTCATATTATTAAAAGTGTTCGTAACAACTGGTTAAACCAGAAAAACCCTGAACAAGCTATGTATTTTCCAAATTTTGACTTGTCTTCAAATAATGTATGTACCTCTTCATTTCTTACTTTAAAAAATATGTATGAAGCTGAAAGTGGTAATTTGTTAAAATATGGATATACAATATCTCGTAAAGCTCTATGGCCTACAAATTTAGAACGTCAAAGTGTGAAACTGGCTTTACAAATTTTCAACGATCAAACATCACAAGGCCTGAAAGAATTAGGAGTAAAGTATAATTTGTTAAATTTTCACGAAACATCTATATATATTAAAATATTTTCGTCGTGGTTTTCAATAATGAATGTTAAAACACCAAACAAGGGGGTACATTCTTGTGATGACTTCTGTAAACCATTAGTATGGAATGAATCAGACAAGAAGTTTGTATTTTTAAATAATTTTCTTGATTGGTTGATGAAATGGAAAGAAATGAAGAGTGATACGGGTAGGTTGACAAAAGAGACACTTTCTGCTCTTATATTAACAACAACGTGTATGATAGAAATGTGTAGGTATTGTCTAGGTGAACTCAACATGTCGTATTTTTTGCCCGGTAAAATTCAGACAGATGAATCGAAACGTCGTTTTAGTTTATATCGCAGGATGGCTGGAACAATTTATCATATATCACTTCGACAGGTTTTTGAAATAGAAAACAAACTACGCGCATGTTCTGTATTAAATCTAACTATGATATCGAAAAGTTGTAGGGTTTATATTTATTTTAACTAACATTTATTTTAAGTTTAAACTATCTTTCCTGTCAAGCCTTACTTTCCCCTGGAACTGCCAATGCCAGAATATGTAAATTTTAGTAGAACGCGCAAGGATTCAAATTATCAGCGGAAGTATTATGATTTAAATAGGAAGGAAACGAGTTCGGTGTGTGATATTCTTACTTCACGAGCGCGGAGGTAGTTAGCGAGAAATTGAAGAACCCCGCGTTTCGGCCTATGTGCTTGGCGGGAAGTAGTGTTAATCGTTCAAGTGAGCTTCAAGTCTGCTGAATTAGCAGCGGTGTTGTAAAACGCGGTGAGTTAGTTATTTTAGAGAGCCTCGTAGTTAGAATCTTGTCTTTAGTTTCTTTTCAGGTTATTATTTTTATTTGACCGCCAAGTAGGCGCAGTCTGTGAGCGTCAAGAGCACGCAATTGTAATTTATTACGTTGAATAAAAAGGGACTTAAACCCTTCACAAGATTCTGTATTTTATCCAGTTGTCACAGTCACCTCTTGGTTGCGTGCAAGTTGGAGGCGCGCAACGTTACCTTGGCGCCCGAACACTTATCGAACTGAAATGGCCGAAAACTGGATGGAAACCGCTGGACAACACCAAGAAATGACAAGCCAGTTAGAAGGATTTGGATACCTGGTCCAGACTTTGAGAGCGTCAATCAAGCCAAACGTCCATTTCGACGGAAAAAATTCGGTGTCGGTATTTCTAGAAGGTCTAGAAAACCACTTTCAGCTCTACCCTGTTCCCGAAAGACAAAAGGTTGCCATCGCCACATCAGCACTAAGAGGACAGGCCACGCTATGGTGGAAAAACATAGGCAAATTTTTATTAGGGGAATTTGGCAGCCAGACATATATATTTGAAAATTTCAAAAAATCGTTAGTAAAGGCCTTCCCCATAGTGAAAGATCGCGCACGGCTGGAAGCCGAACTATATAGTTTCTATCAACGGGATACAGCAGAATTGACGGACTTTATTCTACGAAAAATCAAGCTAACGGATATGCTGTATGGAAAGAAACCCGATGCGGAGATTATTGAAATAATATTACCAAGATTGTTACCCGCTGTTCATGACTACTTTGAAATTAGAAACCCAAGAACATTGCAGGAACTCTTCGAATTGGCGGTGAAGTTTCAAAATCGCAGAATAGCGGAAAAAGCGAGAGGGGAAACATATTCTCAAAGTACCCGAAGGAAATCTTCAAAGGAGGAAACCAGAAATGGAAATCGCTCTTATGGGGGAAAAAGCTATCAAGCTAACGCATCGAAACTCGAAGGTCAAGGCCCAAAAAGAAAATTTGAAAATAAACATCCGCGTACCCAGAAGATACAGATTGAAAGGAAAGCTTTAAACGAATAGAGGGGCCTGTGAAAGGGAGGGTCCAGACCCCGGAAGTTTTAAAAAAACCCTCAAATAGACATTTAAATAAGGTCATCGTAAAAAACTCACAGCTACCAATTATACAAGTCCTGGTTGGCGATGTACCAGTAGAAGCCCTCATCGATACAGGAGCAGAAGGAAATTTTATGAGTGAAAATTTCTTCAAAAAGAATTTTTATAGGGTACGACTATTTAAAACCAAAAATACGGAAATTATAGCGGCGCAAGGAAAAACATGTCATTGCATCGGGAAATTATCATTAAACCTACAGATAAAAGAGAAAAGTCTCAAAGTATTAATTTTTGTGGGGAAGGATCTGCAACACTCTCTTATTTTAGGTATGGAGTTTTTAAGGGCCGCGAGGGCCAAATTAAATTTTCAAGATAGTTCCGTGGCGTTGGAGATGGACCAGAGGGTGGTGGAACCTGTGGAGACACCTCAAGTGGACCTTAGCCATGTGAATGACCATGAAAGTAAAGCAATACAGCAAGTGGTGAGTAATTTTTCTCATTTGTTTTCAGAAAAACCAGGAAACTCCCAAATAGTGACGCACAAGATTCAATTAAATGCCGAAAAACCTTGTAGGACTAAGCCATACCGTTATGACAAACAAAAAGACTTAATCATCGAAGAACATATTCAGGAGATGTTAAAGAATAAAATAATAACGCCCATAAATAGTGAGTACGCGAGTCCAGTCGTACTATGTAGGAAAAAGAACGAGTTTCCTCCTTCGGATAAAAGGGATTGGAGGTTTGCTATTGATTACAGAAAACTAAATAGTATTACCAAATTTCCAGTTTACCCTTTGCCGGTTATAGACGAGATCATTAGACAGATCAAATCGACAAGATATATGTCTACTTTGGACTTAACGTCTGGCTACTATCAAATAGCTATGAGACCCGAAGATATACATAAAACTGCGTTTATAACAAAATCGGGCACTTATGCATTTTTACGCATGCCTTTTGGGTTGTGTGGGGCCCCATCAACATTCCAGAGAGCTATGGACATTGTTCTAAAGCCTGTCCTAGGAAAATCAACTTTAATTTATCTAGATGATATAATTATAACGAGTAGTACGTTGGAACAACACATTAATGACCTCGAACAAGTTTTTAAATTATTAAAAGAGGCCGGTCTTACAATTAACGCCTCAAACTGCAAGTTCGCAACTAAAGAACTTAAATATCTCGGTTATAAAATTTCGCAAAAGGGTATAGAAACGCAAGATTCAAAAATAAAAGCTATTAAGAATTTCCCACCGCCCAACACCGCCAAGAAACTTTCTTCGTTCCTTGGGTTATGTTCTTACTATCGATCTTTCATAAAAGATTTCGCTAATATTGTTGAACCACTCTTAGTAATCAAAAGAAAAAAGGGTAAGTTTACGTGGACAGCGGAAGCTAACACAGTTTTTGAAAGATTAAAAGAAGCGCTTATAAATGCCCCTGTTTTAAAATTCCCGGAGGGGGACGAAAACCTGGAAATTGCAGCAGATGCGTCAGACTATGCGGTGGGTGCGGTTCTTATGCAAAATAACCATCCGCTGGCATTTTTTAGTAAAATGTTGAATCAGACACAAAGGAATTATACAGCTACAGAAAGAGAAACATTAGCCGTATTAATGGCTGTACACAAATTTCGAGTTTATTTCGGCAAATCGCCAGTAACAGTCTTTTCGGATCATGCGGCTGTTGGTAGACTTTACTCGGGGAAAAACCTAACGCCCAGGTTAATAAGATGGGCTTTAAAACTCCAAGAATATAATATCACAATAAAATATAAAACGGGTAAGGAAAACAATGTAGCTGACGCACTTTCTCGTATAAAACTGGACGATGAAGGAAATGAACTTAAATGCGCTGTGTTGACTTCAAAAATTTTAGATTCTAGAGATACGGTTATTACTGAACTGAAAGCTGATCCTGAATTTGGAAATATCTATGCTTATTTGAAAGACCCCGAAAGCTTCGAGCACACAGATATCGATGCGATAAGAAATAGAGCAAAAAACTATGAAATAATAGATAATTTATTATTCTATACGAAAACAACAAACGAAAATCTTGAGTATAAGCCAGTCATCCCAGCCTCGCTTCGATTAAGCATTTTGAAGGAGTTGCACGAAGCAAAAACAGCCGGCCACCTCGGGGTCAGAAAGACTTTAAAAAGGGTACGCGAGGCGGTATATTTCCCGCAATTATACAAAATAGTAACGGCGTATGTCAGGTCCTGCAATCAATGTCAGTTAATAAATTATATTAATTACAGCCCGGCCGGGTACTTAAATAGCATTCGCGCTACATTTCCGAATGAAATTTTAGGCATAGATCTCCTTGGTCCCTTCCCCCAGAGCGAGTTAAATAAAAATCGTTTTCTTTTAGTAATAGTAGATCATTTTTCAAAATGGACAGAAATTGTTCCACTTAAACGCGCGTCAGCCAAAACAGTCGCAGATGCATTCTTACACAGATACATTTTAAAATACGGTGCACCGATAAAAGTCATTAGCGATAACGGAAAACAATTCATTAGTCAAATATTTGAAAACATATGCAATGGACTTGGCATACGACATATCAAAATGGTTCCGTATAGACCACAGGCTAACATAGCAGAAACAGTTAGTAAAAACATAGTAAAAATAATTCGCAGTTACGTGAGCACACATCACAAGCGCTGGGATGGCTACATAAATGAATTAGCTTATGCTTTAAGAACGGCACATCATGATACTACGGGAAAAACTCCAGCAGAATTATTCTTAGGCAGAAAGTTAATGACGCCTTTAGATAAATTATTCTTTGTGCAACAAAGAGAGCAGGAATTTAAACAAAAAGATGTGCAAAAGTTGATTGATCAGGCGCTTAAAAGCTCGGATACGGCAAGAAATAGGCAGAAACTATATTACGATAGAAAACGCCGTGAAGCAGATTTTAAAGTTGGGGATAAAGTATTGAAGGGGAAATTTTCTTTATCAAGTGCCCCAGACAATTTTACGGCAAAGCTAGCTCCAAAGTTTGAAGGCCCCTATGTAATTCAGGAAATCAAAGGAGTAGTCTTATATCTTAAGAACGAGAGAGGGGAAATCTGTAAAGCAAGTCCCGACCAGGTGAAAAAATGCTATAATCCAAATGATTTTGAAATCCTTAAAAGTTTCTTGCAGGACTCAAGTCTAAACGAAATAGAAGGTCCAGAGACAACAACTATTCCACCACCCAAGAAACAGAGAACTGAAGAGAGACCTAGCACTTCTACAGCCCGGACGTCGGTATCAAAAAGAAAAAATAATTTTCAAACTCCAGCGTCCCGGACGTCGGTATCAAAAAGAAAAAATAATTTTCAAACTCCAGCGTTTAAGAAAAACAAAAATACAGATGCACCGGGTAAAGAAACCGTGGTAAAGAGAAAAACACCACCTACAAAGGATAGAAGGAGAAATTACACATCAAGGAGAACGCGCACACGGCCACAGAGTCAGGTGCCAGCAAGGCCGCCGTTCCGGAAACTGAAACGACAACAGGAGGCACAAAAATACGACGAACAGAAGAAATTCAAGAAGGACTCCAGACCGGAGGACGTCAAGACCAGCCGTCCCAGGGATAAACGGAAATGCCAACAACCAGACGATTACTCCGCCAAGAGGCCAGCATGTAGAGGACGCAAAAAGAAAAAGTCAGGTGGACGACACTCGGAGGGCAGTAAGGAGAAGATTAACATCCATGAAACCTCTAACTTGGGACCAATTCTGCCAAAAACGAATGACGGAGTTTCAAGCATCGAAAACTCAAAGATAAGTTAAAAGCTTCTATAATTTTTTTTTCTCTTTTGTTCCGAAATGTTATGCATAAGTACGAAGTTCTATGTTTTGACGAAAGTCAATATGTCTCGGTTGAGGCTTAGTTTTGTTTTACTTTATTTAACTAAGGCAAAAGTATTATTTTCTTTAAGTGTAAAAGCTAAAAACAAGCATTTTCTGTTGGTCGAAAGACTAATTCTGTTATGTTAAAGCCAAAATTTGGCCGAAGATAAAAAATAACTTCGTATTCTTGTACTAATAAGAATTTTAGTTTCAGTGCCGCCAGCTTGGCGAAGAATGAGTAAAGTAAAAATTTATTTTCTCTTATTCATTTTATGGTAAATTGTAAAAATTCTATGTATTAAAATTTTGTAAATGTACGTAAATACTTGAATGTTATGTAAAAGTAGAATTTAGTCTAGAAGCATAAAATTGTAGATGCTAAAAGTGAATGCTTAAAAGCAATGAAGTCAAAATTTAAGTATTAAACTGTAAAGTCATGCTTTAGAGCGAAAGCCTGCATGTTTAAAGATGAATGAGGGGGAAGTTAGAATGAATGTGTTTTGTAGGGTTCTCCACCTACATTTGAATTTTTAAGAATATTAAAGTAGCTCATTGAGTTGTAGAATGTCGAGTAAGGTGTGTCTATTTGGTCGTTGAATTCTAACAAATCATGGTGGTTAGGGGAAGTGTTGTAAGACTAAAACACGAATATTCCCGTTTGACACCACACACGGTGGAGAGCCAGGGTAAAGTTAAATTAATGCTTGAAAAATTGAATGAATGTGAATTAAGCAATAAGTAAGAAAAACGAATCGTTTAAAAACAAAAATTTATTGTGTCAAGAAAGTGTAAATTATAATGTATGTAGAAAGATACTGATACTTATTCCTTCCAGATGCTGGAAGGAAAGACCAAGATTGATTGATGAAGTCCAGGAAAAGTTGCTGTAAGAAGAGAGCTTTATAACGATCAACAGAATTTTAGTATACAAATGGTTACATAAGATTTTTTTGTGTAAACGAGGTTCTCGCCAGTTAGTTCAGAATTAGAGAAACTTACAACAGGTCGTTTGTAGGACCTGCTTCCAAGTTTTCCAAATTCTGGAGGCGGCAAATGTAGGGTTTATATTTATTTTAACTAACATTTATTTTAAGTTTAAACTATCTTTCCTGTCAAGCCTTACTTTCCCCTGGAACTGCCAATGCCAGAATATGTAAATTTTAGTAGAACGCGCAAGGATTCAAATTATCAGCGGAAGTATTATGATTTAAATAGGAAGGAAACGAGTTCGGTGTGTGATATTCTTACTTCACGAGCGCGGAGGTAGTTAGCGAGAAATTGAAGAACCCCGCGTTTCGGCCTATGTGCTTGGCGGGAAGTAGTGTTAATCGTTCAAGTGAGCTTCAAGTCTGCTGAATTAGCAGCGGTGTTGTAAAACGCGGTGAGTTAGTTATTTTAGAGAGCCTCGTAGTTAGAATCTTGTCTTTAGTTTCTTTTCAGGTTATTATTTTTATTTGACCGCCAAGTAGGCGCAGTCTGTGAGCGTCAAGAGCACGCAATTGTAATTTATTACGTTGAATAAAAAGGGACTTAAACCCTTCACAAGATTCTGTATTTTATCCAGTTGTCACAGTCACCTCTTGGTTGCGTGCAAGTTGGAGGCGCGCAACGTTACAAAGTAAAGGGACAATTGTTATCGATGATTTTTCTAACTCTTTTGATTTGATTAATGATAGTTCCCATGAATCTATTGTAAAATATTTTCATAATTTCAAGCATATTAATGTCACAGATAATGATCTTGAAACTATGGTTGATAAATTACCTTTAATTGCATACTTGGCTGGATATTGTTGCCACTCAGTTATGAATAGGCTAAAATGTGATGACTGTGGAGGTAATTTAGTTATTGAAAAACCACTAGTAATTCCTCCCAATTTCAAACATATTCATAATTGTGATAGAGGTGGGTTAAAGTACCCATCTGCTGATGTCATTAATGTAATACTGCATAATTTTATTGTCATACAGAAGCTCATAAGCCCTGAATATGAAAATAGTTTCCTCCAAGTATGTAACCAACGTAATTTAATATCCACTATGACATTAGAAATTCTTATGTGTAAGGAAATTAAAATTATTTCCTGTAAAAACCATTTGTCACGTAAAATTATGCAACTGCTTATATATTCATGCACAAATACTCTTTTAAACAATTACTGTAAATTCAAAAATGACAGCTTTTCTAAATATTCAGATAAAAGAAAACTAAAAACACTTGCTATGTAAGCATAACTAACAAAGAATATATTAGAAATTTACCAATATAATTTTTTGGCCTGAAAATAATTTTAGTGCATTTCACTTTTTTAATTTTAATTGCTCTCTAAACATGCATTAGTAAATATATGTGTAATTTTATTATTTTTGTAATTTAATTTCTTGTTTCTGTATTAAAATATTAAAAATTATGGAATTGTATTTAAATATGTTATATAAATCAATAATTTTAAAGACTTCATTTGTTGTACTGTATTATTTTATATAGGTAACAGCAATAGTTGTCCATTACATACCAGCAATTAATTTATATTTATATTAATGTTTTTCACATCAAAATATTTTTTCATTTAAAATATAAACTGTATGCTTGGATGTTACTTTTAAGTAATCTTTGTATATTATTATACATATGTGATATATTAGAAGTTTGTACGATGAGAAAACCTAGTAGGTACTATGTGTATATATTTACATGCATAATATTTTAATCACAGAGTTAGAAATATGGATGCGTAAATCCAGAAATTCGGAAATATAATTGAATAATTTGGAAAGATCTTGAATTTGGGAGAACAGATGAACTTGGGGAGGGGGGAGGAAATAAAATTTAGGATAGTCAATTTTAAGGTCGCCAATTATTTCTTAACATAGCCATCATATTTTATTATATCTTACATATGTAATTATGTGTTTGTAGATGCATCTGAAGAAGCTGTTAGAAGCACCAGGATGGGAACCTACATCCAAATTGGTTTTCATTCTAGAAAATTAAGGTCTTATGAGCAAAATTATGCAATTACTGAATTAGAATGTTTTGTATTGGTGATGCAGATAAATTTTATTAATACTTACTCAGTAATTATTTTACTGTACACACTGATCAAGCTGCTTTAGTTTGGCTTAAGAACATTAAAGATCTTACAGGTAGGTTATTTAGATGGTATTTAAAATTATCTATGCATGATTTTGATATAAAATATGAAAATAGTTCTACTAATATTGAAGCTGATATGTTAACTAAAAATCCTATTTGTCAACATTTAAGTTTGGAAGTTAATTTATTCTCATTAGAAGAAATTAAAGAGCATCAAAATTTAGATAATGTATATAATCCTAAGTATAAAGAAATTAATGATGTGTTAACTATTAAAAAGCAAGGATTATACAAAATCATAATAGCAATCTCTCTTTGTACTAAATTACTTTAAAAGGCTCATATTAATCTTGTCAATATTATTGGTCAGGAATTGTCTGTCCAAGATGCTAAAATTTTTTGTAAACATTGCGAAGTATGTCAGTTTAATAAGAAAAGTAAACAAAAGAGATTTGGTTTAATGTGAACCGTTTGAATTATTATTATCTATTGATACTGTTGGTGGTTTAAACTATTATAATTATATTAAAATGTATATTCACTTAATTATTGATCATGCTACTTATTAAATATGGATTTTTGCTTCTAAAAGTGTAACTACAGATAGTTACATAAATAGTTTAAGACAAATTTTTCAAATTCAAGTACCAAAGAAAATTTTAAGTGATAGAAATGCTGCTTCTTCCAAATTTAAGCACTTTTTAAGAAATCATAATGTAAAACAATTATTAACTACTAATGATAAAGCTGAACGAGTTATTCAAACAAATATAATAAAACTGTAAATTAAATTCTTATCAGGCTAATATTGCATGGACAAAATTGTTACCTCAAGTTACTGAATAATATAATAATACACCTCATTGTGTTGCAAAATTCCCGCAATCTTATTTGTATGGAAACAAATGTCTATTTGTATGGTTTTATTTGTATGGAAAATTGCCTTATGATCCTCTACTTGAAAATCAAGAAGTCTGTCCACCAATCCTTTCTTAACATAGCCAGAGTATTTAATTATATCATATATATATATATATGTTATAATTTCCACACATTTGAGAGTATATTTAAGACTAATAAATGTAAATTTTCCTTGCTGAAATTTTAAATTCCGATTTTCAAGGAATATGATTTTATGAAAACATGATATTATGTCTATAAATGAGATAAAAACAACATATCAGAAATTTTTAAGATATAAGAGTTTTGGTTTTCAGAACTAATTTTTAATTGAATGATTTGAAAATTCAGCTTCTACTAATCATTTTATAAAGCCAAATTCGATATTCAAGATCAAGTTTTGCTGGACTAAGTATCAAATCTTATTACATTACATATGAAATTTTAATGCATCTTTAATGAGTTTATTGCTCTTGCATTGTAACGTTCAAAGATATTCCGATAGTAAAATAAATTTTTTATTGCGGAAATATAGTTTCTGGATTATTCTGAGAGTTCATTATTTAACGCAAAT
Organism: Stegodyphus dumicola; assembly: GCF_044657685.1. Taxonomy (NCBI): domain Eukaryota; kingdom Metazoa; phylum Arthropoda; class Arachnida; order Araneae; family Eresidae; genus Stegodyphus; species Stegodyphus dumicola. Next base: position 160,888,442 of record NC_140768.1, on the reverse strand, counting down.
TCATACTCGTATGAACGGAGAAATCGCTATCGGTAGTTCCACCGTTTCATATTCTACGGCCTAGTGCTCGTGACGTCACAGACCAGTCCGACGGCTTTATATCTAGGAGGCACTGGCTTAACTCAAAAGCGAGTATCCTCAGAGCGTTGAAATTTTGTATATAGGACTGCTATAACATGTAGATGTGCACCTCGTAATTTGATTGTACTCGGCACCACCAAACGTATAAAAATATATGTATCGCGCGCGTCAAATCTCTCTCTTATATATTTGTAAGTCGTGCCTTTTCTGCTTAATTGATTTTCTGTTTTAATGATTGAATTATGTTGTTCTTATCTTTCGTTAAGGTTTTTATGCCTTTAGTAAATCTGCATGCAATACTTGTGGAGTTATCAACAATTTAAAAGTTGTTTAAGCACAGCTAAGCTTAATTAACTTTGCAAACGTGGACTTGTTTATTTACATTTCGAACTTTGCAAAATAGCGGACTTGTTGCCAATCTATAGAAACTAAGCTTCGCACAAACAAAGTAACGCCTTATTTTATTATTGCAAACTAAATCATGTTTAATCCGTTCTGTTATTTATTCGAGGAAATAAGTGTTTAAGATTTACATCGTAATTTTTAATATAGATATTTTCAGTTTTTTTGTATTTTTGCCTTGTCGAGAAATTAGAACTGAATTAATTCAATGAGAAATACTGAATGGTCTGTAAAAAACTGTTTCTTTTTTGTTTGCTTAATTTCTTTTATACATCGTTTTAGATTTATTATAGTATTTGAATAGAACGAAGTGGCAACGATTAGATAATTCTTGAAATGATATAAATTTATATACATTTTGAGTTATAATATACATGAAATGTAACGCTGTTAAGTGAATCTAGCGCCAGAGTGTCGCTATGATAAACAAATATAGTGAATTTTAAAGAGTACATTTATTCTATTGTGGTTTATGCGCAATTGACGAAGTAGATTTAATTCAATCCAATAAGTTTTAATGAAATACGAAAAATAAAATGCGTATAATTTAATATTCCGTACAAGGAAGTCATGTTGTGTACACATCAGATTTTTTTTCTTTACGTACGTGGTCGTGGATTTGGAGTGAATAACGAGAACAGCACTTGATGAAGAATAAAAACACTATTAGCCACCATTTTGAGCGCTATCGTATCCATTTGAACAAATCTTTTGTGTGACATATGTACGTACGCACAGAATAAAGGAAACATTTTCCAAAACAGAATGTATTTAATAATACTGTTGCGTATTTTTCTTCACGTACGTACGGGTTCGTGGATAAGACAGCTCCAAAATCACGTTCACGGTCGCCGAAGAACTTCTATAAACACGCTGAAGCAATCACCGACACGCCTTCAGGCTATCAGGCTATAACGGTGAAACCTGCTTCATGGCAAAACTCCCGACTCTGTTCGATCGGTCTCGGAACTCTACGTTCTCTCCACGCTACAACTCGCGATGCACTTGACGATATACTAGAGTACAGTTCCCGACTCGGTTCGGTCGTTCTCGGAGTTCAACAGACTGTAAGATATATCTCGACGATGCACTAACTCGCAATACACTAATAGGCTGCTATCAAACGTCGGTTTGTTTCGGAAGAACAACCGTTTGGAACAATTTTCCTGCTTTGTCACAACAGCCAATCACCATACATCGCTTTACCCGCAGGGTTTATATACCTTTTGGCTTGCGTTCGAGAGCATTTTGGGCTAAACCATAAGAATTCCTTCCAGAAACTCTCCCTCTGTCTATGGCCTATCGCCAATTTTGTAGCCAAATGAACGATTTCTCGCCAAATGTGCCAACCGTGCTCTCCATTGCCATTTTCTGACAACCCTAAACCTTCGCGGGTAAGCTATCTTACCGCGGCTGGACTTTTTCGTAACACTATTTATCTGTACATTCTAAACCACTAATAATTTTGATTTTTGGAGATTTTTTGCGAAAACGAAGACTGGAAAAACAGTTAAAAGGATATTACGAATTTTATACAGTTTTATGTGTAATAATTAACTTTTCCGAAACAATTCCACAACCTTCTCAGAACAGTTACAGGTTTTACACATTAACTTAAAAAGTTTGAAGTGGATACCACATGAATTTCTTGTATGGCCTATTAAATTATACGAATTTTTTGTTGTGTTTCCTTTAGACGTAGATAAAGAAATCTATCTGAAACATGATCCGAAATAAATGTCGCATCATAAATAAAGGTTTTTTTTTTTTTCAAATAATAATAAAGCAAAGGAGTAAAGTATTTCTCCCGCCTTCTTAGCATGCCTTCGTGGTGTAGTATTCAGCACATCCGGCGCGTTTTCGAGAGGTCCGCGATTCGAGTCCCGGCGAGGGCATTGCTCATTTTATATGTCTCCTGCTTCGAAATAACATAATAATTCTACAGTGGCGCCCGAACTAAAAAAGGTGGTGGATGATGATCCGCCACCACCAGGATTTGGCCATTGGTTCCCCTAATCCCCAGTCACCCTTTAAAAAGGAGAGTATGTAAGGTATTTCTCCCGCCTTCTTAGCATGCCTTCGTGGTGTAGCGGTCAGCGTATTCGAGGGGACCATGTTTCGAGTCCCGGCGAGGGCGTTGCTCATTTTTCATATCTCCTGCTGAAAAATAATGTAATATCGTAAGGTTTCAGTTTTTATATTACGACCAAAAGGGCGTTGTTTTACGGTTTTGTGTGTTACCTTTATTTATTAATATCATGTTCCAGTTAAACCATAAAATTCAATTTAAGAGCAATATGGCGCGGTGGAGATTTTTTTTTTTTTTTTTTTTTAAATCTCCGTACAGTGTTGCCATTGCTTGCTTTGAAATCGTTGAATTTCTTAATCAAAAATTCATAAATGCTTTAAAAAATATAAAATAGATAATAAAACAAATTCTAAATTACAAATTAGGGCTTCCAGAGCCCATATTTGGTGGACGATTACGTTATTGAAAATTGGATGGCTGTATGTACCGTCGTTTTATCACAATGCGAGAAACATACATACATTCATGCAGATTCTTAATTATTTAATTTCTTTAACTATAACACAGGGCGATAATATTGGGTGGCAACTATTTGAAATATGATTCGCCGTTTATAGTTTTAAAAGCAAAATGCCAAAATGAAATTAATAGCCCTTTTGGCTAAAAAAAGAAAAAAAGGCTTTTGTGAAGGGTGGGGACATGTGAACGAATCAAGTTGAGTATATACCAAAGTTTAACAAATTCAGCTTAAAATATTGGTTGTCATTAGTTTTACATGGAGCTTGGGAACGAAAGCATCTTAAAACTGTTCTAAAACTGTAGAGAATGCTGGCATTAAAAAGATAGCAGGTTTTCTTCAAAATATTGCAGCTAAAATTCTTACTGCACATCTATTTAAAAACAGCAAAAATATATCAGAAACAAATAAAAAGCAAAATGCGGCTTTCTCCCTTAATATAAATGCTTCCACAGCTGTTATTTTGATTTCCATAAAAAGGATAGCTAAAAAAAGGGTTAAGATGCAGAAGAAAAAAAAATGGCGCATTGCGCAGAATATAAACTTTTTTTTTGGCTAAGATCCATCGAAAATATACCCATTAGAAGGCCTTCAGGAGCTTCCAATATTTTTCTTTTGATGTTTAAATGGGTCTACTTTTACATGAAATATAAACCTCAAGCTATACGAAGATTTGTTATAAAAAATAGCCTCGATGCCAGAAGAAGCCTGTTTCCGAATGCTTCGTGTATCTTAAGACATTTCTGTGCATTCTTTAAAAATAATATCTAACTACGCGAAGTAAGATAAATACCTTCCAAGTAAAAAGGCCAGTAATAGTAAATGTTACACAGTACACTCGTTTTATCAGCAAAAAAATACTGTCCCATAAAAGAAAGTAATAAAAGTTTTGAAAATAAATCCTATTGTATAAGACATAAATTGCTTGAATCATGTTTAATTCAGATGGTATTTTTACCAGAGAATTTAAGCAGCTTTTCGGTGCTTTTGAGAAATGTGTTTTAAGCCTTACTGATCAATTATATTTTTAATTTTCATCTGTATGTCTTGTAATAAACAAATTTAAAAAAATAAAAACACCAGAGAAATATAATAGTACTAGAACGCTGCATCCAAAGCAATATTTGTAAGTTCTGCATACACCTGAAAAGGAAATGTAAGAAATCCTTTCAATATGAAAGAAAGTAGTGCATTCTTTTCAAGCAACAACCCGATCGTATATAATTCTTTTAACGCAGGAAACCAGAAAACAAAAACTTTCGACACTTCAGGTTAATATGTATGACGTCAAGATTTAAATTAATGTAATATAACAACATTCTTTTAATATTAATAAAAGAATTAACGTGGAAATAATGTATCGTGTCAATTGTACCAACCTGAAACAAAAAAAGTTGCCAACAGCAGCTATTTATTTAAAATGTCGAAATGAACGATTTTTTTTATTAAACGAACGAAATTAACGAACAATTTTTGACGTACAGTGACGTCACATGCAATAGCGTGCTTTCGTCAACGTCAGAATAGGAATAATATGTTTAATATTTGGCAATGTTATTTTTATTTCATATTTTGTAAAACTTACAAATTTTTGATTAACAAACTCTACTATTTGAACGCCAGCAGTGGGAACACTTTTCGAAATAAAGCATTTTTATCTCCAACGCCCGAGACTGTTGCCATTCGGAAAAATGAGTGCGAAAATTAGCGTTTTGAGAGTTTTCCATTATTATCTCAGATGATTAAAGCCGTTCGAAGATGATAATGATCGAAATGGTTTCCCACGAATTTTTGGAATCTGGAATAATATATTTAATATTTAGTAATGCTATGTTTAGTCTAAAGGGTAATTTGCCCAGATGGGGTACTAATTTCGTTTTGGCATTTCGCGTCGATTCGCTATAAGCGTAGTTTTACTTTTTAAATTTTTGCCGCAAATATTATCGCCCTGTATTCTATTTAAAGAAATTAAATAATGAAGAATCTGCATAAATGTATGCATGTATCTCGCATTGTGATAAAACGACAGTACCTGGAGCTGTCCAATTTTGAATGACGTAATCCTACTGCAAATACGGGCATTTGGAAACCCAAACTTGAAATGTGGTATTTCTTTCATTATCGATTTCATATGTTGTAAAACTTTAACGAAATTTTGATCAACAAACTCAAGGATTTTGAAGCGAGCGATGGCAACGTTTTACAGAAAAAAATCTTTTTTATCTCCAGCGTGCGAGACTGTGTATCCGAAGTTCTAAAGATAGGCTCATTATAAAATTATTTTGGGATATTGTTGTTGAAGTAAATTTTATTGTTTAAGTGCGAGGAATATGATATTTAATAAATAAAAGTAACACATAAAACGTTAAGAAAACGCCTCTTTGGACATAATTTAAAATCTGAAACCTTTCAGGTATATTTTTATTTCGTATTTTGTAAAATGCATATTTTTTTTAATAACAAACTCCACGATATGAAAGCGAGTAGTGGCAACATTTCTCGAAAAAAAGCTGCTTTATGTCTCCAGGACGCAAGATTATTGCCCTTCGAAAAAATGAGTATGAAAATTAGCGTTTTCAGAGCTTTTAATTTATCTCTTGGCTGTTTAAAGTCGTACGAACGCTCGAAATGGCTTCCCATGAATTTTCGTAATCGGGAATAAGGTATTTAATATTTGGCAGTTCTATTTTTATTTCATATTTTGTAAAACTTATATATATATACATTTTTTACGAACAAACTCTAGGATTTGAAAGAGAGCAGTGGCAACACTTCTCGAAATAAAGCAGATTTATATCTCTAGGGCGCAAGATTGTTGCCATTCGGGAAAATGAGCATGAAAACTAGCGTTTTCCAAGTTTTTAATTAATATCTCGGCTAATTAAAGTCGTACGAAGATGAGAATGGTTGAAATGGCTTCCCACGAATTTTTGAAATCCGGGATACCTCTCTCGAAACTGAACTCCCCGCCTTTTCGGAGGAAATAATGCCACAAACAGACAGACGCGCACATATTTCAATAGCACAGATTAATTGAGACTTCACACTGCCTGTGCAATTATACGAACTTTTTCATAACCGAAACTCTGTAGGTCAATTTATTTCGGTTAAAGAAATTCTAAAAAGCTGAAACTGTCAAAGTCCGATTTAAATTGGGTATTCTTTCCCAGGCCTTTTATTACGGCTGTTTGGTTTTAAATGAGAATTTGAATCCGGCAAACCGAAAGCCTTGCCTTTTGAGCATATTCTCATTTAATACAGAATATGAAAGTTATGCGCATGGTAATGTGCCGCTCGTGCCAAACCAATGTACGGAATTTTCGAGTCAGCGATGAAGCGTATCAACGATCTCTGTGGCGGTCGATCGGGGCTCAGGAGCGGGGAGAAGGATAGCTCGGTTCGGGTCGATGCATCCTCATAATGACCTTTGCTTGACCTCCAGCCACTTTTCGATCGTTTTGAGAAGCGTCGGAGGGTGATTCGGAATTTTCTCTTCCCCGCACATCATTTCTTTTCCTCTTTTCCAGATTCTCTTTTCCACCAGAAAAGGAAGATTTTTTTTTTCTTTTTCTTCCTTCCAACTCTCTGAAAAGGATAAGTTTGTCCGGGAGTTTTGCTGCTTCGGTTTATTTGAATATCATTATCTATTTTATTTTTGCAAGCACTGAAGGCAGCGCATAATTTAAACTGTAAATATTCCATTTTATATAAAAGCGAATGTTTAAAACTAAGTAAAATCAGAAAGCAATATGTAAAGTAAGTACATAATGATTTCTATGGAATATTCTGTGGAATTAATCATAAACAACTCGCATTACATGCACTAAAAGTCGCTAACCACACATACATGGTATATATTTATATGCTATATAGTTATTATAAATATAGCATGCTATATATTTAGTATAAATATAATATGTTATATATTTATTATAAATAGCAATGAAAACACTGTGAAATGTTTATTTATTACCAATGATAAACGAAAATAAATTATTTATTACCAATGAAAAAAGAAATGAAAATGAATTATTTATTACCAATGAAAAACATTCGGAAAAGTATTAATTAGAATTAATTTGAACTCTTTTATTTCGATACGCTATATCCCCTCTAATGGCGAGCACTTCCCTATAACGACATTGGCAACTTTTAAGGCCAGAAGTGGTGGTCATTTTATTGTGGAGGCACCTAATAGGCGCTCCTATGAAAGGACAGCCAATTTTATATCCATGCCTTCTCCGGGATTCGAACCCGGGCCCTTTGGTATCGCAATCACCCTTCCCTTATAAGGTACTTCTCCCGCCTTCTTAGCATGCCTTCGTAGTGTACTGATCAGCACGCTGGACGCGTATTCCAAAGGTCCGTGGTTCGATTCCCGGCAAAGGCGTTGCTCATTTTTCATTTATCCTGCATCAAAAAATCCTAATGACTCTGAAATAGCGCCCGAACTAAAAGGATGGTGGATGATGATTCTCCACACCCAGGATTTGGCGATTGTTTCCCCTAAAACCCCAGTCGCCCTATACAAGGGGGGAGTATATAAGGTAGTTCTCCCGCCTTCTTAGCGTGCCTTCGTGGTGTAGCGCTCTGCACGCCGGGCCCGTAATCCAGAGGTACGTGGTTCGATTCCCGTCGAAGGTGTTGCTCATTTGTCACTTCTCTTGCTTCCAAAAAATACCTAAATGAATCTACACCCTAACCACTATACCGTCTGGGCGGCTCGATATGCTATATTCGCAGGTAAAATTCTATTTCTGGTTCAGCCATGCAATTCGTTTGATTGAGGGTTACACAAAAATGATCAACACTTTCGCCTTATCACACCCTTTTCTTAGGCTAATCACGTTGCCTTCTGCGCGCGCATGCTTAGACGTGGTACTACTGTCGACACGAAATGAAAGTTTTATTTGATCGTATCGTTTCATTCTTGCTGTGACGTTCTAACATGGCTTGTACACTACCATACTGCATCATGGAGGAACAAAGAACAGAAATCCCATTTCTATACTCATAAGGTGTAAGAATCTTAAGCTTTACTAACGTTTATTTTAAGTTAAAACTGTACTGTCCTCTCTTATTTTCCCCTTTCGGCCAGAATAAACGCGTTAACTTGTTTATGCAAATTGTACTTGCTTACATTTAAGTATTTAAAATGTGGCTTTTTGCCAAGAGCAGAGTTAGATGGAAAGAAAGTGAGCCGTCTTGCCATTGCATTCCCCGCGAGCTTGCCATCAGTTGCTGTCTGCCTTTAAGGCCAGAGGTTTTATTGCTCTCGAAAGCTAAAGAGGTACTGTAGTTTTGCGCAGTGTGCGTACTACATACGTAATAATTTAAAAGGCCAGTCTTAGTGTCAATCATTTGTGTAAAGCATTCAAAGTTAGCTCTTATTTAAATTTTAGTTAGTCAGTAGTTCTTGGCACAAGACAAGGAGTCCTTTGGTGCAAGATATTCAGAAAATTCTTCTAAGTATCCCACCAGATGACAGACCTATCCTGATCTGGGTTCCAGCTCATGTGGGTATTACTGGCAACGAAGCGGCTGACCTGCTTGCGAAATCTGCTGCCAATGACTCCAGTAGATTGGAAAACGCAGTAAGTGTTCCGCAGTCCTATTTAAAAAAAAACCACGCTCAATAGCCTTTTTCAAGAATGGCAGAAAAGATGGGAAAGAGAAAGCACAGGGAGGAGAACCTACAAGTTCTTTTCAAAAGTCACGTGCTCAGTTAATACATGCAGCGGAGCACAAACTCAATTCTACACTGGCCATGGTCCCTTCCCACATTACCTTAAGAGATTCGGCATACGAGCATCAGATTTGTGTGAATGTGGTGCGGTAGGTGATGCAGATCACTTCCTCTTCAACTGCCCACAAACCGATAAACTGCATTTAAAAATGCCAAGCAGTGAATACTGGCCGCAATGGGCGGAGAATACCCGCGGGAACAAGCAGACGAAAACTAAAATAGAGGAGGTAATCAGGCTTTGCTCAGCAAGATACTAAGAAATTCTCCCCCTCTCTTGAGAATTGTATCTTCGCAGCATAATTTTAATAGCAATTCAAAATACTACAACTGAATATCAACACTAGGAAAATAGCTCACCCCGTAGAATAATAACAGGACTGTAAAAGCAAAACTATTGTAATGTAAGCATATTACTATCCAGTTTATATGTACTTGATAAAAATAATATTGTAAAGCAGTTTAAATGATATTGAAAATCCAGTCAATGTGTAAATGAATTACAAGTTTAATTTTGATTATCTCAGTAAAAGTATTGTAAATATGAATTCATATAATGTCTAAATGTACACATAGCTGTCATGATTTTATGTATCTATCATATGTAACTTGAACAAGACAATGATTGTAATCAACATATCTATGCTTATACACAGGCCTTGTATGCCCATGTAATATTTATATGTATATTTTTACACGGAGGAAATTTTCCCTTCTGCCAGGATGACTACTAACACTGTAAGACTTTTACAACAAAGTCAGGTCAGTGGTTATCTCAGGCGGCGCTCAGTAGTTCTTATATTTTTTACGTTCAGACCACAAGTGGTTGGTCTTTGTAGCCCAAAGTGCGGGAACGCTTGTAATATCGTGGAAAATAAAGGGTAATTTAACCCTTCTCATCGTTTTGTCCTTTGCTATAATCCATAGGACATAGTTTGTAGTCAAACTCACTATCTAATCAGCACACGCCATCTTCGTCAAACAGATTAGAAGGAAAAGTAGTCCTGATAAAGGGACGGAGTATATTTCATTGTAGGCTTTCAATAAAATATGGAGACTGTGCTTCATCTGATAGAAATTTGATTGACCGCATTGAGGAAGTTTGAAAATCATCGGACCAGCATGATGTATAAAGAGGAGGGGGCAGGGGGTGTTAACTTCACCACTAAATAGAAGATTTATGAAGTTTGAAAGATGCCCTGGCGAAAAGGCAGGTTACCATCCATTACGTATCACAATCTCTGCGGATTTTTCATGAAATCAAAGCCTTTACGATGATTCACGGCTTATGTCAAATCTATGAGAGATATGCGCAAGATCTTCCCGCAAAACGCAAAACCACAGAAACCGATAAATATTTGTGTTTCGAAGGGCTACAATCCCTTGTCTGCAGTCCAGAACCCGTCCCTCCCTCGACTACCATCGCTTTGGATTGCCCAGCCATACTGTATGATGACTCTGATTTTCTAAATCCTTTGTTAGAAGAGTTCCAAGCCAAAGATCGTAAAAAATAGGAAACTGCATTTACCAAGTAATGATCCTAGCTGCTACAGTACCTCGTACATACATGTATGTAGGAGGTACTGGCAGCTATGAAAGTAGTCCGCTTGGCTATCTATACACAACTGCCGACGTTTCTGGAGATCTTGGAAGCAAGCGGGAAAATCTTCAACTGCGATGCTTACAAGCTCATTTGCCACAGCCCCTTGGATGTATGCAATAATCTTGCTGAAGCTTTCCTTTCAATCACCCTTTTACTCACGGAAACAGTAAAAAAATCACAAACAAAATCTGAAAGGTTTCAGATATTAAATTACGTCTAAAGGAGCGTTTGCGTAACGTTTTGCGTGTTAACTTTACTTATATCATGTTATTTGCACTTAAATCAGAAAATTCAGTTCAACAGCAATGTCGCAAAATAATTTCAAAATGAGCATATCTTTAGAATTTCCGATACACAGTTCTGCCGCGCTGGAGATAAAAAGGTTTTTTCCCCGTAGAGTGTTGCCATGGCTCTCTTTTAAATCGTTGACTTTGTTAATAAAGAATTCGTTAAAGTTTTACAAAATATGAAATCGATCATAAAACAAATTCCAAATTTCAAATTTGAGCTTTCAGATGGCCATATTCGCAGTAGGATTACGTCACTCAAAATTGGATGGCTCTAGGTACCGTTGTTTTACCTCAATGCGAGAAACATACATACATTGATGAAGAATCTTCATTATTTAATTTCTTCCAATATAATACAGGGCGATAGCATTTGGTGGCAACGATATGAAAAGTAATATAGGCTTTTAAAATTTTCAAAGCAAAAACAATAATCCTTCAGGAACAAAGCCCTTTGGACTAATAATCTTCGACACAAATGTGGGATTACGCCTGGCCCTATCCAATATTTCAGCAGAAATTCTTCGTCTTTCCTCTTTCTTGAATTAAGTTCCCGTTGTTGCCTTTGTTGCTGATAGCAGCACTGTTGCCACTCGAAAAGATGAGGGCCGTTATTCTGTGCAGTTTTTAAATTCAATATTTCCCTTGGATACTGGACGTTTGTCGAGAGGTACTTGGATACGACCTTCGTCGAGAGGTACTTTGATACGACGTTTGTCGAGTTTGTCGTGAAGTTTATCGAGAGAACGTTTGTTTTCTGGTATAGAAGAAGGCTGGCCGCAGAGCGGCTAGTATTCAATAAATAAAGTAAACAAACAAAACGTTAATAATAAAAAGACAATAAGTTTTGTAAAACTGAACCCCGATATGATGAACTGAGAAAAGGCACTCCCCGAAAATATATATATGTAATGTTTTCAGTTATTCCAACACATCGTGGGTGAATGGTGAGGCTATTCCATTTCACGTTTTGGCAGATGGAAGCTGGGATGATTGCACTACGGAGAAAAATGACGACTCAGGACTTTTTACTTTTAACAGCATATCTTTATTTTATTTTAGAGCAGATGATTTTTTCCAGATGAAGTTACTCAAATAACTTATTCAGTAATTGAATTATTAGATACGACTGACTTTAATACGTTATAACGTTCTAACAAAGAAAGAGGAGCATAGCGGAGGCGTTAGCAGAACGAAGGCGAGAAGGTATCTGTGTAGGAGAACTTATGACGCAGCATTTATATGAAAGGTTATGTAACAGAGTAGCTTCTAGAAAAATGTAGAAAAACTTATGACGCAGCATTTATATGAGGAGGTTACATAATAGGCGCGAATGTTCTAGAAGGTACTGGTCTAGGAGAAGATCCTGAATTGCAGAAAATGAATTAAAGGTTGCTGGTTCGCAAAGAGCAAAGCCATCGTACTTTTTGATATTTTACATCTTATTTTAATAGAGAGGAAGAATTAATGTTTATAGTTATATTATAATTCTGATTCATATAAATTTATCTTACATATTTCTTCCTTCAAAAAGAAAAAGGCGTATCGACAGAGAAGCCTTTTTAAAGAGAAAGAGTTAAAGCACTAGCAAATGTAAAAAAAAAAAAAAAAAAAAAAAAAAAAAAAAAGAAAAGAAAACCACAACTCATAAAATTTTTGTCCTGTAAAGTATAATTTATAAATATCAATTTTTTAAAATATTTTTTTAATTTTTAGAGTCCTATTGAAGTTTTCAGCATTTCAGTCCAAAAGTCTTTTTGTTTGAGAGTTCACATAATCATAATTTTTCAGGGAAGGTTCTTGTTATTACAGAATCTCACAAAATAAACTTTTACACAATCATTGCTTATAATAAAATGTAATGCACATAAATATTTATGATACTTATTTCCATACTGATAAATTATATTTTAACACCATAAATATATTAGGAGTAATAGTTTCAGAAATTATGGTTTCACCGTTATTATCTTTCATTTACAATTCCTTATTTTACCAAACTGGAAAGCCTCGCAATACTAAACAAACATATCTATCAATAGGGCTGTCCTCTTGAGCTAACCAGTGTGTTCTCTGCACTCGTGGCCCAGGGTGCCTAGGCAGTTACTTCAAAAGGCCTCCGTTCCTTGCATTAAGGTAACTGGCCTTTGAGAACTGCACTAATACATTCCATAATAAAAAATATAATAATAATAATAATAATAATATAAAAAATTTACACACACTCATAAAATGAGAGCCTCCAACATTATCTTACTTGAAGAGGGTGAAGGGAACAACTGTACAGAGGTAATTACAGGCCTCTGCTTAGGAACCCAGTACTCCCTCGACATACACTATACTTAACATACAATCACCCATAAATTTAACATGCATTTACCATAATTTCATGTTACGTATCTGTAATAATTTCACTTATTTTTTACACCTACTTCATTTTTAGAATAATTATAAAATTTGTATTTAAAATTCTCCACAAAATTTCAAAAACATAAAAACTTATTTTAATATCCTTCCCTATGAATAATTTAAATAGCTTAAAATTCGTTACTTAATTTTCTCACACATAATTATGAAAAATTAGAAAAATTAATGAACAAGAATTTCAGATTTTCTCAACAAATTGCAGAAATTTTAACCAAAGTTGAAATGAAAACTAGAATCCGCAGCATATTAAATAATTTAGTTTCTGAGCTAGATTCACACGAATGTAATAATTTTTGAGCTGTTGAAAATAATTTTCAATATTTTGCAAATAATCTTCTGTCGCACATACTTGCAAACATTAACTCAGATCGACCTTGAACCCGCTGTAATGCTTAATTCCTAAACTGTAATTCACTGATGATTTCCTTTTCACTAGGCATTCAAACTTCTCAATTTATCGAGAGATTACTTTCAATCTGTAAACACTACGCGTGATTATTTTTTTGAAGCACTTGCAAAACACCACAGCAAAAAAATGATCTGTTATTTTTTAAGCACTGAAAAAACAAATTTGATGATTCACTTCTTTCCCATTATCTTGGATTTATCACAAAACGATGATTTGAAGAGCTGAACTAAATTTGCCATTGAGGTTTCAGACTGCCAGGAAACTATCCTGCCGACTTAATTGTCATAATAAAAGCACAAGAACATCAAAAATGTAAATCTTTTGTTGAAAGGCACGACTAGAGTGCAAAGTGATTGGGGCCACAAATATTAATTGCAAATAAAAATGGAATTAAAATTGCCTCGACTGCCAAGTTCTTTAGATATTACCAAGTTAGCATTATTAGCATACTACTTCAATATGGATCTAAGCACGCATCGACACTGCTCCGGCTTTCCGGCTTTTGATTGAGCTTTCAATATTACATATATATATATATATATATATATATATATGTCAAGACTTCAGACAACATTGGAAATTCTGAACGTATACTTATTTTAAAATTTTTGTAATTCTGTTGTTGAATTTTACACGGCGTAGATGCGAAAATGATGCTTAACAATAAAGCTAAAAAGACAGCAAAAAAAAAAAAAAAAAAGAGAGAGAGAGAGAGAGAGAAAACGGGTTGTGTTATTAGGAAAGAGTGCAACAGCAAACGAATAGACTACAAGCTGAGGCAGAGGGTAAAAGACCTTGAAAACCCTTTTGGGCGACCGTAAAAATCTGAAACCTTTCAGTTTCTTTTTAATCTTATCTTTAATAATTTTAATAATGATAACAGAAATTTCCGCTGCAAACATAAACTCTATTACGTTTCATAATACAAAACGAAAACGCAAATCGTAATACCATCCAATAGTCAAGTTTTTAAAGCAGTTTTCGATGGAAATATAAAGAAATCCAATACCTACATTGAATGGACTTGCATAAATATATATAATATTTCCGAAGAAAATTTTACGCTATTTATTTCGCTTATGGAATTACTGACATGTGACATTGAAGGAACTTTCTGCTTTTTAAAATAATAATTTTTACAGAACTGTCTAAAATATTTCCATCCTAGTTCACTTAAGTAAAGGAAATGTATTAAATTGGATGCATTCCAAATAGATACATTTATATTTTCCGGATAGCATTCTAATGCACTTGCGCAGATTTGTTTTGGAATATTCCCATTTATTACTTCTAAGCTTGTAAAGAACGTTAGCAAACTTGTTCTGTTAGTCACGTGCGTCACCCGAAGCAATTTTATTCCTCCCGCTTATACATTTCAATTATGTACTTGTTCCGACTACAGCATTGCAAAGATTTCAAGAGTTTAGTTAATTTATTAGGTATTTTCTCCCTTCTATCTGCATGCCTTCCTGGTGTAACGGTAGCACACTCGGCGCGCATTCGAGAGGTCCCGGGTTCGAGTCTCGGCGAGGGCATTGCACATTTCTTGTTTCAGTTTCCTGACATCGAAAAAATTCTAGTAACTCTCGAACTAAAAAGGTGGAGGATGATGATTCTTCACTACCAGGATTTGGCGATTGTGCCACCTAATCCCCAGTCGCCATTTAAAAGAGGGAGTATATAAGGTATTTTCTGCCTTCTTTCAGCATGTCTTCGTGGTGTAACGGTAGCACCCTCGGCGCATATTCAAGAGGCCCAGGGTTTGAGACCCGGCGAAGGCACAGCTCATTTTTCACGTATCCTACATCAAAAATCTTAATGTCTCTACAAATTCAAGTCCGTATTATTTACCTTATTAGCATCACGTATCATCGTTATTATAATCACGCTTAAAGGTATTACTACTGTAGACACAATTCATTAAAATTAAACACCTTTATTACCATTAAAAACGAACATGGTAACTCGGTGAAATCCTGAAATCCGCTGAGTTGGCTTCCGTCCCAGAGTATTACATAATCCATACAGAGTTGGTTACCAATTCAGCAGTTTAAGGTCCTCGAAGATATTAAAGCACTGTGTTTCTTAGGAAGCCGAATCTCTGAACCATCGTACATAATACATGCATACTTACTAATACATAATACAAATATAAACTATAGATTCAAATATGTGGAGCAATTACATAATACATATACACAGCACATTTTTGAATAAATGCTAACACATTCTTAAATATGTACTAAAACATAACTGAGTTAAAAACATTATACAAAAAATTATTACATCTTATGAAACTACTGTTATGTTTCCAATACCTGCACTTTATACCTATACACTATACATTTACCAATATTTGATTGACCAATATCTTGTACCATATTATTACAAAAATGCATTATACAGCACATGGAAGTACAATGTATTACAAATCTACTTATTCGCAAGTATTTTTTACATTTAAATGCATTGTACAGCAGGTACAAGTACAGTGTTTTATCAATCTACTTCTTAACGAGTATTTATTTTTTTTCCATTCTCAGGTAAATACTAAAACCTGTTTCAAGTACTGATACATTACGCACATGCAAATTTGCCTTTATATAGTACTTTATCCACTCTCCTATACTTTATAATATTGCTGCGCATAATGCAAAGCAAAAACAAAAACAAACTTCCAAGTACATCTATAATACAGTACATTACACAAGTATGTTGTACCTGTACATTACATAGTTATTAATATTTAATACAATTGCATTTAATACAAATGATAACTCACTATAAAATCTATAAAAGGAGGAAATTTATTGCGCAAAAGGGCTATTAATTTCGTTTTGGCATGTTGCATCTATTCGCTATAAACGGCGAATCACTTTTTAAATTGTTGCCATCAAATATTATCGCCGTGTATTATATTTAAAGAAATTAAAATAATGAAGAATCTGCATCAATGTATGTTTCTCGCATTGTGATGAAACAACGGTAACTAGAGCTATCCAATTTTGAATGACTTAATCCTACTGGGAATATGGGCATCTGAAAGCCCGAATTTGGAATTTAATTTATTTCATATTTTGTAAAGCATTTATGAGTTCTTGATTAAGAAACTCGACGATTTCAAAGTGAGCAATGGCAACACTGTAAGGGGAAAAATCATCTATCGGAAATTCTAAAGATAAGCTGCTCTAAATATTTTGCTATATTGCTATTGAGTTGAATTTTATATTTGAAGTCCGAAGAACGTTTTGTATGTTACCTTTGTAACATACAAAACGTTAAAAAAACGCTCCTTCGAGCGTAATATAAAATCTGAAAGCTTTCATATTTTTTTGTTAATTTTTGTGTGTATTTGTCAAAATATAAGTATGCTTAGTTAGGAATTTTCGTACCGAGAATAATCAATTTCCTTCAAAATATATTTAATGCGATGAAGTCTATTTTCACAATTTAAATTAAGTTTATAAATACTTATATGCAAATGTACGCATTGTTATGTATGTATCGAGGAAAAATTTAATAAATTAGATTAGTTTTATCTATACATAAAATGAAGAAAGTTTGTCTGTTTGTTCTCTAATAACTTAGTCACTACTATAGTAATCGTCACCAAACATTCTACTATTCTTTTCTGTGTTCTAGAAAAGGTTAACGGTTACATTTTTCCAAAAAAAGGTATATAAAATCAGAGATATTAATTAAATACTCGGAAAAACGATCATTTCGCCCTCATTTTTTAGAGTGGCAACAGTCCCGAAAAGTGGAGATGAAAATCTGCTTTAATTTTCGGAAGTTGTTGCAACTGCTCGCTTTCAAATCCTACAGTTTGTAAATACAATATTTCTTAAGTTTTACGATGAAATAAAAATAGCATTGCCAAACATTAAATACATTATTCCCGATTCCAAAAGTTCGTGGGAAGCCATTTCGACTGTTCCCATCTTAGTACGGCTTTAATCAACCGAGCTATTTATTAAAAATTCTTAAAGCGCTCATTTTTGCACTTATTTATCCGAGTGGCAACAATCTCGCGCATTGGAGTTAAAAATGCTTTATTTTGAAATGTGTTACCACTGCTCGCTTTCAAATCGTAGAGTTTGTTAATGAAAAATTTGTAAGTTTTATAAAATCTCTCTCTCTCTCTCTCTATCTATATATAAAGAAGAATGCCTCAGAAAATGCACGCATTTTTACGTATGTGCCGAAGAAAAATTTAGTAAATTAGATTAGGTTTTCATTCATTCCCAAGTTTTGTTCCTCTTATGAACAACAGAAGCATGTAAATAACTACTAATGTATATCTGCCCTTGTTTAGCCATGTACAATGCTATTCTTGAAGATTCAAAATCACTGGACCCGGGCACTTTGGACGGGAGTCTACCCGGTGGCATTTGGTTCGCGGAACTGCCAACCGGATGGTCTAGGCGTTGGGTTTGGGCGCCTTGTGCAAGCCTCCCATGTGGCCTCTCTGGCTTTACTCTGTATAAGGGCGGACGTGGCCCTATATGCTAATTAACTTAATAGTAAAGGGGTGGTGGCCACGTCCTCCGTCACTATCACTATCACTATCCTCTTATGAACATTTCATAATTTATTTATTTTTAAATTAAATTAAGTTATATAATGATTAATTAAGCCTGTTGGAAAAAAATATGTTTGAAAACGTAACATTTAGCTGTGAATATATTTGAAATCCATCTACAATGGATACCATCTCATAACTGGAGACAGGTACCGAAACACTCATGATATTGTGCTGGTACTGTTACTGGTTTCAAGGGTACAGGAAGTAGAAACTGCTCTGGCATAGTTAGTTGACTTCAGGACATTTAAGGACCCTCCGACATTCCTGTGGTACTAAAACTTTTCCAACATGCGCCACATGTGGAAACCATGAAGTTATGAGGAACATCTACTTAGTTGTGTTACTTGGGTCCGTGAAGATCTGAATCGAAGAGACCGAATTTCGTGTTGAAATTTATGAAAGCGAATGAACTTATGATGTGACTTAGATCAGAGGGATTAATAATAAGAAGAAGGCGTGTTACCACATACTTTCCGAAAGGTGGCGTGGGGGAATGTGATAAATCCCTAAAACTTCTTTAATCTTTGCTATCCAATTGGTTTAGCTAAATAAACATACACGAAAAGATGTTTTGCTTACAAAACTGTGAAATCATATCTGCCGATCAAATTTATATTGTTAAAATTTGCGGCAATATTGTATTTGCATTTGTCCTTTCTTCAATATCAAAAAAGTGCTAATAATTACATATTGTGACGAATTTTGTACCCAGATAGGCAATTTTCGTAGAATTACAAATAAAATTGCTGTATTTCTTTGTAACATTAAAAGTCTATAGAAAAGCTATGCCAGGAATGTAATAATACAGGGACAAGGCATTTAACACTGAGTAAATAAAATCTCGTTAATCTGGCAAGATATGGCTAAGGTGACAAAGGTTTCGGGGACTTATTTTACCACCAAATATCGCGAAAAATCGCAAAAGTCGCCGCATTTGGCGAGATTTTGGTCCAGTGCCTGTATCACCGTACTTCATAATTCGTTCTTAGTAATATGCATTGAAATTGAATAAATGTAATTGATCACTATGTTTGCTGCAACCGTAATCCCACATTTACTGCTTTCCAGTAATTTCGAGAAGCAGAAAGTACTAGAAATATCTCGGCGGCCGATTGAAAACTATAAAACCCCGTAGAGAGAGTATCAGAGTGCAGTTCCTTAGTTATTGTTGTTGCGAATTGTTAGTTCCGTGTGAACTCAGATATCCGAGTTAGCTTTCTCTTTAAATGCATTCTTCATTGCGTTGTGTTTAATGTTCTTAGTAGTTTGATAGTAACTACTGACTTGTACTCTGCGATAATGTGAACACCTATTCGAGTATTTCTTCTAAAAATTCCAAAGTTTTAAAACATTTTTTGGATGAAAATAAATTATTTTATTAGCCTACTAGCAGCTAGGCTGTCAGCCTCCGTCTGGCTTTTAAATGTGCCGAAAAATGCCTGAGGGGAACACCAAACGTTAAATTTAAAACCTGCGCAGAATTTTATTCTGCAGAACAATTTCATAAAAAAAAAACAACACAAATTTCTTTTTAAAATGTATTACATATAACAAAATTACAATCAAGTAAGCAATGTCCCTTAATGCAAATATTAATTATTCTAAAAAATAAATTAACCAACTTCCCGTTGCCTTCTCTCAACAAAAGTCCAATGTCCAAGAGAAACATTAAAATTAAAAACTGCACAGAATTATCGCCATCATTTTTCCGAGTAGCAACCAGTGCTGATTTTCAACAGTCAGCAGTCCAGTATACAATTGAATGAAAAACTGTTGCCAAAACCACTTTTCTAAAAGAATGAAACTATTATCGCCCTCATTTTTCCAGGCGGCAACAGTACTGGTTTTCAACAGTCAGCAGTACAGTATACAATTGAATGAAAAACTGTTGCCAAAACCACATATCTATAAGAATGAAACTATTCGAAATGATGTGATAAAGTCGAAAAGATAAATTTAAAAAAAAAATCTGATTTCAATTTTGAAAAAATCGCTTCGAGGTGCATTGGCTCTTGTCTAGATGCACCTATGTACCAAATTTCAGAGCCCCAGGGTCTATTGGCTTAGGCCCAGGACACTTTCTTTTATTATGTGACACACAGACTGTTTCTTTCATTACATGTAGAGATCACCGGACCTGTGCGCATTCAATCTATTACAAGCCCGCATGCACGCAATAATATTTTAAACGTGTTTTCGGAAACTAAATAGTACACTATATCCGAAGGGAAGGAAAATACGAATTTTATGGAAATAATTTTCCATGAATCCTGCAGAAAGTTGGGGGGGGGGGAATATTTGGAGGCGATGAAACCCTTACCGTAATACCTCATCATTTGTTTATATATGAAATACCTACAGCTTTGCACGTTATGTGGATTTTCAGTTACCAAGCGTGTATCGATTTACATTTTCTCCAAAGATAAAAAAAATAAAGTAATTTGTTGAGTCATTAGGATTTTAAGGAGGAATATATGAAAAATGAGCAATACGCTTCCCGGGACTCGAAACTGGACCTCTCGAATACCCGCCGAGTGTGCTACCGTTTCTTCACGAAGGCATGCAGAAAGGAGAGAGAAATACCTCATATACTCCCCCTTTTAAAGGAGATGAGGGGAGCCAATCGCCAAATCCTGTTGGGGGAAATCATCATCCACCACCTTTTCTTTCGGGCGCCACTATAGAATCATTAGTTTCTTTCTTTCTTTCTTTTTTTTTTTTTTTCTTTTTTTTTTTTAATGTTGGGGACGTGCACTGCCCTCATCGGGACTCGAACCTGGAACTATCGAATACGCTCCGAGTGTGCTACTGTAACACCACAAATGCCTTCAGAAAGGAGGCGGGGAATACCTTATATACTCCCCCTTTTAAAGGGCGACTGGGGATTAGGGGACCGAATCGCCAAATCCTGGTCGTGAAGAATCACCTTCCACCGCCTTTTAGTTCGGGCGCCACTACAGAGTCGTTAGGTTTTTTATTTATTTATTTATTTATTTTTTAAATTTTTTATTTGATGTTGCGAAGGCCTGCGGAAAGGCAGGAGAAAATACTGTATATATTGTGTCTTTGATAAATTTTCAAGAATTGTTCGGATGACAGAATTCAATTTCCAGACTTTTAATAACATTTGTTGATTGATGGTGAAGTTGTGTAATTACTATCATTTTCTTCCTCGCATAAAGTACGACGCACACTTTTAGTCACGAAATTAAGTATTGAAGATAACATACATATCAGATCTTATAATAGACGATATTCTAGACTTATACGCTCGTGGGTACTTTAATATTAGACATCTTGCGAAATGTGAGGATTCTGTCAATAGAGCCATTTTTCATACGTAGTCGTAAAACACTCAGATACTCAGACGATGTGCTCTAGAAAATTTATTATTAAAGAACGTCTGACGTTTCCTTAGCTACGACATTTATGGCGACATTCGTGTACCATTGCGATTAAAAGGAAACATTGTATTTATCAAAAACGGGTGTTTTTCAAACTTCATATCGTGTATTCTGAACATAAAGAGTTGTCTTCGATTTTCTGTCTTAGCAATGCATTCTTTTCATTCGGAAGCATTGAGCAACCCGACAAATATACGGACTGTTATAGAGAAGCATAAAATTTCGCCATAATAGAACATGATCTCTGCTTGACCACCGGGCATTATAGCTTTTTAAGGAAGGGTTTATTGGGGTTTAAATTTAAGGGTTTGAAGATTTTGGGGTTCCAACCCCAAAATCTTCAAAAAATTGTGATTTCGGATTTTTGCATTTTCAAATTCTCTACACTTTTACCTTCCTAAAAATACCCTTCTTTAATCTCTATGAAAATTAGAACTGTACAAAAGTCTAGTTTTAATTTGTCATCTACTGCTTTGATCAATGAGGATTTTTACATAAAAACGCGTTTTTCTCCAAATGTGATTTTTTTATACTCGATGTACCTTTTCTCAGGAACTACTGCTCATAGGTATCTAAACGTTTTATGGCTTATTTATTGGGTTCCCTAATATTTACTGAAATGAGCTTTTTGTAATAAACTTAGAAAAAAAATTAATTTTTTTTTCTGTGTGAGAAAAGTGCTAAATTTTACTATGCCTAACAAAATATTCTGTAATTTATTCTAAAGTTCAAAATGTTTCAAAAGCTCATTTCAGTATAATCAAATAGGTATACTTTAATCACAGAAAAAATTTCAAGCTTGTATCTACAGCAGATTTTGAGAAAAGGTATATCGAAAATGGCCAGTTTAACATTGTCGGTATAGGGGTTTCTGATACCCCTTAATCTTAAAATTTGACATAAGTAAATGACATTACGTAGAAAAAAAAATCTGATGTGTACACCACATGACTTCCATGTACGGAATATTAAATTATACGCATTTTTTCTTGCATTTCGTTAAAACGTATTGGATTGAATTAAATCTACTTTGCCGACAGAGCATAAACCACAATAGATATAAATGCATTCTTTAAAATTCACACTATTTGTTTACCATAGCGACACTCTGGCGCTAAGTTCACTTAACAGTATTATATTTCGTTCATATTATAACTCAGAATGCACAAATTTATATCATTTAAAGAATTATCTAATCGTTGCCACATGTCCTATTCAAATACTATGATAAAGCTAGAACGATGTATAAAAGAAATTAAGCAAACAAAACAAAAAAGAAACCGTTTTTCACAGACGATTGAGTATTTCTCATTCAATTAATTCAGTTCTCACCTCGTGACAAGGCAAAAATACATAAAAAATCAAAATATATGCATTAAAAATTACGAAGTCAATCTTAAACACTTATTTCCTCGAAAAAATTCCAGAAAAGTTTAAGCGTGATTTAATTCGCAATAATAAATGAAGGCGTTATCTTTGTTGTTGCGAAGCTAAGTTTTTCTAGATTGGCAACAAATCCACTAGTCTGCTTTTTCAAATGTAAACAAGCAATGGCTGCCATCAAAAAAATTATTAGGCTTAGCGGCACTTAAACAACTTTAAAATTGTTGATAATTCTAAAAATATTGCATACCGATTTACTAAAGGCATAAAAACCTAAACCGGAAGATATGAACAACATAATTCAATCATTTTTAAAGCAAAAAATTTACAATTTACAAGCATATAGGAGTAAAACAAACTGAGATCACTGAGCCGGGTAACAGAGCGGATATATATATAAATACATTTATATACGTTTGGCGCGGCCGATTACAACCAAAATAAGAGGTGCGCATCTACATGTTATAGTAGTCCTATATACAAAATTTCAACGTTCTGAGGCTACTCGTTTTTGAGTTATGCGAGATACGTACGTACGTACATACGTTCATACTACAGACGCCACGAAAAATTCTCTTCAGAATTCATTTTATAGCAGTTTTATAATTTTTTTAGGAATAAGAGTCTTTTATTCTGTGCTTAAGTACAGGTATCACGCAAGAACATCGTTAAATTGCATTCGAAAGCGGTCAAATTCGATGTTTTCGTTGAAATATGCTGCCTGAAACTTTTCGCAATTACAATACTTCCTTTTTACTCCGTACAAGGAAGTAAAAAGTAAAAAATAAAACAATAAATAAAAATATGAAACTTTATAACACGCCCAATGGGGCGTTTTTTTGAAGTTTTATGTGTTGGCTTTATTTATTAAATATGTTCTTCGCACTTAAAACATAAAATTCAATTCAACAGCAATATCGTAAAATAATTTCAAAATGATCAATCTTTAGAAATTCCGTTATACAGTCTCGCGCGCTGGAGATCAGAATATTCTTTTTCCGTACAATGTTGCCATAGCTCCCAACGAAATCGTTGAGTTTGTTAACCAAAAATTCGTTAAAGTGTTACGAAATATGAAATCGACAAATTCTAAATTCCAAATACGGGCTTCCAGATGCCCATATTTGCGTCTACACGTACGTTATTCAAAATTCGAAGCTCTAGGTACCGTCGTCTTATCACAATGCGAGAAACATACATACATTTATGCAGATTCTTTATTATTTAATTTCTTTAAATATAACACAGGGTTGTAATATTTGGTGGTAACAATTTGAAAAGTGAGCCGACATTTATATAGTGAACAAATATAAAATGCCAAAATGAAATTATTAGTTTAATGCCCTTTGGGCTATACATTTTTCTATTTTGTTCCGTCTTTTGTCAGTCTATCATATCAATGTACAGCTTTCTTCAAAAGATGGCTGGCATATTTTTTTTTCTTTTTATTATTAATATTTTATATATAAAATTTATTAATTAAATATCACATTCTTCAATTTTACCCCTTATAAAACTCAGTTTAAAAACAAAATCACAAAATATTTAAAAAAGCATTATATCTTTAGAATTTGCAATACACAGTCTCGCGCGGAGGGCATAATAATGTTTGAATCCGTACAGTGGTGCCACTGCTCGCTTTCATATCGTAGAGTCATTAGGTTATTTCGAAGCAGGAGACATGGAAAATGAGCAATGCCCTCGCCGGTACTCAAACCACGGATCTCTCGAATACGCGCCAAGTGTGCTCACTATTACACCACAAAGGCATGCTAAGAAGGCGGGGGAGAAATACCTTATAGAGTTTGTTAAAAATTCTTTAAAGTTTTACAAAATACGAAACAGAAAATTCGGGCTTCCAGGTGCACATGTTCCGGTGGAGGACTACGTTATTCAAAATTTGATAGGCCTTAGGTACCGTCGATATTTTACAGTGCGAGAAGCATACATTCATAAAGATTCTTCGTTATTTAATTTTTTTAAGTAAAACAGGGATATAAAATTTCGTGGTAACAGTTTGAAAAGTAAAGTGAGAATGCCGGCGAATTTTGTTTCGGGAGTAAGGGTCCATTCAGGCCAATGTCCTTTTGAGCTAATAATCATTCAAGTGGTGTACACTTGTCTACATTCAAGAGGTGACAGACAAATGTAATAATTTTTTATGTACGTGTTATTTTTATGATAGTTTTCATTTCCTTTAACAAGTAGTTAAGAACAATACTATATGAAAAAGAGCAATAAAAATACAAATCTTTACTAGTTGTTGTTTATTACATACGTTATTATTACTATCTATGTGACATAAAGGCTCAAAGCAAGAAAATGTTAGAATCAACTTCCAGTTTACTGAGAATGCTAAAGTGGATTGAGAATTACCGTGGCGCTATATATAAAAAAATTTGTTTTTTGCGGAAACATGTAAAAATATCTAACTGCAAACTGTTAAGATAAAGCCATACTATCTACAGTAAATACAAAAAGAAAAAACAAAATGTGTGGGAAATTACAGTGAAAGCGAACGAGGTCAGAGTATTTGCAAGTTCTTTATCTATAATAGTAAGCATTTTAGTTGTACGTAATACCGAATATATAAATACTGTTTTAAATCATGCATTCAAATTAAATTGGTGAATTTATATTATTAAACAATAAAAATCTGGATATATGTATATGTGTATGTAAAGATCGCTAATTTTAAATAAAGGAAAAAGAGTTATGCTTTGCTGGAATGGCAACATCAAAATATAAAAGATGTTCTACGATCTGACTAAAGTTATGTAAAGATCGTGAATTATAAATAGAGAAACAGAGTTATGCTTTGACGGAATGGCAGCATTAGAATAAAAAGATGTTCTTGATTAAAGTTATATGAAGATCATGAAATATAAATAAAAGAATCAGAATGGCAATACCAGAACATAAAGATGTTTTAAGCTTTGACTAAAGTTATGTAAAGATCGTGACCGTGATCGGAATAAAGGAAACATACTTATGCTTTGACGGAATAGCGACATCAGAAGATGTTCTAAAGATCTGATATAAAAATTCGTATTCGTAGTTTTTATTTTTATTAATCTGGAGGATTTATATTATTACAAAATGTCAAGGCGCGGTGAGATGGCTTGGCGAGAAATCGTCCATTTGGCGACAAAATTGGCGATATACCATGGACGGATGGAGAACCTTCTGGAACGAATTCTTACCGGTTTAGCCCAGAATGTTCTCGAACACAAGCCGAAAACTATATAAACCCTGCTGGTTCGCAGTCAGTGTGTGTGTGTGTGTGTGTGCCTCGTCTAGCGAGCTGATAGTCATTGAACGAGTGTCTCGAAGTCTAGCGCCGAGTTGGTCGTAGAGTGCATCGAGAGAGTCTCTTAGTGCATCGCGAATTAGTGCATCGTCGAATTTTGTCTTAGACTGTGCTGAGTCGAGAGCTATACTGTGTATCATCGAGTGCATCACGTGGAGAGTCTCGAGAGTACGTGGAGTTCCGAGAACGACCAAACAGAGTCGGAAGCTGTACTCTGGTGCTTTGCAGTGAAGCTGTCTCCACCGTTATTGCCTGACAGTGCCTGACAGACTGTGTCGCTGAACGTGTCAGCGTGTTTATAACAGTTCGACGACTGTAAAGTGATTTTGTAGCTGTCCTGAGAATATTGGTGAATAAAGTGTGTTTCGATACTTCATCGAGTGTCGACGTTATTCACTCCAAATCTACGAACCCCGTACGAACGTGAAGGAAGGAAATAACGCAAAATATGTTTGTGTTTCAGAAGTCTAAATAAAATTTATTAATATTACCAAAGATGTCTTTTTATTGAACCGAATTTTTACTTCATTGAAATAAAGAGCGCGAAGATGAAATTTCATTTCAGTACGAAATGAACAGAAACAAGAACGTTTTACAGTGCATATATGCTTGTTGACAGCACTCTTAAAACGGCTCCAATTTTAAGCACCAAAATTTCAGCACACATATTCCTTCCCCCGGATAGATGCATCTCACAGCCAGGATCTTAAATTTAATTTATTTTATTTATTTCACATCTTGAGAGAATTTAATGAGTTTTGCTTTAACAAAGTCAGTGATTTAAAAGCAATGTGTTGCCACTCAGAAAAATTAAGAAAACTCAGCGATTTAAAAGAACCGTGTTGCCACTTCCTGAAAAAAAAAATACTTTTATCTTCTATATGCAAGTGCGTTGGTATCCTCAGTGCTTAAGACATTTAATTTTTCTTTGTTATTTATTAAAAAAATAGACAAATTAAAAGCAATGAATGCAGTTTCTTCATCTTTTTGGTTATTACTAGATGGATTTGGGAAATTACACGTGATGAACTCATCAAAATTTATACATACATATTTCTTTTTAAATAATAACTACTAATTTAGGTGGCTGGCCCTGCAAGTGGCCAGTCTTTAAAAATCAATCAAATGTCCAGCTGGAGAAAGTATTTAAGTGGTTGTTACATCAAATCTGATTAAGTATTATTTCTTTGCATTTCACACAGAACGGGCCCACCAGCGGCCGAGCGGTAAAGTCGCTGAACACTGGTAGTTCGGTCCGAGGTTCGAATCCCGCAAACGGGCTGGCTGCATGGGCGTTTTCGTGTTTTCGTTTTATTGCGTAACGTGTATACGAGCCAGTTTCCCTTAGAAAGTCCTCCACGAAGGCATCCCTCCCCTTAGGCAGATAACCTTCGAGGCTTTGCCATATAATCACACACACTCCACACAGAGCTGTCTTACAAGCATTCTCGGCGTACATCATGACATTAAATGCACTGTATATTAATTAACAACTCGAATAATGCAGATTCGGACTCTGGAGGGGCATGCTGTATATTCAGTTCTTTTCATTGTAGTAGATCGAATTTATGATTTAAAATATCCAGAGTATTATGAAATTTACTTTCCAAAACTTCTAATCAACCCAAACAAAGAAAAATAAAATATTAAAATCAAAAGATGCATTTTCTCTTCCTCTTTAGTTAAAAAGAAAACTTCATTATCGAACTTCCCTTCTCCTTTTTAAAATCATAAAAGGTTAGAAAATGCGCTTTAATGTTTCTAACACGCCCTTATTTTTATTTTATTGAAACTATAGATTATTTAAGGGCAACGTTTCCATAGTAACGCTTATACCGTCCATTAGAAAAAAGCATATCCTCATTTATCTTAACAGCCTCCTTTAAGTAGGATGGCTGCAGTGTAATAGACTTAACACACACTTATCTATTTTAAGATCGTTGCTTTTTCAAAGCATAAAAAAATTATATCATTATAGTATTATAGTTAAATAGCACAGGCAGAAACCAGCCTCGATATAAGTAATATTTGAAATGAATTAATAGTAAATTTAGAATTAGGGGATGTTCACACATTTTCGTAACGATTTTGATTTCCTTGTTGAATTTAAATAGTAATCTTGTAACGTTGCGCGCTTCCAACCTGCACGCAACAATAGTGGTAACTGCTGAGAACTGGAAAGGAGACAAAGTCATGAGAAGGGCTTAAATTCCTTTTTATTCAACTTTAGAAGTTACAAATGCGTGCTCTTGACGCTCACAAACTACGCCGACCCGGCGGTAAAATAAAAATAAGAAACTAAGAAAAGAATAGAAACAAGTGATTAACTACGAGGCTCTCTAAACGTAACTAACCTCACCGCGTTCTAAAATACCGCTGATAGTTCAGCAAACTTCTGAATATTACGTTGAAAGATTAAGAAACTGCCGAGGCAAACACACAGGCCGAAACGCGTGGTTCTTCAATTTCTAACTAGCCACCTCCACGCTCGTGAAGTAAGAAAGCACACCTTCGAACTCGTTTCCTTTCTATTTAACTCAGATTACTTCCGCTGATAATTTGAATCCTTGCGCGTTCTACTAAAATTTACATACTCTGGCATTGGCAATTCCAGGGGAAAGTAAGGAGTGACAGGAAAGATAGTTTAAACTTAAAATAAATGTTAGTTAAAATAAATATAAATCCTACATTTGCCGCTGCCAGAATTTGGTAAACTTGGAAGCAGGTCCTAGAAACGACCTGTAGAAAAGTTTCCACAATTCTGAACTAAATTTTAAGAGCCTCGTTTACATAAAAAAAAAAAAAAAAAAAACTGTTTTTTCACAAAAGGTAGAATAAATTTCTGTATATGCTTATTTAATTCTCTCTTCTTACAGCAACCTTTCCTGGACTTCAGCTCTTCCTTCCAGCATCTGGAAGGAATAAGTATCAGTATCTTTCTAAATACATTATAATTTACACTTTCTTGATACTGAATTAGTTTTTGTTTTTGAACGATTTATTTTCCTTAGTTACTACTTAATTCACATTCATTCAAGTATTCAAACATGAATTTAACTTTACCCTGGCTCTCCACCATGCGTGGTGTCAAACGGGAATATTCGTGTTTTAGTATTCCAACACTTCCCCTAACCACAATGATTTGTTAGAATTCAACGACCAAATAGACACACCTTACTCGACGTTCTACAACTCGATGAGCTACTTTAACATTCTTAAAATTCAAGTGTAGGTGGAGAACCCTACAAAACACATTCATTCTAACTTTCCCCTTATTCATCTATAGACATGCAGGCTTTCGCTCTAAAGCATGATTTTATCTACAGTTTAATACTTAAATTTGAATTCATCGCTTTTGATCATTTACTTTTAGCATCTAAAATTTTATGCTTCTAGACTAAATTCTACTTTTACATAACTTTCAAGTATTTACGTATATTTACAAAATTCTAATATATATGATTTTTACAATTTACCATAAAATGAATAAGAGAAAAATAAATTTTTACTTTACTCATTCTTCGCCAAGCTGGCGGCACTGAAACTAAAGTTCTTATTAATACAAGAATACGAAGTTATTTTTATCTTCGGCCAAATTTTGGCTTTAACATAACAGAATTAGTGTTTCGACCAACAGAAACTGCTTGTTCTTAGATTTTATACTTAAAGAAAATAATACTTTTGCCTTAGCTAAATAAAGTAAAACAAAACTAAGTCTCAACCGAGACACATTGACTTCCGTCAAAACATAGAACTTCGTATTTACGCATAACATTTCGGAACAAAAGAAAAAAAAAATTATAGAAGATTTTAACTTATCTTTGAGTTTTCGATGATTGGAACTCCGACATCCTTTTCTGGCAGAACTGCTTCCACGTTAGAGGTTTCATCGACGTCAGTTTTCTCCTTTGAGTCCTCCGAGTGTCGTCCACGTTACTTTTTCTTTTTCGCCCTCTGCATGCTGGCCTCTTGGAGTGGTAGTCGTTGGGTTGCTGTCTTTTCCGTTTTTACCCTGGACGGCTGGTCTTGGTGTCCTCCGGTCTTGAATTATGCTTGAATTTCTTCTGTTGGTGGTTGTCTTTTCGTTCCTCCTGCTGTCTTTTAGTTCTCGGGAACGGCGGCCTTGTTTGCACCTGACTCTCTGGCCCTGGAAGCGTTCTCCTCGATGTAGAATTTCTACTGCGATACGTTGTAAGTGGTGTTTTCCTCTTTACCTCTTACGCGGCGGCTTTGCTTTCTTGTATTTTTTAAATGCTGAAGTCTAAAAGTTTTCGTTTCTTCTTTTCGGTACCGTCGCATGAGTTGTAGAAGGGCTAGGTTGCTCTTCAGTTCTCTGCTTCTTGGGTGGTGGAACGGGTGACGTTACTTCTGGACCTTCTACTTCTTTTATGCTTGAGTCCTGCAAGAAACTTTTAAGGATTTCAAAATTATTTTGATTATAATATTTTTTCACCTGGTCGGGACTTGCTTTACAGATTTTCCCTCTCTCGTTCTTAAGGTACAATACGACTCCTTTGATTTCCTGAATTACATAGGGGCCTTCAAATTTTGGAGCCAAATTTGCAGTGAAATTGTTTGGGGCACTTGATAAAGAAAATTTCCGCTTTAACACTTTATAACCTACTTTAAAATCTCCTTCACGGCGTTTTCTATCATAATATACTTTTTGCCTATTTCTTGCCGTATCCGAGCTTTTAACCGCCTGGTTAATAAGCGTTTGCACGTCTTTCTTTTTAAATTCTTGCTCTCTTTGTTTCACAAAGAATAATTTATCTAAACGCATAATTAACTTTCGGTCTAAAAATAATTCTGCTGGGGTTTTTCCCGTAGTATCGTGATTTGCCGTTCTTAAAGCATAAGCTAACTCATTTATGTAGCCATCCCAGCGCTTGTGATGTGTGCTAACATAACTTCGAATTATTTTTACAATGTTTTTATTAACTCTTTCTGCTATGTTTGCCTGTGGTCTATACAGAACCATTTTGATATGGCGTATGCCAAATCCAGTGCGTATGTTTTCAAATATTTGACTACCGAATTGTTTACCGTTATCGCTAATGACTTTTATCGGTGCACCGTATTTTAAAATGTATCTGTGTAAGAATGCATCTGCGACTGTTTTGGCTGACGCGCTTTTAAGTGGAACAATTTCTGTCCATTTTGAAAAATGATCTACAATTACTAAAAGAAAACGATTTTTATTATCTCACTCTGGGGGAAAGGACCAAGAAGATCTAGGCCTAAAATTTCATTCGGAAATGTAGCGGAAATGCTATTTAAGTACCCGGCCGGGCTGTAATTAATATCATTTATTAACTGACATTGATTGCAGGACCTGACATACGCAGTTACTATTTTGTATAATTGCGGGAAATATACCGCCTCTCGTACCCTTTTTAAAGTCTTTCTGACCCCTAAATAACCCGCTGTTTTCGCGTCGTGTAATTCCTTCAAAATGCTTAATCGAAGCGAGGCTGGGATGACTGGTTTGTACTCGAGATTTTCGTTTGTTGTTTTCGTATAAAATAATAAATTATCTATTATTTCATAGTTTTCTGCTCTATTTCTTGTCGCATCGATATCTCTGTGCTCAAAGCTTTCGGGGTCTTTCAAATATGCATAGATACTTCCAAATTCAGGATCAGCTTTCAATTCAGCAATAATTGTATCTCTAGAATGTAAAATTTTTTAAGTCAACACAGCGCATTTAAGTTTATTGCCTTCATCGTCCAGTTTTATACGAGAAAGTGCGTCAGCTACATTGTTTTCCTTACCCGGTTTATATTTGATTATTAGATTATATTCTTGGAGTTTTAAAGCACATCTTATTAACCTGGCCGTTAGGTTTTTCCCCGAGTAAAGTCTACCAACAGCCGCATGATCCGAAAAGACTGCTACTGGCGCTTTGCCGAAATAAACTCGAAATTTGTGTACAGCCATTAATACGGCTAATCTTTCTCTCTCTGTAGCTGTATAATTCCTTTGTGTATGATTCAACGTTTTACTAAAAAATGCCAAAGGATGGCCATTTTGCATGAGAACCGCACCCACAGCATAGTCCGACGCATCTGCTGCAATTTCCAGGTTTTTGTCCCCCTCCGGGAATTTCAAAACAGGGCCATTGATGAGCGCTTCTTTTAATCTTTCAAATGCGGTATTTGCTTCCGCTGTCCACGTGAATTTACTTTTCTTTCTTTTAATTACTAACAAGTGTTCAACAATATTAGCAAAATCTTTTATGAATGACCGATAATAAGAACATAACCCAAGGAAAGAAGAAAGTTTCTTGGCGGTGTTGGGAGGTGGGAAATTCTTGATTGCTTTTATTTTTGAATCTTGAGTTTCTATACCCTTTTGCGAAATTTTATAACCCAGATATTTAAGTTCTTTAGTTGCGAACTTGCAGTTTGAGGCGTTAATTGTAAGACAGGCCTCTTTTAATAATTTAAAAACTTCTTCTAGATCTTTAATATGTTCCAACGTACTACTCGTTATAATTATATCATCTAGATAGATTAAAGTCGATTTTCCTAGGACAGGCTTAGAATAATGTCCGTAGCTCTCTGGAATGTTGATGGGGCCCCACACAACCCAAAGGGAATGCGTAAAAATGCATAATTGCCCGATTTAGTTATAAACGCGGTTTTATGTATGTCTTCGGGTCCCATGGATATTTGATAGTAGCCAGACGTTAAGTCCAAAGTAGTCATGTATCTTGTAGATTTAATCTTTCCAATAATTTCCTCTATAACCGGCAAAGGGTAAACTGGGAATTTAGTAATACTATTCAGTTTTCTGTAATCGATAGCAAACCTACAAGTCCTTTTATCGGAAGGAGGAAACTCGTTCTTTTTCCTACATAGCACGACTGGACTCGCGTACTCACTATTAATAGGCGTTATTATTTTGCTCTTTAACATTTCCTGAATATGTTCTTCTATGATTAGTTCTTTCTGTTTATCATAGCGATAAGGTTTAGTCCTACAGGGTTTGTCGGCAGTTAACTGTATCTCATGCGTAACTATTTGACAGCTACCATGCCGTTCTGAAAACAAGTTTGAAAAAGTACTCACCACTTGCTGGATGGCTTGACTTTCATTGTCATTTAAATCGCTAAGGTCAACTTGCGGTTGTTCCACTGGTTCCACCACCCTCCAGTCCATCTCCAGCACAATAGAACTGTCCTGAAAATTCAGTTTGGCCTTCGCGGCTTTTAAAAACTCCATACCTAAAATAAGTGGACTTTGCAAATGTTTTACTACAAAAATTAATACTTTAAGGCTTTCATTCTGAACTTGTATCTTTAAAGATAGTTTTCCGATACATTGACAAGTTTGTCCTTGTGCTGCTATGATTTCTGTGTTTTTATTTTTAAATAATCGAAATCTATTAAAGTTCTTCTTAAAAAAAATATCACTCATAAAATTAGCTTCTGCTCCTGTATCGATGAGGGCTTCTACTAGTACATCGCCAACCAGGACTTGTATAATTGGTAGCTGTGAGTTCCTTACGATGACCGTATTTAAGTGTCTTCTTGAGGGTTTTTTCAAAACTTCAGGGGTCTGCACCCTCGCTTTCACAGGCCCCTCTACTCGTTTAAAGCTTTCCTTTCAACTTCTGCCTTCTGGGTACGCGGACGTTTGTTTTCAAATTTCCTTTTTGGGCCTTGACCTTCGAGCTTCGATGAGTTAGCTTGATAGCTCTTTCCTCCATAAGAGCGGTTTGCATTTCTGGTCTGCTCATTTGAAGATTGCCTTCGGATACTTTGAGAATACGATGCCCCTCTAGCTTTTTCCGCTATTCTGCGATTTCGGAACTTGACCGCCAATTCGAAGAGCTCCTGCAATGTGCTTGGGTTTCTAATTTCGAAGTAATCTTGAACAGCAGGTAGCAATCTTGGTAAGATTATTTCAATAATCTCCGCGTCGGGTTTCTTCCCATACAGCATATCCGTCAGCTTAATTTTTCGCAGAATAAAGTCCGTCAACTCTTCTATATTCCGTTGATAAAAACTATACAGTTCGGCTTCTAGCCTTGCTCGATCTTTCACCATGGGGAAGGCCTTTAATAACGATTTTCTGAAATTTTCAAATGTATATGTCTGGCTTCCGAATTCCCCTAATAAAAATTTGCCTATATTCTTCCACCGTAGCGCGGCCTGTCCTCTTAGTGCAGATGTGGCGATGGCAACTTTTTGTCTTTCAGGCACAGGGTAGAGCTGGAAGTGATTTTCTAATCCTTCTAGAAATATCGCCACCGAATGTTTTCCGTCGAAATTGACGTTTGGCTTGATGGACGCTCTCATCGTCTGGACCAGGTATCCAAATCCTTCCAATTGGCTTGCCATTTCTTGTTGTTGTCCAGCAACTTCCATTCAATTTTCGGCCATTTCAGTTCGACAAGTGTTCGGGTGCCAATGTAACGTTGCGCGCTTCCAACCTGTTTGCAACAATAGTGGTGACTGCTGAGAACTGGAAAGGAGACCAAAGTCTTGAGAAGGGTTTAAATCCCTTTTTATTCAACTTTAGAAGTTACAAATGCGTGCTCTTGACGCTCACAAACTACGCCGACCCGGCGGTAAAATAAAAATAAGAAACTAAGAAAAAAATAGTAACAAGTGACTAACTACGAGGCTCTCTAAACATAACTAACCTCACCGCGTTCTTAAATACCGCTAACAGTTCAGCAAACTTCTGAATATTACGTTGAAAGATTAACAAACTGCCGAGGCAAACACACAGGCGGAAACGCGTGGTTCTTTCGATTTCTAGCTAGCCACCTCCACACTCGTGAAGTAAGAAAGCACACTTTCGAACTCGTTTCCTTTCTATTTAACTCAGATTACTTCCGCTGATAATTTGAATCCTTGCGCGTTCTACTAAAATTTACATTCTACTACGTTCTACTACGATTTACATACTCTGGCATTGGCAATTCCAGGGGAAAGTAAGGCTTGACAGGAAAGATAGTTTAAACTTAAAATAAATTTTAGTTAAAATAAATATAAACCCTACAATCTTATAATACAAACGTGAATGGCATCCAATTAGGATAAGATTTGTTTATCGGCTGCAGCATTAAAAGTATTCTTTTCTTAAAAATGTCGCCGAAAAATCAACATTGGATCGAAGGGTATATTTTTGAGCTGTCCGAAGACAAACACTCTTATTCAGTTATTCAAAAAAGATGCGAAAAAGATGGTTTTAATATTTCTGCACGTAAAATTAGTGACATAATTAATATGAAAGGAAAGAAACGTTAATGTTTTACATTTGACTGTGAAAAAAAGGCAACAAAGCTCTTATTAAGTCGCATATCGTGTTTTAAAGGAAAATCCCCCCCCAAAGGCATATTGAAAAATCTTTAAGTAAGAACTGTGAACAAAATTATAAATTATAAAATCTGATTTAAGGCTAATAAAAAAAGAAAAAAAAAAGAATGTCCATCGCCAACGCCGAAACATGTTTCTCGGCTTAAAACAGTATGATGATTTCTGTACGAAAATTACTTGGCAGGTTAAAAAAGGAAATATTTAGTTACATTTGATGACGCTTGGATATACTCATCCGACTGCAATAGAAAAAGATCGATTTACTACCGAAAAGAAACAGAAAAAGACTTAATATGTTGGTTCAGAGAAAACAATAAGGCTTTCTAAAGGTTTTACGGTTATAAATGGATTCTCTTATCATGGAAAACTTAAAATAAGGAAAGTATAAAAAATGTCAAAATTAATTCGGATTATTCTCATAGGTATGTTACAACACGTATTTTCAAAAAGAAATTCCATCTCTTTATGTAAACAATCTTCGTCGTGTTATGTTCCATCGGGTTAAGACTCCAAAGCATACCTCTAAATCTACTGTCTTTCCAACAGATCGGAAACACGGGTCAGGCGAGAACATCGTAAATAGAAACGGCGCGGCGAAAAAAACGCATGGGAGTAAACGTCGCAGTTCAAAACATCGTAGAAGAAAAGAAAGCAAAATTAAAATATCGCAGATCGAAAATATCGTGGTGCAAATCATCGTCGAAAATAAGGCGGTTAAAAATGTCGTCATCGAAAATATCTCTAAAAAATAAAGTACCTACAAATCATCGCATGACGATAAAACCGCCCGCATGCGTTTTTCTGGGTTTAACCAGCTAACTGTGGCGCTCTCGTTTAGGAGTTCATATTCGTCAGATATACAGAGTAATCTGCGCTGGTAAGATATTGGATGAAAAAGATGGGTTTACTAATATCTATTTATTTGGTTAACATAAGCATATATTACATACATATTAAACTAAAAACGCAATCAATTAAATTAAATATTATGCGTATAAAAGTAAGAATTTAAATTCCTGCTGTGGAGTGATATTCAGCGAAACAGGGTACTATACACAATGGGACTTTGCAAATCGAACACCTGTTACGCAATTCCTTCCTGATCTTACGTTTGTAGCTATGCAAGCACCTTCTCGTAGGCTTGTTTGTTTTCGATGTTCCGGGTACATAATCCGTAACGTGATTCCTGCCTAAATGGCTTATATTAGGTCTAAATGGCTGAGTTTGTGTCGATTTATTTCTTTCAAGTGGATACGTCGCAAAGTGTCTTCAATCAATTTGAGCAAAAAGTGGATGCGCGATGATGTTCCATTATTGTTTTTATATAATATGATTGTGTTCAGACACAATGTCTAAGAAATGGAGAAATATCTTTTTTGTAGTACGTTTTGAGTCGTTTTCTTCCTGTGGAGTACGCTATGATAATTCCGTCGCTCCTATCCACTCCACCCATTTTTTATTATAATCAATCACTAGTTCCGGTTTCTTTGTTATTATTTTCTTTTCTTTGTCTCTATTACGTTGTCATTATGTACCGTACTTACTAAATATACCTCCCTCTTATCTTTCCATTTCATTACACGCATCAAAATCGTGCCACTTCTCCATGACGAGTACGCTCGTCAATCACAGTTAACTAGTTAAAAGTTCTAAACTCATATTCTTGCAATGATCTGGGAGCGCAAGAAGGAATGAGGAATATTTTTATTTTGATATTTCATATTTTTTAGCGAAATGCAGTATAGACATTTCTTTAAGAAAAAGCATGATGGAAAAACATAATTAAATAGTGGGACATACATTCATATCCTAAATGAGTAAATAAATGCATAAAATATATCTTGGATATTTACTCACCGAATATTTGTTTTTATGCTTAGACAGAAGATTATCCTTACCTGAAAAAGAAAGAAATCTGTAAATTGTTTCTTAAAAATGAGTAAATTTTAATCAACAATAAAACTTACAGTTTTATACTCGTTGATCACGTGTGAGACTGCATTTATGCATTAAACCTTTAGGATACTAAGTCAATGCAAATATTTTTTTCGCATTTTGTGACAGTAAGAGCGCCAAAGTCTTTCCAAAATATTTTAACCCGCTTTGTTACACTATATTAGGCTACCTTATCATGAACTTATCATTGATGCAACTGGGCGAGTACCGTCATTATGGGAACATACGTCATTTGTCTTCCACGCAGACTGGCAAGCAGCCGGTTTTCCAGAACCTTCCCATTTTTCTAGAGTGTTACCTTCGACATGACTAAACATGTTTAAATTATGCTTCTAATTTCCCTTGCTTTGCTTGATAAACTGAATAAAGCAAATTATGTAATTCATTTTAAAGAATTATTTGCAATGTAATATTTAGTATATATGAAATTTTAACAAATTCCAGGGTCACGACTTTGCAAGGATTCTTATTAAGTTCTGCCATGATCATCCCGAAAGTGGTGTTCCTAGTAAAAGAAACAACCCGCATCCTCCAGCAGCCGAGCGGTAAAGTCCCTAAACACTGGTAGTTCGGTCCGAGGTTCGAATCCCACGAACGAGCTAGCTGCATTTTTCGTGTTTCTCTCCATTTGTAACGTGATAATACGATCAAGTTTCCCTTAGAAAGTTCTCAACGAAGGCATCCCTCCTTTCCGTTAAGTGCCTTAGGGCGGAACACGTAAACAACCATAATAGTATAAGAAACAGCAAGACAACGTATTTACCATTTTAAAACTCAGCTACTTTTTGTACTTAATTTGCATTTTAAAATTTATGTTGCCTTCAAAACGCATTAGATCATTAATAAACAATATATACTCTTTTGAATAACTTACTGGTGATGTCACACTTACACGCATGAAAGTTACTCACAAGTGGCATTTATGCACATCATCCCCGAGGGGGATATAAAATTTTCTAATAATCGTAACCGGTTACGGACAATGAGTGACAATTCCTCACAGTCTAAAAGAAAAGAATCAATCAGTCTCATGATTTATTTATTTATTTATTTTTATTATTAGTGATCCAAAGGGCACTTTGCCCTGAAGGACAATTATTTTCGTATTGGCATTTTGCGTTAGTTAACTAAAAATGTCCGATTCACTTTCAAATTGTTGCCACCGAATATTATCGCCCTGTATTATATTTAAAGAAATTAAATAATGAAGAATCTTCATAAATGTATGTATGTTTCTCGCATTGTGATAAAACAACGGTACCTAGAGCCCTACAATTAGCCGAATATGGGCATCTGGAAGCCCTAATTTGAAATTCGTTTCATAATCGGTTTCATATTTTGCAACACTTTAACGAACTCTTTATTAACAAACTCAACGATTTAAAAACGGGCAAAGGCAAGACTCTACGGGGGGGGGACATTTTTTGTCCAACGTGCGAGATTGTATATCAGAAATTCTAAAGATACGCTCATTTTAAAATTGTTTCGCGATATTACTGTTGAACTGAATTTTATGGTTTCAGTGCGAAGAATATGATATTTAATAAATAAAGGTAACATAGTAAATGTTAAAAAAAAGCCCCTTTGGATGTAATCTAAAATCTGAAGCATCTCAGATTTTTTTAATGTGGTATTTTTGATGTTACTTTTCTTAAGAATTTAAGAAATTTCAATCATCTTTAATTAAGACTTAAGAAAAGTAATTAATAATAAATAAATTAACAATAAAATTATAATTAATAATAGATGAATAATAATTAAATTAAATTAATAATAAATTAATTAATTAAATATAATCGAAATTAAGAAATTAAGCTTTATTCCCGCTCTGACGATTGTTCTGAGTGTTTGCATATTTTTAGTTTCCCCCGCGTTCTTTTTAGAACAATAACGAAACGAATTTCACCTTATTAAAAGATCTAAGCCCAAGCAATGTGTTATCTAAAACCAGGATCAGTATTGGCAGTTCTGCGTTAATGCAAATTCTAAAGTGAACAAAGTGAATGTGTTTTGTTGCTTTCGTACGCCTTCGTCGTAGGTTGAATGCACACAGAACTAACGACAGTTTGATAAAATTTGTTTTGTCAAAAGAAACATTTCACTGTTCTCGAACTTTCCAGAAAAATACTCGTACAGCTAGCTCTTCACAGTATCAGAGTACTAACTCTTCAAATTCATCCAGCCATCAGAACTTATTTTTCAAATTACTAAGAACGTTAAACACAACGCAATGCAAAGCGCATCTAAAAAGGCGAAGCTATCACGGGTATTTCAATACTCTCTATTCATCTGTGAGCTAACAAACAACTACAGAATTTTCAGGATACCAATGAGACATCTATAGTAAGTTTCATTTCTCAAAATTAGTAGAAGGCATATACGGTTAAAGTTGCATCTAAGTGACGAGTACGGTTACAGTTGCGTAACAACTGCATGAATTACATTTATTCAACTGCAATACTCATTACAGTTATACAGAGACAGGACCAAGATGACGCCAAGTTTGGCAATTTAAAATTAGTCGCAAAAACCGTCGCCAGCTTGGCGATATTTCACCAATTTAACGAGTTACACATTAACGATTTACTCAATGCTAAAGACCCGCCCCTGTATTCTTGCTTTTCCGGTAACGCATCGCCTCTTTAAGATATGTTAACAGGGGTGGCCAAGATCCTTGATAGACCGAACCATTTTTTAAAATTTGAAATTTTTCGCGAGCTGCAATTGAATACGTATTTAAAAGGTATGCACAAAAGGTATTAAATTTTTTTACAGATATTTTATTTATTGAAAACATAGAAAAAGTACAAAATATGTGTATGGAATTTTTTAATTCAGGATACTTCAATTCTGCTACAAATTTCCAAAATTCCAGTAATCGGCGTCGATTTATATTTTAATCGTAGAGCTTGATCTTCTTGCATCTCTATTAATTCTAATTCTCCAGATACTTTATGGGTCATAATTATATTTTAAATGGAAAACTCACCTTGAATTATGGTAATTTCAAATGGATTCAGAGAAAAATCAAGAGACGATGGACGGAAATGAAATTTGTTGTAACGTTGCGCTTAGTCTTTCATATTTGTTGTCTGTCATTTAAAAGACATTTTGAAATCCATACGGAACGATAATAATTTTTTAAAAATATAATAACACAAAATGAAAAGAGAACTGGGGTACATTTATCGAGAGCCACAAGAGCCGCAGGTTGGCCACCCATGTATTATAACAAAATAAATAAATAAATAAAAGGAAATAATCTGAAAGGTTTCAGATTTTGAATTACGTTCAAAGGGGCTTTTTTTTTAACATTTTGTCTACGACCTTTATTTATTAAATATCACGTTTTTCGCACTTAAACTGTAAAATTCAGTTTAATAGCAGTATCGCAAAATAGTTTACTAATGAGCATATCTTTAGAACTTCCGATGCAGAGACTCACGCGATGGAGATAAAAATTTTACTTTCCTAACTGTGTTGCTATTTCTCGC
Organism: Stegodyphus dumicola; assembly: GCF_044657685.1. NCBI lineage: Eukaryota > Metazoa > Arthropoda > Arachnida > Araneae > Eresidae > Stegodyphus > Stegodyphus dumicola. The sequence continues at coordinate 160,847,481 of NC_140768.1, read as the reverse complement.
TTTGAAATTGTAGAGTTTGTTAATCAAAAATTCCTTAATATTTTACAAAATTTGAAATAGATAATAAGAATTCGAAATTCGGGCGTCCAGGTGTGAAGTTCGGGTGGAGGAATATGTTGCTCAGAATTTCATGGTATTTATTCACAGTGCGACAAACATACATACACTCATGCAGATTCTGCATTATTTATTTTTTTAATGTAATACAGGGCGATAATATCTGGTGGCAACAATTTGAAAAGTGAAACAGATATTTATAGTGAACCAATGCATAATGCCCTTTCGAAACTAATAGCCTGCGTGGGCTACCACCCCTTTAGGCTTAAAAACTACAATTTCGCATATAATTTAACTAAAAGTATTAAGATATGTACAAAGGTCGTGACAGTATAAAATGCAAAACTTAAATACGCAAACAGTGGATGAAAATACCAAAGTCTCACGTGGCCAAAGAAGAAGTGCAATTGTCAAATGCGTATAAATGAGCAACAGAAGTAGATGCCTCAATATCAAAATTTTTCATTACGAAGTTGGTTGATTTTTTGACAAAGTTTACGACTTTGTAGTCAATATAACTACTACCTCAAAGTCATCTTGTCAAAGAATAAGAAAAAACGCTGAAGTTTTCTCGTGGGAATCAGATAGCCCTAATGATTTAATTGTTACTGATCGTTGTAAAAGCTTTCTTCGATAGTGAAGACATCGAAGAATTCTCATCTAATAATCATAATCTCTGCAAAAAAGGCAGGTTTTGAAACATAAAGAGGATTTCTTCATGGATGGAACCTTTAAAAGCAGTTGAAAACAATTTTCACTGTTAGATTCTTTTCACGTAGATTTTGGATAGTTCGATGGACGAAGATAAAGCAGTGAGTGTGGCATATGCTCTGATGCCCCACAAACAAACTTTATTATAAAATTTGAAGACTTGAAGAGGTTGGGTAGAATTCGAAGTAGATGATAATGGATTTTGAGCAAGCAGAAGTTAATATCATAAGATGCTCATTTCTCAATACAGTCATCAAAAGAAACAATTATCATTCTACAGTGATAGCGATAGTGACGGAGAACGTGGCCACCACCCCTTTACTATTAAGTTAATTAGCATATAGGGCCACGTCCGCCCTTATCCAGAGTAAAGCCAGAGAGGCCACATGGGAGGCTTGCACAAGACGCCCAAACCCAACGCCTGGACCATCCGGTTGGCAGTTCCGCGAACCAAATGCCACCGGGTAGACTCCCGTCCAAAGTGCTCGGGTCCAGTGTTTATTGAATCTTCAAAAATAGCATTGCACATGGCTAAACAAGGGCAAATATACATTAGTAGTTATTTACATGCTTCTGTTAATACATATTTGCTGACATACAATCCAGTTCTGTTACATACATATACTTTCTAAATACCTACGTGTCATTACCTTAATTTGCTTTGGAATATATGACAGAGCTAGTATATACACGTAGCACACACAACATATATATATATATTTAATTGAACATACATTAGAACACGCTTGCTTACACTATATACACACATCGCAGACATATCTAGATTACTTATGCTTGAATGATACTGATTTACATTGAAATTAGCTGACATACTGACCAGTTCTGTTACATACATATGTACACAAATTATCATTCTACACAAACACTTTGACGACGCATTTAAGATATTGGCATGGTAAATCTGGATCAGGAATTGAAGAAATTCAACTAAGCGCTAGAATGTGCGCTATATTTGCGCAATTTCCTCACTCCTAGAAGAAGGCTGGTTAACCCTTTGACTACTAACGGAACATACATGTCCCATTAAAAATACTTTAGAATTCTTTACACGTTAACACATACATAATACAGGTTTAAAAATACGAAACATGGATACAGAAAATAAATAAATAAAAAAAGGGGCTATGAAAGGTTTCAGATTTAACGGTCGCCCAAAAGGGTTGGTTACGGTTTTTTTTACGCTCTCATTAAGCTCGCAATCTACGTACTATTGTACTCACTCCGGCTAATTATTTTGTGCCTTTTTAGCTTTATTTTAAGCGTTATTTGCTTCACACTTAAGCCATATACAATTCAACAGCAAAAATATAAAATTTGTATTTAATTTAACAAAATTTAGAATTCCCGACGCAGCGTAAAGCGCTGGCAAACATTTTTGTATTTTTTTTAGTTTACTTAAGGTTGTGTACCGTAATTCTGAACGGAAATTTTGATTTTTTTTTTTAATGTAACGGAAGAATTTTATAACTAACCTATCAAACAATAACACTGAATGCCTTGCCAGATGCAAATTGGTTAAACGTTCACCTTCAACATGCTCTCACAGCATAGACAAAATAATTACTATGAACAAATAAAGATAAATATATTTAATTTCCCTCATGGGAGTCAGAAAGTAATAGCAAATCATAATAATAGCAAATAATAATAGCAAATAATTACATATCATCATGTAACAAAAGTGCTCTTCATGTTCTTAGTTTTAGCCATTCTGGGATAAAACCCACGCTATTTTTTTGCTTCTTCACGCCACTAAACACCAAGAGAATTTGAATAATAAAATGTTGCTTCATTTTCCGCGAGAATTCCATAAACAGAAAATTTAATTTATTCTTCTTTCCGTTGCTAAGATATACGTAAAATATATGAATAAAAATAGTACCATAAGTTGATTGGTTACGATAGTTTCAGCTTTAATTATTACATATATTTAGAAGCATGAAATTATAACTTATTTGGAAGTTCTTAAATGTACGCTAAATGATGTCAATAACGAAGGCTACATTAATTTAAATTACAGGAACAATGGTGTAAGATTTGTTTAAAATTATTAATAAATCGTTTTTTCAGTTCGATTACATTTAGCCCCTTCCGATTTCAAAGAAAGTCATTGCAAGAAGATATATACAATGTCTCATAAAAATGTTCGGCCACTATAATTTTTTGAAGTAATAGGAGAATACTTTGAAATTAAATAATAAAAAAACTACACACTAATATATAAAAATAAAAAAATAAAATCTGAAAGCTTTCAGATTTTACATTACGCCCAAGAGTACTTTTTTAACATTTTGTGTGTTACCTTTATTTACTAAATATCATGTTCTTCGCCCTTAAACCATAAAATTCAGTTCAACAGCAATATCGAAGGATAATTTTAAAATGAGGCCTACCTTTAGAATTTCCGATACACAGTCTCACGTGCTGGAGATAAAAATGTTTCTTTATCCGTACAGTGTTGTCACGGCCCGCTTTGAAATCGTTGAGTTTCTTAATCAAAAATTCGTTAAAGTGTTACAAAATAGGAAATAGATAATAAAACAAATTCCAAATTAGGCTTCCAGATGCCCCTATTCGTCGGAGGATTACGTTATTCGAAACTGCATGGCTCTAGGTACCGTTGTTTTATCACAATGCGAAAACAGACATATATTCATGCAGATTCTTCGTTATGTAATTTCTTTAAATATAATACAGTGCTCTAATATTAGATGGCAACAATTTGAAAAATAATTCGCCGTTTATATTGAATCGACGCAAAATGCCAAAACGAAATTAATCGCCTTTCTGTGCTAACAACATTTGGGCTAAAAATAAATAAAATATGAAAGCTTTCGGATTTAATATTACGCCCAAAGAGAGCGTTTTTTAACGTTTTGCTTGTTACCTTTATTTATTAAATAACATTTTCTTCGCACTTAAAACACACAAAATTCAATTCAACAGCAATATCAGAAAATATTTAAAAACAGCATATCTTTCGCATTTCCGATAAACAGTTTCGAGCGCTGGAAATGAAAATGTTACTTTCCGTATGTGTTGCCATTGCTCGCTTTGAAATCGTACAGTTTGTTAATCAAAATTTTAATTAATTTGAAATAGATGATAAAAGATATTCGAAATTCGGACGTTTAAGTGCCGATGTTCGGGTGGAGGATTTTAAGTTATTCAATATATTTTTCACAGTACAAGAAACATTCATACATTCATGCAGATTCTTCATTATTTAATTTCTTTAAATATAATACAGGGTGATAATATTTGGTGGCAACAATCTGAAAAGTGAAAGGGACATTTAAAAACTTCCACGCAAAATGCCAAAACGAAATTAATATCCCTTCTGGGCTAACACCCTTTGGGCTAAAAGTAATCTTTATTATACTCTAAAAATAAACCAAACTGAGAGAGGGAATATATTTCTAAACAAAGGGCATTTAGGACGTTCTTCATAAGACGTCATTAATATTTATGAATTCAAACACTTATTGTACCTCCTCGATGAAATTTTACGAATACTAATAGCTTAATTTAACCTCAACAGAAAATTTACTGTTAAAATAAAAGAAAGATAAGAGCCCTATGTTTAAGAAAATGGATATGAGAATGAAATTAGCAAATATAAGCAATGCAAATTTTCTGAATTAAGGTTCCTAATTAACGGCATTTACGTTCTACGTCTTAGCGTAAATGAAAATTTACTTACTGGAAAGAAACACACCAGTGTAGTATATTACGATAAATTGCTACCAAAATGCATAATTAAATGAATGTTAATTTTCTGAGAATTAGTCTGCGCAAGATTAAATCGTTTTTCTTTCCGAAAAATAACGAAGAAAACCTCCAGCGATGATCGGAAGGCGTTTATTTTAAGGAAATTTATACCAATATTATATATAAAAAAAATTTATATTGCGGAGAAAATTACATTTTTTTAACGTTTCGTGTGTTACCATAAAAACCATACATACCATAAACCATAAAATTCAATTCAACGGCAATATCGCAAAATAATTTTAAAATGAGCATATCTTTAGAATTTCCGGTACACAGTCTCGCGCGCTGCACATAAAAAAAAAAAGTTTTTTTTTTTTTTTTTTTTTTTTTTTTTGTCGTTTTGTGATTTTACGTTGTAATGTCCGTTTTACTTTTCAAACTATTGCAACCAAATATTACCGCCCTGTATTATAGTTGAAGAAATTAAATAATGAAGACTCTGCATAAATGTATGCATGTTTCTCGCATTAGGATAAAAAAATGGTACCTACACCCATCCAATTTGGAATGACGTCATCCTACTGCGAATATGGGTATCTGAAAGCCCACATTCGAAATTTGGAATTTGTTTTAATATGGATTTCCTATTTTGTAAAACTTTAATGAATTTTTGATTAACATACTCAAGGATTTCAAAGCGAACAATGGCAACCTCGCACAGAAAAAAATCATTTTTAACTCCAGCGCGTAAAACTGTGTATCAGAAATTCCAAAGATAGGCACAATTTAAAATTATTTTGCGATATTGCTGTTGAACTGAAATTTATGGTTTAAGTGCGAAGACCATGATATTTAAAATATAAAGTTAACACAGAAATTGTAAAAAAAAAAAAAAAAAAAAAAAAAAATCCCCTTTGGACGTAATTTAAAATTTGAAACCATTCAGACATTTTCCCCCTCGTGCACTCTTGCCATTGCTCGGTTTGAAGTCGTTGAGTTTTTGAACAAAAACAAAATATGAAATCCATAATGAAACAAGTTCGAAATTCCAAATTAAGGGTTCCAGATGCCTATATTCGGTGGAAGGTTACATTATTCAAATGTGGATGGTTCTAGATAGTGTTGTTTTATCATAATGCGAGGAACATACCTACATTTATGCAGATTCTTCATTATTTAATTTCTTTAAATATAACACAGGGTGGTAATATTTGGTGGCAACAATTTAAAAACGTGGATCGAAATTTATAATGAACCAACGCAAAATGCCAAAACGAATTTAATAGTCCTTCTGGTCTAACGCCCCCCTTAGGGTTAAATATTAAACTTTCAACATTTATATTGGCCATAAACTGTATTTAACAGTATGGTCAGAAATTTAGCAAAAGTGTGTGTACGGTAGCTTTATCAGAAACGTTAAAAATTATTTTTGCCAACTCATCTTCGAAGAAATATTCGTTTAAACATCTTCCAGGAAGCACTAGAAGGACATAACTTTTGGTATATGTCGTGGCCTGATTATTATACCGTTCTGAGAATTTCTTTAACTATTTGAGATCCATAACTCTGCAGGACTATGCTGATAAGAAAATTCAGATTGGATAAGAGACTGAAATTCTAAAACTAAGGTGTATGTGGCATGCTAATTTGCAGGGTTTCTTTCTGTTTAACTAACGTATAACTCAAATTTTTGTTATCTGTCCTGAACTCCTTAACTTCCTCTCGCATTTTAGGGTCACAAAACTGAAAGTTTCCTTTTAGTTCCACTCGGCAAAAGGTGAAGGTATATCACTACTCGCTAAGTTTAAAAAAAAACAAATATGGCCGCTATGGTAAGAGAAATGAGGCTTAGTTTCACACAAATAACTTTTAAATTGTTGATAATTCTACAAATATCGCATGCAGATTAACTAAAAACATAAAAAATTAACCTGAAGATAAGAACAACATATTTCAACCAATCTGAAAGCAAAAAATGCGCAATTTACTAACATATAAGAATAAAAAAACCTGAGCTCACGGAGCTGGGTAACAGAGTGGTTATATAGATACCTTTGGAGTGACCGATTACAGCCAAAAAGGGAGGTGCATGTTATAGCAGTTCCATATGCAAAATTTCAACGTTTTGAAACTACTCGTTTTTAAGTTATGCGAGATACATGCACGCATACGTAAGTAAGTACAGACGCCACGAAAAAAATCGCTTCTGAACCATTGTATTCGATAGAGGTCAAAGTGGATATTTTAATTGAAATAGGATACCCGAAATTTTTCGCGGTTACAATACTTCTTTTACTTCGTACAAGAAAGTAAAAACAGTTTCAGTTTACCTCCATTTTAGTATAATCCGTGTGTTTAGGAATAAAAAAGCATTTTCTAAAGATGATAGTAATAGTAGCAAACATATTAATTGCCGTTTACAAAAACGCAGATTATGCTTGTAAGGTTCAGATACGAGTGAAAAAGATTTTTGAATACAAAGCTATTCTAGAATTTTTACTTTTAGGATTCCGCATAATTTATATCTGAATCTACTTCGAAGAAACTGACATGAATGCCAAAATATTTTTGCTATGACATCTCTTTTGCTGCAAGTTGGAAAGATTGAAGGGGGAATAAACAAAAAATAATAATAAATAAATCCCAACATTTCAGCGATTTTTTTTGGCTGCTTTTTTGGCATGTATATTTTCACTTTCATTTTCTTGTACCGAGCTAAAATATTGATTTTCTTCGTTTCTCATTTTGTCAAGTATATTTTTAGCCCAAGGCAAGGAATTTCGAGAAAATTATCGATGTTTGAAAAGGAAGTTCTTATTTGAAGTTATTTTTGTTGTAAATATATCATCCCGCTGTGTCTTGTCACAGAATGAGTTATTAGAAATTCTTCTCTCAAACCGATGTATAATACATTGTTAAGGATTCACATATTTGCTAGTAGAAGAAACGGTTAAAAAGCACTAAGAGCTTTTCAAAAAATCACGGTAGAAAAAGATCAAAAAATTATTTCAGTAATATTTATAAACTTGAAATATATCCCACTTCTGGATGTAAAATAAAAAAAAAAACTTTAAACTTTCGATTAACATTTTTTAAAAATTTAATAAAACATCTGAAAGATTTCAGATTTTAACGGTCACACAAAAGGATTTGCTAAGGTTCCTTACGCTCTCGCTGACCTCGCACCCTACCAATACCATTATGCTGTTACACTCACGCGTACTAATCCTCCCTTTTTTCAGTCCAAAGAAGCAATTTGCTCAGAAGGACTACCGATTGCGTCGATTTGCGATAAGCGTTGTTTCACTTTTCATATTGTTGCCACCCAATAATTTCGCCCTGTATTATATTTAAAGAAATTAAATAATGAGGAATCTGCATGAATGTATATATCTTTCTCGCATTGTGATCAATCAACGGTACCTAGAGCCATCGAAATTTGAATAACATAATCTTCCTGTGAATATGGTCATGTGAAAGTTCTAATTTGAATTTTAAATTTGTCTTATTATCGGTTTCATATTTTGTAACACTTCAACGATTTTTTAATTAAGAAACTCAACGATTTCGAAGCGAGGAATGGCAACACAGTGCAGAAAAACAAAGCACATTTTTATCTCCAGCGAGACTCTGTATCGGAAATTCTAAAGACATGCTCATTTTAAAATTATTTTGCGATATTGCTGTTGAACTGAATTTTATGATTTAAGTCCGAAGAACGTGATAATGAATAAATAAAGTTAAGAGACAAAATGCTAAAAAAAACGCATCTTTGGACGTAATTTAAATTCTGAAATATTTCAGACTTTAATTATCTTTTAACACTAGTATCTTCTTTTTATTTTTTGTTTTTATATTTTTGTCTTTTTAGCTTCATTATTAAGCATCAATTTCTTCCCACCTACGCTGCATGGAGATCAAGGGCAAAGTGATAAAAAGTTACTCAGTTCATCATATCAACGTTCCGTTTTTTTACTAAGATGGCTTTAGAAAACCTTTTTATTTTTTTATTATTAATTTTTTGCGTGGTTAGTTCATTTATTTGTTATCACGATCTTGTAGCTTACGTTACAGAAAATTCAATTCAACAGCAAAATCACAAAATCACAAATATTTAAAAACAGCACTTCTTTTGAATATCCGATTCCAGTTGCCAGCCAAAGTGCTCCAAGAAGTTAAGATCTGTCAGTTACGCTTCCGCCCCGGGGTCCTTATATATTTAAGGAAATAAAGCCAGTACCCACCTTTTTTCATTGAAATCACAAAATCAAGACAAGTGATCATAAGCCATTAATACATTAATCATACATTTAGTTTATTCGTTAGAAACGTATAAGAAATAAAGAATTAGGAAATTTGATTGATTAAACGTAGCTTTTCAACATATTATTGGTTACACGATATAAATTACAAAAGAAAGATTTATGGAAGATAAAGCTGTTAAATATTTGCACACATTATACGAAAATGAGAAACAATATAACACGTTAATTACTAACATAGGTTTATTGGGAAAAATTCTTATCTCTAAATAATTGAAGTGCAAGCAAGTTGAAAAAATCACGAGCTTGGAATAGCTTACTAAACACGTTGGGATGAGTATTAGTTCTCCTAAGAGCTTCTTATGCATTTTAAGCATATAAAAATTCAGCGATACACAAGTTACAGATTTTTACTTCCTTCTACGAAGTAAAAAGGAAGTATTGTAATCGCGAAAAATTTCGGATACCATGTTTAATCAAAATATCCATTTTGACAGATATCGAATGCAATTTAACGATGTTTCGGCGTGACAACTGTAAGTAAGGACAGATTAGGGGACCCATTTTTCTTCAAAAATTTATAAAAATGATTTCAAATATATTCTGGATAGAATATTTCGTGGCGTCTGTACGTACGTACGTACGTACGTATGTGTGAATCTATCTCGCATAACTCGAAAACAACTAGCCTCAGAACGTTGAAATTTTGTATATGGACCGCTATAACATGTAGATGTGCACCTGCCACTTTGGTTGCAATCGGCCGCACCAAAAGTATATATATATATATATATATATGTCATAATAAAAGCAAAGGAAATGACGGAGACTGTAGATGCGTAGTTATCCTATATTGAAGAGGAAGTAATCTGATTGCGTCGTAAGCTAATGTGTTGACTTCGTAAATAAAACTTGGCAGTAGAAGCGATTTTAATTCCATTTTTATTTCCAATTGGTATTTGTGGCCACAATCACTTGGCACTCTAGTCGTGCCTTTCCACAGAGGATTTACATTTTTGATATTGCTGAGATAGAAAGCAAGCTAGCGAAATTACATCTTAGCACAGCACAGAGCAAAAGCTGAAGTGCGTAGTTATGCAAGATGGAAGCACGCGAAGAGAAAAGTTTTTGTTTGCAATTCGGTGATTGGTCGTCAAGAGGCATCTGGTATTAACGGTTACGTAAGATCGCATGATTAATTTGAATGACGCAATGCAGAGAAGTTATTACGATTTTAGAATAGAGAGGAAGAATTAATGTTTATAGTTATATTATAATTCTGATTCATATAATTTTATATTACATATATAATTGAAAAAGAAATTGTAAAGCTAACAAGTAATTAGACGTAAGACCTATTTGGTCTTAAAATTTTTTGCGCATAATGCTGCAAAAAGATATGAAATAATAGTAGCAGGTAGAAACATTGCAGCGAATTTGCTAAAAAGTTACCAGGAGCTGTAGCTCCACGAAATATTTCAACGCTGTATTACTAAAATATGAACTAAGAAGAATTTTTCGTCTGGAAAAACTGGAAAAAACTGTAAACACGCGAAAAAAAAAAAAAAAAAACGCGAAAAAAAACGCCAAAAGTAATGTTGGAGGACATGCTAATGCACGAAAAAATTAATCTGACCGTTGTGATATGTGAAAAGTTAACACACATAAAAAATAGATTGACAGAAAAAATATATATATGAAAAGTTAATACATATAAAAAATAGATGGACTGAAAAAATGCCAATGCATAAAATGCAAAAATTATAATGAAAACATAAATTGCAAAAATACAAAAATACAATAATTACAAAGCGGAAAATGGTAAATTAATCCACTCGTACCCTCAACAGGCTTTCCAAGGGAAAAATGACCGAGTGTCGAACTAGGCTAAATACCAGTACGCGTTTCGCCGAAACAGACCATTGAAGTTCTTGTTTAATGCGAAAAAATTTTTTATAAAAAAAAAATGAATATTAATGTAAAATTAAAATCAAAAATTACTCGGAGTTGCAATTACTTTTTAACACCCTAATGTGTTTTTCAGCGGACGCGTCGGGAAAAAGGAACAGAGCAGTGAAGCTCCAAAAAAGATTTTTTTCGGGAATATTCATGTTTTTTATAAAATAATTTTTCGCATTAAACAAGAGCTTCAATGGTCTGTTTCGGCGAAACGCGTAATGGTATTTAGCCTAGTTCGACACTCAGTAATTTTTCCCTTGAAAAGCCTGTTGAGGGTACGAGTGGGTTAATTTACCATTTTCCGCTTTGTAATTATTGTATTTTTGTATTTTTGCAATTTATGTTTTCATTATAATTTTTGCATTTTATGTATTGGCATTTTTTCAGTCCATCTATTTTTATATGTATCAACTTTTCATATATATATATTTTTCCGTCAATCTATTTTTTATGTGTGTTAACTTTTCACATATCACAACGGTCAGATTAATTTTTTCGTGCATTAGCATATCTTCCAACATTAATTTTGGCGGTTTTTTTCGCGTGTTTACAGTTTTTTCCAGTTTTTCCAGACAAAAATTTCTTCTTAGTTCATATTTTAGTAATAAAGCGTAGAAATATTTCGTGGAGTTACAGCTCCTGGTAACTTTTTAGCAAATTCGCTGCAATGTTTCTACCTACTACTATTATATATATATATGTATGTGTGTTTGTGTGTGTGATGTACCAGCTTTTGTCGTAGGTTAAATTATCAGACGATAAGTTTTAAAAAACAGGATCCATTTATTATATTTCAGGAGAAAATAGCAGTTACAAAATCAGATATCCGGAGTAAATAAAAAAGAATTACTAATAACTTTTTGTATGAAGTTTACTGCATCGTGACATTAAAGTAAAAGCCCCGATATTCTTTTGCGAGTTCTTTTATAGCCTCTGGAAAGGCGGAGCTTCAAAGAAATGACGTCAGCCAATCCAGTTCGTTTTAAATATTTCCAGAACATTCTATAACTGTACGTGTAGAAAAGGCGGGAAAAACAACTTGACTACGGGGCTGTGGATTTAATTCCACGTACTTTCAAATAAGATACCGTCGCCATTAAAAATGAAAAGAACATACAGTTAGAATTTTAAGTGCATTCTTGACTATGGAATTTTATTATTACATATATATATATATATATACACTCTTTTACTCGGCTCGGTGATCTCAGTTCAGATCTTTGTTTGAAAATTATGCATTTTCTTGCTTTAAAAATGATTGAATTCTGTTGTTGTTATCTTCCAGTTAAAGTTTTTATGCCTTTGCTAAATCTGCAGACAATATTTGTAGAATTATTAACAATTTACATGTTGTTTAAGTGCGGCTAAGCCTAATTATATTTACCATGGCGGCCATATTTGTTTACATTTGAAATTTAGCAGAACAGTGGATTTGTTGCCAATCTAGAGAAACTAAGCTTCTCAACAACTAAGACAGCGCCTTTTTTATTATTGCGAATTAAATCATTCTTAATCCATTCTGAAATTTATTCGAGTAAATAAGGGTTTAAGATTTACTTATCCCATATATTAACTCAGCACAGCTTCCACAACAAATTATGTCAGTTTCTACTCCTTGAGTGTCTTTTTGCCTAGCTAGACCAAAAGTAAACTTTCATTTTTGCGTACCGAAAAATCTGCCTTCTTGCCCGCTGGCCGAATGGCTTGTTTTTGAGAAGAAACTGAAATTTTAATTGTAAAAAAAAATTAGTTTTTTTTAACTGTATTTGGTGTTTTACGTTTTTCTGTATCTTCCAATTTTTTATATAGATGTTTGGAATTTTTATGTATTTTTTCCTTGTCGCGAAGTGAGAACTGAATTAATTGAATGAGAAATACCGAATCGTTTGTGAAAAACTTTGATTTTTGTTTGTTTGTTTAAATTCTGTTTATATGTCGTTTTAGATTTTTTATAGTATTTGAATAGAACATGTGGCAACAATCCTTCTTCAGATGATATAAATTTTCGGCATTCTGAATTATAAAATGAATGAAACATAACGCTGTTAAGTAAACCTAGCACCAGAGTGTCGCTATGGTAAACAATTTTAAAGGGTGAAATTAGTCTACTGTGTTTTCTACGCTATCGACGAAGTATACTTAATTCAATCCAATAAGTTTAAACGAAATGCAAGACAAAATGCGCATAATTTAATATTCCGTTCAGGGAAGTAACCTGGTGTACACATCAGATTTTTTTTTATCTCATACAACTGTCAATTGATGTCGACCTGCGCGTGGGGGTGCATTCTCTATCGCAAAACTATTTGCTATTTATACCAGGGTTACGATTCTTCGCCTACGAATTATTGCAATCACGATCACTACGATGATTTATGCAAATGGCAATCCAAACCGAGTAATCATATTTCCAGCAGGAAAAGTACAGCAGATATTAATATTGTGCTGTTAATACCAAGTACAGTCTATCCAACACAAACTGCCTTTCACATTTTGAAAGAAATATCAATTTACCTGCCATTTAAAATAATGAATACCCTTATCTCGGTACTGCTTTCGTGAAAGGCCGTGTTCGAATATTGCATTGTATGCATGTAATGTAAAAAGCAAACTTAGTTGTAATGTTGCAGGATAAGTTGATGTGGTAGAAAAGTAGACAGTAGATTCATAATGAAGTGCAAGAATTTTGGTTGCGAAGATTTAGAGTGCTGAAATATTGATCCAAAATGAATAGAAAAACTTGCCAGAGGCAGATTAAATACTCATCTTTATTTCAAATGATACACTTCAATTTCACACTAACACACTTGGTACACTCATCGTGCCTGCTTCAGAATAGTTACATTTTAGGTATTGCTGCGTTAGAAAGAACAGTATCTTTATGTAAGATACACAAATATGTGAAAGATAAGAACAAGATAAAAAAATGAAGAAAGTTCAATTAAACAAAATCTGAAAGCTTTCAGATTTTACAATATGCCCAGAGTGGCGTTTCTTAACGATTTGTGTGTTACTTGTATTTATTAAATTTCATGTTCTTCGCACTTAACCAGTTAACTGTGATTGACGAGTATATTCGTCATGAGTATAAAGCAATGTAAGCAAAGCGCGTATAAAGTAACGTAACAGAAACAGAGAAAAAGAAAAATAATAACAAATAAACCAGAGCTAGGTATTGATTATAATAAAAAATGGGTGGAGTGGATATGAGCGATGGAATTATCATAGCGTACTCCACAGCAATAAAACGACTATAAAAATACTACAAAAAGATATTTCTCCATTTCGTAGGCTGTAAGGATCCTAAGTTTTACTAACGTTTATTTTATTTTAAAACTGTACTATCACTTCTTCTTTTCTACTTCCGGCCAGAATTAAATGCCTTAACTCGTTTATGCAAATTGTCTTGCTAACGCCCAAGTATTTAAGTTGTGGCTTTTTGCCAAGAGTTGGAGAGAGAGAAGGAGTTTTAGGAAGCATGCCGCTTGCCACTGCAGTTTTAGGAGTTTTCACTCGGTTGCTGATTGCCTTTAAGGCCAGAGGTTTAGCCCTCTTGATATTTGAAAACGTATTGTAGTTTCAGCAGCTCGGCGTACTACATACGTACCCTTTTAAATAAAGGCCAGTCTTAGTGCTAGGCATTTGTATACTAATTCAAAGTTAGCTTTTAGTTAGAGTTTTAGTTAGTAGTTTTGTATTCTTACGTTCAGACCACAAGTGGTTGGTGTCTGTATCCCGAAGTTCGGGAGTATCTGTAAAGTATAGAAAATAAAGGGTTTCGTGTACCCTTCCTGCTTGTATCGTTTATTCCATACAATCTGGAACAGAACTTTAGTAAGTTAACTGTTCTTATTCAGGACACAGTATGTTCCCGAAACGTTTACGAACACATACATCTCCTGACAAGACATTATGTGTCTGAATGCATTTATATTATATAAAAAAAACAATAGAACATTATCGCGCATCAACATTTTGCTCAAATTGATTGAAGACACTTTTGCGACGTATCCAATTCTAAGAAATAAGACACAAACTCGGCCATTTAGATCTAATATAAGCCAATTAGGCGGGAATCACGTCCCGGATTATATACCCGGAACATCGAAAAACAAAAACAAGCCTACGCGAAGGTGTTCGCATGGCTACAAACGTAAGATCAGGAAGAAATCGCTCTACAGGTGTTCGATTTGCAAAGTTCCATTGTGTATTCCCTGTTTCGTTGAATATCACTCCACAGCAGGAATTTAAATTCTTACTTTTATATGTATAATATTTAATTTAATTGATTGCGATTTTGTTTAATATGTATGTAATGTATGCTTATGTTAACCAAATAAATAAATATTAGTAATAAAATTTTCAATTTCATAAAATAAACCCATCTTTTTCATCCAATATCTTACCAGCGCAACTTACAGTGTGATGGACGAATATACTCGTCATGGCTCGATTCTGGCGATACAAAACGGTGCGCACTCTTAAACGAAAGCGCCACAGTTAACTGGTTAAAATGGGCATATATTTAGAATTTCAGATACGCAGTCTCGCGCACTGGAGATAAAAATGTTTTCCTTTTGTTTCGTACAGTGTTGTCATTCCTCGCTCTGAAAACATGGAGTTTCTTAATCAAAAATTATATAATGTCTGATAAAATGTGAAATCGATAATAAAACAAATTCACAATTCCAAACTAGGGCTTCCAGATGCCCCTATTCGCTGGAGGATTACGTCATTCAAATTTGGATGACTACCGTTGTTTTATCGCTATGCGAGAAACATACGTACATTTATGCAGATACTTCATTATTTAATTTTTTTAAATATAACACAGGGCGATAATTTTGGGTGTTAAAAATTTGAAAAATGAATGAATGATTTATAGTGAATCAAAGCAAAATGTCAAAACGAAATCAACAGTCCTTCTGAGCAAATTGCCACTTTGGACTAATAAATATAATTTAAATTAGCAATTAAGCCTCTTAGTGCTTAAATTTATTTCTCCTCTCATTTCTAAAAACAGCAATATCTTTCTGGCCATCTTGGAGACTGATCCATGTCATATGACATACATAACATTGATGATGTAAATGCAACTCAAACCCAAACGGCAATTAATTATATCACAGCAATGTTAATTATCCACTCAAAATGCATTCAGAACTAAAACTAACTGAGTTTGAATTAAAATTTCATCCTGAACACAGCGCAGTTGCCATCTACGCTTCGGCCTGCTGCATATTGCTTTCTTCTTACTGCAAAGCTATCTGAAATGTACACATTTTGAAGTAGCCACTAGTAATGTGTAAAGTTGTTTGTGGCCGCAACATTTTTACTGAAATAAAAGGACCGACATTTCAGCATTCTACGCAATCAAAATTTTTGCTGTTCAATACGCGTTCAATATCATGTACTGCGCAATCCGCAACCCCCAAAAAATCTGAAAGGTTTCAGATTTTAATTACGTTCAAAGGGGCCTTTTTTTTAACATTTTGTCCGTTACCTTTATTTACTAAATATCACATTCTTCGCACTTATACCCTAAAATTCAGTTCAAGAGCAATATCGCAAAATAGTTTTAAATTGAGTGTATCTTTAGAATTTCCGATACACAGTCTCGCGCGCTGGAGATAAAAATGTTTTTTTTCCGTACAGTGTTGCCATGACTCGCTTTGAAGTCCTTGAGCATTTTTAATCAAAAATTCGTTTTTAAAATTCTTGTTTTACACATTATGAAATCCATAATAAAACAAATTCCTGACAAGACATTATGTGTCTTGTCAGGAATTTTGTGTCAAGTTCAAATTTGGGCTTCCAGATAACCATATTCGCAGTAGGATGACGTTATTCAAAATTGGATGGGTCTAGGTACTGTTATTTTTTTTATCATAGTGCGAAAAGCATACATACATTCATGCAGATTTTTCATTATTTAATTTCTTCAAATATAATACAGAGCTCTAATATTGGGTGGCAAGAATTAGAAAAGAGAAACAGTCATTCAGACTGATTTGACGCAAAATCGCAAAACGGAAACAATAGTTCCTCAAGGACAAAGCCCCTTCGGACTAAAAAAACACAAATTTCAATAAAAATGTATTACGTATAGATAAATTACAATTAAATAAGCAGCGTATTAATTATTATCCGAATAATATTAATTATCAAAATAAAAAAACTAACCCACTTCCCTTTGCTTTCTCCCGACAAACGTCTAGTATCCAAGAAAAACATTAATTTTAAAAACTGCTCAGAATTATCGCCCTCATTCTCCCGAGTGGCAACAGTGACGATATCAGCGACAATGGACACAGTGATATATCAACAACAATGGCTGCGTGCCATTGGTGCGGATATATTGAGAGAGAATTATCGGTTGGATGAGATTTCATGAAAAACCATAAAAAAAATCTTATTCGATTTTTACAAAAAATCGCTTTGAGATGCATCGGCTCTTGTCTAGATGCATCTACGTACCAAATTCTGTTACCCTGGGTCTATTAGCTTACGCGCAGCACGAACAAAAGACACACACACACACAGACAGACTCTTCCTTTTATATACAGGGTGTGCCGTAAATGTTGCAAAAAACTTTCGGGTAATGTGGGGCACATCATAACGATTAACAATTGCGTAGGAACCGTGCACAGAAACTTCAGTGTACGCCGCCAGGGGGTGGTTTACAGAGTCCTAGTGGAAAGTGAGGATGGCTTCATTTGAGGCCATCCTCACTTTATGCACCATACAGATAGCATGGAACGCTATACGAACGGAGAGCTTCTAAACATGTGATTCCAACATGATGGAGCGCCTGCTCATTTTGGACTGGATGTTAGTAGCCATTTGAACAGATAATTTCCGCATCGATGTATTGGGCGTGGTGGACCGGTTCCCTGGCCCTCACGCTCACCGGATTTATCAAGCCTTGATTTCTTTTTGTGGGGCGTCATCAAAAGTGTCGTGTATCAAGATCCTGTTGTCTCTGAAATGGATCTCTTGGCAAGTCTCACCTGCACAGCCGCTACAAGCAAAGAAACTCCCATTGTACTTGAACAAGTGCGGCAATCGATGTCAGGCATGTTTGGCGTCTGATGTTGCAAACTTCGAGCATCTGTTGTATCATTCAAGCTGTCGTACACCGTTTGTACTCTGCCGAATAAATGTTTCAAAGTAATCAATCTCTTGTTTCCTTTCGCATCTTCTAACTCTGCTACCACTTATTCCTAACATTTCCGGGCATGGGTTCCTATGGAGTTCTTAACCTTTATGATGTGCCCTACCTCCCCCAGAAGATTGTCGCATCATTTACGGGACACCCTGTATATAGGATATGCCTAGAAGATTGCCTATGACACCATTAGACCTCTAGCCTTGCAATATTTCTGAAATTAATAGTTTAGAAACCCCAGGTGCAGAGCAAGAGTCAAGATGAGTAGAAGCAAAAATCTCATGTTGTCCGCACAAAGAACATAAGGGAGAACCACAATTCCCAAGCCAAAGCAAGTATGTGGGAAAACAGTCATGGCCTGTAATAAGGCAGAAAAGTGCCAAAGCTGCACTTCTAGGAAACTCTGGGATCAACAGTTTCATCTTTAAGCAGTGAGGTCAATGGCCTACCGGCAAAATGCTCTCTTCTTTATCCTAGAGGCAAATTTTCTTTTTATCAGAAGTTTTTCGACCATCTTTAGCAATAGTTATATTTTCTTAAGTTTTCGTATAGACGATAATTTTTATGCTGACGTAGCTATAACACAAAGTTTTATGAAGTAACCTTTCTTTGTCACCACCGAAAACCTCAAAACTCTTTCGTTATCACCATCTATTAGGAGATATATTATAGCTTCAGAATAAGTTAGAGAAAACGGTGAGAAATTACGCTACAGTTGCACGATATTGTTTGTAGAATTTCCCATGTCTAGCCCAGATGAAGAGGTATACTTGAAACATATCGAGATAAACAATAGCTCTTGCAGTAATGCAAGCAGCAATAAACAGCGCGAGCAACGAAACAGAAATAAAGTAATATTCTCTTTAACAGTATCGCAGATTACAAAAATTGCTCCTAAAATTGCCGAAAGGGAGGTTCTTAGCGAAGCAATCACACGATTCCGAATTTAATTGTTGGCCCATTCTTCCACAGACTACCAGTGATGGACTCCAGGAATCAGCATCTATACTCCGGAGACCATCTAAGAGGCCTCAGCCCCTGCGGTTCCCAACAGGACACGAAAAAACTGCTACCGCAAGTGAAAATGAAGATGGAGTATCGTCTGAAACGTCAGTCTCTTAAAGAGAACCGAAGGGAACCTAACTCGTCTAGGACAGCCACAATATCTAACAATGTTGCGAACCCACATCCAAGGGGCGGACCAGACTGTACCAGCATGGGTCCCGCCTAGTCTGGACCATCCCCTGAATGAACGGAGGTTCTAGTCCTGTCAAGACTGATTGTACATCCCTGTAGTAGAGATTGCCTAAGTACAGATACTTAGCCAGTACTTCCCAGGAATTTTCCGGGGTCAACCCCGGGGCGGGGCACATGCTTTCATAGTTTGATGCGGCCTCTCAATTTTCA
This sequence comes from Stegodyphus dumicola, assembly GCF_044657685.1. Lineage (NCBI taxonomy): Eukaryota > Metazoa > Arthropoda > Arachnida > Araneae > Eresidae > Stegodyphus > Stegodyphus dumicola. The sequence continues at coordinate 160,828,181 of NC_140768.1, read as the reverse complement.
TCCTCCTTAAGAGGAGACCAAGGCTGTGAAAAAAAATGATTTCACAGACTGAAAATTGCGCCATCGGAAAACATTTGAAGCGATGCAAGTGAGATAATGCCAAACATTGCCAACTTGGCGACCCATGCCTTCATCTCTGCGAGACCCCATTTGAGCTCCATTCGTGAATTCCTCACAAATCAAACGTCCATCGACCTAGACGGACACAGGCTAAAATCTCACACGTGAAACAAGCACAGGCAAACACATCAATGCCTACAAATTCAAAGAGTGCCTACATAATCAAAATAAATGATACAAATAAACACAAAGTCATCATACAAGGTGAACCAACAATAAATGAATTAATAAAAAGCATCTGGAAGGTTTCAGATTTTAAATTACGTCCAAAGGGGCGTTTTTAACGTTTTGTGTGTTACCATTATTTATTAAATATCATGTTCTTTGCAATTAAATGAAACTGGAGATAAAACCTGGATAGTAACTGGAGATAAAAACGTTTTTTCCCCTCGTAGATTGTTGCCATTGCTCGGCATTTAAATCATTGAGTTTGTTAATCTAAAATTCGTTAACACTTTGCGGCACAGTGTGTCCAGTCTGGACACACCTAAAAATTTCCTTCTGTACGCACAGATAAATTTGAATGAAAAGGGATTTATAGGTTACTCTGAACCTTCTTTATTTATAGTAGATGGCAGCTCAACACAAACCAGTCCATATATTTTAGTCATGTTAATTTTTTTAAGACGCTCATTTTTCAAAGAAATCTTCCAGATTTTTTTTAGGGTATAGAAAGAATTGTTTGAAATGAAATTTCTATGTTATTTTTTTGGCTGTATGCTAATCTCCTTATTCTATATTAGTTTAAAATTTTTACCTTGAAATCTTGCCTAAAATCAAACGGCGAACCCTAGGTGTGCCCAGATTGAGCTCACCGATCATCTAAGACAACTGAGAGTCTTTGTATTCTTTGTTTCTCCGTATCTCATCGGTCAGTTCATTGATAACAATTTTACTTGCTTTAATTGCACTCTTTTCGAAGCTCTATTCAATCAGTGTGCCACTTTGGGCACACCCACATAATTAAAACGATAAATGCTATCTTCACGAAATTTTACTTGTGTACTCCTCTAGGCCTAAGTAGACTGCCTACCTTTTTTTTTTTTTTTTTTTTTTTTTTTTTTTTTTTTTTTTTTAAACCAAAACTCCGACTTTAAAAGGTAGCATGCCGGAAAAGGTTAAAGTATTACAAAATATGAAATCGATCATAAAACTAATTGCAAATTTCAAATTTGGGCTTCCAGAGGCCCATATTCGCAGTAGGATTACATTATTCAAAACTGGATGGCTGTAGGTATCGTTGTTTTATCACAGTGCGAAAAACATGCATTTTATGCAGATTCTTCATTATTTAATTTCTTCAAATATAATACAGGGCGATAGTATTTGATGGCAACGATTTGAAAAGTGATACGGTCTTTTAAATTTTAAACGCAAAATCGCAAAAAGAAAACAATGGTCTTTCAGAATCAAAGCCCCTTTGGGCTAATAAAATAAAAATTTACAAAAATGTTGTTGCTGATTCACTTGTCTAACCTATAGTCAGGCAATGCTTACGTGTCCTCGTGGCAAGGAGCGAAAGATACGCTTGTCGTTGACAACAGCTTTGAGCCCCTTCGAAGTGACAGTAGGAGTTCCACTCCCCCCCCCAATTTTTTTGGAAAACACCCCCGGGGCAACGGGTCCGAGGGCTCCCACCCTTCTTTTTCTAACAGCAATCTCTCGAGAGGACTTTCCGCTAGCCGAATATTAAAAGCGGCAATTCCGTATGTATACGGCCTAGAATATTTTTTGTGATATCTGTAAGAACGTATATATACGTGCATATTAAAATATCTCAAAGAAATTGAGGCAATATATCAAGTACACAAATCCTGGTATGTAATACTCTCCTGGTGTAATACCAGGAGATTCTTTACTCCTCTTTACCAGGAGAGCCATTAAAATAAAAAGAAATAATTTGTTTTCTCATAATAGTTTTGGGAAATTTATGCTGTTTTAGTGAAAACCCTGGCCGCTCAGAGGGTTAAGAGTGCCTCCATAATGCACGGTTACTATACATTTACAAACATCCATACCCTCTCCGACATTCGAACCCGGGCCCTGCGGTACAGAAGTCAGCGACGCTAACCACTATACCGTTTGTAGTGGTTAACATGACCCTTCCTCATGTTTTAGGAAGGATCATAAGTAGGCCTTTATTCTAGAAAGCCAGTTATATATGCATCTTATTAACTGCCAATTTTTTTTTCTCTCAATTTACATTTACTTTTGGTGTCTAGATTGACATAGAGACTGGAAATTGGAATATAGATGGAATCTGCCATGAGCTCCAAAATGAGGATCGACATTCAAATAAGTAGTCCCCATCGGAAAATAAAATTAATATTGACAATAAATAGTTAATAAATGTATTCTAAAACCATTAGAGAATACGGCAGTGCACAAGGGTTGGAAATGAGGGACATAACAACATGACATACCGAGTTTTGAAAATGTTGACATCTTGAAACTTAAAAAAATGTTACTTCCTCTCACGAATAACACTCTCCAGATCACTCATTTGAAAACTACTACTCAGCAACTAATGCAAAAGCTTGAGAAAGGTTTAAACAACAATGTAAAAGCACACCGGGAGGATGGGTAATTTCCTTTACCTCCAATCTCTCGAGAGGACTTTCCACTCGCCATATATTTCGAGTGCCCCCGGCGCAGACAGTACACATTTACAAACATTCATGTCATTTCCGGGATTCGAACGGTTACAGCCGAAAACATCGCGGTAAAAATATCGTGGACGAAAACAACGCAAGGAGAGAACGTCGTGGGAGAAAACATCGCAGTTCTAAAATATCGTGGTCGAAAATAAAGCGGTTCAATATTTTTGTTAATTTAAAAACCATCGTCGTCGAAAATATCGTGGTAAAAAGTAAAGTACCTACAAAATCATCGCATGGCGATAACACCGCATACATGCGTTTTTCAAATCGCATAGTGACACATTATATAAGTGACATTCGTCATAACTAACAAATCGATCCCCAAAGAATTGTTTGCACGCCATGCATGAAAATGTTAATGATACTTTAAGAATAAACGGAACAAAACAATAAGCAATTTTCATTTAAACAATATGAGATTAAAAAATGTGAAAGAAAATAATCTGATCATTAACTAAGCAATTTTTATAGAGGTAACCTCATGCAGATTCTTCCTTTTTCTAAGCATTTTTATGCTGCATTTTTCATGAAAAATTATTAAACTTTATAGAAAAGCTTTTTTTTATTAATGGCCTTTGTTAATACACTATATAAATTAAAAATTCTATTAAATTTTTTTAAGTTGCATTTAATTTTAACTCATTTTCAATTTTTCAATGCTTAAGTTTCTTCTTATTTTTTCAGCAAAAACTTATTAGTTTGTTCGAATATATGAAATACAGAAATAAAAAAATCCCTCTTTCCTTCTTCGCTCTATCTTTATACGAACATGCATTTACAACTTTCAAAACCTGAAAAAGACTGTGCGCGATGTTATCGTCATACCATTATTTGTAGGTACTTTATTTTTTACCACGATATTTTTGACGACGATGTTTTTAAACTGCGAAGTTTTTGAAACGCTTTATTTTCGATCACGATGTTTGTACCACGATGTTTTATAACTGCGATGTTTTCTCTTTGCGATATTTTCTCCCACAATGTTTTGTACCACAACGTTTTCTCCTTGCGTTGTTTTCTCCGAAACGTTTTCGGCGGACACCATTCGAACCCGGGCCTTTCGGCACAAGAGTCACGACGCTAACCACTATAGGGGTCGGCCGAGTACAGAATTTTAGAGAACTATTATAGATTTTGAAATCTTAAAATGCATTGCAATTTACGTTTAGATCCCGACTTTCATAAAACTTAGCTGAAAAGGTCATTATTTATATCAGCATCATCCAGTCAACATTCAAAGTTGCATGACATCAGCCCCATGACTGTCGAAATAACAAGTTTCTGCGTCATTCAAGAGAAAAAATGCTATAATTCTATTTAAAAATGAGAATAAGTTTGCGATTGCGGAGAAAACGAGCTTCGCACGAGCTTAGAAGTGACTTTTATAAATGAAAGTAATTAAGACTTTCATCTTTTGCCATCGATAAGCGCAATTAAGCTGAGGTGCTAAATATAGCGTGATTAAACTTCGAGCTTAGCGGAAATAACGAAATGAAAGGGATTAGCACGTATTGAGACCCTTTGACGCATTTTACTGCCCATCATGTATTTTACAAAAAGATGAAAGCTCGTGTTTTTAAAAGAACCCGTAATTACTGTTATTAACTTAGACAATTGTTGTTAAGTTAAAGTAATTTTATTACGACAGAAGACTAAAAGGCCGAAGCAGAAGGCTTTTTAAAACTAGGTATTTAGTTGCCAAAAGAGAAATTTCTATAGACAGAAATAGTATATTTCAGTCTTTGGAGCCTCATTAAGATTTTAGGGGATTCTGACTGTCATTCTGCCATTAACGCGAGACGTAGTCTCCACACACACGCATTTTTCTTTTTCAGTTTGGGCCAAGAATATTTCATTTTGCGAAATTCTTAATTTATAATAACCTGCTTTCCTTTCCCTTTTTTCACTTTGCACGAGCGTAAAAAAAGGTGCATCGTTCATTGTTTCAGATAATTTTAACAAAGCCCGTAAAGAACATTTAGCGTTATTATCGCTTATGATAAATATGCCAAATTTCAAAACTCGCCAATATATAAATTGGCATGTATCTTTGGAAATTTTGAATAAAATACTCTAATTTTTTCAGGTACGCTTAAAAATACATCTACATTGTTGTGATGGTCAACATTTTATAGGTTATAATTAAAAAATATTTACAAAAATTTATAAAAATTACCAAAAAATACAAATTTTCAAATCAAATCAGAAAAAGCTGCCGTGACCTAGGATATGTATTAGATTTATATATAGCACTGTTATTAGATAGGTATTTTGACACGAAATAGGCCTTTTTGCGAAATGACATGCCAAGGTTTTCCCATATTTCGATTCCACAACTCAAATTATGCCAAACTGCCAAGTTTTGTAAAAATCGCACGAGTAGTTTTCTTTTAAAATTATCTCTCGAAATTTTAGTGAAAAAAAAAAGCAAAGTGAAAAAATGCACCAAGATGAATTTTTTAATTTCTCCATAAATTTCTCACCAAAAATTACAAAATTTAACACCTAGGCATAATTTGAGACATAGAATCGAAATATGGGAAAACATTGGCATGCCGTTTCAGAAAAGCTCCGATGTTATGTCAAACTATCTAAATTAACCAATATGCTGTTTATAAATTTAATATATATCCTAAGTTGCACTTTCGAGACATGAGAAACGTAATTTGAATTTCTCAATCGGCCCAGTAGAATGGACGATATACAACTGTGACATTTTTTAGCACAAAGGGCGTTAGCCCAGAAGGGCTATTAATTTCGTTTTGGCACTACGCGTTGGTTGACTATAAATGTTGGTTCACTTTTCAAATTGTTGCCATCAAATATTATCGCCCTGTGTTGTATTTAAGGAAATTAAATAATGAAGAATCTGCGTAAATGTATCTAAAGTTTCTCGCATTGTGATAAAACAACAATACCTATAGCCATTAAATTTTTAATAACGTAAATTTCCACCCGAATATGGGCATCTGGAAAAACAAATTTTGAATTTTTTTTTGTCGATTTCATATTTTGCAAATCTTTAACGAATTTTTGTTTAATAAACTGAACGATTTGGAAGCAAGCAATGGAAACGTTGTAAAAAAAGAAAATTCGTCTCCAGCTAGCGAGACTGTGTATCGGAAATTCTAAAGATATGTAATAATCTTAATATTATTTTGCGACATTGCTGTTGAACTGAATTTTATGGTTTACGGGTGAACAACATGATACTGAATAAATAAAAGAGACACACAAAATGTTAACTAGAAAACAATAAAAAAAATGCCGAAAGGTTTCAGATTTTTAAAGCCCAATTGGACGTAATTTTTTTTTTTTTTAACATTTTGTGGTTATTACCTTTATTTATCAAATATCATGTTCTCCGCACTTAAACCATAAAATTGAGTTCAACAGCAATATCTCAAAATAATTTTAAAATTAGTGTACATTTAGAATTTCCGATACAGTGTCTCGTGCGTTGGAGATAAAAGTGTTTCTTTTTTTGTAAACAGTTGCCATTGTTCTCTTTTAAATCGTTTAGTTTTTTTAATCAAAAATGCGTTGAAGTGTTACAAAATCTGAAATCGATAATAAAACAAATTTCAAATTCCAATTAGGCCATGCCCATATTCTATGGAAGATAACGTAATTCAATTTTGAATGGCTCTAGGTACCGTTGTTTTATCACAATGCCAGAAACATACATAAAATTGATGCAGATTCTTCATTATTTAATTTGTTCAAATATAATACAGGGCTATAATATTGAGTGGCAACAGTTTGAAAAGTTATACAACCTTTTAAAGATTTCAACGCAAAATGCCAAAACAAAAACAATAGTTCCTCAGGGACAAAGCCCATTTAGACATAATTTAAAATCTGAAACCTTTCATTTTTTTCCATTGCAAATTTTACGCTAAAAGAAGGAAATGAAATTTCTCCCGCACGAACGTTGTGTGTTTGTGTGCGTGATTATGGCAAAGCCTCGAAGGCTATCTGTCTAAGGGGAGGGATGCGTTCGTGGAGGACTTTCTAAGGAAACTGGCTCGTATACACGTTACTCATGGGGAAAACCGCGAAAACGCCCATGCAGCCTGTTCGCGGGATTCAAACCTCGGACCGAACTCGACCCTACAGCTCGGCCGCTGGTGGGCCGCACGAACGTTGATCGGCAACTACAAATATCTAAGCCTTCTCCAGGTTTAGAATCCGTCCCCAGGGATATTGGAAGCTATATCCACATCGAAGAAGGCGGCACTATAGTTGATATAGTGAACTTTAAACTGCGTACAGAAATGAGCTGGTGTTAAAAGCCTTTAGACAGGAAAAGAATAAGAATCTTACACGCTACAAATGGTATTGAAAATAACATTTGCTTATTATTATTCACTCAGAAAATGTTAACATAGCCGGGCTAAAATTAGAGTACCAAAAACGCAAGTTCTGCAGTCGTATTTCGTGAATATAGTGCCATACTACACAAAAAATGGCTTTACGCTGAAAGCGATTTTTAGTTCGTAAATAATATTAGATCTCTATTTGTATACCCGGAACACATGAATGCTTTCAAGTTGTAACTTTATACCCTGACATAAAACCCAAACCACATTTTTATCTATAGCCTTGTTTATGTTCGCACTTAAGTTTATTGTTTCGCAAACTTACAAAAGCAGTTTAGAAAAAGGTTTTCCTCTGCGAGTTATATTTTCTTGAAGATTAAACATCATGTTAAGCTAAACATATTTTATGCTGCATTGCGCAGAGAGTTTTGTATATTTTTTCTTTGAGTTTAAAAGTTATATGTTTAGTTATAAAGAAAATCAGTGCTAGATATAAGAAATGGTAGAAGAGATTGAAGATTTCTCGTTTTTACCTTTGGAATAAATTTTTGCTATCTAGTGTTTCTTCTCGTAACCGCCGATCACTTTTTCTTTTCCCTTTGAAAAGATTTCTCATATCTGCAAGCGATGTCTGGTACTTTGATGCGATAAGATAAAATAAGATTCAAAGCAGAATAGCTATCATTCTCCCCAAAGCGAGTTATTTAAATAACATACAGTCGCATCCATGAGTTAAATGAAATGATAAAATATTCAAAGAGACTTTTATCTTAAATAATGCTTTGGAAACGGGCATCATAATACTTAATATTAAGCATTTATTTTTAACAGTATATGCATAAACTTAAATCGGAACTGCTTTTTATCTTAATTTCCTCTTTCTATCTTATATAACTGCAAACAGCTTTTATCTGTTTATCTTATTACAAACTGTTTTAGCCTTTTATCTTCCAACCGCAAACGACGTTTATCTTTTCGTCTTATAACCACAAGCATGTTTTATATTTTTATCTTATAGCTACAAACACCTTTTATCTTTTTATCTTATGACCACAAACGACCGATAGGAAGTAGACAACAGTGACTGAATTGTACTGCGATGAATCGCCGATTTTTACTTTTTTGAACAAGACCCGAATATTTCAGTAGATTCTCCAAAATGGTCATGGGTTTTACAGCCACAGGTAGGTATTTAGCCATTTTGTCCCGCATGCATTAATTTCGTCTGGGAAACTTTTAAGACGTTACTAATTCGGCTGATAGGAAGAGGAAGAAACCTGAAAGGTTTCAGATTTTTACGGTCTTTCGAAAGAAAGCCTTTTCAAGTTTTTTACGCTTTCGCTGAGCTCGCAGGTTACCACTCTGCTGTTACACTCACTCATACTAACCTAATTTTTTGCCTTTTTAGCTTTAATATAATGCATCATTTTATCATTTTCTTCGCACTTACGCCATATTTAATTCAACAGCAAAATTTAAAAAAAAAAATTAAAGGCAGAAAAGATGTAGTATACGTTTACAATTCCTGACGCAGCACTAAGTGCTGGCATAGACTTTTTTTTCTTTAGTTTTTTTTTCAGTTCATCACATCAATGTTCAGCTTTCTTATCAAGAATGCTTCATAAAACTTTTTTTTGTCTTTTTATTATTAACGTTTTGTGTGTTTACTTTATTTATTATATATGGCGGTCTTAGCACATGAAATTCAATACAACGGCAAGCTCGCAAAATATTTAAAAACAACATATCTTTAGAATTTCTGATAGACAGTCTCGCGGCCTTGAGATAAAATTTTCATTTCTGTACAGTGCAGCCACTGCTCGTTTAGAAATCGTTGAGTTTGTTTACATAATTTTTACAATATGAAATTACAATACGAATTACAAAATATGAAACAGAAAATTTGAAATTCAAAATTCGGGCTTTCAGATGCCCATGTTCCGGTGGAGAACTAAGTAATTCAAAGCTGGATGGCTCTAGGTACCGTCGATCTTTTTACAATGCGAGAGAAACATGCATATTCTTCATTATTTAATTTCTTTAAACATAATAAAGGTCGATAATATTTGGTGGCAGATAATGTTCAACAGAACTAATTCAAAACATAGAAAGCTAATCAGATTTCACCGTGAATTCGCTAGGAGCTTTTTAAACCAAATTGAGCTGAGGTGTTCTTTCTTTGGCTTTTATAGCTTTTTAAATCGGCAGCACGAGACTGTTCTAGCAATTTCTCGAAAGCAAAAAGAGATATGCATTTATTAAATGTTAGATGCACGTGATCTTGTATTTTTAATTTTCCGGCTTAGGTTTCTTTTAATATTCGTCACGCTCTGCACTGCACGAGAAATAAAACAATTTAATTCATAAATCTACAAACATTTGCTATTTATATACCAAATACGTAACAATATATGTACAGAATATCGTGGAATAACTTTTAAAGCTGAGAATTTTGAATTAAATTGTAATTGTGACTCCGCACGAAATTTTATAATATTTTTAATTTAAGAAATTAGGCTTATGTAACTTAGCAAAATTCCAGCAAAATAACGAATTTGGGGTAATTAAATATTTTTATAAATATGTGCTGCAAATAAATACTCTTTTACCATGCTGTAGCGTTATTAGCACAGTCACTCTGTAGAGTTATTTTGAAACAGGAAACGTGAAAAATGTGCAATGCCCTCGCCGGGATTCGGACCTGGACCCACCAGCGGCCGAGCGGTAAAGTCGCTGAAGAATGGTAGTTTGGTCCGAGGTTCGAATTCCGCGAAACGGCTGGCTGCATAGGCGTTTTCGTGGTTTTCCGCATGCGTATCGTGTATACGAGCCAGTTTCCCTTAGAAAGTCTTCCACGAAGGCAAACCTCTCCTTAGGCAGATAGCCCTAATGTGCTTTGCCGTAATCTCAATAAACCAAAATAGTAAACCAAACCGAACCTAGACCTCTTGAATACAAGCCGAGTGCACTTAACCGTTACACCACGAAGGCATGCCGGAAGGAGAGAGACAATATCTTATATAGTACTCGTTTTAAAGAGTGACTCGTGGTGAAGAATCACCATCTCTCTCTCTCTCTTTTTTTTTAAAGGTCCAAAGGGACTTTGTCCCTGGATAACTATGGTTTTCGTTTTGAGATTTTGCGTCGAATAACTATAAACGGTGTATTACTTTTTAAATTGTCGCCACCAAATATTACTGCAATGAACTACTATATCTAAAGAAATTAAATAATGAAGAATCTGCAGCAATGTATATATGTTCCTCGCATTGTGATAAAATAACGGCACCTAGATCCATCCAGTTCTGAATGACGTAATCCTACTGCGAATAGGGGCATCTGGAAGCCCAAATTTGAAATTTGGAATTTGTTTTATTATCGATTTCATCTTTTATAAACTTTAACAAATTTTTGATTAACAAAGTCAACGATTTAAAAGCGAGCAATAGTTGCACTCTACGGAGAACAAAAAGCCTTTTATCTTCAGGGCCCGATACTGTGTACCGAAAATTCTAAAGATACGCTCATTTTAAAATAATTTTGCGACATTGCTGTTGAATTGAATTTGATGGTTTAAGTGCAAAGAACATGCTATTTAATAAATAAAGGTGACACACAAAACGTTAAAGAAACGCCCTTGGACGTAATTTAAACCCTGAAATCTTTCAGATTTTTTTATCTTTCCTTTCCCCCCTCCCGAACCGGGAACAAAACATTTGACGCTTCAGCTTCATACGTATGATGTCAAGATTTAAATTTAACGTAATATACCAATATTCTCTCAATATTAATAAAAGAATTAACGTGGCAATAATACATCGAGATAGTTATATTAACCGAAAACAAAAAAGTTGCCAACACCAGCTATTTATTTAAGAAAAATCTGTTGTCACTTTCTCTACGATAAATCGTTTCCCAACTCTATATCTTTCTGGATAATTTGGGCAGAAATAAGATACAAAACTTAGACATATGTTCTAATCACATTCCGGAGAATAATACCTTCGGTATACGACTTATGTGCTCTCAAATCATTTTTTCGCAGCTTCCGAAGTTCTTGTTTATCTTGTGTAGACCCATCCGTCTTCCCAGCAAAGTAAAGTTTGCACAGAGTCGAGTGTCATTTTTTGGCATCAAGTTTTCCCATTTCTAGTCTTGACAATTCTTCTGGTCAGAAAAATGCATGCCAAGGAAAATATTATTTTGCACTTAACAGAAAAAATTCCGTGCTAGAAGTTTGATATTTTGCTCTTTTATTTATATAAAATAAATAGTCGAGAATATAAGCATGTTGTAGGAAATTTATGCATGCATATTTCCCATCTGCACGAATTACGTACCAGTTTACTCAGAATCTTTGTACACTATTTTAATCCGCATATTATTAAATGAATTATTTTAATCGTCTATTAAATTCTATGAATACAGGCGGAAGGTGGCTTGAGGAGACATTAGGTATTTTTTGAAAGTAGGAATCATGAAAAATAAGGAACGCCTTCGCCTGGAATTGAACCACGGACCTCTGGAATACGCGCTCAGCATGCAGACCACCATACCACGAAGGCACGCTAAAGCGACGGGAGAAATACCTTACATACTCCCGCTTTTAAGCTTCCAGCACGCGCGTATGCGCAAAATTTACCACAAATTCAGTTTTTAATATACATTTTTTGCATATCGAAGCTGAGACGTCTGAAGGTCATTTTTATTCCTCCTTTCTACCCTTCCCCAGCCAACAGGAAGTCCTTTGAATTTTTTTTTACCTGGGCTTTTGTGCTACGTGGCAGCTTTTTCATAAAAGTTACGACACGCGCGTGGTCGTGTTTTCGAGAAATATTTTTTTTCACAAATATTTTGTAATTTTGAGTTATTAATTGCCGTGTATTATTTTAATTTGAATACATTTGGCTCTGTAAATTTTATATCGGTTTTCATGGTAAAAAATAATATTACCGGCTAATAATATTACCGGCATATAAATAATATTACCGGCATGGTAACCGGCTAATTTTGCTTGGATTCTTCAAGAATTATCAGATGAAGAAAAGGAAGACAAGTAAACGTTTGGATGGGAGAACAATAGCGATTTCCCTTCCTTATTTTCTTTTATTTTTTAGAAATAAATAAAAACATTAAAATTAGTTTAAAGTGCGCTTTTGTAACCAGTAAGAAGTCAATTTCCTTGCAGAAGTAAGCAACGCTAAAATTACATTTTTTCCTAGCAAGGTGTTTTCCTGTTTTATTTGTCTATACTTGTCTTTAATGAATATTAAAATTAGCTTCAATTTTAAAACATAATTATTAAATAATAAATTTAAAATTTTCTATAATGAAATACATCGTTGCATTTCCATCTCACTAACATAAGAACTTAAAAATAATTTACTTATATTTGAATGTGATATCATATGTATTTTGCAATAATAAGATTAATATTTTATTTCTTAACAAATTTATTATCAATATTCACTGATTTCTGTCGTTTTTCGTGCCAAAAACAGTAAAATAACGGATGCCGTAAGAAATACGACGCGCGCGTGCTTATGTAAAATTGCCAAGCGTGTGTGCTGGAAGGTTAAAAAGGACGACTGGGGTTTTAGGGGACACGATTGCCAAATCCTGCGCGTGGAGAATCATCATTCACCGCCCTTTTTAGTTCGGACGCCACTGTACAGACATTATTTTTTAGAAGCAGGAATCATAAAAAATGAGCAACGCCTTTCCCGGGAATTGAACCACGGACCTCTGCAATATGCGCCCAGCATACGCATACGATCACCACACCACGAAGGCACGCTAAAAAGGCGGGGAAAATTACCTTATAAACTTATAAAAAAGTAATTTATACGTAAAATAATGTTGCGTATGTACTGGTTCGTAATGAATTGAATGCAGAAGTCCAATGAAAAGTGAATAAAATTTATTCTTATCCCAAGAATAAATACAAAATGCTTAAATTTCCTCAGAGATAATCGTACAATATCGCAATATCTCACAGTAGTTATATTCTAAATTACTAAAACGTTTTACAGAACACAATTCAAAGCAGAGAAAGCTAATTTGATTTCACCTCGAATTCGCTACAATAAACAACAACAGTTTTTTAAACAACTGAATTGAAATGCTTTCCTTCAGCTTTTATAAGCTTTTTAAATGCACGAGGATATTATGGTATTTTCTCGATTTTTCAGGAAATCAAAAGCCTACAATTATAAGATATCTATTTATAAAATACGCATGCTCCTGTATGTAAGTTTTCCGGCGTAGCTTTCTCCTCAAATAAGTATCTTGCTGCATTGCACGGGGATATAAAATTTTAATCATGATTCTCATCAAATGTAAATACAAAATTTGTAACACTAATATTATTCCTTTACTTACAAAGTACATATATATCCACACAACTATATCTTCGCAACAGAAGGTGATTGGGAAATAATAGTATATCTTGCACTCACACGCCAAAAAAAAAAAAAAGAGGGGGGGGGGAATTGAAAGCTTTCAGATTTTATATTACGCTCAAAGGGCATTTTTTACATTTACATACACGCTTCGGAAGCATTTGGAATAACGCACCTTTGGCATAAAAATATTTAAAAAGAGCCTATCTTTAAAATTTCCGATCCACAGTCTCGCACGCTGGTGATCTTTTTTTTTTTTTTTTTTTTTTTTTTTTTTTTTTTTTTTTTTTCTGTACAGTGTTGACAGTGCTCGCTTTGAAATCGTTGAGTTTGTTAAACAAAAATTCGTCAAAATTTTAGAAAACTGGAAACGCACAATAAAATATTTAAAAACAGCATATCTTTAGAATTTCCGATTGACATTATCCCGCGCTGGGGATTATAAGTGTTTTTTCCCGTACAGTGTTGCGACTGCTCGCTTTGAAGTCATTGAGTTTGTTAACCTCTTCGTCGTCCGTAACGCGTCTAGCGCGTTCAATTGAAACTTCCTTAGGTCGGCCGTAACGCGCCTCAAGTGTTCTTCTACATTTAAAAACTTTTAAACGTTTAAAACGCTTTCTAAATGTTTACTTGTTTGAGTTTTTATTTTTGTTTTTTCTAATACCTCCTAGAGAGTAGCACTAAACAGGCATTCTATTTCTAATTGAATTTGCCCTGGGTTTTATGAATATTCGCGCCATTTTACATAAGATGCAGGCTTCACCGTCTACGCAGCAGAAAAAGAGAAAAAAACGAGGTTGTGAATTGGAAAGACAAGATTGATATACGTTTCATGAGTACAGTCCATAATAACTCGATGATTGACGTTGGAACACGGAAAAGAACTGTAAAAAAGCCAATATTTGTAAAAGATTACAACATCAAAATGGGAGAAGTGGACCGTCTGGATCATATGTTATCAAATTATCCTGCTGTTAGAAATTAGCAGAGATATTAATATTTTTCTATTATGCTTTATTTCCTTTTCATTTTACTTAATATTCATTGACATTCATCCATTACGAAAGTCATGTATGGAAAGTTAAGATGTACAGAGAAAACAACATTACACGCTACGAAAAACAGACGGCCTCTGGAGAGAAATTTTCGCGGACAGGAGAGGACGGCGAAAGGGTTAAACAAAAATTCGTTAAAGTTTTACAAAATATGATATACACAATAAACCAAATTCGAGCTTCCAGATGTCAATATTCGGGATATATAAACCATTATTCCACCACCTCTTTAACTGCCTTTCCACATTGTGCGACTAGTTGTATCTGGTGAGTTGTTCCCTCCAGATTAGCTGACGAACTGAACCACTGCACGTTGTGAACCTGGACTGGTCTGTGAAGAGAATAGATGCCCATTGTTGACTGGTCCAGGAGGCGAGTTCTCTGCCCAACATAAATGGGCACCTTTGTGTCCTCGAGTTAAGGGGACACAAACAACTGGACGTCTTTCATACAGACCTGTATTGTGTAGGAGTCCGAGCTGTAGTAGCTGTAGCTGATTCTTGTTCCTGTTGCCATTAAATGATCTGCCATGAGTTGAAGCACAGTAATGTTACTCCTTCCTTCGGGCCGAAAGAGCTAAATGCCGGTCTCCGGCAGGTGTTGTAACTCTAGTTCTGTCTGGAACATGTCTTCAACACGAAGAATCCTCGGATTCAAACTGATTTCATAGTCGGCGGACAACACTACGAGAGAAATTCAGACGACTAGCAGCATCAAGCTTGTGACATCCCCACTTCCATCCATCCGATCGCCCGCCACCCCAACGAATCGGGCAAACGACTTCTTCTGGATATTTATTGTCCACGAAACTGCAATAACAGCTGAAGGTCAACACTCGTGAACAAAAATTACAGTTTCTGTATTTTTCTCCAACTTAAGTATTCAACTTAAGTATCTCCAACTTAAGTATCTCTAAGTAAGACACAATAACACGCCGAATAAATACTAATTCAGAAGTCAAACAACAAAAATCAGCGTTAATTTACAAAATTTTCACAGGACTAGTTTCAATGGTTTTACCGAACCATCATCTTCAGCTGCAAAACCGCAAATGGTTTTGCAGCTGAAGATGATGGTTCGGTAAAACCATTGAAACTAGTCCTGTGAAAATTTTGTAAATTAACGCTGATTTTTGTTGTTTGACTTCTGAATTAAGTATCTCTGTAAAGTAAAAATATATTTTAGGGTACCCCTTGGCGAAACTTGGCGATTTTCGGCGGTACATATATACCGAATTTGTGCAAGTCTTTGACTCGTTTATATACGCTACAAATCGCGATGCACTCGACGATACACTAGAGTACAGTTCCCGACTCAGTTCGGTCGTTCTCGACCGAAGATAAAACTCGACGATGCACTAACTCGCGATACTCTAAAAGACTCTCTCGATGCATCCGACAACCAACTCGGCTCTAGATTACGAGACATTTGCTCACAGACACTTAGCTGACTTGACTAGGCACTCACTGGCTGGCTATCAACTTGATACTAAATTTGGACTGGCTGACTGTCCGCGTACTAGCTGGGTGTATAGAGCTTTGGGCTTCTATTCGAGAATATTCTGGGCTAAACCAGTAAAAAATCGTTCCATACGTCTATGGCAAATCGCCAATTTTTCGCCAAATGGACGATTTCTCGACAAATGTGGCAAACTTGTCTTCTTTTGTCATTTTCTGGCAACCCTTAACTTGCTTTGCAGGGAAGCTATCTGACCGCGGCTGGACATTTTGTAACAATATTTTTCTATGCAGAATAATACTTCATTGAATTCTTTATAACCAGAAAATTATTCTGAGTTAAAAATTTTTCTTCTAGGCGGTAAACTTCCCTCGACGTGATTATTGGTCCAAAAAGAGTTTACCCAAAAGGGTCTCGAAACGGGATTTTGCGTCGTCTGCTATAAACGGCGAATTACGTTTCAAATTGTTGCCACCAAGTACTATCCCTCTCTGTTATTTTTAAAGAAATTAAATAATGAAAAATCTGCATGTATGTATGTTCCTCGTATTGAGAAGAACGATTGTATCTAGGACCATCCAATTCTGAATATCGTAGTCCTCCACCCGAACATGTACACCCGGAAGCCCATATTTTGATTTCGAATTTTACATTTCACATTTTCTAAATTTTATGAATTTTTGATTAACAAACTCAACGATCTGAAAGCGAGCAGTGGCAACACTGTATGGAATAAAACATTTTTATCTCCAGCGCGTGAGACTGTCTATCGGAAATTCTACAGATAAGCTACTTTTAAATATTTTATGCTGTTGCTGTTGAATCGAACTTTATGTGGTGTAAGTGAGAAGAGCACAAAATTTAATAAATACATTTAACACACAAAACTTTAATAATTAAAAGACAAAAAAAATTACAAGCCACCTTACTGAAAAAAAAACAACAACTGCATATTGATATGATGCACTGAGAAAAGACTGAAAAATGATAGAAAATTGTGTATAAAGTTGGTACCAACACTTAACATTGCATCGAGAATTCTAAACATACAGTGCTATTCTACTTTTAAAATTTTTTGTAATTTTACTATAGAATTGCGTACGGCGTAAGTGCGAAAAAAAATGATGCTTAATAATAAAGCTAACAAGACAAAAAAAGAAAGTGAATAGCAAGTGTGAGTTTAACAGGAAATTGGTGGGCTGCGAGCTCATTTGGGCCTTAAAAAAAAAAAAAAAAAAACCTTGACAATCCTTCTTGAATGGCCGTTAAAATTTGCACCCTTTCAGATTTTACTTTCTTTATTCCATAATGCTTTCAAAAGATGATGCATTCGAATTTTTTCAAATAATTTAATTATACAATCCATTTTTCCGAGAACATTATGAAAATTTCATTCTATCGGAATTTATTTCTTTAATCAGTCTTTTTGTGGAATTACTAATACTCTCTGAAATGACATTAGCAAAATTGAGGTTAACTATATTTATAAAACCAGGTTAGGGGAGACTACTGCGGTACTAAAGTGCCCATGTTCGAATCCAGAAGGCATGTTGTAACTGTCTGTCCCTTCATAGCAGGCAAAGGTGAAACCAACTATTAAGTGCTATATATACATATATTTAGTCATTTTATTTATAGTATTTCCTTCTTCATTTATTTTAGTTTTGTTTTCTTTCTCCCCTGAATTTATTTTTGGTCCAAAGGGGCAACTTGCCCAGAAGGACTATTAATTTCGTTTTGGCATTTTGCGTTGATTCACTATAAATGTCAGTTCACTTTCTAAACTGTTGCCAAACAGTATTATCGGCCTGTGTTACATTTAAAGAAATTAAATAATGAAAAATCTGCATCAATGTATGTCTATTTCTCGCATTGTGATAAAACAATGGTACATAGGGCCACCGAATTTCGAATGACGTAAGCCTCCTACGAACACGGGCATGTGGAAGCCCAGATTTGAAATTTGGAATTTGGTTTATGGTCGATTACATATTTTGTAAAACATTAACGAATTTCTGATTAACAAGCTCAACGATTTAACCCTTTGTAGCATCTTGTCCACTCTAGTAGATAAAAGTTTAAATTTGTTTATTCTTCTGTAAATGCCTTAACAGATTCCATTCCTGTGTTTATTCATTCTATATTATTAGAACTTTCAACTGTCGATCATAGATGGCTGTATAGCATCACTAAGTAAAACATTGCTATTTGGAAAATGGCTGCTACTTCTGTTTCCAAGTTAGTACAATTTCTCATAGTAAACATTATATAATATTGCTTACATTTTCTTATACTGCCATTTTTTTTTATTCATAAGTAGTCATTTTAGACATTTTATTTTAAATATCAGTTTGAGAAAATTGTGGAGTGGGTAGATAAAGATCTACCGAAAAGAGTGAATTGAAAACCAAATGTACTGCTTATAAAGCCAAAACACCACTCGAAATGTTTATGTTTGGCAAGGAATTCTTAGAACATTTGACGATCCAATAGGTACCAGTAGGTACAGGTTAAAAAATTACTTTTGGCGCAAAGTGAAAAATTGTGCTAAGATACATTTTTGAATTTCTCTGTAAATTTCGCACCAAAGTTTTCAAAATTTAATATCTAGGCATAATTCGAGTCGTAGAATCGAAATATGGAAAAATATTGGGTATGTTATTTCAGAGAATGTCCGATTTTGTGTCAAAATACCTATATTAGAGCAATGTTATATATAAATCTAATATATATCCCAAGTCGCGCTTTCGAGACATGAAAAACGCAATTTGAATTTTGTCAATCGGCCAAGTGGAACGGGCGATACAGAACTGTCCCCCCTTTCTTTTTTCTTTTTTTTTTTTTTTTTTTCGCATTATGCATGGTAGAAAGATTCCTTAAAATTTAATAGGTACAGTTTTCAACATGGCCATCATTTTCCATCGACATGCCGTGCATAACTATTTTATAAATAACTTCAGTTATTCCATTAACTTGCTTAGTTATTCCATAAATTTCTTCTATTATCCTGATAAATGATGAGGATAATAGAAGCTCATTTAATAAAAGTGGTCTCGATAAAGCTAACGGATTTGGCAAAACGTTTAGATAAATAAGGAGATAGGTAAGTTGAACGAAAATCTATAGTTACCAGACTAATCTTAAAAATAACCATGTGTATAAGTATTTTATTCTAAAGACACCATGCATCCCAGACTAAAAAAGACATAAAAAGTACATAAACACAGATTTATATGTAGTTTACAACGAATTCCAGTGGCCTGTATGCATCCAAATTTATTAATATTTCTTGCTGGTCAAGAACTTTTATAAACTCTTTACATAATCAATCGTTTTCTATTTTCGTAAGCTAGCATTTTGACATACACAAATATTACATTATTTCCAAACCATAAAATGTGAATGATGACTTTCTCAAACTTCTCAAGGTGCTTCTGTCATCCAAGCTGTCAAGGTGAAGATGCATTGACGCCTAGAGACTTATAAGCTGATATAATATTGAAGCTGGCATCAATTTTCCAGATTTCCGAGAATTTCTTGTTAGGAAATGTGTTTTCCATAGTAAGGCTACGAATGTGCAAAAAATAGCATTTATGATATGCATGGATACCAGAAGATTACAGTTACAACGAGAAAAGTTAGAGATTTTAATTTACGGAATTTAATTTTGAAATGAATTTTTTTTAAAAAAATCAAAAATTAAAAAAAAACGAAAACTTGACAGGTTTTAGATTTTATATTACGCCCGTTTTGAGCGTTTTTTAACGTTTTGTGTGTTACCTTTATTCATAAATTCTTTGCACTTAAACCATAAATTCCAGTTCAACAACAATAACGCGAAATAATTTTAAAATGATCATATCTTTAGTATTTCCCATACACAGTCTCACAAGCTGGTGATAAAAATGTCCTCTTTGTACAACGTTGCCATTGCTCGCTTTGAAATCCTTGATTTTTTAATCGAGTTAAATTTTTCGGTTAAAACAATGGAATTAATCATAAAACAAATTCCAAATTTGGCCTTCCAGGTGCTCATATTCGCAGTAGGATTACGTCATTCAAAATTGGATGGCTCTAGGTACCGTTGCTTTATCACAATGCGAGAAGCATACACACATTTATGCAGATTCTTCATTATTTATTTTCTTCAAATATAATACAGGCCGATAATATTGGGTGGCAACAGTTTGCAAAATGATACAGCCATTTATAATGTTTCAACGCAAAATCGAAAACGAAAACAATAGTCAATCAGGGATAAAGCCCCTTTGGACTAAAGAGAAAAAAAAAAAAAAAAAAAAAAAAAAAAAAACCGGGAAAATCTGACAGCTTTCAGATTTAATATTACGCCCCTTTTTAGCGTTTTTTTAACGTTTTGTGTGTTACCTTTATTTATTAAATATCGTGTTTTATATTTAAAGAAGAAATTTCCTCTCTTTATCGAAATAATCTTCACTGTGTTAAGTTCAATCAGGATAAGGATCCAAGCCATACCTCTAAATCTACTGCTCTATTCTTTGAAAAAATGAGATATGAAACCGGAATTTATTCCCTTTAGGTGAATCCCAAGTCCCTTGATGTGTCTCCTATGGATTATTGTGAATTTGGTCGTTTAAAACATGCTCTTTATAAACGCCCCAAACATTAGCTGGATTTTGGAAGATTGTTGGAGTGAAATAAAAATCAACCTTGATGTTTTAACAAGAGGATATTCATCTTGGAAATCAAGATGTAACATGATAGTTCAACAAAAGGACTATCAGATTGAACATAACAGAGAAATTTTAAAGTTTGTTTGCATATAAATCTTTTCAAAATCATTAAAAAAATGTGAGAACACCATTTGTAAGTCTAGGAAAGGTCTGCATTTTCAGTTTCTGTAGACTTTTGTAGACTCAGTTACAATTTTCTTAAAGCAGAATACGGTAATCCGGTAAGACCCAACTTTGGAGTTAAGAAATTTAGAAAAAACGTACCCGTATACTCTAATTTTGGAAGGTTTTGCTTGTCAAAAAACTGTAAGTCAATATGTTTCATACTCTACTAGATTAGTTGAATTTGTTTTACATGACTGCGGCAAAGCCTTGAGGGCTATCTGCCTAGGGGAAAAAATGGCTTAAAGTTGAGAACTTTCTAAGGGAAACTGGCTCGTATACACGTTACACATAAGGAAAACCAGTAAAACGCCCATGCAGCCAGCCCGTTCGTGGAATTCGAGCCTAGGACCGAACTACCAGTGTTCAGCGACTTTACCGCTCGACGGCTGGTGGGCCCCTATTAAACTGACAAGCAAGTCTGAATTCAAGTGAAAAGGTCTTACGAATGTTAACCCTTAACGCTCCGTTGGCTCCGTTACGGAGCCGTCCGTCATTTGTTCCGTAACTCCGTAGGCTACGCTGCGGAGCCCAATGTTTTTAGCATGGTTAGGCTTAAGATGTTACGGAATCGTTGGCGTTGGCAATTGTTATCTGTAGTTAAAACGTGCTCAGTCTCGCTACTGTTACGATTGAAACATTATTTAC
The DNA here is from genome assembly GCF_044657685.1 of Stegodyphus dumicola. Lineage (NCBI taxonomy): Eukaryota > Metazoa > Arthropoda > Arachnida > Araneae > Eresidae > Stegodyphus > Stegodyphus dumicola. The sequence continues at coordinate 160,806,643 of NC_140768.1, read as the reverse complement.
CCATTTTATAGTTAGCAACATGGAAAAAAATGATTATTGTGATGAGAATATAGAGTTGAGTGAAAGTGAAGATGTGTTTGATTTTTCATTGTTAGAAGATATTGTGGAAGACAATGTTGAGTATAATTCTGACACTTCAAGTAGTGGTTCCGAAACTATACTACCAAAGAGACGACGAACAATATTTATTGAAAGTGAAAGCGAAGAGTCGCCGGAAGACTTAGATGAATGGCGCGATGTCACGGAAGAATTAGATATTCCGGATACAATGCATTTTAGTGTATCGCCAAAGGTCACTGGACAACAAATTCCTACAAATATTGTACAGCCGACACAATATTTCAAATTATTTTTCACAAACGAACTGGTAAATGAATTTATAAAAGAAAAAAACAATTACGCAGAAAATGTTCTAAAGAATAAAATATCTAGTAATTCTATTTGGAAAACGTGGTGTGCGGTGGAAAAGGATGAGTTTTGGGCTTTTAATTGGAGTTATTATCAATATGGGTACGATACCCCTGGCGAATATTGAGGATTATTGGTCAATTAAGGAGAATAGTCACATCCCTTTCTTTGGTAAAATATTTACAAGAAAGAGATTTATGCAGATATTCTGGATGCGGCCTTTAAAAACACCGGTCTTGCGAAAATGTACCGGAGTTGCTGGTAGGCAGTGGTACAAAAACGTGCGGAGCGCTAAGGGTTAAAATATTCTTTTTATTAACTCTTTACGATACTTGGCCACTTGCGAGTATTTCACATAACGTAAACTGAAATTCAAATTTAAGTAACGTAGTTTAAGACTATACAAAAAAAGTCTACTTTAGACTTTAACTTAAGACGGCTCAAGCAAATAATGGCGCGTATTTATTGTCGGCTAGCAAAATAGCTAGCTTAAGCTGGAATAAAAGTTGACAGAGCTGGCAATAGGATATAAAAATATTATGTACACACTGTTGCATGCGTACGGGTTTGGTAGAGATTGAATACACACAGGTCCGATTATAGATTAATAAAATTTATTTTTACGAAAAGAAATATTTCAGAACTCTTGAATTTTCCACAGAAATATTTGTACAAGTGGTCACAGTATCACACGGTACAATCACACTTCAAACTATTAAGATCGTTAAACACAACGCAATTCAAAGCGCATCTAAAGAAAAAGCTAATCCGATCTCACGCTGAACTAACAACACGCATTAACAACTAACTGAGAGCGTATGCTCTCTCTCGGCCTTATAAAGTTTTTAACTGGTCGCCGAGATATTTCTAGTACTTTCTGTTTCTCGAAATTACTGGAAAGCAATACGAGGGTCGAATTACGGTTGCAGCTAATATAGGGATCAATTACATTTATTCACTTACAATATTTATGACGGTGATACAGGGACCGTACCAAAATGTCACCAAGTTTGGTGATAAAATAAATCGCCAAAATGTTGCCAGCTTGGCGATATCTCGCGAAATAACCGAAACACCCATTTACTCAATGTTAAATTTCCTTGCCCCTGTACTCTTACTTTTACGGCATAGCTTCTCTTAAAATTTGACATAAGAACGCAGAAAAATACAACAATTTTACATATAATTGCACTAAAATCATCTATATATGCACAAAATTCGTAACAATATATTTGAGATGAAATAATTTATTCCGTTGCAGTTAATTTGATATTAGATGAGTGCCTGACTAGTGAAGACACCAATTAGTCTGCAGTCGCGACTGCACTGAAGTTAGAAGGTCACTATAATTTCGATTGCGTAGTATTAGATGCCGGGAACTTTTGAAGATATGCAAAATTACTTGATAATCCAAACATATCTTTATTACTCGTTGATAACTCTATACCATGGCACATCACAATAGGGACGATCTACACCCCCACAATTTTGACGATGACTCATTAAATGTCTAACAAAAGCAGCCAAGCCAGAGACGTTCTTTAGCTAGCAAGCGTAGGCACAGAAAGAGAGAGCGCAGTTGGATTGCAGAGGTTTCGTTAGTCTGATTATGAACTGTACGGAGTGCAGGAAGTTAAGAACAAAATGCAGAATAAATTTTTAGACATGACGCAGTTTCGAAAAAGTTATAACCACTTTTAGAATAGAGAAGGGACGTGACCAAACCAAAAAGAGGAATTAAGAGATTATTGCTGATATAAAGTATAACCCAGAGTCGCATATTTTTTATCTTACATACCTCTCTGCTTTAAAAAAAAAAAAAAAAAAAAAACTTGGCAAAAGAAAAGCCTTTTGATTAGAAAGCAAAAGGCGTCAGCAAGGAAGTTGCGTTAGCAAGGAAAGAGAACTTTTGTAGAATATCTACAATTATATTGATCGATACCGCTGTAATCCTTCTCTAAAAAACGATGCAAAAACTACGATTCACGGTCATATATTTTTCAGTCTGATGCGATATGGAAACAACATAAAAAACTTCCATAGAAAAATAAGCTAATTTTTTCCTCATTATATCAGCAACAATAAAACGCAGTTTTCAATAATTTTGGTCTTTCTAATCAAATGGTTGTCAAAGCTCAAGTTCCACTCAATATTTCACCCATTTTCAATTTTAGTGGATTAAATGTGGCAAAAATTGATCATAATTCGTAAGAAATCAATAACCCGAACAAACACACACATAGATAGATTTTGTAAAACTTAAAAATTTTTTATTAACAATTCTACGATTTCAAAGCAAGGCTGTTGCCACTCGGAAAAATGAGTGCGAAAATTAATGTTTTCGAAGTTTTTAATTAATATTTCGGCTGATTAAGGTCGTACAAAGATGCGAATAGTCGAAATGGCTTCCCACGAATGTTTGGAATCGGGAATAATGTAGTTAATGTTTGGCAATTTTTTTTTATTTCATCATAAAACTTAGAAAAATTTTATTAACAAACTCTAGGAATTGAAAGCGAGCAGTGGCAACAACTTTCAAAATAAAGCAGATTTTCATCTCCAGTTTGCGAAACTGTTGCCACTCGGAAAAATGAGGGTTAAAAATGATCGTTTTTTCCGAGTTTTTAATTAATACATCTGATTTTAGCTACTTTTTTTTTTAAAAAATGTGGACGTCGACCTTTTTTAGAACCCAGACAAAAATCGTAGAAAGTTTGGTGATGATAGCTGTAGTAGTAACTGAGTTATTAGTGGACAAACAAACAAACTTTCTTTTTTATATATATACACTCTTTTGCAAAAAATTCGAAGCACCATGAAGGAAGGGGCTGTTTTTGATGAAACTGAATATGTGTATAGCTCATACACAGATAATAGATTGATTAAAAAATCAAGGTCATAGTACCTTTTCATGGCTCCCAATTATCCATTAAGTGTTCAAATTAGTAGTTGGTCGAACAGCTCCTGGCGGCAATGCATGCTTGAATTCGTCGAGGGCAAGGTGGTGTGGTGGTGGTGTATTTAATTATGGCAAAGCACACTAGGGCTATCTGCCTAAGGGAAGGGATGCCTTCGTGGAGGAATTTCTAAGGGAAACTGGCTCGTATACACGTTACACATGGGGAAAACCACGAAAACACCCATGCAGCCAGCCCGTTCGCGGGATTCGAACCTCTTCGTCGAGGCAAGGAGTGGTAGAGGTTCCTATGTCATTCCGTAACACATTCTTCCAGGCATTCATCAGTTGTCGCTCCAAATCTGCGATATATTGTGGTACCCGAAACTGGCTGCCTAACATGTCCCAGACATGCTCGATTGGTGAAATGTCTGGTGACCTTGCTGGCCAAGGAAGAATATCAACCGCACAGAGACAGTCCAAAGATATGCGAGAGGTATGTGGCCTGGTATTATCTTGTTGGAAAAACGGCTCGAGGCTGGCGTGCCATGAAGGGTTTTGCACCCGCGAGCATGGTATCAACATATCGTTGAGCTGTTAAAGATGTACGGAGGATGACTAAAAATAATGGCAGCCATGATGATCGACTGATCCAGACGATTCCGCCGATGTTGTGAGATCAAAGGAAAAACGTCTTAAAGACCTCTGTGAGCGTAACCCTGCTTCAGACAAGCCTCGTGAGATGGTACTAGGAGAGGTATAGACGTGGGGCTCTAGGGCGTTGAGTAGTCGACAATGATACCGTTGGGGCGGTTCGGGCCTGGCAAACAATCATCCTATTTTGCCTGGCATTTGTGCTCCTTGGCCTTCCAGAGCCTTAATTTCGTCGGCAATTTCCTTGTAGCAATCACTGCTACCAACATCTTTGCACAGCAGTGTCTGTACGCTGCAGGTGGCGGCCTATTGCTCGGTATGACCACTCAGCTTTAGGCAACCTTACGGAATTACAACGGCAGCAACAAAAAAAGATAAATTTTTCGCCTCTGTTGCTGGTTTTGTACTTTGCGAATTGCGCACTATAAATGCGTGCTATGATCGCAACTCCTGTTCATTTGCCTTGAAACTTTGATCATTTGCATGTTCGATCAAGATGTTTTGGAATACCAAATTTCGTCACGATCGTAAAAATCCTTTTTGGAGCTTCGATTTTTTTTACAGAAGAGTGTATATAGATTATGTAACCTCCTAAAATCTGACGTCTGATTTGTGTTGAAAAATGCTGTAAATTCTTGCCCATTACCAACTTAGACACTAGGCAAAAACTCTGAATCCCTAGGAGAACTACGTCGTTCTTTTTTTTTTTTCGCTTCTTGATTTTGTTCATTGTTTCAATAGCTTTTGTCATTATGTTGTCTCAGCTCAGAAGATACGCATTTTTACAAGAAATCATTCTTCAAAAAATAAATTTATGTCGTCAAAAAATCAATTTGTGATTCTTCAAAAGTGCAGTGTATCATTACTAATTCTTTATAAAAATATCTGATGCTGACTACATCACTACATGAATTTCAATTCCTAATTCGGAATACTAAATTATTCGCATTTTTTGCTGCATTTCATTTATACTTATTTCCTCGAATCTCATTACAGATAATAGTTCTCATTGAATTAATTCAGTTCTCACTTCTCGGTAAAGCAAAAATGCACAAAACTTCAAAAGAGCTTCGTTAAAAATTGAAAAATGTCGAAAAACAAAACACCAAATACAGTTAAAACAATTAAAAGAGATCTGAAAATTTTCAGATTTTATATTTTGAAGAAAACGGAGTTTTTTAACATTTTATGTGTTTAATTCAACAGCAATAGCAGAAAATATTTAAAAACAGCATATCTTTAGAATTGCCGACAGACAGTCTTGCGTGATAGAGGTAAAATGTTTTTTTTTCGTACAGTGTTGTCATTGCTGTCTTTGAAATCATTGAGTTTGTTAATCAAAAATTCGTAAAACATTTACAAAATTTTAAATAGATAATAAAACAAATTTGAAGTTCAAAATTTCAGCTTCCAAGTGCCCATGTTCGATTGGAGGATTACGTTATTCAAAATTCGATGGTTCTATGTACCGTTATTTCTTCACAGTGCGAGAAACATTCATGCATTCACGTAGATTCTTCATTATTTAGTTTATTTAAGTATAATACATGGCGATAATATTTGGTGGCAACAGTTAGAAAAACGAATCGACGAAAAATGCTGTTTTGAAATTAAAAGCCCTTCTGGATTAACAGTTTTTAAAATTAAAAAAAAAAATAGAAACAAGCAATTCGGCTAGCAGGCAACAAAGCAGACTTTTCGGTGCATAAAACTGAAAGTTTACTTTTGATCCCATTCGGCAAAAACACAATGAAGGTGCAGAAAATGACTTAATTCACTATTCTGCCAAGTTTCAAATGTAAACAAATATGGCTTCTATGGTAAAAAAAATTAGCCTTAGATGCACTTGAAGAACTTTTAAATTGTTTATAGTTCTAGAACTAGCGCATGTGGGTTAACTGAAGGCATAAAACCCTTAACCCGAAGATAAGAACAACATAATTCAATCATTCGTAAAGCAAAAAGATGCAAAATTTAACAACATATAAGAATTTTAAAAATAACGGAGTAAGTGCATATATATATAAGATATAATAAAATACGATGGCTATGCTAAGAAATAATTGGCAACCTCAAAATTAACTATTCTAAATTTTATGTTCTCCCCCTAAGTTCATCTGCTCTCCCAATTCGAGATCTTTTCCATGTTACGTAACCCTGCTTGAAAAAGGGAATTAAACCTAAAATTACCAACTGCAGCTTAGCTGTACTTACACACCTACGTAGTTTAAATACTGCTTCACTAGGAATTACGTTATTCCTTTTCCTCACTTCCCTCCAAGCAAACATCTCTACGCTGATATGCTTTCCTGCGAAAATGAATACGTCGTACTTTTAAAACCCGCGTACATAACAATTATTGTGTTCAACTGTGATCGAAATTGTCTATAAAGAAATGATTTGATATGTGTGAAAATACAGATTAGTGATACTTCAGGCACAGTTTTATTACCTGGGCCATCATGACTTCACCTTCAGCCATGACGAATACCGGAAGTTAAAATATCACATATATATTTATGTACTTTTGGTGCGATTGATTGCAACCAAAAAGGGAGGTGCACAGTTGCATGTTACAACTGTCCCCTATATACAAAATTTCAACGTTCTGAGGCTAGTCTTTTTTGAGTAACGCGAGATACATACATACGTACGTACAGATGTCACGAAAACATATACTCTTCTGAATTAATTTTATATTCTTTATGAAATCCGTTTTTGGAAAAAGAAGTCCTTTATTCTGTCCTTATGTAGAGATATCCCGCAAAACCATCGTTAAACTGCATTGGATAGCGATCGAAATGAATATTTTTGTTGAAAAAATATTCGGAATTTTTCGTGATTACAATACTTCCTTCACTTTGTACAAGGAAGTAAAAATTTCTAATTAAAGTTTCCGTTTGACCATATTCTCTCGTGAAAGTTACTTTATTAAAATATATATATTATGTAATGTAATATTTATGTGTATCACAGTAATGCATTAGCAATTCCATTTAAAGAATAAATTTACTTGCTATGGTTGGTAAGGTTGATTATCTTTAAATATGTGAATTTTAAATTCTTTCAAAATATGTGAATATTGACGGCTTGCTAGTATAGCCCGAAAGAGTTGAGAATAAACAGAATCGACTTTTTTATAATAACTTCAAAATAGTTAATGCTGTATTTCTTTAAATCCCGAATTCAGCTGCAGTTTGAAATAGAATTCCATCTTCCTAAACGAAACGAGAAACGCTTTATATTTGAAGCTTTACATTTAAAGCAAACTTCCCAATATTTATTTCATTTTACAGTTTGCAGGAAAGAAAATGGGATTTCGAATGCGGATAGGAAATTTCTATTAATAGCGCAACGATAAATCGATATATCCGCCTTTAGAAACAACAAAAAAGAAAAACGACAGCGTCCCCGGATGGAAATGTAAGTGAGCAGACGATGAATCAAACATAAATACGTCCATAAAAATAATAATACATGGTTCTCGATGTCAAATGTTTATCTAAGTATTTGTGTACATAAAGCTTATGCACGCACATAAAATCAAAGCCTAATATTCTCTCCTGAGCGTCCAACACAATAGGAAAATGTTTGATCGGCGTTAAGAGATATCCTTTTCCCCACTCATTCTATTCTACGTGTTACATATTATATTAAGCTGGAACTCAACTTATTTTGCACAAAAAAAGTAAGTTTTTAACTTTTTATAGCAAAACCGTTTCATGAAATAAGGCAAGCTATTAGTTTCATTTTGGCATTTTCCTCCGAAATCTTTATATGTTCGTTTCACTTTTGAAATTGTTGCCACCCAATATTATCAAACTGTGTTATATTTAAAGAAATTCAATAATGAATAATCTGCATAAATGTATGTATATTTCTCGCACTATGCTAAAACAACGGTACCTAGAGCCATTCAATTTTAAATAACATGCGTTTACACCCGAATATAGGCATCTGAAAGCCCTAATTTGGAATGTGCAATTTGTTTTATTATCTATTTAATATTTTGTAAAATTGTAACGAATTTTTGATTAACCAACACCACGATTTTAAAGCGAGCAATGCCAACGTTGTACGCGGCCCCCCTCTCAAAAAAAAAATTATCTCCAGCGCGCGAGATTGTGCATCGGAAATTCTAAACATGATCATTTTAAAATTATTTTGTGATATTGTTGTTGAATTAAATCTTATGGTTTACGTTCGAAGAGCATAATATTTAATAAATAAAGATAACATACAAAACGTTTAAAAAACGCCCCTTTGGGTAATCTGAAACGTAAAATCTGAAAGCTTTCAAATTTTTTTTTTTTTTTTTTTAAGCCCAAAGGGGTTAGTCCAGAAAGGCTATTAATTTCCTTTTGTCATTTTGCGTCAATTCATTTTCTGCGTTGATCCACTTTTCAACTGTTGGCCACTGAATATTATCGTCCTGTATTATATTTAAAGAAAATAAATAATGAAGAATCTGCATAAATGTATGCATGTTTCTCGCAGTGTGACAAAGCAACGGTACCTAGTGCCATCGAATTTTGAATAACATAATCCTCCACCGAATATCAACATCTGGAAGCCCTAATTTGGAATTTGAAATTTTTCTTTTTATCGATTTCCTATTTTGTAAAACTTCAACGAATTTTTGATTAACAAACTGAACGATTTCAAAGCCAGCCATGGCAACACTGTACGAAAAAAAATTCTCTCCAGGCCCCGAGACTGTGTACCGAAAATTCTAAAGATACGCCCATTAATTTAAAATTTAATTTAATTTTTTTAATTTTTTGCCATACTGCTGTTGAACTTAATTTTATGGTTCAAGTGTGAAGAATATGATATTTAATAAATAAACGTAACCCACTAAACGTTGAAAAAAGGCTCCTTTGGGCGTAATGTAAAATCTGAAAGCTTTCTTTTCTTTATATATATATATATATATATATGTAATAATAAAATTCCATAGTCAAGAATATACTTAAAATTCTAACTGCATGTTCTTTTCATTTTAATGGCGAAGGTCTCTTATTTGAAAGTACGTGGAATTAAATCCACAGCCCCATAGTCAAGTTGTTTTTCTCGCCTTTTCTACACGTACAATTATAGAATGTTCTGGAAATATTTAAAGCGAACTGGATTGGCTGACGAGGATGACATCATTTCTTGGAAGTTCCGCCTTTCCAGAGGCAATAAAAAGACTCGCAAAATAATATCGGGGCTTTTCTTAAATGCCACGATGCAGTAAACTTCATACAAAAAGTTATTAGTAATTCTTTTATTTACTCCAGATATCTGATTTTGTAACTGCTATTTCTACTGACCAATAATAAATGGATCCTGTTTTCTAAACTTATCGTCTGATAATTCAAGCTACTACATTTATATTTCTTCAGCAATCTATTTATTTCGGACAAAAGCTGGTACATCACATATATATTCGTAATAATAAAATTCCATAGTCAAGAATACACTTAAAATTCTAACTGTATGTTCTTTTTATTTTTAATGGCGACGTTCTCTTATTTGAAAGTACGTGGAATTAAATCCACAGCCCCGTAGTCAAGTTGTTTTTCCCACTTTTTCTACACGTACAGTTATAGAATGTTCTGCAATTATTTAAAGTGAACTGGATTGGCTGACGAGGTTGACGTCATTTCTTGGTCATTTCAGCTCCGCCTTTCCAGAGGCTATAAAAGGACTCGCAAAAGGAATATCGAGGCTTTTTCTTAAATGTCACGATGCAGTAAACTTCATACAAAAAGTTATTAGTAATTCTTTTTATTTACTCCGGATATCTGATTTTGTAACTGCTATTTCTCCTGAATAATAATAAATGGATCCTATTTTTTAAACTTATCCTCTGATAATTTAAGCTACGACTAAAGCTGGTACATCACATATATATTTTTTTTTCAGTGTGTTAACGTTTTTAAATATTATTGGGAATTTAGTATTTAGTTCGCTATTTTTAGTAGAACTGTAATTAAAATTGTTTTATTTCGACGTGCAATGCTGCGCGTGACGAGTTTTAAGAGAAAGCTACGCCGGAAAAGCAAAAATACCAAATCACGTGCATTTAACATTGAATAAAAGTTTACCTCAGTAATTTATATTTCATTTGAATAAATGTAATTGACTATTATGTTAACTGTAGCCGGTAATTCTACGCTTTTTTGCTTTCCAGAAAGCGTTAGAACTATCTCGCGTGGCCGATTTAAAAAGCTATAAAAGCAGCAGAGAAACATCTCAGCTCATTTGTTTAGATAAATGTTGTTGTTGATTAGCTTTCTCCTGCTCTTTGGATTGCGTTCTATTTAATTTTTTAGTAGTTTAAAATATAGCTACTGATTATATAGTCTGATATTGCGATACTGTAAGAATATCTTTGAGGAAAATTCCAGCGTTTTGTTATATTTCTTTCGCCTCTCTCTTTTGGAGAGATAAAAATATTTTTTTTTAGTCCAAAGGGGCAATTTGCTCTGAAGTACTATTGTTTTCGTTTTGCGTTTTGGGGTTCAAACATTTAAAAGGTTGTATCACTTTTCAAATCGTTGTCACCCAATATTATCCCCCCTGTATTAAATATTGAAGAATTTGCATCATTGTATGTATGTTTCTCACAATGTGATAAAGCAACGGTATCTAGAGCCATCGAATTTCGAGTGACGTAATACTATTGTGAATATGGGCATGTGGAAGCCCAAATTTGAAATTTGGAATTTGTTTTATGATCGATTTCATATTTTGTAAAACTTTAACGAATTTTTGATTAACAAACTCAAGGATTTCAAAGCGAGCTATAACAACGTTGTACAGAAAAAACATTTTTTATCTCCAGCGCATAGGTCTCGGTATTGGAAATTCTAAAGATACGCTCATTTTAAAATTATTATTATTATTTTTTTTTTTTTTGATATTGCTGTTGAACTGAATTTTATGGTTTAAGAAAGTGCGAAGAACGTGGTATTTAATAAATAAAGGTAACACACAAAACGTTAAAAAAACGTCCCTTTAGACGTAATGTAAAATCTAAAACCTTTCTGATTTTTTTTAAATTTGAAATCAAAGGGTTAATCAATATCTAATATTTAACAGATAGAATCCGAATTTCGAAACCACGCCCATGGGTGTGACAGCTGCCGTAGTAAACAACTATATCGACCGAGTGGCCACATAACTGTAAAGGAAATAATGAAATCTTCGACAGTTGCGACAAAAGCACACTTTAATAATTCTCAAAGGAATACAAGATAGTTGACGACCTAGAATTCAACCCATAGATAATCCATTAACTAACTAATAGCCTGTTTGCCTAATTTAACTAACAGCCTACTGGGGCTAATAATCATTTTGTTTTTTTTAATTTTTCCTCAAAAATATATTCACTAGCTAGATAAGGAAACCGAAACGCATTAAGGAAAGTGTGAAAACATGGCTAAAACGTTCCCTAAAAAATTACATTTTTGCAACAATGCAATACAAAACATTATTTCTTCACACAGATTTTTCAAAGTCCAAAATCTTGGTCAACGAATGACGCTTCTAAGAATAATTATATTAAAAGAGTTCTTCAGCGGATCTATTTCCTTCTCGGTCATTCCTTTCAAAACTGAGTTTCTCGAAGAAGTTCCCTCTTACCATTACCTACTTATATCTCGAATAGATAAGAAGATAAGAGTAGAATTGAGTGGTTCCTGGGGGAGGCAAACGACGAGAATATCATCTGGCTCCAAATCTCCCAAGACATCGTAATCGAAAATCAATGGTAACTTTTCCTTTTTATTTCTCTTGTCGTTCCTTTTTCAGCGGAAAGGAATGTGTAAGCGCAAAGTTGCGTGATCGTTCTGTTTACGCAATGGATGAATTCGAAATTGTGCTTTTCAGTCATCTATACAACGACTAACAGGAAGGTTCAAGCGAGGGAAAAAACCCTAACAGAAATAGAAATGATTTTCTTCTCTCCATTCCACCCCCACAAAAGAAATCTTTCTTTAGATAAGAAAATAAAAATTGCTCTTTTTAGCGCAGATTGGTTGTGTGCAGGCGATTTAAATGAAACGGAATGTTGACATACGTAGTTTCATTTACAGGAAACTTTAAATCTATACAGATTTTAAATACAGTACAACTCCAGTTATACGAACTCCGACTATCTCAATCGCTGATTATCCGAATCGCTTTAAATGAAACGCAATGTTGACATGCGCAGTTTTATTTAAAGAAACTTTAAATCTACACAGATTTTTAAATACAGTTCAACTCAAGTTATCAGAACTCCGACTATTCGAATAGCTGATTACCCAAATCGCTTTAAATGAAACGGTATGTTGACATGCGCAGTTTCATTTAAAGAAACTTTAAATCTACACAGATTTTTAAATACAGTTCAACTCCAGTTATCCGAACTCCCACTATTCGAATTAATGATTACCCGAACCGCTTTAAATGAAACGGTATGTTGACATACGCAGTTTCATTTAAAGAAACTTTAAATCCATACAGATTTTAAATACAATAAAACCCCAGTTATCCGAATCGCTTTAAATGAAACGGAATGTTGACATGCGCAGTTTCATTTAAAGAAACTTTAATCTACACAGATTTTTAAATACACTTCAACTCCAGTTATCCGAACTCCCACTATTCGAATCGCTGATTACCCGAATCGCTTTAAATGAAACGGTATGTTGACATACGCAGTTTCATTTAAAGAAAATTTAAATTTATACAGATTTTAAATACAGTAAAGCTCCAGTTATCCGAATCGCCGATTATCCGAATGGCTTTAAGTGAAACGGAATGTTGCCATGCGCAGTTTCATTTAAAGAAACTTTGAATCTACACGGATTTTAAATACAGTACAACTCCAGTTATCCGAACTCCCACTATCCGAATCGCTTTCAGTGTTTAATGAATAAATTTAAAACGGAAACGTAGTGTTGGACAATTTATGACTTGAAAAGGAGAAGACATTAAAAAGGAGCAAACCTATACTTTTAAACTTCGTACTTGAAAACGAAGATCGAAGTTCTTCAAGAAAATCAATGCAGCAACAACAAAAATTTAGAAGTCATTTTGAAGTGTCTTTTGCGGCAACGTTCTGTGGGAAACCCAATCTCGGGTCTTACTCTTAGTGAGAAAGCCAACATCTTAGCTCAGAAGCTTGGATATTAGCCCTTAAAAGCAAGTAACGGTTAGCTAAAAAATTTTGAGGGCAGGCACGGTGTCCGTCAAACAACTTACTTTGATCGAGATGTTCAGCCAGTAATGTTCTGTCTGTTAATTCAAAGGAAATTATTTGGAGGTAAGTTAAAAACATTATGCATTTACCATCTATTATTTCAAACAATAGCAGACTGTTGACAAACACTAAGTGCAGATAAGAATAAAAAGATTAGTTGGACGTTGTAATGCAAGCTTATGAACAAAATTTTGAATTCCTTGTAGTAACAAAATGAAGTTCATTGCTATGTTGAATTCTTTAATTTACTGAAAATGTCATTTTTTAGAAGGAGAGAATATAATATTTTTGAAACATAAAGAACAGCTGTTCTGAGTTCTTCATAGAAATATTTTACAAAATGTACGTAGACCCTTTGTTCGGAAAAAACAAAATTATCCGAATTTTTGATTATCCGAATAGGGTCCGGTCCGATATGATCCGGATAATTGGATAATTTCTACTGTATACATATTGTTGCGTGCGTGTGGGTTCGTAATAGATTGAATGCACAAGTCCGGTTAAAGGTTACTAAAATTTATTCTCATCAAAAGAAATATATTAGAACTCTGGAATTTTCCGCAGAGATATTCATACAAGTGTTCACAATACCACGCAACATAATCAGTTGTTATACTTCAAACTATTAAAAACTTAAAACAAATAACGCAATGCAAAGCGCATCCAAAGAGAAAGCTACTCGGATTTCTCAGTTCACACGGAAATAACAACTCACAACAACAGTAACTAACAATTAACTGAACAACAGAACTGAGATGCTTTCTCTCTGGCTTTTTATAGATTTCAACCGGTCGCGAGATATTTCTAGTACTTTCTGCTACTCAAGATTTCTGGAAAGCAAAGAGAGTAGAATTAAGGCTACAGCTAACATAGTGGTCAATTACATATTTTCAATTTAAATACAAATTACCGAGATATCCATCTACTGAATGTTACATGCACGTACTCCTGTATTTTTACTTTTCCGGCACAGCTTTCTGTTAAAATTGGTCTCGCGCCGTATTGCACGGGGAAATACAGCGATTTTAATTATAATTATCCTAAACTTAACTATCTAAAACAAAATTCGTAACAATATTAATTTAAAATAGAAACACGTAGTCGAGTTTTCCTTTCAGAAATCAAACAAAGATAGGGTACGCGCCAATGCGAAAACATTACTCATAACAGCAAAATATACTCGTATGTTTTAATGTGTGATTGTATTGTTGCGTACGTACGCGTTCGCAGTAGATTGAACACACATAGAATTTATGAAAACTCGACAAAATTTACTTTACCAAAAGAAACACTTTATAGATCTGGAACTTTCTGCAAAAGTACTTGCACACTGTAAAAAAAAAAATCTGTAAGGTTACTAAGAAAACTCATGGAAACTGGAATGCCACGGGTTATTTGAGTAACAGCAACAGGTGTTTTCTTTGTAACATTACAAGAGTTTTGCCTGTAATGGTTACAGATCTTTTTCTTGTAATACCACAGCATATAGTTATGTAAGTAGAACATATTTTTCTCACGTAAATTCCCAAACGATATATCTGTAATGGTTACAGATTATTTGCGTGTAATATTACAGCAAATAATTATGTAAAAAGAACATGTTTTTCTCATGTAAAATCCCAAACGATATATCTGTAATGGTTACAGATTATTTGCTAGTAATATTACAGCAAATAATTATTTAAAAAGAACATATTTTTCTCATGTAAAATCTCAACAGATATATCTGTAACCGTTACAGGTTATTTGCTTGTATTATTTCACCAAGTTATTATGTGAGTAGAAGATACTTTTCTTACGTAAAATTCCAATGGTTGTATCTGTAAAGGTTTCAGATTATTTTCTTCTATTAATATCTCATTAAGTAATTATATGTGTGTAGAATATATTTTTCATAGATGAAATACTAAAGGATATGTCTATAAAAGTAATATATTTTTGTGTAAAATGATGCTTATTATAATAAAATACATTGAAATCATTATGTTTTGAGTAAAACAATGATATCTGTATGTATATATATCATTTTGATTAATAATCGGTTTGAGCTTAATTTGATAATTAAGTTCAAATTGATATGCTACTCCTTACATTAAATTACATGTATATCCTTTATATAAAATAATGAAATGGCATCTGGAATTTATATTTGGCCTGTAAAATAGCTGAAAAAAACCAATATGCTTTATTTGCATGTTTTAGTATCAATTATTAAGATATGTTCTAGAACTTTCTTTTTAGTAATTTTAGCTAAAATAGACACATGTTGCTTTAGATTTAACTTATATGAGTAAACATGTTGCATGTTGATATGATCATTATGTTACTGTAAAAGACATTTTGTGAAATATTTCTATGAAGAACTCAGAACAGCTGTTCTTTATGTTTCAAAAATATTATATTCTCTCCTACTAAAAAATGACATTTTCAGTAAATTAAAGAATTCAACATAGCAATGAACTTCATTTTGTTACTACAAAGAATTCAAACTTTTGTTCATAAGCTTGCATTACAACGTCCAACTAATCTTTTTATCTTATCTGCACTTAGCGTTTGTCAACAGTCTGCTTTTGTTTGAAATAATAGATGGTAAATGCATTATTTTTTTAACTTACCTTCAAATAATTTCCTTTGAATTAACAGATAGAATTCTTTCATTAAAAGCCTCATGTCATTTATTTGAATAAGTATAAAACTTCACCAACTGATCTTAATTTTCAAAGCCTTGCTTCCATTAAAATTCTTAATCCTTAATACAATTATGCCTTTTCAAAAATTAATACTTCACTTTATCTTAAAATTTAATGCATTTTAATTTTACCTATAATTTTTACAAACATGATATGTAATGAATTTAAGCTTAATATTTACCATTTAGAAAGTGATACTAAAAAAGTATTCCTATTTATTATAAAGTTCGAGATTTGCATACAAAATTGTGAAATATACATGTGACACCAAAAAACAAACTTTATGCCCTATATATATAAATTACAGCGTGTTAATTAAGAAGTTTATTGAATTTAAAATTTTATTGTGAAAGATTATGAAGCAAATAATATGCTAATTAAAATACAGAAGTAAAAATAATTTATTACTTAATTCATAAATTTTACATAAAATCTGGAAAAAGAATTAATTAAAAATAACACAATATAACAAACATTTCATAAAAATTCGTTTCGACTTCTTGGAAAAAATGAATGGTTTTTCCCTCTTATTAAACCATGCCTCCTAAATAAAGAAAAAAACATTCTTTTTTAAATCATAACCACGCTCTTAAAACGCTTATAAAAATTATTTTAATAGATGTTTTAAACGTGTGCTTATATAACACTTTTAATCATATTTCTTTGTAATATCTTAAGAAATTAAGAACAGCTTAAATTCTTTAAAATATTGGATTACAGTGAACCGTCTCATTACGACAAACTACCCCCTGTCAACCCCTTTTTAAATTTACCCAGCATTCCTCATAAAATAACTAATTAGTAAACATAACTTCTCTAGGATGCCCACTATCATTTAAGATCAGAATCTTCAGGAATTGCGTATAGCTAGCTTAGAGAAGGTTCATTGTACAAAAACAGCCAATATGCAAATCTTTTCATAAATGAAGCCACAATAGTTATTAAATATAATATACAGTATACTTATATTCAGAATTCATAAATTGAATAAAGTTCTCGAACTAGTCTAGCATTCGAAAAATATTGTATTTATTACCTTAAATTTCTAAAACAATATTACATATTCGTCCAAATGAATCACTGGGACTCGGACAACATTTTCCCCCTAGCTTTCTTTTAGCACAGGATTCTGAATATGTTTTAATGATTTTGGTAATGTTTGTCTTCCTTAAGGCGCTCACAAAACGAGTTACCCTAAATTTTTCGTCCGCATAGTGGTCTTTTCATCTTACTAACTGATTTGCTAGGGGATTTTGGGTGCATGGCCTATCATTGATGAAACAATAATAGTGAACAGCTTCAAGAAAATGGGGATTGGGGATATCTAATGCTCTTGATGCCATATTCCCACTTATTTTTACTAATTTTATCTTTCGAAGATTGAGAGGGAAAAATTAGGCGAATAATTTAATTTCCACAGGACACAGTCACAGTAATAATATAACAAATGAAAAGTAATCATGGATAAACTACTACTATCACAATATTATTTCTTTAAAAGAAACCTATAGTTCAATAAGAATACACACAATTGCAACATCTAATAAGTTATCTCATTTCTACTTCTTTATAATTTGAATTTCTTTCATTTTCATTGTTGTTCTTGCAACTCCTTAAGCCTCAGATCATACATAAATAATTAGAGAAGGTGAATATGCAGCTGATATGGCAAAATTGCACAGTGAATGGCAGTTGGTATTTGCTTTAACTATCATAGATCATTTTTTTTATTAGCCTGACATAATATTCAACAGTTAGAAGAGAAAGATTCAACGGGGCCTTTAGTGTGCAAAAGTTTGCCTTTGTTAGTATGACGAAAACAATCATTATGTCGATAAATCCATTTTAAAATCTTCGGATCATTTTCTGAATACATTACAAAGGGGAAAATTCTGCAAATATTTTTTTTTTTAACAAAAAGCCGTATGTAGTACAGAGAGCTGCTAAAACTACGATACGTTTAAAATTATCACGAGGATTAAACCTCTGGCCTTGAAGGCAACCAGCAACCGAGTAAAACTACTATGGCAAGCGGCCTGCTTCTAATAACTCCTTCCTCTCTCTTGCTTGGCAAAAAGCCACAACTTAAGTACTTGGCGTTAGCAAGACAAATTTGCATAAATAAGTTAAAAGCTTTTAATTCTGGCCGGAAGTAGAAAATAAGAAGTGATAGTAAAGATTAAAAATAAAATAAACGTTACTGTAATCACATACTTCAAAATTAAATTGATTGCTTAATTTCCCCCTAGATTTTCATACTATAATATAGTAAAAAGAAAGAAAAAAGTCTGCAAGTAAACATAACTCCTCTCTCTCTCTCTCTCTATATATATATATATAGGCATGTATCTTCGTGTGCAACTAAGCAAAACAAATGTGACTTTTTCTTCTTTAAAAAAATTTGTGTTAATAAATATGATGAGAATTAAGTTCATTTTAAAGACTTATGACACATGAAATATGCATGATCAAAATAAATTAGAAAATTATAAATTACGTGTTTAAGTTGCAATAATTCAGTTGTAATAATTAATACTAACAAAACCAAACATCATATTCCCGTTCTGAAAAGTATAAAAATTCTTCTTCAAAACTGCAAAAATTACCAACACTTTGGTTTATTTGATAACTTTCAAATTCACTCCTTTGTTTGCATTTAGAATTTATAACTTTAATTTTCCACAGAAATTTGTTTTGGATTTTAAAAAATTTCACTGGCATAATTTCAGTCACTTCTGCATGCATTAATAGATGCAGAAGGTTTTTGTACCTTACATAATATTAAACCTTATGTAACCTTACGTAATTAATAAAAAATCAAAACATAGATCAGAAACTGCATAAAATTTAATTAATAATTACTACTAGTGTCACATGAAATGCTATGAAATTAATCAATAACATACGAATGAGATAAAATATATAGAATTAATATTCCACATGTGTGAGTTTGGAAGTTTTACGTTAAAAACGTTTCTTTAAATTAATTAATTTTAAAAATGGCCTTTCGTAATTAGAACTTGCAAATCGACTTCACCAGTCTTTCATAACATTGCTTTTCTTTTATTAACAAGAAATATTGCATTCAGTTATTTAATTTAAGATTTCCAAAAATAATGCTACTGAAAGGCATGAATACTTACTTGAATTTGAAATTAATTTGGTTAACTTAAAATAATATTTAAAACAATAAATCTTCATATATACGTCTAAAACATCAGTCCTTCATAAATTTCTTTTATTTGAACTATATCTGAATTCTGCATTACTTTGGATCATTGGGCAATTAAATGGCAAGCTATAAGAGAACTAATGTAGTTGACAAATCCACTGAATTTTATTTCCTGCATTAACTTTAAAAAGTAAAACTTTTTGCATTTTGCATCATTTGATTGATAGAATATGGCAAAGCATGCAAAGGCTATCAGCCTAAAGGAAAGTATATATTCATGGACGGCTTTGTAAGGAAAAATAGCTTGCACTTCCATTTATTTATGTGGGTATATAGTATATATATTTACATTGTTAAATGCTAAAATCAATGCTTCATTAAAATTTAATTATTATTTTATTTTTAATACTAACATACAGATACAGAATTGTTTTAAATTCCAATAAACAATCATAATTTATTTTAAAGAAAACTTATTTTATGATTTATATATTACATTACATGAATAAGAGAAACATTTGTCAAGAAATGTATTAAACTTGTATTAGCAGATTCATGCTATCCTAGTAACAAGACTATCATACTTCAAAACTGTATTAAAACTGGGCAAAATAAAATTAACATAAATTCTACATTAAATGTTTAAAACTTATAAGTATGCAGTGGTAGATATTTATACAATATAATAAATTTTGTCATTTATAAATAAAATATTAATGAAATGATATTTTTGGAAATAATGTACAAAATTTTAGTTTTCGTTTATAACTAATCTAACGAATTTTTAGAAAAATATTTTAGGTCATTTCCATCTTCCCCCTGTTGATATTGGTATTTTAAAATATATGGAATAATTAAGTTACATCTAGTTAGTAAAACAGAACATTACGAAAGGTATTTGATGCGACATATTTTTAATCAATATAATTACTTCATATTGGAATTATAACATTTTCGTAAGAAATTAATACCAGTGAAAAAAATAATATTATTACACTAATAAATGAGATTCTCGACCGCGTTGTTCAAGTTTTTGTAATTTTACTTCATAACACACTCGTACATAAACATATTGTTGCGTGCGTACGGGTTCGTTACGAAATGAATGCACAAGTCCGATGAAAAATGAACAAAAATTTATTATTATCACAACAAAAATGCTTAAATTTTCTCAAATTATCATGCAGTATTACAATATCTCACAGTAGTTATCTTTTAACTACTCAAATATCCAATAGAACGTAATTCAAAACAGCTAAAGAACGCTAATCCGCGAATTCGCTGCAATCAACAACAGTAGTTTTCTAAACAACAACAAACTAAGCAACTACTACAAACTGAGATGTTTTCCTCCTTTTATAAGATTTTAAAATCACGCGCTAGAATTTTCCAGTACTTTCTCGAAATCAAAAAGAGATATTTATTTATTTAATGCACGCGCTCTTGTATTTTCAATTTTCCGGCTTAGCTCTCTTTTAATATTCGTCACGCGCTGCACTGCGCGAGAAATAAAACCATTTAATTTATAATTGAACTAACATTAGCTTTTTAAATACCAAATTCGTAACACTGCCCCCTTCCCAAGGACTGCACGTCCCGGGCAGTACAATCCCTGGACAGGAAGCTAAACTTACAACTGTGGCATAAATGCATTAATAAGCATTTCATTACAATAATAAACAACATGAACAATAAATGCAATACAAAAAAAAACAAATCAAATGCTATCAAATACAAATCAAATACACATTTAAAAACAAAATGGACCATGGTCTTATACTATTTACAATTATTTACATTATGTACTATGGCCATAGTAATGAGCTAACCTGTCGTAATGAACGACTTTAGGTTTAGAGTTCGAAGACTTACGAATCCGAACCACGACGTCATTCAGCCTGTTTAGGACTGTGTACGGGCCATCCCAAGGTGACTGTAATTTCGGACAAAGTCCTTTCCGTCGAGTCGGATTCCACAACCACGCCTTGTCTCCTTCGTGGAATTGATGTTTAGTAGCTCTTGTGTCGTATCGGGTCTTCATCTTCTCCGTCGCCAAGTTGACTCGCTCTCGCGCAAAATTGTGCATCACTTCAAACCGGGCCTGGAGATCTTGAATACATTCCTCAGACGATGAAGGAGCATCCGGAGGGCGGCCAAACAATAGATCACAAGGCAGACGAAGGTCACGACCGAAGAGCATCTGTGATGGAGAGTAGCCGGTAGTCTCGTGGACAGCACTGCGGTAAGCCAGTAAAAAGAGTGGTAATTTCTTGTCCCAGTCCTGTTGGTTTCTGGAAACCACTAATGAGAGGTTATTAAGGATGGTTCGATTGAACCTCTCTACCATGCCGTCCGACTGGGGATTCAATGGCGTCGTTTGAGTTTTGTCAATGCCAAGTAGTTTGCATAATTCTTTGATTACTGCCGAGGCAAAATTCCTTCCCTGATCGGAATGTAACTGAAGAGGCACTCCGAATCTGGAAATCCAGCGCTGTATCATTACCTCAGTTACTGTGACTGCCTCTTGATCAGGAATAGGATAAGCTTCAGGCCACTTGGTGAAGTAATCAATGACAACGAGTATGTATTTGTTGCCATCAGCAGTTCGTGGCAGAGGTCCCAGGATGTCAAAGGCGATACGTTCAAAAGGCGCACCTACGTTGTAACGTTGCAGTTTGCCTTGGCTGCGTTTCCTCGGTCCTTTTCGACCTGCACAGGCATCGCAAGATCGGCACCACTTTTGCACGTCATTCTTTGCATTATTCCAGTAAAAGCGCTCACGAACTCTCTGTAAGGTCTTCATAATTCCAAAGTGACCTCCTGTAGGGCTGTTATGTAGTTCTTTGAGGACATCAGGAATCCGGGATCTTGGAAGTATCAGTTGCCATCGAAACGTCTTCCCATCATCCGACTCGAATTTCCGGTATAAGACGCCGTTTCGAATGTGAAGTGAATCCCAGAGTGCCCAGTATTGTTTTGTTGTACGACTACAGATAGAAATGTCCTGCCATGTAGGTTTTCTGTTTGATGACTCTATTAAATCAAGTATGGGTTTAATGTCGCGGTCTTCCAGCTGGTCTCTCCTGACTTCATCATCACTCCACGGGTCTCGATCAGCCGATGTTGATGTTGTAATTTGTCTTGCGACCGGAGTCAACAGCTCGTATTTCGCTTCCACCCTGGAACAATATCGGCAACTTTCTTGGCAAGGTCTTCTAGACAGGGCGTCGGCGTTTCCGTGTGATGATCCCTTACGATGACGGATAGTGATGTCATATTCTTGGAGTCTCTGTATCCACCTGGCTATTTGACCCTCAGGATTTTTGAAATTTAAAAGCCAGGCCAATGAGGCATGGCCCGTGCGGAGGAGGAATTTTCTCTCGTATAGATAATGATGGAAATGTTCTACAGCTTTGACTATGGCGAGTAACTCTTTCCTTGTGACACAGTAATTCCTCTCCGGTTTAGACAGGCACTTGCTCCAGTATGCCACTACACGTTCTTGGCCGTCTATTTCTTGGGACAAAACAGCACCGACACTTTCATTGCTCGCGTCGGTGTCGAGAATAAATGGTCTGTCGAGCTGAGGATACGTCAGGATTGGAGCAGATGTTAAAGCTTCCTTTAAGTTGTTAAATGCATCCTCGCATTCCTTTGTCCACAAGAATCTTTGCTTGCTCTCTGTCAGCTTGTGAAGTGGTCTTGCGATGGAAGAAAAGTTCTTCACTAATCTCCTATAGTAGGTGCAAAGCCCTAGGAAGCTTCTCAGCTGATGGACATTTTCGGGACGCGTCCAGGATTTAACCGCTGATACCTTTTCAGGATCCGTGCGCACACCTTCTGCAGAGATGACATGTCCCAGGTAAGTCACTTCCTTTCGAAACAATTTGCATTTAGCGGGAGTCAGCTTCAGATTGGCCTCTTTCAGTTTCTGAAGCACCTTTCTAAGATTTTCTAGATGCTCTTCAAAACTCTTTCCGACGATGATGATATCGTCCAGGTATATCAGACAGGCTTCGTAGGAAAGGCCTTTCAAAACAGTCTCCATAAGACGTTCGAATGTTGCCGGCGCATTACACAGTCCAAACGGCATCACTTTGAACTGCCAAAGTCCTTGTCCCGTAGTAAATGCCGTCTTTTCTCGGTCATCAGGATGGATTTCTACCTGCCAATATCCACTCTTTAAATCAAGTGTTGAGAACCACTTGCTTCCAGAAAGAGTGTCTAGAATGTCATGAATTCTAGGAAGAGGGTAACTGTCTTTCTTCGTAAACTCATTCAACCGGCGATAGTCAACGCAAAATCTTGTTGAGCCGTCTTTCTTTCTGACGAGAACGATGGGAGATGCCCATGGACTCGCTGAAGGCTCGATGACATCGCCTTCTTCCATATCTTTTAACAGTGTTCGCACCTCTTCCTGTTTAGCAAACGGTAGACGTCTTGGATGTTGCTTGATCGGGGGATGATCGCCAGTATGTATTCTATGTTGTGTCAAACTAGTTCGACCCACGTCAGAAGACGAGCGGGAGAAAACAACTTGAAGATCTTTAATGACGCGATCGGCAGCATTTTTCTCCTTATCGTTTAATTGTGCATTCTGCAATAACTCCGATGTAATGCTCTCTGAGGACACGGATTCTGGGATGTTAATCTTTCTTTCAACGCTGGTTACTGGAGTACATGTTGCAACCACTTCACCTTTCTTAATAACTCTCGACTTTTCAGTTACATTGGCAACTCTCACCGGGATAACCGTTCTGGATAGGTCGACGAGTGTTGAGGCTACTAATACTCCTTTTGGGATATTACAGTTATTGGGATATTCTATGATGCCGTAGCGGAAATTTCTATTTTCGGCTATGGATCCAGGAAGTAAAATTTCTGTTCTTGCCGGTATTGTAATATAGTCTTGTGCTATGATTTTATGGACAGATTTAACTTCTTCATCATTAACGAGAAATAACGCTATGTCCTCAGATGTAGAATGCAATTCGTTATTTTTAAAATCCAAGGAAAAATTGTATTTCCTTAGAAAGTCCAATCCGAGTATGCAAGAATCAGTGATCTCTGCTACATATGCCGTGTGATGGTAAGCGGCACTTCCAAACGTGATGTTAACATTTACTTTTCCGTCGATGTCGATCTTCTCACCGGACACAGTCTGGAGGGTAACGCAGGGCGGCGTCCAGATAAGTTTGTTTCCTAGTTGTTGAGCCAAATCTTTTCGGATGATGGTGACGTTGGCTCCTGTATCTATAGTCATATTGCACGGAACTCCATTAATATGTCCTATTATGAAAAGTCCATTGCTGCCGCCTCTCACTGCAGAAACCTGAAGCGCTTTAAACGGGGGCTTTTCATTATCTGGCAACCTCCGCCCCGCGAGATGGCCACTAATTAGTTTCCCTGCTGCTTGTTAGAAGCGGTCTTAACATCAGTACCCTGGGGTGTTTTGCAGTTTCGTCGTATGTGACCTTCAGCACCGCAGTTCCAGCACTTAACGGTCGGTTTCTTCTCACCAATATTCCGTCTCAAGGCGTTCAGTTGTCTAGCTAAATCGTCAAGTCGAGCGGTGACTTGATCCCCTGGCTCCTGGACTTGAGCAGCTCTGAATGGGTGGCGGTCTCGACGAGTGGCTTGCTGGGCTGCCTCAAATTTCATGGCGTACACTAGAGCACTTTTTAAATCTTTTACATCCGCCATTCGTAGAGCTTTCTGTATTTCAGTATCTCGGATGCCGTCGATAAAGTATTGCAAGGACAGGATTTCCCTTGTTTCTGTCGGGCATTCCGAAAAGGCGAGATGGGACAGCCTTTCAACATCCGCGGCGAGCTCCTGAAGTGTTTCGGTAGGCTTCTGTTGACGAGATTTTAATTGGAGCCTGCTGTAGTCTTTTAAACACTTCTCCCCAAAGCGCAACTCCAAGGCGCCGGACAGAGCTTCGAAATCTAACCTTTTGTTTTCGGGAAGCGTCTGCAAGGATATCCGCTGCGTCTGCTCTCAGAGAAGCGGCGAGATGACAGGCCTTAGCTTGGGAATCCCATCCATTCGCATCCGCCACGATAGAAAACTGGGTCTTATACACTTGCCAGGATGTCTTCCCATCATATGTGGATAGCTTCAGAGATGGACGAGCAGGCATCGGTAAGAATTTAAAATCATCACTCTTACTCCCAGCCGTCGCTATGAATTTCTTTAAAGTTTCCAGTTCTTTGGCAACCGCAGAAACCCGGTCATCAATTTGTTGTTCGATTTGTTTCTGAACGGAACAAACTCTTTCTTCTATTTCTTCTATAACAGAAGAAACATTTTCCTCAATTTGTCCCACTTTATTCTCAACCACATCTATTCTGCCTTCCATAGCATCGAATTTGGTTTCTATTATGCAGGCAATTTCTCTTTTCATTTCGCATTGACTTTCTTCAATCTTGACTTGAACAGCTTTTATTTCTTCTTTAACAGATTCCTTAACAACTTTTATTTCGTCTTTAAAAGTTAATTGACCAGTTTGAATGGCCTTCATTTCTTCCTTAACGGATTCTTGGCCCAATTTCATCTCGCCTTTAATTTCTTCTTTAACGGAGTTGACGGCTCCTTCCATCTTTTCTTGGAAAGCAGCAAATGCAGTCATCATTTGCCTGAATTGTTCTTCCATCGCTCTTGTTATTGGCATTCAAATCCTACTTCTGACACCAAAAATTGTTGCGTGCGTACGGGTTCGTTACGAAATGAATGCACAAGTCCGATGAAAAATGAACAAAAATTTATTATTATCACAACAAAAATGCTTAAATTTTCTCAAATTATCATGCAGTATTACAATATCTCACAGTAGTTATCTTTTAACTACTCAAATATCCAATAGAACGTAATTCAAAACAGCTAAAGAACGCTAATCCGCGAATTCGCTGCAATCAACAACAGTAGTTTTCTAAACAACAACAAACTAAGCAACTACTACAAACTGAGATGTTTTCCTCCTTTTATAATATTTTAAAATCACGCGCTAGAATTTTCCAGTACTTTCTCGAAATCAAAAAGAGATATTTATTTATTTAATGCACGCGCTCTTGTATTTTCAATTTTCCGGCTTAGCTCTCTTTTAATATTCGTCACGCGCTGCACTGCGCGAGAAATAAAACCATTTAATTTATAATTGAACTAACATTAGCTTTTTAAATACCAAATTCGTAACAATATTATTAGACTGAATTATAAACCAAGTATAATTAATCAGGTAATCCTAAAGAAAGAATAAACTAAACCTAGTAAGAAAAAAATATATACATTACATTCAGAATTCTAAATGTTTACATAAACTTTTCTCGCAAGGCCTGCCGGGAAAAAGATGTCAACCGTTCTTTGGTCAGACGATTGCAAACGAACGCTAACATAATTAATATTGTTTTCAACAACCACATTACAGGTTCAATTAAATACCACAACAGTGATTAAATTTTGGAATAATTAGTTATAAATAATAATACGGGCAATTTAAGGCGTAATTTATCGGATGCACAATGACAAAATACTACTATTAGATCTGCATTTGTAATAAATATTTTGCACTCTTTCAACTCATTACACATTACGAACACTGATATTAATTAATCGCTAAGCTTAAACGTTTAAATACTTACTCACTACATGTAACAGTGCAAAGTGCATGAGAATAATCTGCATAAAATGAACAAAAAAATATTTCAAACAGTAATTGTAAACATTTTCCTACTTACCTGCGCTATACAACCAACATGCATTCAGCCATGTTTTTTTCTGCAACTAGCTTTCAAACACTTTTCTCCTGATTGGCTAATTTTCAGTCAGTCACGTGATTCTTCCGCGCGGCTTCTGAAACATTATCTGTAATGCTACAGGCAAATCTGCTGTACCCGCCACAGTTTGCTTTCAACCTGTTACCATTACAGGAAATTCTTGTGTAACTTTTTGATTTCTGTAACTTTACAAAACCTTTGCCTATAAAGAGCGAACTTTTTTTTTTACCGTGTACGGCTCTTCACAGTATCGCAGAATACAATTAGTAATCACACTTCAAACTACTAAGAACGTTAAACACAACGCAACGCAAAGCGCATCTAAAAGGCGAAGCTCTCACTGATATCTCAGTAGTCCGAATTCAGCTTTAAACTAACAACTATTATTCATAAACATATGAGGCATTTTCTCTCTCCTTTCTGCATGGCTCCGTGGTGTAATTGGAAGCATAGTCGAGGCGTATTTGACATGTCAAGAGTTCGAGTCCCGGCGAGGGCACTGCACATTTTCCACGTCACCAGCATCAAAAATACTAAATTTCGCTACAAATAGATGCTTTTCCCAGTTTTACATAGCTCCCTCCCGGCCTTCGACAGATTTCTAGCACCTTTCCGTTTTCGAAATTACTGGAGGGCCGAATACGGTTACAGCTACTTTATAGCTTGCACAGCCTACAAAGATATCTGGATCTGGACTCCTGAAAGTAAAAATACAGGAGCATCTGCTTTTAACATTCAGTAAATATGTATCTCGGTAATTTGTATTTAAATTGAAAAAAATGTAATTGAACACCATGTTAGCTGTAACCGCAATTCCACTGTTTTCGCTTTCTAGAAATCTTGAAAGCGGAAAGTACTAGAAATATCTCGCGACTTGTTGAAATCTAAGCCGGAGAGAGAGCATCCAAGTTCATCTGCTTTGTTATTTGCATAGTTACTATTATTACGAGTTATTTCCGCGGGAATTGAGAAATCCGAGTTAGCTTTCTCTTTAGATGCGCTTTACATTGCGTTATTTTTCTATCCAGCATGTCCAGAATTGGCCTTGTATTAATGATAAAGACTTCACTCTCTATTTCGGCTTTCGGACAGTTCTACATCTCGCGTTCTACTGGGCCGATTGACAAAATTCAACTTGCGTTTTTCATGTCTCAAAGCGCAACTTTGGATATGTATTCACTTTTATATAGCATTGATATTTTGACATAAAAACGGACTTTTTCTGAAATGACATGCGAACGTTTTTCCATATTTCGATTCTTCGACTCAAATTATACCTAAATATTGAATTTTGTAAAATTTGGTGCGAATTGTACAGAGAAATTCAAAAATTTAGCTTAATTTATATTAATTATAAAAATTCTTATGTGATTTCCGATCGTCTAGGTGTACTTTAGCTCTCCCGAGAGTTTCTCACCGCTGTACTGATACACCCTGTATAATAAAAAAGTTACAAACTCATTTTTTTAAAATAAAGTAATTTGGGCCGAAGAGTTAAATTTAATTGTTAGTTAAATTTACCACAAAAGCTTAGGATTGCTTCAGAAGATTCCAGCAAATCAGGTTATCCGTTGCAGTGTACCAAACCACAGAGCGCTAATATCGGCTGATGTCTACAACTAGCAGACTTCCATCGTCACTGGATTTTCTATAACACTTCACACTTATTTTTCACAGTAACACTTGCAGAGGCATTAGGTTATTTTTAAAGCAGGAGTGATGAAAAATGAGCAAAGGCCTCGCCTGGAATCGAACCACCGACCTCTAGAATATGTGCCTAGGGTGCTGACCACTACACTACGAAGGCATGCTAAGAAGACGGGAGAAATACCTTATATACTTCTCCTTTTAAAGGACGATCAGGGTTTTAAAGGACCCATTCGCCAAATCCTGGGTGTGGAGAATCACCATCCACAACCGTTTTAGTTCGGGCGCCACTGTAGAGAAATTAGATGATATCGGAAGCAGGATACATGTGAATGACCTACGACCTCGCCGGGAATCGAACCCCGGACCTCTGGAATACGCGCCCAGCGTGCTGACCACTACGCTACGAAGGCATGCTAAGAAGGCGGAAGAAATACCTCACACACTTTCACGTTTTTCACAATAACACACTTTCTATTTCAGTGCACTTTCCATAACACATCTTCATTTTTCAGAAACGCTATCCAAGTTCAGAAAGACAGATCCAAGTTTCAGACGTTCAGAAGCGTTTGCGCATTCTTTCATTGTAGAAAATTTATACGTTTTCACATTTTCAAATCCGCAATATCACAACTTCCGTTATTAGGTTTTTAAGTAATGATTTTTTGTCTTTGGCATCCTTTCTTCCAAACCTTGGTTAACTTGAATATCCAAAGTTTCAGTCATAACCTACAGTGCTAGCCACAACTTACTTTTAATAAAGTACAGTAAGTCAATTCTATTAACACCCTAAATATAAACTGCGAAAACGAAAAAACAAAAATGGGACATTTCTGTATTTCCTGTTCTACTGAGCCGATTAATGAAATTCAACTTGCGTTTTTCATGTCTCGAAAGCCCGAATTAGGATATATATTAGATTTATATATAGCATTTCTCTAATATAGGTATTTTGACACAGAATCTGACTTTCTCTAAACTGGCCTACCAATGTTTTGCGTATTTCTTTTCTGGGACTCAAATTATGCCTAAATATTAAATTTTGTAAAATCTGGCGCGACATTTAAAGAGAAATTCAAAAATGTACCTTGCATCAAATTTTTTCAGTTTGTGCCAAGATTAATTCACTTAGCGAACTTCTTAATATATGGCAATATAATATATGGCTTCTTAATATATGTGCATTTTGAGTTATAATATGAACGAAATATAAAGCTGTTAACTGAACCTAGCGCCAGAGTGTCGCTGTGGTAAACAAGTAGAGTGAATTTTAAAGAGTGCATTTGTTCTATTGCATCTTATGCGCTATCGACGAAGTATATTTAATTCAATTCAAAAAGTTTAAATGAAATGCAAGAAGAAATGAGTATAATTTAATATTCCGTACAAGGAAGTCATGTGGTGTACACATCAGATTTTTTTATTGCAGACGAGCGGAAAAAAGATCACCATTTATACTTTCAAATAGTTTTAGAAAAGTGCGTAAGCCACAGCTGCCGTTATTATCCCTATAACAAATATTCCAAATTTCAAAATGCGCCAATATGTAAATTCACGTATATCTTAGGAACATTTGAATAAAAAACTCGAATTTTTTGCAGGTATGCTTAGAAATACATCTACTTCATCTACTTTAAGATGATGGTAAAATCTTATAATTTATAATTCAAAATATTTAATATTTAAAAAAATTTAAATTTTTTGGAATCGAATTTTATTTGAAATAAATATAAATTTCGAAATGTGAAACTAAGCATCAAATAAGTTTAATAAAAAAGAGAGATTAATAAATATATACCACATATTGCATTGAGGTGCTAAAATTTTCAGAGCTAATTTTTTAAAAACTACTCGTAAAGTTTTAACAAAACTTGGCACTTGTCGAAGAATCGAAATATGTAAAAAATGTGGCATGCCATTTCAGAAAAAGTCCAAATTTTCTATCAAAATACCTATGTTAGAACAGAGGTATATATATAAATCTAATACATATCCTAAGTCGCTCTTTCGAGACATGAAAAAAACGTAATTTGAATTTTGGCCTAGTAGTGTTATATGATGCTTAATTCACCCCGGGAAATAATGTTATATAGCTTTCTTCACGGCACCAATGTTAAATAGCCTTACTTCACGGCCCATTGTTAAATAAGAAACTACTTGCCGTGAGAGGTTTCTACTTCCTCTTAGTGAGGAAACTAAACTCTTAAGAATTTTTGCTAATTACCAAACTTTAGTGATCGTATAGTGAATTTTTATTGCATTACATTGTAAAAATTGCATCCCGGGACCGCGCCGTGAGAGGATCGAAAACATAAGAAAAACATATACAAGATATATAGGAAAAACATATTAAATATATAAAGAAAACATACTGTAATAGGTTTCCAGATTAAATATCAATTTATTCAATTTCATCACAATAAAATAAAATCTTATCCTCATCAGAGAGTCTAAGGAGAATTCTTCAATTTGTCATTTACTTTTTTTTTCATTTAAATTCATATAAAAAACTTTAAGGTTTGTCTTGGTAATTTAAAAGGGGAAAGGAAACAATTGATAGCATGAGAATTAATTTTAAGATTCGACGTTGTTTTTACATTCTAAGGACGTTTTTGAAAAACTTACTTAAAGTTCAAACACAAAAAAAATAAAACTTATCTTGTGTGGACATCTTGAAGTGGAGGACTCGTATCCTAATAAGCGTTGACGTCGACGGGGCTCATCTTTACGGTCACAAAATGGAAGTTTCAGAAGACATCATCCTGTCCTGGCACTATTTGCGGAAACACACGCACGCAGGTAACTGGTTTTCATAATGACGTAGCTATTTTTAAGTCCGTAAAATAGAAACAGGAGCACTGCTACCCAGGACGGCTATCCGCTTGGTCTTGAAAGTCTTAAGTCAACACGCAGGTAACTGGTTGAAATTTCGCCTTTTTACCAGAACGCGGCAAGGGAGCATGTTTGCAGCTTCCGGCCAGAAACGTTTTTCTAGGCAATTACGGCTCGCCTGTTCTTGCTCATCCCAAGAGCAAGCTTCACGAGTAACGTCCAAAGTAAGTTCCACACGCCAGTCAGTCAGTCTCTCCAAGCCTCGCACGAAAAAAAGACACCAAAAAGTCTTTCCAAGAGTAAGTGAGTAAAGTCTTTAAATCTTTCGACAAATATTCATACCTCTTCAACCTCGCCTCTTAACCAAAACGCGGCCGGGGAGCATATTTGCCGCTCCCCGCCGGGAAACATCTCTCCTCGTAAATTACATCTTGTCTATCGCTTTCAAGACAGTTTTCAAGAGTAACGTCCTAAAGTCAGTCTAGCCAGCCAGAGAGTGATTCTAACTCGAATTTCCTTCGTCTCCTTCACAAACGCTGGCTCCCACTATGGCTTCACTTATCGCCCCCTTAATTATGGCAAAATTTGCGTTTTCAACCCCTGAATGCGGAAATAAGGGTGATCGCGCATGCGCGCCCTTCTTCACTTAGCCAACAACCGGACCCTCAATCGCCAAAAACCTGAATGACTTACATCGAATGTCAAGTAGCAACCTTTGACCTTTCTGTCACGTACTTCCTCTCTTAAGACCAACTACACAATGAAAATTCCTTCTAGAACATTCTAAAGGACAAAGCGCGCGAAATCATGACTTGGCAAAAAAAATTGCTTCCCTTTCCCTGCTTCTTTCACAATGAATCAAAGCTTGTACAAAATTTGCAAATAAAAGAAAATAAATAATATTCTTTTAAACTAAATAATATTCCCAGAAGCATCTGTTTTCCCCCAAAATTAAAGCCTTAGAATAAATAATTCAGAATCAATTAAAATTAAAATTTCCATAAATCAGAAAATCATTCACCTAGTTTTTATACCGCTATCAGACAAATTCTCTACACAACATTTCCTTTCCCCTAAGGAATTAAATTTTGGTTTACCAAAATTTAGAAGACAGACACTTCTTGAAATACCATGACTCATACCGTGCAATAAGGCTAAAGGATAACATAATGTAACAATATTTCACACGACCCCTTGGTAACAGTGACGTTACTGACACATTAAATTTCAAGTCCAAAATGTGCAAGTAAAACAACAAGATTAATCAAAGCAATTACTAATTAAAATACTCAAGGAAGATCATCAAAAACAATTAATCAAAAACATCAATTAAATCACTTAATTAATTAACCCTAGAAATATTCAGAACACATACAAAAATAAAAATAAAAATGAGGCGTTAATCACAAACAAAATATGTCTAAGATCAAGCATTCAATAATTTTATGACAAAAAGAATTTTTTTTTTTTTTTTTTTTTGTTTCAGTTCATTACATCACACTAGTGTTGCAGTCTCTGTGTGGCCACATTTCTGAACATTTATTTATCTATTCATTCTTTTTCAGTCTATTAATGTAAACAATTTCACCTGAGGTCGAACACATTCTACTATTGTGACAATTTCTGCTGAGCACAATCATGGAGTACAATAAATGAGCACGGAGTTGTCAATGCAAGCGAGGAAAAACCCTGTAGTTAGAAATCATTGTGTTAGCAACTCCCCCCTGCAGCCTTCAACGCGAGAAAGTGAAAGCAACAACCCCGTAATGTAAGAACTCAGCACCACAATAGCTTTAGTAGAGAAACTTGACCTTAAAAGAAACCAGATTTCACCCTCCTACGTCTCACCTTCGACCAAGGAAGAACAATCACTCTTTCAAAGTTGAAGAAGACTTTATCTGTCAATTTTTTTCCTTACGATAGATAAGCCACTGAATGTGTTCGGATACTCACACCCGAAGAAAGAAATAATCTAATCCAATTGTTCACACCAAAAAAATGAAATAAATAAAAATAAGATAATTAACGCGCCGCAGATACATAAAATACATTCCTGAGAAAATAAACACACTAATAGTTCAAACAATTCCAAATAAAATATGTCACATGAACGTATTCAAACAAAGACTAAAGACCCCCTAAGTACTACGAAATTGAATAACGTCCAAGAATGCATCCCAAACAATCACGTCTAAGAACAGAAGCGGCCTGATCAGGACCAAGCATTAGAAAAGAAAAGAACGTTACAACACAAGGAACCTCGGAACCAGCCGAAAATACCCCACACAAAAAAATCAGAAAGAAAGAAAACGTGATTGTCCAAAAATTCAATCCAACCAAAATCAATTCCGAGAATTAACATAAGGAATACGCTGTGCAAATACCAATTAGAATTTTATCCAAGACACACACAAAAAAAAAAAAAAATAAAAATAATAATAATAATAATAATAATAATAATACAACATAATGCATATACAAAATAACGTTTGGCCAAACTGAAAAAGTCAAACTATATACAACGAAAAAAAAAATATATATATATATATATGTATATATTTCGCTAAATTCTGATTTACTGAGTCCAAAAATAAATGTTTGCAAAGCCCTACATTAGTAAGCAACAAAACCCTGCGAATCCCTACGTCTCAGGTTATAAGGAATATCAGCACATTGATTATTAATTCTCTCTGGAGCATCAGAGTTGCACGCCTGCAATGAAGGAAAGTTTATACGTTCAGGTACCTTTGTCAATCTATCCACATGTACTACCTGCGACTGCTGTGGGCTCGTAACTGACTCAATTTTAAAATTCACTTTGGTGACCTGTTCGACCACTCTAAATGAACCATTATTAAACTTCGCAAATTTCTTAGTCAATCCAGGCCGCAACACAGGAGTATAAAGATACACCATATCCCCTATTTTAATATCTTTTGAAAAAACAACCTTATCTCTAATCTTTTCCTGTCTTTCAGCCGCCTCCGTTAAGTTTTTATTTACTAAAGAGAAAACCCTGCGGAGTCTTAAAATTAAATCCCTTGAATAAGTGTCTGTGTCACGATAAGTCTTAAAGTCTGTTTCTGTCAACAAATCAATAGGTAAATTTATATCTCTTCCATAAAGAAAAAATGCTGGGCAGTCCAGTAATGCGCTATGCCGTCCAGTTCTGTGCGCTAAAAGTGCGAAAGGCAAATGTCTGTCCCAATCTTCCTGCGTCTCACTCACAAGGTGGCTGAGAGAATTTATTAGAGTAGCATTTAAGCGTTCAACGACTCCGTCAGACTGCGGGTGGTAACTGGTGGTGGTGTGCTTAGTGATGCCTAATTTCTGACATACTTCTTTTATTGCATGTGAAATAAAATTCGAGCCCCTGTCAGTAACTACGTGTAAAGGCACACCGTGAGCCGAAATAAAAAGTTCCAGTTTTTCTATGATAGATTCAGAAGCAAAGTCTTTCAAAGGATATGCCTCGGGCCACCTCGTAAAATAATCAGTGATAACTAAGATGTATTTATTTCCCTGTAAAGTAATGGGTAAGAAACCAACAATGTCCATGGCTATTCTTTCTATCGGACGAGAAGCCACAGGCATTCTCAGAAGAGGAGCCTTGTGAGAAGGCCGGTGACCCCTCCTTCCGATACAGGAATGACAAGATTTTACATAATTATGAATGTCCCTATACATGCCTTTCCAATAAAAGGATTTTTGAATACGTTGCAGTGTGCGATGAAACCCGGAATGCGCCGCGACCGGCGAATCGTGGTGCTCCTGCAGAATACGTGAAACTAGAAATCGTGGAACAACCAACCTGTGCAGTTTTTGCCAACGGGTACGTTGCTTAGCATATTCACAATATAAAATGCCATTACGCATAAAAAATTTCAAAAAACGAGGACAAGTAGTCAAATTTTTTTTTATATCTGAAATAATCTGCTTACAATGCATATCTGAACCCTGCTCTTCTTTGAACGTCTGTAATAAGTCTGGACTGACAGAATTTTGAACAAGATGCGTTACATTTACTGTTCTAGACAAGAAATCAGCTGTTACGTTCAATTTCCCTGGTTTATGTATTATTGTATAGTCAAATTGGGACAAGCCCATAATCCACCTAGCTATCCGGGAAGTGGGATCCTTCAATTTTAGTACGTGGGACAGCGACGCTTGATCTGAATAAATTGTGAACCTTTTCCCTAAAAGGTACTGGCGAAAAAAGGCAGTTGCCCAAACTACTGCTAAAACTTCCCTTTCAACTGTACTGTATCTGGTCTCCGGATCTTTTAACTTCCGGCTTGCGTAACAAATTGGATGCAAGAACCCAGTATCATCCTCCTGACAAAGAACAGCTCCTAAGGCTAAATTGGAAGCGTCCGTACAAAGCGAAAACGGTTTGGAAAAATTGGGTAGAGTTAAAATAGGTTCCTTTAAAAGTTCATTTTTAAGAGTGTCAAAGGAATTTTGAGCTTCATTGGTCCATTTAAATACAACTTTTTCTTTTGTTAGCTGTGTAAGAGGAAGAGCCTTCTGTGCGAAATTAGGTATAAATCTTCTATAAAAACCTACAAGCCCGAGAAACCTTCTAACTTCTTTTCTATTCCGAGGAGGAACAAATGCTTGTACAACTTTTAAATTTCTGTCATCTGGTTGTAAGATACCTTTTGATACCTTAAATCCTAGATAAGTTATTTGGCTTTTGAGAAAATGACACTTGGACGGTTTCAACTTAAGATTATGATTTCTGAGTCTGTCAAAAACTATTTTAAGCTTTTCAAGGTGTTCGTCAAAAGTACTCGAAGCTATCACAATGTCATCTATGTATATGCCTATTTTTAACGGGGACAGATTGGCTAAGACAACAGACATGAGCCTTTGGAAGGAACTGGGTGCATTGCGCATACCGAAAGGTGTCCGAAGCCATTCGTAATGCCCGGAAGGGGTCGAAAAACCACTTTTAAATGTGTCATCCGGGTGGATCTTCATTTGGAAAAATCCCGAAGTTAAGTCCAACGTTGAAAACAAATTCGCATCACCCAATTGTTCCACAAGCTCGAGCATATTAGGAAGAGGAAATGAATCTTCAACAGTTTTTTCATTAAGTTTCCGAAAATCCGTCACTAATCTATACGTATTATCAGCTTTCTTTACAAAAAGAACCGGCGCACTATATGGACTATCGCTTTCTTGAATAATATTGGAATCCAATAATTCTGTTATTTGCCTATCTAATTCCTCGCGAAGATGAAAAGGCACTTTGTATGGCTTTTGTCGAACCGGAATACTATCCTTAAGGTTAATATTGTGTAGAATTGTATCGCACCCCGTTAGCTGAGTTACAGAAGAAGCGAAAATGTCATTGTAATGGCTTAAAAGCTTAGTCAGGTGCTGCTGCTGATCCGGTGACAAGTGAGATAGGTCAAATTCTCCCCCCCCCCACGACTCAAAATCCTCTCCTTTCTCCATGGTCGTCGTGTTATTCACGCAAGCAGTTTCTATTGAAGACACAGTAACAGGAAGAATAGATGCTAACTTAGTTCTTTTGTTAATATGAATAGTCTGTGAAGTAAAATTTGCTATCTTAACGTTAAAAGTCTTAGAATCATTATTTAAATTAACTGATCTTGCCACAGAGAATTTACTATGAGAGTTTTTATCAATCGGCTCTAATAGGACTGTGTCATGCGAATCATTAAACGTAGGAGCAATTACCTTTACTATATTCTCAGAAAACGGCAAAAGTTTATGTTTACGAACTGCATAGCAATAATCCAAGGAATCTATCGGTCTCGGAAAGAGACAATTTGAACTGTCACACCAACGTAAAGCAAAATTTTGCCCAAGTAATTGTTTAGTGCTAAAATCCAGAATGAGTGCATTATCAAGTAAAAACTGTGTTTCTAAAATGGCACCGTAGTGCAAAGAAAAATCCTTGTCCTTAATGAGAAATTCAACAGGAAAAATCCTGCCTTGCAATACTACGGGAAGTGAAACTTTTCGTGTGATTAGAACATTCTGATTAGAAATTCCTTTTAAATAAAGTTTACAAGGAGAAAATGAAACTTTATCCCCTAACCCTGCAATAATTTTTTCCTCTATAATATTAACCGTTGCCCCCGAATCTATCAAAAATTTAATTTCTGTCTGTAATATAGAACCCTCTACTATTGGTAATGAAGATTCTCCTGTAGTGACTACAAAGACGGATGGCACCTCCAAAAGGGCATTCGAGGAAGAAATGGAAGTGTGTTTCTCCCCACCCTTTTCTAGTTTAAATTAAATGTCTGAGCTTGGTGATTCAATTTGCTACCACTTGCACCTCGATCCTGAGATGCTACCGCCAAATGTTCGGGTGCCATATGAGAATTAAGTGTATTCGCCGTTCCTGCCTCTCTTTGTCGAAATCTGTGATCTGATCTGCCCTGCTCGTTATTAGACCTGTCATTTACATAACAATTTTCTGCTTATGTGTCCTACCCGGTTACAACGGAAACATCTAGGCTGTAAGGATCTCGACCGAGGGTTATGCACCATCAAAGATTGCATTTGGCTCTGCAAAATATTCATCATCTGTGTCAATTGGGTTAAGTTCTGTTGTTGCAATCTAATAGCCTCTACAAGCTCTACATTTTCACCCGAAACGCAAAGAGTGTCCTTGGAATTTACCGTACCCGTAGTATGGACCGCCTTAACTTCAGCTGACTGAAAATCTACCTCAGCATGGTTTTTTATCCACATCTCTTCCTCCAAAACTGCGTGGTTTTTCGCTGCTACAAATGATTTATGATTATGGGGCAAAAGCAGATGTCTAAGGTGCAAATGCAATCCTTCTAGAAAAACAGATAATAGCAATTCCTGTCTCTGAGTCTCTGCTGCCGGATCGCCCATCCTTTCTACTGGCACTGTTTTATAAGATAAAGCCTCGATACGCGCAGCGAATTGTCTGACTGACTCCCGCGGCATTTGAAATGCCTGTATAAGGGAGCGAATATGGGAATGTAGACTTTGAACTGTTGTAAACCTGTCCTTCAAGGCACCTACCAGGTAGGACAAACCAGCTTCGCTCCTCAAACGCGGATTATTCCTAACAAATTCCGCGGCTTCCCCCGCCCCCAAGTTTAACCCGAATTACCGTAACTTTATCTGACTCCGTCCATCCTACATGTGATGCTATCAGTTCGAGTCTATCTAAAAAATCAGCTAGGCTAATGCTATTTTCTCCTCCCGTAAAAATAGGAACTGACTCCAGTGGGTCCAAGCCAAAAACTGAAGTACCCTTTACGCCCGGGGCTGTCTCTTCCAACATCTCTACTGATGGGTCAGGCTGTCTAGCAGAACGGCGCGTTTTCTTCGACATAACGCCCTCTAATAGTTTTGAATCATTCAAAAAGTTTCCAAATTGTCAAGCTAATTTAATCAGCTGCCAGTTACGTGCAAAACTTAAAAAAACCTCCACTCATTGACAACTCCGGTACTTTTACAGAAAACATACTGAGTATTTCGAAAGCCTCAAAATTTGAAATTCACAAACCTTCTTAAAACCTAATACTTTTGTACTAGTAAACAACCTAACATGCACGGTATGAAATCATCGAATCACACCTACCAAAACACTATCTTTTTAGTTAATTTTATACCAAAACAATTTACCTAACCTTAAATTCAATTCTTAAATTAAATTATAGAATTAATATCCTGCAGTAACCAGTAAGCAAACATAATTCAAATCAAAACCTTAATTAGTCCTCACACAT
Organism: Stegodyphus dumicola; assembly: GCF_044657685.1. NCBI lineage: Eukaryota > Metazoa > Arthropoda > Arachnida > Araneae > Eresidae > Stegodyphus > Stegodyphus dumicola. Next base: position 160,767,583 of record NC_140768.1, on the reverse strand, counting down.
AAAATTTAACACTTTCTGAAAACAGTAAGTTATACAAAATAAACAAATTCAAAAAATAAGTTACTAATTCGATACTTCACTAAGCAGAGGTCACCGCACCAATGTTATGAAGCTTTGCCGTGAGAATTCAATCCAAAAAAAAAAAAATTACTTATCTGGTAAAGACGTCTTGAAATGTTATATATGAAACTTCACGTAGGGAAATAATGTTATGAAGCTTTCTTCACTGCACCAATGTTAAATAGCCTTACTTCACGGCCCATTGTTAAATAAGAAACTACTTGCCGTGAGAGGTTTCTACTTCCTCTTAGTGAGGAAACTAAACTCTTAAGAATTTTTGCTAATTACCAAACTTTAGTGATCGTATAGTGAATTTTTATTACATTACGTTGTAAAAATTGCATCCCGGGACCGCGCCATGAGAGGATCGAAAACATAAGAAAAACATATACAAGATATATAGGAAAAACATATTAAATATATAAAGAAAACATACTGTAATAGGTTTCCAGATTAAATATCAATTTATTCAATTTCATCACAATAAAATAAAATCTTATCCTCATCAGAGAGTCTAAGGAGAATTCTTCAATTTGTCATTTACTTTTTTTTTCATTTAAATTCATATAAAAAACTTTAAGGTTTGTCTTGGTAATTTAAAAGGGGAAAGGGAAACAATTGATAGCCTGAGAATTAATTTTAAGATTCGACGTTGTTTTTACATTCTAAGGACGTTTTTGAAAAACTTACTTAAAGTTCAAACACAAAAAAAATAAAACTTATCTTGTGTGGACATCTTGAAGTGGAGGACTCGTATCCTAATAAGCGTTGACGTCGACAGGGCTCATCTTTACGGTCACAAAATGGAAGTTTCAGAAGACATCATCCTGTCCTGGCACTATTTTCGAAAACACACACGCAGGTAACTGGTTTTTCATAATGACGAAGTTATTTTTAAGTCTGGAAAACAGAAACAGGAGCACTGCTGCCCAGGACGGCTATCCGCTTGGTCTTGAAAGTCTTAAGTCAACACGCAGGTAACTGGTTTTCATAATGACGACGTATTTTACCTCTGTAAAACAGAAACAGGAGCACTGCTGCCCAGGACGGCTATCCGCTTGGTCTTGAAAGTCTTAAGTCAACACGCAGGTAACTGGTTGAAATTTCGCCTTTTTACCAGAACGCGGCAAGGGAGCATGTTTGCAGCTTCCGGCCAGAAACGTTTTTCTAGGCAATTACGGCTCGCCTGTTCTTGCTCATCCCAAGAGCAAGCTTCACGAGTAACGTCCAAAGTAAGTTCCACACGCCAGTCAGTCAGTCTCTCCAAGCCTCGCACGAAAAAAAGACACCAAAAAGTCTTTCCAAGAGTAAGTGAGTAAAGTCTTTAAATCTTTCGACAAATATTCATACCTCTTCAACCTCGCCTCTTAACCAAAACGCGGCCGGGGAGCATATTTGCCGCTCCCCGCCGGGAAACATCTCTCCTCGTAAATTACATCTTGTCTATCGCTTTCAAGACAGTTTTCAAGAGTAACGTCCTAAAGTCAGTCTAGCCAGCCAGAGAGTGATTCTAACTCGAATTTCCTTCGTCTCCTTCACAAACGCTGGCTCCCACTATGGCTTCACTTATCGCCCCCTTAATTATGGCAAAATTTGCGTTTTCCACCCCTGAATGCGGAAATAAGGGTGATCGCGCATGCGCGCCCTTCTTCACTTAGCCAACAACCGGACCCTCAATCGCCAAAAACCTGAATGATTTACATCGAATGTCAAGTAGCAACCTTTGACCTTTCTGTCACGTACTTCCTCTCTTAAGACCAACTACACAATGAAACTTCCTTCTAGAACATTCTAAAGGACAAAGCGCGCAGAATCATGACTTGGCAAAAAAATTGCTTCCCTTTCCCTGCTTCTTTCACAATGAATCAAAGCTTGTACAAAATTTGCAAATAAAAGAAAATAAATAATATTCTTTTAAACTAAATAATATTCCCAGAAGCATCTGTTTTCCCCCAAAATTAAAGCCTTAAAATAAATAATTCAGAATCAATTAAAATTAAAATTTCCATAAATCAGAAAATCATTCACCTAGTTTTTATACCGCTATCAGACAAATTCTCTACACAACATTCCCTTTCCCCTAAGGAGTTAAATTTTGGTTTACCAAAATTTAGAAGACAGACACTTCTTGAAAGTAGCCTAGAAAGTAGCCTTCTTGGCCTAGTAGAACGGTAGATGTAGGAACTGTTCCCTTTTTTTTTTCGCAGTGTACATGAAATGTGTTAGTAAATAAATCCCCAGTAAATTATTTTCAGAGTTTTACAGCTCTCCCAACGGTAAAGCAGCTGAACTCTGACAGTTCGGTCTGGGTGCGATTCAGGCCATCGAGGTACCTGCAAGGCCGATTCCCTAGCTATGGTAACGCGGACACCAACCAGTTTCCCTCAGAAAATCCTCCACGAAAGCGCCCCTCCTCTTAGGTAGATAACCCTCGTGTGATCTGCTATAATCAAATCACCCAAACCAAACTGAGTTTTATACAGCGTGTCCCAAAAACACTGACCTCGGCTCTTATTCCTTAAATGTGATAGCAGACCTATATAAATTACAAAGTTATGTAAAACAAGGTCCACAATTTTACGAAATCGCTTAAAATTTGCAAAGAATTAAATTTACAGAAACACAAAATTTAAATTTTTATATGGCCCCCATACAAAAATTTATCAGTTGGCAAAAATGGAGCCTAATAAGATCATGTCCAAAATTTCGGCATTTTATCACAAAAAGCAGCAGAGATAAAAAATGGCATAAATGCTGATTTAAACCACTTTCCTATGCCTGGATACGAGTTCGGGAAAGCATAGTTTTGTAAATTTGCAAATAAAACTAAAGATAAAAGCCATAATTTATATACTTATGATGCATTTTCAAGTCCTTTCATTAGCAATCTAGCTGTAAGCATTTACATTATAATTTATAATCACGAACTCACCAATTTTGTTGAAACATCTCTGCAAATATTTAGGATAAAATCTTGTTTTATATGTGACATTATTGCTGTATGGGGCACATTTTGCTAATTGAGAATTTTTCGGTACGGGGGACCATATAAAAATGTAAATTGTGTATTTCTTAAAATTTAATTCCGTGAAAATTTTAATTGACTTTGTAAAATTCTTAAATAACTTCGTAATTTATATCATGTGCCTAAGGTTATATTTAAGGAATAAAAGCGGAGGTCATTGGTTTGTCAACACTGTATCCTAATAATTGCTACAAACTTTCGCTTTTATTGTGGCATCTCCTCACTGTGAATCTGCAATTATAACATTTGTAATTAAATAAATAATCTCTACATATAAAAGAAAGAGTCTGTGTGTCTTTCGTTCGTAAGTTAATAGACCAAGGGCTACGAAATTTAGTACATAGGTGCATCTAGACAAGAGCCAGTGCACCTCGAAGCGATGCTTTCAAAATTCGAAACACTTTTTTTTTTTTTTTTAATTTTATCTTTTCGATTTTATCGCATCATTTTGAATAGTTTCATTCTGTTAGAAATGTGGTTTTGGATACAGCTTTTCATTCAATGCTTTGTATACTGAACTCCTGACTGTTGAAAATATGAGATAAAATATTATTAATTATACACGCAACACGCACATCGCAATCTTATTCTGACGCGCATGTGTCTCCGAGGCACAACAGAAAGAATTTCCTTTTTCTCTCTCTCTTTATTAGCTAATGGGAAAGATGTTTGTATATTTTGAATTACGTCATCCACAAAGCACAATTTTGATTGGTTTTTGTTTTCTGTGATATTTTCATTCTTTTAGAAATGTGGTTTCGGCAACAGTTTTTCATTCATTGCTTTGAATATCGAACTGCTGACTGTTTTCTCTCGAAAATATGAAATTTTGCTCATTTCATTGTAATGTTTTTATATTATGTTTTAACTATATATAATGTTAATTATGTAAAACGTTTTGCATGATTTTTCTTAGGAAACAAAGTTCTTAACTTCCTTTATGCCATTTGAATTCTTAATATTTTGCAACGGTAAGTTGCTTAATTTATTTATTAGGATAATTAATATTTTTATTAAGGGATATTACTTATTTCATTGTAATTTATATATATATAAAATGCATTTTTTACTTTATTTTTTTTTTTTTATAAAAGTGTTCTGCAGAGAAACATTCTGCGCAGTTTTGTTTGGTAATCCCTTTAGGGATTTTTCCGGAACATTTAAAAGCCAGAGGAAGGCTGACCGCGTTGCTGCTACTTAGATAATCAAATTAGAATTTTGTTCAACAACTTGAAAAGAAATCGCAACATCGAAATCAGAGACACTTTTCTGAAAAAATTTCACGTCGTTTTTAACTGACGAAAATTGTCCGCCGGCAAGAAAGATAAAACGATTCCCATCAAAATTCGTCGTGGCGACAGCTTCGGAAATTTATCATTCCGCTTTTGCTTCTAATAAATTCCTTTCAGTTTGGCAGTTTGTAATTTCTCAGTCGTTGGTTATTGATTGATCGCACATATACATTAAACTAGCAGTTTTCAATATTTTCCAACTCGGGATTTATTTATTACTTAAGCGTTAAAATTACCATCACTTTCAAATCATGTTCCTGAATCATGTTTGTAGCATTATCTTCTCCGGAACGGCGGAGTTGAGTTTCGAGAGAGGTACCTCTGGATTCCAAAAATTTGTGGGAAGCCATTTCGACCATTATCATCTTCCAACGACTTTAATCAGCCGAGATATTAATTAAAAACTCTCGAAACGATAATTTTAGCACTCATTTTTTCGAGTGGCAGCAGTCTCGCGCGCTGGAGATGAAAATCTGCTTTATTTTGAAAAGAGTTGTCACTGCTCACTTTCAAATTGTAGATTTTGTTAATAAAAAGTTTCGAAGTTTTACAAACTAGAAATAAATATAGACAAACTAAAAATTATATACAAACTAGAAATAAACTGAAATAAATATAGCACTGAATATGAACTGATCTATAAATGATGCAGTCTATAAAAGGGCATTACTATTTTCAGAATAGAAAGGCGGATTTAAGTGACTACTGCTAGTTTAAATTATAATTTTGATTTACATATTTATATCTTACACATATATATTAAGTAAATATATTGCTATCAATATATGTTTCGGAATTTTCCAGTAAATTTCTGACATCTTTCCTCGAGGCTACGTGAATTTCATTTCACCATGAACATTGTGGTCAATCTAACCAAAGATAAAGGATCACTTTATCTTTTTTGTGTACAGCTGGATTTTCAGGAAAATTTTAAATTCGTTTTCTACACGGGTTTTAAAGTTTATGCTGACTTTTTTGCAGCAGATTTTACCTGTTGGCATAAAGCTCAAATTCGTAAATATACCGGAATAATGATAACATAAATTGTGGTGTAAATTTTAAAAACATCATTGATTATGGATTTCGTGTAATTAAGCCCGCCAGCGGCCGAGCGGCAAAGTCGCTGAACACTGGTAGTTTGGTCCGAGGTTCGAATCCCGCGAACGGGCTGGCCGCATGTGCGTTTTCGTGGTTTTCCCCCATTTGTAACATATATAAGAGCCAGTTTCCCTTAAAAAGTCCTCCACGAAGGCATCCCTCCCCTTAGGCAGATAGCCCTCAAGGCTTTGCCATAATCACACACACTCATATAATTAACTTCTTAATGAATTGGACGAATTTGAAATTTTTGCGAATTTGAATCCCGAAAACATAAAAAAATAATAAAAATTCTTAATAAAAACAATTTAAATTTAAGGCAAATTTTGAAATCTGCGTTAAAGGGAATGAAAATCGCAATCTTTAAAAATTTCAAAAAAGTTCGGCTGTTAGAAGAATCAAGAAAAAAAAGGGTCTGAAAGGTTTTAGATTTAAACGGTCGCCCAGAATGATTTGTTAAGATTTCTTACGCTCTCGTTGAGCTCGCAGTCTATCAGTTTGCTGTTATACTCACTCCTACTAACATTTTTTCCTCTGTCTTCTCAGCCTTTCTTCGCACGTACGCCGTACAATTCAGCAGCAAAATTAACAAAAATTTTAAAAGTGGCATAGCAATATACGCTTAGAATTTCCGATACAGCATTTAGTGTTAGCAAACATTTTTCTATCTTTTCTCAGTTTATCTTATCAATGTTCAGTTTCCTTACTAAGATGAATTTACAAAACATTTTCTTTTATTATTCATGTTTTGTTAGTTTATTTATTAAATATCAGGTTCTTGGCGTTTACGCCACATAAAATTCGATACAACGGCAAACTCGTAAAATATTTAAAAACAACATATCTTTAGAATTTCCGATAGACAGTCTCTCGCGCTGGAGATAGTTATTTTTTTCATAACAGTTTTGCCAATGCTTGTTTTGAAACCGTTAAGTTTGTTCATCAAAAATTCGCTCAGTTTTACAAAGTATGAAATATAAAATTCGATATTCGATTCAACATTTTATTCCGTTATATTCATACCAATATTACAGTATATTATTTATTTATTTTGCTCCATTTATTTATTATAACACCAGAATAAAAAGATGTTCAATGATCTGACTAAAGTTATGTAAAGATCTCGTGAATTATAAATAAAGAAAACAGAGTTATGCCTTTCCAGAATGGAAACATCAGAAGATGTTCTAAAAATTAGATATGAAATTTTGTACTACTAGGAGTTTTTTTAAAAATGGATGTTTGTGTTTTTAAAGTCTAATAAAATTTATTAATATTATCAAAGATGGCTGGCTTTTTATTGACATGAAGCAAATTTTTCACTTGACTGAAACAAAGTGTGAAAAGATGATATTTCATTTCATTATAAAATGAATAAAAGGGACAAGAAAGTTTACTACATTTTTCTTTAAAAAAGTAGTATTTTTAAGTTTTAAATCAGATCTTTTTATTATGCAGCTTTTCATTACATTCCTTTAAGTTTTCTTTTAAACTTCGGTGCCACACCTGAGACTTTTTTATTTCCTTTAAAAAACGATGGTTTAGAGTGTGAAAATTAAATAAATAAAAAAAAAAATGTGGTTTATAACTTCTCGAACAGATCAAGGTAGGTAGTGCTTAAAGCATTAACACATTATTTTTTGTAATATGAAAAAAAGAAAGTCAAAAATAAAACGAGAAAGTTTATATTAAAAAAATCAAATTACTGAAAACAGAAACATATTAGAATTTATTTTACTCAGAAAACAAATATTTGCTTTAAAATTATTTAACTCATTAACAGATTCGTGACAAAACTCTTCACCTGAGGAAAGTTTAGGCTGTGAGAGGTTCATTAGCTTAAATAACGTTTTAAAAATACGATATTTGAGCTAAAAATATTATTCATTTAAAATTTCTGAGAAAATATGCTGATTCGCCCCCGTGTTATAATATACGAACGTAATAATTAGATATTTTAATAATGCCAAAAATGCTTTTGGTAAGAACGCTAAAACTTTAACAAATGCTCTTACACTTTTGTTCATATAAATGTAATTAACTGAAAAAGCATTCAAAATGAAATTAAATTTCGAGAAAATGTCAACATGAATAAAAATAAACAGAATAATTGAATTCTGGCTAACAAAATCAAAAGTCGGGATCGTTAACTAAGCGCAAATATCTGCGTCGTAAAGAATAAAGAGATTATTTTAGACAAAAATAACTTTTTAAAAAAATTTAAAAAAAAAAAAATTGAAAGGTTTCAGATTTTAAATTACGTCTAAAGGGGAATTTTTTAAACATTTTGTGTGTTACATTTATTTATTAAATATCATGTTCCTTGCACTTAAACCATACGATTCAGTTCAACAGCAATATCAGAAAATAATTTTAAAATGAGTGAATCTTTAGAATTTCCGATACATACTCTCGCGCGCTGGAGTTAAAATGATTTTTCTGTACAAGGTTGCCATTACTCACTTCGAAATCCTGGAGTTTGTTCATCAGAAATTCGTTAAAATTTTACAAAATATGAAATCGAGAATAAAACAAACTTCAAATTGAATTTAGGGCTTCCACATGACCATATTCTATGGACGATTACGTTATTGAAATTTTGATGTCTCCAAGTGGGGTTGATTAATCACCATGCGAGAGACGTACACATCCATTTATGCAGATTCAAAGCGATAATATATAGTGACAACGATTTGAAAAGTGATACAGCCTTTTAAAGTTTTCAGTGCAAAATGCTAAAACGAAAATAATAGTCCTTCATTGCAATTTGCGCCTCTGGACTAAAAATTAAAAATAATAATAATAATAAAATAACAAAAGAAAAGAAAGGTTTCAGATTTAAAATTACGTCCAAATGGGCGTTTTCTTAACGTTTCGTGTGTTACCTTTATTAAATATCATGTGCTTTTCACTTAAACCATAAAATTCAGTTCAATAGCAATGTCGCAGAATAATTTTAAAATGAGCCTATATTTATAATTTCCGATACACAGTTCCGTGCGCTAGAGATAAAAATCCCCCCCCCCCGTAGAGTGTTGCCATTGCTTGCTTTTAAATCGTTGAGTTTGTTACTCAAAAATTCTTTAAAATTTTACAAAATATGAAATCGATCATAAAACAACTTCCAAATTTCAAATTTCGTCTTCCACATGCTCATATTCGCAGTAGGATTACGTCATTTAAAATCCGACGGCTCTATGTACCGTTGTTTTATCACTATGCGAGAAATATACATACATATATGCAGATTTTTCTTCATTTAATTTCTTCAACTATAATGCAGGACTCTCAACATTTGGTGGCAACTGTTTGAAAAGTGAAACGGACATTTATAGTGAACCAACGCAAAATCGCGAAACGAAAACAATAGTCCTTCAGGGACAAAGCCCCTTTGGACTAAGAGTTTTAGCCAAGCTATTAAAATTCCTGTTTCTGTAAAACAATGAAAATACCTGTTTCACTTAGGTTAGGTCTATGCAGTAAATGCACACGTTGTAGCGATAGTTTCCTTATAAAATTGCTTCATAACATACCCGTTTATATCATATCCTTCAATAATAATATTGTACTGTTTATAACTAGTTTATCTATGTTTAACTTCGTAGAAACCTCGTTGAACTGTGTACCGAATTATCGCTGAATCCATGTGTATAAACGACGAAGTCCAGAGAAGTGTTAAACTCACTATTATCTCAAACTAAGAATACGGATGGCCCCCTTTCTCGGGCTTACAGAAAAGTCTCCACTTCCGCCTTAAATCAAGATAAGAATACAAAAAACTAATCTGATTCTAAACTAAGCTGAAATTAGCGAAAGCGGTACAAAATTATCCAACGCAGTTGGCTCTTAATTAAACTATATATCAGCAGGCAAGTACGTATCAGTAATATCAGCAAACACATACGATACGGCCGAGGGTTAGTTAGCTTCAAACAACGAAGCAGCCTGACCGCAAACAAGCGCCACTAGGGACTCTTAAGCTCTTCTGCTGAAGTAAGTGAAACCTCCCTATAAATATTTTGTAGAGACATTAGGTTTATTTTAAAGCAGGAGACTTAAAAAATGAGCAATGCCCTCGCCGGGACTCGAACCACGGACCTCTCGAATTCGCGCCGAGCGTGCTGACACTTACACCACGAAGGCATACTAAGAACGCGGGAGGATTCTAAAAATTTCTCTTTCATTTACATGTAACGCGATACTAAAAACTTATTATGGCTGTCATGCACATACTCGGTAAGGGAAAGCTACCGACCAAGCCCTGCCGGAAGAACAGTTAAGCCAACGATCTCTAGCTGAAGGGAGAGAGGAGAAAATTTGGCAACGAGAAGAAGCGTGCTTGAAGTCTGAAAAAATTTGAAATTAGTTTTTCTGTGTTCCAAAAGGTGAGGTTTTTTTTTTTTTTTTTTTTTTTTTTGGGAACTGAAGGTGCAATGTATTACTTGTGCGTCTGATGTAATTGTGAATAAAAACAATACTTTGTGAAAAGATAATGTGTATTTACAAAATATAGTTCATGAAAATATAGTTCATGTCATTGTAAAACCTGCATAAGTATGCCAGCTTATTTTCTGCGAATAGAGTTGACTAATAATATATATAAGTGGATGGAAACGAACCGACAAAGAGGAATTGGTCCAGGATCGTTTGACAATGGCAGAGAATACTAAATGGAAAACAAGAATAGACAGTAAAAAGCATGTTTAAAAATTAAAATACCCTTTACAATTTTTTATTTGTTTTTCAAAGAAAACTTCAGAGAAAAAAATTTAGGAGTTAAGTGAGAGATTTTCCTTTTCAGCCCAATGTTTTCACATTTTGCTTTGGCTCACTACAAAAATTTGAAACACTTTTTCAAATTCTTCCCAGTTAATATGAGAGTCCTGCATTATATTTAAAGAAATTAAAATTAATTTATATTTAAAGAAATTAAATAATGAAAATTTGCATGAACGTATGTATGTTTCTCGCATTATGAAAAAACAACAGTTCCTGTAGCCATCCAATTTTGAATAACGTTGTCCTCCACTCGAGCCTGGGCATCTGAAAACACAAATGTGGAATTTGTTTTATTATCTATTTCATCTTTTGAAAAACTTTAACGAATTTTTGATTAACAAACTCAACGACTTCAAAGCGCGTGCATCTTCAAACACGGATATTTTATGCGCCAGTTTTCTGTACATTTCTTGCTGATATTACATTGGTAGCGTAGAAACCGAAAGACGTTACAATGCTTAATTGTATTTTGCATCGAATGACTTTAAATGTCTGTATCACTTTTCAAATCCCGTTTTGAACACTCGGTGGAAAAACGCCTCTTTGTGCGTAATATAAAATCGAGGAATTTTATGTTTTATTTATTTTTCTTTTACGTGTGTGTGTTCACCTCTTTGTCAATATTTTAACTATAATGCTGGCTGGCGTTTCCCTTTATTTCACACTGTTACCTTTCTTTCTCCAGTTTTACTGCCTTGTACGAAGTGTTGTAATGAATAAAAATTCTAAGTACCCTATTCCAACAAAAATATCCACTAGCGAATGCAATTTAAGGACATCTCTACTCAAGGACAGAATTAGGGATTTTTCTGCATGACATCTCTACTCAAGGACAGAATTAGGGATTTTTTTCCCCAAAACGAAATGTAAAACTGATTTAAAATACAGAGGCTGTTCACACATTTTTAGACGATGTATATTGTATTCACAAAACTAAATTACATAAAAGTGTGTTTTAAATGTTCTATTTGACATTCCTTATTATCTTTCGACACCGCAATTTCCAGGATAATAATGCCTTTTGAAGTGGCAGAAGAGATATTCTATCCCATTCCTCCCGAACAGCTTTCCAGAGTCCTGTTAGGGTTTGGGGATAATGCAGTTTTTAAAAGTCCGAAAGCCCCAAAATCCATAGGTGACACATCGGGAGATTTAGTACAGATATCAGTGAAGTGTATGGCCTTGATACCGGTTTTTTGTTCCATTTCTTTTAGGAAATTTACAGTGAATTTTGATGTGTAACTGCTAGCTTTGTCCTATAGAATTCTGCGTTGAGCGATATGCTTTGGAAGAAGACGATGCACATTGCGTTTTTTCGCTTTCTTAAGATTTAAATCAAAGTTTATCATTTTGTTTACAGTGGATACCGAGCATTTTAATGATTTTGCAACTGTCCTTTGACTAGGGGGATTTTCTTTTAATATTAAACAACGTACCTTTGCAATAGTCAAAGATGTCCGTTTTTTCCTTGGATACTTTTTTGGAATTTTTGTCCCACTTGAGGCTCCAATTTGACGTTTTTTTCCTTTCTCGTTGATGATATTACCTGTCGACGCTTTAGATATCACAAAACCATGACTCTCACATCGTTTTTGGATAACGGTATATGCATATTTCTCTTCGGAAAGAGCGTAAATGTAGCCTTCGAAGCACTGCTTCGTTAAATTCGCCATTTTGAATAAAAATAAAACTTTCAAGCCACAGACGATAATTTTGACTTTTAAAAACATAGCACAATTCCAATTACTTCTTTTGGAGCAAACGATTTTTTATTACCGCTTACCAAAATCGTCTAAAAAATGTGCGAACAGCCTCTGTAGATTCAGAAGAGATTTGTTTCGTGGCGTCTCTGTACGTATGCATGTATCTCGCATAACTCAAAAACGAATTTAGCCTCAGAATGTAGCAGTTTTGTATATAGAACTGCTGTACCATGCAGTTGTGCACCTCCCTTTTTGGTTGCAATCAGCAGAAACAAAATAATATATATATATACCCGCTCTTTTACTCGTGTCCGCGAGCTCAGTTTTTTATTCTTATATGTCAGGAAATTGTTATTTTTTTCTCTAAAAATGATAGAATTATGGTATTTTGATCTTCTGGCTAAGGTTTTTAGGCCTTTAGTTAATCTGCAAGTAATATTTGTAGAATTATCAACAATTTAAAAGTTGTTTAAGTGCGTCTAAGCCTAATTATTTTTATCATAGCGGCCCTATTTGTTTACATTTGAAACTTCGCATAACAGTGAATTAATTCTTTTTGCACCTTCAGTGTCTTTTTGCCGAGTGGTACCAAAAGGAAACTTTTAGTTTTGTGCACCGAAAAATCTATCTTCTTTCCCACGCTCCGAATTGCTTCTTTTTGTGTAGAAACTGAAATTTTAATTGTGTAGAGACATTAGGTTAATTGGAAAAACCAGAGAGATGAAAAATTAAAAACCGCCTTCGCAGGGAATCCAGCCACGTACCTCTGGAATACCGGCCCAGTGTGAAGAACCACTACACCACGAAGGCACGAGAAATACTTTATAATTGTAAATTTCTTTTAAAATTGTTTTTACTCTATTTTGTGTTTTATATTTTTCTATACCTTTCAATTTTGAGATTTTAGGTATTTTTGCCTTGCAGCGAAGTGAGGACTAAATTAATTGAATGAGAGATATAACTCTAATGAAATTCGAGGAAATAAATTTAAATGAATGGAATGGTTAATGATTGGTGTGTTAATGATATTTCAACTATAATGTTGGCATTTCAGTGTATTCCGCATTGATACCTTTTTAGCCAAATGGCGTAGTCCAGAAGGGCTATTAGTTTCATTTTGGCATTTTCCGCCGAAATCTTTAAATGTCCGTTTCATTTTTCAAACTATTGCCACCAAATATTACAGCCCTGTATTATATTTAAAAAAATTATATAATGAAGAATCTGCATCAATGTATATATGTTTCTCGCACTATGATAAAACAACGGTACCTAGAGGCGTCGAATTTTGAATAATCTTCCACTGAATATGGGCATCTGGAACCCCGAATTTGGAATTTGAAATTTGTTTTATTATCGATTTCATATTTTGTAACATTTTAAAGAATTTCAGATTAACAAACTCAATTATTTCAAAGCCAGCAACGGCAACACTTTACGGAAAAAAAAAAAAAAAAAGAAAAAAAAAATTATCTTCAGAGCGCGAGACTGCGCATTGGAAATTCTAAAGGTACGCTCAATTTAAAATTATTTTGCGATATTGCTATTGAATTGAATTTTATAGTTTAAGTGCGAGGACCATGATATTTAATAAATAAAGGTATAGCTCACAAAACGTTTAAAAAGCCTATTTGGGCGTAATGTAAAATCTGAAAGCTTTCAGATTTTTTTTTTCTTCATTTTTTTAAGGTATTATATTTCCGTTTTTATTTTAAGTCTTGAAATTCGCTCTATTTACATTTGCTGAATAAAACAAAACACTGCAGGCTATTTATCTTTCAAGTCATAGAAGTATTAAAAGAAAATGCTAATTTTTCCGATTTAGAATAGGAACGTGTATAGTCTAATGAATACAACAGCACTTTCTTTTCAGAATAATTAATTTCGGTCTGCTTTGGAAAAACACACATTGCGGATAAGCTCGGGACAGGAGTTCGGTTGGAGGAAAAATTTTAAAATAAATAAAGAGATAAAAAACCTGGCAACATAAACCGCTTTCAAAACACAACTCTTACAAAAAATTCTTGCTGACAAAAGTCGATAAATCTTCGTTTCTAGAAATATATTTTTTTTTAATTCTCCGACAAGTATATAATTAAATTTTGTTTATATCTTCGTTTTCAGGCTTAGTTTATGCAAGCATATTGATTGAAATATTACACAGAAGGCAAAAGTTTCTTTAGTTTATCTTCATTAAAGATAAGGTGTTTTCAGAAGTGTGGAATTTAACTCGACTGGAAAAGCTCTCCCAAAAGCCTGCTTCGTCCCATTTTCTTTACTTAACGATAAATACCTTCCCTTAATTAATTTTTTCTACATCTGATATGCATTTAAGAACGTTTTGCTTACGTAAAAGGGGTTTATACGTTTAAAAATGATATTTTACTTAACGTTTCATTTTTCATGTAGCATTCAGATGTCCTAACAACAATTAAAAACAGCATTCGAAATATAAATGGAATGTCTTGCTTAAGCATCAGAGTTTCATTTCCACTTGCTCAAAAGAAAATGAAGTCACAAAAATGAAATGTGAAAACATTCACAGCCATTTGCATAAAGTGATGATCTATCAAAAATCCTATGGCTATAATATTACCAAAAAATAAACGGGCAGGACCATCTAAATTTTTAAACGTTCCTGCCTAAAATGTTTCTAAACATTCTTCAAAATCAGCTAGACTGATATTCACATCGTCTTCTATTCCTAAACTTTCACAGTATGTATTATTTTTGTTAAAGAAACTAATAACGAGTAACAAAAACCGACGCAATGTGAGTAAATTTGTAGGGCTATAATTTCCACGGTTCAATATTTTTCTTTTCAGCTTCAAAAGAAAAAATATCTAAAAAAAAAAATAAACTGAAAGTTTGTTTTAGATTTTAAATTACGCCCAAAGGGGCTTTTTTTTAACATTTTGTGTGTTACCTTTATTTCTTAAATATCATATTCTTCGCACTTAAACCTTAAAATTCAGTTCAAGAGCAATATCGCAAAATAATTTAAAATTAAGCACATCTTCAGAATTTCCGATACACAGTTGGAGATAAGAAAACGTTTTTTCTGTAGAACGTTGCCATGGCTCGCTTTGAAATCCTCGAGTTTGTTAATCAAAAATTCGTTGAAGTTTTTACAAAATATGAAATCGATCATAAAACAAATTCCAAATTTCGGCTTCCAGATACCCGTATTTGCAGTAAAATTACACTATTCAAAATTGGATGGCTCTAGCTACCGTCGTTTTATCGCAATGCGAGAAACATACATACATTGATGTAGACTCTTCATTATTTAATTTCTTCAAATATAATACAGGGCGATAATATTGGGTGGCAACAATCTGAAAAGTGAAACGGACATTCAGACTGATTCGACGCAAAATCGCAAAACGGAAACAATAGTCTCTCAGGGACAAAGATGCTTTGGACTGATAACCACTATGGAAATTATAGTCCTGTAAATTTACTCATGTTACGCAGCTTATCCGCACATTATTTATATCCTTAACATTACTTCTTCGGCATGTCTTTTTCGGTTGCGTTCAACATGTATTGCTGCTTTTCTACGGGTTCGTGGATTTGGAGTGATTGATGACAACACTTGACGAAGAATCAAAACAGACTTTATTTAGCCAGTATTATTCAGCCAATATTACTCAGGACAGTATTACTCAGCACAGTTCCAAAATCACGTTCACAGTCGTCGAAAAACTACGAAAAACACACTGAAACAATCCGCAATACAGCCTTCAGGCTATCAAACCATAATAGCTTCACGGCAAAGCACCAGAGTACAGCTCCCGACTCTGCTCGGTCGTTCTCGGAACTCGACGTACTCTCGAGAATCTCCACGCTACAACTCGCGACGCACTCGACGGTACAATAGAGTACAGCTCCCGACTACTCGGTTTAGTCTTTCCCGGAGCTCAACACACTATAATATTAAAATTGACGGCACACTAACTCACGATACACTAAGAGACTCTTTCGGTGCACTCGACGGCCAACTCGGCATTCACTGACTGACTATCAACTCGATGGAATCTCACTAACTATCAACTCGCTACTCGAGACACTGACTCCGCATGGACTGACTAACTCTCTGCGTACCAGCAGGGTTTATATAGCTTTTGGCTTGCGTTCGAGAACATTCTGTGCGAAACAGGTAAGAATTCGTAGTATATTAGTATATTCCTCATGCGTCTATGACATATCGCCAATTTTGCCACCAAATGGTCGATTTCTTGCCAAATATGGCAACCCTGCCTTCCCTTTCCATTTTCTGGCAACCTTAAACCCGCTGTGCGGGGAACCTATCTTACCGCGGCTGGGCATGCAGTAACATGTTATACATCTGTTCATTTAGGCTATGCAGTTATCATTTCATTTTGCGTTGGTATTAATCTGAGTTTTATGCGTTATTTGGTATGATTACGTAAGTTCCAGCTTAGATTCCTGATGTATTCCATCTGAAAAGAACCTGGAGAAGATAACCATTCCTCTTAATTTCTAGGAAAGATACGTCATCACAGCAGATATATCGTCTGGGAAGACATCGTTGGCCGCAAAGTACTGATAAAGGCTTTTTAATTGATTAAAGTTATGAGCAGGAGATCTTATATAATTCTTCAAATGACTTTTCAGAAGCGCATTTTATTTTCAGTGAACTTTTTTATGGATACCTACGCTCGTTTATAACCTACGTTTATTGCTGGACGATGATTTTACTAGAAGATCTATTGTTGCTAATGCTCACTTGTCTGAACTATAGTCAGCCCAAGCCCACGAAACTCCTCGTGGTAAGGAGCAAAGGTTAAAGCCTGTCGTTGGCAACAACTTTGAGCACCTTACAGGTGACAGTGTAATTTAGCTCAGATCCACCCCAATTTTCTGCGCCCCGGGCAGACGGGTCCGAGGTTGCCCACCCCGTCTTCAACTACCACCAACCACCAATCGCTGGAAAGGACTTTCGGCTCGCCGCCTATTTAGAGTGCCCCAATGCCGTACGGAAACTAAACATTTACAAACATCCATGCCTTCTACGGGATTCGAACCCGGGCCAACTACTTGTATATAAGCATGTACTATGAACTATGTAACTATGTAAGCATATATTATGAACTATGTAAGCATGTATACAGGACCAACGTATGCCCTTATAGTCCCCATGAGGTGTTGCCCCGGATAGTTGCGGAACCTGGACTAGACCCGAATAGTCTTAGTAAGCCGCACGGGTGTCCAGATTCTGCTCTCAACTCAACTCAACTCAACTCAGCACGGCAGTCAGCGACGCTATTATACTAGTTGCGGGGGCACAACAAGATCTACTAACTGGAACCAGCTGATGAATCACTTAGGAGGCAATTACAATTCATCATTTGCATCTAAGAAAAATCCAGGAACTAAGAATTGTTTTGGTACAGAAGTGAGTGTAGTTGCCACAGGAAATCTTTCAATGTCTCGTTGAGAGTTTGATAACTCACTGCAAGACCTATGCGTCTGTTAGCGGTGACTATACCACCTATTATCCTCTTTCTATGCGCCAGCTTCAAAATTAGCTTGAGATATTTGAAAAATAAGCTTGTGATTAAAATTAATGACATATCGTAAGCATTAATTATAATTAACAGTAACTATTTTCATTGTTGCACATTAGAAATTGCTGTATTATATTACTCAGTATGTACGTGGAATTTTAACTGCGTAGGTGATTGGAAATTGCGACGTAATGGAATGACCTGATGGAATCTTGGAAGAAGTACGACCAGCTTAATAGTTCAACATAATGTATTTTTGGATGACGAATTTCTTAACATATATATTCAGAACTGACAGAAGATTAGGGTTGCTAAATGCGCCCCTTAAATTTAGATATGCAATTACATTTTAAAAAGCATAAAAAAATCTGAAAGCTTTCAGATTTTATATAAACGTTAAAAAACGCACAAAGGGGCGTTTTTTAACGTTTTCTGTGTTACCTTTGCTTATTAAATACCAAGTTTGTCGCACCCAAAGCATAAAATTCAATTGAACGGCAATATCGCAAAATATTTAAAAAAAAGCATGTAGAGTCATTATTTATTTTTTGGAACCGGCAAGATGAAAAATGAGCAATCGCCTTCGCCGGGAATTGAAGCACGGACCTCGGGAATACCGACCCAGCGTGAAGAACCACTACACCACGAAGGCACGCTAGGAAAGCGGGAGAAATACCTTATATACTCCTCCTTTCAAAGAGCGACTGGGCTTTAGGGAACCCAATCGTCAAATCCTGGGTGTAGAGAATCATCCTCTACCACCCTTTTAGTTCGGACGTCACTGTAGAATCATTAGGTTGTTTTTCGAAACGGAAAGAAGTGAAAAATGAGCAACGCCTTCGCCGGAAATCCAAACACAGACCTTTGGAAATACGCGCCCAGCATGTTGGCCGGTACACTACGAAGGACTACTGAGAAGGTGGGAGAAATACGTTATAAAGTTTGTTGGTGTTATGATTTACTTCACTAGTTTGTTAATCAAAAATTTTACACAATCAAAGTTTTACACAATATGAAATCGATAATAAAACGAATTCCAAATTCCAAATTTGCGCTTCCAGATGCCCCTATTTTCAGTAGGATTACGTTATTCAAAATTAAATGGCTCTAGGTAGCGTTATTGTATCACACTGCGAGAAAAAAACATACATTTATGCCCATTCTTCATTATTTAATTTTTTTAATGTAACATAGGGCGATAATATTGGATGGCAACAGTTTAAAAAGTGAAACAACGCTTGTAGTGAATCGACGCAAAAAGCCAAAACGAAATTAATAGTCCTTCTGGGCAAATTGCAATTTTGGGTTAAAAATGACAAGTCCAGCGATTGTAGTAGCCACACGTGGACTCCCATGTTCAATTTAGTGCCTTTGATATGCAATATCCTTCAAATAACATTTAGTTGAGCTGAAATGTGCCATTCCTCCATTAGGTTGAAACCCTGGACCCACGTAGTGTCGATAGAGCTATGTGATCTGTGACATCGAGTCGCATATTGTTAGTCCTATAATCGATTCACATGTATTAAATTCGTATATCGATTCGTATAATCGATTCGTATATCGATTCGTATAATATTAGTCGTATAATCGATTTGTACATATTACTGAGTGTTATATTATTTACCTAGTCAATTAAGGTGATTGAACGGCTTGGAAGAACTCAAAGGGAAGATTTTCAGAATGACAGCTAACTAAACACGATTCATTTAAATACTATCCAAAAAGTAAATAGCAGCATCGAAGACAAGGTATTAAAAGTCGTACTATTCGACCCACAGATTTCTTCCGGTAGCACCACAGAAAGAAATTCGAACGTGCCACGTTCTTACGCTCATAGAACGCAACCAACAACATAATTCCCTATTCAAGAAATCCCACGCAGTAGAGTTGAAATGTGCACATCTCTGCCATGTTTGAATCACAGGTCACGTGATATCAAAGATGATATTCAACAATAAAGTCAGATACCCCACTGTGCAGACACACATGCACACAAAAAGTGGGGCGACATTTCTGTAATCTCTCGTTTTACTGGGCCGATTGATAAAATTTAACTTGCAATTTTCATGTCTCGAAAAAATGAGTTAGGATGTATATTAGATTAATACATAGCATTAATCTAACAATTTGTGAGAAACTTAGCTAGAAATTTAAAAATTTATCTTGGCACATTTTTAGTCCTAAGGGCATTAACCCAGAAGGGATACTGATTTCGTTTTGGCATTTAGCGTCGAAAACTGTAAAAGTCTGAATCATTTTTTCACATAGTTGCCATTAAATATTAGAGCCATGTATTATATTTAAGGAAACTAAATAATAAAGAATCAACATGAATGTATGCATCTTTCTCGCATTGTGTTGAAACAACGGTACCTAAAGCCATCCAGTTTTGAATAACGTCATCAGCCATACCATATGGGCATGTGGAAGCCCTAATTTGAATTTTAAATTTTTTTTATTATCGATTTCATATTTTGTAACACTTCAACGGATTTTTAATTAACGAACTCGACAATTTCAGAACGAGCAGTGGCAACACTGTACAAACAACAAAAAAAATTATCTCCAGTGTGCAAACTGGTGTATCCGAAATTCTAATGATATACTGTTTCTAAACATTTTGAGATATTGCTGTTAAATTGCATTTTATGTGCTAGAAGTGCGAAGAACATGTTATTGAATCAATAAAGTTACAAAAAGTTTAAAAAAACGCCCTTTGGAGCGTAATATAAAATCTGAAAGCTTTCCGATTTTTTCTTATTATATTGCTTCAATAAAAAAAGTGAAATTTGCATAAATAAATTAAAAATTGAGCTTAATTTTTGGAATATATATAGGAATAACCAAACCAGTCAACTAGAATTTGAGACATTAATAATTCGGATAACTTGGTCTTCCTTACGAATTTGAAATTTTAGAACTGTAAGTCCTAGATAAAATAATCACTATTAATTGCCTCGTAAGCAAGACGCGCATTTAGAAAATAATTACCAGTCACCCCTAATTAAATTCCCTCGGTCTGCATTTTAGTTTACATTTAAATAGAACATGTCGATTATAGTTTAGCCACTGGAATTTAGGCTATAATTATATTTAAAAAATTCTTTAAATTCAACGTGCCTGACACTCTTCCACACAGATTTCAACATGCCTGGTGGAAATTCTCCACGTATTTCGGTATTAACGTGATAATAATTAGTCCAAACGGGCTTTGTCCCTGGAAGACTATTGTTTTCTTTTTGCGAGTTTGCGTTGAATCACTATAAACGACGAATCACTTTTCAAACTGTTGCCACCAAATGTCAAATATATATATATATATATTTCCAATCTGTTAATCGGTTCAGTGAGCTCAGTTTCTTTACTCTTATATGTTTGTAAAATGTGCATTTTTTGCTTTAAAAATGATTGAATTGGGTAGTTCTTATTTTCTGGTTAAAGTTTTTATGCCTTTAGGTAACCTCCATGTTATAGTTGCAGAATTATTAACAATTTAAAAGTTGTTTAAGTGTGGCTAAGCCTAATTTATTTTTTACCAGAGCAGCCATATTTGTTTACATTTTGAAACTTAGCAAAATAGTGGATTTGTTGCTCATATAGAAAAGCTAAGCTTCGCATCAACAAAGATAACTTCTTCTTTTATTATTGCGAATTAAATCATGCTTAATCTATTCTGGAATTATCATTTATGTTATTAAATTATCTCATATATTGACATAGCATAGCGTGTATAACAAATTAAGTCAGTTTCTACTCCTTCAGTGTATTTTTGTCGAGTGAGACCAAAATTAAACTTTCCGTTTCGTGCACCGAAAAATCTGCCTTCTTGTCCGCCGGCCGAATGGCTTGTTTTTACGTAGAAACTCTAATTTTAATTGTAAAAAAATTAATTTTATAACTGTATTTGGTGTTTTATGTTTTTCTATAGACATGGACTCTCTTCCTCAGCACTCTGTAGTTATGGACAACTGGGCAATCCAGAACACTATCTAATCGATTGTCCACTTACTACTGAATTCCATATTCCTTTTCCACCAACGGATAGGACTGTTTTTAGTCGTTTTTTGATTAAGCAACGGCATCAAGTCAAAATGATAGTCCGTTTAATTGACAAACTGATGAATCTTGGACTTGATCTTTGTGCCTTATAATATCGACATATGATTCAACTTCTTAAACTGCTTGTATATATTATAACCCATCTACTTTTATGCTTTGAAGTGTTTGTAACCATTGTAATCTATTGTAATCCATCTGTTATAAGTCGCTGTGTATAGCAGCAGTCAAATATTTGTATATTCTCTCTCAGCATCTTTTTCTAAGTGCAACCAGGTAATATTGTCTATAACAGCTGTCCCTGTACCTATGGTACATTTAATACCAGGTGCTGTTTAGTATCTTTATATCTTGCATTTGCCTATTTACCGATGAATAATAATGTTATCTTTTCCATATGCACATTTATTATCAAGTGCTGTTAAATATCTGTATATATTGAATTTGCATATTTATCTGTTGCATATGTATTGTCCTAATAGTCTCTTTGTTGTCCATAGCAGCTATCAATGTACTTATGGTACATTTATTACCAGGTGCTGTTAAATATCTGAATATATTGAATTCGCATATTTATCTGTTGCATATGTCCCGTCCTAATAATCTCTTTGCTGTCCATAGCAGCTATCAATGTACTCATGGTACATTTATTACCAGGTGCTGTTAAATATCTGAATATATTAAATCTGCATATTTACCTATGAATAATAATGTTATTGTCTTTATTTTTATCTTTTGCCCATGTATTATCATACATATAATTGTCTGTATTCCCTCATAATGCACTATGATAATATCTACATTGAATGTATGTATTTTTCACTATATAATAGTATATAATATCTTGGCATATCTAGTTGTGCGTATTAATGATACATTGTTTGCCAGTTGCTATTAAACATCGGTATACCATATACTTGCATATTTGGCTATACATCATACTGTTACTGTCTTCATTTTATCAATTGCCCATGTAATATCATACATTTAATTCTCTGTATTCTCTGTGTAATAACACTGAATGTATTGGGGTCGCTAGAGATTTTCATTGTATAATATATCCAACCATTATCCGTTGTTTTAAATATATTCATTGTATTTATACCAACATTGAATGTATTTTGTGTTTTTACGGTATAATATATGTTCATAATTTGTGGCATACTTAAGTCTATATTTCATCCTTTACAAATGTATAGTAACACATTTAACTGTCTGCATCAATTTATTTGCTGCATAAGGATCACAGGTGTCATGACAATTTTAAATGTATATTTGTGTTACCAACACTGAATGCATTTTATATTTTTATTGTATAGTATTGTATAGTATCTACTGTATCGTATCGTATTGTGGTCTTGTTTAGTATTGTACAGTATCTTATATCAGTTGGCTTTATACAGGTTAAATATGTTAATTTTTATTCTTTTTAATCGTTTAATTAGCTTTTGTATTGTATTGTATTGTAGTATTGTGTAGTATTGTATGGTATCTTATATTAGTTATCTTTTATGCAGGTAACTGCATCAATTTATTTGCTGCATTAGGATCACCGGTGTCATGACAATTTTAAATGTATTTTTGTGTCACCAACACTGAATGTATTTTGTATTTTCATTGTATAGTATTCTATAGCATCTACTGTATCATACTGTATTGTGGTATTGTATAGTATTGTATAGTATCTTATATCAGTTGGCTTTTAGTACAGGTTAAATATGTTAATTTTTGTATTGTATTGTATTGTATTGTAATATTGTATAGTATTGTATGGTATCTTATATTCGTTAACTTTTATGCAGGCTAAATATGTTATTTTTATTCCTCATAATCGTATAATTAGCCTTATTGCATGTTTTTCCCACAATACCACGTGATCAATTGTATTGTACCGCTATTGCATTCTGTTACTAAGTGCGGTACTAGTCCTGTGCCATAATTGGTAGTAACCAATGTATCGACCTTTGTATATCTTAAACACACTTGCATGCTAAATATATTTTGTATAACATATTTCTTTTTCCTAACTATTGTTGTACTATAGGGATTGAATGCGTACCGAGATCAAATTATATTGTACGCTACCTACTTCTTCTGTATCACATCACTACCTGCGGTATTGTAACATGACTTTGTCATAGCGAATATCTAGTTTATTACACTGACTTTCAATATGTTGCTTTGTCAAATATATGTACTTGGCTATGCAATGTATCCCGATCCAGTTGTTAGTCTTCTGAATTAAGTCGAATTCTGAATGCTTTACGCATTTCCCATGTATCAGTACTTCCAGTCACACACTGATGG
Source organism: Stegodyphus dumicola (assembly GCF_044657685.1). NCBI lineage: Eukaryota > Metazoa > Arthropoda > Arachnida > Araneae > Eresidae > Stegodyphus > Stegodyphus dumicola. The sequence goes on along the minus strand of NC_140768.1, from coordinate 160,743,726 downwards.
CTATTGTATTCTTTTATTTTTATTTCTTTTGGTATATCCTCTGTGTATTGCTGTAATCATTTACATTCATTATGTCACTATGTTCTCTGTTTTTATGTTATATTGTCATTAAGTCTAATTCTACTGTCTATATTTTACTCGTTGTATATTATTGGGCTGCCCAACATCAGAATGTACTTTAGCTTATGTATATTCTATATTTGTGTGTATTACACCTTTGTAAAATTTTTGCTTATTGTCAAAACTCGCCCTTTTTGGGCCTGCACGCTTTTGTTATTTTATTTAATAAATGTGGGGCCTGGGCGGTTGTTGGGACTGTCTTTCGTGGGCATTTGGTCTGTTGGACTCCCCCCGGGTTGAATTTGGCTCTGGGTTTGGGAGCCCGGTGCGTGGCGTCTTGTGATTCCTCTTTAGGCTCTAGATATAGGTGGACGTGGTGCTATACCGATTAACCTTTTGGTAAAGGGACAGTGCCCACGTCCTCCGTTGCTTATCGCTTATAGATTTCAATTTTTAATACAGAAATTTTCAGTTTTTATGTATTTTTGCCTTGTTGCGAAGTAAGAACTGAATTAATTGAACGAGAGATCTATCTCTAATGAAATTCGAGGATATAAGTTTAAACGAAACGCTTGAAAAAATTCGTATAATTTAATATTTCGTACGAGGGAGTCATATGATGTACACATCAGATGGTTTTTGTTCTGAAGAACTGCAGATTATAATATGCCAAAACTGAAGGGATCCGACTTTCCCCGCAAAAAAAGTAATTAAATAAAAACTCGATGAATTTAGAATGTTATTTTATAAATTCCTTAACTCTTGGTATTTTAATAACATAATGAATCTTTCCGCATTTTTCTACAAAACACATACCTACGATTCCAAGCAGCTAAGTATGTAACAAAGCAAGGAACAAAAGAAGTTTCCAATAAAATTTAGTGGAATGACTAAATTTGTAATAAAAATATATTTACTAAATTTTGTAGTGAATTTAATAAAAGAGCATTCAATGATTTAATTACTTAACTAATTCGTTACTTTTCGACTTTTAACGAAGCCTTTAACAAAGTGTATTTAAAAACATTTAGACAATTTCATCTAGAAATCCTTCGGCAAATAGTATCGAAACCCTTTGGCAAAATTTATCTTAAAATATCCAGGGTTCTATTCAGATGTATATATAGGAAGCTCAGATAATGGTTACAGCCGAAAACATCGCAGCAAAAACATCGCGGACGAAAACGTTGCGGAGAAAACAACGCAAGGCGAAAACGAGGCGCTACAAACCATCGTAGGAGAAAACATCGCAGTTCTAAAACATCGTGGTACAAAACATCGTCGTCGAAAATTAAGCGGTTCAAAAATGTCGCAATTTAAAAACATCGTCGTCGAAAATATCGTGGTAAAAAATAAAGTATCTACAAATCATCGCAAACATGCTATTTTCAGGCTTTAATAACTGTAAATGGATATTCCCATAATGATTTGTGAGCGCAAGATGGAAAGATGGATAATTTTAATTTCATCTTTTTTATTAACTAATAAATTTTTGCTGAGAAAATAAGAAAGAAACTTAAGCATAGAAAATTAATGCAACTTATGGCACTTAATAAAATTTTAAAACGACATAGTTAACTAACAAAGGCCATTAATAAATCATTTTTATAAAGTTTTTACCGGTAATTTTTCATGAAAAGTATAATCTAAGAAAGATTAGAAAAAGGAAGGTAAGTAACTGCATGGCGTTAAATATGAGAAAATTGCTAAATTATGAGATTATATTCTTCACTTTTGTTTTAATCTAATACTCTAAATTTTTCATGAAAAGTATAATCTATAAGTTGCATTTAATTTTCTATGTTTAAGTTTCCTTCTTACTTTTTCAGCAAAAAATTATTAGTTAAAAAATATGTGAAAGTAAAAATTATCCTTCTTTACATCTTGCGCTCACAAATCATTATGGAAATATCCATTTAATTATTAAAACCTGAAAAAAGCATGTCTGCGATGTTATCGTCATGCGATGATTTGTAGATACTTTTTTTCTTTACCACGATATTTTCGACGACATGTTTTTAAACTGCGAAGTATTTCAACCGCTTTATTTTCGACATCGATGTTTTGTACCACGATGTTTAAGAACTGCGATGTTTTCTCTTTGCGATGTTTTCTCCTACGATGTTTTCTAGCACGACGTTTTCGCCTTGCGTTGCTTTCTCCGCGGCGTTTTCGTCTGCGATTTTTTTGCCGCGATGTTATCGGCGGACACCTCAGATGATATCTGATCAAATTTTAAAGAATCTTAGAGCAGGTATTCGCCACAAAAGAACAAAAATTCAATAAAGCACGAAAAAACTGATACAAAATGAAATAATTTAAGCTCTGTTAAAAAATTATTGCGTATTTAAAAGTTAATTTCACAATTTATGTTTGAAAGAAATATAATTCGTGTATTTCTCTGAAGTTTTTAAGACTCTCAAAAAACTCTTTACAATAAAATGTCTTATATGGAAGAGCATTCTACGAATCTGCGAGCTTCAGACAATCAAATAAAGTGTCTTTAAAACATATTTGTAAACTTAAACATCGCTACATATAATAAAAAAATCTGATGTGTACACCACATGACTTCCTTGTACGGAATATTAAATTATACGCATTTTTTCTTGCATTTCGTTTAAACTTATTGGATTGAATTAAACCTACTTCGCTGACAGCGCATAAACCACAATAGAATAAATGCATTCTTTAAAATTCACTCTATTTGTTTACCATAGCGACACTCTGGCGTAAGATTCATTTAACAGTATTATATTTCGTTCATATTATAATTCAGAATACACAAAATTTATATCATTTAAAGAATTATCTAATCGTTGCCACATGTTCTATTCAAATACTATAAAGCTAGAACGATGTATAAAAGAAATTAAGCAAACAAAACAAAAAAGAAACAGTTTTTCACAGACGATTGAGTATTTCTCATTCAATTAATTCAGTTATCACTTCGCGACAAAACAAAAATGCATAAAAACTTGAAATATCTGTATTAAAAACTATTAATTATTAAAAATTAAATTATTAAAATTAAATAAATCTTAAACACTTATTTCCTCCAAAAAATTCCAGAAAGGCTTAAGCATGATTTAATTCGCAGTAACAAATGAAGGCGTTATCTTTCTTGTTGCGAAGCTACGTTTCTCTAGATTGGCAACAAATCCACTACTCTGCTCTTTCAAATGTAAACAAGTAATGGCCGCCATCAAAAAAATTATTAGACTTAAACAACTTTAAAATTGTTGATAATTCTAAAAATATTGCATACAGATTTAGTAAAGGCATAAAAGCCTTAACCGGAAGATAAGAGCAACATAATTCAATCATTTTTAAAGCAAAAAATGTACAATTTACAAACATTTAAGAGTAAAGAAACTGAGATCACTGAGCCTGGTAACAGAGTGGATATATATATATATTTATATACGTTTGGCGCGGCTGACTGCAACCAAAATACGAGGTGCACATCTACATGTTATAGGAGTCCTATATACAAAATTTCAATGTTCTTGAGACTACTCGTTTTTGAGTTATGCGAGATACGTACATGCGTACGTACGTTCATACAGACGCCACGAAAAATTCTCTTCAAAATTTATTTTAAAGCAGTTTTATAATTTCTTTCGAGGAAAAGAGTCTTTTATTCTGTCGTTACCTACTGATATCACGCAAAAACTTCGTTAAATTGCATTCGAAAGCGGTCAAAATGGATATCTTCGTTGAAATATGCTACCTGAAACTTTTCGCGATTACAATACTTCCTTTTTACTTCGTACAAGGAAGTAAAAAGCAGTCTGTCTCTGTCTGTGTGTCTTTCGTTCATGCTGCGCGTAAGCTAATACACCCAGCGCTACGATAAGTAGGTGCATCTAGACAAGAGCCAGTGCACCTCGAAACGATTTTTTTCAAAATTCGAATAAGATTATTATTATTATTATTATTATTATTATTATTATTAATTTAACTTTTCGATTTTATCGCGGCATTTTGAATAGTCATTCTTTTAGAAATGTCGTTTTGGCAACAGTTTTTTATTCAATTGTATATTGGACTGCTGACTGTTGAATATTAGCATTGTTGCCACTTGCAAAAATGAGGGCGATAATTCTGTGCGATTTTTAAATTAAAATTTTCTCTTGGATACTGGACGTTTGTGGAGAGAAAGCAATGGGAAGTTGGTTAATTTATTTATTACGATAATTAATATTTGTATTAAATGATATTGCTTATTTCATTGTAATTTTGCTATATGTTATACATTTATTTACTTATTATTTTGTATGAAGTTGTTCTGTAGAGTGAATTTCTGCGCAGTTTCTAAATATAACGTTTGGTGTTCCCTTCAGGCATTTATTTGTCCGTCACATTTAAAAACCAGACATGCTGCTAGCATTTTAATAAAATAAGCCACACTCAAAACGTAGACATATTTCCATTAAAATCTGAAATTTGAGCAAATTATCTTTAAGAATTATCACCTAATTCATCAAGCTGGGAATTGTTCACATCTATAAAAAATGCAAAAGTGGTCAGGCTCCTATATGATAAAATGTCCTCCCCCCCCCTCCGCAAACGATGGGCACTATTTTTGTCTTTTTTCGACATTGTGGCCACTCCTGAGGCCGGGAGTGGTGGCCATTTTATCTTGGAGGCACTTAATAGGCGGCCATCGTTACCTCCTACGAAGGTATGGACAGTTACAACGATGATTTCTGCGGATTTCGAACACGGGTCTTTCGCTATCGTAGTCAGCGGCCCTAACCACTATACCATCTGGGCGGCATAGTAATATAGTAACTAGTTCAGATTGTAAAATTTAATATTTTTAATGAAATAATGGAATAGCTTGTGCATATAAAGTGAAATCTAAATGTTTATCCTTATAAAATACTTAACGAAGATAGTCCTTCAATTATTCAATGTAATTTATTAAAATTATATACCTTGGCTCTAGACAGACAGCTTATTTAGTACCAAATAGCCATTGCAGAATATTATCAGTATTCTCTATTTTAAAATCTTCTGTTCTTAAATCAAACTTTAATTTTCCTAGTTGCCTAAAGTAATTCGATTACCGAGGGGAAAAAAAGTAATTTTTCAAAAAGGGAAGTTCTTTTTCAGGGATTATTTATGATTTAAAGAAATTCCTTTTCTCAGACACGCAGATGAATTTTTTCTTCCTTACGGAAGTATAACAACTTGAAACTCTATTTTAAAGTAACTAATTGACTTCTCCAAACGATTTTGTTTCCAATTCCTAAAAGGAAAGAGGATAAGTTATGTTCTTTCAATTACTTTAGTATTCCCTTTTAAGAAATATCCTACGAAAAAATCTTCCACTTTTCCTTCCCAGTTTAAAATAATTTAATGTAGTAAAGCGTAAAAATAGGAACGAAATTAAATTAGCGAGCACTTATTGCCAAAATGGTTTAAATCTCCATTATTATCAATATTCTAATATTGTTTCGCCTTCTCAAAATAGTTATTCAAAGATGGTAACTTTTCTCTATTAAATAAAAGGATTTTATTCGGCAAAGGAAGCACATTTTATGATATTAATCAGGCAAGATTATTAAGCATCTGTGTAGTGTTACCTAAAAGTGCATTTTTAGAAAGATGTATACGAAATTAGATTAATTTTACTGGGAAAGTTAAATATGTAAATGTAGCTTCATCGAGCTTAAAACTTACGCATTTAATACGTTTGCAAAATTGTTTTGGAATATCTTCAAAATTTAATCACCATCAGACACGACTCCTGTTCTTAATCAAGCATGCGAGACAACCTTAGATTTAAAAACAGGTCAAAGCCAGTCTTAGTTTCGTACTGAGTTTAAACGACATGGTCCAGTGCATTTTCACAGACAATATTAAATGATCTCTCTTCGTCAAAAACAATTATTTTGTAAATAATATCCAGGTCAAGGGTTCGTATACGAAGGAGATATAGTTCTTTCTACTTCGAAAATACATTTATATTATCAATATTTCAATAATATTAACGTGTTGCGGCCTAAAAAACTTCACGGAAGGGAGGGACGCCTTCGTGGATAACTTTATAAGGGAAACTGCCTCGTATTAACACGTTACAAGTGGGGAAACCACGAAAACTCCAATGCAGAAAGATATTTAACGGAGTTCGAACCTTGCAACGAACTACCAGTGCTTAGGTAGTTTTACCGCTCGGCCGCTGTAAGCACTTTACAAATTAATAAAAAACAAATAAAATCTGAAGGCTTTCAGATTTTAAATTAAGTTCAAAGGGACGTTTTTTTAACGTTATGTGTGTTACCTTTATTTATTAAATATCATGTTTTACGTACTCAAACCAAAAATTCAGTTCAACAGCGATATCGCAAAATAATTTTAAAATGAGCCTATCTTTAGAATCTCCGATGCACAGTCAAATGCGCTGGAGATAATTTTTTCTCCCGTACAGTGTTGCCATTCCTCGCTTTGAAATCGTTGAGGTTGTTAATCAAAAATTCGTTGAAGTGTTACAAAATATGAAATAGATAATAAAATTTTAAACTCAAACAAGGGCTTCCACATGCCCATATTTTATGGAAGATTTCGTCATTCAAATTTCGATGGCTCTAGCTACCGTTGTTTTATCACAATGCGAGTAAAATACATACATTTAAGCAGATCCTTCATTACTTGATTTCTTTAATTATAATTTCGTTAATTACAGTAATAATTCTAATACTTGGTGGCCACAATTTGAAAAGTGATTCTCCGTTTATAGTTTTCAACGCAAAATGCCGAAACGAAATGTAAGTCCTTCAAGGAAAATTGCCCCTTTGGACCAAAAATGAGAAACAAATTTTTGAGATGAAGTCAATAAACACTTCTGTAAGTAGAATAAAAGATAATGTGTTAGAAATAAAATTTTATCTCAATCTCAATTTATTCTAAGTTTTAGATAATTATTATTGTTTCTTAAAAACAACACTACAGCGGCTGATAGCAGTTGAAAATCATCAGTCAATATTCTTGTTTGAAACCTCGTGATGCTCATATCAAGGAATGGCAATCACGTTCCAATTATCTTTAAAAGATGGTTTTAAATTTTCAGTAGAATAGCAATAAATGTCGCCCACCAGTACCAAGCTGTAAGGCCCTGAACACTGGTAGTTCGGCCCGAGGTTCGAATCCTTTAGAGCGGAACAAGTAAATAATAATAATAGCAATAATTTATCTATGATTAGTTTTCCTTTAGTTATGCCGGTGTCGAACAAATATTATTATATTTGTACAGTAAATAATAAAAAATTAATTTCGATATTTTCAACACTTGAAAGATACATTTATAAAATATAAATAATATGTTGTTAGGCTTTTTACAGATTGTATAGTGGCCCAGACAGTTACAGCCTCCCAGATGGTGTAGTAATTAGGGAAGCCTACTGCAGTACCAAAAGCCAGTGTTGGAAACCCAGAGAAGGCATGCATATTTGTAAATGTATAGTGACTTTGCGGCATTGGTGGCACTCTAAATGTATAGCGAGCCGAACCCTCTCCACAGGTTGATGGTAGAGGAAGAGAGGCGCGAGGCCCACGGATCTGTCCCCCCCCCCGAAGTCTTTCCCATCCAAATTAGGGAGGGATTGAGCGAAGTCGTATTGTCACTTGTATGGTGTTCCAGGCTCTTTCCAATGATAGGCGCAGTCTTACTGTCGTTGCCATGATGAATTTCCTCAGCCTGTTCTGATGTTATTGTAAGACAAGTGAGATAAGTCAGAACACAACATGGTTTTACATTATTTATTGAAGAAACTTTCGTCTTAACAATATAAAAGTGTTAGGAGTTCGTGAGGTGAAAGTTCTTGCATTACGTTTGTGAAAATATCCCCCGAAACAATTTGAAGCTGCTCACGAATATATGTCCCATAAATTAATCAACTTTGCTGTGACATAAATTATTATGATATGGAATTGAGAGAAGGTTTATGATATTATTGATTTAGTGAGCCATTAACCATTAGTTTTCATTACCATCAAATATTTTCATTACCATTGAAAATAAACGTGTGTGCCCAGAAAATCTGCAAACGAGGTTATTTAGTTCAAACTCTTACATAAATTTTATTCAAAGATATATGCTATACAAACGGAAATACCCGATACCAGTTAAGTTAGATTGAGAGATGCATCTAACAGCAGACAGAACGATACCGCTGTAATCCTTCTCTAATAACGATGCAAAAAATACGATTCAGAGTCATATATTTTTCAGTCTGATGCGATATGGAACCTACATAAAATTTTCAATAGAAAAATAAGCTAAATCTCTCAGTATGTCACCAACAATGGCACATAGTTTTTAATGATTTTCGTTTTTCTAATGGAATGGTCGTAAAAGCTCAAGTTCTGTCCAATATTCCACCTATATTCAATTTTAGTCGATTAAGTGTGCCAAAAATTGATCATAAGGGATCAGAAATCAGTAACGCGAACAAACAAACATACATTCTTCATTTATATGCATAGATTTGGTAGAACTTGTAAATTTTTTATTAACAAATTATACGATTTGAAAGCGAGCAGGAGTTACACTTTACGACATAAAGCAATTTTATCTCCAATGCGCGAGACTGTTACCACTCGGAAAAATGAGTGCGAAAATTAGAGCTTTCAGAGTTTTTAATTAATATTTCGGCTGATTAAAGACTTACGAAGATGGGAACAGTCGAAATGGCTTCGCACGAATGTTTGGAATCGAGAATAATGTATTTAAAGTTTGGCAATGCTATTTTTATTTCATCGTAAAACTTAGAAATTTTTTTAACAAACTCTAGAATTTGAAAGCGAGCAGTGGCAACAACTTTCGAAATAAAGCAGATTTTCATCTCCAACTTGTGAGACTGTTGCCATTCAGAATAATAAGCGAAAAATATCCTTTTTTGGAGTTTTTAATTAATATCTCTGATTTTATTAAATTCTTTTTGGGAAAAAAATAGAGGACGTCGACCTTTTTGAGGATGCAGAAAATAACTGTAGGAAGTTTGATGACGATAGCTATACTAGGGACTGAGTTATTAGTGAATAAACAGATTTTCTTTTTTATGTATATAGATAATTCAATATATTATTGATTATTTTACGTAATCATATTTTAATCGTGTTTTCTAAAATCAGATTTTACTACATGGCAGTTTATTAAAAGACCCTTTTTAAGAACGTATTGGTAAGTGAGTAATAAATAATTTTTCAGATTACCTTTAAACATATATCGTATATTCCTGCGTATAATGCGCACTTTTAATTTAAAAAAAAAAAAAATCAAAAATTACGGGTGTGCGTTACGTTATGTGCCGGATATCAAAATTATACTTTTAAAAATAAGGAACATAAGAAAGTATAGATATTAGATTTCCAAATGTACACTGCACAAAAAAAGGGGGGCACAGTTCTATATCTCTCGTTTTAGAGGGCCGTTTGGCGAAATTCCAATTGCATTTTTTTCATGTCTCGAGAGCGTGACTAGGATATGTATTAGACATATATACAGGATTGTTCTAATACAATTTTGACACTAAAATCGGACTTTTTCTGAAATGACATGCCATTTTCTTTTCCATTTTTCGACTCTGCGACTCAAATTATGTCTAAACATTAAATTTTGTAAATTTTGGCGCGAAATTTAGGGAGAAATTCAAAAATTCGTCTTAAGCACCAAAAATTCATCTTAAGCGTTTGCACCAAGAATAATTCACTTGGCGAACTTCTTAATTTATGGAAAGTATTTTACTTTCATTTTTTTCATTTGCAGACGAGTGGGAAAATGTCATCGTTCATACTTTCAAATAATTTTAACAAAGTTCGTAAACCGCATTCGGTATTATTATCGCTTATAACAAATATGCCAAATCTGAAAACGCACCAATACATAAATTCATGTATATCTTAGAAAATTTTGAATAAAAAACTTTTAATTTTTTGGAGGTGTGCCTAGAAATGCATCTACTTTAAGGTGATGTTAAAAATTTTATAGGTTATAATTCAATTTTTTTTTTTGAAAAATTTATAAAAATTTTTAAAATAGGAATTTTAAAACTAAATCATCAAATATGAGCGAATTTTATTTGGAATGAACCTAAATTTCGAAATGTGAAAGAAAGAACAAATAAATTTAATAAAAAAGAGATATTATCCAATATATACCAAATTCAACTAACATTGAGGAGCTAAAATTTTGAGAGCTGATTTTTTAAAAACCGCTCGTGCGATTTTTACAAGTTTTCGCAGTTTGGCATAATTTGAGTCATAAAATCGAAACATGGAAAAATATTGACATGTCATTTCAGAGAAAGTCCATTTTTGTGTTAAAATACCTATATTAGAACAATATATGTAAATCTAATATATATCCTAAGTAGCGCTTTCGAGACATGAAAAACGCAAGTTGAATTTCGTCAATCGGCCCAGTAGAACGGGAGATATAGAACTGCCTCCCACCTTTTTTTTTTATACCTAAATACATCTAATACCTAAATACTGTTTCTTTAAAAGAAATGACACAAGTTATGAACTTAAAAATTTTCATTGTCGGATAATTTTTTTAAATTGGTTCCTTTACGTAGAACATAAAAAATTAGTGTTTGTTACAGAGACAACTTCGGACTCCTTATTCTGCCAAGTCATTCAAGTGAGAAGTGCGTTCTTACCCGAATTTATGTCTGTCTTTTCTCAAACCCTAAGGTAACATTCTTGTTCACATCTGCACTGAATATCACCCATCACTTCTGCAGAATTATTTACTTCCTCAACCATCCTCCCCCATACACATTGTTCTGCTTATCTCTTTTCACTTTCGAGAAAGTCTGAGAAAGACCTTCGAATAAATACTTTAACAGACAAAAGCATCACACATGTGCCTAACAGGTTTCTTTTTAAAGAAAAAGGTGCTCGTTATACGGCGAATATACATAAGAGTTTAAAAATGTGGTTTGAAATGATAGGTGCGCGTTATAGTCCGGAATATATGGTAATCTATATATATAAAGAAGAATGTCTGTATGTGTGTTTGTTCACTTTAGTTATCGTCACAAAATTTGCTACAATACTTTTCTGTGTTCTGGAAAAGGTCGACCCCCACGTCTCCTCCCCCAAGCAAAGCTAAAATCGGTGATATTAATTAAAACTCTGAAAACGCGCCCTAATTTTTCCGAGTGGCAACAGTTTTCCTGGTTGGATATAAAAATCTGTTTTCTTTGGAGAAGTGTTGCCACTGCTCACTTTCAAATCGTAGAGTTTGTTAATAAAAATTTCAAAGTTCTACAATGAAATAAAAATAGCATTGCCAAACATTAAATACATTATTCCCGATTCCAAAAATCGACTATTTCCACCTTCGTACGACTTTAATCAGCCGGTATATTAACTAAAAACTCTGAAAACGCTCATTTTGGCAACAGTCTCGCGAGTTGGAGATAAAACTGCTTTATTTCGAAACGTGTTGCCCGCTTCCAATTCGAGTTTGTTAATAAAATGTTTATAAATGTTACAAAATCTATACATACAAAGAAGAATGTCTGTGTGTTCGCGTAATTGATTTCTGATCAATTATGTTCCATTTTTTCTGCCACATTTAATCGACTAAAATAGAATATAGGTGATATATTGAATGGAACTTGAGCTTTTACGACCATTGGATTAAAAAGGCGAAAATCATTCAAAACTGTGTGCCATTGTTGCGGATATAATGAGAGAGAATTAGTTTATATTTCTATGGATATTTTTATATGGGTTCCATATCGCATGAGATCGAAAACTGTATGACTATGAATCGTATTTTTTACATCGTTATTAAAGAAGGATTACAGCGGTATCGTTCTCTCTGTTGTTAGATGCAGTACTCTGAATCTAACTTAACTGGCATTGGTACACCCGCTAGTTATAATTAATAATAACGTTATAATTAAAAATACATAAAATACTCTTATTTCGCAAATATTTGCTCTTTGATTTCAGCTATTCTGCAATTTTTATGCTTCACAACTTAAGAAGATCAGAGCTAAACGAGCGGCAACTAGCTTACGTGTATAAATCACAGCAGCACAGACGTACACGACATTCAAAATGACTTATACCACATTTCAAACCCTAGATTTAGACTGAGAAAATCGATACTAATTTTTTTCTCGGCTATAAATAATTTATAGCCGAGAATAATTTATAGCTGCTGTAAATGATAGATTCATACGCAGTATAAGACATTTAAGTCTAAATGAAGCGAACTAATGATTTCTGGTCACACATTAGTTATTCATTTCAATTTATTAAGTAAGTTTTCGTGTTAGGAAATAGGGTCAGCTTTTCACAAATTATCTATCAGGTTAATTTACGTCGAAACACGGTTCCTAATTTTTAAGGCACGCGAAATATCGTATCCAATTTTATGCCGTTAAAGCCGAACGTGTTTAATGTTTTATACTTTTGTAAGGTTAATTAATTACTTATTAGTTATAGACTCTATTGTTTTCGTTTTGCGATTTTGCGTCGAATCACTCTGAATGTCCGTTACACTTTCCAAACTGTTGCCATGCAATATTATCGTCCTGTATTATATTTGAAGAAATTGAATGATGAAGAATTTGCATGAATGTATGGATGTTTCTCTCGCATTGTGATAAAACTATGGTATCTAGAGACATCCAATTTTGAATAACGTAATCTTCCACAGAATATGGAAATGTGAAAGGCCTAATTTGAATTAAATTTTTTTATTATCGATTTCAGATTTAGTAACACTTCAACGAATTTTTGATTAAAAAAAATAAACGATTTCAAAGTGAGTTATGGCAACACTGTACGAAAAATAAAACATTTTATGTCCACCGTGCGAGACTCTGTATCGGAAATTCTAAAGATATGCTCATTTAAAAATTATTTTTCGACATTGCTTTTGAACTGAATTTTATGGTTTAAGTGCGTTAGAACATAATATTCGATACATAAAGGTAACACATAAAATGTTAAATAAACGCCCCTTTGGGCTTAATATAAAATCTGAAAATAGATTTTTATTATTATTATTTCTAAATTTACTTTTAATAAATTAACAAATAAACTCAAGATCCTTATAAAAATACTGATGTATACAGAAATATATAGGCGAATAAATTTTAATAAATAATTTAGATTCAAATTTCATAATCGACACTTCAATAAAACGGGAATATTTTTAAACGAGGAGATTTACGATGTTTTTAGTAAATCCCTTGGGTATTCTATCTGCTTTGTAGTCTATAAATGTATTTCACATCTTATAGTGTCTGAAACTTTTTTTTACACGGTTGGCGAACAGGATATTATTGAAAAACTTGTCTAGTAGAAGGAAATGCAATTCTCAAAGGACTTTGTCCAAGATGTTGAGAGAAAATAAGCGGAAATCTTCTAAACACATAGAGGACTTTCATGTGAACTACGGTTATCAGGAGAAGCCTTTTCTTTATTTTTGGAATAAAATGTTCCGGAATTTATTTCTAAGGAAAAATTTCTTTTTATCTGTTGTTTAAAGAAATCCTCGGATGCAGAAGTAAAACCACAAAATATTTTACACACTCAGTGCACTGATGCATGTTAGATTTTACGATAACTTAAAGAAGTTTAAAAAATAAAATAAATAAAAACAAATTTGAAAGCTTTACATTACGCCCGAAAGGAACTTTTTTAACCGTTTTTGTGTTCCTTTTATTTATTAAATATCATGTTCTTTGTAATTAAACTATAAAATTCAGTTCAACAGCAATATCGCAAGTCTCGCGCGCTGGATATAAAAGTATTTTTTCTTTACAACGTTGCCACTGCTCCCTTTGAAATCCTTGAGTTTGCTAATCAAAAATTCGTTATATTTTACAAAATATGAAACGGATAATAAAACAAATGCCAAATTAGGGCTACCAGATGCCCATATTCGACGAAAGCTTACATTATTCAAAATTAGATGGCTCTAGGTACGGTTGTTTTATCACAATGCGAGAAACATACATACATTCATGCAGATTCTTCATTATTTAAATTCCCTAAATATAATACAGGGCAACATCATTGGGTGGCAACAATTTGAAAAGTGAAGCAACGTAAAAAGCGAATCAGTGCAATCAGCGTTCTTTCGGATTTTTTATTTAAATACATTTTTTCGTTTTTATCAATTGAACTTTACAATTTCACAACTTTTTTTATTACGGCCGGGTAATTAGAAAGCCTCAGTTATTTAAAGCTGCTTTCGTCTCTTATTAAAACGCATATGCACTCAAATATTATCTCATTCTTAATATACCTTAGCTAATTTAACAAGAAAGCAGATGAAAATGACTGAAAAATAATAATATATTTAAAGCAACTAAATAGGTGATTAATTACCTAAATTAGAGTTTATAATTAATGAGATGAGAACATTTTGAGCATCGTGAATATTGTTTAGTTAAGCTAAAAGGTATATTCAGCTTAATTAAAAATGGCTTGCTGTCAGATATTCTTTACTTCCATGCCTCTCGAATTAATTTATACTTTTCGTTGTCCTGCGTTGGCAACATGCTTTGGATTTGTCGTCGATATAATTCGGTCTAGAATGTAGATAACCTATAACTCTTCTAATACTTATTATAAAACTTAACTGTTTTATTCGATTATTACTAGATGTTTACATATGGATAATTTATAATTTTGTATTTACGATTTCGTTTGTATAAATTGAGAGCAGTTAAATTTATTAAAATTATTTCAAAGCGAAACTTCCCTTTCGATTTCGCCGCCATTTGAATATCGGAACATAAACAGATATATTTTTAAAACATCATTTTATAGCCTTTATAAAAACTGGTATATCGTTTTTTCTTTTTTTTTTTTTTCTTTTTTTTTTTTTTTAAATTCCTACTATCAGCTCGTACTATCCCTATATCTCGTTCAAATTTTCAATCGTTAATAAAATACTTTTTATTCATCCAGTCAAGTTCAAATACAGTTTTTTAAACTTTTAGTGGATGACACTTGATGTTAATACAGTTTTTACACGTATTAAATTTTTTAAAATTTTTTAAATTTTTTAAAAAATTTTCTTTGATGACCTAAGTAGGAACTGACTTTCTTTTTTTTAATTAATAAAATTTCTTTTTATTTAACTAATTAATTTTCAATCGTTAATAAAATACTTTTTATTCATCTACTCAAGTTCAAATACATTTTTTAAACTTGCAGTGGATGACACTTGATTTTAATACAGTGTTTGAGAGATTAAAATTTTTTTAATTAAAAAAATTTAAAAACTTTATTAATTTGTTTTTATTTTTTAAATTTTTCTTTGTTGACTTAAGTAGGACTTGACTTTAAAAAATGTATTTAATTAATTATTAATTAATTAATTTCAATCGTTAATAAAATACCTTTTATTCACCCACTCAATTTCAAATAATTTTTTAAACGTTTTAATTTTGTTAAAACTTAGTTTAAAAAAACCTAATTTCATGTGAATATAGTTTTCTTCGCAAATTATTTTTTTTTAAATTTTAATTTAAGAATTTGTATTTTGTATTTTTAAAGCTTTTCTTTGTTGACCTAAGTAGGAATTGACTTACATTTTTTTTATGTTATTTGTTTTAATTAGTTTTTTACAAAGCATTCGTAAACAAGAAATTATTTGATTAGTTATTTAAAACTTAGTTTTCAATTTTTAGATCGAAAACATATAAAATTTGACAACTAAGTGCAAAAATAAGCTTCAATTATGAATGTAAAACTCACTTTGATTTTTACCTCCGCTCCTATACACGCTAAACACATGTTCTTTAGGAAATGTTACATTAAATAAAATTTAAAAAATAATTTTCTTAAATTTTTATTTCGAAACTGTTGTTTACACACCTTAAAAAGATGTTAAAAACAATATTATTTTCATTTTTGCATGGCGAATAATTCTGCAATATACTTAAAATTTTATAGAAGGTGTAATATTAATAAAAAATTTGATGCGACCACCACAAGACTTCCTTGTACGGAATATTAAATAATATGTAATTTTTGGTGCATTTCATTTAAACTTATTCCCTCGAAATTCATTAAAGATATATTTCTCATTCAATTAATTCAGTTCTCACTTAGCGGCAAGGCAAAAATACATAAAATCTCAAAATATCTTCATTAACAATCGAAAAATATAGAAAAACTCAAAACACCAAATGCAGTTAAAACAATTAAAAAAACAATTTTTACAATTAAAATTACAGCTTCTACGCAAAAGTAAACAATTCCGGCGGTAGGCAAGAAGGCAGATTTTTCGGTGCACAAAAGTGAAAGTTTGCTTTTGGTCTTCCTCGGCAGAAAGACACTGGAGACGTAGAAACTGAATTTGTTGTGGACGCTATGCTGAATCAATATATGGGATAATTTTAATAACTTAAACTCGCAATTATAAAAGAAGACGTTACTTTCTTGTTGCGAAGCTTAGATTCTCTAGATTGGCAACAATTCCACTATTCTGCTAAATTTCAAATGTAAACAAATCTGGCTGCCATGGCAAAAAATAGGCTTAGCCGCACTTTAACAACTTTTAAACTGTCGATAATTCTACAAATATTGCATGCAGATTAACTAAAGGCATAAAAACCTTAACCAGAAGATAAGAACAACATAATCATTTTAAAGCAAAAAATGCGCAATTTACAAACATATAAAGAAACTGAGCTCACGGAACAGAGTAACAGAATGGATATATATATATATATATATGTATATTAAATATTTATATACTTTTGGTACGGTCGATTGCGGCCAAAATAGGAGGTGCACATCTACATGTTATAGCAGTCCTATATACAAAATTGTAACTCTCTGAGGCTATTCGTTTTTGAGTAATGCAAGATACATACCTACTTACAGACACCACGAAAAAATGTCTTCAGAATCCATTTTGAATCAGTTTTATATTTTTTGTGGAAAAAAAGGGTATTTTATTCTGCCCTTAAATACACATGTCACGTAAAACCATCGTTAAATTGCTTTCGATAGCGGTCAAAAAGGAAATTTTCTTTGAAATATTATTCCCGAATTTTTTCGCTATATTTCCTTTTACTTCGTACAAGGAAGTAAAAACAGAGGTCTTGCAGCCGAGTAACAGAGCGGTATATATATATATATACTTTTGGTGCTGCCAACTGCAACCTAAAAGGGAGGGAAGTGCACAACTACATGTTATAGGACTTACGAGAGATACATACACACATACTTAAAGACGTCACGAAAGAATCTTTTCGTGTTGTTATTTAGGAAAATGCCGTTGCTTTGATTTTGAAGTAATTTCCATAGCAATATTATAAATAGGAGAATGAATTTCATTTCTTTGTCTGGTTGGTATTCAATATATGGGGCGCAAGCTGCAAGTTCTTTGCTTCGATTCATTAGCACCGTAGAGCTGAAGGGGGGGGGACTGACTTAAACAAAACGCACGGGAAGAAGGAGGAGGTGAAAGGTCCTGAAGCAGCTTTTTTTCTTTCTTTCCCACTTTTTCTCTTGCCATATTCCTTTCTCCTTATACAAGGGTCAGGCAGTGCTGCCTTGTAAAGGAAAGTCCACATGTAAATGAGATTGCAAGAAGCGAACTTCTATTTAAGCCTAAATAAACTGTTTTTATTTTTACATAAATTATTTTTAATTGATACATTATTTTAACATAAAGGCATTTTACGAACTATTAAAAAAAAACTATTCAAGTCCCAAAAAGTAGCATAAGAAAATGGTGGATGTCGCAAAAATATAGCAAAATCGCAAATACTAAAAGTTTAGAATAGAAGAGAAAAACGCCAATGTGACAATCAAAATCACAGTAACAACCTTGTATTTAGCGTAAATATATTAAAACACTCAATTGATTTCGAGGGCAGCTAAGGGTTTTAGCTGCCCTCGAAATCGATCGATTGAGAAATACATACATCGATTGAGAAAGGTTGTTATTGCGATTTTGATTTACTAAACGTTTGTCGCACAAGTCGCAAATTTGCGAAAAATCGCACGATATGGCAACACTGTTCGAGAAACGAATAGGTTTGTGATAAATTGTTACAGTTATTTTCCCATAACCATTTCTCAACACAGCTTAAGAATCCTTTTGTTTTAATCTTTTATAGACATCGGTTGTTACCACAACCTGTTGTTGCCACCATCTCAATCCATAAACCACAAACAGGCATGTCAATCGATCTGCTGACGTCTCCATCCAAAGGCTGCAGCTCTCGATGCCTAATAAATGGATCAAATTCTAGTGATCTGGGCCAGCCAATCACAAATGGCCGAAGCTGCCATTACTCAATAACAAAAGAGAAAATCCGAACTACGGGTCCGGGAACATATCATTAATTGTGAGCGTAAAGTGACAGGATGCCAGACGCTCCTGATGCAACTCAAACACTACCTCACCCTCTCCGGGAACGGGAAGATTGCCAAAATCTCTTTGCCGGATATTGTGGGTCACGTTAAGGCCCTAAGGCGCCGCTAGTTCTATGTGCGAAATGAAAAGGGGATTTTGTTTGAGTGTAGGACAAGAGGCCAGAAGTGAACTTCAATAAATACTTGGCAGCAGCTTAAAGCATCTTGACGTTGCTTTAAAAGTGACGTGCCGTTAAGTATGCATTCTAGGTGGGTTATAAAAACGGCTGTTGATTATGTAAATCTAACGAGGCTGCATTAGAATAATGTGTATGTATACACCTGCCATTCATCTTGTTTAAGGGTGCAGCGATTACAAAATGGTAGTTCATGGGCGCTTCACATCAACTTACAACACATGGATTAAAATGTCGCCAAACATAAATATACATAATTCGAGCATAAAAACGAAAGAAATTTTCCTTTTCATTATTTAAAAATAATTATTTAAAAATAATCGAAGTTTCAGAGTGTATATACAATGCAGAGATTTTTAATGTTGTTACCTTTACTCATTAAATATCATGTTCTTCACACTTGAAGTAAATAAAGTTCAATTCAACAACAACATCGTAAAATAATTTCAAAACAGCATATTTTTATAATTTCCGATACACTCTCACGTGCTGGAGATAAAAATGCACCCCCCCTGTACATTATTGCCATTGCTCGCTTTGAAATCGTTTTCTTAATCAAAAACTCAAAAATGCTTTACAAAGTATGAAATAGATAATAAAATAAATTCCAAATTTGGGCTTCCAGATGCCCATATTCGAGTTGAGAAGTACGTTGTGCAAAGTTGGATGTCTCTGGGTACCGTTGTTTGTTGTTGCAAGAACAGCTTCTTCACGATTTTATTTCTTTAATACAGGGCTCTAATATTTGGTGCCTTCCCCCCCAACAATTTGAAAAGTGATTCGCCGTTTAGAGTGATCAACGCAAAATGCTAAAACGAAATTAATAGCCCTTGTGAGCAAATTGCCCCTTTGGGGCTAGAAAAAAGGAGAGGGGTGCTGCTAGTTTTCGAAGATTTTACAGTACTTCTTTCAGATATGACTAAGAAATTATGAGCATTTATGATAAAAACCTAGTATTCAGACTAAATGAAAAAAAAAGAGTGCCAACCAATGATGAAAACGTAAACAAGAAATGATTCAAACGCTGCTGATCAACAGTAAAACCTATTAATGTTATTAACTGAAAGAGAAATATTTTAGTACTTTCTGATTATTTGCTTTAACCGAGCGCACTGCACGTACCACGCTTGTTTCAGTACCTGTATATTTACACGCTTTATATTCTGCCGAACAATGCAAAATTCCATTCTTTATATTCTGCTTAACATGCTAAAAATGCAAAAACGGCCAAATACAGTTATATTTTTTTCGTAAAATATGCCGCATTTTAAAAAATGCTTCTTATTTTTATTACAGTTAAACATCGAATCACGAATTTAATTCGTCCCTGAATGTCGTTCCGCATCCAAAGTATTCGTAAACCGAAGCTATCTTCCACATAGGAATTAACGTTAAATGGATTAATCCATTCCTGGGACTTGGATGATAATACATATAAAATTTAGAATGGTACCTTATTCATGACTGAAAAACAATAGAAATCATTAAATAAAATTTAAAAAAAAATCTGATATGTTTCAGATTTTAAATTACGTCCAAAGGGGCGTTTTTTAACATTTTGTGTGTTACCTTTCTTTATTAAATATCATGTTCCTCGCACTTAAACCATAAGATCCAGTGCAACAGCAATATCGCAAAATAGTTTTAAAACGAGCATATCTTTAGAATTTCCGATACAGAGACTCACGCGCTGGAGATAAAAATGTTTTTTCTGCACAACGTTGCCATTGCTCGCTTTGAAATCCTTGAGTTTGTTAATCAAAAATTCGTCAAAGTTTTAAAAAATAGGAAATCGATCATAAAACAAATTTCAAATTTCAAATTTGGTCTTCCACATGCTCATATTCGTTGGAGGATTACGTTATTCAAAATTCGATGACTCTATGTACCGTTATTTTATGACAATGTGAGAAATATACATACATTTACGCAGATTTTCATTATTTAATTTCTTCAAATATAATGCAGGAGTCTAACATTTTATGGCAACAGTTTGAAAAGTGAACCGACATTTATCCGTCCGACTCAAAATGCCAAAACGAAACTAATAGTCCTTCGGGATTCAAATCCCTTTGGACTAATAAAGATAGGGAGAAATAATATTAAATTAAACATATTGTTGAGACATTAGGATTTATGGAAAAGCCGGAGAGATGGAAAATGAGCAACCGCTTTTGTCGAGAATCGAACCACGGACCTCTGGAATACGTGCCCAGCTTGCAGACCACCACACCACGAAAGTAAGCTAGGAAGGCGGGAGAAATACCTTATGGTTCTACTTAGACGTCCGACAGGACATGACTGTTTGCGAGACCACCTCTACAGAATTGGATTTCCCAAACTGTATATTTTATGCGACTCCAATCATTCTATGATATTTGAACGCTCAAATAATTGTGTTGCCCTTTCTCGAAATGAGGGCATTGTTAAAAAGCACTGCAGAGACACGAATTAATGCCTTAAACGCTAATGTTTGCCATTTGTAAAATAAATGAAATAAATCTACGGAAATTCGTCGCCACAAATGTATTCTCTGTGTCTCGCTTCTTTGTGCTATGTTGGCTTGACAGTAACATGAGACCGAGGTCCATGAATTTTATAGTGGCGGAGAAAAGGGTTGTCGTTGTCACTTTATGGCAGCGTTTCTTAAACGTTTTTCAGTCGCGACCCATTTTTATCACCGAGATTTTTTCCCAATCCCCAGGACCCCATAATATTTACAAAAATTGTGTGGGACCCCATAAGTATTGCGCAAATCCGACACATGCGTGAGTGAAACTGTAAATTTTTTAACTTGCACTGTAATATACTATTGCAGTTTTAGGTCATTAATTTATAATTTTAAGACATAGAACAATGAGAAAATTTTAAATAAGTAACAGACGAAATGACAGCGTCACGTGCAAAGCAAGGAAAATGAAGGTTTATATTATAAAAAGAATGCGTCGAAATGTTTTCGTTTTTTTCTTTGTCTGTGTTGTCTTATCTTTATCTATTTTCAGATACATAGTGTAAAAATATTTGGTAATTGTAAAATTATTATAATAATTTAAAGAAATATCAAAGGTGCTAAAATATTTAGCGACCCCCAGTTTAAGACACCCTGCTTTATGGGTAACAAAAACGACTCAAGAACAGTTTACAAGGCCTACGGATCTGAAAGTCTTTCTCCTCTCTTCCTCTAATAACAGTACAGGAATTTCTATTACACAGTATTTTAAACCATCTTCCGTTTAAAACTTTAAAGCAAATGCAATCAGCGCTTATTTCTGTCTTACCTTTTAGAATGTAAGTTAAATAACTATAAAAAACATTTTATTGTATCTACAGCATTATAAATGACATATTTTTCCATAGTATTGCTTCCAAATTTTATTTACAGGTATCAGTCAAATTACACATTAAAACTATTTATCTTTTCTGATAATACCGCAGATAAATCAAAGAATTTATTTACGATTTCGGGCAGCAAAGTGATTTTGTGATTCTCATCTTTATTGAATGCAGACAATATTTTACCGATAGCTATGAACAGTACCAAATATAAATAAACGCTGTTACGCATCATCGATTCGCAACATGATGACCTTGTGTTTGTTCATTCGTAACAAACAAGAATTTATCCCATTAACAATAACATTTGCTGGAAGTCTTAATAACACACAGTTTGCAAATTCATAATTGAATTTCCTTATATTTAAAGTTATTTTAAAAAATGTGATAAATAAATAAGGAATGCCCATTAGTTAAAATTTCGCGGCGGGGGGGAGAAAATCTGAAAGTTTTCCGGTTTTATATTAATCTCATAAGGGATTTTCTTTAACGTTTTGTGTGTTACTTTTATTTATTAAATATCATGTTCTTAGCACTTAAACCATAAAACTCAATTCAAGACCAATATCCCAAAATATTTAAAAGAGCATATCTTTAGAATTTCCGATACACAGTCTCATGCGCTGGAGATAAAAATGTTGTTTTTTTTTTTTTTTCCTGCTGTGCAATGTTGCCATGGCTCGCTTTGAAATCCTTGAGCTTGTTAATCAAAAAATCGTTAAGGATTTACAAAATATGAAATCGATAATAAAACAAATTCCAAATTTGGACTTCCGAATGCCAATATTCGGATGGAGACATACGTTATTTGAAACTCGATGGCTCTAGGTACAGTTGTTTTATCACAATGCGAGAAACACACATACATTCATGCAGATTCTTCATGATTTAATTTCCTTAAATATAATACAGGGCTCTGATATTTCGTGGTAACAATTTAAAATGTAATTCTCGTTTATAGTAAATCAATGCAAAATGCCAAAACGAAAATTATAGCTCTTCTGGGCAAATTACCCCTTTGGGCTAAAAACGTTAGCCTTAGAATTTCCCATACACAGTCTCGCGCGCTGAAGGTATATTTTTTTTCTTTTCTTTATACAACGTTGCCACTGCTCTATTTGAAGTCGCTGAGTTTGTTAATTAAAAATTCGTTTAAAGTTTTACAAAACATGAAATACATAATGAAACAAATTCCAAATTCGTGCCTTCAGATACGCATATTTGGGTGGAGGATTACGTTATTCAAGATTTGATGGCTCTAGATACCGTTGTTTTCTCACAATGCGAGAAACATACAAACATTCACGGAGATTCTTCACTATTCAATTTCTTTAAATACAACAGGGCACTTTAGTTCGGAGCACTTTTTTTCAAAAAGCAGTATAGGTATTTGAATATAGGGCGATAATATTTGGTGGCTACAATCTGAAAAGTGATACGCCGTTTTTACTGATTACTATGACAGGTGGAAAGTTTTCCATTTAAAAATGAAAGTTTTAAAAAAAAAATCTGAAAGGTTTCAGATTTTTAAATAACATCCAAAGGGGCGTTTTTTAACGTTTTGTGTGTTACCTTTATTTATTAAATACATGTTCTTTGCACTTAAATCATAAAACTCAGCTTAATAGCAATGTCGCGAAATAACTTTAAAATGAGCTTATCTTTAGAATTGTCGATACACAGTTCCGCTCGCTGGGGATAAAAAGGTTCCCCCCCCCACCTTTAGAGTGCTGCCATCGCTCGCTTTTGAATCGTTGAGTTTGTTACTCAAAAATTCGTTCAAAGTTTTACAAAATAAGAAATCGATCACAAACCTAATTCCAAATTTCAAATTTGGTCTTCCACATGCCCATATTCGTAGGAGGATTACGTCATTCAAAATTCGATGGCTCTCGGTACCGTTGTTTTATCACAATGCAAGAAACATGCCTACATTGATGCAGATTTTTTATTATTTAATTTCTTCAAATATAATGTAGGACTCTAACATTTGGTGGCAACAGTTTGAAAAGTGAAACGGACATTTATAGTGATTCAACGCAAAATCGCAAAACGAAAAAGTCCTTCAGGGACAAAACCCCTTTGAACTAAAAAAAAAATCTGAAAGTTTTCAGATTTTAAATTACTACCAAAGGGGTGTTTTTTTAACGTTTTGTGTTTCCTCTTAACGATTGCTCGTTTTAAAATCGTTGAGTTCGTCAATCAAAAATTTGTTACTTTTACCAAATATGAAATCGATAATAAAACAAATTCCAAATGTTAAATTTCGGCTTCCAGATGTCCATATTCGCAGTAGGATGACGTCATAGGGCTCTAGGTAGAGTTGTTTTATTGCATTGCGAAAATCATGACTACATTGATGCAGATTCTTCATCATTTAATTTCTTCAAATATAATACAGGGCGATAATATTGGGTGGCAACAGTTTGAAAAGTGAAACGGACATTCAGAGTGATTCGACAGAAAATCGCAAAATGAAAACAATTGTCCCTCAGGTACAAAGCCCCTTTGGACTAGTAAAAGTAAAATTTACCCGTTCGTACTATCCTTTCCGATTTGGAATTCCCGTTAGTAAAATAGACATTATATATATTAATTAATTTCTAGAGTCATTGTTTTTTTTTTATGCAGGAGACGTGAAAAATGTAGAGTTCCCTTACGAGGACTCAAGTCCTGGAGCTCTCGAATATGCGCTGAGTATTACTTTTAATCCAAGAAGCATGCGGATAGGAGGGAGGAAATACTTTTTATACTTCCCTTTTTAAAGGGCGGCTTGGTAATAGGGGACCCAATCCCCAAATCCTGGAGATGAATATATATCATTCACTACCTTTTAGTTCCAGCGTTACTACACATTCATTAGATTATTTTGACGCAGGATATTGTAAAAAATGTGTAATGCTCTCGACATGAGGACCTCTCGAATACGCGCCAAGTGTGCTGCTTTTGCACCAGGAAGACATGCACAAAGCAGCCATATTTGTTTGAATTTTTAACTTAAAAGAAAAATGAATTTAGTCACGTTTCCGCACTTTCAGTGTCTTTCTGCCGAGTGGGACCAAAAAAAAAAAAAAAACTTTCAATTTTGTGCATCGAAACATTTGTCTTCTTGCCCGCTGGCCAGTTATTGCGTAGAAACTCTAATTGTAATTGTAAAAATTGTTTTTAATTGTTTTAACTGCATTTTGTGTTTTGTGTTTTTAATGAAGATATTTTGAGGTTTTATATATTTTTGCCTTGCAGCGAACTGAGAATTGAATTAATTGAATGAGAAATCTATCTCTAATGAAATTCGAGGAAATAAGTTTAAATAAAATGCAGGAAAAAGTGCGCATAATTTAATATTCTGTACAAGGAAATCATGTGGCGACCACATCAGATTTTTTTCTAGCTATTGCTTACTTGTAATTATTAATCGATTAAATAATTATGGGATATTCTGCAAAATAACGATTAATCGAGTTTATAATATCAGCTTAACGTTTGTCATGCCGCATTTATGATCTTAATAAGACATAAATTTCAGTTTTCCACATTCTGTTATAGGAATTAATGAAAAAATGAAGCATTTTTTTTTCCTATAAAGATAAATTTACTTCATAAGAAAAAAAAAAAAAAAAAAAAAAAAAAAAATAGAAAGCTTATATA
Organism: Stegodyphus dumicola; assembly: GCF_044657685.1. Classification (NCBI taxonomy): domain Eukaryota; kingdom Metazoa; phylum Arthropoda; class Arachnida; order Araneae; family Eresidae; genus Stegodyphus; species Stegodyphus dumicola. Next base: position 160,718,125 of record NC_140768.1, on the reverse strand, counting down.
TTTTATAATACGCCCAAAGGCGCGTTTTTTCTTTTAACGTCTTGTGTGTTACCTTTATTTATTAAACATCATGTTTTCCGCACTTAAACCATAAATTCAATTCGAGAGTAATATCACAAAATATTTAAAAGAGAATATCTTTAGGATTTCGATACAGTCTTGTGCGCCAGAGATAAAAATGTTTCCCCACCTCGCCCTACAGTGTTGCCACCGCTCGCTTTGAAATAGTTGAGTTTCTTAATAAAAAAAAAAAAAACTCATAAATTCTTTACAAAATATGAAGCTGATAATAAATCAAATTCCAAATTTTTAGGCTTCCGGGGGGCTCATTTTCGGGTGGAGACGTACGTTATTCAAAATTGGATGGCTGTAGGTACTGTTGTTTTATTACAATGCGAGAAATATGCATACATTAATGCAGCTTCTTCATTATTTAGTTTCTTTAAATATAAGACAGGGTGATAAAATTTGGTGGTAACGATTTAAAATGTTATTCACCGTATAGTGAATCAACACAGAATGGCAAAATGAAATTAATAGCCTTTCTAGGCTAATGCCCTTTAGGCTAAAAGGTGTAAAATAATTTGAATCAAGCTATTTCTCTTCTATCCATAACATCGCCTTCTGAAATTTACAAAAATAGTGTCTTCTACACATTCCGCAGTCCCGGATTTACCGGGGGTCAAGCCGGGGTTCTTGCCCAGGGCGGCAACTTTTGAGGGCGGTAGATTCAAATATGACGCCGGATCGTTTTGGTAAAACGATGGCTCGCTAAAACAGCTCTCTAATTTTAGTACAATGTTAATAGTTTTAAGGCCAAGTTTAAAAACCTCTTTTAAGAAGATTTATAATTAAATACTAAGAACCCTTTTAAAGGAACATGAGTTAAAATAAAGTACAGCTGATTACAACTATAAATACAAGATCAGAAAGAGGCCAATAGAGGGAGTTCAGGCGTCACTGATAGAATCAAGTCTAACCCTGTCAGTAACACCTGGAGACCCTGTATGATTTGCTGTCTAGGCCGGGCGTATTCAAATAATAAATAGAACGATTGATAGAAGTCACTTGGTTCCCATAGCAACGTCTGCTGGGAAATGGAGAAGCATTGTAACTTTTTGTTAACTTGAAATAATTCAAATTAATATTCAACGAGTATATACAAGACACATATATTATGTCTTCAAGCTGAAGCAAGGCATTCAGATTTTTTTGCAGCCTGTTGGCAACTTACGCTCACCTTTGGTTTGACTCGGAACAGTGGAGCGCATGTTGGATTTTAAAGCTAGATTTATTATTTCTATGTTTTTTTTTTTTTTTTTTTTTTTTTTTTCAGGTCTCTTCTGCACTCTATTTTTAAAAAAAGATATGCTTGCTTTTAATAGCCCGCACTATATTTAGCGACACACGACCATTTATTTAGGACTGTTCAGTGTAATTATGTCAATTCTTAATTATTCTTATTAAGGCAATTCATGGTGAATTTCATTTAGATTAAAAGGAACCATCTGCGCTTTGAGGGGGAGAAAAGCGGAACACAGAAAACGAGCCAAAGATAAGGACAAGCAGGGAAAACAAATTTCAGCTAAGATTAAAAAATAACTTCACGGAAGAAGTAAACCGCAATTCCGATTGTGCTGAGATTCTAGAGGGAATTAAATTTCTTGCAATTTGCACGACCAAACATGACTGCATATATCATCCCCAAACAATCTACAAGTCGGCATTTGAAAGAATAAACTTCTTCAACGACATCAAACGAATAGCTGGAAGACATGGAACCATCATATAAAGATCTCTTCATTTAGATGGGAGCGGGCAGCAGAAAGACGAAAAACTAAAATTTTTTATTTGTTGGACGCATGCAATTGGCTGGTCATAAAAAAAATGAGCAGTCACCAACAATCTTTCTTAAGTAGTCAATCAGTATTATTAGTCGGTAAACATCCGGGAAAACGTAAACCTCAATCCCATTGAACGTCATGGCAGACATTTGACATGTTATACAGAACATTAGTAAATAACAAAAAGCGTAGATCTTCGTCGTTTACATATTCTAAAAACAAGAATGCAATTTTTTGTACACTCTGCAAGATTTATCAGAAACATGGTGCTGCCGTTACACCATACAGTAGAATTCATTAATTGGAAAAAAGTTTTAGCAAGATTAACTGAACGCGAAGCGTCTGGAATCCACAGAGGTGCATGATTAAGTGTAAAATTCGAGTACAACAAATGAAATCTTGCCAAGGCATCGATCACAGCACTGAGCGACTCATTCATACAGAGAAAAAAAATCTGATGTGTACACTACATGACTTCCTTGTACGGAATATTAAATTATACGCATTTTTTCTTGCATTTTATTTAAACTTATTAGATTGAATTAAACCTACTTCGCTGACAGCGCTTAAACCACGATAGAATAAACGCATTCTTTAAAATTTACTTACCATAGCGACACCCTGGCGCTAGATTCACTTAACAGTATTATATTTCGTTCATATTATAACTCAATAATATGAATTTTAAAGCAGTTTTATAATACTTTTGAAGGAAAAGAGTATTTTATTCTGTCCTTACGTACAGATATGACGCAAAAACATCGTTAAATTGCATTCGATAGCGGTCAAAATGGATATTTTCGTTGAAATATGCTGCCTGAAACTTTTCACGATTACAATACTTCCTTTTTACTTCGTACAAGGAAGTGAAAAGGGAAAAAAATTCTATATAGTCATGGATGCGGTACTATATCTTTCAACAATCTGTCGTTCTTTTCTTGGGTCTGATGAAATCCCAAGTAGCCTGTTCACAAAGTGTCCTCGACCTAGCGAAGGAAATTTTCTGAATTTAATCTCTCCGCTTGCGAAACATAATTCAACTCTTAAGTACAAGCACTTAACAAGTCAAAGCACCTAACAAAGAGAAAGGAATCATATTTTTCCCATATGTGTCTCATACAGAAAAAAATGAACCAGATGACTCTATACGTAAAAACGTGTGGTGATTGTGTGAGATAAAGGAAAATTGAATTGATTTCATAAAAATTGGTGGAAAGATAGTAGAATGTATTTCTGAACGCATTGTAGAAAATTAGTGTCTTAATTGACATTTGATGGTTTAGATATTGGACAATGTCGGTGTCAGTCTTACGACAACGGGTCTAATATGGCTGGTATTTCTAAAACAGTACAAGCTAGAATTACGGAAATGAATAAGCTGGATGAATATGTGCCGTGTTTGGCTCACTCCTCGTATTTTGTCAGTATGCATTCTGCTTCTTCGTGCCCGGAAGCAGTTAATCTGTTTGGAATTACTCAGAAAATACTTTGCTTTTTTTCGGATGCACTACTCGACAGTATATTATTAAAAAATGTACAAAATACAACTTAAAAGGACGAGATGGTCGGAAAGCTATGTGGCTGTGAAAGTCCTTCTAATGAATTTACCGTAAATATTCAAATATTTAAAAGAAAATTAAGATATTTCTCTTGATGCGGAATCAAAGCACGAGGTAGGACATCTGGTACATGCTGTAAAAAATTTGAATTTACTATCAAACCGAAAATTTTAGTTAATATTTTTTCAGAATTCAATGGAGTAAATATAGAAATTCAAAAAGAATTTCTCTTCCGCGTTCTGTGTAGTTAACGAAAGAACTGACCAAAACTTAAAGGAATTATAAAAAAAATGAGAGAAAAATCTTATGGTATATTGGATACAAGAGTCTAAAACAGTAGTCGAAAAAATTGCAGTTGAGTCTATTCTGACAAATAAAGAATTCAAAAGCACAAAAGGCAATCTGATGAACTGTTTGAGGACGAATCACGAACACTTCACCTGTTCAGATCGAAGTTTCAGCAAATTAAAACATATTAAAAAATATCTACGATCGTCGGTGAGCAAGAGCGTTTATTAAGTCTCGCGATTCTGGGAACCGAAAATCAAACCGCAGATCAAATTATTATGATTACATGCATTCATATGCAGAACAAAAGGCTTACAGTGTAAAATTTTAATTTTCGTTACTAATTTCATCATATTTTAATAGCGTTAAGGCAGGTAAGAACTTAAAATTACTTATGAAATAAGAAGTATGAAAAACAAGACAGGAAGCACGAATACTCTCAGTTATAGCCCATATTCTGTATAATCTTTTCAGAACACTTCCTTTCGGCGATAGCCCATATTTTGTATGCAATGTTTCCATTAGTGGCTGAGCAATAAAAGCCGGTGAGCACTAGTAGTTCGGTCCGAGGGTCAAGTACAGGTGAATGAGCTGGCTGTATGAATATTTCCGTGATTTTCCTCGTGTGTAACATAGCTACAAGCCGGTTTTCCTTACAAAGTTTTTTCCACGGAATATTCCTCCTTTTCCATGCAAAGCCTAATGGCGAAACACATAGTAAATAATCATACAAATATCCTCGGCAGTGGCCGAGCGATTAAGATCGCTGTATACTGGTAGTTCGACCTTGCCTGGGTTCAAACCCAGGCGAACGGGCTGGCTGCATGGTTTGGTTTCGTGGATTTCCTCGTGTGTAACGTGAATAGGAGCCAGTTTCCTTTAAAAAGTTCCTCCACGAAAGCACCTCTCATCTAAGCATGTAGCCCTCCTGTCTTTGCCATATTCATATAATCTAACCCAACCTAATTTAACCAGTAATGGAATAATACGGAATAGTGAAAAGTTTAGTGGTTGCCCGTTGTCCCTAGAACGGAAAACGAATGGTGGTGAGGACTGGAGGGTTAGAAGCATTCAGGATTAGAGTTAGGATTAGGCTTGAATCCGAAAGTAAACTCACCAGAAAGGCGATTCTCCTAGGGAGGGGACGAATTTCTAATTATGTAACTTCGTTACGTTTTTTTCCCTTTATAGCAAAAAAAAAGTAAGGGGAGGGGCACGTTAAGAATTTAGTATAGAATGTAGCTTAGGTTTTTACCTCATACCCTACCTATTTCTGTATTTATTAAAGAAATTAAAATCAGTTAGAGAAACTTAAAGGATGATCGGTGAGGGCGGCAGTTTTAGCTTTTGCCTCACATCAGAAAAATTAAAGATCCGGCGCTGCATTCCAGTTAAGAGTTAATTAGTTATTTTGTTGTCGACAGTTGGAAATGTCAAAAGTCCAGTATCTAACCATTGAATTGTTCGTGAACTTAGAACTTAGGAAGAAGAGTAAATGATGCTGATTACCTGCTGCGGATGTCTAGAATCATTAAAAATCTCATCGAGACAGACTAATTGCCTCGGAATTAATTTACACTTTTATTCACCTTCTTGGAGAAGCTATTTCCAGAACTCACAAAAGAAATTTTTTAATCCCCGTAGCAGCCTATTAAGCAAACGTTTAAAAGAAATCATTGTTACGTTTTTCAAAACTCTGGTACATTGTTATAAGATACTTAGGTAACTTTTCTAACTGTCATTAATTTAGATGAAAAGCTACATTAAATTGAATCTCAAAATAGACACAGGACAAATACTGATTTGATAATGTTGTAATATCTACTTCTTAATTTTCGAGTGCGACAGTTGAAGTAACTGCAGAAACCAGGTTTACGGTTGAATTATGTTGTTCTTAGTTCCTAGTTAAAGTTTTTATGCCTTTAGTTAATGTGCACGCAATATCTGTAGCATTATCAGCCATTTTAAAGTTCTTTAAATGCGGCTAAGCCTAATTTTTTACTATAGCAACCATATTTGTTTACAATTGAAACTTAGCAGAATAGTGAATTAAGTCAATTTCTGCACCTTCAGTGTCTTCTTCCTGAGTGGGACCAAAAGTAATCTTTCCGTTTTTTTGCACCGAAAAATCTGCCTTCATGCACGGTGCAGCTCGTTTTTGCCTAGAAACTAACTTGAATTGTACATTTTGTTTAACGGTTTTTAAATCCATTTGATGATTTATGTTTTTCTATATTTTCTAATTTTTAATAAAGGTATTTTCTAATTTTTAATAAAGGTAATAAAGGTACGCTAACTTACTAAGCCTCACACTGGGCGGTAACTCAAAATAACAAGAACTAAACTAAAAATTCGAAGATATTTAACAAGTAGTAGAAGTTCTCTACACGGCTCAGAAAACTCCTGTTAGTTAAAACCGCGTCGAAAACTAGTGGCAGCTGTTACGCCACTTTAACCAGCAAAATAAATGCAGAACCAGAAACTAACGCTACAAAGGTACAATGCTTACCCACATTCTCTAACTTACCCTTGTAGAACACAGTATTTAAACCTTTTCTCCTCATGATATAATTTGCATTCCTTCACGCTCGCTACCAAATTTAAATATTCTGGCATTGACAATTAGGGAAATGAAGGCTTATAGGAAAGAAGGCATAAACTTAACTGGCTATTCAAAATAAATATATATCTCTACAGGTTCACTATAAACGACATTTCGCTTTTCAAATTGTTGCCACCAAATATTAGAGCCCTATGCCTAAATGTTTGTATGTTTCTCGCATTGTGAAATAACGACGGTACCTAGAAACATCAAATTCTGAATAACGTAGTCATCCACTCGAATATAAGCATCTGGAAGCCAAAATTTCGAATTTATTTCATTATCGATTTCATAGTTTGAAAACTTAAACGAATTTTTTTATTTACAAACTCAACGATTTCAAAGCGAGCAGTGGCAACACTGTACGGAATTTTTTTTCCCCTCCTGCGCGCGAGACTATGTATCGGACATTTTAAGATATGCTCTTTATAAATATTTTGCTATATTCCTGTTGAATATAATTTTATGGTTAAAGTGCGAAGAACATGATATTTGATAAATAAAGACACAAAACATTAAAAAAAGCCCCTTTGGGCGTAATATAAAATCTGAAAACTTCCAAATTTCCCCTCCCTTCGAGCGGAGGGTACTATTTTGTCTCTTTTTCGACATTGACCACTCCTAAGGCCGGAAGTGATGGTCATTTTACCGTGGAGGTACCTAATAGGCGGCCATCGTTACATTCTATTAAGGAACGGACAGTTACAACCATGCGCGTTTAATGTATAACGGAAGGTATAAGATAAGCTAAAAAATTATCTAATTATCTATTTCAGTTAATGTTGCAGATTGCGTTGTTCCTTAATCTTCTAATTGGATCCGGCTTATTATTTTTTGCAGACTGTTAGAGCAATTTTATAAAAGTAAGCTTGAACTTTCAATTATGTCAAAAAGAATTTCCGATTCTGGAACTGCCAATGGATCTACAAAGAGAAAGCATGTTTCGATGTCCATCAAACAAAAAATAGAATTGCTGCAAAAAATGGATAAAGGCTTACATATCCTTTGTTTCTCTAACCATTCCGAAATCTGTTAATCAATTTCACGCTGCTCTGCGGGGGGGGCACGTCGCGGCGCGCAATCAACTGGAAGTTGATCTGTCAGCACTATCCTTATCTTCAGGACAGATGTTTTTATTTTATTCGGCTTATTATTCCTTATTAAATGTAGTATTTCATCTCGATGTAATCCGTCTTTGATGTGATTTAAATCAAATTGCTCGTCATTATAAATATCACGCATACACATCAAATAGTTTTCTGGTTGCAATTTTCTAATTCGACTATGCGTAATGTATGCTTTACGCATGCGAGCGTTGAAAGAAATGTTTAATAAAGTAAACAAATAAATATTAACCTTTTTTTTTGTAAATTTTGATACCCTTTAGATCATAATTGCTCTTTATTTCATAAATTACTTGTTAATATTTTTAATTTTATAATTTCTGCATGCCGTCTTACCAGATTTAAACTGATGATCTATAATCCGGAAAAACCGATAATCCGGAACCGCCGAAGTCTAATATTTTTTTATGAAATAATGGAATTGCTTATGCATATAAAGTGAAATTTATCTTCACATCAAGTTTATCCTCATAAAATACTGTTACGGATTTCGTGATTTCGTTAGCTATTTTTAGTAGAATTGTAATTACAATTGTAAACGTAAATCAGCAATAAATGCAGAGATAGAAGATCACGCTACAGAGGTGACGACGAATGCCCAAAGCCCTCTAACTTTTCCTCTAAAACTCGATATTTAAACTTTTTCTCCTCTAGGTAGAATTTGCATTCCTTCATGCGCGCTAACAAATTTAAATATTCTGGCATTGACAATGAGGGGAATGAAGGCTTATAGGAAAGAATAACATATTAAATTGAATTGGTTATTTAAAATGAATATAAATCCTTACAAGCTCATTTAAAAGAACTACGGTAACAATCAAACCTCTTCTAACTTCAAAAATTATCTAGATAAAGCATAAAATTAATACATCCTACGTTCATTATATTTTAAGTTGTCATCTAAAATAATATCATATCTACCAACAACAGTATTTTAAAGGAATTGGGAACTTTTAATATACTAGCAGCTTTCTCGCCCAACCCTCACATTGATATACTTAATAAGTGTATTTATAAAAATATCAGGACATAGAACACAGTTGAATAGTAAACATGCAAAATCACGGGTACACTAAGCATGTTGCCAAACTAAACACCAAAAGTTTCCAACCGCAGCGAATTTTTTGAACATTTTAATCTTTCCATTCAAATCATGGCACATGCAACTGCTCCATCCAAAGACGAGGCGAGCAAAACTGGCTAAAAAAGTTTATTTTAAAAATGTACAGTTTATTTTTCTTTGATTTTTGGACACGTTAAACTTTCATCCTTGCGACTGCTTTTACAAAAAGAATTCTGGAAAAATGATAATATTTTGTTCTTTAAAAAAAATTTTAAATGAAGCTTCCAAGAGTACACTTCTCACATCTCACATCTTTGAATTGTGATTTGGGCAACAATTTTCCTTACTTATTGTTGTTGATAGATTTTTGATGAAATCGCATCATTTTGAATAGTTTCATTCTTTTAGAAATATGGTTTTGTCAACAATTTTTCATCGTATTTTTATGTCAATATTTTTAAGAGATTGGCATATTTCATTGTCATTTTTTTATATATATAGTACATTTTTACGATTTTTTTTTTTTTTTTTTTTTTTTTTTTTTTGATAAAGTTGTTCTGCAGAGTAAAATTCTTTTTGTTTTTTTGAGTTTCTTTCATGTTATTTTTTGCTTATTTCTCTGTTTGTAAGATATTGAAATTTTTGCATGATTTTTTTTCTTCAACGGAAAGTTGGTTAATTTTTTTATATGTAATATATTTTTTAAAAAAATTGTGGTTTTTATTTTTCGGAAGTTTTCTGCAGAGTAAAATTGTGCGCAGTTTTTAAATTTAACGTTTGTTAATCCGTTCAGGCACTTTTACGGTACATTTAAAAGCCAGACGAAGGCTGGCAGCGTAGCTGCTAGTATTTAATAAATAAAGGTAACACACAGACCGATAAAAAGAAGTCCGTTTGGACGTAATATAAAATATGAAATCTTTCATACTTTTTAAAAAAAATTAAATCATCAGTCGAGAAAGGTATCTAACAAGTACTGAAGTTATTGTACTGTATAACTTATTCTTTATTCAATCTCGTAGAACAAGTAAACCAATTTTATGTCAAGCGAGCTAGTTCCGAAATACGCTAAATATTCTCATACCGCTTTCATCATTAATTTATTACCTTTAGCTCGTTTGCCGTAAGGGGAGAACAGCTTGCTATTAAGCGCAACTTAGCAATTAACTATTTAGTGCCATCTTCCCATACCAATAAATTACTCTTTGGAAACATTCTCAGCATTTATGAAAGCAAAGATTTCCAAAATGCATTCGAAACAGCTCATTCCAAACGATTTATGATATACTCTCTTATTTAATATTTTCTGCAAGAATATTTTAACGGAATGCTACCTGCAAGAGGTAGCAAACAATGGGGTGTCTATGGATGTTATGAAATTTCAAATAAGATAAATGGTGGAATGGAAATTAGTTAAGTTATGAAATTTTAAAATATTTTCCGGTGGAGTCAAAGTTTCCTTCGATTAAAGGAATTACAATTACCTATTAATGATTACTGTGTCTCCTTGAAGGCATCAATCATCATATTACTTTCCAAACAAAGAATGATTTAGTAAAATAGTACGCATGAGAATGGTTTTTAATGGAAATGCTTACGGAGCTTTAAACAGGCATGGAAATGCTTATGGTTTTTTAATACTTATGGAGCTTTAACCTTTTGCCTTCCTCTCCTATCCGCGAAAATCCCCCCCCCAGCGGCCGCCCGTTTTTCGTAGTGTGTAATGTTGTTTTCTTTGTACATTATAACTTTCCATACATGACTTTCGTAGTGGATAAATGTCGATCAATATTAAGTAAAAGTATACGAAAATAAAGCATAATGGAAAAATAATAATATCTCTATTTATTTCTAACAGCAGGATAATTTGATAACATCTGATCCAGGCGGTCCACTCCTCCCATTTTGGTGATGTAATCTTTTACAATTATTGGTTTTTTTACAGTTCTTTTCCGTGCTCTAACATCAATCATCGAGTTATTATGGACAGTACTCATCAAACATATATCCTTCTTGTCTTTCCAATTCCCAACTTCATTTTTTCTCTTTTTCTGCTGAGTAGACGTTGAAGCCATCTCTCACTGTCTTGCATCTTATATAAAAGGGCGCGAATATTCATAAAATCCGGGGTAAATTCAATTAGAAATAGAATATCTGATTAGTGCTACCCTCTAGGAAGTATTAGAACAAACCAAAATAAAAACTCAAACAAGTAAACATTTAGAAAGCGTTTTAAACGTTTAAAAGTCTTAAAATGTAGAAGAACGCCTGAAGCGCGTACGGCTGCCCTGCGGAAGTTCCACTTGAACGCGCTAGACGCGTTACGGACGACGAAAAGGTTAAACTTTAACAACTTTGAATACTCAATCCAACCAGTATCGTAGTTAGCGTCGCTGGCTGTGTCGAAGGGGCCGGGTTCGAAACCGGCAGAAGGCTTGGATGTTTGTAAATGTATAGTGTCCACGAGGCATGGGGGCACTTTAAGTATGCGGCGATCCGAATGTCTTCTCGAGAGGTTGGTAATTAGAAAAGAAGGAGTGGGAGTTCCTTGGACCCGTCTCTCCCGGGGTGCTCTCCATCAAAATTGGAGGCGAAACTGAGCTAAATCGCTCTTTCACCTGTAAGAGATGAAGAATAAGTAATGCCCTCCGCGGGACTCGAACCTCAGACCTACGCGAGGAGCGCGCTGACAAATACACCATGAAGGCATGCTGAAAAGGCGGGACAATTACCTTATATACTCACCCATTTAAAGGGCGACTGGGGACCCAATCGACAAATCCTGGTGTTGGAGAATCATCATCCACCACATTTTTTAGTTCGGGCGCTACTGTAGAGACATTAGGTATTTCTGATGCAGGAAATTGCAGAAATGTGCAATGTACTCGCGGTGACACGAACTAGTGAACTCTCGAATACGCGGCGAGTGTGCTCACCACTACACCACGAAGCCGTGCTAAGAAGGGGGAGAAAAACTTTAGAATGCTCAAGGCTGTTGCCAACGACAGACACATCTCGCGCTTCTTGCCTCGAATTTCGTGGAATTCTTGGGAATTTCGTGGGCTTTTACTGACTATAGGTAAGAGAAGTGTGCAATAGTCAACAAGAACGACTTTGGTTGCAATCACTGCTAGAATTGTTTGAGTTTGGTTAAGTTAAGCCTTTCCGGCACGCTACCTTTTAAAGTCAGAGTTTTGATAAAAAAAAGGGGGGTAGGCAGTCTAATTAGGCCTAGAGGAGTACACAAGTAAAATCTTGTGAAGATAGCACTTATCGTTTTAATTCTGTGGGTGTGCCCAAAGAGAGCACACCGATTGAATAGAGCTTCGAATAGAGTGCCGAAACGAGCAATGTTGTCAATGAACTGACCGACGAGATGCGGAGAAACAAAGAATACAAAGACTCTCAGTTGTCCTAGATGATCGGTGAGCTCAATCTGTGCACACCTAGGGTTCGCCGTTTGATTTTAGGCAAGATTTCGAGGTTAAAAATTTTAAACTAATATAGAATAAGGGAGATTAGCATACAGACAAAAAAATAACATAGAAATTTCTTTCCAAACAATTCCTTTTTTACCCTAAAAAAATCTGGAAGATTTCTTTGAAAAATGAGGGTCTTAAAAAAACTAAACATGGCTAAAATATACGGACTGGTTTGTGTTGAGCTGCCATCTACTATAAATAAAGAAGGTTCAGAGTAACCTATAAATCCTTTTTCATTCAATTTTTCTCTGCGTACAGAAGGAAATTTTTAAGTGTGTCCAGACCGGACACACTGTGCCGCGAAGGTTTAATTACGGGAAAGCACTCAAAGGCTATTTGCCTAAGGGGAGGAAAGTCTTCGTGGAAGACGTTTTAAAGGAAACTGGCTTGTACACAGGTTGCACTTTGGGACAGCCAAGGAAACGCCCATGGAACCCGTTCAATGGATTCCAACCTCGGACCGAACTACCAGTGTTCAGTGTCTTTACCGCTCGTCTGCTGGTGGACCCACACCTACGATGTGCATCCTATATACTGAATGATAGAAATATATCCAAAAGCTTTATTTATCTAGGTATATTTGGATTACGAGAACGGTTTTTTAAATGACTTCTTTTGATACTTGTCCAACACTCTGAAAAAGAACGCCATTTACACTAGATTTATACGGTGGTCATTGCTTTTGCTTCTCTCTTTAATTGAGGATCGTCCTTTATATACGTGCAAAACGAATAAATGACATAAATATTACTCACGTATTTAACGCGCAGCTTTGTTGTTGGATATACCTACTTCACAGACCCAAAAGCGAACGCACACAATTGCCATCGATGTCGGAAATCTTCAGAAACAACTTTGGGCCTGTTTTTATCCAGCTCGAAACAGAAACTGGCAAATTTTCCACATTTTATAGTGGATGCGGCTAAGAACTCGCTTTTATCTAAACAAATAGAAATGGTTAGACAGTACTAATTTCTAAGCACCCGTCCACCTCCTCACAATGACTTGAAGAAATATTTTTGAGGAACGGAATAGAAAATTTCCGCTTTTTTGCAAAGACCTATTTGTTATACTTTGTTGCATATTTGGAACATTAAAACATAACCAATATATAGATTTCTGTACAGCACAGATTAATAATCTTAAAAATACGAAATTTATTGGCCTTTACCCTTTCGGCGGCGCAGTGTTATGATTTTTTAAAAGTTATGAAAAAGTAAGCATAGACAACATAAATGAGTTTAAATTTTTTTTCGTCCCCCTTTATGGAGAGGGGACTGGATTCGCCTTGAAACCACCGCCCGTCTAGAGCATTTAAGATTAAACATTTGCTTATTTGTCTTTACTTTGCTGGAAAGTATCTGAACGAAACCCAGTTTGCAGATTATACTTGTAAATTACTCAACAACTAATGAAGTAAGTAATATTTGCATAAACACGCATTTTTAATTATAAATAAAAAATTTAAAACAGGTTATGTTATTTAATAACGGCAAAGCCTCGAGGGCTATCTGCCTAAGGGAAGGGATGCCTTCGTGGGGGACTTTCTAAGGAAAACTGGCTCGTATACACGTTACACATGAGGAAAACGACGAAAATACCCATGCAGCCAGCCCGTTCGCGAGATTCGAACCTTGGACAGAACTACCAGTGTTCAGCGACTTTACCACTCGGCCGCTGGTGGGCAAATTTAAAACAGGAAACAAAAATATAAGAACAATTAAAAATTTTATACTGAAAATTTAAATATTGTGGAACAATTAAAAATTTTCCGGTTTTTTTTTTTTTTTTTAAATAGCTCAAAAAGAATAGTAATAAGACAACCTGTTTTTGAATGACTCGAATCAATTAATGGATGCCCAGAATGGTTTGGTGTTGCCATCTGTTGTCAGCTTTAACAAGTAATTTAATTTTAGCAGCGTTTTTGAGAAAATGAAACCAAATTTTTTAAATTAAAAAAAAAAAAAAATGTTGAAAATTCGGCTTCAAGGAGAACCCACCGCCCCTGAAAGGCCTTTATGAGGCCATGATGCGAGCATTTTTTGCAGAACACGCTGTTCTGCGTTAGTGTGAGATATAGCCGTGCTCTTTATCTCCAACTTTGTTATTGATACTGAAAACAAATGCAAAAAGTTGAAAATGTCATTAATGGAACGCCACAACGATATTCTTTAAAATGTCACGAACTTCCTATTCCTATTTTGGACATCTTGATTACTTGACTGTAACACTGCACGACGAGATTTTACGGGCTTTATTTGCAATACATCATAAGCTTACATTCGAAAGCATATTCTTACGAAATGACCAGCTACGGTAAGATAGCTTCCCTGCAAAAAATGGTAGGGTTGCCAGAAAGACGCAAGAAAAGGCAGGGTTGCCAATTTTGGCGCATAATCGGCCATTTGGCGACAAAATTTCCGATATGCCACAGACGGAGCGAAACATTCTAGAAAGAATTCTTACCGGTTTTCCTCAGAATATTCTCAGAGGCAGGTCAAAAGGTATATAAATCCTGCCTGTACGTGTAATAGAAGTTTATCGTGAAGAGCATCTTGAGTGTGTTGAGTTCAGAGTTTAGCTCGAGAGCGAACAACCGAGTTGGGAGCTCTACCTTAGTGCTTTGCCATAAGGCTTCACCGTTATAGCCTGAAGGCTGTGTTGCTGAATTACTCAGCTTGTTTGTTGTAGTTTTTCGACGAATGTAACTCGAAATTGTCCTGTGAAATACTGACGAATAAATTGTGTTTTCATTCTTTATCATGTGTTGTCATCAATCGCTCCAAATCCAAAATCCGGTGAACACAGCAATATCATGCTTCTATGCATATAAAGAAGAATCTATGTTCGTCTGCGTGCTTGTTTGCCAATAACTCAGTCACTGCTACAGCTATCGTTACCAAACTTTCTACAATTCTTTCTGGGTCTTGGGAAAGGTCGACATCCAATTTTTTCGAAATCAAAATAGCTAAAATCAGAGATATTAAAAATTTGCTTTATTTCGAGAACTGTTGCCACTGGTCGCTTTCAAATTGTAGAGTTTGTTAATAACAAATTTCGAAGTTTTACAACGAAATAAAAATAGCATTGCCAAACATTAAATACATTATTCCCGATGCAAAAAACTTGTGGGAAGCCATTTCGACCGTTCCCATCTTCGTACGACTTTAATCAGCTGAAATATTAATTAGAAACCTCGGAAACACTCATTTTTGCCCTCATTTTTCGAGTTGCAACAGCCTCGGGCATTGGAGATAAAAATGCTTCATAGAGTCTCTTAATAAAAAATTGTCAGTTTCACGAAATCATAAAGGAGGAATATGTGCTTGTTTTTTCGATCTCTGATCAAATTATGACCCATTTTTCGCCACATTTAATCGACTCAAATTGAATATAAGTAAAATATTGGAAGGAACTTCAGCTTTTACGACCATTCGATTAGAAAGACGAAAATCATTACAAACTCCGTGCCATTGTTGCTTATATAATGCGAAAAGTATGACTCTGAATGGTATTTTTTGCATCGTTATTAGAGAAGGATTACAGCAGTATCGTTTCATCTGTTGTTAGATTCATTACTCTCAATCTAACTTAACTGCTATCGGGTACTTCCGCTAGTTGCAAAGAAAGTACATAAATCTTTAATACCAACGTCATTATCGGTCAAAAATCAAAACTAAATAGTGACATAAAGACATTTATCTTTCGGTGATTATGTCTATCCTAATGCATGCGAACCAATTTAAGCAGTCATAGCTCATATAAAGGAAACACCTCAGAACAGAACTCTGCGGTTAATGTTGAATGATTCGCGGTTTACAAGAAATGCTCTGCGGATTGTTCGAAAATTC
This sequence comes from Stegodyphus dumicola, assembly GCF_044657685.1. Taxonomy (NCBI): domain Eukaryota; kingdom Metazoa; phylum Arthropoda; class Arachnida; order Araneae; family Eresidae; genus Stegodyphus; species Stegodyphus dumicola. The sequence goes on along the minus strand of NC_140768.1, from coordinate 160,702,312 downwards.
TGTAATTTACCAGATGCTTCAGCGTGCATTTAACTGACAATGACATGCTGTATATTTCTAGAACCTTTCTCTAGAATTTGTATGCATCACAAAAGCTAGACCTGCGCTCATTAATATTTATGAAATTCATTAATATTTATTTTTACTGTAAGGAAAGATTGTAACGGATTTCAGCTCTAAATGAATATGTCTAGTACACTCACCTTATATTTTGAATATTTTCTCAAGGACTAAGAATGACATTGGGCGTTTCCGAAACGTTTTAAAATTATTGATTTCATTTGATCGGGAGTAATCTCGAAAGTAACAAACAAATAAAAAAAAACTGAAAGGTTTCAGATTTTAATTACGTCCAAAGGAGCGTTTTTTTAACGTTTTGAGTGTTACCTTTATTGACTAAATATCACGTTCTTTGCACTTAAACCATAAAATTCAGTTCAACAGCAATATCGCAAAATAATTTTAAATTGAGCATATCTTTTAAATTTCCGATACACAGTCTCGCGCCCTGGAGTTAAAAATGTTTTTCTGTGCGACATTGCCATTGCTTGCTTTGAAATCCTGAGTTTGTTAATAAAAAATTTGTTAAAAGTTTTACAAAATATGAAATCGATTATAAAACAAATTCCAAATTTGAAATTTGGGATTTTACGTGACCATATTCGTAGGAGGATTACGTCATTCAAAATTCGATGGCTCTAGGTACCGTTGTTTTATCACAATGCGAGAAATATGCATACATTTATGTAGATTTTTCATTATTTAATTTCTTCAAATATAATATAGGACTCTAACCTTCGGTGGCAACAGTTTGAAAAGTGAAATGTTCATTTATAGTGAGCAAAATCGCAAAACGAAAACAACAGTCCTTGAAGCCCCTTTGGGCTAAAAGTCTGAAAGGTATCAGATTTTAAATTACATCCAAAGGGACTTCTTTTTAACGTCTCGTATAATACCTTTATTTATTAAATATCATATTCTTTGCACTTAAACCATAAAAGTTCAGTTCGACAACAATGTCGCAATATAATTTTAAAATGAGCGTATCTTTAGAATTTCCGATACACAGTTCCGCGCGCTGGAAATAAAAATTTCCCCCTCCCACCGTAGAGAGCTCGCTTTTAAATCGTCGAGTTTGTTAATCAAAAATTCGTTAAAGTTTTACAAAATATGAAATGGATAATAAATCAAATCTCAAATTTGGGCTCTCAGATGCCCGTCTTCGCAGTACATTTACGTCATTCAAAATGGGATTGGTCTAGGTACCCTTGTTTTATCCCAATGCGAGAAACATTCATACATTTATGCAGACTTTTCATTATTTAATTTCTTCAAATATAATGCAGGGCGATAATATTTGGTAGCCAACAGTTTGAAAAGTAATACAGCTATTTATAGTGTTTCGACGCAAATCGCAAAACGAAAACAGTACTTTCTCAGGGAGAAAATCCCTTTGGACTAAAAAAAAAAAAAAAAAAAAAAAAAAACTATAGAAGAACGAAACCAAAAGAAAGTAAGAAAAAGCAAAAGAAATTTAGAAGATTTTTCAAACTCAATATTTGCTCTTCAAGAATTTTAATTTAAGACTTAATCTTCCATTTCGCGTTGTTTAAAATAAATTCAATGAATTTAATTTTCTTCTCGTTGTTGTTCCATTTCCTGCTGTTTTCCACTTCACGTTGTTCCATTTCACGTAGTTTCCATTTCAAGTCGTTTAAGAGAAGTTTCTTAACTATTAATGTTCAGGTTATTTCCCCGAAGAAAAAGAAAATGTAATTTTTCAGAGCTCTGTTTTAAATCAGATCTTAGAATGATACAAATTAAATATTTCACGACTACTGAAGGTAAATTACTTTTATTGTGAATATTTTTTATTACCAATTATCATACATTTATTGCGTAAATGAAATAAATAAAAAAAAAAAAAAAATAGTTTAACATGCCAAGAAATAAATATACGTAGGTGCGGAGTAGAAGCGCCATCTTGCGAGCGCGTTGGGAACGAATTATAACGAATTTTCGCTTTTGTATCGGAACGTTTAAGCAAAGAGAGCGAAGATAAGAAGCGAAAAGATGTTTCTTAGGATAAATAAATGTAATTAATGAAATCTGAGTGGCATTAATAATATAATTCTATTTTACAGTCTATCTTAAGATGTAAATCTATATCACCAATTCTTACCTAACTTCTTAGCAATCTTTTAATCTTTTCAAAGAGTATCGGTAAGTATCAAGATCGTCTGCGTTAATGAATGTCTTTTGATTAAACGTAAATATGAGCGAAAGGCAGAATTGATTTTTGATTCGCATACTTCAAAGCATACTTCATATCTTTACGAAAGCAGATGCTAGTGAAGTATCCTACCATTTCTGAAATCGATAAATGTCATGGGAACTACAGTTCTTACTAGACTTTCAGCAAATGTTTTAAAAGTATTCCAAGAAAATGTTCGACAAACTTATTCTGAAGCTGAATAAAATCCTTCTGCGAATTCGAAAAGCTAAAGACATCCGCAACTTTTGGTACAGAAATATTAACCATTATTCTGCTTTTGATGCAACGGAATGATTCTTTTGTCGAGCTTGTCCCCGTAATCAATAATTCCATTTTCCTTTCCTCTCTCTCATGACCTACTTTTCTCTTCCTCAGACTTGCTTCTTTACACGGAGTTGTGTTCCGGATTCATAGATTTGCCAAACTTAGCGGAAATCTTTGAAAATTCAATCCATGCATCCAAGATTTTAACGTAAGCAGAATTTGCTTTTGGTTGGAGAACATTTCTCAGCTGAATCAATTTTTTTTCAACAAAATAGCCGCAGATTTTATTATTTCTTCATATTTTAACGTTTTACGTTACGTATGGTTAGTTAAATGCCTTCGGAAGTCTCGTTTTACTATTCAAAATAAAATGTATGCGGTATTTTTTGCTCTTTCTATACCTACAAGACATATGTAGAGAAATATAGTATTTCTGTGAAACCTTTTTAAAGAAGAAAGTCTGTTTGTTTGTTCGCTAATAACTCAGTCACTACTAAAGCTATTGTTACCAAACTTTCTACAATTCTTTTCTCGGTCCTAGAAAAGGTCGACGTCCACTTTTTTCCAAAAACAAATAACTAAAATCAGATATATTAGTTAAAAACTCGGAAAAACGACAATTTTAGCCCTCATTTTCCCCAGTGGCAACAGTCTCGCAAGCTAGAGATGGAAAAGAAGTTGTTGCCACTGCTCGCTTTCAAATCGTAGAGTTTGTTAATAAACAATTTCTAAATTTTACGATGAAATTAAAATAGCATAACCAAACATTAAATACATTATTCCCTATTCCAAAAATTCTTCGGAAGCCATTTTGACTGCGTATGACTTTAATCAGCCGAGATATTACTTAAAAACTCCGAAAACATTAATTTTTGCGTTCATTTTTTCCGAGTGGCAACAGTCCCGCCCTTTGGAGATAAAAATGCTTTATTTCGAAAAGTGTTGCTACTACTCGATTTCAAATCGTGGAGTTTGTTAATCAATAATTTGTTACTTTTACAAAATCCATATATTTCTGCTTTTTGTGTCTGTTAGTGTGTTTGTATGCGTTATTGATTTTTGATTCATTATGATCCATTTTTTGCCACATTGAATCGACTTAAATTGAATATAGTTGAAATATCGGAAGGAATTTGAGCTTTTACGACCATTTGATGTGAAAGACTAAAATCATTCAAAACTGCGTGCCATTGATGCTGATAATTAGTTACGGAAATTTTTTATGTGAATTCCATATCGCATCAGACTGAAAAATGCATAATATTACACATTATATATATTATTGTATTTACTGTGTATAATATTTACAGACTGAGTCATATATATTTTGTAGTCAGCCTATTTATAACATTTATACTCATTAAATTTATTTACTTAAGTGCATATATCGAGTAAAGGAAGAAAAACAACATTCGGCACTTTTTCAATAGTACTTTCCGAAACTTCGAAAAACGGTGCAAAACTTGATTCTTTGGCTCTTTTAAGGATCATATTGAAGAGTCATCAGGTTATTTGAAGCAGGAGACGTGAGAAATGTGCAGTGCCCTCGTCGGGACTCGATTCCTAGACCACTCGAAGACGCGTGGAGTACGCTTCCAATTATACCAGAAAGGTACGCGAAAAGAAGGGAAAAATTCCTTATGATATGATCTAATTTTTACGCTAAATATATCTGGAGTAATTTTGATGATTTTAAGTTCTTTTCCTCTTTCATTTAGCCAAAAAAAAGTTTATTCGTAGAATATTTCTGAAATGTTCCGTATAAAATACATCTAAAACAAAAATTACAAAAAAAGAAAAAAAAGAAAAGTTTCATATTTTAAATTACGTCTAGAGGGGAGTTTTTAACATTTTGTCTTATACCTTTATTTATTAAATATCACGTTCATCGCACTCTTAAACCATAAAATTCAGTTCAACAGCAATATCGCAAAATAGTTTCAAAATGAGCATATCTTTAGAATTCCTGATACACAGTCTCATATGCTGGAGATAAAAAAGTTTTTTTTTTTCTTTGCAACGTTGCCATGGCTCGCTTTGAAATACTCGAGCTTGTTAATCAAAGATTCGTTAAGGATTTACAAAATATGAAATCGATCATAAAACAAATTCCAAATTTGGGCTTCCAAATACCCGTATTCGCAGTAGGATGATGTCATTCAAAATTCGATGGCTTTAGGTACCGTTGTTTTATCACAATGCGAGAAACATACATACATTAACGCAATTCTTAATTATTTAATTTCTTCAAATATAATACAGGGAGATAATATTCGGTAGCAACAGTTTGAAAAGTGAAACGGACATTCAGAGAGATTCGACGCAAAATCTCAAAACGGAAACAATATTCCCTCAAGGACAACGCCCCTGTGGACTAAAAACCAGATTATTTTTTAAGTATTTGCTGGTAAGTTCATAAGGTATTTCTCCAGCCTTTTTAGCGTGCCTTCGTAGTGTATTGGTCCGCACGCTGGGCGGGTATTGCAGAGGTCCGTGGTTCGATTCCCGACGGAGGCTTTGCTCATTTTTCAAGTCACCTGCTTCCCCCCCCCCCGAAAAAAAAAACTGATATCTCTACAAGTTAGTAAAAACAAACCTCTTATTTAATGAATCGAAATCCTGTTTCTTTCGAGTTTTCTAACACAGTTAATTTATAATGACGCGTTTAATTATTATTTAATAAAACACCCGCTTTATAATTACAGCCGCTTTTGCGTATATCCCAGTTCTAGAATACAAATGCCAAACGCGTTATAAATAGCATCACTGTCAGCGTCGCTTTGAACCCCATTTGAAAGCGCAGGTAATAGAGCACCACTCATGTATTCATGCCAGGGAATTGATCGAGTATGTACTGAAGTTAAATGCGTCGGCAGTTTCATTAATAATGTACATGCAGTCCGGGCTGATGAATGATATTTCCTTCTCATCCAACGGACTGATGTGTTTGCACAGTTTACGCCCGTGTTCATTAGCCTACAAAACACTTATCCGGAAATAAACATTTTCTCTACGATGTAATTATGGGACTGACAGGGCAAATAGTGGTTTTGCAACAGCGGTTGAAGCATTGAATTCAACTGTGTAAATTTGGAACGCAGATATCTTATTAGAAATCCTTGAACACAAGTATTAAAATAAAATAACTGATGTGGATTTCGCATGACTTAAGTTGTACACATTTTTTTTAGTTGCATTTCATTTAAAGCCATTTTCTCAAACTCCATTAGATATATATTTCTCTTTCATTTTAATTCAGTTCTCGCTTCGCGGCAAGGCAAAAACACGTAAAAACTCAAAACATTTTTATTAAAAACTGTCAAATATTCAAAAACATAAAATACTAAATACAATTAAAATAGTTAAAAAACGAAAACAATTTTTACAATTAAAATTAAGAGTTTCTACCCCAAAACAAACAAGTCGACCAAATGGCAGGAAGACAAAATTTTCGGTGCACAAAACCCAAAGTTAACTTTTCGTCCCACTGTGCGAAAGTCACTGAACTTGAATTCAGACGTAATTCAAATGTAAAGAGATGAAGGCCTCATTAGGCTTAGAATCATTTAAACTGTTAAATTGTCGATAATTCTACAACCATTACATGCAGAAATGGCTTAGAATCATTTAAACTGTTAAACTGTCGATAATTCTATAACCATTACATGCTCATAACGAAGACATAAACCCTTAACTGGAATATCAGAGCAACGTAATTCGATCACTTTTAAAGCAAAAAATGCACAATTTACTGAGATATAAGAACATAAACAACTCAGCTCACCGAATCGGGTAACAGAGTGTCAATATATATATATATATATATATATATATATATATGGGCATATGTTTGGTGCGGCCGATTGTAGCGAAAAAGGGAGGTGCACAACTGCACGTTATTTACAAAATACAAAATTTCAACGTTCTACCGCTAATCGTTTTTGAGGTATGCGAGATATGTACATACGTACAGAGGTTGCTAAAAGAAATTCTTTCTGAATCCATTTTACAATCGTTTTGGAAAAAATAGTTCCATACTCTTTCGGTACGTACAAACGTCATGCGAAAAAATATCGTCTAAATGGATTCGATAGCAGTCAAAATAGATATTTCTGATGAAATAAGATACCCGAAATTTTTTGCGCTTTCAATGCGTCTTTAACTTCGTACAAGGAAGTAAAATGATTCAAATAATTTTAAAAAATACCAATATTACATCGCATATAATTTCATTATTTTGATTCAAACAATATTTATTTAATTTCATTTTTCGAAGATCTGCCATCGCCATGAATGAAATCAATCTACAATAAATGACTTTTTTATGTGAATTGAAAGTATGAAAACAAATATGAGAAAGTTCTATATCTCCCGTTCTACTGGGCCGATTGACCAAATTCAAATTGAATTTTCATGTCTCAAAAGTGCGACTTAGGATATATACTAGATTTACGTATAGCATTGTTCTAACATGGGTATTTTGACCGCTAATGAGACTTTTTCGGAAATGACATGCCGATTTTTTTCCATATTTCGATTCTGCGACTCAAATTATCCCTAAATATTAAATTCTGTAAAATTTGGTGCCATATTTATGGAGAAATTAAAAAATTTTTCTTGGCGCATTTTTTCCTGTTTTCGGCAAGAATAATTGACTTGACGAAGTTTATAATTTGTAATAACCTACTTACTTTGCTTTTTTTTTTTTTTTTTTTTTTTTTCCCCATTGATGCATGAGCCGAAAAAAAGTCCCTTGTTCATTCTTTCAAGTAATTTTTAACGAAGTGCGTAAACCACATTTTCGTTAATATTGCTTATACTAATAAATACGCCAAATTTCAAAACGTGCCAAAATCGTATATCTTAGGAAATTGTAAATAAAAAAACTCTAATTTTTTGCAGGTATGCTTAGAAATGTACCTACTTTAAAATGATGGTCAAAAGCTTATAGATTATAATTCAAAATTTTTTGGGGAAAAATTTATAAAAATTATTTAAAAATACAAATTTTAAAAAAAGAATCATAAAAAATGGACGAATTTTATTCGGAATGAACTTCAATTTCGAAATGTGAAAGGAAGAATCAAATAAGTTTATTAAAAAAAAAGAAAGATTAATAAATATATATCAGATTCAATTTACATGAAGGAGCTAAAATTTTGCGAGCTAATTTTTAAAAACTTCTGGTGCGAATTTTAGGAAACTTGACAACTTGGCATGGTTTCAGTCGCAGAACAGTGTAGCCAGATCGTGCGATTTTTCGCAAATTCACTATAAATGTCCGTTTGTGCTCAGTCTTATTCCAGTCTCGAAAACAAATTATGATCGGTTTGCATTTCCAGACGGTGCTATTTATTATCAAGATGCATATTCAGCCATTTATTTATTCTATGTATGGCTTCATGTTCATTATTAGAATCCCGGATTTCTGTTGTCAGAATGAAACGCAAAATAAAGCTTTTAATCATGTCTACTAAACTACTTTAAATCATGTCTACTATTTAATGCTACAGAGCTTGTAAACGTTTTTAGAGAATAAAAAGTAATTCGGTTTAAATTTTCTAAAAATAATACCCCGTACTACAGAATTTGCATTAAAAAGTGACAGTAACAACAGATGCAGAGTTTTAAGGCAAATGTTCATAAATGTATAAGGTATTTCTCCCGCTTTCTTAGTATGCCTTCGTAGAGTAGTGACCTAAACCTGGGCGCGTATTCCAGAGGTCCGTGGTTCGATTCCCGGCGAAAGCGTTGCTCATTCTTCAACTTCCTGCTTCCAATTAACTCAATGTCTCTACAGTGGCGCCCGAACTAAAAGGGTTGTGGATGATGATTCTCCACACCCAGGATTTGGCGACTGAGTCCCCTAAAACTACAGTCGGAATTTAAAAAGGGGAAGTATATAAGGAATTTCTCCCGTCTTCTTAGCACACCTTCGTAGCGTAGTGGTCAGCACGCTCGACGCGTATTCGAGATAGCGTGGTGCGAATCCCGGCGAATGCGTTGCTCATTTTTCATCTCTCCTGCTTCGAAGTAACCTTTCTTTTAACATAAATTCTATATTGCAATTATGTTTTTACTTCCTTGTACGAAGTAAAGTAAGTATTGTAATCACGAAAAATTTCGGGTGTCAAATTTCAACGGAAATATCCATTTTGATAGCTATCGAATAAAATTAAACGACGTTTTTTGCGTGACATCAGAATGCAAGAATAGAATAAGATTCTTTTTTACTAAGCGTATTATAAAATTGATTTAAAATGGATTCAGAAGAAATTTTTTCGCGACATCTGTACGTATATACGTACGTACGTATGTATCTCGCATAACTCAAAAACGAGTAGCCTCAGAACGTTGAAATTTTGTATATAGGACTGCTATAACATATACTTGTGGACTTCCCTTTTTTGTTGAAATTGGTCAGACCAAAGCTATATATCCACTCTGTTACTCGGCTCCCTGAGGTCAATTTCTTTATTCTTATATGTGGGTAAGTTGTGCATCTTTCGCTTTCGAAATGATTGAATTATATTGTTCTTATCTTCCGGTTAAGGTTTTTATGCCTTTAATTAATCTGCGTGTAATAGTTGTAGAATTATCAACAATTTACAAGTTGTTTAAGTGAGGCTAAGCCTATTTTGCTTATCATGGCAGCCACATCTGTTTACATTTGAAACTTAGCAGAATAGTGATTTAATTCAATTTCTCAGTGTTTTTTTGCCGAGTGGGACCAAAAAGTAAACTTTCAATTTTGTGCAACCAAAAATCTGCCTTCTGGCCGAATCGCCCGCTTTTGCGCAGAAAGTATAATTTTAGTTGTAAAAATTGTTTTAACTGTATCTTTTTTTTTATGTTTTTTCTATATTTTTCAATTTTTAATGAAGATATTTTGAGGTTTTTCTGTATTTTAGTCCTGCTGCGAAGTGAGAACTAGATTGAATGAGAAATCAATCTAATGAAATTCCAAGAAATTAGTTTAAATGAACAAAAATGCGTAAAGCGGCAAAAAATGCGTATAATTTAATATTCCCTACACGGAAATCATGTTGTGGAGACATCAGACTTTTTGTTAAAACGACTCAGAGAAAACCATTTCGAAGTTTTATCGTTTCAGTTTACGAATTTCGTGCCTTGAAACAAAATAAAGATTATAATTTGTATTAGAAAATATTTAACTCTTGCACTTCGTATGCAAGCGATCCATTGAAACTAATACGCTGTTAAGTCTTCATAATTAAGTTTCTGTCAACAAATCTCTGTCTGTCATAACAATTGAAACAACACCACACGCAATTCTTCTTGTACCAACTTTTTGCCATTTTCAGATATTTATCTTCCACTTGATTTTTATTATTTTAAAAACACAATTTTATGTTTTCTGTCTTTAATTTCGCAGAGGGGATTTATTTTTAAAATAGTTAGCCTATTGTAACCGCTTAGCTTTAACTTGTTTCGGCTGATAACGTAAAACTGCATATCGAAATCTTATTACAGTTCTTTTCTAATATAATAATTTTTTAGTCCCTGCAATTTGACCAGAAGGACTATTAATTTCTTTTTGTCATTCTGCGTGGAAAACTATCAAAGTCGGTTCACTTTTCAAATTGTTGCCACAAAGAGTTAAGAGTCCTCCAATTATATTTAAAGAAATTAAATAATGAGGAATCTGCCTAAATGTATGTATGTTTCTCGCATTGTGATAAAACAACGGTACCTACAGCCATACGATTTTGAATGACGTAATCTTCCACCGAATATGGGCATCTAGAAGACCTAATTTGGAATTTGGAATTGACCTATTTCACATTTTGTAAAGCGTTTATGAGTTTTTGATTAAGGAACTCGACGATTTGAAAGCCAGCAATGGCAACACTGTACGGAAAAGAAAAAAACATTTTTATCTTCAGCGCGCGAGGCAGTGTATCTGAAATTTTAGAGATATACTGATTTTAAAATTATTTTGCAATATTGCCGTTGAATTGAATTTGATGCTTTAAGTGCGAAGAACATGATATTTAATAAATAAATGTAACACATAAAATGTTAAAAAAAAGTCCCTTTGGACGTAATTTAAAATCTGAAACCTTTTAGATTTTTATATATTTTTAAATTTTAATTATTTTAATAACTTTTTTGAAATTTTCAGGGTATTTATTACACACCGATGTGAAGTATTCATATTGGTGTTAAATTTTTTTCTTCATTAATTTTATTCTTACCTCTAAAACTCCAGATTCATAAATTTATTCAGAAGAGAAAAATCATGCGGATTCTTCTAATGCATCAGGAGAATGAAACAGTTTCTTTTTCATCTCTAAACTTTACCCATTATTAACAAAATGATTCATAAATCTGGCTATTTAAACAAATTTGTCTTCTAAAGCTCCAGCCAGGAAGTAAAGTACAATTTTTTGTGACATTAGAAGAGTTTTTAGCTGAGAAGGTCTAATGTTTTTTAGCCGTTCCGTTACGTTAGGTTATGATATCCGTTTATTCATTATTCACATAGCCTGGATTATAGTTCCAAATGTTGAGATTGCTGAGATTATAATACAAGACCATCAACATGTTTTAAATTTGTAACTGCTTAACAAAGTGAGCAATTTACAAGCAACAAATGCAGTTTTGGCTAAGTTGTAGATTTATTTTATGCAAATCTTTAATTCTATATAAGCAAATGGTATTTAGTTTACATTACGCCTCCCAACCGGGATAGTGGTTAGTGACTGATTGCAGTACCGAAGGTCTTGGGTTCGAATTCTGGAGAAGGCACTGATGTTTGTAAATGTGTATAGTGTCTGTGGGTCATGAGGGCACTCCTACATACGCGGCGAGTAGAAAGACGCCTCGAGAGGTCGATGGTAGGGTGAAGAGGGATGGGAGACTCCCCAACTCTCGGACACTCCCCAACCCGGGGTGCTCTGTCTCAAATTTTGGGGGGGGGGCGAACTGAGCTAAAGTCGGGTTGTCACATACACGGTGCTCAAGGCTCTTGCCAACGATAGACGATTATGAAGTCCATGCCACAATAAATGTGTGGGCTTGCGTTGAACGTTTTCAGACAAGTGAGATTGGTTTATCATATTATAGGGTTTTACTTTGTTATTAATTTTTTTTTTTTTTTTTTTTTTTTTTTTTTTTTTTTTTTTTAGTCCAAAGGACGTTAGCTCAGAAAAGCTATTAATTTCGCTTTGGCATTTTTGTGTCATTTCACTATATAAACGCCGTTTCACTTTTCAAATTGCTGTCACCAACTATTATCCCCGTGTATTACATTTAAAGAAATTAACTGATGACGAATCTGCATAAATCTATGTATGTTACTCGCATTGTGATAAAACAACGGCAGCCAATCCAACTTTGAATAGCGTAGCACTTCCACCCAAATATGGGAATCTGGAAGTCCAAATTTGGAATATGTTTTATTATCCGTTTCATATTTTGTAACACACTTATTAGTTTTTCATTTACGAACTCGACGATTTCAAAGCGCTCAATGGCAAAGTATTTGATTTACAAGCACGGAAAGACACATTTTTGTATCCAGTGCGCGACACTGTGTATCGCAAATTCTGGAGATATGTTGCTTTTAAATATTTTAGTGTGTATTTCAAATTTTGTAGGCGTTTAACAAATTTTTGATGTAACAAACTCGGCGATTTCAATGCGAGCCATGGCAACACTGTAAGAAAGAAAAAAAGCATTTTTATCTCCAGCGACGCGAGAGTGTGTATCGGAAATTCTATAAATACGCTCATTTTAAAATTATTTTGTGATATTGCTGTTGAATTGAATTTTATGGTTTAAGTGTAAAGAACATGATATTTAATAAATAAAGGTGACACACAAAATGCTAAAGAAACTTAACGTTTTTATATTACGCCCTTTGCGCGTAATATAAAAATATTAAAACTTTTTTTTTTTTTTTTTTTTTTGGGTGGGGGACAATCCTTTCATTTACCTTCCAGTTTTTCCCTGTCAGAATGAGTTTTCTGGATTCTGATTTATTCAAATGAGGTAAACTGAGATTTGAGTTACTTCAGTAAGAGAGCGTGTTCTGACTGTCGACCACGTTGTGTTTATTAGTCTAAGCTTGCTATTCTATGACCGTACTTAATACGTGGCTGCTTATCCTTTAACTAAGCCCCAAATCCGCGAGTTTGATACTGCGAATCTTCGGCTGGTTAATTTTAAATTGGCATTAGATTAGTTTTATATTTTCTAGTTTGAGTTAAAGTCCACGTGGAGGCTTCTTGTACGCCCGAGGAGGGCCATCTGTAAATATATTTTGAGTTGGGATAAAAATGGTACTTTAACCCTTCTCCGGAGTTTTCATTTACGCTACAAGAACGCACCACATAATCTCAATAATATATGTTCTTCAGTATTCTAGCTTACAAGGAGCTCTGTTTTAGCTAGAATATTACAGTACAAGTGATTGGTAATTGTAATTTTTTGCAACATAGCTTTAATAAATAAAAATGATTGTATTAAACCATGGTTCAGGTTCGTTTCATTTGTATATTGTATTTATGTAAGAATTTAGCATAACGGTCATAACAAGAAGGATTTTTTGAGGACAGAAAATATATGGCGATTAAACGTTTAATAAAAAGTTCCTTTGTTAGATAAGAAATGCTGTTTGAAATGAGGCAAAAAAGAAATCTTAAATTAACGAAGATTTTGAATAAAGATTTTCCAGTGTTACGAAAGGGAAATTATTTACCAATTTGCGACGGTTCTAAGAGAAGAAAAAATTCTCAAAGCTTTCAGATTTTGTTACAAAATATTAAATCGATAATACAACATATTCCAAATTAGGGCTTTTAGATGCCCATATTCGGTGGAGGATTATGTTATTCAAAGTTGGATGGCTCTAGGCATCGTTGTTTTATCACACTGTGAGAAACATACATATATATTTATGCCGATTCTTCAATACTTAATTTCTTTAATTACAATACAGAGCGATAATAATGAGAGCCAACAATTTGAAAGTGAAACGGACATTTAAAGTTTTCGACGCAAAATGCCAAAACGAAATTAATAAATAGCCCTTTGAGATAGAAAGAATTTGAAAGCTTACAGATTTTATATTACGCTCAAAAGGGAGTCTTTTTAACGTTTTGTTAAATCTTAATCTATTAAATATCATGTTCTTACCACTTAAACCATAAAATTCGATTCAACAGCAATACCACAAAATATTGAAAAAAGCAAAACAGGATATCTTTCCGATAGGTAGTCGCGCGCGCTGGAGATAATTTTGGTCCCACCAGCGGCCGAGCGGTAAAGTCGCTGAACACTGGTAGTTCGGTCCGAGGTTCGAATCCCGCGAACGGGCTGGCTGCATGGGTGTTTTCGTGGTTTTCCCCGTGTGTAACGTGTATACGAGCCAGTTTCCCTTGGAAAGTCCTCCACGAAGGCATCCCTCCCCTTAGGCTGATAGCCCTAGTGTGCTTTGCCATAATTAAATACACCAACTGGAGATAATTTTTTTTTTTTTTTTTTTTCGTACAGTGTTTCCATTGTTGGCTTTGAAGTCGTGGTGTGTGTCAATCAAGAATTCGTTAAAGTTTTGCAAAATTTGATATAGATAATAAAACAAATTCGAAATTCATAAGTCGGACTTCTAAGTGCTCATGTTCGGTTGGAGGACTACGTTATTCAAAATTGGATGGCTCTAGGTGCCGTTGTTTTTCACAGTGCAAAAAGCTTTCATGCATTCTTGCAGATTCTTCATTATTTAGTTTCTTTAAATATAACACACATGGCGGTAACATTTGGTGGCAACAGTTTGGAATGTGAAACGACGCAGCATGCCGCTTTGTGTCTAACGGCTCCTCTGGGTTAAAAACATAATTCATCCTGAATTGTCCTTGGACACGTTATAAACGTGAATCACCCTGAATACATTTTCCTTATTGCTATCAATTAATATTCTTATTTGAGTTTTTCAGCTGCACAATGTTAGCCTCTTCAGATTCTACCGAGACTTAAAAAAAAAAAAAAAAAAAAAAAAAAAAAACATTGCCTTAGATAAATAAAATAGCTTAGTTTACTGCATGCTCTGGCGTCAAATATGCGGGATCGCTTATTTTTAACGTTTCATTTATTTTCATTTCCTGTAGTGTTCAAATTTTGAAAATTGTCCGTTTTGAAAAGAAATACCACCTCCCTTGCACACTTCTCCCCCAAATTTCCGTACAGCCAGAGCCCTACTTAGCCTACTTGGGGCGCGGGGCAAAAAGTTCTTTGGGGGCCCCCTCAGCCTTACTGCTTCAGTAATGAAGAGCGGAAATATATGGAAGCATTAAAATTTTTCACTTCATTGTAGATACATAATAAGAAAATTTACTACAACCTAAGAAATAACTATAAAGTACCCTCCCCTCCAATGGTCAGAAGAAATATCGTTCTGTCCATTTTATTGATTTTCTGACAATTCTGTTTCCATCATTAAAAGGATATAGCACATCTGAAGAGCCAGAACTTAACAAAAATTCTATTTAAATTTATAATTAGAAAAGGTAAAGATGTTTTTAGCAATCTGAATTATTAACAAAAAATACCATAGACAAGTTCTAGACACTTCGAGAATAGGCTAAAAAGCTTTTAAAGAAAAGCTAAAAAAAAGTTCATTAAAGAAGTAAACGTAAAATAAACTTTCTATTTGATTTGGGAGCCCAAGGCAGGGGCATACGGGGCACTTGCCTTGGGCCCCCAAATCAAATAGAAAGTTTATTTTACGTTTACTTACGTACGTTACTGACGTTACGTACGTTACTATTTTACGTTACTGACTAAGGCAGGGGCATACAAGTGCCCCGTATGCCCCTGCCTTAGTCAGGCTCTGCGTACAGCCTCTAAAAACTTTTCACAGAATTTATAGTATGAGTACGTTTTACGGACATACCCTCAAGCAACGCATTTCGCTGCAATGCGGAGTTCCAGGTGTCTAAGTCACTTCAATTTAAAATGCTGCATTTCAAAAAGAACGCTTTTTTTAATTATATTTTGATATGTATATTAACTAAATATTAATTTATAAAAAATAATAATAAATTGTTTTTTAGAAGTAGGTCTCGTAAGTAACACGGAGAACTGCTTTATTAAAAGAACAAGGGAAATTAATGTTTTAAAGATATGTGGATAACAATGCTAAAAAGATGGAACACACACTGAAAGCAACATTGAGCTTTTAACAGTGGCTCGAAAATTCTTGTGCTGCCATCTATTGGAATAAAATGGTCCTCTTTAAACCGATCATTAATATAAACAGGGTTTCTTAAACTGTGGGTCGCGACTCCCAAAGGGGTCATGGGACCTGCAGCAGGGGGTCTAAAAAATTTTAGCAGTTTTGATATTTCTTTAACATATAATAATAATTTTACAGTGACCAAATATTTTTATATAGTGCAACTGAAATTAAATAAAGATAAGACAATACAGACAAAGAAAAAAACGAAAACGTTACGACGTATTCTTTTTATAATAGAAACATTCATTTTCCTTGCTTTGCACTTGACGCTGTCATTACGTCTGTTACTTACTTAAAATGTTCACAATGTTCTATGTCTTAAAATTAAAAATTAAAGTTAATGACTTAAAACTGCAATAGTATATTACAGTACAATTAAAAAAATTGACAGTTTCACTCACGCGTGTGTCGGATTTCCGCAATACTTATGGGGCTCCCACAAAATTTTTGTAAATATTATGTGGTCCTGGGGGTCGCGAAAACATCTCAGTGACAAAAAGGGGTCGCGACTGAAAAACGTTTGAGAAATGCTGATAGAAAGACACTGAAAACAACTCGTGCCTTTTAACAGTGGCTTATGAATGCTTGTGCTGCCGTCTATCGGGATAAAATGATTCTCTTTAAATCGCACAATATGTAAAAAACGATATTAGCCCTCCCTCACAAACAACAACAGCAGCAACAACATCAACAAACAAAAAAAGGCAGGAGAGAAAGGGAGAAATTGGTTAGTAAATTTATCTGATTTATCTGATTTTCCTCTATTACAAAGCTAATATGCTCCAGAAACGATTAAAATAGAATAAATTTATAAATGAAATAAAAGAAAATATTCAAATATTTTTACATTTTCTCTTTATTTTAATATCAATAAATGTTTGAAAAATATTAAGCCATAAAAACTATCTTCTTTCTTAAATTAAGCCATAAAAACTATCTTTTCAGATTTCAGCTATGCTCTATCAAGAATATACAAAATCAATCATCAAAAAATTTTAACTGCATAAAATACAAATGATATGTAATCAAAATGAATAATGTACTTACTGAAAACTCTCTGGAAGTTTATTAAATTTGTGGAAAAATTCTTACCTGCAAAGAAAAATAATTGTATTTTTAAAGATTTAGTAAAGAGAAAAATAAGTGTACAGTTTAATTAGAATAAAATAAGAAATAAAATGGCTTTTGATTAAATTTAAAAATTTTAAAACTGCAATAAATCTATGCTAAATATATACACGTAGGGAAAACCACGAAAACGCCCATGCAGCCAGGTCGTTCGCGGGATTTCAAACCTCGGACCAAACTACCAGTGTTTAGCGACTTTTCCGCTCCGCCGCTAGTGGGCTCCATTATCATTAAGAAACGTAAATAGAAAATAATAAATATAGGAGGCATTGAAATCGCTTATAAACATAAGATAATTTTAACTTTTTTATTCACTAAATATTGTTTAATGAAGACTGTTTATAGCACAACGTATTTAATGATTATCTGGATAATGAAGTTTAATATTCATGCTATAGTGAAATTTTATGCATTAATTTCAAAATTACGTTCGTCTTCAAAAAAGAAACAATTTCAAATTTTAAAAAATTCACATGTAATTCGTATGCGTAAAAAATTAAAAGTACAGGAAATGAATACTTATACTTTTAAGTAAATTATCATATGAAATGAAATATTTAGAACACCTAATTGATACATTTTTTTAAATTTTAAATAAGACGAAATATTACTATTTCGTTTGAAATTAAAAATTTATTCTCTACGTTTCTGTGAATTCTTGCATAATATGGTGCTGCATTAAAACAAATAATTTAAGTTTAAAAACTTAGCGGATA
Organism: Stegodyphus dumicola; assembly: GCF_044657685.1. Lineage (NCBI taxonomy): Eukaryota > Metazoa > Arthropoda > Arachnida > Araneae > Eresidae > Stegodyphus > Stegodyphus dumicola. Next base: position 160,684,668 of record NC_140768.1, on the reverse strand, counting down.
TCCTAAACTTGGAATAACTTAAATATATCCAACTATCCAAGCAGTAAAGTGTATTAATTTTTAAAATATATTACAAAAGAGACAATGAAATATTTGCATTTTTTGAAAGAAAAATTATCAACCTTCAAACAAAGTAATTGAAAGAAAAGTACTTATATAAAGGTCACATATGTATTAATATCAAAGGAAAACAAAATAGAAAAATTTATTCTTTTAATTATGGATGCTAAAATTTTTACACTCCATTTTCAAAATGCCTCCTATAGTATTTAGTTCAATGTTCTGTTTAGAGATGGCGCCATGAGTCAAACTTTTAATTTTTGTCCCATAAAGTTTAACCTAAGAATTAATATTTTAGTTAAGAATTTTACATCACTATGTTCACAAAGTAGCTATGTTTCTCTGAAAAAGCTTTGTTATTTATTTGACTTAAATTTCGTAATGCTCGTAAAAATAAATATTCTCATTTTTAGTAAAGAACTTACTTGTAAGGAACTCATTTTTAGGAACTTATGAAGCAACTAGCAAAGCTTTAACTTCAGTTTTGCGGGTAATTAGAGAAAAAACTAATCGTCATTAAATAACTCTTTGAATTTGGCAAATACTCCGAATTTAGAGAATAAACAAATCATAATTTAATATGAAGGGTAAAATTTTTTGTTCATTCACTAAAGTATTATAAGTGAAATTTCGTTTTATCCACGTGCCCAAAATTCGATTGCTAATATATTATTTTTTAATATTATAGATCATTTTAAAATTAAAAAAAAGTGGGAAAAAATCTGAAAGGTTTCAGATTTTAAATTACGTCCAAAGGGGTGCTTTTTAAAAGTTTTGTGTGTTACCTTTATTTATTAAATATGCTAAACCATAAAATTCAGTTCAACAGCAATATCGCAAAATAATTTTAAATTGAGCATATGTTTAGAGTTTCCGATACAGAGTCTCATGCGCTAGACATAAAAATGCCCCCCCCCACTCTCCGTACAATGTGCATTGCTCGCTTCGAAATCGTTTACTTTTTAATTAAAAATTCATTAAAGCGTTACAAAATATAAAATCGATAATAAAACAAATTTCAAATTCAAATTACGGCTTCCACATGCTAATATTCTACGGAAGATTACGTTATTCACATTTTGATTATTCTAGGTACCGTTGTTTTAGCACAGTGCGAGAAACATACAAACATTGATGCAGATTCTTCATTATTTAATTTTTTTAAATATAATACAGGACTCTAATATTTGGTGGCAACAATTTAAAATGGGAATCAAAGTTTATAGTTTTCAACGCAAAATGCCAAAACGAAATTAATAGTCCTTCTGGGCAGTTTGCCCCTTTGGACTAAAAATCACAGGTAAAAATGTTTCTACGGCTTTAATCTAGGAATAACTATTTTGCTATGGAATATTGTTTGCTTTACTTCTTATGTTCACTTCTTTTCATAGTAAGATATAATAAAGTAACCAAAGTTTTACTATTTGGAGTGGGGCGGTTACTACGTTAGTTTGCCAACTCTCTTAGCTCTTACCAAGGGAGGTAAAAATTACAGATCAACATGTAGGGAAATAAAACTCTGTTTACTTTTAAACTAAAATTTTAATCGCAGCGTTTTGCTTGTTTTCTATTAGTAAAATGAGACATGATTAACGACAATGTGTAAATTGATTTAATTACTTCATTTTCTGTTCAAAACAGAATACAGTAAAATTTCTTCAACCAAGGACATTTATTCATTGGTACACAAAACGTTAACAATAAAAAGACAAAGAAAAAAAGTTCGTAAAGTCATCGTAGTACTTGTATCGCATCACACAATACAATCAGTTTGAAAATTGAACCGACATTTGTAATGAGTCCAAGAAAAATGGCAAAGCGAAATGAATAGCCCTTCTGGGCGTCTGGAAAATGAATTGCTCCTTTTGTCAAAAGCAAACTATCACACAGTGACACCAAGGTTAATGTTACCGTCTGCCATCGAGATTATAATGAGGTTTTGAAATTATGCTCTTTGTATGAAGCGAGAGCTAACACATCTTCAAAAGTGAAATTTTAAATGCATTGGAAATTAAAAGTTTTACAGACGTCACAAAGCAGTACAACGTCACGAACTCGGTTACGCACTGCTGCATTTCCGACATGCAGAGCAAAATCGTCGCGCATCCATTGCGCACATCTTTTGGATATACAGGCGACAATTTATCTTATCCGAGAAAACCAAATATCGTTTCGTACTAATTAACTGATGCTCTAAAACTTTCTAACTGGAAATTTTACTCTTATCTCTTTTCGTTTTCGATTTACAATGCCTATCTTCCGAATTTCGCCACTAGGAGCGCTGCTGTCCTTTGCATTACGTCGGGCGCAGTCGCTTTATTATACCGTTACCTCACTCGGATAGCTGTAGCTCCCTCCGTTCGTAAGCAGTTTCAGGTTAAAGGGACTGTCCTAGACATCTTGTATATATAGTGTTACGGATATTGTATTTAGTTAGGTATTTCAGTAGAATTGTTTCAGCTTTCCAGAAATCTCGAGAAAAAGGAAACTACAAGAACATTCTCGTGCGCGATCGAAAAGCTTTAAAAAGCCGGAGACATCTCAGTACAGTTGCTTTAGTGAGCTAGTGTTGTTTACTCAGCTGTTGTAATTTTGATTGGATTAGCTTCCTCTACGTTTTGGATTGCGTTCCATTTAGCAGTATAAAATATAATTACTGTGCGATATTGTAATATTGTACGAATATCTTTGAGAGAAACACCTAGCGTTTTGTTACATGTGATAAGAATAAATTTTATTAAATTTTTATCGTACTTGTGCATTCAATCTATTAAGTACCCGTACGCACGCAACAATATATAAAAAAATCTGATGTGTACACCAGATGACTTCCGCGTCAGAAGGGAAGTCATCTGGTGTACACATCAGGAATGTACGGAATATTGAATTATACGCAATTTTTCCCGCATTTGATTTAAATTTATTTCCTCGAATTTCATTGCAGATAGGTTTCGCGTTCAAACAATTAACTTGTCATCTCGTGGCAAGGCAAAAATACATAAAACCTCAAAATATATTCAATAAATTTTGAAAGATATGGAAAAACATAAAACACCGAACGTAAATAGTTAAAACAATTAAAAAAAGAATTTTTACAATTAAAGTTTTAGTTTCTACGCAATTCAGCCAACAGGCAAGGCGGTAGAATTTTCGGTGCACAAAACTAAAAGTTTCCTTTTGATCCATGGAGGTAAGAATAGAAGGAGGAAAATTTCAATTCAAGCTTGGCGGCCATGTTCCTGTTATCGCTGTGACTTGTGCAAGGAACTCTGCAATTTGCAATATATTTTTTTTTTTTCTTTTCTTTTTGAAGAATGTCATCTTGTTTTGTATATGGATGCACAAACAGATTTTCGAAAAAGATTCCTGGGATTACTTCTGACGCGTAAGTACTGATTTTCTCTTTTTTATATAATTTGATAACTTAGGTAAAAAATATCACAATGTCATGTCGTTTTCTTTCCAGATGTGAAAAAAGGACTTAATGATAATCAAAATATGTTAAATACATATTAATGTTTCTGTTTATAGCTGGCATCTTTGTTCCTTAACATGCTAGGATTTAAACTGCGTAATTTGAACGTTTTATGAAGAAATAAATACGCCTAAATAGATTGTAATATCAATGAACATTTTTAATGACAGAAATTAACTTAAACATAGTTGCGTACAGCAGAGAAAAAAAGCGAAGAAGTAAGGATGATATACATATACATACATACGTAATAAACAGTTACGTCATCATCATCGCGCGGATAAACGCAAACGGCGCATGCGTCAGGCGAAGCTATCTTAAGCTAAACGTCGTATTATAATTTATGATACAACAATCCCCCTTTCGACGTTTGGCGGCTAAAAAAAAATAAACATTAATCATTTACAGTTATTCCAATTAATTTACAGCACTTAGAATGTTTCGAAGCAGTCAATGTTTTTGTCAGTACATCAGCAGGCATTTTCTCTGTTGGCACACATTTAACGTTTATTTCATTTCTTTCATAAATTTCACGAATGAAATGATGTCTAATATATATGTGTTTAGTGCGTGAGTGATAAACAGCATTTTTCATAAGCTTCTGTGCACCTTGATTATCACAATATATAATGGTTGGATAATCAGCAGTAAAATTTAATTCTTTAAGAAAACGACGTAAATAAACTGCTTCTTTGGCACTTTCTGAAAGACTGATGTACTCCGCTTCAGTACTTGATAATGCAACAGTTTGTTGCTTTCGTGATTCCCATGTTATTGGATTTCCAGCAAACTTGAATAGGTAACCTGTATACGATTTTCTAGTATTAACATCAGACGCCCAGTCGGCATCGGTATATCCAATAAGTGCTTTTCCAGGCTTTCGAAATTTTAAACAATAATTTTTAGTTCTTTTTAAGTATCGAAGAACGCGCTTTGCAGCCAACCGGTGTAATTTTCCAGGATTGTTATTAAATTGGCTCAGGTGACTGACGGCATATGTAATATCCGGCCTAGTAAACACAGAAAGATACATAAGCGAACCAATTAAACGGCGATAAGGTGCATTGTTCATTTCTTCCTTTTCGGTTTCAGAAGGACACATTTCTTTACTTAATTTTACACTAGGATCTAAAGGAGTTGCTACTGGTTTTGCATCTTGCATATTAAACCTTCGTAGAATATTATCAACATATTTCTGCTGAGATAAACTAATAGAATTATTATTTACATCTTGATTAAATTCTATTCCAAGACAATAATGAAGTTTGCCTAAATCTTTAACATGAAATTCTTTAGAAAGATAACCTTTAAGTTCAGCATATAAATCACAGCTATTTGTTGCTATTATTAAGTCATCCACATATAAAATTAGAATTAACTCACCTTGAGATGTTTTCATCCTGTATACACACTTATCTGATTGTAATGGTTTTAATCCAAAGTTTTTGAGTTTTTTGTCTAATTTTTCATACCACTGTCGTCCACTTTGTTTCAAACCATAAAGAGACTTTTGCAAAGCATAAACATAATCAGGATTATTTTGGTCTTCAAAACCTTTAGCTTGTTCCATGAAAATTTCTTCTTTTAAATCTCCGTTAACATAAGCCATAACAAAATCTAGTTGATATAACATAAGGTCTTGTTCAGCACTGTATGCAATCACAGTTCTTATAGAACTTGCTCTGGCTACTGGAGCAAAGGTTTCATTAAAATCAATTCCAGGTTCCTGTGCAAATCCTCTAGCAACCAATCGAGCTTTTCTCTTTTGAACTGTTCCATCTGCATTATATTTCGTTCTAAGAACCCAGCGACATCCTATTACCTTTTTGTTGTGTGGTCGCTTTACTAATTTCCATGCACCATTTTTAACAAGTGCTTCATACTCACTTTGCATAGCCTTATGCCATTCTTCAGCATAACTTCCATTTAATGCTTCTTCTAATGTCGGATTTGTATCTTCTTCAGCAATTTGTGCTTCTTCCTTTTCTATGTTTATATTGTGGTACTCCTTTTTTGGTCTTCCTGGCTTCCCAGTCTTGACTTTCTTTGGACGACCTGGCCCCCTTTTAATCTGCATTTCAGGTAGAGCTTCGGAATCAGAATCTTCTTATCAGCTGATTTAGCAGATGATTCTGCCACATTTGAGGGGTCTTCTGTTATTTCATCAGCCGATATTTGATTTACATTCAGAGGTTTTTCCTTCTTTTTATCAGGAATATTTTCGAGAAATAAAACTTCTAAATCTTTATCATAATTATTACAGTTTTCAAATTCATCAATGAATCTAACATCTCGGCTTATAACGATTTTTCTGGAAATTTTATTCCACAGCCTGTATGCTTTCGATTCATTTGAGTATCCTACAAATATATGTTCTTCTGATCGAGAATCGAATTTCCCTTTAGACCTTTTATTAAGTACAAAACATTTCTGTCCGAATATTTTGAAGTGAGATACAGTTGGCTTGATGCCAAAAAATAACTCATAAGGTGTTTTGTTTACTCCCAGGCTTCGATTCGGGCAACGATTATGAATATAAACAGCACAGTTCAAGGCTTCAGCCCAAAAGGATTGGGGAAGATTACTTTGTAGTAACAAACATCTGGCCATTTCAGTTAAAGTGCGGTTCATGCGTTCAGCTCTCGAATTCTGTTGAGGAGTCATTGGTGCTGAGAATTCTCGTTTAATCCCGCATTCTTGAATATATTTATTAAATTCTTCTCCGCGATATTCGAGACCGTTATCAGTCCGAAGGATTTTTATTTTCTTTCCTAGACGATTTTCGACCGCAGCTTTGTATTTAATGAATGCATTTTTCACTTCATCTTTAGTTTTAAGAAAACTGACTTCGACATAACGCGATTTGTCGTCTATGAAAGTAACAAAATAACGCGAACCAGCATGGGATGGGACTCTCATAGGTCCACACAAATCTGAGTGAATCAAGTTCAGTAATTCATCACTTTGAAATTTTGATTCTTTTGAAAAGGTTGCACAGTTTGTTTACCTCTGATACAGACTTTGCAGTCTTTTAGAGATTCAGTGTTATTAAAATTTAAATTTCTAACCATGTTATCAGACTTAAGTCTTTTCAAATCAGGCTCATTTAAATGACCTAATTTAAGATGCCACTTTACAAAATCACTTACCTGTGCTATTGCAGCTGTTTCAGTGCTTGGATGTATATAATAAAGATCACCATGACGAATAGCCTGCACTAGTATAGATCCATTTGGTTCTATTATTCTAGCATGTCGTTCTGTAAAAATCACTGAACGATTATTTGCAGTAGCTTTAGATGTTGACAGCAAATTACATTTCAATTCCGGAACACATAACACATTTTTGAGCGTAAGTTTAATTGTCTTATTTCCGTTAGGTACTGTTATAAGGACAGTTCCAATTCCTGTAATTTTTGCTGTTTTGTTAACTGCTAACTTTATGGTTGAATTCGTTCGAGGGTGAAATTCTGAAAATAACCTTCTGTCATTGCACATGTGAAATGTACAGCCACTATCTAAGCACCATGAGGAGGTCTTCTGATAAGCATTGTTTACAGCTAAACTAATCTGCTCTTCATAATTAGAAGCCATCATAGAACCTTGATTTCCCTTATTTAATTGCGCATATTTTCTGTCAGCTATTTTCTTTCTGCATTCAGATGCCTTGTGCCCAATTTTCGAACAGTAATTACACTTCAAGTTTCGAAAATTTCTTTCAGCAGGAAAATTTTTGTTTGAATTTACCTTCCATTTTTCATTTTTCTTCTGTTCTTGATTTCTTCTTTTATAATCAGTATAGTATGCATTCTGTGAATCTTGAGATGTTTTCCCTTTTCTTGCTTCCCATTCTTTTAACATTTTGATTTTCAAAGATTCGGGACTAGGTAACTGATCTCTTGATTCGATGGCGCATCTAAAATTTTCAAAATTTTCTGGAATACTATAGAGCAGAAGAATCGATAATAAATCATCAGCTATGTCAATTTCCATTTGTTTAAGCTTATCAACTATTTCGAAGAAATTATTCAAATGTTCAGACATCGTTTCGCTTTCCGCCATTTTTCTAAATAAAAGCTGTTTTAATAATGTAGCCTTCTTCGCAGGTCCTTTCGATTCATATACTGATTTGAGTTTATTCCACACAGCATTTGATGTCACACAATGCTTTATATGACACAGTTCACTAGGATTAATAGCAAGAAATATATCTGCGCGAGCTTTTTGATCAGCTTGGAGCCATTTCTTTTCGTCCTCGGTTCCTTCAGCAGGTTTTAGCGCTTTACCGGTTACATAATCCCAATGGTCGTTTTTAATCAATACTGCTTCTATTTGTAATTTCCAACTGTCAAAATTATCTTTTCCGAGCTTTTCTATAGTAGTCAAATGCGACATAATGTAATACAGTCTCTCACAGCCAAAAAAAGAAGATTGAGCGCTATAAAAATAGGCTTAACTGAACGCTGATCAGTTCTTACCGTTGATTAGACGTAACAGTTCTTGCACTGAATTAGGCTTAAGAGTTCAATGCTCGAAAACTTCAAAATGTTCAATTTAAAATAAGTATTTTGCTAATTAGGCACAGTTGAAACGTTCCTGGGCCCATAACCATTGAAGAAATAAATACGCTTAAATAGATTGTAATATCAATGAACATTTTTAATGACAGAAATTAACTTAAACATAGTTGCGTACAGCAGAGAAAAAAAGCGAAGAAGTAAGGATGATATACATATACATACATACGTAATAAACAGTTACGTCATCATCATCGCGCGGATAAACGCGAACGGCGCATGCGTCAGGCGAAGCTATCTTAAGCTAAACGTCGTATTATAATTTATGATACAACATTTTAGGTAATTCGTTTGATAATTTTCATGAAAAGTAAGACACCAATTGTTACTATTTTTATGAATTGTAAAGGTGTTAAACAAAGTAATGCTTTTCTTTATGTATTAATTATTATTCATTTTTAAATTTTGTGAACTGTTAAGGATATAATTTGTGCATTTGATCAAGATAAACTAACTTTTCTGTTGTTAAAATTTCTTTTGCATAAACTTACAAATTTGTGCGCAGTATAGCGATAAAAATAAGTAAAATATTTACACAACTGAACATGTGGAAAGATGTATCCAAAAAATATAGGTATAGGTATATTTCTGTAATTCAGCTTAATTCTAGGCAATTTTTTCAGATTCATAAATATGAAACGCGCATAAACTGAAATCACTGAATTCACATAAATCTGTTTTATTTTATTAATATTTACTTTCTTGTTGTTATAAGATTGTTGGTTATGAAAAGAATCTATTTAAAAGAAATGCAACCTGTGACTATTTTTTCAGATAATTATCTACTATTAATTTGAGGTTAAAATTATTTTAAATGATTCTTTAATAAATTACACCCAACAGGTTGTTAATCAAACCTAAACAAATTCTTGAACTATGCAGAAACGTTATTTTTAAAGGCTTTAATGCATTTAGATTTCGAACTATTTCTTAATGAGTTTCTGTACGTAGTAAATTACGGATATCATCTTTATAACTTTAAAACAAAAAAGTAACAATAGCGAAGCATTTCATTATAAATTTTACATATTTTTAGTGGAAAATACATGCACGGAACAGCTTAAAAACACGTACGTTTCACTGCCGTAATGCAATGTTTTGAAGTTACTAACATGGACGCCGCTTTTTCGGTGGAGTTTCATTCTCCAATAGTGGAGGAAACTGTGAACCCTCCCTCCTTCTATTCTAACCTCCTTGTTTTAGTCCCACTCGGCAAAAAGGAAGTGAAAATGCTGAAAAACTTAATTAATTATTTTCTTAAGTTTCAAATGTAAGCAAATATAGTTGCTACAGTAAAAAAAAAAAAAAAAAAAAAAAAAAAAAAAAAAAAACACTTAGTCACGCTTAAGCATTTTTTAAATTGTTGATAATTCTACAAATATTGCATGCAGATTTACTAAAGGCATAAAAACCTAAACTGGAAGATAAGAACAACATAATTTAATCATTTTGAAAGCAAAAAATGCACAATTTACACACATATAAGAATAATAAAAAAAAAATGTGAGCTTCCCGAGCTGAGTAACAGAGGTGGTATATATTACTTGTGACTTCTGATACGGCTGTAGCAGAAATATAAATTAATGCTTACTTGGAAGAAAGATGAAATACTCTGACTATATTTAGTTGTAAGTAAATTATAGTAATTGATGATAGATTTATTTATCCCCTTGATAAGTCGATCAATGACAATAGCTACATTTTTTACTACTTAAAAACTTTTTACTTTTGATTTTGCTACTTTTGCAATTAAAGATTTTTCTTTAAAGTTTTTTTTTTGTTTTTAAAGTAATAAAGGTTTAGGAAATACTAATTTAAAAATCTAATTAAAATTCTGACTAAAAAAAATTGATATTCATAGTTTTAACTGAAATTTTGTTCCTTGGAGATGGTACATGAAAAGTTTTCTTTTTTTAAATTTTATATATACATGTTACCGTGAAAGACCGAAATTGGAGAATGTCGACTTTCACCAGAGAATATCAACATTCACCAAATGCGTCGGTGAAAGACCGAATATTTCTCTACATTCTCGTATATTCGGACTCTCACCGGTGTATGTCGACAATCACAGATATGCTCTGGTGAAAGTCGAAAAGAGAGGTCATAAAGTGCCATAATAGTTTAAGTTGTTGCAATAAATAAGATTTGAATCACATAATTTAGTAAGTTTTTTATTACTGTTATTTTAGTTTCTCATTTAGAACGTACTGTATAATTAAGTAAGTTTTTAACTTCTATTATTTTTCTTTCTCATTTTGAATGTATTGTGTGTTTTAGGTTCTCATGTTCTTAAGTTCTTATTTCAAGTCTCAAGTGCGTTTATTCGCGACTGAATTACGGAGAAGAAAATATAATATTGTTATATGTTGAATATTCACCATTAGTGCATGGTAAATATCGACATTGACCGGTGTAAGTCAGAAATAAGAGTATTTGGAAAATATTTCGGACATACACCAAGAGACTATGTGAATGTTGACATTCACCGGTGAAAGTCGACATTTTCCAGATTTCGGTGTTTCACCGTAACATATATACATATGTGTATACTTTTGGTGCGGCGGATTGCCACCAAAACGGAAGGTGGACAACTCCATGCTACACACATATATATACAGCAGTCTTATCTACAAAATTTCAAGGTTCTGAGGCTACTCGTTTTTGAGTTATGCGAAATACGTCCATACGTACGCACAGACGCCACGAAAAGTTCTCTTCAGAATTCATTTAAAATCAGTTATATAATATTTTTGGGAGAAAAGTATCCTTTATTCTGTCCTTACTACTATTCTACTATTCTATACTTCAGCTACTCTAAGCTAAAAAACAAAGTCTTCGAGAAGAAACACAGAAGATTGCGAATGGAAGAAGAATAGCTTTCGCACTTGTGAGAAATTTTCATTCACGATCCTCGGAAATCCTCAGAATATTCTTTGATGGAAATGTATTGTTTTGAAAAAAATATACGTAGGTTGTTGTTGGAGATATATATATATATATATATATATATATAGGAAAAGGGAAGGATTCGTGAATATTTTTTGGAGGAATTTATTTGCGAGCTGTGGGCATGTTAAATTTGACTACGCATCTGGAGCTAGTAAACTTTCTTTTCGAAATACTATAGAATGCAAGTTTCTCTGAAAAAACTGTGTGATATTCTTGCAGGTTTGACATTGGCGAAATTTCGACCACGGAAATATGTCAACCATTTCTTGGGGGGGGGGAGGGAAACCTCTCGTTACTTTCAACTTCAGTAATCTCTCTTTTTCAACAATTGTTTATTTTAGCGCTTTTTATTTTACACTAGAGAAGTACCCGATGACAGGTTAGATTGAGAGTAATGAATCTAACAACAGAGAATCTAACAACGATACCGCTATAATCCTTCTCCAATGACGATGCAAAAAATACGATTCATATTCAGACATTTTTCAGTCTGATACAATATGGAAACCCCAATATAAAATTTCCAGAGAAAAATAAACTGATTCTCTCTCATTATAACAGCAACAATGGCATTTTAATCGAATGGCCGTGAAAGCTCATGTTCCGTCCAATATTTCACCTATATTCAATTTTAATCGATTAAATGAGGCAAAGAATGGATCATAATGGATCAAAAATCGATAACGCAAACAGGCATTCTTCTTTGTATGTATAGATTTTGTAAAACTTACAAATTTTTGATTAGCAAACTCTACGAAGCGAGCAGTAACAACACTTTCCGAAATAAAGCATTATTATCTTTAACGCATCAGACTGTTGCCACTCGCAGAAATGAGTGCGAAAATAAGTATTTTCGGAGTTTTTAATTACTATCTCGGCTGATTAAAGTTGTACGAAGATGCGAATGGTCGAAATGACTTTACACGAATTTTTGGAATCGGGAATAATGTATTTAATGCTTGGCAATACTATTTGTTTGATTGTAAAACTTAGAAAATTATTAAAATACTCAGCGATTTGAAAGCGAGCAGTGGCAACACTTCTCGAAATAAAGCAGATTGTTATCTCCACTTGTTGCGAGAGTGTTGCCATTCGGAAACATGGGAGCGAAAATAAGCGTTTCAAGCGTTTTTAATTAATACCTCTGATTTTAACTACTTTTTTGGGGAAAAATTATACGTCGACCTTTTCCAGGATCCAGAGAAAAATGGTAGAAAGGTTGGTGACGATGGCTATAGTAGTAGTGACTGAGTTTTTAGCGAACAAACAAACACACAGATTTTCTTCTTTATAAACATATAGATTTATTCTGAACTTTAAAGTAAAATGCAGGCTACACAAATTTCGGATTGATGTAGCCTTACCATAGACTTTCCGCGTCAATTACAAACGGTAAAAGTGGGCAAGGGAGTTAAAGCTTGTGGATTCGAGTCATATTGCAGAACTTCATATTTTCGGATAGTGTTTCAATGTTGAGCGAGGACACATAAAATCTGAAATATGATGAAACTCTCATTAGTAGCAAAAGAAAAGTATCACAGGAATACGGAAAAGGGTCAGTGCTTTATAACGCAATATCTCCTTAAAAACTGATATGGTGTTAAGTTTGGTTTGGTTTACTGGGATTACGACAAAGCACACTAGGGCTATCTGCCTAAGAGAAGAGATGCCTTCGTGGAGGACTTTCTAATGGAAACTGGCTCGTATACTCGTCACACACGGGTAAACCACAAAAACACACATGCAGCCAGCCCGTTTGAGGGATTCGAACCTTGGACAGAACTAGCAGTGTCCAGCGACTTTACCGCTCGACCGAGAAGGTGTTAGGAGAAACCGTACGACTATCATTGGTCCTGAGGTGTCTATGTCGGAAGAAAGGTGGACTTCGCTGTAACCAATATTACTTCCTGAAGTTGAAAAGAAAGAAAAAAAAGGAGGACTATACCACAGAAAGACAGAAGGAAAGGAAAATGCTTTTGAAACTGATAATCTTTTAAACTATAGTTATAAGGTATTTCACCCGCCTTCTTAGTCTGCCTTCGTGGTGTAGTGGTCTGCACGCTGGGCGCGTATTCCAGAGGTCCGCGGTTCGATTCCCGGCAAAGGCGCTGCTCATTTCACATCTCTCCGGCTCCGAAATATCCTAATGCCTCTACATAGTGTTCGCTAAGGTTTGAATTCTATACTGCCACGTTAAATCTTAGAGAATCCTAATTACTCTCGGGTTTTTCTAATTTTTCTTTGAAAGTCAAAACTGTATATACTTTGCGGTGTGCTGGGTGACCAATAAATTCCCTCACCACGATGCCAATTCAAATCACTGCAGCAAATACACAAGAGCAGCTTCGCATTTATGGAACGATATTTGTTTTCACCACAGCAGAACTCAATTCCACTCCTAACGATTCACGACTTTACAGGATACTGATGGCGAATTTATTTCGCAGGGTGTCTCAAAAGGTCGTTGCCAAACTTACATACTGGTCTGTAGTTCCATGACGATTTACAGAGGAACTTGTGTCCCAAAATGCGAATGGCGATCGCTGGAGGGCAGTGTCCGCAGGCTTACAGGAGAGTGGGAAGTGTAATCATGTAAGGCGAGGGCGTTGTTGAAGAAAGATGAATGGGATTACTAATTCAGTTCTTTTTATCTACATTTCGTGTGACATTTTGTGGAAAGGGTGTCGCTGGATCTGAAGGTTGACGTTCCTACAGATACACGCCGAAACATCTGGTTTCAGCATGATGGAGCACCTGCACATTTTAGCACCACTGTGCGGGAATACGTCAATAGCATATATCCTGATCGCTGGATCAACAAAGGCGAACCAGTTGCATGATCATCGCGATACCTCGACCTGATTTCCCTCGATTTCTGTGGGGATACATGAAGCCTGTGGGGATATATACGGAACGACAAGAACATCGGACATAGATATGGTGGCCAGGATCGTGGAAGCGGCGGCACGTGTCCGTGACACACCTGCCCATTGTGAACGTGTCCGTGAATCCATACGTTGATGTTGTGAAGCAACATCGTGAACGGGTGAAGCCCATTGTGAAGCAACATCATTGTGAAGCAACGGGCCCATTGTGAAGACCATGTCGTGAAGCCCATTGTAAACGGGTGAAGCAACAACGGGCCGATTGTGAAAGACAACGGGCCCATTGTGAAGCAACATCGTGAACGAGTGAAGCCCATTATGAACGGGTAAAGCAACAACGCGCCCATTGTGAAGCAACAACGGACTTACTGTGAAGTTCAACGTCGTGAACGGGTGAAGCCCATTGTGAACGGATCCATGAATCCATACGTCGATGTTGTGAAGCATGTGTTGTGGCGAATAGAAGGAACTTTGAACATCTTCTGCGATTTAACCGTGTTCTTCAATAAAAGTCATATTAATACCTCTTTTCGACGTTCTGTCTTCACTTCTACTCTTGGGAACGTTGCGCTCGCCATTCGCATTTTCGGACACATATACCTATGTAAGTTTTGTTTGTCATGGTATGACAGACAGACACCCTGTACTACTGCACTCTCTCTCCTCGTAGCAGATGAGCTACGGAATAGCAATGGCAAGAATAACTCAATGCCGCAGAATTCTAAACACTAGAGGATCAAAGTTAGTAACGTGGCCTGCGAGCAGGCGGAATACGCTCGGATTTCACCCTCAAAAATCTTTCTTTAAATACCTCTATCTTCCTACATAATTTCAATATCGCGCATTCTGGCAGGGAAATGAATTAGGTTTGATAGGAAAAGTACTTTAACTTAAAATAACTAGATATAACATTAAATGATACTCTACAAGTTAACACTACGAGAGTCTGGCTTGTGATAGGCGCTTTTGTAGAGTGCTATATAAAGTTGTAGAGACATTAGGTATTTTTTGGAAGCAGAGGAGAAATGAAAAATGAGCAACGCCTTCCCTGGGAATCGAACCACGGACCTCTGGAATACGCGCCGAGCGTGCAGACCACTACACCACCAAAGCACGCTAAGAAGGTGGGAGAAATACTTTATAAAGTAAGCGGGCTCATATATGTGTGTCTATAGTGTAGAATAATTAGGTTAAAACAGGAAAGGTGAAAAATTTGCAATGCCCTCAAAAGGATTCGAACCTGAACCTCTCAAGTGCGCGCCGAGTGTGCTAACCGTTACACAACGAAGGCATGCTGCAAGGAGGGAGAAAATACTCCCCCTTTTAAAGGGCGACTGGGGATTACGGGACCCATTCACCTAACCTGGTGGTGAAGAATCATCATCCACCACTTTTTAGTTCGGGTGCCACTGTCGAGCAGTGGCGTAGCTAGGGGGGACATCTGTTCCCGGGTTCATCATCCAGGGGGCGCTAAAATTATGTTACGAAATTTTAGAATGAAATGTTTTCCATTCTTGGCACTCAGAAAGGGGCACAAAATCTTCAGATGTACCCAGGGACTGAAAACTCTAGCTACGGTTCTTCTGTCGAGTCATTAGGTTAAAGCAGGAAAGGTGAAAAATGAGCAATGCCCTCGCCGGGACTCGAACCTGGACCTCTTGATTACGCGCCGAGTGCGCTAACCGTTACACCACTAAGGAAAAAGGTGGAGGAAAATACCTTATAATACGAGGAAATTCAGAAAAGCATACTTCGTGTCGTGTTATTCTAAGACTGACAAAACTGTTAGTGTTATATGATTCTGTTCATCAGCTTACAGGTGAGAACAACATGAGAGGAAATGACGAATTTAAATTCGTTACATTTTACTCGTCCGGTACATTTACAAAATACGTTACAAAAAATAAGTGATTAATTTTGATAAACGTTATTAATTGATTTAGTAACTGAGAATACGTTTATAAAAGGTAAATATGCATCTTTATTTTTAAGGAGAGATTTAAATGTAAAATAATGTAAAAAAATATATTGATAAATTCGAGCTCGTAAGAGTAAATAAAGCTACTATAAATCATCCCTCAAAATGAATCACTTCAAAAGAATGATAAATTTCAATTTCACCCTTCGCAGAAATTTAAATTGAAGTTGGGAATGTGTCGCAATCAGGAAGGCGTATCTAACTAATGATATGAACTTCAATTTTCCACATGGATGCTTTCATTTAATCGCGAACGCCGTACTGGTTTTAATTCTAGATCACTTGTTCTCGATATTAAATCTCCCAAAGTAGTTCTGCTATATCATCGAATGGCACAGATCAGAATTTTCTCGTACGCTTAAGGTAGCAGTGAAATCAATACTTTGTGCTAAAATGGGTAGTGGCGTCATCTATCGAGTAATATGAAAACTATTTCTTAATTTCCGATTGAGAAGTAGATTTCCGCAATGCAGAAATATTTCTTTAAATGTGTGAAATTTTAACATTCTCTCACGTAAAATGCTTCAATTTAAATACGTTTTTTATTAATATTATGTAGCTCATGACCCATAAGATATGTTAGTTATGTAAAACAATAGAAATATTAATTTAAATATAATTTTTATGAAAGATTAAAAAGAATAAATTTATTTATTACTGTATTAAATTCTGTTAATTATTTGTTTGAAGCATTTATAGTTTTACGTGTAAATTAAAATTTATAATTATGCATCCCTGAAAAGCAAATGTATGGAACATTTAAATATGAAAGAAATTAGTTCATTCTTTCCAAACAAGAACCAATTTGTAGATAATACTTTGCTGCAAAGCCAGGAAACAAAACCTTTTCATACTTCAGGTTTATACGTATGATGTCATGATTTAAATTTAACGTAATATAACAACTTTTTCTCAATATCAATAAAAGAATTAACGTGGCAGTCAATTATCCTTAATCTGAAGCAAAAACGTTGCCAACAGGAGCTATTTATTTAAAATGCTGATATTGGTGAAATATTTTCGATAAACAATGACGTCACATGCAATCCCGTGCTTTTTTCAGCGTCAGAATATGACCTTATATAACAATAATCTATTTAATGGTTGACAATTTAAT
The DNA here is from genome assembly GCF_044657685.1 of Stegodyphus dumicola. Classification (NCBI taxonomy): domain Eukaryota; kingdom Metazoa; phylum Arthropoda; class Arachnida; order Araneae; family Eresidae; genus Stegodyphus; species Stegodyphus dumicola. The sequence goes on along the minus strand of NC_140768.1, from coordinate 160,667,625 downwards.
TTTTATTTCATATTTTGCAAAACTCAGAAATTTTTTATTAACAAACTGTACGATTTATTAACAAACTCTACGATTTGAAAGCGAGCAGTAGCAACACTTTTCGAAAAAGGCGTTTTCATCTCCAACGCGCAGGCTGTTGCCACTCGCAAAAATGAATACGGAAATTAGCGCTTTCGGATTTTTAAAATTAATAATTTCGCTTATTAAAGTCGTACGAAGATGAGAATAGTCGAAATGGCTTCCCACGAATTTCTGGTATCGGGGATAATATATTTAATGTTTGGTAATGCTATTTTTATTTCAGCTTAAAACTTAGAAATTTTTTATTTACAGAGTTGTACGATTTGAAAGCAAGCAGTTTTTTCCTCCAGCGTGCGAGGCTGTTGCCACTCAGAAAAATGAGTGCGAAAATGAGCGTTTTCAGAGTTTTTTTAATTAATCTCGACTAATTAACATTACATGAAGATGAGAACGTGTGAAGTAGCTTCCACGAATTTTTGGAATCCCGGAGATGGGACCTTTCTCAAAACTCAACTCCGCGCCGTTCCGGAGGAGATAATGCCACCCACAAATAAACAAATAAACATACAGACGCGCAAAGAATTTAATAATATATATTGCATAATAAAGATAACGTAGTTCTCTGTTATATTACATTTCTCTGATTTTCTGGCTCAAAAATTTATTATTGCATGCATGAATTTGTTATTACGTGTTTGTTGTAAGTCTTCTGTGCGGCTATTCTTATAATTTAGCCTTGGTGTTAAATTAAAGAATTGTAAAGATATACACAAATAGCACGAAAGATAAATTTCGTTTCATATAGTACGACTATTATATGTGATGTATATTTATTTTTATCTACTTTTTTTTTTCAAAATTTTCAGAATTCTAGCAAGTGACATGTTTTAAAATCCTCTGACCGGCCTGGGTTTTCACCGAGACAGCCCAAATTTACAAAAACTGCAGTGAGTAAGAGATATTTTCTTGATTTTAATGCCCCTCGTATTTTACATCTGGATGTATGTACTTTTCATATATTGCTTTTAATTTCTTGGACATATTTCAAAATACACGTATAAATAAGTTCTTATACATATCACAAAAAATAGTCTAGATCGTATATATACGGCCTTGACGGTCAGAAGGTTATTAGGCTATTTTGAAGCAGGAGACGTGAAAAATGTGCACTTCAATCGCTGATAAGCGAACCTTCGACCTCTCGAATACGCGTCGAGTATGCTTGCGATTATTACATCACGAAAGCATGCGGGAAAAGGAGGAAGAAAATACTTCATATACTCCCCCTTTGAAAGGGCAACCGCGCTAAGGTCATATTTACCAAATCCTGGTGAGGACGACTTACCGTCCACCACCTTTTAGTTTCGGCGCCACTTGCCATTAGGTGTTTTTTTTTTTTTTTTTTTTTTTTTGTGGCGGGGGGAAGCAGAAATGCCCTCGCCGAGACTGGAACCCCAGACCTCTCGAATACGCGTCGAGTATGCTTCCAGTTACACTACGAAGACATGTGGAAAGGAAAGAGAAATACCCTATAAACAAACAGAAATTACGTATATGACGAAATAGCAATCACATTATTAAATGTTTCCCTAACAAAAAAAAAAAAAAAAAAAAAAAAAAAAAAAAAACATTATATCTTATCTGGAACTGAGAACTTCAGTAAGTCTCAAAAAAAGATGAAATCCAAATCTTCCAGCAAATATTCAAAGCTGCAATAATCTCTCTTCGACAATCTTGCTCTCAGATTGCCCGTATTCAAATAGCCTAACCCTACAGCCTTGACTTATGATCGACATATTCTTTTAAACGTGGGGCGAGTCTTGCATTAGTCTGGATGCATTTGTAGCTTTGTATTTTTGTAGGTGAGCATTAATTTCCAAATGATATACATAGATCATAAAAATGTATAATTTAATTTTGATTTGAATTGTAAGTAGTAATTAGCATTTTAATGAAAAATTATGAAACTAACTCTTTTGTTCTTTCGGAAATGAAATTAAAACAAGTAATATAAAAACAAATTTTTAGCTCAACAAAGAAAATTTTTATTTTAGTTAATTTTTATTAGCATTATCAAAATTTTTTCGTTTCTAATTTATGAAGCTGGTTTATAATTTCTCATTCTATCCATCTCTTGTCCTGCTTCATTATTGCAAGGAACCCTTCCAGCGAGTTTCGAGCAGTCCAGTTCTTCCATTAATATTCCATCTAATGATTCACACGACTGGAGGCGACATGCGCTGGACCTGCTGCGAAGAGTTTTCGTAGGAAGCTTTTCTTGGCGTTTATGTGTTTCTTACTTTAATCGTCGCTTGCGTTGTATTGTAGTTTCTTTTCGCAATGTCCGTTTGCGAAGCAAGGGACATTTTAAAGGATCATATTTTAAACATATATTATCACGTTAACATAGAAATAAGGGGAGAATTTTCGCTACATAATGGAACATTACATTCGCTTCCTCCAACTCTATAAAACTACAATTCTTTAATTCCGTACACTTTAAAAATGTAGAACTGTTGCCACTTATTTTTGTTAAATATTGCAATCACACTGATCGCAGTCATGTACTATTATTTATAAGTTGTTATAAAATTAATTTTTTATAGCAGCCGACAATACCCAATAAACGGTCACTATTGGTAAAGTTTTACAATATATTTATTTAATAAAAACAGCCTGTCTTTAGTTCCGATATACAGGAATCAATAAGTAGGAATTGACTTTAATAAGTGAAAAAATGGTGTTAATACTCCACTACAATATATAAAAAATGTATTTGAACTTGAGTGGATGAGTAAAAAAGTATTTTATTAACGATTGAAAGTTTGAACAAGATATAGGGAAAATGTGAGCTAATAGCAGGAATTTATAACAAATCTTGAAGATTTTTATAGCTGTATTTGACTGAGAACTTAATTTTTAGGAGATTTATTGCATGACTTAAGACGGTACAGACATTAGGATTTTTGGAAGCAGGCAAGATGAAAAATGAGTCTTCGCCGGGAATCGAACCACGGAACTCTGAAATACTCTCTCAATGTGCTAACCACTACAATACGAAGGCACGCTAGGAAGACGGGAGAAATGCCTTACATACTCCCCCTCTTAAAGGGGGACTGGATTTTTAAGGGGACTCAATCGCCAAATCCTGGGTGTGCAGAATCCCCGGGCGCCACTGCACAGACATTAGATTAATTTTAAATGCCGGAGAGATGAAAAATTAGCAAATGCCTTCGCCGGGAATCGAACCACGTACCTCTGAAATACTGTCTCAGTGTGCTAACCACTACACTACGAAGGTGGGAGAAATACCTTACAAGACAATTGGAAAACAATTATTGTAGTATTTTTAAATACTAGTATTTCTATTTTTCAGAGATGTATTATCTCTTTTTAAGACAATTCCATCGGTGTGTTTTAGTCTTGTATTTGAAACTAGCTGAAATTAATCGGTACTGTCCGGGATCTACGCAGTTTATTTAGGGAGGAGCATTACTCCCATGTAGGAGGAATGGAGGTACTTTTCGAAATCCCATTATTGATGTATTGGCGAAAAATTGCAATGCATTCAAGTTCTACTCAAAATGTTCTACACTGTTCTATACGGCTGCGTTCAGACGACGACATAAATTTCACAGAGGTACAGTCACAAGGAATAAAATGCAGGAATTCCGTTCACACCTACGATACAGTGTCTAAGCCGCACACACTTAGAGAAGCTAAATTTGAGCATGCGTGGACGTGTTTACAGCTTTCCCGCTCTGTTCTCGCATTCAGGATTCGCGCGTTCGCTCTGATTGGTTAACGCTTTAAACCCAAGTCGGCATAAAGTTGAAAACTTTATGCTGTGTTCAGACGGGGACAGGGGCCCACCAGCGGCTGAGCGGTAAAGTCGCTGAACACTGGTAGTTCGGTCTGAAATTCGAATTCCGCGAACGGGCTTGGCTGCATGGCTGTTTTCGTGGTTTTCCCCATGTGTAACGTGTATACGAGCCAATTTCCCTCAGAAAGTCCTCCACGAAGGCATCCCTGCCCTTAGGCAGATAGCCCCAGTGTGCTTTGCCGTAATTAAATACACCAACACCAGACGGGGGGGGGCATATGTGACGATGATGACATGCATTTTTTAATGAGTTTGCACAATAATTGCAAAATATGGAAGAAACTCGTAAAGCGAAACTTAAGCTCAGGATCATGAACGCTGTGTATGATCCTGTAGATGATTGATCTCATCCATTATTTTTCATTTTATTATGAAAATTCTTTAAAAAATGCATGCTCACAAAAATGTTACTTTTTGTGTAAATTATTATTATCACTTTTTTTCAGCTTATTATTTTTGTATAGATTACTACTATGCTTTTCCTCCTGTTAATTATTTTTGTATTTAAGAATAATTTATTGAAAAAAAGCTGGACATCTTGCATTGCAATTTGCTTCAAATGCTGATTTTCGTTCCAAACAAACTTCATGAATTAATTTTACTAAAATATCAAATCAACATCAAGAATGTTTTTTTTTGGGGGGGGGGACAGTAAAAATATTACTTTTAAAAAAAGAAAAAATTATTTTCATTTATTTAAGAATAGTCACAATAGTCAATTGAATGGTGTAAGTTTTGTATAAGTAATAAAAAAAAACTTTTGAGAAAATGCTCTTATGAAGTCCAAGAAGGGAAAAATGTAGTGAAATATCCTTAAACCAACAGTCAACATTCTCGACAGTTTTGTCTCCAGTTGATCTCTGTTTTTTAATTAGGTTCTTCATAAACGGAATTTACTTTTAATGAAACTGAATAGCACACATAATTCATAACATCGATTATAATTTAATGAATAGTATTTGTTATTAATATTATCCACTCTTTATTAATATCATTTGAATGGAATTTTTATCATTAAATTCATGCTATTTCTCTGGTATAAATTCCTAGATAAGGTATGAATGCAACAAATACAACAAAATTATATATAACTTTGGTGTATTCGAAGACTTGGGTACCTAAAATTTGTCAATGTGAAATTACTTTTGAGGTATTGGTCGTAAATAGAAATGACAGCATATATTGAAATTGAACTCTTTTTGGTGCTTTAATATGCATGTCTGCCAGTGAGTGGAGAATTGTCATAATCTGTCAGGAAATGAAAAATTATTAAAAGTAATTACTTCTGAGAATAGACGTGGATGAAACTTACACCTATGACATTTCAAAGCAGAGCAGAGTTTAATTTGAATTACTCATGTGATATAAACGTACCAGTTTGCAGAATTATCCACAAAAATTTCTGAAAGTTAGTGTTTACTTTCTACTGTATTCTGTCGAGTGTAACCCCCCTTTTTTCAGGAAATGCATATGAAATTAAGGGGTGCGGCTTATGCATGCAAATGATTAGAAATAGATGCATACAAACAGCTGGCAACACAGCAAAATGTATTCAATGATTGAGCATAAAATACATTGTTGGGTGAACGTTTCATAGTATTGTACGAGTTTAGTTGTTGCTGCTGATCATGGTGACCAGCTGTGGGATACTAGTTCTAGTAATAATTGATACTAGTAGTGCAGCCCACTACTGCAGTGATCAACAGTAACAGTGAATAAGGAGTGCTAAGCACAGAAACATGTTCCTTTGATTGAAAATTTAAATAATAATAATAATAATTAATGCATGGTAAGCACTGTTTTCTGCTTAACTGCTTTCATACCTGCAAAATGGAAAAATGTTATATAAAGGTTATCTATCTCTTATCCTCAAGATTTCTTTTTTTAATTAGGCATATTTAGACTATCGTATTTCTCCTAAGAGAAATTACATATAAAAATTGAAGAAGGTTTTATATATAAAAATTGAAAAAGTTTTTATATAAATATGCATGTGCAGAGAGTATTACAGTGCAATGCAGAAATATTCCATACTGCTTTGCACAGAAATATGTGGCAACCAAGTATTGGTCTTTCTAAAAAAATATTCTTTAGACCATTTCATTCTTTTTTCACCTTCTTCCGTTTCCTCTTGGCTAAGAAGAAGGGCAGATAAAAGAGCATTCTGTTGAACCAGTAAAACTTTGTGGTGAGCTGAAAAACCATGACACAAAATAACGAAAACAAGCAGAGCGAATGCGGAAAATCAATCGAGTGGAAAAACACCGCGCGAAAGGTGTAGACAAATCCACGCATGCGCGAATTTAGCTTCTCTCATTGGCCACAGCTTAGACACCCGTCTCGCAGGTGTGAATGGAACTCCTGTATTTTATGACCTTATGACTATGCCTCAATGCCCTTTATGCCAACGTTTGAACGCGGCCTTATCAACCAGACCAAGAACACTAAACCAGATTTCGTGAACGTAGCACAGAACGCAGCTCGGCTTAAACCACTTATGCCCTTTCGTACCGTCGTCTTCATGTATTCATGTATTGTCAACATTCATGTATTGTAATATGTGTCTTCATGTATTCATGTATTGTCAACATTCATGTATTGTAATATGTGTCAAGCCGTCCTATTTCAAGCACATATAGTGCTTGGTTCACATGCAATGTATTTCAAATTATCCCGGGCATCTGCGTTGCTCTGGAGTGTGTATATATTTCTTTTTTATATTTTTGTGAATGTTTTTATGTGTACTTTAGGTTATGTGTTTTAAGTGTTATGTGTTTCTTGAAACTTTTTTTATAATGTCTTTTAAATTTTCTATGAACCCAAGGTAAACAGAAATTTCCCACTGTCTCACGTAGTATTTGTAATGTCGAACATGTCGTCCAGCCCCTTGTATGGCCATGTATGCTTTCTCTTTTAACCCTTTTCCGCATGCTACCTTTTAAAGTTGGAGTTTTGATTTAAAAAAAAAGTAGGCAGTCTAATTAGGCCTAGAGGAGTACACTAGTAAAATTTTGTAAAGATAGCACTTATCGTTTTAATTCTGTGGGTGTGCCCAAAGTGGCACACTGATTGAATAGAGCTTCGAAAAGAGTGCTGAAACGAGCATTGTTGTCAATGAACTGACCCATGAGATGCGGAGAAACAAAGAATACAGACTCACAGTTGTCCTCGATGATCGCTGAGCCCGGTATGGGCACACCTGGGGTTCGCCGTTTGGTTTTAGGCAAGATTTCAAGGTAAAAATTAAAAACTAATATAGAATAAGAAGACTAGCATACAGCCAAAAAAATAACATAGAAATTTCTTTTCAAACAATTCCTTTTATACACTAAAAAATCTGGAAGATTTCTTTGAAAAATGAGGGTCTTAAAAAACTAAACATGGCTAAAATATATGGACTGGTTTGCGTTGAGCTGCCATCTATTATAAATAAAGAAGGTTCAGAGTAACCTATAAATTCTTTTCCATTCAATTTTTCTGTGCGTACAGAAAGAAATTTTTAAGTGTGTCCAGACCGGACAGACTGTACCGCAAGGGGTTAAGATCTCAATAAACTTCCGAGGCGGCCTCATGGGGGTCCAGGGAGTTGTTACCTCTAGATAGTGAAGGACGTGGGGCACATGCCTGTTTACCTATGCTAGACACCAGGCGTCCCCGTCCTCCATCACCTGTCGCCTGTAGTCTGAATGCAGCTTGAAGTTCCACACTATTCCAAAGAGAGAACTATGATAGCGCCATCTAACGGTTTTAGTAAGAACTGACCTTGTTTTGATACCGGTTCTGTATTTTCTCGGAAAATTCACCATTTGCCCAATTTCTACACTGATTTCAAAATAGTCGTCAAAAACTGATACAGAGCGCACTTCAATCTTGCTTTAGAAAGTTGCACAGTCTTCTAAAGAGTAAACGGACATGACGCCGTCTAACGGTTTGAGTAAGAACTAATAGTGGAAACACAACGACGACTACGTTGACCTAAGATGGGAGATATGATTCCAAAATTAAGACTACGCAGAAATATATTTACTAGCTCGAAGGGCTTTTAGTCTCAAAACAGCATTTTGCGTCGTATCACTTTCTGCGTTGATTCACTTTTCAAACTGTTGCCACCAAAGTTCATCGCCTTATATTAAAGTAACTAAATAATGAAGAATCTTCATGAATGCATGAGTGTTTGTCGCACTGTGAGAAAACAACGGCACCTAGATCTATCCAATTTGAATAACATAGTCTTCCAACAGAACATGGGCACTCGTAAGACTGAATTCTAAATTTGGAATTTGTTTTATTATCCTTTTTAAATTTTGCAAGACTTTAACGAATATTTGATAAACTATTTCAAAGCAAATAATCAACGATTTCAAAGCGAGTAGTGACAACACTGTACAGAAAAGAAAATTTATATCTCCAGCGTGCGAGACTGTGTATAGAGCAGCGTTTCCCAAACTTTTTTGGCCAAGGCACACTTGTCGCGGGGAAAAAAATCACGAGGCACACCACCATTAGAAAATGTTAAAAAATTAACTCTGTGCCTATATTGACTATAATAAAGTAATTCTCTTGAATAGGAATCAAATAAGCACAAAGAAAGTATTTTATAATTACTTTATTATGAAATATTAAGTAAACAGAATAGTGAAAAATTATAAAATACTTTCAGTGCGGAACCTGGGCCTGTTTGGCTGAACACAAAGCTGATATTCTGGCTGGAATCGAAGAAAGACACACACGTAGCTCTTCGTCAACAGTTCTCAGTCTCTCTCTGTATTTGGTTTTCATAGCAATCATGCTTGAAAAGCTAATCTCACACAGATATGTAGTGGAAAAAGGGAGCAATGTCAAAATAGCTTTGTTTGCCAGAAGGGGGAACTCCTTGGCAGTATCCAACCAAAAACTGTCCAAAGGTAGATCAGCAAATCTTAGCTTGCAAGCACGATTTTGTCTCAGTTCAATTAGTTCCTCCTGCTCCTGTAAAGTCATTTCCTTTCCAACAACTGATGCTGAGCTATAAGGGTCCTTAACCCAGTCAAGGCATTCAGTGGAGACTAAAGAGAAATAAAATGACAACTTCTCCTCAAGAGTTTTTAAATGCTTAACTATTATCTCACACAGTGCAGCAGTGTGAACACCTTGCCATTGCATGGTGAGTGTGAACATTTCAAGATTGCCACTTTTCACGTGTTGATGCCAGAGTTGCACCTTTGAACGGAATCCATTTATTTTATCTGTACTTGTAAGCAGGTTTTCATTTCGGCCTTGCATTCGGGTGTTCAATTCATTCAGATGATGAAATATATCTGCCAGGTATGCCAGCCTTGCACACCACTCATCACTTGCAAGTTGCTTTGCGTAATCTGACCCCTCATTTGTCAGAAACACTTTAAGTTCCTCCCGCAGCTCATACACACGAACCAAGACCTTGCCACGCGACAACCACCGGACCTCCGTATGAAACATCAAGGTTTTATGCTTTGCTCCCATCTCCTCACACAAAGCTGCAAATATGCGACTTTTCATGGGTCGTGACTTTACAATGTTTACCATGCGCACAACATCATCCAACACATGAACTAAGGCTTGGCTACGAGGGCCTCGCGGTGTAAAAAACAATGCGTAATAATCACATGTGGATTTCTTTCCTTCACTCTGCCTACAAAGCCTTTGGTGTGCCCGACCATGGCTGCAGCTCCATCGGTGCAGACACTTGTGCAGTTTTCCCACTTAAGTCCTGCTTGTTCAAGGTATTCTGATGTGACCCGAAAAATTTCTTCTCCTGTTGTTTTTTCTGGCAATACCTTGCAAAAAAAGAAGTTTTCTCTAATTGCATCACCATCAACAAAACGCACATTAGCTAAGAGTTGAGCATGTCCACTGATATCAGTAGACTCGTCAAGTTGCAATGCAAATTTCTCACTGATACGGATCTTTTCCAAAACCACACTTTCGATGTCTGCAGACATGTCATTAATACGTCTGGAAATTGTGTTGTTTGAGAGAGGGACTTTGGCTATTTCCTTTGCTGCTTCAGGTCCGAGCATCTCCTCTACAATAGCTTTGCAGGCAGGAAGTATTAATTTCTCTGCCACAGTGTGCGACTTTTTTGTCTTGGCTATAAGTTCAGCAACTTGATAGCTAGCTTTAAGAGCTCTTTCATTTACCTTTGTTGTTTTTCTCATAAAAGTTGCCTGTTTCTCCATGTTGTCACGCAGGCGAACAAAATAGTCCACATTCTTGTTTTGAAGCAAAGGGTGTTTCGTTTGGAGATGGCGTTTAAGTTTGCTTGGGACCATAGCACTGTTAGCTAGCTTTTCACCACACACCACGCTCAGTGGAGTTGGTTTGTGTTCATCTCCAGTGAAAGTAAATCCAACTGAAATATAGCTTTCGCTATATTGCCTTGCGCCAGAGAATTTAACCATCTTTGCTTTCTTTTGACCCCCACTCATACTCGGGCTCTCATCTGGCTCCAGATTTTGTTCAGAGTCCAGTTCTTTCCTTTTCAAAAACTTGTCCATCACTGCAGTATCAGTGTCTCTCTCCTCACAGCAGCCGTTGTCTCTCTGACACTGTGTGAGGCGTCTGCCTGCGTCTCATGGGGGCGGGGACACGGCGGACACTTGTCAAGATTGGCAGGGGGAGGAGTTATAGCACTGCACAGCGCCGTGACCACTATGACACTGGCGGGGGGAGTGACGGGAGGAGTTATAGCGGGCGAACAGCACCGTGACACCCAGACCCGGCGGCACACCACGGTGCTTCAGACGGCACACTGGTGCGCCGCGGAACAGCGGTTGGGAAGCGCTGGTATAGAGAATACTAAAAATGGGCTGTTTTGCTGTTTTTAAATATTTTATGATATTGCTGTTGAACTGAATTTAATGCGGTTTAAAGTTCGAATTTAATAATTCAAGTATTTATATTAAATTTATATTTCATTAGATGAATCTACCTTAGATTAATAAATTTAGATGAAATAGAGTAATGAAACATCGCAAAATAAATCTTATGCAGACTTCAGATTCTTGAAAGGGCAGATTTAGTCTCTTTTCATTCTAAAAGTAACGCTGATGAACTATGAAAAAGATGCTAAAACGACCACGTCTAAAAGCGGTCATATCATGACGTTTCAGCGAAGTCGGCAAATTGCCAAGATGCAACGGCAATTATTTTGCGTCTTCGCAACGTTGTAAAGACGTCGTATAAGTTACCACGATCACTTTGCAACCTCTCGCACCAGTTTGCTACGTCGTTACGACGTTGCCGTGCTACTTGGGCATGATACTTAATAAATAAAGGTAATACAAAACGGTAAAAAAACGCCCTTTTGGGCGTAATATAAATTCTGAAAGTTTTCAGAATTTTTATCCCAAAGGGCGTTGCCACAGAAGGGCTATTAATTTTGTTTTGGCAATATGCATTGATTCCGTTTCTGCGTTGCTTCACTTTTCAAACTGTAGCCACGAAATATTATCGCCGTGTATTATATTTAAAGAAATTAAATAATGAAGAATCTGTATCATTGTGTGTATGTTTCTTGCAATGTGATAAAACAACGGTACCTAGAGCTATCCAATTTTGAATAACGGAATCCTCCTGCGAATAGGGGCATCTGGAAGCCCAAATACGAAATTTGGAATTTGTTTTATTATCTATTTCATATTTTGTAAAACTTTAACGAATTTTTGATTAACAAACTCAGCGATTTGAAGCGAATATGGGTATCTGGAAGCCCGAACTTGGAATCTGTTTTATTATTGATTTCAAATTTATCTTGGCGCATTTTTTCAATTTGGGCCAAGAATAATTGACTCGGTAAACTCCTTAATTTATAGCAACATATTTTCCTTTCCCTTTTTACATTGTGCACGACCTGAAAAAAGTGACTTCGTTCCTACTTTCAAATGTGCGACGTTCCAAATTTGATATTATCGCTTTCAACAAATATGCCAAATTTCAAAACGTGCCAATATGTAAATTCATGAGTATCTTAGAAAATATGGAATTAAATAACCTAATCATTTGAAAGTGTGCCTAGAAATACATCAACGTTAACATGTTAATAATTTTATAAGTTATAATAAAAAAAAAATTAATTTGGATTAAGGCTAAAATTCGAATCCTGGAAGAAGGAATAAAGGAAGTTTAATAAAAAAAAGAGGCATTAATATTAATAAATATATATCCAATTTAATTATTATTGAGAAGCTAAAATTTTGAGAGTTAATTTTTTAAAAACGCCTCTTGCGATTTTTATACAACTTGGCAGTTTGGCGTTATTTGAGTCGTAGAATTGAAATATGGAAAAAACCTTGGCAAGTTATTTGAGAGAAAATTCAATTTTATATTAGAACAATGCTATATATAAATCTACTGCATATCCAAGTCGGACTTTTGAGACATGGAAAACTCAAGTTGAGTTTCGTCAATCGCGCCAGTAAATATAGGAACTAAATATATATAGGAACTGTCCCAATGTTGAACAATGTACGTACGGTTTTTACAGCAAATACTAATTACTGACACATATGGAGCAATTGTAACTGCTAATATTCCTCGTTTCTATTACCATAGATAACATACAATCTTAATTAAGTCAAACTGATTGAGATACTTCAGACTGAAGTAAATTATTATGTGTTGTTGGACTGTGACTTATCTCACTTGTTTGACAATAACATCACAACAAGCCCACGAAATCTATCGCGGCAAGGACAGCTAGATTGCGCCTGTCATTGGTCAGAGCCTTGAACACCTATATAGGTGACAGTACGACTTCTTTCAGTTCCGCGACCCCCCCCCCCAATGATGACTGAGATCACCCCGAGGGTGGACGCCTCTGAAGGTCTCCCACACCATCATCACCTACCACTAACCTTTAAAGAGGACTTTCGGCTTTCGGAGAAAATGAGAGCTGTGCAATGATAATGACACGCGTTACAACTGCATACTTAGAGTGCCCCCATGCCGCACGGACATTATACATTTACAAACATCCATGCCTTCTCCGGAGTTCGAACTCAGAGAAGATATTTCGGTATCTCACTAGGCTTTCCTAACCACTGTACGGACTGAGGAGGCGCAAATTATTATTATCCAGATAACTCGCGACACACACCCAAAAAATAAAAAAAAAAAAAAATTAAATCGGAAATGATGAGAGTAAGCGCTACTTATACCAAGCATTTTACATATTTACGCCTACACGTATTCACATAATTCCCGCGCTTCTTTTAAAACTTATCAGAAATTTGGATGTCAACCTTGAGCAGAAATGTACTGTACGGTAAAACAAAGAACATACAATATGAATGAAAATTTCTTGGAAACTTTCACCATCTCCGACGGAAAGAAACAGACAATGAATAATGCATAGCTTCATTTCATGCATACCAAGAAGTTTACTTTTTTTGCCATCATAAAAAAAAAAAAAAAAATTTGGGCAAAAAAACAAAGTAACATTTACTTCGGAATTTTTTATGCAATACAAAGTAAAAAAAGGCATTAAAGACACTAAAAATAGGCAGAAAAAAATCATAACTAAGCGAAGCTGTCTTGTGCAGTGAAGCTTCATTTAAAAGAAACTGTAAAATTTTCATTGTTAATTTAAAATAAGAACATCATGTTTATTTTTCGTCGCCTGATTTGCTCATAACTACGGGAAAAACAGCTGCAGCAGACGACTTGACCCGCCTAATATTCCACCCCCGACTTCATTTCCGTTTAGAGTGTTTCGCTTCAAAGGACCAAATAAGGCTGACTGAAACTGCAGTCTCAAATGAAGTGAAGAAAATGAGAGCTGTGCAATGATGATGATACGCATTACAATTACAAAAGGTGGGGGTTGGCAACGGCCTTGAATCGTCTATTTTAAAGTAACAAATGTAGCCAGTTACAGTTTTAATGAAACTATTCCATGATCTCACATTCTAAAAGGATGAGCCCCGCCCAAATTTGTATTCCAAAATGGATTCAAATATAATAGATCCCATTCCGGGACACTTCAAAAATAGCAATAACAGTTAAAACGTAGTTGCCAATAATCTATATTTAATGCGGAGAAAAAAATTTATGACATAGAAATGTTCGGCAGCCCAAAGCGAATTTTTAGACAAAATTTAGCAGAATTTCGTTTTAAATTACGTCCAAAGTGGCGTTTTTTTAACGTTTTGTCTGCTACATTTATTTATTAAATATAGTGTTCTACGTACTCAAACTATAAAAGCTGTATACACAAATTATCATGTTATTTCAGAAAAAGTCTAATTTTGTATCAAAATACCTATGATAGAATGATGCTATATAAAAATAAGTCGCGCTTTCCAGACATAAAAAACACAATTTAAATTTCGTTCATGGGCCCAGTTGAACGAGAGATATAGAACTGTCCCTCCCCCCTTCTTTTTGGGCAATGTTCATTATTTTAATACAGAAAATATGAAAACTGTTGTGAACCATGATGGAAATAAACATTACTGTGATTTAGATAGGACACACATGTGTAGCTAACGGAATTAATGCAGATATAACCATAATGAATTTGCTACAGTAAGTTTATCTGTTCAGTGCGTGCAGAGGAAGCATACGATAACAGTAACAGAATCCCTTTCTCAATAGCGTTAACCAGACTTGAATGTAAACTACCATTAGCCAGGCTTAACACATTTAACTTAAACATCGCTTTCATGACCAGATAGCATGCGGTACTCATCAGCGAAAACCGCAATCAATATCTGAAGGAAAAGCCGGGTGTTGTAGCTGATCTAACTAATCCATCTCACAATGTGATTGTATAAAAACAAAACGTGATCGTGACGGGACATATCAAGAAAGAAAGGAATCCAAGAAAAAGCAATGAAAAGAAAAACAAAATGGCGAACAAAAGCAGGACGTAATGTTCAATCGAAGACAGAGTTTTTTGTGATGTCATTGTCTCATTCGCAGGACCTCCAATAAAAGGACAAGATTAGGAGCGGGGAGTAACAAGAGGTAATAAAAAACAGATGTCCTCGAAGTTAGGCGTAATGCTATTTCATTTATTTTATCTTTTGCCGTTGAGAAAGAATCGAAGGTAATTTGAAAATGCAAATGGAGGAGAGTGCAAATTTTTCTTTCAGCTTTACCATTTGTCTTCAACTACAGGGCACACTCGCAACATGAGCGGGTTGCAGCCAAAGCAAAATTTATAAGTTCTATGTACCCCAGATAAGCAAATGTATAGAAACATTTCAGTATGAATGAAATCGGTTATTTCTTTCCAAGCAAAACCCATTCGTAAATAATTTTGTATTGGCAAAGCAGGAAAAAAAAAATTTTGACCCTTCAAGTTAATACGTATGACGTCATGATTTAAAGTAATATAACAACTTTTTCGTAATATCAATAAAAAATTAACGTGGCAATAACATATCGTGTCACTTATACTAACCTGAAACAAAACAGTTGCCAACAGCAGCCATTTATTTAAAATGTTTACATTAATAAAAAATTTTCAACCTAAAGTGACGTCACATGCAATCGCGCTAACGTCAGAATATAACCTTACATAATAATATATTTGAAGTCTGGCAATGCTATTTTTATTTCAGAATTTGTAAAACTTTATAAACTGTTTATTAACAAATTCTACGATCTGAAAGCTAGCAGTGGCAACACTTTTCAAAATAAAGCATATTTTTATCTCCAGCCCGCAAGACTGTTGCCACTCGGAAAAATGAGTGCCAAAATTAGCGTTTTCAGAGTTTTCTTTTATTAATATCTCGACTGATTAAAGTTATTCAAAGATGATAATGGGTCGAAATGGCCCACGAATTTTTTGAATCGGTAATAATATTTTTAAAGTTTGGCAATGCTAGTTTTAATTTCTAAAACTTAAAAATTTTTTACTATACGATTTGAAAGCGAGCAGTGGCAACACTTCTCAAAATAAAGTAGATTTACATCTCTAACGCGCGAGACTGTTGGCGCTAGGATAAATGGGGGTGAAAATTACCGTATTTCTCAGTACACCAAGTGCTTACTCTCACTCATTAGCCCTAGTGAGCCACATGACCTCATTTTCACCTTTTACAGTTTCCTATTCATTTAATGATTATATCGCAAGTTTAGATGATTTTTCAAGTGTTTCAAAAGACATAGGACAATTAAATTCACAGAGAGATGTTGCTTTTACTATGTTCGAACTTTATTTATTTCCAAAAACTACAAAAAACTTCATTTTTCGAACTCTGACTCCTCGACCAATCTTAATGCCGGACGCTGATCACGTGTTTCTGCTCTTCTAGATTCACCCAGAAGCTTAGACTTTCATTTCGCCTCTCGCCGCCATTGATATAATCACCCATGATATGCAATTTAGCAAAACTTATTTTATGAGTTCTCTCATTTATTCATCTCGCCTTCGGGCGCGGTGTATTTTTAAATACACCTCTTAAATTTTTAACTTTATGGCCTATGGTATAATGATAATATACTGGTAAGAGCTCCTAGTAGCTAAAGCCAGCAATAAAGATATAATCCAAGATCCAAGTATTTCTCAGTTTTAACTAATATCTCGG
This sequence comes from Stegodyphus dumicola, assembly GCF_044657685.1. Taxonomy (NCBI): domain Eukaryota; kingdom Metazoa; phylum Arthropoda; class Arachnida; order Araneae; family Eresidae; genus Stegodyphus; species Stegodyphus dumicola. The sequence continues at coordinate 160,651,167 of NC_140768.1, read as the reverse complement.
CAAATTAAAGTCGTACGAAGATGGGAGTAGTTGATATGGCTTCCTACGCATTTTTGGAATCTAGGTGCACCTCACTCGAAGCTCACCCCGCCGTTCCGGAGGAGATAATGTCACAAACAAGTAGACAGACGAACACAGACTTTGCTAGCTGTTCCAAGATGCTAGTTTACTCGCGTTCTGAACGCAGCAAATTATAAATGAAAGTAATAATTTTCAAAGCAGCACAGAGAAAAGGCGCGAAAACGTTTAACCCTGTTTTTGAAAATTTCACATTAGGAACATATCAGTAATAAGATTACCGAAATTTTATCTGATAATCTTTTCTTTCTGGTTGATGGTCATTGCCTCATGTAAAGGAAAGACAATAAACCAGAATCATAAAAGTATTTTCAAACTGAAAGATTTTCAAGAAATGCATAAAGGGAAAGTTTTTTTGTTGATCGTTCCATACTGGTGAAAATAATATTATCTATTAAATTATAATTATTATTAAATTATTATTATTATTATATAATCATCTATTAAATTTATCAAATAACCTATCAAATTTCCAATTCATCTCATGAAAATATAAATTACAGAGTTAGGAAGTATTGCAATTGCGATAATTTTCAGGCATCGTATTTCAACGAAAATATCCATTTTGACCGCTATCGAATGCTTTGGCGTGACATATGTACGTAAGGACAGAATAAAAGACTTTTTTACACACAAATTATAAAACTGATTTAAAATGGAATTCTAAAGAGAATTTTTCGTGGCGTCTGTACGCACGTACGTACGTATCTCGTATAACTCAAAAACGAGTAGCCTCGGAACGCTAGTAGATAGAAAATGGGGGTTCTGCGACACGCGGTGTGCGGTGTGGGCGTGGCCAACGACGTCACACAGAGGGCGGGACCAAAGGCAACGTCATCACACCAGGAGGCGTGGTTTCGACTGGAGTTGAGTTGTTTTTAGATTGCTGATTGAGTTGTAGACCTCCTGCTTTTCATTTAAAGTTAGTTTTTTTTTTAAATTGGCAACGGGAAATATTTTCTGCATCTTAATTTTGATGATATAGCGATGCTGCCCTCTATTAATGAAAAAGTGAATTATATGTTTTAGAAATATATTTTTTAAGTCTGGTGTTAAAATTATTCAATGCGCGACTCTGAAAACAATGTAAAAGAAACAAATATAAAGAAAAGACTTTCCTTTAATGAAACTACAAGATAATTTTTTTTTATTACTCAATTTTATTCTGATACATTTATTCTTTCTAGTTTTCCATGAAACTTTAACTTATTTCTCAGGTTTTCTGTTCATAATAACATATTTATTTACTGTCATATTTTTTTAATACTTAACGTTTCTAATTTGTAATATTTTATTTAATTTCCACATACTATTTTTTTTTCATACCTTTCATACCATTTCAGCATACCCTGATTTTTAACTTATATATTATATTTCACAAACGTTCCCGCACATGCTGTTTATTTGTTACACTACTTAATTTTAGATGCAATTTCACACTTTTTTTAACGTTATAATGTTCAATATATTCTGAATTTTAACTTCATTTACTTTTTTTAAACCATTCTAGTATTCTATACACACTTTAACTTAGTGGTTTGAAATTCTATTTAAAAAGAAACGTTTATTTTTCGTGATCTTAGTTCTTTTACTAAATTTTCTACAGAATTTCTAATTTCTTTTATATGTTTAACAATATCTTCCTTACATTACCGAATATTTTTTTAAAAAACTTAAGTCTATAACTGTTAATTGCGTTTCTTACGTTCATGATTTCCCTTCTGTGTTTATATTTCTTAATTCTAGTTTAACTTATTTATTATAAAGTTTTTATTTCTGTCTCATCATTCGTAATTCCAACATTTTATCACTTTTTATTCATTTTAACGATATGGATTGTTTTCATTTACTCCATATTCAAATATTTCCTTACAATTTTTAAAATACTTGTTTTATTCTCCGATCATAACAGATCATCTACAGGTTTTACTCAGAAATTTCCATTCACAACTTTACAGTTTAATACCATTTATATCTAAATGCATTTCTTTCTCATATAGTTTTACGATCTTCAAAGTTTCTAACATCATGTTTAGTTTTAAATCCCTATTACCTTTATGTGTGTTGATAATTTTCATTTCTAATTTTACAACCACGTTCAGTGTTTCATCCACACATACCAAAATATTTCTTACATCTTCTGGTATTTAGTCTATGTCATATTTCAGTACTTCAAATGAATTTACACTGCTCACACTATTATTTTTTCATGTTTTAGAGACACTGACTATATTAGTTTTACTATTTTTCATACACTAATTGCATCTATGTCAGCACTCATGATAAAGTAGCAATTGTTTTGCATCACATGCATAAAGAAATTCTTAAAACCAACTTTTTCAATATCGTATTCAAATTACTGTTTTCCAGATGGGAAGTACCAGTATTCTTTGGTTTTACTCTGTTACATCTTTTTAAATTTTAACATCTTACTTTTAATTCTAACATACATCTTTCGAACAGTTTTTTCTTTTAATAATAGCCTTACCTTATTTGTTCAAATTAATTCTTTAATTCACCTTCTTTACTACCTTTCAATACCTTCATAATTCACTATGCAAACGCAATGTCTTTCACTGACATTCTGTTTAAAAATACTACAAGTTTCCTTAATTGACAAAAAGCGAATTATTTCTCAGTTCAAAATCGAACTACTATATTTCGCACAAACATTACCTTCATCCATTCAAGACACCCCTTAACCTGTAACTGACGTAGCGATAGGAAAGGAGACTCTTATCATATGCTCTTTCGACATTTGAAGTTTCTAGAACTTCTTTGACAAGTATATCAATACCATCAGAAAATATACTTAACATTTTTACCCAGTTTAAAGGCAACATACTGTTATAAGAATGGTTTTAGTTAAATTTATAAGACAAATAAACACATTTTGTGCTAAATAGGCATAAACATTTAGATTCAGAATATTTCTTTTTAATCCGATGTAAGACTTGAATTTCATTCATGATACGGATTGTCTCTTGATTTTTTTGTTTACCTTACACTAATAGAAAATTTTTATTTTACAAGTTCAGCTTTTAACGAAATAGAAATAAAAACTACGATACACCTGGTGTTTTTAAGAAAAGGAACTTTGATATAATTCTGGAAATGTAAATGCTTTTAGAGTTTTTTTTCTTTCAATAACGTTGATTTTCATTATACTAACTTCAATAATTCTCTTATTAGCTAATATGAATGAAAGAAGATTGTCAAAAATGTGACACAGTATAATTCTTACGAACATACGTACCTTTACCAGCATACAGATATTACCGATTGAAATGAAGAAAGATACAGATATTTTACTCCAATCTACATTAAATTAAAAAAATATTTAAACTTCCATACATTCCAAAGAATAAACGAAAACTCAATAGATATTGTCATGTTTGTATATATGAGATAAAAGTTTTATGAATGGTATTTAAAGTAATGCTTAGAACTTCATAAAAGCGAACATTCACTATGTTAATACACATATCATCAGTTATTTACATAATTCAATGTAATATTAATCATTACATGTACTATATGCATATATATTTAAAGTTTAATTGTCTTACAATTGAATAATTAACTATTGAGAGAAAGAGGTTCATATCTTACACTATTTAATTCACATGGAACAAATTTTTCCCTCAACCACATTGAACCGCGTTTATTAAATTCGCCAAAGCTCTTTTATTTCTGCATTTTCACACTCACGACACATTTTAAATGTAACTATTGATTACCATTTCAAACACCGATATCATAACTCAGTGTAAAACTACATCATAACTCATTTTTTCCCTACTAACTACAATTTTATATATTCAAGAAGTACATCTAAGACATGATCATTTTCTATGTTCTAGCAAATCGATTCAATTGCGAACATACTATTAAGACTTGCGATTTTAGAAGACTTGCATGTATTAACGATGTCAACGTTTCTTCGTTTTTATAAGATTCACATCAAATCATGTCGCATTCGAATGTGGTGTAAGAGATCACTTTTTCTTTTAAACACTTGTAAACAATGGGTGCAATTTATAAGAAGAGAAGTATCATGCTGTTTCAAAACATCATCATCAGCATATTTCTGTTTCTTTTGACACCGGCAACATTTAAAAAAAATGTTTCGTGAGATATTCTTTAAATTCTGTTTTACTTGAAAAAATGTCCGAACATTCAATACGATGTAAAGATTCATATTGTTTTAAATTCTTATGCTCACTATATATTTTTTATCATGATTTACTCTTAAAAGTAACTTTATAAGTTTTCATAAATATTTTTACATGAAAAGAACTTGTGATTATTCACTACAAAATTCTAAGACGAGAAGCTTCGCGACTTTTCAAACTATAAACTTAAATTTCTTAGGACATACACTACATCTGATGTTTCTTTCATGAGATTTCAAATATCTCTTCAGATACTCGTATTCAAGAAACCTCGCAAATATATCACATAAGTTCAGCGAATAATCGCTTCATAAACTCTTAATGCTATTATGCTTTTCAACACGAGTGAATCACTTGAAGCATATACTGCACTGTAAACATACAATACTTAAAAAAAATTGTTATAAAAAATAAAAATACATTCATTTCACCAAGAAGCTTTTCTATTTAAATACATTTATTTATTTCCAAAGAACAAGTTTCTGTATTATACATAAAATATACTTAGAATTTTCTTTCATTAGTTAATATCAAATTAACAAAAATATCCATTTACTGATATTTGATATACATGTTTGCTTTAAAATTAAAACTAAAATTTCAATATATTTCTATTAAAAAAAACATAAGGAAAAAAAAATACTCATAACATCAACCAAAGACAGAAATTTAAATAGAATAGCTGTACTTATATTAGTGCATTTTTATAATCTTCATAATATTTCGATTCAAAAAACCTATTACAAAATAAATGAAACATTTTTTTCTGCCTTAAAGAATCTCTTATATTTTTAAAATTAATACATAAAAATATATCTTCCCCAATATATTTAATTCTATCCTCAACACTTATTATAATGCAATCATGTCTTGTTTGTGAAGGATGATTTACAATACAACCTTCGCATTTAAATAGTTTTGTAATCACTGAATTTAATTCAGTTTTGATAGAGTTTATGAGTTCTTTAAAAAGTTCATCATCATCACTTACCATATCCGAACAATTGTTTTTACATTTGATTTTCAACGGTAAAATAATTTCAAAAATACTTTTATATAAAGTATTAGATACATCAGGAATAATTTCTTTCAATTTTTTTAAAATATCACAGTTTACTTTTAGGTATGTAGGTTTTAGTTTAAAAGAATTTTCATCTTGTTTAGAAACTTGTTGAAAAATACACTCACCTTCTTTGTTGAAAACTACCAACTCATTATTGCAAATGATGCTGGCAGTCGTATAGACAAGGTTAAATTCATATATTTTTGAGGAAAATTCTTGCCATGTTGCAGGAGTTATAACAACACCGCGTGTAGTAGGGTATAATATTTTATTTTGTTCCACACATTCACGTAGATGAATGTTCATTCTGTTTTCAAACTGATTTATGGACACAAAATATCCCCAACCAAGAGTCCACTGTGCAATCAACTTCGAACTTTCTTTTTTCTGTTCTCGATTATTCGGCATGAAGATATTTTCAGGAACAGACTTCATATAGTGGGCAAACCAGTCATCCTCTGGAAGTTCATCCTCATTATCTTCCAAGCGTCGTTTTTTAATTTTCGAAATTTTTATGTTTCGGAATGTGATACTAATTCTAGGATCCTTAACGTCAGGTTGAGAGGGTATTCCGTGCATCCAAAATTGATTCGTTGGGGGTTTCATTACAAGGAGAGTTCCATGAGTTAAGTCCACGCTTCGAGATGTGAAATTTCGCCTGGTAAATACCATTTGACGTTTTGCACCTAAACTGATGATAGGTATATCACTTTCAGGTTCGAGACAAGTTTCATTGTCTTTATGCGTTGAAATTTTCGCCACTCCGTCAGGATAATAGTTCAATAAAGCAAAATTATATTTTTTGCCAGTTATCGTTTCAACATAATCTTTTACATTTAGAAGAGTTTGTGTCCATGGTTCTGCACAAATGCTCGTTCCAGAGAATTCGTAACTAAGTCCTTCATCACCAAAACCGAGTACTTTTCTTCGTGGAACATACTGAGTCCCATTAATTTCAAAACTAATATTTTTAAAATCATAATTTGATAGTTCATCTAACAAAATATCAGCTTCATTTCGTGAATAAAATTCTTCGTATAATTCCACATTTAACTCTGTATCACATATATTCCTCATATTCGCTTCTGAATCTAACGACAATTCTGAATGATATAGAAATACGTAGCATTCTTAAATAGCAAAAATTATCTAAAACATACATTAACGAAATGATTTCATCACCACTTATCGTAATACATTCTTGTCATGTCTTGTTTGTGAAGCCAGTCTTTCCGGCGTCATATGTGTAAAAATAATCATGATAGGATAGTGGGAAAGAGTTATAGTGTCCTAATGTTGTTATTCTGAACCTCGATATTACATATATGCATAAGGAGAATCTTAAAAGCATCATCCACTTATCATGATAGAGTGATGGAAAATTTCTAAAACTCTGATAATCATACGCGAAAGAATGTATTATCTTAAGGTTGTTGTTGCTATTCCAAGTTTAACAATACATACAGAAGTGAAGGAAGACCCTTGATAAGCGCTGCACGTTATCATGATAACGTGCAGCGCTTATCATACAAACATACAATGACCTGACTAGGAACAGAGAGCTTACTAAAGCTATGTTCACTAATTGTAGTAAGTAGACAGGATACAGACGAAGGGTATACAAGACCCTCTATTTTTCTTTATATACAATGACTTCCGTACTTCGGAATACAATGACCCTCCACTCGGGGTCTAACGTAAAAGGTATAAAAATAAAACTAAACTCTAATTTAACTTTAGAATAAGACTGGCCTTATAATAACAGGAAGCGTATGTAGCACAGAGACTGTGAACACTACAATACGTCTAATTTATCAAGAGGATTAAAACCTCTGGCCTGGAAGGCAAATAGCAACTGCGTAACTTCTAAGGTAAGCGGCCTACTTCGAACTCACTGCTTCCTCTCTCTTCTGCTTGGCAAAAAGGCCACACTTAAATACTTGGCGTTCGCCAGACAACTTTGCATAAAATCCTTCACGCTTATAATTCTGGCCGGAAGTAGAAAATAAGAAGTCATAGTAAAGATTTAAAATAAAATAAACGTTAGTAAAACTTAAGATCCTTACATACTTCCCGCCAGAGTTAATTTGTTTGAAACTGAGGTCTAAAACGACCTTGTTGAAAACTTTTAGCTCTAAAAACTAACGCGAGGCCAACCTTTTACAATCATAACTTAGCTAGAAACTAGAAAATTTAAAAGAAACAAATTTGTTACAATAGCAGCTCCCGGGATATACAACAATCTTTTTTTTTTCATCTGTACTGCATCTAAACAGGAGCTTTATACAATTCTGGTTCCTTCCAGAGATCTGGAAGGAAAACTAGTTTAATGAAATGTTACAGAATGACATTGCAGTTAACATATAGAATATACTTCTCTTAACATTCTTATTTCATTCATGACTATTTTAATTATCTCTCCCCGTGCTCTCTGACATGTGTTGTAAAAGAACACCAAACACGTATGTGTTTCTGTCTACGTGTGCCACACTTCCTCCTACAATCAAAACACTAACGTGTTAAAATTCAACATACGAGACCTCTTAACACACCCTACTTTCAACTCTAAACCCTGAGGTACTATTCTGAAAGTGGCTAACTCTAAAGTGTAGCGTCAGAGAGCCTAACTACATCATTCAACCTTTAACACATATTCACCATGATTTAATCTTTACAGTCACACGAATAACAAATTTTTAACATTACTTTCACTTTTACCATATCACGGTATTTCTTAACATTCAAAATAACAGTTCACATGTATACAAGAACATATCAACATGCCGTTAATTTTACACATTTGAAAACATACATTAGTAGTACATTGTTAACTTCTATTCTTTTCAAAGCAAGTGCCAATTCTTTCTACATTGAAATAATACTACATTTCAAAAAGTCTTTCAGACTAAAACTTCTTTCTTGCTAGAATGTTTTAAATAAAATTTATACAATAACTTTTTACAATATTTAAGTCTTTACACAACGCTATTATACATCAACTTTAGTTTTACGCGCGAGTAATTGAAAAACATAATAAGAAAATCGGTCACAACTCATTTCTCGCCCTTTTGGCGATAAAGGTAGACCTCGCATGAGGTAAAACTTCTTGAAATCTGCCACTTGCAGTAAGAATGAAAGATTAACTTAAGTTTGTAAAGTAACATAAAATTTTACTTATCTTTGTAATATTCAGACATCCTTTTCTGGGCCCAGTCTTTAAAGGTATAGCTGATAGTAGCTTGGTTGATCCTCCTTCTTGTACGGGCTCGCCCTTCAGTGCTTTCCTCTGGAAGCTTCCGTTTTTCACCAGTACGGCCACCCTTGAACACCTTCCTTTTGTGCTCTGCTTGTGGTCTTGGCCGTTTGAAGGCAGCTGGTCTTGGTGGAACCGGGAAACTTCTGTCGTGATCCTGCTTGGACCTCGTTGTTGGCCGTTCAAATTTTTCTTGTACTTTTTCCTCCGCCGCTGATGGCCCTTCCGCAGTTCGGCGACTTTTGCTGCGGAGAGTTCTGTCGGATGAGTCAATCTTCCGTTTCACAGCCGGGTTATAGTTGCCGTCCTTTCTCCCGGTCCTTTCCACATACGTCGTCCTTCTCCCTTCTTCATTCTGGGGGTGTTCGTGCACTCTGTTTTCTGGACGGTGCAACGGCTTCTTTTTCTTTTTACCTTCAGTTTTTCCGCGGGGCAATTTTCTTTTCACTTGCTTCTGTCTCTCATTGGCTTGCCCTTGTACTTGTCGTTTTCCCACCTCTGGAACTTGTACCTGCGGTGTCTGCCGTACCGGATCCTGCAAAAGATCTGAAAAGATTTTCATTTTATTACGATCGAAGTAGGGTTTAATTTGATCAATATTTGCGGAACAGGTTTCACCATTTCTTGCCTTTAACACTACAACAGCGTGAGTTATTTTTTCTATAACATATGGTCCTTCAAAGCGTGGAAAAAATTTGGCAGTTTTATCTTCTGGTGCTGAAGAAAGTGAATGCTTGATTTTTAAAACTTCATCCCCTACTTTATAAGTTACTCCCCGTCGTTTCAGATCATAGTATAACTTCTGTTTTCTTTGTGCTACTTCCGTATTCTTTTTTGCTTCTTTTATTAGTTTTCTATATCACCCATTTTAAATTCTGGGGCTCTTTGTTGCACATAAAATAGTTTATCTAACGGTGTTATAACCTTTCTGCCTAGAAATAACTCAGCAGGAGTTTTGCCCGTTGTATCATGTTTTGCGGTCCTAAGGGCGAAAGCAAATTCATTGACATAGTTATCCCAGCTTTTATGAAAATTTTTAACATAACTACGGATAATTTTCACTATATTTCTGTTGACCCGTTCCGCTATATTTGATTGCGGCCGATACGGGACCATTTTTAAATGACGTATGCCCAGTTTTTGGCACATGTCTTCAAATATATTACTTACAAATTGAGGACCATTATCCGATATAACTTTTAGGGGCGCCCCGTATTTTAAAATATATTTATTTAAAATAGAATCAGTAACTAATTTCGCGGAGGCTCGTTTTAAGGGAACAATTTCGGTCCATTTACTAAAATGATCAACCATAACAAGGAGATAGCGACTTTTGTTTAACTGACTTTTTGGGAAAGGGCCCAATAAATCGATGCCGATTATTTCATTTGGAAATTCGGATTTAATACTATTTAGAAACCCGTCCGGGCGGAAATTAATATAATTAACGGCTTGACATGTTGGGCAGGACTGGACATACGCCCTTGTTAACTTTTGCAGTTCAGGAAAGTAGACTGCCTCGCGTACGCGTTGGATAGTTTTTCGAATACCAGCATGAGAAGCTAAAGGGCTGTCATGGAGCTCTTGCAGGATATTTAATCTAAGACTAGCTGGGATAACAGGTCGAAATTCGTTGTTGGAATTCGTAGTTTTTGTGTAGAATAATAGACCATCTATTAGTTCGTAATGGGCCGCCCTATTTCTTATCGCCACAATATCTTGGTGGCTAAAATTTTCAGGATCCTTCAAATACTCATAAATACTTCCAAACTCAGGATCCTTACCCAGTTCGGTTATTACAGTTTCTCGGGAATTTATTGTACACGCTGTCAGCATTGCAACTTTTACGGTATTACCCTGTTCGTCTAATTTAATTCGTGATAGGGCATCTGCTACGATATTTTCCTTTCCGGGGGATGCTTGATTACCAGATTATATTCTTGCAGCTTGAGTGCCCATCTTATTAACCTTGGGGATAAATTTTTCCCTGAGTACAATCTAGTTACCGCCGCATGATCAGAATATACTGTTATCGGCGCCTTTCCAAAATAGACTCGGAACTTTTGCACTGCTAACAGAACTGCAAGTGCCTCTCTCTCGGTCGCGGAATAGTTTCTTTGTGTTTGATTTAAAGTTCGGCTAAAAAATGCCACGGGCTGCTGATTTTGCGAAAGTACCGCTCCTACCGCATAATCCGAAGCATCCGCTGAAATTTCTAAATTTTCATCCTTTTCAGGAAATTTCAACACAGGGGCTTGCGTTAATGCTTGTTTTAAGTTTTCGAAAGCACTATTGGCTTCGGCCGTCCAAGAGAATCTTGCCTTTTTACTTTTTAATTTTAACAATGGCTCAGCGATAGCCGCAAAATCTTTTATAAAGGACCTATAATATGAACAAAGTCCTAGAAAAGAAGAGAGCTTCTTTGCCGTGTTTGGAGTCGGATACTTTTGTACAGCGATTATTTTTGATTCATCTGTCTCGATCCCTTTTTGAGATATTTTGTAACCTAAATATTTTAATTCAGGGGCTGCAAATTTGCACTTTTCGACATTAACTTTTAGACCGGCCTCATTTAATAAAGAAAACACCTGTCTTAAATCCTGTATATGTTGGTCGAGATTATCACTAGTAATAATGATATCGTCTAAATAGATAAATGTGGACTTTCCAAGAACAGGTCTTAACACAATGTCCATGCATCGCTGAAATGTTGCTGGGGCGCCTGAAAGGCCAAACGGCATACGCGAAAATGCATAAGTGCCAGACTTGGTTATAAAAGCAGTCTTAGGCACGTCCTCAGGCCTGACCCCTATTTGAAAATAACCATTCGTTAAGTCTAAAGTCGTCATAAATTTGGTTGATTTTATGTTCCTTAAAATTTCTTCTATGATCGGTAACGGATATACCGGATATTTCGTTATGGAATTTAATTTACGGTAATCAATAGCGAATCTCCACCTTTTTGGATGCTCCAAAGGATAATCATTATTTTTCTTACATAAAACCACCGAACTAGCATAACTACTTGAGATAGGCGTTATGATCTTTTTACGTAGCATATCGGTAATATGCCATTCTATAATTTTTTCCTTATTCTTATCATACCGGTATGGTTTTTGACGAACCGGCAATGCATCTCCGGTGTCAATACTATGGTTAGTAACCTGAGTAAATCCTGGAATATCACTAAATAAGGAAGCAAATTCACTTACCACTTGTCGGATTCTATCTTGCTCGTCATTAGGCAGGTGGTGTGGTCAAGATTTAACCTTTGCGGTTCAACCTTTTCTACACGCACTGGTTTCATCGTCAGCTTAAGGGACGCTGCATTAAAATTCAGTGTAGCTTGTGCGTCTGAAAGAAAGTATATTCCTAGGATTAAATTTGCTTGCAAATTCTTTACTATAAAAAACATCACCTTTACTTGTTCGTCCTTGATACGGATGTACAAAGGTACTTTACCTACGCACTTACATTGTTCTCCTTGCGCCGCTAATACTGTTGTATTATCCGCATTATATATGCGGTATTTGCGAAAATACTTTCTAAAAAAGACTTCTGCCACACAGGAACACTGCGCGCCGGTATCCAGGAGTGCGGTGGCCGGGATATTATTTACCAAGACTTCAATCTTCGGAAGAGTTAAATTTTTCACCATTACTGTATTTAACTTGTAGGAAGAGGGGTTTTCGTGGCCTTCAGATTTCCGCACCCTCTCGTCAGCAGAAATCCGTTTTAGTTTAAATTATTTTTCCTTTCGGTGCTTTCCTTCTTTCTCCACTGGCCTTGAGACTTTTTTCCTGGGTTGCTATTGAACTGTCGACGTTCGCCGGCTGTTTTTGAATGCTCGGGTTTCCTTGCCCACTGATTCGCTTTTTCTCCGTAGCCATGTGCTTGAGTTTGCTGTAGTCTTGGCGTACCAAATTGGTTTCGCTGTTGATATTGCCGTCTTCTTTCGACGTCCGCCGTTCTTCTACTTTCAAACTGCATTGCTAGCTCAAATAACTTTTCCAGTGTAGTCGGATTTCGTAATTCAATAAAGTCTTGCACTTGGGGTAGTAACCTCGGCAAAATCACTTGAATTATTTCAGGATCCGGACGGTTTCCATACAAGAGCTTGAAAACGTGAATTTTTCTTAAAATAAAGCTCGAGAGGTTTTCCATTCTTTGTTGATATATACTGAAAAGTTCCGTTTCTAATTTCGCACGATCCCTTACAACAGGGAAGGCTTTTAGTAGGGCAGTCTTGAAATTTTCGTAAGTATAGGTGGGACTTCCTGCTTGACCCAAGAGACTTCTGCCGATACATTTGAACCAGTTAAGCGCTTGGCCCCTCAAAGCGCTGGTAGCTAAGGTAACTTTTTGAAACTCGTGCACGGGGTAGAGCATGAAGTGGTCATCCAATTTTTCCAAAAAACTGGTTACCTGTGAGTTTCCATTAAACGTTGCTTCTGGTTTCATCGAAGCGCGCATGGTCTGGACGATGTACCCAAATCCTTCCAGAGCGGCAGCTGGCATTTCTGGATTCTGAGCCGTTTCTGCAGGCAGCACAGGTTCTTCTTGAAATTCGGCCATGGTTATTCTTCGTCAGGCGCCACTATCAGGTTCAATGTTTCTTCTAACCTTCTTCGGAAACATACAATGACCTGACTAGGAACAGAGAGCTTACTAAAGCTATGTTCACTAATTGTAGTAAGTAGACAGGATACAGACGAAGGGTATACAAGACCCTTTATTTTTCTTTATATACAATGACTTCCGTACTTCGGAATACAATGACCCTCCACTCGGGGTCTAACGTAAAAGGTATAAAAATAAAACTAAACTCTAATTTAACTTTAGAATAAGATTGGCCTTATAATAACAGGAAGCGTATGTAGCACAGAGACTGTGAACACTACAATACGTTTAATTTATCAAGAGGATTAAAACCTCTGGCCTGGAAGGCAAATAGCAACTGCGTAACTTCTAAGGTAAGCGGCCTGCTTCGAACTCACTGCTTCCTCTCTCCTGCTTGGCAAAAAGGCCACACTTAAATACTTGGCGTTCGCCAGACAACTTTGCATAAAATCCTTCACGCTTATAATTCTGGCCGGAAGTAGAAAATAAGAAGTGATAGTAAAGATTTAAAATAAAATAAACGTTAGTAAAACTTAAGATCCTTACAATTTTACCGTTGCAAATCAAATGTAAAAACAATTCTTCGGATATGGTAAGTGATGATGATGAACTTTTTAAAGAACTCATAAACTCTATCAAAACTGAATTAAATTCAGTGATTACAAAACTATTTAAATGCGAAGGTTGTATTGTAAATCATCCTTCACAAACAAGACATGATTGCATTATAATAAGTGTTGAGGATAGAATTAAATATATTGGGGAAGATATATTTTTATGTATTAATTTTAAAAATATAAGAGATTCTTTAAGGCAGAAAAAAATGTTTCATTTATTTTGTAATAGGTTTTTTGAATCGAAATGTTATGAAGATTATAAAAATGCACTAATATAAGTACAGCTATTCTATTTAAATTTCTGTCTTTGGTTGATGTTATGAGTATTTTTTTTTTCCTTATGTTTTTTTTAATAGAAATATATTGAAATTTTAGTTTTAATTTTAAAGCAAACATGTATATCAAATATCAGTAAATGGATATAGTTGTTAATTTGATATTAACTAATGAAAGAAAATTCTAAGTATATTTTATGTATAATACAGAAACTTGTTCTTTGGAAATAAATAAATGTATTTAAATAGAAAAGCTTCTTGGTGAAATGAATGTATTTTTATTTTTTATAACAATTTTTTTAAGTATTGTATGTTTACAGTGCAGTATATGCTTCAAGTGATTCACTCGTGTTGAAAAGCATAATAGCATTAAGAGTTTATGAAGCGATTATTCGCTGAACTTATGTGATATATTTGCGAGGTTTCTTGAATACGAGTATCTGAAGAGATATTTGAAATCTCATGAAAGGAACATCAGATGTAGTGTATGTCCTAAGAAATTTAAGTTTATAGTTTGAAAAGTCGCGAAACTTCTCGTCTTAGAATTTTGTAGTGAATAATCACAAGTTCTTTTCATGTAAAAAGGATATGAAAACTTATAAAGTTACTTTTAAGAGTAAATCATGATAAAAAATATTTAGTGAGCATAAGAATTTAAAACAATATGAATCTTTACATCGTACTGAATGTTCGGACATTTTTTCAAGTAAAACAGAATTTAAAGAATATCTCACGAAACATTTTTTTTAAATGTTGCCGGTGTCAAAAGAAACAGAAATATGCTGATGATGATGTTTTGAAACAGCACGATACTTCTCTTCTTAAAAATTGCATCCATTGTTTACAAGTGTTTAAAAGAAAAAGTGATCTCTTACACCACATTCGAATGCGACATGATTTGATGTGAATCTTATAAAAACGAAGAAACGTTGACATCGTTAATACATGCAAGTCTTCTAAAATCGCAAGTCTTAATAGTATGTTCGCAATTGAATCGATTTGCTAGAACATAGAAAATGATCATGTCTTAGATGTACTTCTTGAATATATAAAATTGTAGTTAGTAGGGAAAAAATGAGTTATGATGTAGTTTTACACTGAGTTATGATATCGGTGTTTGAAATGGTAATCAATAGTTACATTTAAAATGTGTCGTGAGTGTGAAAATGCAGAAATAAAAGAGCTTTGGCGAATTTAATAAACGCGGTTCAATGTGGTTGATGGAAAAATGTGTTCCATGTGAATTAAATAGTGTAAGATATGAACCTCTTTCTCTCAATAGTTAATTATTCAATTGTAAGACAATTAAACTTTAAATATATATGCATATAGTACATGTAATGATTAATATTACATTGAATTATGTAAATAACTGATGATATGTGTATTAACATAGTGAATGTTCGCTTTTATGAAGTTCTAAGCATTACTTTAAATACCATTCATAAAACTTTTATCTCATATATACAAACATGACAATATCTATTGAGTTTTCGTTTATTCTTTGGAATGTATGGAAGTTTAAATATTTTTTTAATTTAATGTAGATTGGAGTAAAATATCTGTATCTTTCTTCATTTCAATCGGTAATATCTGTATGCTGGTAAAGGTACGTATGTTCGTAAGAATTATACTGTGTCACATTTTTGACAATCTTCTTTCATTCATATTAGCTAATAAGAGAATTATTGAAGTTAGTATAATGAAAATCAACGTTATTGAAAGAAAAAAACTCTAAAAGCATTTACATTTCCAGAATTATATCAAAGTTCCTTTTCTTAAAAACACCAGGTGTATCGTAGTTTTTATTTCTATTTCGTTAAAAGCTGAACTTGTAAAATAAAAATTTTCTATTAGTGTAAGGTAAACAAAAAAATCAAGAGACAATCCGTATCATGAATGAAATTCAAGTCTTACATCGGATTAAAAAGAAATATTCTGAATCTAAATGTTTATGCCTATTTAGCACAAAATGTGTTTATTTGTCTTATAAATTTAACTAAAACCATTCTTATAACAGTATGTTGCCTTTAAACTGGGTAAAAATGTTAAGTATATTTTCTGATGGTATTGATATACTTGTCAAAGAAGTTCTAGAAACTTCAAATGTCGAAAGAGCATATGATAAGAGTCTCCTTTCCTATCGCTACGTCAGTTACAGGTTAAGGGGTGTCTTGAATGGATGAAGGTAATGTTTGTGCGAAATATAGTAGTTCTATTTTGAACTGAGAAATAATTCGCTTTTTATCAATTAAGGAAACTTGTAGTATTATTAAACAGAATGTCAGTGAAAGACATTGCGTTTGCATAGTGAATTATGAAGGTATTGAAAGGTAGTAAAGAAGGTGAATTAAAGAATTAATTTGAACAAATAAGGTAAGGCTATTATTAAAAGAAAAAACTGTTCGAAAGATGTATGTTAGAATTAAAAGTAAGATGTTAAAATTTAAAAAGATGTAACAGAGTAAAACCAAAGAATACTGGTAATTCCCATCTGGAAAACAGTAATTTGAATACGATATTGAAAAAGTTGGTTTTAAGAATTTCTTTATGCATGTGATGCAAAACAATTGCTACTTTATCATGAGTGCTGACATAGATGCAATTAGTGTATGAAAAATAGTAAAACTAATATAGTCAGTGTCTCTAAAACATGAAAAAATAATAGTGTGAGCAGTGTAAATTCATTTGAAGTACTGAAATATGACATAGACTAAATACCAGAAGATGTAAGAAATATTTTGGTATGTGTGGATGAAACACTGAACGTGGTTGTAAAATTAGAAATGAAAATTATCAACACACATAAAGGTAATAGGGATTTAAAACTAAACATGATGTTAGAAACTTTGAAGATCGTAAAACTATATGAGAAAGAAATGCATTTAGATATAAATGGTATTAAACTGTAAAGTTGTGAATGGAAATTTCTGAGTAAAACCTGTAGATGATCTGTTATGATCGGAGAATAAAACAAGTATTTTAAAAATTGTAAGGAAATATTTGAATATGGAGTAAATGAAAACAATCCATATAGTTAAAATGAATAAAAAGTGATAAAATGTTGGAATTACGAATGATGAGACAGAAATAAAAACTTTATAATAAATAAGTTAAACTAGAATTAAGAAATATAAACACAGAAGGGAAATCATGAACGTAAGAAACGCAATTAACAGTTATAGACTTAAGTTTTTTAAAAAATATTCGGTAATGTAAGGAAGATATTGTTAAACATGTAAAAGAAATTAGAAATTCTGTAGAAAATTTAGTAAAAGAACTAAGATCACGAAAAATAAACGTTTCTTTTTAAATAGAATTTCAAACCACTAAGTTAAAGTGTGTATAGAATACTAGAATGGTTTAAAAAAAGTAAATGAAGTTAAAATTCAGAATATATTGAACATTATAACGTTAAAAAAAGTGTGAAATTGCATCTATAATTAAGTAGTGTAACAAATAAACAGCATGTGCGGGAACGTTTGTGAAATATAATATATAAGTTAAAAATCAGGGTATGCTGAAATGGTATGAAAGGTATGAAAAAAAATAGTATGTGGAAATTAAATAAAATATTACAAATTAGAAACGTTAAGTATTAAAAAAATATGACAGTAAATAAATATGTTATTATGAACAGAAAACCTGAGAAATAAGTTAAAGTTTCATGGAAAACTAGAAAGAATAAATGTATCAGAATAAAATTGAGTAATAAAAAAAAATTATCTTGTAGTTTCATTAAAGGAAAGTCTTTTCTTTATATTTGTTTCTTTTACATTGTTTTCAGAGTCGCGCATTGAATAATTTTAACACCAGACTTAAAAAATATATTTCTAAAACATATAATTCACTTTTTCATTAATAGAGGGCAGCATCGCTATATCATCAAAATTAAGATGCAGAAAATATTTCCCGTTGCTAATTTAAAAAAAAAAACTAACTTTAAATGAAAAGCAGGAGGTCTACAACTCAGTCAGCAATCTAAAAACAACTCAACTCCACTCGAAACCACGCCTCCTGGTGTGATGACGTTGGCTTTGGTACGCCCTCTGTGTGACGTCGTTGGCCACGCCCACACCGCGTGTCGCAGAACCCCCATTTTCTATCTACTAACGCTGAAATTTTGTTTATAGAACTGCTATAAAATGTAGATGTACATCTCGTATTTTGGTTGCAATTGGCCGGACCAAAGGTATATAAATATATGTATGTATATATACGAGAGCATTTCGAAAACTAAAGATACAATGGCTCGCATTCCTTAACATTTATTTAGAAAACGTCAGTTACATCTTATTAACTGGATTATTTATTATTTTTCGACATAATCACCCCCGTTATCCAAATATTTGTTAAGTCGGTGTACAAACTTTTATATCTCACAGTCACAGAAGTTTGCCGCCTGTTCGAACCCAGCGCGCACACAATTCCCTGTACCCTTACTTGACAGTCACAACTTCACAAATAGTTGTCATTGACACTTCCGGTATGATCTGATGCAATTCTTTCAATCTGAGACGTCTATTCGCACGAATTGTTTCCTCTGTTCTCTGAAGAAGGGCATCAGAGATCACAGATGGCCGACCTGTTCTTTGTTCGTCATGAACATCGGTCCTACCTTCAGAGAAATGACGACTCCATTTCGTTACATTTTGTCGATTCATAATGTTCCCATAAACAGAAACAATTTCTTTGTGAATATCCGCTGGTCGCTGACCTTTTGCATGAAGAAAACTTATGACGGAGCGCACTTCGCATTTGGCGGGATTCTGAATCGGGGCAGCCATTTTAAACACGACCTACTCCAACCAGAACCAACGCTGAAATGCCGAACGACCGCGAGGAGAAAGCTAACGGCTCAAGGTTAACACCTGTGTTGCCAACTTGCTCACCAGAACTTTTCTTTTCCTCTGGCGTAAGGTGTATCTTTATTTTTCGAAATGCCCTTTTATATATCCACTCTGTTACTCGGCTCAGTAATCTCAGTTTCTTTATTCTTATATGTTTGTAAGTTGTACATTTTTTGCTTTAAAAATGATTGAATTAGGTTGTTCTTATCTTTTGGTTAAGGTTTTTATGCCTTCAGTAAACCTGCATGCAATTTTTTTAGAATTATCAACAATTTAAAAGTTGTTTACGTGCGTCTAAGCCTAATTATTTTAGCCATGGCGGCCATGTTTGTGTACATTTGAAAAAACTCGGCAAAATAGTGAATTTGTTGCCAATCTAGAGAAAGTAAGCTTTGCAACAACAAAGATAACACCTTCTTTTAATATTGCGAATTAAATCACGCTTAATCCATTCTGGAATTGATTCGAGGAAATAGGTGTTTGAGATTTACTTCCTAATTTTTAATTTAGATAATTTGAGTTTTTATGTAGTTTTGCCTTGTCGAGAAGTGGAAACTGAATTAATTGAATGAGAAATACTGAATCGTCCGTGAAAAACTCTTTCTCTCTTTCTTTCTTTCTTTTTGTTTGTTATTGTTTCCTTAATTTCTTTTATACATCGTTTTGGATTTATTATATTATTTGAATAGAACATGTGGCAACAATTGGATAATTCTTAAGATGATATAAATTTTGTGCATTCTGAGTTTAAAAATGAATGAAACGTAACGGTTTTAAGTGAACCTAGGGCCAGAGTGTGGCTATGGTAAACAAATATAGTGAATTTTAAAGAGTGCATTTATTCTGTTGCGGTTTATGCGCTATCGACGAAGTACATTTAATTCAATCCAATAAGTTTAAATGGAATGCAAGATAGTGTATTTAATTATGGCAAAGCACACTAGGGCTATCTGCCTATGGGGAGGGATGCCTTCGTGGAGGATTTTCTAAGGGAAATTGGCTCGTATGCACGTTTACACATGGCAAAAACCACGAAAACACCCATGCAGTCGGCCCGTTCGCGGGATTTGAACCTCGGACCGAACTACAAGTGTTCAGCGACTTTACCGCTCGGCCGCTGGGCATGAAATACAAGAAAAAAAAAAAAAAAAAAGAAAGAAAGAAAATGTGTATAATTTAATATTCAGTACATGGAAGTCATGTGGTGTATACATCAGATTTTTTCAGAAGGAATTCGAAAAATAATTGTCTTTAAGCTTAAAAACTAATATTTGAACCGAGTTTAATTAGAATAGAACATGGAAGAGAAGAACGAAATTAAATATTATTTTGTTTGTTTATTCAACGGATGCTGAATAATTAGTGAATCATCACTTCAGAGCTCAGTAACTGACGCACAAAAAAAGTACAGAAAAGATTTTGTTCATGACAGGCAATTAAGCTTAAAGTGATTAAGTGTAAGCAAAGAGAACTTACAATATGCGTTTTTTAATCAATTCATTTTTCTCATTTAAATTTTGACTTCTACATTCGAAAAATGAAATATACGTGTGAATGTGCTCTGGCATTAATTAACAAAACATTCATATAATCCCGTATTTCTGCAATCTGAGTTATTTCCAATGCATTTGGAAAAAAAAAAAAAAAAAAAAAAAAAAAAAAAAAAAAAAAACTATAAATTAAAATGCGTGTTTTAATTTTTAGCTAGGATTGCTTAAAATTTGAATTTTTGTTTTTATAATTACACTTTAATATAATTAAATTAGTGTTATGAATTTGCTATACGTATATAAATAATGTTAGTGAAATTATACGTGAAACTGTAATGTTTTCTGCATAATGTAACATGATATGATTGAAAAAGATGATGTTCTGCCAAACAAATAAGAATACGAGACAAGTGTATTTAATATGGAGTAAATCACTAGCACGCTAAATTGGCGAGATATAACCAAACTGGAGAAAGTTTTCGCGACTAATTTTTTGTCACCAAATTTGGCGAGAAATCTCCAAAAGCCGCCTAACTGGCGACCATTCTGCCCTATTGCGGCACGCGGGCAAATTTGCATTCTAGCGGAAAAACGGAGGAAAAGGGTAACAGTGAAGATTCTGAACATAAAATAACTGTAAAGTAAATTAAATACACTTCTTAAAGTAATAAAATTTAATTCTTACTCTAACCTATTTTTAGTTCAAAAGCGCGTTATACCCAATGGAATATTAATCTCGAAACGACATTTTGCGTCGTTTCACTTTCTGCGTTGCTTCCCTATTCAAACTGTTGCCACCACATATTATCGATATGTATTATATTTAAAGAAACTAGTAAATAACAAAGAATCCGCATAAATGCATGAATGTTTCTCGCATTGTGAAAAAAACAAGAGTTCCTAGAGCCATCCAATTTTGAATAACGTAATCCTCCAACCGAACATGGGCTCTCAGAAGGCCGAATTTTGAATTTTTTTATTATTAATTTCATAGTGTGTTTATCAATTTCATATTGTTCTCATTACCTATTGTGTTACTTTAACGAATTTCTGATTAACAAACTCTACGATTTCAAAGCGAGCAATGGCAACACTGTACGGAAACATACATTTTTATATCCATCGTGCGAGACTGTGTATCGAAAATTCTAAAGATACGCTCATTTTAAAATTATTTTGCAATATTGCTGTGGAATTGGATTTTATGGTTTAACACTTTCAGTCCCAATTTGTTTGTTGCAGATCAGAAATATTTTCTGCAATATCCACCAGTTCTTTATTGGAAAACGATTTATTACTGAAACAAAAAATTACATATTACTTCTAGTAATACCACTGGGACAAATATATTCCACCGGGACATATATGACCCGTCAACAACAAAATTTATAAAAAATATTCAATATTCGCCATCATTACTTAAACAATTTATATTCTATAAGTAGTAATCGAATGTCAATAAACTTATCTAGACATTTTTTATACGTTTATGCAAAACCAGAAACTAAACAGGTCTAAAGACGTTGGACATGCTTGTCTTATAATAAACATTTTCACTAAGCCTCTAGCCTCTATAAGAAGATGTGCTCGACAATTTTGTAGTGAGAATGTTAGAAATGATGCCTACTTATAAAAATGGTGCGTGTAATTCCCTGTAGGTTTCTTTAAACATCTACTGAGACTTATACAACCCACTGGGACTGAAAGGGTTAAGTGCGAAAAGCATGATATTTTAATAAATAAAGGTAACACACAAAACGTGAAAATAAGACCTCCTGGCGTAATATAAAATCTGAAAACTTTCAGATTTTTTTTCTCTCTCTCTTTTTTTTTTATAATTTACATTTTAATATTATTTTCAGGGTCTAATAGTGGTTGAGCGGATACGACCCTTCTATACTGGTAGTTGGACCTCAGTTAAAGTCTCAGCGAGTGGGCTGTTTGCATGTGGCATTTCCTTTGCGTAACGTAATTAGAGAATTCATATAATTAAAACATCGTTTACGTTGATAAATATACTTAAATATATGGCAAACTTAATACGTTAAATTTGAATTTATTAGATAATGACAAAGTACGCCAGAACTATCTGCCTAGGGCGAAGGATGCCTTTAAGAAGGGTTTCCTAAAGAAAACTGGCTGGTATTCTCATTACATATGAAAGGTCCATATAATTAGCTCGTTCACTCAAGTGAACATAGATATTCAAGTCTCTACCAATAAGGAAATATTATCACAGATTTGTTGCAAGCTAGGTAGGTAGAAAACATCTGTGTGAAAAAAGGCCTTAAATTCGAATACCAGTCAAAGGTTCAGACTTTATAGTTCGTGTTATTTAAAAAAACTAAATCGTGTTTGCATTTAAGTTTCATTACAATCAATTTGTTGAAATTTAATTAACAGTGAAATTTTCGTATGAAGAATCCGTAATGAATGAATAGCTTAGTTTTCCGAAATCACAGTTCTGTATTTTATACGGAGTTTAATTAAATCACATAGTTGTTGTCGACCAATGAATGAATTGGAAATAAAATGCCACCGATTTAAAGGCAAACATCAATGACTCTTGACTAATTATGTTTACCTGAGTTAAAATAATCCTTGTAATAGTTTGATTAATTTAAGTTAGTTAGTAAATGCAATGCAAAGAAATTAGTTCTTTTTCGGAGCAAGAGAGATGAAAATTCAGCCACAACCCAGCCGGAGTTCAAAACATGAATCTTTTAGTTTGCTAGCTGGATGTGCTACCACTTATACCGCAATGATCCACACGGAGGAATGCAAAAGTTCCTTATACCTTCTAGAGACATTAAGTTTAAAAGTATTGTTAGATCCAACTCATCAGCAAGAAGACCGGAATTTTACCAAGTAAATAAACACATGAGGCGGGAGAAAATACCTTACATACTCGATTTGGTCTATTTTACTAATTTTTTTATTTCTATTGTTTGTGTTTGTTGTTCGCGTGTTTATTTTTTTTTTCTTTGATATCTGCTTTTGTCTAAATGTTTGTATTTGCCCTTTTCCTTCACTTTTATATTTTTAATTATTATTAAAACATGATTATTTTCATTTAGTTATTTTATGCTTCACTTATTTTCCTTTGTTGAATTGTGCATAGTCTGTTATGTCCATGAAATGAACCTGTTTGGTTAAGTGGGTCGGGCTGCGCCCACGACTGATACCTTACATACTCCCCTTTTTAAACGGGACCCAGTCGCCAACTCCTGGTGGTGAACCATTATCCACCACCTTTCAGTTCGGGGGCCACTGCAAATTTCATAGGTTTTTTTTTTTTTTTTAATACCATGAAAAATGTGCAATGCGCTCGCCGGGACTCGAATCTGGATCTCTCGAATACGCGCCGAGTGTGCTACCGTTACACCACGAATGCATGCAGAAAGGAGGAATAAAACACCTTATATAATACCCCTTTTAAAGGACGATTGGGAATTAGCGGACCCAGTTGCCATAATCTGGTAATGAAACATCATGATCCCCCACCTTTTAGTTCGGGCGCCACTGTAGATTCATTTTTTTTCTAGCAGGTATACATGAAAAACAAGCAATGCATTCGCCGGGACTCGAACCTGGACATCTCGAATACACGCCGAGTGTGCTGCCGTTACACCACGAAGGCATGTACCAATGAGGGAGAAAATGCCTTATAAACTTAATCAAAATTTGTGTGTAAATCTTGGCTAAAAGAAACAACATAATGAGTTGA
Source organism: Stegodyphus dumicola (assembly GCF_044657685.1). Classification (NCBI taxonomy): domain Eukaryota; kingdom Metazoa; phylum Arthropoda; class Arachnida; order Araneae; family Eresidae; genus Stegodyphus; species Stegodyphus dumicola. Next base: position 160,627,019 of record NC_140768.1, on the reverse strand, counting down.
ACGAAAGACTAATCTCTATATAAATCCGAACGACTGAAAATATATTTTTAACTGCATTATAAATCATTACGTATTTCCAGGATAAATCTAGCCTCCCATTTGAGCATAACACAAGCTCTAACTATTACCATAAAACGTTATAATTTTTAGTGCAACGACTAATACAAAAACAGCGCATTTTTTTTTTTACTGCCAACAAGGGAAACTAAATCGATAAAAACACGTGGTTTATAATACTGTTACGGCTAACGGAACTTCTTAAGCAAGCACGGCTCCACACTGATGTGTTTTTACATGCGCCCTTTTTACGAGTCATCATAAAGCTTTAACAGCAAGAACATAAACAGGATTTTGTAGACTCTAATTAAATTTTATTGCGGGATGCAATACAAAGTAGCAGCACAGCATTTGGAGATCGTATCACGTTTTGAATTTGTCGGTGACGCGTAACGTAGCACGTAGCATAACATTATCTTTAAATGCTTGACAATAGCTAGCCATTCCAGACACGGACATTTTGAAATGAGCCATTATTTATGGTAAAGTCATTTCATGAATAATAGCTAAGGTCTCGATTAAATGGCTTCTTCCATGGGTATGGATCGGAGAATGCAAGTTAGGAATACGAGATTTGGAACAATAAAATGCTTCCAAGTTTTAGACATTAACATAAGGAACATAACTTTTTTTACAAACATAAGTTTCCACTTAAGTCTCGTTCTATATTACACTAGGAATAGCACATACTTATTGTTCCATTAATATAACAGAGCGTTTTTGTTCCTTAAATAAATGAAAAAAAAAGATCGAAAAGGTTTCAAATTTTAACGGTTGCCCAAAAGGGTTTCTTAAGGTTTTTTTATGCCCTCGCCATACATTCACTACTAAAAATCCACCTTTTTTTTTTTGTCTTTTTAGCTTTATTATTCAGTATAATGCCTTCGCACTTACGCCATACACAACTTAACAGGAAAAAAAAAATTGTCTTTTTATATATATTATTCAGCATTATTTCCTTCGCACTTACGCCATATCTGCAAAATTACAAAACTTTTGAAAGCAGCATAGCAGTGTATGTTTAGAATTAATGATGAAGTGTATTGGCATACATTTTTCTGTATTTTCCAGTGCATCATATGAATATTCAGTTTTCTTACTAAAATGGCTTTACAAAACGTTATTTTTAGTCCAAAGGAGAAATTTGTCCAGAATGACTATTAATTTCGTTTTGGCACTTCGCGTCGATTAACAGTAAGCGTTGTTTCACTTTTCGAATTGTTGCCACCAAATATGATCACCCTGTTTAATATCTCAAGAAATTAAATAATGAAGAATCTGCATGAATGTATGTATGTTTCTCGCATTGTGATAAAACAACAATACCTAGAGCTATCTAATTTTGAATAACCTAATCCTCCACACAATATGGGGATATAGAAGCCCTAATTTGGAATTTGTTTTATTATCTGTTTCATATTTTATCAGGCATTAAAGAATTTTTAATTAACAAACTCAACGATTTCAAAGCGAGGAGTGGCAACACTGCACGGAAAAAAAAGTTATCTCCAGAGCGCAAGGAAATTCTCAAGATATGCTTTTTACTTCCATGTACGAAATACAAAGGAAGTATTATAATTGCGAAAATTTTTAGGCATCATATTTCAACGAAAATATCCATTTTGACCGCTATCGAATGCAATTTAAAGATGTTTTTGCGTGAGATCTGTACGTAAGGACAGAATAAAAGACTCTTTTCCCCCCAAAAAAATTATAAAACTGATTTAAAATGAATTCTAAAGAAATTTTTGAGTGGCGTCTGAGTGTGCGTGCGTATGTACGTACGTATTTCGCATAACTCAAAAACGAGTAGCCTCAGACCGTTGAGATTTTGTACGTAGGACTGCTATACTATGCTAATGCGCACCCCGTATTTTGGTTGCAATCGGCGGCACCAAAAGTATATAAATATATACAGTAAACTCTCGCTACAACGATACCTGATACAAGAATAATGTTTTGTAGTCCCGGTGATTTTGCATATAAACTAATGTTAATCTCCCCTCAATATTGATATATTCTCTAGAACAATAAACCTCTGTAAAACGATTTTTTCAATCTAAATTTCAGTATTATTTTCTCCCTTTATAATAATATTTTGATTTTCAAATGCTTTTTTTTTTTTTTCGTTTTCTTTTGTTATTTTTTCCGTCTATTAAGACTCATTGTGGATATTCAACTTATTCCTGAATAAATAGCTATTGTTCAGATTTCAAAACAGATGAAGACCACCCTTTTGGGAATTGGAGTGGGTGAGGGGGTGAAGTGTAAATGTATGCCTAGTCTCATTTCCCAGTAAGCTTTGGAATTCTGATAAGGTTTAAGGACATCTAGACCTGTCTGGTTACCTTGTCACAGAACAAGTGCCCTTTGTTAGAGTAACAGGGGGAGATGGAGGCGGGGTGTTGTTAAGTGACGTACTGAAAAGTGAGTTCAAAGGTTGTTTTATAGTCTTTAACGATTTTGAGTTCTACGCGAAACATTTGGTTTAAACTTTTCTTTCTTTCACGCGATATTGTTCCCTAAGATGGCAGGGCGAAAGCAACTATCTTTTCGAGATAAACTGAACGTTATCAATGATGTTGATGAGGGAATGAAGCAGATTGATGCGGCTAAGAAACAATCTACAGTTGCAACGTTCCTAAAGAAGAGAAAGCAAATCGAAGATGCTGTAACTTCAAATGAAATTAACCCAGAGCGAAAACGACTGAAAGTTGCGACAAATGAAAACATTGATGCTGCTGTTTTAAAATGGTTTCAAGAGATGAGAGCAACAAATGTCCCAATAAATGGACCTTTATTATGTGCAAAAGCACGGAAATTTGCAGCAATGCTAGGGAACGAAACTTTCAAAGCTGGCAATGGTTGGTTAATGCGTTTTCGAGATCGTCATGGAATAACTTTCCAAGAAGTTCACGGAGAGAAAAAGTCAACCCCGATAAACGACGCAAATGAATGGCGGCAAACAAGATGAAAGAAATCTTAGAAAAGTATGCTCCAGAAGACATTTATAATGCAGATGAAGTTGGGCTGTTTTTCCAACTCCTACCCGATCGAACATTGGCATTCAAGGGTGAAAAGTGTTATGGAGGGAAAAAATCAAAGCAGAGACTGACTGTTCTTCTGTGTACAAATAGCACAGGAACGCATAGAATACAACCTCTCGTCATTGGTAAATCATTGAAGCCAAGGTGCTTTAAGAACGTGAAAAGTCTTCCCGTGGAGTATAAAGCAAATAAGAAGGCTTGGATGACGTCTAAATTTTTTTCCGAATGGTTACAGAAGTTAGACAATGAAATGAAGAAGAGAAAGAAAAAAATCGTTTTGTTGATAGATAACTGCGGTGCTCACACGTCATTTCCAAAGCTACAAAATATCGAAATCGCTTTTTTCCCTGCCAATTGCACTTCAATTTTGCAGCCTCTTGATATGGGCATAATTAAGTGCTTCAAAGGATATTACAGAAAACGGTTGGTGGACTCCATACTTGTAAACTTTGAAAATAAATTAGAAGACCCTTTCAAAGCTGTAAATGTCAAGGAAGCGTGTGAGAATATTGCTGGAAGTTGGTGGGAAGTAACAAAAAAAAAAAAAAAAAAAAAAAACATTCGGAATTGCTGGAAAAAGGTCGGTCTTTGTGTTATGGAAGATAAGAAATCTGATAATGATGAAAATTCCATAGACAATGATCTCTCAGATGATCAAGAATGTGTTTTGCACATAAAAAAATCCGTATCCCAACTTGAGGAAACAAGCGGCAAAAAGTTTGGAATTAGTATAGAAGACTATTTAACAGCAGATGATGATCTTATGGTTTTCGCAGGAGTTACTGATGAAGATATTCTCTCTGAAATTACTGATGAGATAGGAAACAATGATGAAGATGATGATGATATTGATGATGATGATAGTACAGGTCCATCGCAGTCCTTATTGTCATCCCAGGAAGCTCTTCAATCTGTGAATTCTCTACGGACATTTTATTCAAGCCTTCAGTCGACAAATGAAGAACATTTTCGTGCACTAGACTCAATGCATACAGTATTGGTGAACTTAACAGTTAAAAAAATCAATAAACAAACAAAAATATTGGATTATTTTCAAGAAAAAGTGTTTTCAGGTATGTGAATATTTCTGTGCTTATTTTCTGAATTTATCTTATTTATTTATTTTTTTAGTATTTAAACCACTATTATTAGTATTTTACAAATTAATTTCTTCTAAATATAGACTTAAAAGTAGTATGTTATGCACCTTAAACTAATAATAATAATAAAAAAAACTCTTATTAAATGCTCAAAATATGTGGGCCCTCGATATAACAATATGAATCTCTACAACAATATATTTATTTGGTCTCTAAAATATTGTTGTAACGAGGTTTCACTGTATATGAACTCTGTTACTCGGCTCAGTGAGCTCAGTTTCTTTATTCTTATATATTTCCAAGCTGTGCATTTTTTGCTTTAAAAATGATTGAATTATATCGTTCTTATCTTCCGGTTAAGGTTTTTATGCCTTTAGTAAATCTGCATGCAATATTTGTAGAGTTATCAACAATTTAAAAATTGTTTAAGTGCAGCTAAGCCTAATGAATTTTGCGCTGGCGGACATGTTTGTTTACATTTCAAACTTAGCAAAATAGCGGATTTGTTGCCAATCTAGAGAAACTAAGCTTCGCAAGAAAAAAGATAACGCCTTCTTTTATTATTGCGAATTAAATCATGCTTAATCCATTCTGGAATTGATTCGAGGAAATAAGTGTTTCAGATTTACTTCGTAATTTGTAATATAAATATTTCGAGATTTTATGTATTTTTGCCTTGTCGGGAAGTGAGAACTGAATTTATTGAATGAGAAATACTGAATCGTCTGTGAAAAACTATTTCTGTTTTGTTTTGTTTGCTTAATTTCTTTTATTTATTATTTCAATTAAATTCTAGAATTCCACAATTCTTGGAAAAGATTAGAAAGTTGAAAATTCAAATTTTCGTGGAAGCGAAATATAGAAGTAGAACGGGAGATGAAATTTAAATTGCTCTTTCATGATGAAATTTAAATTGCTCTTTCCATGTCTGGAAAGCGCGACTTGGGATATATATTAGATATTTCTCTACAGCGCTCGCTTTTAAATAATTCAGTTTGTTAATAAAAATTAGTTAAGTTTTACAAAATTAAATCGATCATAAAATAAATTCCAAATTTGGGCTTCCAGATGCCCCTATTCGCAGTAGGATTCAGCCAGTCAAAAATTGGATGGCTCTAGGCGCCGCTGTTTTATCTTAATGCATACATTATGTAGATTCTTCATTATTTAATTTCTTCAAATATATTACAGGGTGATAGTATTTGGTGGCAACGATTTGAAAAGTGATACAGCCTTTTAAAGGTTTCAACAAAAACAGGAGTCCTTCAGGGACAAAGCCCCTTTCGATTAATAAATAAATTTTTAAAAAAAGTAAAAAAAAAAAAAAAAATTTAAAAGCTTTCAGATTTTACGTTACGCTGAAAGGGGCGTTTTTTTAAGGATTTGTGCCTTATCTTTATTGATTAAATATCGTGTTCTTTGCACTTAAACCATAAAATGCAATTCAACGGCAATATCGCAAAATAATTTTAAAATAAGCCTATCTTTAGAATTTCCGATACACAATCTCGCGCGCTTTAATATACAACATTGCCATTGCTCGCTTTGAAATCGTGGAGATTGTTAATCAAAAATTAATTAAACATTTACAAAATAGGAAATTGATCATAAAACAAATTCTAAATTTCAAATTTGGGCTTCCAGATGCCCTATTCGCAGTAGGATTCCGTCATTCAAAATTGGATGGCTCGTTATTTTATCACAATGCGAGAAAAATACATCCATTTATGTAGATTCTTCATTATTTAATTTCTTCAAATATAATACAGGACGATAATATTGGTGGCAACAGTCTGAAAAGTGAAACGGACATTCAGAGTGATTCGACGCAAAATCACAAAACGAAAACAATAGTCCCAAAGCTGCTTTGGACTAAAAAAAAAAAAAAAAAAAAGCTAATAAAGCATGCAGCCGATCGTTGGAAGAAAATTGAACATTGATAGGATTGATAGGATTAACTGAGAAGACACTTAATGCTGCATCGGGAATTCTAAACGCATACTCAACGTACAAACTCAACGATTTAAAAGGGAGCGATGGCAACACTCTACGGGGCAAAAAGCCTTTTTATCTCCAGCGCACGGAACTGTGTATCGGAAATTCTAAAGATAGGCTCATTCTAAAATTATTTCGCGATATTATCGTTTAATTGAATTTTATGGTTTAAGTGCGAATAACATGATATTTAATAAGGGTAACACACAAAACGTTAAAAAAACGCTCCTTTGAGCTTATTGTTAAAAGTTTCATATTTTCAAAGTCAAGAAACAGTTCAAGGTGGAAATAAAGATCTTTGTTCGAAAACCTAATTCATAATTTATTTCTGGCATCGTGTTTCCGCATGTAAAACCTGAATTTATTTATTTAATATTTATTAATTGTTCATTTTGTATGGCAGTTTAAGAACTATCTACCGAGTAAATACAAAATTAGGTGATGCATTAACAAGTTATCTGACAATAAACAGACTTATTTAGTATAGCTATTAAATAGTAATAAGAGTAATAATAGGCGTTGGCCATATTTTCATTGTTTAAAAGTAACTTAATATTTATTCATTTCAGATTTATTGTTCTTTTTTAAATAGTTGTGGGTGATACTGGGTTGAAACGAAAACAGTTGTAAATTAATAGAAAGAAATAATTCCACTGCAGCAACAGATCAGATTGTATTCTCTTGTTGGCAATGGTCCAAAGTACTAAGCTGTTGCCATTTTGAGTGGTCGATATATTTAGTGCGGTGGCTCACTTTGTCTCACAGTGACGTCACAGTAATCGAATTTTGTCACGGGCTTTACTAGGATTCGACCGAATTTCATCGGTTTATTGGAATATTCTCTTCTGTGGTAGGAGAATTCGTGGACAAGAAAAGAAACGGATTATCTCAGAAGAAGAGTTCTGAAATAATCCACATAAAAATAGTTTTCATATTGATTTCAATGCTTAGAGTAAGACAAGTATTCTACCTAAGTTAGAAAACAGTTCTTGTGTGACCATGTGTACAAGAAGAAATATTAAAGAGTTAGAATAAATTATGGGAATGTTTACAATTTAATGTTATTGCACCAACTTTGTTCAATTTGGGGAATATCATGTACTGTTTTTTTCTTAAAAAATGGGACAGTTCTATATCTCCCGGTCTACTGAGCCGATCGACAAAATTCAAATTGCGTTTTTCATGTCTTGAAAGCACGACTGAGGATATATATTAGATTTATACGTAACATTGTTCTAACATAAGTATTTTGACACAAGATCGGACTTTTTCTGAAATAACATACCATTGTTTTTCCATATTTCGATTCTACAACTCAGATTATGCCTAAATATTAAATTTTGTAAAATTTGGTGCGAAATTTACGGAGAAATTCAAAATTTTATCTTGACGTACTTTTTTAAGATTGCGCCAAGAATAATTTACTTGGTGAACTTCTTAATTTGTAGCAACCTATTTTCCTTTTCTTTTTTCGTTGCAGACGAGCGGAAAAAAAAGTCAACGTTCATACTTTCAAATAATTTTAACAAAGTCTGTATTATCGTTTGGCGTTATTATCGCTCAAAAGAAAAAGATGCCAAATTTCAAAATGCTCCAGTATGTAAATTCACGTATATCTTAGAAAATTTTGAATAAAAAACTAATTTTTTGCAGGTGTGCCTAAAATTACATCTACTTTAAGAAGATGTTAAAAATTTTACAGGTTAAAATAAAAAAAATTTTCGCAAAATGTATAAAAAATATTTAAAAAATAAATCATAAAAACGTGCGAATTATATTTGGACTGAGCCTAAATTTCAGATTCTGGAAGAAGGAATCAAAAAGAGATATTAATAAACCCATATAAAATTCAATTAACATTGAGGAGCTAAAATTTTCAAAGCTAATTTTTTAAAACCTACTGGTGCGATTAAAAAATGCTTTGTAATTAATTATACATACACATATATATAGTTATACTATATATATAGGTATATATATTAATTATACATATACATAGATATAGTTTATATATACGTTTGGTAAGACCGATTGCAATAAAAATGAGAGGTGCATAACTAGATGCTATAGCAATCCTATGTACAAAATATCAATGTAATTTTGATTTATGCGAGATAACATACGTATGTAGGTGACGTCAAAGAAAAAAAATCCCTTCTGAATCCGTTTTAAATCCAATTTATAATCCATTTTGGAAAAACAAAGTATCCTTTATTTTGTCCGTACCTACAGTAATCATGCAAATTTAGAAAAAAAATCGTCCAAATGTATATTGGAGCTGTCGAAATGATATTTCCGTTGAAATACGATACCCGAAACTTTTCGTCATTACAATACTTCCTTGTATGAAATAAAGGTAAAAATTAACAATTGAAAACTTTATATTTTGTGATAGTAACAATTAAATATGTACCAGGAAGATGTGCGGAAAAAAGAGATCTTTCATGTTTTATATCGATAAAATTATTCTCTTTAAATTCTTTCTAAAAGTAATTCTTTCTTAAAAGAGAATAAGAAGATTTTATGAGAAAAAGTAATCAGTTTGTTATCGTTTCTAAGTTTAATTTGTCAAGTACAAACACAGATTTAAAAGGAATAATAATCTCAAAACTTGTAACAGCATCTTTTAGACAAAAAAAAAAAAAAAAAAAAAAAAAAAAAAAAAGAAAAAATATATTGAAAACATTTTGCAATGGATTTAGTTTATTAACTTTCGAATGCCGTTTTATATTTGAAACCCAATCTAGCGAAAGGAAACCTGAAAGACAATATTCTCTTTTTCTTTTGTTTTTTAAACTTTACCTTAAACTGAAAAGCTGTCACAACACACCGCCAAATGTTAGAGTACGCAACAAATCGCATTGCCGTCTTTCTTTTATCTTGCTTCTAAAAAACATAATAGAATCCACAGTCGGAGAGCTAAAAGTATATGATTATCTTTTGTTTTATTTTGGCCACAAAGTTTTTGTTTTATTTTGGCCACAAAAAAAGAAACAGTCAATTTTCCAAAGAAGTGAAAACTCTTTCTCACGCATAAAGGAATGAAAGCGCAAAAGAGAAACGTGTTTACTTCTAGCCGGGAATTTTGTATCTGTAAGGTTTGTTCGGACAGAAAAACAGAGCTTCCTGCATTCGTGCTTTTGCCAGTTAATGTGTACGATCGCACAGGGCGCAGACTATTTGCTACAGAACAGTATTCTGTATTTAAATTCCTGCGAAGCCTCATTCTTTTATAAAATAGAAAAAAGTTGAGTGCTAACTATTTAACTCTTAAAAAATCTGATGTGGACACCACATGACTTCCTTGTACGGGGAATATTAAATTATACACATCTTCCCTCCATTTCATTTAAATTTATTTCCTCGAATTTCAATAGAGATAGATTTCTCATTCAATTAACACATTAAAAGCGTGAGTCATAGTACTACGATTCATCTCGACTGTGGCTTAAAGGCGGGAGTCGTAGTACTACGATTTATCTCGATTGTAGCTTTAAAGGCGGAAGTCGTAATAATACGATTTATCTCGACTGTAGCTTGCGCATCTCCCGACTATAGCTTGTGCGACTGTAGCTTGCGCATTTATCTCGACTGTAGCTTGTGCGACTTTAGCTTGCGCATTTATCTCGACTGTAGCTTGCGCGACTTTAGCTTGCGCATTTATCTCGACTTTAGCTTGCGCGACTTTAGCTTGGCATTTATCTCGACTGTAGCTTGCGCATTTATCTCGAGTGTAGCTTGCGCATTTATCTTGACTGTAGCTTGCGCATTTGTCTCGACTGTAGCTTGCGCATCTCGACTGTAGCTTGCGCATTTGTCTCGACTGTAGCTTGCGCATTTATCTCGACTGTAGCTACCGCATGGGTTGCGCAATGTGGTTTGCAATTACATTGCGCAATCCATGCGCCACTTTGCATTTGTATTTAGTATGTTTTGTGGTTTGAAGCTGTTCGGATGTTCAAATTATGCTTACGGTAAATTTTGAAATCCTTCAGTAGGGTTTCACGTGAAAATAAAGATATATATGCAGACGATGTGATGAACATTGAAGAGCCGCAACCTGGTACATCGAACTCGGCACCACGGACTCCACGATATAAAATTGATCCGCCTGGACGTTTTTAGCTAGACATCAAGAAGCACAAATTAATTCGGATAGAAAATAAAGGCGAAAAGCTATACGCTCAACGAAACTGCTTAGTTTGTGCGGCACATAAAAAAAGAAAGTTGCTTCAAATGCGAGTTTTGCAATGCACCTCTTCACCGTGGCGAGTGTAATCAACATTATCACACTCATAAAAAATACTAGATTCTTCTCATAAATATGTACTTTAAAACATTATTTGTAATTAGTGTTTAGTTCTTCTTTAATATTTTTTGTAGTTTTAAGTGTTTAAATAAAATTTTTAAGTCTAAATTTTTTGTGATTACACAAAATATCGCCGGCTCAAGGACGAAAAACGAGGCGAAGCGATCGCCGCGTTACCTAGCGTACTTTCGTCAAGATCCCCCGCCATTAATGTTTTAATACAGATCTTCCTTTGCGGCAAGGCAAAAATAAAGAAAACCTCACAATGTCTACATTAAAAATTAAAAAATATAGAAAAACATAAACCACCAAATACAGTTAAAACAATTTAAAAAAAAAAAACAATTTTTACAATTAAAACTAGAGTTTCTACGCAAAACTAGCAATTCGGCCAGCGGGTAAGAAGGCCGATTTTAGAGTGCACAAAACTAAAGTTTACTTTTGGTCTCACTTGGCAAAAAGACACGGAAAGCGAAGAAACTAAATTAATTTGTTGTGAAGGCTATGATGAGTGAATATATGGGATAATTTAATAACTTAAATGATAATTCCAGAATGGATTGAGTATAATTTAATTCGCAATAATAAAAGAAGACGTTACTTTGTAACTGACTTAATTCACTATTCTACTAAGTTTCAAATGTAAACAATTATGGCTGCTATGGTAAAAAAAAAAAAAAAAAATTAGGCTTATCCGCACTTAAAACAATTTTAAAATTGTTGATAATCTTCAACTATTGCATGAAGATTAACTAAAGGCACAGAAACCTTAACCGGAAGATAAGAACAACATAATTCAATCATTCTGAAAGCAAAAAATGCACATTTTACCAACATACAACAATACAAAAGCTGGGAGTTTGCAAGGGACCAGTAACAGTAACAGTGTGGGTATATATATTTATATACTTTTGGTGCGGCCGATGGCAACCGAAAAGGAAGGAGCACATCTATACATGTTATAGCAAATACAAAATTTCAACGTTGTGAGGCTACTTGGTTTTGAGTTATGCAAGATACATACACACGTACGTACAGACGACACGAAAAAAATCTCTTCTGTATTCATTTTAATTCCATTTTATAATCCATTTGGGAAATGACTTAATACATTATCTCTAGACAACACAGTTTATTTCTGTTTTCCCTTTTTGCCGGATTATTACTGACAGCGGTTTTCAACACATTTTGAGTACACATGAGCCCTACATAGATCCGCTTTGTTTCGAGAAGCGTTGCCACTGCTCGCTTTCAAATCCTACAGTTTATTGATGAAAAATTTCCAAGTTTTACGATGAAATAAAAAGAGCATTGCCAAACATTAACTACATTATTCCCAATTCCAAAAATTCGTGGGAAGCCATTTCGATTGCATAAGATTTTAATCAGCTGAGATATTAATTAAAAACTCTGAAAGCACTGCATGATTTTCGCCCTCATTTTTGAAGATAAAAATGTATTTTTCGAAAAGTATTGCTACTGCTCTCTTTCAAATCGTAGAGTTTGTTAATAAAAAATTTCTAAGTTTTACAAAATCTATACATATAAAGAAGAATGTCTTTTTTGTGTTTGTTTGTTCGCGTTATGGAATTCTGATCAAATATGATAAAATTTTGCCACGTTCAATCGACTAAAATTGAATATAGGTGAAATATTCGATGGAAATTGAGCTTTTACGACCATTTATTAGAAAGACGAAACCATTAAAACCTGCGTGCCATTGTTGCTGATAATGAGAGAGAATTAATTTCTTTTTCTATCGGCACTTTTTATGTGGGTCCCATCATCAAACTGAAATATCATTATATAAATCATTGCATCAAGCTGAATTATATTATAAATCATTGCATCAAACTGAAAAATCGGGTACTTCCGCTAGTAGTTGGATAAAAATAAATGTAAGGAATTACAATAAATTTACTCTTAATTATTTATTTACAGAAAATAAAATAGCATAATTTAATTATATTCTATTTTTAATTAAATACATAGAAAAGAAAATATAACTATTATTCTAATTATTTAATATATTTAAATTTTTTTAAATTTCTAAATAAATAAATATTTTCAAAATAAAAACTGAATCTGCAATAAGAGTGCTAAAATGTTTTTAATTAGATTTTATTGATTTAAATCTGATTTTTTTTCAGTGAAATGAAATCCTGAAAATAATTACTTATGAAATAATGAACTGATATCAATGAAAAGAATGGCAATTTTACTAGGGAATGAAATCATTTCAAAATATTCAACCTCATTTTAGACTTTTAAAATACATTAAAAGTATTTTTAATTGAAATTAATATATTTATATTCAAAATTCTTGGAAAGAAGATTTGGCTTGTCATCCTAATCGCTTTTCTATTTATTGTTCTTAATATCCGAACATGATTTGATGAAATATTCAGTAAATATAAAAATATTGTTATGACTTTTAAAAGCCTTTTTCAAAACAGCAATTTTTTAATATAATATATTTTTAACACGTGATTACAAAATTTCTTAAAAGGTATTGAAATGAAATGTTGAAATGTTACATATTTTTTGTTTTGTAAAATATGCTATTTTATTCAAATTCCAATGTAGTAATTTTTTTCAATCACGTGATTAAATTCATGATTTAAATCGCTAAATTCAAATCAACAGTTTAAAATCAGATACACCCTATCTACATTAAACATATACAAGTTGTCATAAACACAAAACAAACACTTATTATTACAAAATTTAAATCATATGCCTCAAGTAACTCAATTAATCAATTCAATGTAAATTAAACCACATTGGCAAGGAATTCTATATATACGGCTGGACTTAATATACGGAATTGGATTCTTAAATATGAAATTTGGAATTTTATTGATGGAAGTTGAATGCGTATATGAATACAAAACGTGATTTGCTTGAACTACAAAAAAATTCAATGACCATAATTTCTGGAATGCTAAATCCTCCCCATTTTCTGAGTGAACATAAATGTTTTAAACATGAGGGCATATTTCAGATGCATAGCTTGAATAATTGTTTCCTGGTTTGGCAATGAAAAAATTATTTTCGAATTGGATGTTGCTTGTAAACAATGAACTGATTTCATTCGTACGGAAATGTTATACATTTGCTTTTCACGGTGCATAGAGCTTCTAAATTTTGCATTGGCTGCAGCCCGCTTGCGATTTTTAAAATTTGAAATATATTCAGCTGATATAAAGGCGTTCATTCCTACTAAAAATACTCGAGATGAAATTCATATGATTAGGTATTTATATTTCACGGATATTAATGTATAATGACACGAAATTTAACTTTGGTCCATTGATTAAAATTCAAAGAACATCTAAAAAAGACAAACTAAATTCACAAGAAACGTATCTCTGATGCAATACACTTCACATGAAAGGAAAAACATTGAAACCGAAATGTTTACTTCAGATTTGCATCTTAAAAGGTCAATTTAAAAGTTCTTTTACTTATTTATTTGTTTTGTCTTTACATTTTGCTTCAAGGGATCATCTGAGCAATTTTTATTTACTCCGCTTTACCTTTCGGGGTTACCTAAATGGTTTACCCGCAACTTTTGAAATCATTGTGCAACACACGTACATGCAAACTTCATCTTCTTAGAAAAGAAACGCATCAAGGAAAAAAAAATAAAATTCTTTGTTTTCTGAGCATTCTAAGGCGAAATATGTCTCGGATGTTTACATCACATGCTTGCTCAAAACCAAAAATAAATTCAGAAAGAGATTTAACGATATTGAAACTTGTTTATTTGAGTCAAGTATAAAAAAAAACAAATGGAATAAAACTTTCTTTGAAGGAAGGAGATCTAGATCTCCTTAGCTAGATCTCCTAGCTAGATAACAGTTGTTATATGAAAAGTTGAATGTACGGATTAGAAGTATTTTGTTGTTTGTGTATGGTTGACAAATGCTCGGAAAGAAAAAGTAGAAAAATTACGGCCTATGCAAGAAACGTTGGATTTTTGGAGAAGATTTTGGCTTAGTTCTTGTTTTAAGCATTGATTTCCTTTTCTCTTTTGTTTGAAGTGAAACATTTTTCTGAAGTTTGTGAATACCGCACATAATTAAAACGGTGCAACAAGCTTAAAGATATACAAGACGTATAAACGTTATTGGCACATTAAAAACGTAACTTTGAAAGCGTATAAATAATAGTCTTGCGTGCATACGGGTTGGCAATAGATTGAATGCACAAGCACAATGCAAATATAAATTAACCCTTTGCGGCACAGTGTGTCCGGTCTGGACACACCTAAAAATTTCCTTCTGTATGCAAAGAAACATTGAATGAAAAAGGATTTATAGGTTGCTATGAAACTTCTTTATTTATAGTAGACAACACAAGCCAGTCCATATATTTTAGCCATGTTTAGTTTTTTAAGACCCTCATTTTTCAAAGAAATCTCCCAGATATTTTTTAGAGTATAAAAGGAATTGTTTGAAAAGAAATTTCTATGTTATGTTTTTGGCTGTATGCTAATCTCCTTATTCTATATTAGTTTTAAATTTTTCCCTTGAAATCTTGCCTAAAATCAAACGGCGAACCCTAGGGGTGCCCAGACAGGGCTAACCGATCATCTAGGACAACTCAGAGTCTGTATTCTTTGTTTCTCTGCATCTCATCGGTCAGTTCATTGACAACAATGCTCATTTCAGCACTCTTTTCGAAGCTCTATTCAATCAGTGTGGCACTTTGGACACACACACAGAATTAAAACGATAAGTGCTATCTTCACAAAATTTTACTTGTGTATTCCTCTAGGCCTAATTAGACTGCCTACTCTCTTTTTTTAGTAGCGAGCCGGAAAGGGCTAAACGAGGTACTTATTTATTAAATGTTAAATGGACGAGCTCTTGTATTTTTAATTTCCCGGCGTAGCTTTCTCTTAATATTCGTCGCGCACTGCATTGAACGGGGAATAAAACAATTTTAATTACATTACTATTAAAAATATCTATCTAAATAACGAATTTCATAACAATAGGAAGAAGAAGTTTCCAGATATTCATGCAGATATTTAAAATGAGTTTTATTTCTGTATTCAGCATCTCTCTTATATCAAACTTACGCTCACATAAAAATTAATAAAAAATCGTCGTTATGATACAAATTTTTGCCATCAATTTATATTCAGACATTCGGAAACAATATGGGACTTTTTATCATGGGGGTAAGGTTATAAGGTATTTTCTTCCTCCTTTCTGCATGACTTCTTGGTGTAACGGTAGCACACTCGACGCGTATTCGAGAGGTCCACGTTCGAATCCCGGCGAAGGCATTGTTCCTTTTACCCGCCTACAGCATCAAAATGGCCTAATGTCTTCGCAGTGGCGCCCGAACTAAAAGTTGGTGGATGATGATTCGTCACCACCAGGATTTGGCAATTGGGTTTAATAATCCCTAGCCGTCCTTTAAAAGAGGGATTATATGAGGCATTTTCTCCCTCCTTTCCGCATGCCTTCGTGGTGTAACGGTAGCACACTCGGCGCGTAGTCGAGAGATCCAGGTTCGAGTTAAGGCGAGGGCATTGGTCTTTTTCATGTCCCCTGCTGTGAAATAACCTAATGACTCTACAAAGTTATGTAAAAATTCCGGCATTTCGACAAAAAAATTTCCACGTATGTTGGGTTTGTAACCTCCTTATTATTCAGGTACACTGCGAAAAAAAAAAAAAAGTACAGTTCTATATCCCCCATTCTGCTGAGCCGATTGACGAAATTCAACTTAACGTTTTGCCCTGTTTCGAAGGCGCGACTTAGGATATGTATTAGATTTGTACATAGTATTGTTCTAATATAGGTATTTTGATACAAAATCGGACATTTTCTGAAATGACATGCCAATGGTTTTCCACATTTCGATTCTAAGACCCAAATCATGCCAAATGCCAAGTTTTGTAATAATCGCAAGAGTAGTTTGTAAAAAATTGGCTCTCAAAATTTTATCTGCTCCATGTTAATTGAATTTGATATATATTTATTAATATCTCATTTTTATTAACTTATTTGGCACTTCCTTTCAAATTTTGAAATTTAGTTTCATTTCGAATAAAATTCGCCCATTTTTTAAGATTTTTTTTTTAAATTTGTATTTTAAAATAATTTTAATTAATTTTTCGAAAATATATTCGAATTTTAACCTATACAATTTTTGCCATCAGCTTAAATTAGATGTATTTCTAAGCATACCTGCAAAACAAAATTTCCTAAGATATAAATGAATTTACATTTTGGCGCGTTTAGAAATGTGGTGTATTTATTACAATTGATTATAACGAAAATGTGGTTCACGCACTTTATTAAAATTATTTGAAAGGGCGAATGATGACTTTTTTTTCCTGCGTTCGTGGATAATGATAAAAAAAAAGGATAGGAAAAATATGTTTTTATAAATTAAGGAGTTCGCCAAGTGAATTATTCTTGGCTCAAACTGAAAAAAACTTCGCCAAGAAATTTTTCTAAATTTCTCTAAATATTTCTTATCAAAAATGTTAAAATTTAATATCAAGACATAATACGAGTCGTAGACTCGAAATATGAAAAAAAAATGGTATGTTATTTCAAAAAATGAGATTTTGAGTCAAAATACCTACTTGAATAACTTAACTTTACTTGAATTTTGTTAATCGGGCTAGTAAAACGGGAGCTATTGAACCCATTTTTTTATTTTGCAGTGTACCTCCAGATCTTCTGATATGAAATGTATTTAATTTTTCACATACCCCAACTTGAAAACATCAAGGGTTATATTGTGATAAAAGGATGTCCATTTGCAGAACAGATACAGCAAAAGTTTAAGTTTAAATGTAGGCTAAGGTTACGCAAGTCGTACCTTTTAAAAAAATATGCCAAGAACGCAGGAGAAATACCTTATAAACTAAGCATTTTTGATTACTCACATCAAATTTTGAAAATTTCATTTATTCAAAGTTTTAAGTACCTGAAAGACCTTATTTTTTAGTCAAAAACCAAGTTTTCAGTCTGAATTTCTTGCTATTCCAGTTTTTATCTATAAGTTGCATTGATTTCCTTATTTTTATTACTTCCTAGCAAGAGATAAAGGCAAAAACCATGTTTCTGTAAAATAAAATGTATTCTATGTATTCAAAGTAATTTCATATCAGAAGTACTGTGAGAAAGCGATATTGTTAAGTATTTCAGAATGTTAAATATTGTAACATCACACCGAATTTCCAATATTTTAATGTGGATGTAATTTTTTGAAATATATATTTCGTTAGTTTTGGAAAGAAGAACTATATGTCCAAACGATGAAGATATGATTATCTTTAAACTGTGCTTTTTATTTCAATGATGGTCTACTTTGATTCATAAACTTCTTCATCCCCAGTAAATGTTTTTGTAAGTACATAGGTAGCAAATCTAAACAGATTTATATGTCAGATATTTTAAAATCACTATAGCATGTTAAAAGGTAGTGTAAAACATTTTTCAAGCTATAATATTAACCAAAAATCTAAAACTTTACCTCAGCCATAAACTTTACGTACAGTAAATACCAATTTTCAGTTTGCAAATAAAATAAATATAAAATAAGTATATAAAAATCGCACCATCAAGGAGTGAGCAGAGTATTATAACTCCTTGTAATGTGTGTGGTTTCACCTGAATATTGGGCGATATTTCGCTATCGAGGAGAGCGAACGAAGAAAGAGTCACTCTCCTTTTTGTGTGAGAAGGGACCGCTTTTTACTAGAGTGAAAAGTCGCTCCTTCGAGATTGGTGCCATTTTGGCGTTAGAGGGAGGTAGGATACTACTCTTTCGAATTTAGAGTGTACTCGTACATTTTAAGCATTAAACGAAAACATTTGTCTATAGTTGCATTTACTTAAGTCGGAAAAAATTTAACATTAAAAAAAATCTGACTGATTCCAGAATCCTTACAGACGGATTGAGAGACCTGGAGTTCAAACATAGCGGTTTTTTTTTCTATTGAGATGTAACTATCTTGAAAAACAGCTGAGGAGAGTTTATTGTGGAATTATAACATTACACAGATGTAAATAATTAGAACTCTAAAAAAGTGAACGAAAGATGGAGAAAATTAAGCCAATATTCCAATTATTTGTTGAGTAATTATAGATTATTTATTGAATATAATGTTCTTCGCATTTAAGCTATAAAATGTTGCTCAACAGCAATATCGCAAAATAATTTCAAAAGAGCATATCTTTAGAATTTCCGATACACAATCTCGCGCGAGATAAAAGTGTTTCTTTTCTTTTTAGCTTTTTACAAAGTATGAAATCGATAATAAAACAAATTTCAAATTCCAAATTAGGGCTTCAAGATGCCCATGTTCGGTGGAAGATTACGTTATTCAAAATCAGATGGCTCTAGGTACAGTTGTTTTATAACAATGCGAGGAACATATATACACTTATGACGTTTCTTCATTATTTAATTCATTTAAATATAACGCAGGGCTATAATATTTAGTGGCAACATTTTGAAAAGTAAAACGCCATTTAAATTGAACCAACGAAAATGCCAAAACGAAATTAACAGCCCTTCTGGTAAAATTTCCCCTTTGGGATAATTAGAGATTTTATGTTTTTCGAATGGCAACACTAAGAATCGATTAAGCGCAAGACTACATGGGTGATAAATTAAATATGCACAGTGGCAATGTTTCGCGAAACGTAATTCGCGTGTTATTCTATGAATTCTACGCTATTAGGTATAACAAACATCACAATGTGATCATTCAAACTGAGAATTAATACTGAAAGATTCCTTTACGACATTTTAATAAATGAGCTTAGATCTTCCATTTTTGGAAAGAAAATTTTACATTTAAAAAAAGAAAGTATGAAAGGGATTACAATTAGTCTTTTAAACGAAAGAAAAGATTTCCCCAAAACAAAATAGCAAATAATTATTGAGGCGATTATCAAAACGAAAAGCTCCCAGAAAAATAATGTAATAAATACCTAGGCATTAAAAATAAATAAAGGAATGCATTCTAAATTAAAGAAATGCAAATGAAGCCTTTGAAATAATGAAAGCATTGTCAAGAAATTTTTCTTCTCTGAATAACTTCGATTTCAATATCGAAGTTCTTAAAATCACTGCAGGAGTGTTAATGGTAAAGGAAAGACGATATTTATTGTAAATGTGAAGTAAAGGATGATAAGGAAAACGACTTTAATAATTTTATTTCAGTGTTATGGATATTTATGACAGAGCTTTATTATTTAAATAATGAAATGCCAAATCTGCAAAACATAAAAACGGAAAGAATCACCTCAACAATATCTCTCAGATTCTGCATCCTTATTTACAAGGCGTGACACAGAAAAACACGTGACTCGTACAATAAATCATCGTACTTGTTAAATAGAAAAAATTTCTTTAGACATCTCGCAGGAAAATGTTCTTTGCATCTCTCACACAAAACTTAACATCTCAGAGTAAAGAAGAATCCACTAGAGCAAAGAAAAACGCTACCCAGTCCCTCTGGCTCAGGAAGCCCGCAGCAGAGCAAAGCGCCCCACGATCTTTCTCTTTCACATCGCGGCTGCTTAAAATTCACTCAAATCACACTCCGCTACAACCATCACCGCAGCACGCTGGTACAAATCGCTCGCCCCGCAAAGGGAAGCCCCGCAAAACTTTCTGCTTCTCCTTTTCCTTTTCGCTCAAAAGCCCACCAGCGGCCGAGCGGTAAAGTCGCTGAACACTGGTAGTTCGGTCCGAGGTTCGAATCTCGCGAACGGGCTGGCTGCTTGGGCGTTTTCGTGGTTTTCCCCATGTGTAACGTGTATACGAGCCAGTTTCCCTTAGAACGTCCTCCACGAAGGCATCCCTCCCTTTAGGCAGATAGCCCTCGAGGCTTTGCCATAATCACACACACACCTTTTCGCTCAAAAATCTGAATCAGAATGATCTCTAGCCTGGTGCAAGCACCCAGGAAAACTCGGTTTCTCCGCCTCTGTGAGTTCATAGGCTTTAAAAAAAACATAAAATTAAATCTTACCAATCCCGGAATTTTATGTTATCTAAATTGAGAAAATGACACACCCATGACGAATCAAACACCAGAAAATCTGACAATGCGATCCGAAAAACATTTGCACACCTAACGGGAGAAAAAAAAATAGACCCTCCAACTAACAAGCGAAACTAGCTTTTACGAGCATCCAATTACCTAAAGTTAGTACACCCCCCACTGTCCAATTGTAACTAAGGCGGGAGTTTGAAGTACGCAAAACTGCAAACGTTACAAAGCGACAGGAAGACAATTTCCGTTTCACACGCCAAGAGTTAAAAAGACCCTACTGCCTCCATTGTTAGTAGAAAAAAAAAGCTATAACCAATAAACCAGATGTGTGTCCTCGCAACCGTCTCCCGTCTTAGTTACAATTCTTACTCAAGAACAACAAGTTAAACAACACCTTAAGAGCCTAAGAATACTCTTTTCCAGATTAAAATACACATGAATACAAATAAAAATATTAGAATAATAATGACTTGAAACACATATTAGTAATTAAAATTCGCGCCATAACATATTCATATTAATAATTGAAATTCGCGACATAACATATTTACAGAATCATTTCTCTGTGACATTATCACTTGCAAAGTAGTTCCTTTCAGCATTCACACACTTCTGCAATCGGTCCTGCCACTGCTGGTAACAAGGTTTTTGGAAGGCCCTTCAGGAGATTTTCCGTTTTTGCCTGAGCCTCTTCCGCTGAGGTAAAATGGGTTCCCTTTAAGTAATATTTAACTTAAAGAAATAAAAAAAAGTCGCATGGAGCCAAATCAGGCGAAAAAGGAGGATGCCCTATCACAGTAATGTTTCTGCTGGTCAGAAATTGTTTCACAAATAGGGCAGTGTGAGCGAGTACATTGTTCTGGTGCATCACTGAACAACTGTGGCCTTTTTCTCCTTTTTTTTTTTTTTTCTTTTTATCAGAACGCCAGCGATAGCTTAGCTGCATTGCCTGAATATCGTCGTTTAAAGGAATTGCGAAAAGGACCCATATCGAACTCTTTTGTTTATTGCAGAACTCGTTTCCTCGTGGTCCATATATACCAAATTTAATCAAAATTCAATAAGTAGAATGGGTTCTAGAGGCGTCTGCATCTGATCCCAACGTGTAGGGTCACTTTAATTATAACCACCCTGTACTTTACCTAGGCATTGTATATAATGCCTACGCAATCTAAAGCTCCTAAGACAAAATATGAAAAAGAAGGTCATGATAAAGCCAAGATGTTCATTGCTCAAAAATACAAATGTTAATTTGTAAAAATAATGAATAACTGTTATTCATAACACGCAAAAAAAAGTTTTTTTCATTCATGGTTTTAAATTGAATTTGTGTTCCTTAGAGATGGTGTATAGAAAGTTTTCTTATTATATATATATATATATATACGGGATGATTCTAAATTACTTTTACATATTAAGAGGGGTTATAGCACTCATCCAGATGAGCAATAATTACCATAGAACATAGGGTCGCATTCCACTCTGAGAGGCAGAAAAGACGAATATTAGAATTCCAATCTGAACTTACAACAGTGCTGGGAGAGCGAATGAGCGAGACCAAAAGTTGCACAATCAGTTTAGTGAAAAACTCACAGAGAGTGCACAAAACGGATAAAACCGCAAATTTGGCGTTGTAAATTCAGATTGGAATTCTAATAATATTCTTCTTTTTCTGCCTCTCTTAGGCCCACCAACGGTCGAGCGGTAAAGTCGCTGAACACTGGTAGTTCGATCCGAGGTTCGAATCCTGTGAACGGGCTGACTGCATGGGCGTTTTCGTGGTTTTCCCCATGTGTAACGTGTATACGAGCCAGTTTCCCTTGGAAAGTCCTACACGAAGGCATCCCTCCCCTTAGGCAGATAGCCCTCGAGGCTTTGACATAATTACAACAAGCAAACAAACAAACTTTACTGCCTCTCGAAATGGAATGCAATCCTGTGATCTATGGTAATTATTGTTCATCTGGATGAGTACTATCACAACTCTTAATTTGTAAAAGTAATTTAGAATCACCCTGTATATTTATATCCCCTTGGTGCAGCCCATCGCAACCAAAATAAGAGGTGCACACCTATATCCTATACCAGTCCTATATGCAAAATTTCAACGCTCTGAGGCTACTTGCGTTTAAGTGATGCGAGATACGTACATACCTACATACGGAGGCGAAGAAAAATCTCTTCTTAATCCATTTTAAATCCGTTTTGTAATTCATTTGGAGAAATGAGTCCTTTATTCTGTCCTTACGCACATATTTTGCGCAAAAACATCGTTAAATTGCACTCGATAGCGGTCAAAATGAGTATTTTCGTTGAAATACGAACCGAACCAATAATGAGAAATATTTCAAATAAATCGTAAATCTAAAATTTCCTTAAA
Source organism: Stegodyphus dumicola (assembly GCF_044657685.1). NCBI lineage: Eukaryota > Metazoa > Arthropoda > Arachnida > Araneae > Eresidae > Stegodyphus > Stegodyphus dumicola. The sequence goes on along the minus strand of NC_140768.1, from coordinate 160,604,086 downwards.
AAACGTGTACTTTTACTTTAAATGTAAAGAACGTATTTAAATGAAAAAAATCTGAACCTTTCAGATTTTGCATTACAACCAAAGGGGAGCTTTTTAACGTTTTGTGTGTTACCTTATTAAATATCATGTTCGCATATAAACCATAAAATTCAATTCAACAAAAATATCACATAATATTTATACAAGAGCATATCTTCAGAATTTCCGATACACAGTCGGGCTGGAGATAAAAATGCTTTTCTTTCCCATACGGTGTTGCCAATGCTCGCTTTGAAATCGTTGACTTTGTTAATCCAAAAATCGTTAAAGTATTAAAAATATGAAATAGATAATAAAACAAATTCGAAACTCCAAATTAGAGCTTCCAGATGCCCATATTCGGTGGATGATTACGTTATTCGAAACTGGATGGATCTGGGTACCGTCGTTTTATCGCAATGCGAGAAGCATCCATACATTTTTGCAGGTTCTTCGTTATTGAATTTATTTAAATATAACACAAGGCGATAATATTTGGTAGGAACAATTTGAAAAGTGAAACGAACATTTAGAATATTTGACGTTAAATGCCAAAATGAAATTTGGGCTAATGATTAATAAATTAATGCCAAAAATAATTAAAATTTAAGTTGTGCACTTAAAATATGCGCGTGCATATAATTTATCATATTATTGTGTTTCGCACATTTTATATTATTCAATACGTAATGAATGGATATTTGAAGATATAAAATAAAGTACGCTTCCTTCAGCGATTAAAGGATTTTACGAAAGAACAAAAATATTTTTTAATGTGCATATTTGAGGAAGTTATAAAAAAAGTAAAGATTTTCCAGACTGATAAAATTTTCAAAAATCAGCTTATTTTCTGAATACTCTTTCCTTTGGGATGTATTTACTTTACGAAATCGGATGAAAAAGGTTAGAAAATGTTTTTAACCTGATTTTCTTCGAACTATAACGCAGTAAGTTTTCAAAGAATACTTGCTCGCAATCAGTTTTTTTAGTAACCGACGAATTTAAACAGATCAGTTTTAAGCGGTTAGAATTAATAATGCATGAAGCAAGAACTGAAACGGAACACGCAGACACTTTCGAAGACTGGGAATTAATTCGTATTGCTTAGCCAACATTCCAACTAAAAGATATCTACAATGTTTCACAAAAGTATTCGAACACTTACGAGTTTCAGTGAAGTATTGCTTTATTCAGCAATAAAAATTAATATTTTAGAATGAAAACTTTTTAATAATGTGTATAATTTTCTCTTAGCAAAATTAGAATCGCTTTTATAGAGGGCACACAACCTGATGTCTGTAACAGTTTTATAAGACGAGCCATAATTTTAGTTGTGTTGTCATTTTCCGTTTTAAGCCACCAGAAGGGTATTAAATTTATTTGGATCGTATTTTGAGTTGGCAGATGTTAAGGGCTATAATTTTATAACAATTTGCGATAAAACTGTGTATTAACCGTCAAGTTGAAAGTTACCTTTGAATCAATTCAGTATGATATTTATAACCGTTAATTTTCCAGCGCCCTCTATACATCCTACGATATTCGCTCTCGATATCGTTAGAATCTGAAAGTTCTTTGGAGACAACCATGCCATTTTATACTATCCAAAACTGTGGTCAAAATGAGCTATGTTATAACCAAAGAAGTGCTAGAATTACAGCAGAATTCTGGAACAGTCAGGAGCATGAAAGCCGTATGAACAGAAGTTGTGAAACTTTGCTTCTAAAATTGCATACTGAGATGAAATTCATACTCACCTTCCCGCACTTTATTTCAGTAAAGTGAAAATTCGGTTCTTAACAATAAAAAGCCACCTTTGATAAAATTAATAAATTTTATTTAAACTTTTGGAACACGAACATATATCTCCTCTATCTTAATTAAAAAAAAATCTGATGTCTACACCACGTGACTTCCTTATACGGAATATTAAATTATACGCATTTTTTCTTGCACTGAAATTAAACTTATTGGATTAAATTAAATCTACTTCGTCGATAGCGCATAAACCACAACAGAATAAATGCACTCTTTAAAATGCCCTATATTTGTTTACCATAGCGACACTCTGGTGCCAGGTTCACTTAACGGCGTTATATTTCGTTCATATTATAACTCAGAATGCACAAAATTTATACCATTTGAAGAATTATCTAATCGTTGCCATATGTTCTATTCAAATACTATAATAAATCTAAAACTATGAATAAAAGAAACCAAACAAAAAAAAATGTTAAGAAACAGTTTGAATGTAGAGCATCTTCTTACATACATAGAACTAGATAAAGAGTCTCAGAAACGTGGTGAGATAAGTAAACTATATTGAAATGCCAGAGCTTTTATGAACTCCTCGTAAAGATTAGATGTCTTATGTTCCTTTCCTTGATGTTTAAATTTTTAACTTTTTACTTTTGTTCCCATCTTCATTTATTCTGACTCTTAATTTAAATATTTGTTCTTTTTCATTAGTCATTTGACTAATTTTGGCAATTTGCCCAGAAAGACTATTCATTTCGTTTTGGCATTTTGCGTCGTTTCATGATAAGCGTTGTTCAATTTTCAAATTGTTGCCATCCTATATTATCGCCCTGTATTATGCTTAAGGAAATTAAATAATGAACAATCTGCATAATTGTATGTATGTTTCGAGCATAGTGATAAAACAACGGTAACAAGAGCCATCCAAATTTGAATTACGTAATCTTCCATAGAATATAGGCATGTGGAAGCTCTAATTTGAAGTTGAAGTTTGTTTCATTATCCATTTCATATTTTGTAACAGCTCATCGAATTTTTCATTAACAAACTCAACGATTTCAAAGCAAGACATGGCAACATTGTACGGTAAAAAACATTTTTATCTCCAGCACGCAAGACTGTCTATCAAAAATTCTAAAGTTACGTTGTTTTTAAATATTTTGTGATATTGCTGTTTAATTGCAAGAATGTGATATTTAATAAATAAAAGTAACACGCAAAACATTTAAAAATCGCCTCTTTGGACGTCGTAATTTTAAATCGGAAACCTTTCAGATTTTTTCATGAGTTTTTAAGTCAGGTAATAAATGTTTCGATTTTCTCCTCTACACATTATTTTAAGAGGTTCAGAAAAATATGCAAGTCATTTATTACGCACAGAAAAAGACAGCTCCCTCCAGACTTTATTACATTTACCTAACCAAAAAAAGTGTTTTCTCTAACTAATACAAATTTCGATTGCTCTGTTTAATAACATCCACTTTATAATTAGATCATTTTTCTCTCTGAAAGTATAGTTGATTAAGCAGTACATCTTCCGCTCGGGCAAACTTAAAACAAAGCGAAACTTCATCAAAGGAAAGTGCTTTCCACCAATCAATAAATTTAGTCTAATTATTTTTAATCAATTACGCACGAAAGTTGCCAGTTTTAAAAATTTATGGCGAAAGACGGTTAACGAGAATTTTCTAAATATACCAGCGGGCTGAGGCCAAAGCAAAATTTATAAGTTCTAGGTACACCTGAAAGGAAAATCTATAAAAACATTTCAGTATGAATGAAGTCAGTTCATTCTTTCCAAGCAACAACCAATTCGTAAATAATTTTTTGTTGCCAAACCAAGAAACAAAAACTTTTGACACAACAGGTTAATACGTGTATGTATGATGTCGTTGTTTAAATTTAATGTAATATAACAACTGTATCTCAAAATCAATGAAAGAAGTAACGTGGCAATAACATACCGCTTCAGCTAAACCAAAAAAAGTTGCCAATTGCAGCTATTTATAAAATGCTGATATTAACGAATAATTTTCGACATATAGTGACGTCACTTGCAATTGCGTGCTTTCCTCGACGGCAGAACATTTCCTTATATAATAATAATATATTTAATGTTTTGCAATGCTATTTTATTTCATATTTTGTAAAACTTACAAATTTTTACAAACAAACTTTACGATTTGAAAGCCAGCAGTGGCAACACTTCTTGAATTGAAGCAGATTTTTATTTTCAGCCTGCGAGACTCTTGCCACTCGGAAAAATGAGAACGAAAATTAGTATTTTGAGATTTTTTAATTAGTACCTCGGCTGATTAAAGTCGTACGAAGATGAGAATGGTCGAAATGGATTTCCATGAATTTTTAGAATCGGGAATAATATATTTAATATAAGGCAATGCTATTTTTATTTCATATTTTGTAAATCTTGGAATTTTTTATTATCAAACTACGATTTGAAAGCGAGCATTTGGCAACATTTCTGGAATTAAAGCAGATTTTTATCTTCAGCATGCGAGATTGTTGTGTTAAATCACTGAAAATTAGGGGTTGTATACTTTTTTTAAACTTTACGCCTTTAAACTTTCAAGGTGCCGGACACACTAACTAAAAAAAATGAAAATAAAACAAAATAATCATATATCATAAATCATACCGTATAGTGGTAATGAGTTAGTACAATAGGGCGCGTTGTGAAACCCACTAGGGAAAAACAATAACACAAATTCAATAAAACTCAATGTTTCTTAAAAGCCTCCCGGCCCAAACAAATGGAGGGACACGACAGACCACCAAAAACAGAATAAAATATACCTGGATATAAATAAATAAATGCAATAAAATTATAAGACAACACATTTATTAATTTCTCGAATATCTAATTTCAGACAGCTGGCCAGACTACCCTTACATACAACAATTATTAATATTACACATTATGTATCAATTTAAAGGTTCATTTATCAAGATCAATTTTCCAAATTAACATAATAAAAGATTCTCATGATTATCCGCTAACATTAAATTATATATAAGTGGATCTCACATAAACTAATCAAGAATTTTACAAAATTACACAGTTTAAAAGCAACAATTTCTAATTCTCTTTAAGGTACAAAGCAATTTTGTCATTATTAAATTAATTTTCCCCTTTCCACTAAAATGCAAGATTATTTACCTTTTTTTCCGGCCAAATAATCTATGATTTCTGCAAATAATGTAAAAAAAAATAAGGAACTCAGAGTTAGTAGTCAGGAAAAACCTTTGTCACTCGGACCAGAATTTACGATAACTTCTAGAATAAGTCCCTTAATGCTGAGTCAAGTAGAATTTCCCGCATCACACTGCTTTAGCCGGATTATTAGTTGAAACGACACCAGTAGATTTTCCCGTAGAATAGCGTAAAGCATTTTCTCCTTTCTTCTAAAATTCTCATCAGCAGCAAAACAGAGAGAAATGTCGCACCAACCCGCGGGCGCAAACTCCTGCCAGAGGACAAGCGCCGTCACAGGGCAAATGTCCTTCGAACCTTTTCAACGAAACTTTACATAACTCCAGGTCCAAATCCTGAATTAACAGCCGACGCTCGCGAGAGCAAGACCCGAAAGGGGGCAAGCCCCTACGCCATTTTTCTTCTTTTCCTTCTAGTTCAAAAATCAGACTCTGAATGAATTCTAACAAGGTGCAAGCCTCCCAGGAAATCTCGGTCTCTCCGCCATCGTAAGTTCATAAGCCTACAAAATTACATAAAATTAAATCACACCAATCCCAGAATTTTACTTTATCTTAACTGAGAAAATTACACCCACAACGAATCAAAAACAAGGCAATCCGGACAATGCAGTCCTGACCATTTGTACTCTCAACGCGGGAAGTAAAGTGGACCCTCCCCAACTAACAAGTGGAAACTAAGCTATACGAGAATTCAGTTACCTAAGCTTACAACAACCCCCACTGTCTCGAAGTAAACAAAATTGCAACTATAACAAAGCGAAAGCAAGACGATTTTCGTTTCAACTCCATTAGTAAAAAAAGGCCACCAGCGAAAAAAAGCGACAACACTACACCCTAACTGCTTCCACTGTCAGTAAAAAGGCCATAAACCAGGTGGCTCTTGCATCCGTTTCTTGTCTTTGTTTACATTACAGTCTCAAGAATAACTAGCCAAATAAAGCCCTAACAACTTAAGAAAACTCTTTTACCAGATTAGAATATACATGAATACAAGTAAAAATACTAGAAAAAAAATAATAAAAAATTAAAATTCGCGACATAACAGTTGCCACTCGTAAAAATGAGGGCAAGAATGTGCGTTTTCCGAGTTTTTAATTAATATCTTTGCTAATTAAAGTCGTACGAAGATGAGAATTGTCAAAATGGCTTCCCACGTATTTTCCGAATCCGAGTGTACCTCTCTCGAAGCTCAGCTCCCCGCCGTTCCGGAGGAGATGATGCCACCGATTTTAATAGTATAGATTATTATTGCATAAAATGTCATAAAATAAAACTGCACTCGGATGATTTGAAGTCCGAAATTCTCAATAGATTGAATTAAATCTTGATGAAATAGATTTAGATTGGATGTTTGCAAGGAATTACGGCATTCCCTCATGCAGGCTTTCGTGGTGTGAATGGTTAGTATGTTCAGCTAGCAGCTAGAAAATCTTACTTTCAAATCTTGGAGAGGGTAAAATTTTGAGACATTTAAAAGTACGTTAACGTTAACGTTTCAAATACTACCTTCGAAAATCCAAACATTTTGTACAATAACGAGCGTATTAAAAACATGATGGAAGATACCCATGCTACCACTTACATTCGGTTGTCTGAGTCTTTTGCCCTCAAATATCTTATGTACATGAAAGTGAAAAGGTTTATAGCATTCCTCGCTCGTGTTTTTGTGGTGTGAGTGCTTAATATATCAAACTAGCAGCTGGAAAATCCGTAGTTCAAGTTTCCGCGAGGACAATTCGTTTGCCATGCTTCTTGGCTCCAAAAATCATAAGTTGTAACATTGTCGGCTAAACTAAATGGCTGGTTTGAAAAACATGATTTTACCGTGGATTTGTCATCTGGGTACCGCACCTCTCCCCAGTCAATCACTCTTAAAACGAACAAATAAGGAATTACCACATTCTCCCGTTCACGTCTCTTAGTGTAAGTGGTTAGAACGTCCAGCTAGCATTGCAATGAATGATTATGCAAATAATATTACCAGTGGGTTGTGTATCAACGTTTAAAGCCAACCCTGTTTCTTTGAACACAAATTCTATAAAGACAGAAAATCTGAAATGTTTAAGATTTAAAATTACGTCCAAAGGGGCGTTTTTTTTTAACATTATGTGTGTTACTTTTATTTATTAAATATCATGTCCAGTTCAAGAGCAATACCGCAAAATAATTTTAAATATTTGCATATCATTAAAACTTCCGATACACAGTCTCGCGCGCTGGAGGTAACGGTGTTTTTTTCTGTACAATGTTGCTATTGCTCGCTTTGAAATCCTCGAGTTTGTTAATCAAAAATTCGTTAGTGTTTTACAAAATATGAAATTGGTAACAAAACAAATTCCAAATCTCAAATTTGAGCTTCCAGACGCCCATATTCGCAGTAGGATTAAGCCATTTAAAACTGGATGGCTCTAGGTACCGTTGTTCTATCACAATGCGAGAAACATACATACATTTATACAGATTCTGCATTATTTAATTTCTTGAAATATAACACAGGGCGATAATATTGGGTGGCAACAGTTTGAAAAGTGAAACTGATATTCAGAGTGATTCGACACAAAATGGCAAAACGAAAGCAGTAGTCCCTCAGGGACAAAGCCCCTTTGGACCAAAAATTTATAAATAAGATTTCCTTTGAAGAGCAGAACTCTATTGGCGAAAACGCTTCACGAAAGTCTGCATATCAGTGTTTGCATCTTAATGTATCAGGAAACTTATCTGAAAACTTACATTCTATTTTTAGTTACATTCAAATTAAAATGCAACTAATTAGTTTTGACAGCTTATTCCTGCCACTTCGACTCAGCCATCACCACTACGCCTTCAAGTACTAGAAACACAGACATATATATATATATATACAGAGAGAGAGAGAGAGAGAGATGTAGATACAGATACATACCCCCATTCTTTTACCTAGCTGGGTGGGTTTAATTTTTTTATTCTTATATGTTGGTAAACTGCGCATTCATTGCTTAAAAGTGATTCAATTGTCTTTCTTTTATGTTCCAGTTCAGGCTTTTATAAATTTAGTTAATCTGCATTCAATAGTTGTGGAATTATCAACAGTTTAAAAGTTGTTTTAGGTTGTACTAAGCCTCACGAGGGTGCCATTTGTTTACAGTTAAGACTTAGTAGAATAGTGAATTAAGTCATTTAGTGTACCAATGTCAGTCTCCTTTTGCCGAGTGGGACTAATCTTTCAGTTTTGTGCACCAAAAAATCTGTCTTCCTGCACGCTGGCCGAACTGATCGTTTTTGTGTAGAAACACTAATTTTAATTGTAAAAATTGTTTTTAGCTGTTTTTACCTGCATTTGATGTCTTATATTTTTCTGTATTTTACAAAATTAACGCAGACGTTTTGCGATTTTATGTATTTTTGCGTTGCCGCGAAGTGATAACTGAATTAATTGAATGAGAAATCTATCTCTAATGAAAAAGGGAATAAGTTTAAATGAAACGCAGGTAAAATATATCTGCATAATTTAATAGCCCATACAAGAAAATCACGTGGTTTCCACATCAGATTCTTTTATTTTGTCAAATACTGTCACTAGGTACAATCTTTCGAAAGATATTTCCCTCGAGATGTTTAACAAAAAGCTAAAGAAAATCTGAAAAGTTTCAGATTTTAAATTACGTCCAAAAGGGGCTTATTTTTAAATATTTTGTGTGTTACCTTTATTTATTAAATATGAAGTTCTTCGCGCTTAAACCATAAAATTCAGTTGAACAGCAAAATCGTAAAATAATTTTAAACTGAGCATATCTTTAGAATTTCTGATACAGAGTCTAGCGAGTTGGAGATGGAAATGTTTCATTTTTCCGTACAGTGTTGCCATTGCTCGCTTTGAAATCGTTTAGTTTTTTAATCAAAAATTCGTTGACGTGTTACAAGATATGAAATCCATAACAAAACAAATTTCAAATCAAAATTAGGGCTTCCACATGCCCATATTCTATGGAAGATTGCGTTATTCAAATTTTGATGGCTGTTTAATCACAATACGAGAAACATACATACATTTATGCAGATTCTTCATTACTTAATTTCTTCAGATATAATACAGGGCGATAATATTTGGTGGCAACGATTTGAAAAGTGATACAGCCTTGCAAAATCGCAAAACGAAAACAATAGTCCTTCAGGGCAAATTGCCCCTTTGGACTAGAAATAAGGACATTTCAATTGAATGTAAAAATGTTTATTAATGATAATTTTCACAGAAAATAACTATTCTTAATGCGTTACAAAACACTTATTTTCAGCCTAATGTTAGAAATTTACGGAAATTATTTTTCAGGTATATTATAAACCCCGAATTTAACATAACAAGTAATTTTAACACCACACGGTTCCCACTTTTGATTTGGAGTCATATAGCGATTTATTGACTTAGAGAACATCATGAAATAACGCACCAGATTTGGAGAGCAAATTGTTCCAAATCGGAGAAAGTGATTTATAAACGACAATAGAGAAGGAAAGCTGAGGAGGAGATTTGGGGAATTGAATGCCATTAGGAATACCCACTCGAGTTAAAGTCCGATATAAATAACTGCAAATCTCCTTAACTTGAGATGAAACGTCGCTTCCTTTACAATTTGTAATGCAACAAGAGAGATGAGTTTCGAAGCCGCGCAGTAAGATTTCTATTGGATTTCGATATATAGAAAGCAGTCGAGTTCTAGTAGTTTAATCTCTGTTTTGCACTGAAGGAAGTTTAGATAATTTTAAATTAAAAGAATTAAAGAGGGTTTTAACACCTTATGCAACGATGTTGCAAAGACTTATATATAAAAAATCCTCAGAGTTTTACTTTCTAATATGTTCAGTCTGATAGCCCTTTTGTTGAACCATCATATTACATCTCGATTTCCAAGATAAAAGTCATTTTCTTAAAGCATCAAGATTGATTTTATTTCCACTCCTACTGTATTTTCTTCCAGAGTCCACACAATGTTTTGCGATGCCGCTTATAAAGAGCTTGTTTTAAATTCCAAATGCACAGTAATCGATAGGGTACACATCTGGGAACTTCGGTGGGATGCACTGAAAGGAAATAGCTTCAATTCCGGTTTCATTTCTCACTTTTTCAAAAAACTAAAGAAGTAGATTTAGAGGTATGGCTTCGAGCCTTATTCTGATGGAGCTCTAGATTAATTTAGAATCAAGATTTAGAAGATTAATTCAGAATTTAAACAACAAAAATCAGCGTTATATTTGCAAAATATCAGTGAAGATTATTTGGATAAAGAGATGGAATTTCTTCTTTACACATAGGTGTTAAAACATATTTCTGATAGTAAACCGAATTAATTTTTTCCTCTTTTCTTATTTTACGTTTTCCGTTATAAGAGAATCCAGTAATAACCTCAAAACCTTTAGAAAAACATTTATTGTTTTCTATGAACCAACATTTTAAGTCTTGTTCTCCTCTTTGTCGGTTGTAAATCGATCTTTTTCTATTACCATCGGATAAGTATATTCGAGCCTTATCACTTGTAACTATATATTTCTATTTTGTACCAACCAAGTATCTTTAGTACATCAATCTGCACATGGTCTTAACCAGAGAAACATGTTTCGACGTTAGGCAATGAACATCATTTTTAACTGTTTGGATTAGCTTTAAATCAGATTTTACAATTTTGTTTGCATTTCCTACAGAGATATTGAAAGGTTTTTGAAGGGCTGGATTTTCCTTTAAAACATGAGATACTACTTTAGATTTCATAACAGTTGTACGTAGGCTGCGCAAAAAAAAAAAAGTTCTATATCTCCTGTTCTACTAGGCCAATTGACGAAATTCAAATTGCGTCTTTCATATCTCGAAAGGACTCAGGACACATATTAGACTTATATACATTATTTTGCAAAAAACAATCGAAGGATCAAGAAGAACTTTCTGCGATCGTGATCAAATTTGGTATGCAAAAACATCTTGATCGAACATGCAAATGATCAAATTTTCAAGGCAAATAACAGGAATTGCGATCATAGCCCGCATTTATAGTGCGCAATTCGCAAAGTATAAAACCAGTAACAGAGGCGGAAAAATTATCTTATTTTGTTACTGCCATTGTAATTTCGTAAAGAAGCAACTATAAAGATGCCATTACGACGATATCGAAGACCTTACAGACAACTAAAGGACTTCGAACGTGGTCTTGTAGGGTTACGTGAAGATAGGTAGTCATACCGAACAATAGGCCGCCACCAGCAGCGTACAGACATTGCTGTGCAAAGATGTTGGCAGCAATGGTTGCTACAAGGAAATTGCCAACGAAATGAAGGCTCTGAAAGGCCAAGGACCACAAATGCGGTTCGTATCATTGTCGACTATTCAACGCACTTACAGCCACATCTATACCTCTCGTGGTACCGTCCACCATCTCACGGCGCTTGTCTGAGGAGGGATTATGCTCACAGAGGCCTATAAGACGTTGGCCTTTGACTCCACAACATCGGCGGAGTTGTCTGGAGTGGTATCGCAACCAAACATCATGGCTGCCATCAGACTGGCATCGTATAGTGATCAGCAATGAATTCCGCTTCACTCTTGAAGCAAGTGACTACCGTGTTCGTGTCTGGAGAGGGCGGGGCCAGCAGTCCCAATCAGGCTTTCTTTTTACAGAGGCATAGGCCCACCAGCGGCCGAGCGGTAAAGTCACTGAACACTGGTAGTTCGGTCCGAGGTTCGAATCCCGCGAACGAGCTGGCTGCATGGGCGTTTTCGTGGTTTTCCCCATGTGTATCGTTTATACGAGCTAGTTTCCCTTAGAAAGTCCTCCACGAAGGCATTCCTCCTCTTAGGCAGATAGCCCTCGAGGCTTTGCCGTAATCACACACACACATTTACAGAGGCATACAGCCATATCCCTGTTGTGATGGTGTGGGCGGCTATTTCTTATGACAGCATGTCATCTTTAGTCATCCTTCGTGCATCCTTAATAGCTCAACGATATGTTGATACCATCCTGCGGCCACCGGTTGCATTACCCTTCATGGCACTTCATCCTGGGGCCATTTTCAATAAGATAATACCAGGTCACATATCGCTCGCATATCTCTGGAATGTCTCCGTGCGGTTGATACTCTTCCTTGGCCAGCAAGGTCACCATACCTTTCACCTATCGAGCATGTCTGGGACATGGCTGGCCGCCAGATTCAAACACCACAAAATATAGCAAATCTGGAGTGACAACTGATGAATGCCTGGCGGAATATGTCGCAGGGTGACATTAGGAACCTCTACCACTCCTTGCCTCGACGAATTCAAGCATGCAGTGCCGCCCGGGGCGGTTCTACCAACTACTAATTTGAATACTCAGTGTCTGATTTTGAGACGTGAACAGGTACTATCACCTTGATTTTTAATCAATCTATTATCTGTGTATGAGCTATACACATATTCAATTTCATCAAAAACAACCACTTCCTTCATGGTGCTTCGATTTTTTTTGCAAAAGAAGTGTATATCATCATTCTAGCATACGTAGACTCAAAACCGGACATTTTCTGAAATGACATGCCAATTTTTTTTCTATTTTTCGATTCTACAACTGAAACTATGCTTAAATATTAAGTTTTTTAAAATATGGAGCAAAATATTTTGAGAAACTCAAAAATTTATTTTGGCGTTTTTTTTTTTTTTTTCAGTTTACGCCAATAATAATTTATTTGGCAAACTTCTTAATTTTCAAAAAAGATCATGATTCATACATTCAGATAGTTTTAACAAAGTCCGTATTATCATTTAGCATTATTATCGCTCAAAAAAAAAAAGATACCAACTTTCAAAACGCTCTAATATATAAATTCAAGTATATCTTAGAAAATTTTGAATAAAATTTATTGCAGGTGTGCCTAGAAATACATCTACTTTAAGACGATGCTAAAAATTTTACAGGGTATAATACAAAATCTGTTTTCGCAAAATTTATAACAAATATTTAAAAATACAAAATTTAAAAATAAATCATAAAAAATGTGCGAATTATATTTGGATTAAGCCTAAATTTCTTATTCTGGAAGAAGAAATCAAGTAAGTTTAGTAAAAAAAAAAAAAAAAGATATTAATAAATACACATCAAATTCGATTAACATTCAGGAGCTAAAATTCTGAAAGCAATTTTTTTCAGAAACTAATGGTACGATTTTTACAAAACTTGGAAGTATGGCATAATTTGCGTCGTAGAATCGAAATATGGAAACAAATTGGCATGTCATTTCAGAAAAAATCTGATTTTGTGTCAAAATATCTATATTAGAACAATGCTACACTCAAGAGCCAAAACATTATGACCAGCTCTACATTTTGCGATGAACGCGCCTGGATAACGTGGAAGGCATGTGATCAAGATGAAGTGGTATTTAACTGCTGCTGGAGAGTCTGAAGAATCAGCCTTTCACTTTCTTCTGTGTGTGATGGGAAAGGCTGCAGATCTAAGCGACTTTGACAGAGGGCAGATTGTAATATTTCGAAGGCTCGGAACAAGTATTTCCGAAACTGCACGACTCGTGGGTTAGTCGCCATCTACAGTTGTTAGTACGTATGAAAAGTGGATGAATGACGGTGAAAGCAGCAGTAGACGACATGGTGTTGGACGTCTTCACGCTATCAAAGAAAAAGGTCGTCGGAGACTGTCTCGCATGGTGAAGCAAAACCGGAGCCAGATAGTGGCTCAGCTGACAGCCGAATACAATGCAGGGCCAAGTAGAAAAGTATCGTAGCACACTGTTCAGCGGACACTGTTGGATATGGGGCTACGCAGCAAACCTCTCACTCGTGTGCCTTTGCTGACCAAGCGTCATCGCCAACTGCGCCTGCGCTGGGCCCGGGAACATCGCGACTGGTCCATGGATCAGTGGGAGAGAGTTGCCTGGTTAGATGAATCACGGTTTGTCATTCATCACGCTGATGGCCGTGTCAGGATACGCCGTCTTCCAGGAGAACAGTTGCTCCCTCAACGCACAGTAGGTCATACACAGGCCGGTGGTGGCGGTATTATGCTCTGGTGGACGTTCTCTTGGGCGTCTCTGGGACCCGTGTTTGTGGTAGAGCAGACCATGAATGCTACAGGGTATCTGAACATCATTGCGAACCAATTACACCCTTACATGGCCTCTGTTTTTCCAGCTGGAAATGGAATGTTCCAACAGGACAACGCCCCATGTCACAAGGCTACAATAGTGTCGGAGTAGTTCCAGGAACATGATGCTGATTTCCAGTTAATGTCCTGGCCGCCTAAATCACCGCATCTCAATCCGATAGAACACATTTGGGATGTCATGGGATGGCAGCTCAGAGGTCAAAGACCACCAATTCGCAATATCTCGGATTTGCGTGACCGTTGCTACAACATCTGGTACAATCTGTCTCCGGCCATCTATCAAGGACTTGTGGCATCCATGCCAAGGCGTGTTGAAGCTGAGTTGCGCGCCAAAGGTGGCCCAACTCGTTATTGACAGGTGGTCATAATGTTTTGGCTCTTGAGTGTATATTTAAATCTAATACATATCCTAAGTCGCACTTTCGAGACACGAAAAACTCAAGTTGAATTTCGTCAATCGGCGCTGTAGAATGGGAGATATAGAACTGTTATTTTTTTGTTATTTTTATTTATTTTTTTAATGCAGTGCACCTTTGCTGAGTATGCTTTTTTTGCCTTTTTCTCAGTCAGATGTAAACTCTGACGGTTCTTTTCCTTTCATATTAATTATGTCACTTATTTTACATATGGAAATATTAAAACCACGCTTTTCACATTTTTTTTATTAATTGCATAAGAGTATTTATATTTGGACAGAGCAAAAATGTAGCCTTCGATCCATTGTTCATTTTTAGCGACATTTTGAAAAAAATAATATTTTAAATGCTGTCGACGATAGCTAAAAAGCTTATTCCAATAGGATGCTAGCCACGTTTTTATTTTAAAATAAATATTTAAATTCATTGGAGAACACAAAAATCGGCACAAAAATACGTAAACACCCTTTGTATTATACTATATCATAGATTAACACCTGAAAGGCCATTTCTTTCCGACTCATAATATGCGAATAAACTTTGCAATCGAATGTTACAATAAGAAAATCAGAAATTACAATAATAAGAAACAATCCCTAATGCGAAACAGCCTTCATCTATCATTTCTACAAGAATCGTATTACTGTCACATGACATTTGCCATTTTTAGTTTCGAATGAAGTTTGCAACATAGAACGTAACTTATTCTATCCTACATGATTAGTATTATCGTTTTATATCGTTTTGCTGTGTTAAAATCGTTTGGAAATCGTTGTTTGTTACGAAAATTTTTACTTAGATAGGTAATTTTAATATAATCAAAATTAAAATTACTGTATTTATCTGCGTAATATAGCGGGAGACAAATTTTAAGAGAAAGATAAAAGGGAAAAGTAAGAACACAGGGAAAGTGCATTTAACTTTGAGTAAATGAATATCTCGGTAATTTGGAGAGATATCGTCAAGATGACTGCGGTTTTGGCGTTTGCTTATTTTGTTACCCAGCAGGGCGAGAAATAGCCAAAAGTTGCCAAATTTGGCGACCATTTGATGACATTTTTGTTCGACCCCTATATTACCCTAAAATGTGATGAAATTGAATAAATGTAACTGACCAATAACCAATATGTTAGCTGTAATCGTAATTCCACCGTAATTTCATATACTATCCAATTTTGGAAGGCTGAGTTTTGAATCCTTTATAATATTTGTTTGGTATGTCTTCTTTCTATAGGTGCAGTGTATATCAGCCTCTTGCATTGCATCCTAGGCAGATATTTTGATACTGAGCAAAGTTTCTTAACCCTTTGCGGCACAATGTGTCCGGTCTGGACACACCTAAAAATTTCCTTCTGCACGCACAAAAAAATTGAATGAAAAAGGATTTATAGGTTACTATAGGTTACTCTGAACCTTCTTTATTTATAGTCATTTATATATTTCTTTATTTATACTGGCAGCTCAACACATACCAGTCCATATATTTTAGCCATGTTTAGTTTTTTAAGACCCTCATTTCTTCAAAGAAATCTTCCAGATTGTTTAGGGTATAAGAGGAATTGTTTGAAAAGGAATTTCTATGCTATTTTTTTGGCTGTATGCTAATCTTCTTATTCTATATTAGTTTTAAATTTTTACCTTGATATCTTGCTTAAAACCAAACGGCGAACCCTAGGTGTGCCCAGAACGGGCTCAGCGATCATCTAGGACAACTGTGTGTCTTTATTCTTTCTTTTCCGCATCTCATTGGTCAGTTCATTGACAACAATGCTCGTTTCAGCACTCTTTTCGAAGCTCTATTCAATCAGTGTGCCACTTTGGGCACAGAATTAAAACGATAAGTGTTATCTTCAGAAAATTTTACTTGTGTACTCCTCTAGGCCTAATTAGACTGCCTACTTTTTTTTTTTTTTTCCTTTTCTTTTCTTTTCTTTTTTTTTTTTTTTACCAAAACTCCGACTTTAAAAGTTAGCGTGCCGGAAAGGGTTAAACTGTGGGTCGCGACTTGTAGCAGAGTGTCGCCAAAACGTTTAGCAGTTTTGATAGTTCTACAATCTACACTGGTGTGCAAAAATTAAGGACGAAGTCGAAAAATTAGCATATCAGCTGAACGAAGAGGCAGAGCGGACAGAAAGACCAGTCAGGAGATTAAGTAAGGTGATTTACGGTAGCACATGCGCAGATATGCAGGCAGACATAATGGGGAGTGTCTGAGTAGTATAAAGCATGTTGTCGGTGTAAGATCAGTATTTCTGGCAAAGAGATTGCACGCCGTATAGCAGTTAAAATCACACCGAGTTGCTGCCTCAGCGAGAAATGGAGAATAATCAATCTGTTAGACGACATCTGGATGCTTTTACCCAAGGTCGAATCATTGGGAAGTTGGAGGAAGGCCGCAGTGTGACAAGGGTGGCTGCAGAATTCGGAATTGCTCACAGCATCGTTTCACGACTTTGGAGACAATTTCAAACTACAGGAACAGCTATCCGGGGATTTAGCAGTGGTCGTCGACGAGGAACCACACCCGCAGATGACCGGTATATTGCCTTACAGGCCAGAAGAAACAGGCGGCAGACAGCGGGAGAAATCTCTAGACACACGACACAGGCGACTGGACGACCGATATCGCGTTTTACCGTGGCCAGAAGACTGATACGAAGTCGCATGGACCTCCGACCTAAGGTTCTACACCAATCAGAGTTATATGTCCATGCGATGGAAAAGAATCTACAATCCACCACCAGAGGCATTCACTGAATCAATGCTAGTAATATTACAATGCTAAATTGACAGTGTCATCTATACAATAATTGTTACATAATAATCCGTATGAAAATACATATACGATCAATTAATAATTACATTGTCATGGATAGGATCTATGTTGTGGAGAGTGGAACTTATATATCAACCAGTTTTTAAACCTATGTCTTCTTCAATACATCATAACTTCATATTCTTATCAGTTACACACCTAATGATGTGTGTCCGTATTATTTTTGCAGTTATCCACAGAGTAAGCAAGTCACATCAGTTCAGGCAATTGATAGTTCCATAGCCCAAAGTATATGATATTGTGTAGGCTATTCTATGTTCACTCTTGTTAAATTCATCGTTCAAGTAAATACTACTTGTCCACTTTGATACATCATAACTTCGTGTCCGTAACAGTTAGCACACCTCATTATGTGCGTCCATAGCAATTTGCACACTGTGTCGCAATTATCCACAAGACAAACATGAAATTGCAATTTGGAATTTCATTGTAATATGTACACTATTTTACTATTATCCACAGAAGCAAATGTTTTGTAAATAATGACTTGGCTCCCAGATGATAAAAAAAAAAGGAAACTAATTCTTAAAATTTTCAATACAATTCAAAATTGTGCAAAACTACATATTTGTTAAACAGTTCCAGTCAATACAAATTGACCGGTATTCCAACAATATAAAGCACATATTCTAAAATAAAACGTCTAATGGAAAACAGGAACTAATTCCCAATTAAAATAGACATAAAATACATAATTATTCAGCACATATTATATACCAATCATCATACCATAAAAATACACATATTTCAAATGCTGCAACTAATTTTTTATTACAGTTAGAATATTTACCAATTAAACATACTACAAATGTACATGTTAAAAAAAAAAAAAAAAAAAAAACTGCAACTAATTTTTTCATGGCAGTTAAAATACATTGCGCTCCATGCTACTTTTTCAATAAACCTTACGGTATTAAGTGTGTTGATTTGGAAAGCTTTTGTACAAAGTTATATTGAAAAAACCGTCCTGTCCTTAATTTTTGCACACCAGTGTATATAATAATTTTACAATTAACCAAATATTTTTACACGATGTATCCGAAAATGGATAAAGATAAGACAATACAGACAAAGAAAAAACGAAAACGTTTCGACGCATTCTTATGAACGTTCTTATGACGACGCATTTATGAACGTTCATTTTACTTGTTTTGCACGTGACGCTGTCATTTACCTATTTAAAATTCTCACATTGTTCTGTGTCTCAAAAATAGAAGTTAAAGTTAATGATTTAAAACTGCAATAGTATATCATAGTACAAGTGAAAAAATTGACAGTGTCACACACTCGTGCGTCCGATTTGCGCAATGCTTATGGGGTCCCACGAAATTTTCCTAAATATTACGGGGTCCTGGGGTCACGAAAAAAATGTCAGTGATAGAAAGGGATCGTGACTGAAAAAAAGTTTAAGAAGCCCTGATCTAGAGCAGGTCTAGCAGTCTCCTACCCCTCTTCCTCTACCACCAATATCTAGAGGTGACTTTCAGCTCAACATTATTTTAAGTACCCCCAATGAAGCAAAAATCCTGCGCATTTACAAAAATATGTGCCTCTCCGGCATTTCTGCCTTAATCTAATATAATGGCATTTTATGCCATTTCATAAAAAGTCCGATTTTGTGTCAAAATGTCAGAGTAATGCTATCTATGAATGCCGTAATACAGCTAATCCACGCTTTCGGAACATGAAAAATGTAAATTAAATTTCGTGAATCGGCCCAGTAAAACGGGAAGTATAGAACTGTACCACAATTTAATTTTTTTGTGCAGATTATACACTGCGCAAATAAAAAAAGGGGGGCTGTTCTATAGCTCCTGCTCTACTGGGCCGATTAATTAAATTCAACTTGCGTTTGTCATGTCTCGAAAGCGCGACTTAGGTTACGTATTAGATTGATATACAGCATTGATCTAATTGACATACAGTCAGACTTTTCCTGAAATAACATTATAACGTTTTTTTCATACTTCGATTCTGTGACTTGAATTATGCCAAACTGTCAAGTTTTGAAAAAATCGCACGAGTAGTTTTAGTTCACGGGTTCTCAAAATTTTAGATCCTCCATGTTAATTGAATCTTGTATATATTTATTAATCTCTCTTTTTTATTCCATTTAACTGATTCTTCCTTTCACATTTTGAAATTTAGGTTCGTTCAGAATAAAATTCACCCATTTTTTATGATTTATTTTTAAAATTTATGTTTTTAAATAATTTTTATACATTTTTTGAAAAACATTTTGAATTATAACCTATAACATTTTTACCATCGTCTTAAAGTAGACGTATATCTAGGCATACAATAAAAAAATTGGACTTTTTTATTTAAAATTTCCTGGAATATACGTGAATTTACATATGAGTGTTTTGAAATTTGGCATATTTCTTATAAGCGATAATAACGCCAAATGTATTAAAAAGTTAGGAACGAGGGGCTTTTTTTTCCGCTCCGGCATAATAGAGCGGAAAAGGAAAACTGGTTGCCATATATTAAGAAGTTCGCCAAGTGAATTATTCTTGGCGCAAACCGAAGAAATTGCGCCAAGATACATTTTTGAACTTCTCCGTAAATTTCGCCCCATATTTTAAGAAATTTAATATATAGGCATAATTTGAGTCGTAGAATTGGAATATGGAAAATAATTGGTATGTTATTTCAGAAAGAGTCCGAGTTAGTGACAAAATACTTATTTTAGAACAATGCTGCGTATAAATCTAATACATATCCTAAGTCGCGCTTTCGAGACATGAAATGTGCAATTTGAATTTTATCAATCGGCCCAGTAGAACAGGAGATACAGAACTGTCCAATTTTTTTTTCTGCAGTGTACATTGCAACAATGCTTATATACGTAATTTGAAGCCTTCCCGTCAGAAGAATAATGAATTAGAGACATTCTCACAATAAAACGAGATTGAAATTTTCATTTCAAAGAAGAACAAAATCTAACACAATGATCAATCAGAACGGAATGCGATACAATCGCCATCAAACATGTGACTGCACCTCGAAAATTCTTCCTTTGAATCCTAGATTAAAATACTTTATTTTGTTGAGAACCTGAATCTCTTTTGAATGACGCGTTGCAGAAAATCTCATTCAAGGTGATTGAAAGCGAGTTCTGAAAAGTGGTAATTGATTTCTTCGCAAGCTTCGTAATTGAAGACATAAAAAAATTGAAAGTAATTATAGAATCGCGGTACTGCATTATAAAAGCGCTTGGGGAACATAAATAATTGGACTTGGAACAAAATGATTTGCGTATTTAAGCAAAGCTAAAGTTTTAATTTAATGTGCCATTGTCACTTTTAAATATTTTGAATAAATTTAAAGTCTTATCTATATCTATATATATAGAGAGAGAAGAATGTCTGTTTGTGTGTTTGTTCGCGATTAACTCAATCCCTACTACAGCTATCGTTACCAAACTTTCTACCATTCTTTTCTGGGTCCTGGGAAAGGTCAACGTCCACTTTTTTTTTTTCAAAAAAAAAAAAAAAAAAAAAAGAGATATTAATTAAAAACTCTGAAAACGTTAATTTGCGCACTCACTTTTTTGAGTGGCAACAGTCTCACACGTTGGAGATAAAAATGCTTTATTTCGAGAAGTGTTGCCACTGCTCTCTTTCAAATTGTAGAGTTTGTTAATAAAAAAATTCCTAAGTTTTACGAAGAAATAAAAATAGCATTGCCAAACATTAAATACATTATTCTCGATCCCAAAAATTCGTTGGAAACCATTTCTACTCTTCCGAACTTCGCATGACTTTAATCAGCCGATATATTAATTAAAAACTCTAAAAACCCCAATTTTTCGCCCTCATTTTTCCGAGTGGCAACAGTCCCGCACGCTGGAGATAATATCAGCCCTTTGAATTGTGTTCATCATTCTGAGTTGGAATTTGCTTTGAGCTGGTTGCCTTTTTAATTGCGTCCAGATCGGGTTTTTCAACGCATCGGTTGCGCATCCATTTGGATATTACTGCTTTTCTTTGGAGTAAGCCTTCCGGTATTTCGCCGAAGCTGCTGCTCTGGATTTTGGCAAGCTATTTTGGCTTTTTGATTTCCTCGCTATGCTTTACCTCGGTGAAATATGAGTGAGTGTCAGCCATCATCAAATTTAGATAATGAAATCTCAGCCACCGAACAAGCCTTCGGTAGGATGAATATACACTTAGAGAAAGCTAATCTTCCACCCAATGTTAACTCTTACACAACCCTAAAAATGCAAACTATTGCTGATCTCCTTAAATTCAGCTCAGTTGAAAACAAAACTAGCGATGATCTCAAACGTATAGCGGAACTTGAACGCCTCATTCAGGATTACGACGCACACTTAAATCTGGTCGTCATGCATAAAAATCAAACAAACAATTCCATTGCAGAAAATAATGAAGAAAGCGATGCTATGTTAAAGGCAAAGGCATCTAATCAAACACAAAAAAGCGATGCAAAAAATATCGAGCGTCCGACTGTATCTAAGAATAAGAAAAAGAGAATTACTACTGACAGCGACGGGTTGAAAACACCCCGTATCACGCATAAACGAACGCATTCAAATTCATCGGAAGCTGAACTACCCGTACAGAAAAATAAGTTCAGTGACCTACAGGACGATGACAGCATGGAGCAGGAATCGAACTCAGAGTACGCAGGATTTACTCTCGTCAAAAAAAGCAATGGTCATATTCCCCCAATTGTTCTCTCAAATTTTACAGGCAACTGGAATACGTTAAAAGAGGAAATTGAAAATCTAGGACTAAAAAAAAGTCAAAGGCAATCTCACAGGAAATACACTCAATATTAAAGTCTGGGATAAAGATGACTATCGCGCAATCACGGCGTTTCTGGTCAAACGAGATGTGCAATTCCACACATACAAAATTAATTCCGTAAAACCAATCAAAGTAGTAATTAAGAAGCTGTCTAGAAACTCCAACGTGGAAACAATTCGCAAAGAACTCACTGAAACAGAATTCCTGTAGAAAAGTTATGTCAGCTCGAAAGATTCCGAGATGGAAAAATGGTTAAATTACCTATATTCTTAGTCGAGGTCAAAAGAAATTGAAAGGGTAAACAAATCTACCAAATAAAGCAACTTCGTGGATTAGACGTCATAGTCCGTGCTTACAAATTCAGACCTGACCCTGTGCAATGCCACAGGTGCCAGAGATACGGACACACTCGAGATCTATGTTATTACAAACCTAGGTGTCTGAAATGCGCCGAACCGCACGGAACGTACACCTGTAAGAAGAACAAGGACGAACTACCAGCGCTCTGCGTTCTGTGCGGCGATTGCCACCCGAGCAACTCGAAGGAATGTAAATACCATCCGGATAACCTACCCAAAAGAGTCTTCAACAAGAGCAATCAAAACGAGAAACAGCAGGAACAGGAACAATTTCAATTAAATAAAGAAGATTTTCCTACCATCCCTGGAGCTACGGAAAACGAAAGTATTAAAAATCAACCGAGGTTGACAACCCAAAAGGAAAACAAAAATAAACAAGAGAGCGAAACTAAAGACGTTTCATGTTTTGAATGGATAAAAATCCAACTTCTAAAAGCAAAAGAATTCTTTACAGAATTTAAAAAAGCAAAAAGCATCATGGGTAAACTCGAGGTCGGAATGGCCGCAATTGAATATTTCACTTCTTTAGACTATGACTTTTAGACCTCTTAACAATATAAACGCGATGATTTCAGCTACCAATAGCTTTTTAAAAATTTCCTATTTCAATGCGAAAGGTGTCATAAAACAATATAAAGATATTAAAGATTATCTTGAAACGTACAACAATAGACCTCTAGTCCCTGTAGCTAATTCCTATAAATATTTAGGTGTTTACATAGATAAGTCTCTCAACTTCAAAGATCATATATCTTACATCTTAAACTAAGCAAATGCAGTCTACATTTCAATTTATCCTATTATATGCAAAAAACCAAAACTCAGCCCAAGGACAATTCATCACAATTCGTCATGGTGGTAATTTGTAAATTTTAATTTTAAAATTTACTTGAACTCTGAAATTTCGACTCTATCCTATTATTTGTGTCGCATCTTATACTTATGTTAATCAAGAAACTTTTTTTATTCAAGATTTTTATGCTACTATTTCATTTTTTAAATTATTTTGTATGAATGTGTTGGTTGTGCATTAGCACTGAAGGCGTAATGAGTACGTTTCCTCAAGCACAGAATTAAAGAATCATAAGTCAAAAGATTAACTACGAAATCTTTATTTAATAAAATAGGATAATTTTGCTTAACTTAAGCATAACAAAAAGTAATAATCTTCACAGACATTAAAATTGAAGTATTCAAAAGAATAACTTGCATAGAATCATCATCAGTACTAAATATCATCAGGCTTACCTATATTAGGCAATAAGAAAAATAAACAGGAACATACTTTGCCATCGTACCTGAAAAGAGAAGAAAGTACTACTGGATTAGACCTTTGGCCAGGTACAAGTAGCTAGGGTGAAAAATCAAATATACTGCATTGCACTCGAACTTTACTTTCTCTCGCCAATATATACCTTGGCGCACGTTCGTTTCGTATGCCTTTCGAGTTTCATTATGCAAAATACCTAAATTTATGCTAACAGAATGTTTACTTTATTGTATGATTCTACGAACTTTTGAACTTTTTACGGCTATCTAGCTACTGCATACTTCTGAAGGATTTTGAAATCTTATGCCACTGCACCCGCCTGCATGCTTCAATTTAATGCCATTGCTTATCACTGCACAATTTTTATGATGAACACCTACTTTCGTAAGTATTAAGATATGCCTGCTCACGCAGCTGAATTTTCTTCGCCCACGGGTGTTGGTACTTAGTACCATTTACTTGGAAATATCTTTGCCTAGTGCACTTTAATGCGATCTACTGGCGAAAACTCTTTAGTAGTTAATGACCAGAAAGAAGTAAGTCATATGAATTGTGTTCTGTTTAACGTTTTGGTAGTTTAACATGTAACTACTGTGTGATATTGTATGAATATCTGTGAGGAAGAGTTTTCGCGTTGTGTTTTATTTCTTGTGTTAAGAATATATTTTATTAACATTTCATCAGACAATTCATTCATTCTATTACGAACTCGTACGAAAGCAATAATACGTTAAATGCTTAAGAACTGTTTATCAAGATTAAAAAAGATACTTTTTCTCACTTTTTAATTTTTTATAACATAAGAAAGCCATGCTAATTGCAAACTGTTGTTAATTCATTACTCTTCTATCAAAAAAAGTATTGAAGTGTGCTCAAAGAGGTAAGAATTTGTATGGATCACACTGGGTTTTGAATAATTTATGATTTGTTCCCTTCCATTCCTTAAAGTATTCTTATTTTGCTTCAAATGTAATTCAGACTCGTGCAAATAAACCTTGTTTCCCAAGAAAGACGAATTAATTGGATATCATATAACAATAAATCTGATGCAAAAACAAACCTTATTTAACCGATCGGACACATAATCCTGATATTGTTCAGAAAATATTTAAAACTAATAGGCAAGCCCGCCAGATAAGCAGAGTACAGCCAAAGCAAAATTTATAAGTTCTATGTACCTCTGAAAAGCATTTTAGTATGAATGAATTCAGTTCACTCTTTCCAAGCAACAACCAATTCGTAAATAATTTGTTTATTGCCGAACCAGAAAACAAAAACTTTCGACACTTCACTTTAGTGCGTATGGACATGATTTAAATTTAACATAATATAACATCACTTTTTCAATATCAATAAAAGAATTAACGTGGAATTAATATATCGTGTCGATTATACGAACCTGAAGCAAAAAAGTTGCCATCAGCAAATATTTATTTAAAATGATGACATTACTGAAACATTTTCGACATACAAAGATGTCACATGCAATCGCGTGCTTTCTTCATCGTCAGAATATGACCTTCCATAATAATAATATGTTTAAAGTTTGGCAACGCTACTTTTAGCCCAAGGGGATATACATTTCGCTTTGGCACTTTGCGTCGATTCACTTTTCAAACTGCTGCCATCAAATATTATCGCCATGTATTATATTTAAAGACACTAAATAATGAAGAATCTGCATGATTGTTTCTCGCATTGTGATAAAACAACTTTACCTAGAGCCATCCAGTTCTGAATAACATAATCCTCCACCCAATATGAGCATCTAGAAGTCCTTATTTGAAATTTGTTTTATTACCCACTTCGTATTTTGTGACACATTAACAAATTTTTGATAAACAAATTCAACAATTTCAAAGCCATAAATGGCAACACTGTACGAGAAAAGAAAAAATATATATATATATCTCCAGGGCGCAAGACCGTGTATCGGAAATTCTAAAGATACGCTCATTTCAAAATCATTTTTCGACATTGCTATTGAACTGAATGTATGGTTTAAGTACGAAGAACATTATATTTAGGTTAGGTTAGGTTATTTAATTACGGCAAAGCCTCGAGGGCTACCTGCATAAGGGAAGGGATGCCTTCGTGGAGGAAGTTCTAAGCTAAATTGGCTCGTATACACGTTATATATGGGGAAAACCACGAAAACACCCATGCAGCCAGCCCGTTCGGGGGATTCGAAACTCGGACCGAACTACCAGTGTTCAGCGACTTTACCGCTCAGCCGCTGGTGGGCCCTGATATTGCTGTCGAACTGAATTTTATGGTTTGAATGCGAAGAATATGATATTTAATAAATAATGGTAACACACAAAACGTTTAAAAACGCCCCTTTAGACGTAATTTAAAATCTGAAACTTTTCGGTTTTTTTATTCCATATTTAGTAAGACTTACAATTTTTTATTAGCGAACTCTACGATTTGAAATCGTGGAGTGGCAACACATTTCGAAATAAAGCAGATCTTTATTTCCAACGTGCAAGACTCTTGCCACTCGGAAACAAATGAGTGCGAAAATCAGCGTTTTCAGAGATTTTAATTAATGTTTCAGATAATTAGAGTCTTGTGAAGTTGGGGATGGTCGAAATGGCTTCCTACGAATTTTTGAAATCGGGAATAATATATTTAATGTACTTCATATTTTGTAAAAATTAGAAATAATTTTATTCAGAAACTCTACTGTTTGAAAGCGAGCAATGGCAACCCTTTTTGAAATAAAGCAGAATTTTATCTGCAGCGTGCGAGACTGTTGCTATACAAAGATGAGAAACCGTACGAAGATGAAAAGGGTCGAAATGGCTTCCTACGAATTTTTGGAGTCTGGGGTACCCCTATCGCACCTCAACTCCCGCCGTTCCGAAGGAGATAATGCCAAAAACAAACAAACAAACAGAGAGACAGATGCGTACGGATTTTAATAGTATAGATTTTTTATACAAGAGATGATCTATCTTTAAAAATTAAAAAAAGAAAGAAAATATGAAAGCTTTCGGTTTTTTAACGTTTTGTGTGTTACTTTTATTTAATACTAACAGCTACGCTGCCAGCCTTCGTTTGGCTTTTAAATGTACCGTAAAAATGTCTGAAGGCAACACCAAACGTAAAATTTAAAAACTGCGCAGAATTTTACTCTGCAGACAACTTCCGGAAAAAAGACACAATTTAAAAAAAAATATATTATATATATAAAAAATTAACCAACTTTCCGTTGAAGAAAAAAAGCACGCAAAACTTTTCAATATCTTGCAAACAGAGAAATAACCAAAAAATAACATGAAAGAAACTCAAAAAAACAAAATATTCCGCGCAGAAGTTTACTCTGCAGAACAGCTTTATCAAAAAAAAAAAAAAAAAAATCAATAAAATGTATTATATATATAAAAAAATGACAATGGAATATGCCAACCTCTCGAAAACAGTGACATAAGAAATACGATAAAAAATTGTTGCCAAACCGATATTTCTAAAAGAATGAAACTATTTCTAAAAGAATGAAACTATTTCGTCGAAATCTATCAACAACAATAAGAAAGGAAAATTGTTGCCAAAATCACATTTTTAAAGATGTGAGATGTGAGAAGTGTACTCGGAAACGTCATTTAAAAAAAATTTTAAACATACAAAATATTATCATTTTCCCAAAATTCTTTTTGTAAAAGCAGTCGCAAGGATGAAAGTTTAACGTATCCAAAAATCAAAGAAAAATAAACTGTACATTTTTAAAAATAAACTTTTTTAGAAAAAATCTCGTTGAAAAGGTGTTAAGCTCATTTTGTTAAATAAATTCGTATTTAATCGATTTATTGAAACACGAAATTTATTTTAAGTTCGTAAAATAGCTAAGTGCCTACGTTTCATGACGACGTGAAAATGGAGTGTGTAGAGTAAAATCTCGCTTTCCTATGGCCCATTATGTCTCAAAATGACACAATTTCGTCACAAAACATAAAATTAAAAAAAAATTCTAATTTGAATTTCAAAAAAATCGCTTCGAGGTGCAGTGGCTCTTGTCTAGATGCACCTATGTACCAAATTTCGTAGCCGTGGGTCTATTAGCTGACGCGCAGTGCGAAGGAAAGACACACAGACAGACTATTTCTTATATTATATTTAGAGAAATGTCGTGCTCTTCGCGCTTAAACCACATAAAATTCAATTCAACAGCAATACCAGAAGGTATTTTTAAGCAGGAAAATAGTATATATTTAGAACTCCAGATATACAGCCTCGTGTACTGGAAATAAAAATGTTTTTTCTTTCGTACAGTGTTGCCATTGTTCGCTTTGAAGTCGTCAAGTTTGTTAAACAATAATTCGTTAAAGTTTTACAAAGTTTCAAATAGATATTAAGATAAATTCGAAATTCAAAATTCGGGCTTCCAGGCACCTATGTTTACGTGGAGGACTACGCTATTGAAAACTGGATGGCTGTAGGTACTGTTGTTTTTTCACTAAGCGAGAAACATGCACACATTCATGCAAGTTCTTCATTATTTAGTTTTTATAAATATAATCCATGGTGATAATATTTGGTGGCAACAGTCTGAAATGTGAATCCCAGCAGAAAGTGAAACGACGTAAAATGCCGTTTTGAGACTAACATCCCTTTGGGTCTAACGCTTCTTTGGGATAATAAATTACATACTATACATTTGTAGTTTGCATAGATGGAAATTGGTATAAATGAAATAAATTTATCTGTACTTGATAAATGCTCTTCAATATATGCTATTGCTCGTAATATTGACGTAGGAATTTCTATATTATTTGAAACAGTTCTTTGTACTCAGTTCGGTTATAACACTTTATTCAATGTATTACAACTCGAACGCGAAATGAGCGAACGTTTCTCTTCTGCCAGTGGCAACGAGGAGTCGAAAAAGGAACTTGGAAGAGAGCGGTCGCTCACTCGGTTTCTCTTGACAGAATTTGATACGAAGGGGGGATAATCCCCATTTTCTGACTTGAAATTAATCTAATTATGTATACAGTCAAAAGTCGTTAATCCGGACTCGTCGGGACTTCGGCGATTCCGGATTATCGATTTTTCCGGATTACAGATCATCAGTTTAAATCTGGTAAGATGACATGCAGAAATTACAAAATTAAAAATATGAAACCGTAATTTATGAAATAAAGAACAATTATGATCTAAAGGGTATCAAAATTTACAAAAAAAAAAAAGCTTAATATTTATTTGTTTACTTTATTAAACATTTCTTTCAATGTAAGTTGTTTAAGTTGCTTCGTTTCATGTGATAATACTTTCTCTTTAATTCTATTAAACAGACATAATTTCTTGTTTAGTTACGAAGTTCCGCTGTTCAAGTCCTATAATTGCTTTAAATCATATCAAAGACGGAGTACATGACATGAAATACTACATTTAGTAAGGAATTATAAGCCAAATAAAATAAAAACATCTGCCGTGAAGATAAGGATAGTGCTGACAGATCAACTTCCAATTCATTACGCGCCACGGCGTTTCCCCCCCTCCCCAGAGCAGCGTGAAATTGATAAACAGATTTCGGAACATACTTTCGCTTTGTAAATCCTTTACATATTAGTAAATATATATCGGAAATTCTATTTGACATAATCGAAAGTTCAAGCTTACTTTTATAAAGTTGCTCTAACAGTCTGCAAAAAATAATAAGCCGGATCCAATTCGAAGATTAAGGAACAACGCAATCTGCAACATTAACTGAATTAGATAATTTTAGCTTAGCTTCTTATACCGTCCGTTATATATTAAACGCGCATGTGCACACACCTATTTGCAGCGGTAAAGGTCTTACGTGCACGCATAAACGCCTATGCGCGTGCGTCAAAGCGACGCATGCGCAGAAAGTTTGTAGCTTTGAGGTCCGGATATCGGAAATTCTATTTGACATAATCGAAAGTTCAAGCTTACTTTCATAAAGTTGCTCTAACAGTCTGCAAAAAATAATAAGCCGGATCCAATTCGAAGATTAAGGAACAACGCAATCTGCAACATTAACTGAATTAGATAATTTTAGCTTAGCTTCTTATACCGTCCGTTATATATTAAACGCGCATGTGCACACACCTATTTGCAGCGGTAAAGGTCTTACGTGCACGCATAAACGCCTATGCGCGTGCGTCAAAGCGACGCATGCGCAGAAAGTTCGTAGCTTTGAGGTCCGGATTATAGATCATTCCGGATTATGGGTGTCCGAATTAACGACTTTTGACTGTATATTGTAGTATAAAAGATGTGTGTAAATAAAAGTCATTAAGACTTAATTGAAGTAGTGATTTGAATCGAATATACAAATCGAAAGCTCTCCCAAATAGAACTATGGATTATAGATGTAACATATTTTAGTGGTGCCTTCACCAAGGGACTTTTGGATTAGAATTTCGAAGATTAGCAGATGGATTACCTGTAAACAGGTAAACAATTCCTTTTTCTTTGAAAATTTGGAAAAACCTGAGTTTCAATATTGTGATTAGTCAATTTTAAACATGGAAGCTTTAGACAAATTGAAGCAGAAACGTACGAATGAACGCAGTAGCGTTACGAAATAAATTACAAAAGTGGAATCTTTGTTATGAGAAAATATCGAAAACACAAACATTGAGGAATTGCAGGAGATGTATGAAACAATTCTCGAAAGAGGAAACACGTTGAAAATGTTGAATTCACAAATCGAAACTCAGTTAAAAGATGCTAAAGAACTTGAAAAAGATATTTCTGGAAGTGATAAATACAATGAACAAATTATGTCTGCAAAGTTTAGAATTAAAATAAGATTAAATAAATGTAATGAAAATTTTTCTGTGAAAAATGCATCAGATGCAAATTCTTTGAACACTTCCGTTTCTGAAATAAATGTATCGTCATCGGCTATGAAATTGCCAAAGTTAAATATTCCAAAATTCTCAGGAGATGCTGGAAAATTGTTAGGATTTTTTAACAGTTTTCAAGCTGCGATTGATCAGAACAAAGCGTTAACCAAGATTGAAAAATTCGTATACTTGAAATCATTATTGATAGGGCAAGCATATAATGTCGTTGAAGGATTTCAATTAACCGAACACAATTACGATTCATGTTTAGAACTTTTAAAAGAACGTTTTGGAAAACCAGAGAAGATTATAAAATCACATATGAATAATCTTTTGGACATAGAACCAGTTAAAAATTCTTCTAACTTAAATGCGCTAAGATTACACGACGCGTGTCAAATAAACATTCGAAGCTTAACTAATTTAGGAGTAACTTCAGGTTCGTACGGACACTTGTTAAATCCGATATTATTGAAATCATTGCCTCATGATTTGATTCTCGAATATCACCGAAAGTGTGATCCAAAAGAGGAATCTGATGTTACAGGTTTAATTGCTTTTTTGAAAAACGAAATTGAATGCCACGAACAAACGTACGCAGTTAACAAACCAGAACCGAAATTCCTTCCATTGAACGGAAAGAATAAACACTTCGGCAAGCACACAAAAAAAAAAAAAAAAAAAAAAAAAAAATTATAAATACACAAACAATAAGTTTAACTCTAAAGTTAAGCCCTCGTTGGCAGAATTATTAGCTCCTGTAAAAGAAGGAAACTGTATTTTTTGCAAAAATAACACACATAATAGTGAAAAGTGTAATATGAGTGTAAATGAAAAACGAAATATGCTGAGATTACAAGCTCGATGTTATGTTTGTCTGGCTCAAGGTCATCAATTTTCCGATTGTTCTGAGAAAACCTCTTGTGTATACTGCCACAAAAAACATAATGAAACCCTTTGTTACAAAAATGAGAAAAAAACCCGAACCATCGCAATCAAAAGGTGTAGAAAATTCAGCGTGCATCGGTAGGAATAAAATATTTTTGCAGACGGCGACAGTAGAAATTAAAAGTAGGTCACGCAATAAATTAATTCGTTGTTTATTTGACAGCGCTAGTCAACGCTCGTATATTCAGAAACGTCTGTCTAAACAACTGGGATTAAAAGTCGTGGGAAGGGAAGAAATAATGATTCATACTTTCGGATCTCAAGTGCCTACCAAACAGAACTGTGCGCGAGTAGAAGTAAAGATAAAAACATTTTCGATAACGAGGAATTAATTATTCAGGTTTTAGGGGCTGATGAAATATCGAGTGCTAAGCTAGACTATCCTCCCGAAAATATTCGGGAGTTGTTAAAATATAGGGAATAATTTTAGCGGATGTTGATCACGAATCTTTAGATAACAACAACGTATCCTTACTCATTGGAGCTGATAATTATTGGAAATTAGTTAAAGACAAAATTGAACGTTTGAACTCAACATTAGTTACAATGGAAACCAAAATGGGTTGGATTTTAATGGGAAAATTGTTTTATCATACCGACGATAAGGAAAATGATACTAATGCCGTCGCAGTGACTTCTTTATTAATTCACACATCGAAGATTGAAAATTTGTGGAAATTAGATTTATTGGGGATTCAAGACCCTGTTGAAACAAAATGTAGAAAGGAAATGGAAATTGCCGCATTGAATCATTTTAACGAAACTGTTACCTTTAAGAAGGGAAGATATGAGGTTCAGTTGCCTTGGGTAACAGAAAAGGACTTAAGTCAAAATTTCGATATTGCTAGACAGCGTTTAAACAGTACGACACACCGGTTGATACAAAAGGGCAAATTCGAGGATTACGAAAATGTTTTCACAGATTGGTTAAATGAAGAAATTATAGAAGAAGTTCCTGAACACGAAATGAATAATCAGTGTCACTATTTACCACATAAAGGGGTATTCAAAGAAACTTCGACCATGAAATTGCGACCGGTTTTTGATGCTTCCTGTAAAGACAAAAATTCGCGCTCACTTAATGATTGCTTAGAAAAGGGTCCAAATTTGCTGGAACAAA
Source organism: Stegodyphus dumicola (assembly GCF_044657685.1). Classification (NCBI taxonomy): domain Eukaryota; kingdom Metazoa; phylum Arthropoda; class Arachnida; order Araneae; family Eresidae; genus Stegodyphus; species Stegodyphus dumicola. The sequence continues at coordinate 160,571,412 of NC_140768.1, read as the reverse complement.
TTATTTTTATAATTTTAAGATTTCGTAAGAATAGAATAGGAGTTATTTCAGACATAAGAAAGGCTTTTTTGCAAATGTCAGTGAATAAGAGTGATCGAGATTTCTTACGATTTTTATGGTGGAAAGATTTTGACAAGAAGGAACTTAGAGTTTTTAGACATAAACGCGTTGTTTTTGGATTGAATTGCAGTCCCTTTTTATTGGCTGCTGTATTAAGCCATCACATTGATCTAAATTCGTCGAAATATCCTGAAACAGCGGAAAATTTAAAAGAGTCATTCTACGTAGATAATTGCATCACATCTGTTCCTGATGAAGAGACACGTACGCGATTCTTCGAGGAATCGAAACAGATATTAGATTCTGCCTCATTCGATCTGAGAGGGTGGGAGCACACTTCTCTTTTGAAATCTGAGGACAGTATAGAACCTACTCCTGTATTGGGAATTTTGTGGGATAAGGAAGAAGATAGCCTTTTCTGTAAGGTGAAGACTGCTACTTACAAACCAGTGAATCTTACTAGAAGAAATATATTGTCTGCGGTACATCGCATTTTCGACCCCATGGGTTTTCTCTGCCCTATAACCATAACACCTAAACTACTCATACAAAAGACATGGTTGTTAAAAATTGGTCCGGATACAAATATACCCGAAGACTTAGGAAAAGAGTGCTATTCGTGGATTGATGATTTGTCACTTTTATCCAGTATTAGAATTACAAGGGCTTTAGATATAAATGGAAATGAAAGTCAGTCTTCATACGTTCTGTGACGCAAGTAAACAAGCCTATGGATGTGTGATTTAAATAAGAAAAGAAACAAGTGAAAATGTATCGGTGTATTTTATTCTAGCTAAAAGTAAAGTGAGTCCATTAAGAAAAATGGCCATAAGTCGTCTAGAATTATTATTCTGCCGTATAGGAGTCAGACTCGCAGCTCTTGCTTTACAGACACTCAAATTAGACAACGTTCCAAGGAACTATTGGACAGATTCGAGTACTGCTCTTTCTTGGATCCAAAGAGATGACCATTGGGCGCCATTTGTCGCAAATAGAGTAAAAGAGATACGAAAATTGTCATCGGAATCTGAATGGCATCACATTCCAGGAAATTCGAATCCAGCAGGTATACCATCACGAGGGTGTTCGATTAAGATTTTGTGAAATCTCGCTGGTGGCAAGGGCCAGAATGGCTTATGAAGAACGAAGAAGAGTGGCCAACTAGTGAAGTGATTACTAACGAAGAAGAAATTATGAAAGAAAAGCGAAAGAACATTATTTCGACTTAGTTTAATCGACTTAGGCTAATATCACCGCTGAAAAATGGTATCTGATTTACTTTTCAAGTTACTTTAAAATTGTGAGAATGATTTCTTGGATTCTAAGATTCATAAATAATTGTAGACATGGAGGAAGAAATTATGGCAAAACCCTGAGTGTTGAAGAATTGGACATTGCTGAGAAGAAATTAGTGAAGATCGTTCAACAAGAAGCATTCTCTAGTGAAGAGCAGTTGAAGGGACATTTTACTTTCATAGATGAAGAAGGAATTATAAGATTGAAGACGAAGATTTTGAGAAGACATGATGGTGAAAACTTTCGGTGCCCCATTGTACTTCCATTCAAACATGAATTAGTAGAAAGAATGATACATGACTACCATTTACAACTTTTAAATGCTGGTACTCAAGTTCTTTTGACCAATATTCGTCAAAAAATTTGGATAATAAGAGGAAGAAAAACAATACAAGGAGTCATATCGAAATGCGTTCGGTGCAAGAGACACTCGGCGAAAGCTCTTGATACAGTGCCTTGTCCTCTCCCAGAAAATCGAGTCAGAGATGCTTATGCATTTGAGGTGACAGGTGTTGATGTAGCAGGACCACTTTATTTAAAAGAAAATAGAAAAATATATCTTGCTTTTTACTTGTGGAGTTTATCGTGCGGTTCATTTAGAATTAATTGAAAGCTTATCAACTAATGGATTCTTCCTCGGATTTAGAAGATTTATAGCACGAAGAGGACGGCCTAGAGTAGTACACAGCGATAATGGCACAAATTTTGTAGGGGCAAGGAATTTGCTCCGATCTGTTGACTGGAACCAAATTATCAGAAGTTCTTCGATAATGAAAATTCAGTGGAAGTTAAATCCACCAACCGCAGCATGGTGGGGCGGCTGGTGGGAGAGACTGGTTCAGATATCAAGAAATTATTGAGAAGTGTCCTGGGAAAAGCATTACTTTTATATGAAGAAATGTTAACTACCTGTGTCATGCAGAAGCAAATATCAACGCCAGACCATTAACATTATGAGTCAGAAGATTCCACCGATTTATATGCATTCACTCCATCTATGTTTATTCAGGATGTGCGAACTGAAGGTGTTCCGGATCTGGACAGTTTGGATAAAATCAACTTATCGAAAAGATGGCGATACCACCAAAAGTTACGTGTGGTAATTCGTAAAAGATTTAGAGATGAATATCTTGATATGTTAGTACATCGACCAAAGACTGTACCTTCGCGAACCATCAAGAAAGGTGATTTAGTGTTTGTAGAGGACGATAAAAGGAAAAGAACAGACTGGCCTATGGGTCGTGTGATCAAAACATACCCAGGAAAAGAGAACAACATCAGAGTGGTGAACTGTTAAGACCAGTTCAAAGAGTATTTCCAATGGAGATAGACAATAAAGAATCTATCTTCGAACTTAAAACTACTGAATCATCTACATCTTCGAGAAATACTGGTAAATTGAATGATTTAGTAATTGATACCAAAAATAGTGAACTTGAAAATTCTGATAAAAACATTCAGTTTAGTAGATATGGCAGAAAAATTATAAAACCAAAGAACTTTAATTAGTTTAACTTTGTTTTCAGTACCACTATTATTTGTTTTCTTTATTCCTTTCTTTGAATTTAATTTTTGTATACAATTTGATTTTCCAGTTTAGTGAATTAATCTCTTTACTAGTATTTTTCAGAAAAGAATTTTTTGCCTGTTGTTTAAAGAATGTAAGTTTGCAGAATATTAAGTAAGTTTAAAATATTCAAGATATTTGTTACGCCTAGATAAAACTGTTGATTTTGGTAAGATTTAAATTACTCATATTCGTATTTCAATTTTCATTTCACAATTGTTTTGATTTTTTCATACTTTGTCAAAAATCAAAAGGTGGGAGAAATGTTACAACTCGACGCGAAATGAGCGAAAGTTTCTCTTCTGCCAGTGGCAACGTGGAGTCGAAAAAGGAATTTGGAAGAGAACGGTTGCTCACTCGGTTTCTCTTGATAGAATTTGATACGAAGGGGGGATAATCCCCATCTTCTGATTTGAAATTAATCTCTAATTATGTATATATTGTAATATAAAAGATGTGTGTAAATAAAAGTCATTAAGACTTAATTGAAGTAGTGATTTGAATCGAACATACAAATCGAAAGCTCTCCCAAATAAAACTATGGATTATAGATATAACACAATGCATTGACAATATAGCAATTCCTATGCATTGCTCCGTTTAATCTATGAAATATTCTGTCCAATAATGCAGCCATTAATTAAATCATGCAGCCTAAAATAGATTAATATTCTTAATGATATAACAGCTATATTTTAGCTCTCATTCAAATGTTTGATATAATCAGAAGTTAATTTTTGTACAGAATTCAAATCTGAAAATTCTAGATAAATAAATCATGGAATATTTTCTAAGCCTACTTTTTCTATTTTTTAATTAAATCTTCTTCATTCTGTAATTTGTTGTTGTTATTGTGTTGTCCGTATTACATGAAACAATGGTTGCGAAACCCTACTCCGACGAGAGGATGGACTTCTATTTTCCACCCCCAATTCTGAGGAAGAGCAGCCCGGAGGGAATCGGGGGGATCTCCCACCCCTCTCCTCTGGGGGCGCCCAGCACGTTCATCATAATTGAATGGTTACCCAGTGGTCAGACTGTTAATCAACACTAGTACATTGAAGTACTAAAAATACTTCGTGAAAATAAACTCCACAGTTGTGGAGTGATGGATGGCTGTTGCTCCAGGACCCGCTCACATGGCCCTATCTATCCAGCAGTTTCTGACCAGCAAAAACATTACTGTGATGGAGCATCCTCCTTATTCACCTGATTTGGCTCCATGTGACTTTATACTGTCCCTTACCCCTCAAAACCGCTTATGCCATTCAAACACACGTGCATGAGACAAAGCTTCATCTCCATAAGCCTCGGTTAACATTTGAAACGTTTCCTCCGCTGCCGATTTCTTAGATTTCACAAGAAACTTGATTCGCTGCTCGGTTTTTACATTAGACATTTATTTCGGCAAAACGCAGTTACACGTGCTCACTCAATGACGCAGTACTCCTTACTGGCGGGGTTGGTTAAGTCGAAACTGGCCGCATGGATAGAGAAGGCGTGTGGCATGACGTCACCAAAACAGTCTTTACCAACTATACTCTGTGTTCAAGCTACACACTTAGCCTTTTTTTTTTTTTTTTTTTTTTTTTTTTTTGTCGTCACACCTTAAGAGACTGAGCTACTTGTCTTTTACGAAAGATAATTTGTTACTGAATACGGAAGACCACTCATTCCTTTTCCTAAAAAAATCACCGAATCTTCCATTTGAAATTGGTAATATGTGTTAAGTTTTCGCGAATGCTTCGTTTTAAGAACCAGAAAAACATTTCCCAGGAATTATATTATTTTTTCCCTTTCCAAACTAATATCCAACTCTATACATATATATTGCCAGACGAACGGTCTAATTTAGTAACTATTTCTGACATCTACGTCTGCTATGAAAGCTAAGAAAATGAAGGAAGGACAAAGGATCAAAGGGAAGCGTCAAGCGCAAAGGCGGTGGCGAGAATCGGATTATTTACACAATCACCTCATCACCCACCACCGTCCGTCCAAGCGAGAAGAGTTATATTCCCTCAAGCGGAAGAGAATTCGGCATCGAATCAAAGAAACGGAAGAAAACGTGAATTGAGATTGGAGCACGGAGTACGTTTGCTTTGTTCCCTAATGACAAGCAATCTTTACTCTTGTAGTTTTTGGGTGTAGAGTAATATTTATTGAGGCTGAGAGGCGCTCAATTTCCTCAAATAGCGATATTTTCTTACTGAAACGTCCGAATTTGTTATCGGACGCGTGTATGACGATTAGAAGAACTGAAAAGACTGTGCTCCGTTGATGCAGATTCTGAATTTCGTTCAAGTTGAAAAACAGTGTCACTTATGCGTAAAAAAGTGGCTTTTTAAAAGAACACTTTATAAAACAATAAAATAAATTAAAAAAAACACCTTTATCTAAAGAAAAAAATTTGAAAGGTGATTTTGAATTGTGTCCAAAAACGCGTTTTTTTTTTAACGTTTTTTGTGTCACATTTATTTATTAAATATCACGTTCTTCGCACTCAAACCATAAAATTCAGTTCAAGAGCAATATCGCAAAATAGTTTTAAATTGGCGTATCTTTAGAATTTCCGATACAGAATCTCGCGCTGGAGATAAAAATGCTTTTTCTGTACAACTTTGCCATGACTCGCATTGAAATCCTTGAGTTCCCTCAGGGATAAAACAACTTTGAACTAAAAAAACATTTTTATCTCCGGCGCGCGAGACTGTGTATCGGAAATTCTAAAGGTAGGCTCAATTTAAAATTATTTGCTCTTGAACTGAATTTTATGGTTTTGCAGAGATATTAGTTAATTTTGGAAGGGTGCAAGATGAAAAATGAGCAACGCCTTCGCCGGGAATCGAACCACGGACCTCTAGAACACCGGCTCAGTGTGCAGACCACCACACCACGAAGGCTTGTTAAGAAAGTGAGAGACATACCTTATATACTCCCCCTTTAAAAGGGCGATTGGCGATTTTAGGGGACCCAATCGCCAAATCCTGATGGTGCAGAATCGTCATCCACTACCCTTTTAGTTCGGGCGCCACTGTAGAGACATTAAGTACTTCTGGAAGCAAGCATGATGAAAAATGAGCAAAGCCTTTGCTGGGAATCGAACCACGGACCTCTGGAGTACCGGCTCAGTGTGCAGACCACCACACCACGAAGGCTCGTTAAGAAGGTGAGAGACATACCTTATATACTCCCCCCTTTAAAAGGGCGATTGGCGATTTTAGGGGACCCAATCGCCAAATCCTGATGGTGCAGAATCGTCATCCACTACCCTTTTAGTTCGGGCGCCACTGTAGAGACATTAAGTACTTCTGGAAGCAAGCATGATGAAAAATGAGCAAAGCCTTTGCTGGGAATCGAACCACGGACCTCTGGAGTACCGGCTCAGTGTGCAGACCACCACAGCACGAAAGCCCGTGAAGAAGGTGGGAGAAATACCTTATAGTTTAAGTGCGGAGAAGATGATATGTAATAAATAAAGGTAAGACACAAAATGCTAAAAAACGCCCCTTTGGACGTCATTTAAAATCTGAAACCTTTCAGATTTTCTTTTTAGTTCTTTTATTTATTTTATTCTAAAGATATGCTGTTTTTAAATATTTTGTGATATTGCTATTGAATTAAATTCTGAGATTTAAGTGCAAAGAACATGATATTTAATCAATAAAGGTATAGAGACATTATTTATGCTCTCGCAGGGACTCGAACCTCGGACCTCTCAAATACGCGCCGAGCTTGCTGACCACTACACCCCGAAGGCATACTAAGAAGACGGAAGAAATATCTTATATACTCCCTCTTTTAACTTTATCTCTTTTAACTCCCTCTTTTAACTTCTTATCTTATATACTTTCTAAGAGAAACTGGCTCGTATACACGTTACACATGGGGAAAACCACGAAAACACCCATGCAGCCAGCCCGTTTGCAGGATTCGAACCTCGGACCGAACTACCAGTGTTCAGCGACTTTACCGCTCGGCCGCTGGTGGGCCACCTTATAATATGAGTTGCCCAATGTGTAATGTTGGGTTATGCAAAGAATGCTTTACCCTGTACCATACGATGTAAATCTGTTTCATCTAATAACGTTTTCCAGAATAATAGCTGTGCATAGTAAGTCGATCCCTACGTGTGTGACATAGGTAGCCAAGCCTTTCGCTTCAACACCATTTGTCAGAAAAATCCAAAATGCCAAATTTAACTTATTTATGACATACATTGTTCAGCTGGATAGAAAACGGGATAATTACTTTTTTAAAATTAGTAGTCAAAGGGTTAACAAATTGAAATCTACTTATATAGTGAAAAGAATAAAATACCGTGGCACAAATTTTATGGACACAAAACAAAAAAAATATGAAGCACATTTTACGAGCTTATGATGTAGTTCCGTTTCCAATAAAAGGAATAAAGGTACATTAAAAAGGCGACGTGTCAGCATATTCTACTTTAACAAAGTCAACTTTATGACAGCTTTCCTCTTCTAATATCCTTTACGATCAAAGAAAATATCCAACATTATTGAGAGAATTCATTTTGAATATAACGATAAAAAGGATTTATTAGAAATACATATACCACTGAGAATAAATACAGAGATTGAAACATATGACTATAAACTGATTTATGAGCTTTGAAATTCTCAAAACAAATATGTAACTGATGTTCTGGTCATGTAAATAAATGTGCTTTAGGCAAAAATATTAAATAGAAAATCTGAAAGGCTTCAGATTTTTAATTATACCCAAAGAGGCGCTTTTTTAACATTTTGTGTATTACCTTTATTTATTAAATATCATCTTCTTCGCGCTTAAACCATAAAATTCAGTTCAACAGCAATATCGCAAAATAATTTTAAATTGATCCTATCTTTAGAATTTCCAATACACGCTTGCGCGCTGGAGACGAAAATATTTTTCTTGTACAACGTTGCCATTGCTCGCTTTGAAATTGTTGAGTTTGTAAATCAAAAAGTCGCTAAAGGTTTACAAAATCTGAAATCGATAAAAAAGACTAATTCCAAGTTTCAAATTTGGGCTTGCAGATGCCCATATTCCCAAGAGGATAACGTTATTAAAAATTGGAAGGCTGTAGGTACCGTCGTTTTATCGCATTGGAAGAAATATACATACATTTTTGCCGATTCTTCATCCTTTAATTTCTTTAAATATATTACAGGGCGATAATATTTAGTGGCAACATTTTTGAAAGTGAAACAACACTTGTAGTGAATCAATGCAAAATGCCAAAATGAAATTAATAGTCCTTCTGGCCAAATTGCGTCTTTGGACTAATAACCTCACGCAAATTTAGATCTGCTAATTTTGTAAAATTGCAGGAAAATTAATATATTCATAAGGGAAATGTAGTTGCTAAAATGCATAAAAAATATGCAGTTACTGCGGAAGTACCCGATGCCAATTAAGTTAGATTGAGAGTAAAGCATCTAACAACAGAGAGAACGATACCGCTGTAATCCTTCTCTAATAACGATGCAAAAAATACGACTCATAGTCATACATTTTTCAGTCTGATGCGATATGAAACCATACAAATTTCCATAGAAAAATAAACTAATTATAAAAATACAAAATAAACTAATTGTAACTCTAGAAAAATAAACGAATTAATAATTATGGTGCTATAATGATAATTATATTACCAAGAATGGCACGAAGTTTTTAATAATTTTCGTCGTATCGAATGGTAGTATTTCTTCTAATATTTTACCTATATTCAATTTTAGTCGATTAACTATGGCAAAACATGGATCATCACTGCAATCAGATCATCAGAAAATCAATAACGCGAACAAGCAAACAGACAAACAGGCATTCTTCTTTGTAATATTTACATTTTTTATTAACAAACTCTACGATTTCTAAGCTAATTATATATATAGCAAATGTTTTCGAAATAAAACATTTTTATCTCCAACGCGCGAGACTGTTACCACGCGGAAAAATAAGTGCAAAAATTAGTGTTTCAAGAGTTTTAAATTAATATCTCGGGTGATTAAAGTTGTACGAAAACGGGAATAGTCGAAATGGCTTCCCACGAATTTTTGGAATAGGAATAGTTTGAGAATGCCATTTTTATTTCATTGTAAAACGTAGAAATTTTTTATTAACAAACTCTGCGATTTGAAACCGAGCAGTGGCAACACTTCTTGAAATACAGCAGACTTTTATCTCGAGCGTGCGAGACTGTTGCCACTCGGAAAAATGAGGTCGAAAATAACCGTTTATAGAGCTTTTAATTAATAGCTCTGCTTTTAGCAATTTTTAATTTTTTTTTTTTTTTTTTTTTTTTTTTAAGTGGACGTTGACCTTTCCCAGGACACAGAAAAAGTAATTGTAGAAAGTTTGGCTTTTAACTCGCGGGAAATAGGTAAGCAAATAATATAAAATCTGATTACATAATAAATATCTAACATGCAAGGCACCTGAATGAAATTGACGTTATTGAATATAAAAAAGAATAATATTATTGGAAAAGCAATAATCATGATTGCTATGCTGAGACTTTAGAGAACTTCAAATAAAACCTTCCGACCTATAATTGCATTCAAAAATATGAAAGAGCATGAAAGACTAAAACGTAAAAAATACAGCATATTTTTCATCCAAAATATAAAAGGCATTTTCAGTTAATATACATGCGTGTGTAACTACAAATATGTAAATAAAAATTATAATTTAAATTAGCAATAGTTCCTTCATTCCTCATTTTTATTTGGATATTACCCCTCTCTGGGTAGCTTACAGCCATTTTTAGCCAAGACATCGGCCTTTTTTATATCCAGGCACCCCACAGTGGCTGGGGATCCATTGAAAAACTAGCTCCCAGCCAGATGCAATCGCTTTGGATGCATTTATCTTAATGCTTTTAACAAGAAAGTAATCACTAGATATATAGGAAACAGCTGCCATAATTGAAGCGCGGGAGACAACGAATATACTAAAGTTAGTAGCAACTTCAAGAAGATTTAAAACTGCTTTTCTCATGGTAAAACTCTCTGCATCAAAGTTAGAGGCATAAAGACAAACAGCACATTATTCCGCAAAATGTCCTTCGCAGTACAACCTCCCCCCTTCAGGTACCAGTACATTTCTTACATGCAGAGCCATCAGTATAAATGTGCATCCAATCAGAGGTGATTTCATACCGAGTCCTTCAGGATAATTTCTCAGCAAATGAATTATTTTAGCATTTTCAGTTCTCAGCTAGAAAGAAGAGCTCATGCAAGTTTACTACTAAAACAAGTAATATGAAAAAAAAAAAAAAAAAAAAAAAAAAAAAAAATTAAAGTCAATTCCTACTTAGGTCAACAAAGAAAAATTTTATTTTAGTTACTTTTTATTAACATTATTTCATTTCTAATATATGAAGCTGATGATGGTCTATAATTTCTCATTCTATCCATCTCTTGTATTCTTCATTATTGCAAGGAATCTTTCCAGTGAGATTCGAGCAGTCCAGTTCTTCAATATTCCATTCACGATTCAAGGACTTCACACGACTCAAGGCGACATATGCTTTGCGTAATTATATTATTTTACGTAATTTGCGTTGTTCTTGTCTTTAATTTTTTATTGATAGTGTATCTCTTTGAGTATAAGCTAATAATCGAGTTTCGCGCTGCTCTTAAGACGCATCCTGTAATCTTCGATTTCTTTTATCTAAGAATTGGCTCTTCTTTTGCTTCATTTGCAAGCTTTTCTTGGCGCTTACGTTTTTCTTTCGCTAATCGTCGCTTGCAATGTGTTGTAGTTTCTTTTCGCATTCTCCATTTGTGAAGCAAGGGAAATTTTAAAGGGTTATATTTTAAACATATATTATTACCATGTTAACACAGAAATATGGGGAGAGTTTTCGCTATATAATGGGACATAACATCCGCTTTATCCAACTCTATAAAACTACAATTCTTCAATTCCGTACACTTTAAAGATATTTAGAACTTTGTCTTACTGTTGCCAATTGTTTTTGTTAAGTATTACAACCCAATTGATCACAGTCATGTACATGATTTATAAGTTCTTATAAAATTAAGTTTTATAGCGCGAGAGAATTCCTAATAAACGGTGGTTACTTGTAATATATTTATTTAATAAAAACTCTTATAACTCTTATAATATATTTATTTAATAAAAACAACATAGTTTCGGTAAACAGGAATAAATAAGTAGGAATTGACTTTAATATAAGAAAATTCTGAAAGGTATTTTTTTACATCCAAAGAGTAGTTTTTTTAACATTTTGTGGGTTACCTTTATTAATTAAATATCATGTTCATTGCACTTAAACCAAAAAATTCAGTTCCATAGCAGTGTCCCAAAACAATTTTAAAATGAGCCTATATTTATTTAGAATTTCCGATACACAGTTTCGCGCGCTGGAAATAAAAAGTTTTTTCCTCCCGTAGAGTGTTGCCATTGCTCGCTTTTAAATCGTTGAGTTTCTTACTCAAAAATTCGTTAAAGTTTTACAAAATACAAAATCGATAATAAAACGAATTCCAAATTTCAAATTTGGTCTTCCACTTTCCCATATTCGTAGGAGGATAAAGTCATTCAAAATTCGATGGATCTATGTACACTTGTTTAATCACAATGCGAGAAATATACATACATTGGTGTGCAAAAACTAAGGACGAAGTCCAAAAATTAGCATATCAGCTGAACGAAGAGGCAGAGCGGACAGAAAGACCAATCAGGAGATTAAGTAAGGTGATGTACGGTAGCACATGTGCAGATATGCAGGTAGACGTAATGGGGGAGTGTCTGAGTAGTATAAAGCATGTTGTGGGTGTAAGAACAGTATTTCTGGCAAAGAGATTGCACGCCGTATAGCAGTTAAAATCACACCGAGTTGCTGCCTCAGCGAGAAATGGAGAATAATCAATCTGTTAAGACGACATCTGGATGCTTTTACCCGAGGTCGAATCATTGGGAAGTTGGAGGAAGGCCGCAGTGTGACAAGGGTGGCAGTGTGACAAGTTCGGAATTGCTCACAGCATCGTTTCACGACTTTGGAGACAATTTCAAACTACAGGAACAGCTATCCGGGGGTTTAGTAGTGGTCGTCCACGAGGAACCACACCCGCAGATGACCTGTATATTGCCTTACAGGCCAGAAGAAACAGGCGGCAGACAGCGGGAGAAACCGCTAGACACATGACACAGGCAGTGGACGACCGATATCGCGTTTTACCGTGGCCAGAAGACTGCACGGTGATGGTCTGTTTGCACGATGCCCTGTACGGTGTGTACCTCTAACGCCTGCCCATCAGAGAAGACGTTCTCTGTGGTGCCGGGAACACCGGAATTGGGGAGACAATGAATGGGGACGAGTACTCTTTACAGATGAGAGCAGATTTAGTCTGAGTAGCGATTCTCATCGCATACTCATCTGGAGAGAGCGAGAAAGCCGCAATCATCCCTCGAACATCATTGAAAGGGACAGGTATGGAGGTGGCGGTGTTCTCGTTTGGGGAGGCATCATGCTTAGTATTCGTACAGACCTTCACATCTTCGACGCAGGTTCAGGGCAATAACGGGACAACGTTACAATAACGGGACCCGTTATTGTAACGAGATTCTTCTTTCATATGTGCGTCTTTTTAGAGGCGCTATGGGCCCGCAGTTCCTTTTCATGGACGACAATGCACCATGTCGTCGCACAGTAGCTGCCGAACAGCTCTTAGAGAGTGAGGATATGGAACGTATGGATTGGCCGGCACAATCTCCGGATCTCAATCCCATCGAGCATGTATGGGATTTTCTAGGCAGACGCTTGGCAGCTCGTACCTTACCACCAGTAACGATTCCGGAGCTTCGATTGGCGTTGCAAGACGAATGGGCAGCAATGCCTCAACAACTCATTGACACCCTCATTCTCAGCATGGGCAGACGCTGTGAAAACTGCCTAGCAGTCAGGGGAGATCATATCCCCTATTAAAGACCGGATGTTTCTTGCTGGACACCCATCACAGGGATGTTTCGGCCTTCAGTCGCATTGCGCTCCATGCTACTTTTTCAATAAAGCTTCTTTTTATCCCTCTGATTTCTCTTTTAGTAAGTGTTGCTTACATTACTCATGTCCTTACGTATTGGGGATCTTACGGTATTAAATGTGTTGATTTGGAAAGCTTTTGTACAAAGTTATATTGAAAAAAATCGTCTCGTCCTTAATTTTTGCACACCAGTGTACATTTATGCATATTTTTCATTATTTAATTTCTTCAAATATAATGCAGGACTTTGACATTTGGTGGCAACAGTTTGAAACGTGATTCGTCGTTTATAGTGATTCAACGCAAACTCGCAAAAAGAAAACAATAGTCTTCCAGGGACAAAGCCCGTTTGGACTAATTATTATCACGTTAATACAGAAATACGTGGAGAATTTTTGCTAGATAATGGGACATTTGATCCGCTTCATCCAACTCTATAAAACTACAATTCTTTAATTCCATACACTTTAAAAATCTTAGAACTCCGTCTTAGTGTTGCCACTTATTTTTGTTAAATATTACAATCCCATTGATCACAGTCATGTACTATTATTTATAAGTTGTTATAAAATTAATTTTTAAAGCACGTGAGAGTTGCTAATGAACGGTCATTATTTTGTAAGTCTTTACATATAATAAAAGAAAGAGTCCGCGTGTCTTTCGTTCGTGCTGCGCGTAAGCTAATAGACCCAGGGCTAGGAAATTTTGTACATAAGTGCATCTAGACAATAGCCAGTGCACGTTGAAAAGCGACTTTTTTTTTTTTCAAAATTCGAATCAGATTGTTTTGTTATCTTTTTTGATGAAATCGCATCATTTTATTAGTTTCATTCTTTTAGAAATGCGGTCTGGTTTTGGCTAATAGCAAAGACGTTTGTATATTTCGAATTATGTCATCCACAAAACACAATTTTGATTGGTTATTGCTTGCTGATGATTGTTTCATTCTTTTAGAAATGTGACTTTGGCAACAATTTTTCATTTATTATTTGGATACTGGACTGCTGACTGTTTTCTCTCGAAAATATGATATTTATTGCTTATTTCATTGTAATTTTTTATATTATGTTTTAATTATATATAATTTTAGTTATATAAAAATTTTGCATTATCGTTTCTAGGAAGCAAAGTTCTTAACTTCCTTTATACAATTTGAATTCTTCAGATTTTGCAACGGACAGTTGGTTAATTTATTTATTAGGATAATTAATATTTGTGTTAAGGGATATATTTGTGTTAAGGATTATTTCATTGTACTTTTTTATATATAATACATTTTTATTGAAATTTCTGGTTTTTCTTTTTTCTTTCTTTCTTTTTTTTTTTTTTTCTTTTTTTGCTAAATGTGTTCTCCAGGGTGAAATTCTGTGAAGTTTTTAAATTTAATGTTTATTGTTCCCTTTAGGTATTTTTCTGGTACATTTAAATGTCAGACGAAGGGCGAAGCGGCTGGTATATTTAATAAAAACAGCCTATCTTTAGTTCCTATAAACAGGAATAAATAATTAGGAATTGACTTCAGTATAAGGAAAAACTGTATTAACGTCAAGTGTCATCAACTACATGTTTGAAAAAATGTATTTGAACTTGAGTGGATGAATAAAAAGTATTTTATGAACGATTGAAAATTTGAATAAGATATAGGGAGAGTGTGAGCTAAAAGCAGGAATTTAATAAGCTCTTCGATTCGGCACCGCCTTTGTACACCGGTTTATGTATAACACTGCAAAAATATTCTTCTGAAAAATGCTCACCTTCTCTAAGTTGTAATAATGAGATTTCCAATAATTATTGATACGAAAGTGTATTAAATATCATACTCTTATAAGAAACTGTTGAATTGCTAATGAGTTATATGCTCAGAGCTTGGAGAATATATCGGGATATTATATCATCTCCAAAACTCCGAGAAGAAGCAAAAGATTTCAAAGAGAAGAATGAAAAAGTCTTGAATTCCATGGCACGAAGTACGTGGTCAGATTATCTGCTAATCTTCGGCAAGAATCCCGAGTTATAGCGGTTGCCACAACGATGAAAAATAGCTGATTTCGTTTCTCGAAAAGTAATAGCTTGCGTGGCCTTAGCAACATCTCCACGTCCACAAACAATTAACTGAATAAATCACTTTAGGTAACTTTTTTTAATTAGAGACACCATATTTTCATTCCTGTGTGAAGCTCGGAATGAAAACTTTAACGAAATTCTTACTTCTATATTATAGAAGGAAAAGAATTACAATGCATTATAAATCTGTTCAAAATTATAATGTATTATAATATGGCAAGAATGGAATGAAAACTTTAACGAAATTCTTACTTTCGTATTATAGAAGGAACAGAATTACAATGTATTATAAATCTGTTCAGAATTATAATATTGTAACGAATTTGGTATTTAAAAAGCTAATGTTAGTTCAATTATAAATTAAATGGTTTTATTTCTCGCGCAGTGCAGCGCGTGACGAATATTAAAAGAAAGCTAAGCCGGAAAATTGAAAATACAAGAGCGCCTGCATTAAATAAATAAATATCTCTTTTTGATTTCGAGAAAGTACTGTAAAATTCTAGCGCGTGATTTTAAAATGTTATTAAAGGAGAAAAACATCTCAGTTTGTAGTAGTTGCTTAGTTTGTTGTTGTTTAGAAAACTGCTCTTGTTGACTGTAGCGAATTCGCGGATTAGCTTTCTTTAGCTGTTTTGAATTACGTTCTATTGGACATTTGAGTAGTTAAAAGATAACTACTGTGAGATATTGTAATACTGCATGATAATCTGAGAAAATTTAAGCATTTTTGTTGTGATAATAATAAATTTTTGTTTATTTTTCATCGGACTTGTGCATTCATTTCATAACGAACCCGTACGCACGCAACAATTTTTGGTGTCAGGAGTGGGGTTTGAATGCCAATAACAAGAGCGATGGAAGAGCAGTTAAGGCAGTTGATATCAGCCTTTGCCTCGTTTAAAGAAGATATGAAAGAAGAGATGAAATCTAGCCAAGGAAAGATGGAAGGGGCTCAACTCCGTTAAGGAAGAAATGAAATTGGGCCAGGAATCCGTTAAGGACGAAATGAAAGCCGTTCAAGCTGGTCAAGAAGAAATGAAAAGAGAAATTACTTGCATAATAGAAAATAAATTCGAAGCTATGGCAGGCAGAATTGACACAGTTGAAAATAAAGTTGGACAAATTGAAGAAAACGTTTCTTCCGTAAAAGTTCAAATTGAAGAAAGAGTTTCTTCGGTGAAAGAAGAAATAGAAGAAAGAGTTTCTTCTGTAAAAGAACATATAGAAGAGAGAGTTTCTGCTGTGGAGGAACGAATTGAAGGAAGAGTTTGTGCCGTCCTGTACCAAATCGAACAACAAATTGATGAGAGAGTTTCTGCAGTTGCCAAAGAAATGGATACTTTAAAGAAATTCGTAGCGTCGGCAGGGAGCAGGAGTGATGATTTTAAATTCTTACCGATGCCTGCTCGCTCCTCTCTGAAGCTATGTACATATGGGAAGACATCTTGGCAAGTGTATAAGACCCAGTTTTCTATCGTTGCGGATGCGAATGGATGGGATTCCCAAACTAAGGCCTGTCATCTCGCCGCTTCTCTGAGAGCAGACACAGCGGATATCCTGCAGACGCTTCCCGAAAATCAAAGGTTAGATTTCGAAGCTCTATCTGGCGCATTGGAGCTGCGCTTTGGCGAAAAGTGTTTGAAAGAGTACAGCAGGCTTCAACTAAAATCCCGTCAACAGAAGCCCACCGAAACACTTCAGGAGCTCGCCACGGATGTTGAAAGGCTGTCCTACCTTGCCTTTACGTAATGCCCGAGAGAAACGAGGGAAATTCTGTCGCTGCAATATTTCATCGGTGGCGTCCGGGACCCTGAAATACAGAAAGCTCTTCGAATGACAGATGAGAAGGACATAAAAAGCGCTCTGTTGTACGCCATGAAGTTCGAGGCAGCCCAACAAGCAACTAGTAGAGATCGCTATCGAGTTAGAGCTGTGCGTGTCCATGAGCCAGTGGATCAACTGATGGCTCGTTTAGATGATTTAGCCAGACAAGTCGACGCTTTGATACGGAATAGGAGCGAGAAGAAAGTGGCTTTAAGGTGTTGGAGATGTGGTAGTGAAGGTCACCTACGACGGCATTGCAGAACACCGCAGGGCACGGATCATAAAACGAATGAGTTGACAAGCCCAGTGAATGCTTTAAGACGGAATAGTGGTGAAAAGAAACCGACGCTAAAGTGCTGGAATTGCGGTGTTGAAGGCCACCTACGAAGGAACTGCAGAACACCCCAGGGCACGGAAACTAAGGCATACGATTTAAGCAGACAATTAAATGCCACGGGAAAGAAAAGGACTGACAAGAAACCAAAGTGCTGGATCTGTGTAGCTGACGGCCACGTACGAAAGAATTGCAGAACACCCCAGGGTACGAAAATTGAGACAGTTCCCAGCAACAATATAGGAAACAAATTAGTGACCATATCAAGGAACTGAGGTTGCCACAGAATGAAAAACCTTGTTTTAAAGCTCTTAAAATTTATACAGTGAGTGGCAACAGTAACGGATTGTCCATTAATGTGAATTACGATGGAGTTCCTTGCAATATGATCATTGACACAGGAGCTAATGTTACCATAATTAGGAAAGATTTAGCTGAACAGTTTAGAGATAAACTTATTTGGACGCCATCCTGTGTTACCCTTCAGACTGCGTCAGTTGATAAGATCGACATAACTGGGAAATTAAACGTAAGCATCACGTTTGGAAGTGCCGCCTACCATCACACGGCATATGTGGCGGATATCACAGATCCATGCATACTCGGATTGGACTTTTTAAGGAAATACAATTTTTCCTTAGAATTGAAAAACAACAAACTGCTTTCAGCATCTGATGGCATGACTATCCATCCTCAAAAAGGATCCTCGCCTGGAAATGCCGACGCCTTGTCCGAAAGATCCAGCTCGGGAAGCTGCCGAAATCATACTAGGGTCGAAAAGAAACTTAAGACTACCAGCTCTTCTCCAGCCCAGATGCTCTTCGGTCGAGACCTTCGTCTGCCTTGTGACCGCCTGTTTGATCGCCGTACGGATGCGCCTTCATCGCCTGAGGAACACATCCAAGATGTCCAGGCCCGTTTTGAAGTGATGCCCCGTTTCGCATGAAAGCGAGTGAACTTCGCGACGGAGAAAGTGAAGACCAGATACAACACTAGAGCTACTGGACATAGATCCAACAAAGGAGATTTTGATTTGATTTGTATTTAGTATTTGATTTGTATTTGATAACATTCGATTTGTTTTATGTATTGCATTTATTGTTCATGTTGTTTATTATTGTAATGTAATGCTTATTAATGCATTTATGCCTCAGTTATAAGTTTGACTTCCTCTCCAGGGATTGTACTGCCCGGGACGTGCAGTCCTTGGGAAGGGGGCAGTGTTACGAATTTGGTATTTAAAAAGCTAATGTTAGTTCAATTATAAATTAAATGGTTTTATTTCTCGCGCAGTGCAGCGCGTGACGAATATTGAAAGAAAGCTAAGCCGGAAAATTGCAGTGCGTGCATTAAATAAATAAATATCTCTTTTTGATTTCGAGAAAGTACTGGAAAATTCTAGCGCGTGATTTTAAAATCTTATAAAAGGAGGAAAACATCTCAGTTTGTAGTAGTTACTTAGTTTGTTGTTGTTTAGAAAACTGCTCTTGTTGGTTGTAGCGAATTCGCGGATTAGCGTTCTTTAGCAGTTTTGAATTACGTTCTATTGGACATTTGAGTAGTTAAAAGATAACTACTGTGAGATATTGTAATACTGCATGATAATTTGAGAAAATTTAAGCATTTTTGTTGTGATAATAATAAATTTTTGTTCATTTTTCATCGGACTTGTGCATTCATTTCATAACGAACCCGTACGCACGAAACAATATATTATTATAATTTATTACGTATTTGGTATTAAATAGCTAATGTTAGTTGAATTATAAATTAAATTGTTTTATTACCCGTGCAGTGTAGCGCGTGACAGATATTATAGGAAAGCTAAGCCGGAAAATTAAAAATACGAGAGCACGTGCATTTAACATTTAATAAATAAATCTCTCTTTTTGATTTCGAGAAAATTCCAGGAAATTCTCGCGCGCGATTTAAAATCTTATAAAAAGGAGGGAAACCTCTCAGTTCGGGTTCATTCTGAGTTGTAATATGAAGTAGTCAGTTCGTTGTAATACAGTTCGATATGAAAGTTGTTTGAGTTCGTATTATTATTTTGCTCTACGAGTGTGATTCTAAAATTTAGGAAGTGAAGGAAATTTATTTATAAATAGTAAGTGTTTTTCGTTGGTCCCTTTCGAGAGGTGTACTTGGAGTAGCTCATCTGGACAAGTTCGTGAGTATATTTTTGATTTCTACGCTTTCATTATGAACATTGTCTTGTATATCGATAGGATAGCTTGACTTGGTAAATATGGATGAGATAAATGATTTAGCAGTCCTTAATAAGCGCGATATTGTTGAGAATATTCTTAAACATGGCACGATTGAGGATTGTAGGCAGATTATGGCTGAGTTTAACTTAGCGTTTAACACGCTTAGAAATGGTTTACGGAAAATCATCCCAGAAATGGAGCAATGGCTCCAAAAAAACCTATGCAGAGCTTGAGAAGTGTGTAGCGATTAAACAAGCTGCAGGAAATTCAGTGCAAAATATCTGCGGTAGCATCCCGTTAGTTAATACTAGCAATGATTCGACATCTAATCAAACTACAAAGCAACCCAAACCAGTTTCAAATGTTATTCAGGAAATAAGCAAAATAAATAATTATAATGAAAAACGGATTACACCCAAAAAATACCACAAGCGCACACTTAGTGAAAGAAGTAACGCTTCAATGACGTCAACCAAAAATAAATACGCTTCACTAAAAATAGATGATAAAATGGACACTACAAATGTTAGTTCGCTAAACTCACAAGAAGGCAGTACTAATAATGAAGGTGATTTCATTACGTCCAACAAAAAGGCTAACAGAATTCCGCCGATTATCATTTCAGATGTCACGGACTGGAAAGCCCTCAGAGATAATTTACCATATCCATGGAATGTGTATAGAAAGGTGGTGATATCCCCATTAAAGTAAAATCGGACACTGAGTATCGTGAAGTCACGAGATACTTAGACGAAAAGGAAATTTCTTACCATACCTTCCCTCTCCCTCAGGATAAACCGATAAGAGTTGTAATCAAAAAATTATCTGTTCACACCAAACCCGAGGACATTATGGAAGAACTAATAGATAATAACATCTCGGTTAAAACAGTAAGACAAGTTACCAAGAAAATATACAATGAAATTGTCAAACTACCCACTTTCATGGTTGATGTCAAACGCAGCATAGAAGGCAAGAAAATATACAACATAACGCATATTCTAGATTTGGCTGTTAACACTACTCCCTTCAGACCCACTCCAGGACACAAACAGTGTCACCACTGTCAGAGGTACGGCCACAGTCGCGCTCACTGTAAGCACATGCCCAGGTGTTTAAAATGCGGGCAAAACCATATTACTACTACATGCACAAAAGAAAGAAACTTACCCGGCAAATGTTGCCTCTGCGGAGCCCCCACATTAGTTTGTACCGTGGTTGCGAAATGCATCCGGATAACTTGAAAAGAAAAATTCTAGAAAAAGAATTCCAAAAAGAAGCGAGAAAAACTTCAAAAAATAATCCCCCTGGTATCAACTTAGAAAATTTCCCACCTCTGCCAAGAAGAAACATAACCCAAAATAGCAGTGAAAATGTTAATGAGCAGAATGCTTCATCCACCAATCAGAACGCAGCTGTCGAAAGTGAGAACTTAAGCTCCGTTTCCGATTTCATAATTTGGCTGAAGAAATTATTCCTGCAAGAAAAAAATCTCTTCGAGCGGTTCTTAAAATCTAAATCAATATTGGAAAAAATCCAAGTCGGCTGGGAAGCCTTTGAACTTTTATCAAGCATCAATTATGAATTTTAACCACATTAACAGTAATTCAAGAACTCACCTCACTGCCCCCAGCAGTTTAAACCTCACATTTTTTAACGCCAACGGTATTCGCCACAAGAACGTTGAAGTAGCAAACTTTCTTGATCACCATAATATTGATGTGTTTCTAGTGAATGAAACTTGGCTCAGACCTAATGATAAGTTCAAGATCAATGGTTACAACGCATTCAGGACGGACAGAGACCATAACAGGAGCGGCGGTACTATGATATTAATTAAAAGGCATCTGCACGCCAACGAGTTTAATATTCCCAATAGCAGCAGCATTGAAACCACTGCGATCGTTGTGCATTCGCGCACAAATGAGCCGATTGTCATCCTCTCGGCTTATAATCCCCCCAGAAACATTCTCACCAACAATGACTTGTAAATTTTTAACAATATCACTCACCCTGTTATTATAGCAGGGGACCTGAATTCTAAACATCATAGCTGGAATTCTCAAAGAAATAACACAAATGGCAGCAAACTTTATAGCTATGCTCTTACGAATGACCTTAGAATTTTTGGACCAACGGAACCTACCAGGTATCATCATACAGGCAGCTCGGATGTTCTCGACATTGTTATTACAAAAAATATCCAGCAAATCCCTTTCTTACAGATGATTAATCAATTAACCTCTGACCATCTCCCTGTTAAATTTACTTACCATGGCTTTGAGAAGACCTTGCCTTTAAAGAAAATTATAAACTGGCAGAAATTCAATAATTCTCTGGAACAATTACGTGCACACCCGGCTCTTGCCGATATTGTAGACATTGAGTACAATATCACTAAGATCAATAGTAAAATTAAGAAAGCCCTTGATGATTCCACCAAATTCAAAGATTATAAGAAAGACAAGCTCCCCGACCACATCACTGAGAAAATAAAAGACAAAACCCGCACAGCAAAAATCTGGCGAAGAACAGGCGATCCCACTGTTAAAAGAAATCTGAACAGAAAAATTAGGAACATCAAGACCATCCTCCTAGAGTACAGATCAAATTGTTGGGATGATTTCTTAGACTTCATGGATTTCTCTCCGAATACAGTCTGGCGTATCGGAAATTCCTTAAGGAATACTAATAACAGAAATATTGGTCCTCTCCACACCAGTAGTGGAATTGCTTATTCTGAACATGACATGGCTGAAGCCCTTGCGCAGCATCTAGAAAAGACTTTCACCAATCATGCCTCTAATAATGATGAAACAGATGAAGAAGTCGATAATTTCATTAACCACATAGCTGACAGAAATTGTAATAATCACTTCAACCCAACTTCTCCAACAGAAATAAGTAATATAATTAGCAACTTAAAGTCCAGGAAAGCTCCCGGCTACGATAGCATCAACAATATGGTTCTCAAAGCTCTCCCAAGATCCTACATAGTCCTCATTACAAACATAGTCAATGCTTGTATGAGGCTCAATTACTTTCTGCAACAGTGGAAGCACGCGCAGATAATTACGTTTGTCAAGCCGGGGAAAATCCCAAAGGACTTAAACTCCTACCGTCCGATCAGCCTTCTCCCCAGTTTGGGAAAGGTATTTGAGCGTGTGCTCCAAAAGAGATTAACTCAACATCTAGAGGATAAGAAAATTATATGTAAAGAGCAGTTTGGTTTTAGAGCCGGTCATAGTACCGTGCACCAACTACTGAACGTTACAGAATTTATTGCAGACTCCTTCGCAAAAAAGAACACAATCGCCAGCTGCTTTCTAGATCTAGAAAAAGCATTTGACAAGGTGTGGCATGAGGGTCTCCTCTACAAGCTGCACCTTGTTCATCTGCCCATCAGTTTTATTAAGCTCATGAAAAGCTATCTTAAAAACAGGACCTTTCAGGTAAAAATTAATGACTCTCTCTCTTCAAGAAAAAGAATTAAAAGCG
The DNA here is from genome assembly GCF_044657685.1 of Stegodyphus dumicola. NCBI lineage: Eukaryota > Metazoa > Arthropoda > Arachnida > Araneae > Eresidae > Stegodyphus > Stegodyphus dumicola. Next base: position 160,548,540 of record NC_140768.1, on the reverse strand, counting down.
GAGTGGCTCAAGGAAGCGTTCTGGGACCGCTTCTGTTTAATATCTACACGAATGATATGCCGGTTGCTTTGAATGCAAAAGTAGTGAAATATGCCGACGACACAGCAATTTTAGCCAAGTCGCTAAAACCTCAGCTCGCTGTAGATAAATTTGAAAGCGCAGTAAATATCATAGCACACTATTATGATTCATGGAAATTAAAAGTAAATCCGTCAAAGAGCCAAATTCTCCTTTTCAGACGTCATCGGAAGTTCACTCCTGTGAATGTAAATATAAAAATTAATGATCAAGCCCTAGCAATTGTTTCAAGTACCAAGTATCTAGGAGTGGTCTTCGACTCACAGCTGTTATTCAAAGAACACACGGCGTATGCCTTGCGCAAAGCCACAGCTGCTAAAATGTCTCTTTACCCTTTAATAAGAAGAAATGCTAAATTAAATATCAGTCTCAAGAAGAAGATCTATACCAGCTTAATAAGACCCACCCTACTTTATGCAGTGCCTATCTGGGCCACTGTGTACAAGACTTATAGACACAAACTACAGGTCTTTCAGAAAAAAATACTCAGACAAATTGTTGACTCCCCATGGTTCGTACGTAACCTGCAGATACATAAAGAACTAAAAATAAGACCCATAGCTGATCAAATTCTCACCACGAGCCACAATTTCTATGCTAAAATAGAACTTTCTCAATATGAACATATCCGTAACCTGATAAATTATGATCCTACTATAGAAATTGCAGCAAAGCGCCCAAGAGGCATCTTCCATAACAGCAAATGGTGAAATGTGTATATATTTTATCTTCATTGTGTTATTTTACCAGTGTCTTTGAAACTTTATAGACTTATAGACATGATCCGTGTACCTGGATCTTCAAAGCACTGATCTTATATTTGTCATTTTCGTAATCTTCTTATTGTTATATCAGAGACTTTGTGATATTGTGGACATATGGACATGATCCGTGTACCTGGATCTTCAAAGCTCTGATTATTTATTGCTAGTGTAAAATGTTTTTCACCATTTGCTACTTCGCTCAAATACCGCCGTCGCTATATGTATATAGTGTATAGTTTCAGTAACTCATGTGCCTCAGTGTTGTACAAGAACTTTAGTGTTTAATTTCTCAGACCAAGACTTCACTGAATTGTGATATCTACTATTTCAAGATGCATTAGCTGTGGACAGTTCACGGGAGGGTGACCCCCATGTGACTACCACTGTCCAATCTGTGTTTTACAGCAAGGATGAATTTGAATATTTTGTTTAGCTAATCTGTTGCACTTAGTTGTGCCATTTTTCTTCATTTAGATCGCGATATTAGTTTAATTATTCAAATCTGGATAACCTGTTTCAAAACTTGATAATTATTAATATATCCAATAATTCTCATTGCACGCGTAAGCGGCTTTGCTCGGAGTCTGAACTTGGGTGGGTGACCACACTTGGGTGGGTGACCACCCACGTGACAGGCTCCTGCCAATCATCTCCCACCACTCCACCTACATTTCACAAAATTTAACAAGTTTCGCCTAGTTGGCGCGGCGTAAATCGCCTTAATTAAAAACTTAAGTACCAACGCCTTAGGGCAATTTACCAACAGAGACGGTTAAAGTAGCGGTTGGCTATTAATTGCCGCCTAGCCATTGACTCGATTTCGATTTCAGGTTGGGTTATTGTAGTTAGTTTGTTGTTGTTTTAAGAGTTTGCTTAGAAAACTCTTGTTGACTGTAGCGAATTCGCGGATTAGCTTTCTTTAGCTGCTTTGAATTAAGTTCTCTTGAACGTTTGAGTAGTTAAAAGATAACTACTGTGAGATATTGTAATACAGCACGTATATCTGAGGAAATCTAAGCATTTTTGTTGTGATAATAATAAATTTTGTTCATTTTTTTTCCATCAGACTTGTGCATTCATTTCGTAACGAACCCGTACGCACACAACAATATGTCAAGAATGGAATGAAAACTTTAACGAAATTCTTATTTCTATATTATTGTTGCATGCGTACGGGTTCGCTACGAAATGAATGCAGAAGTCCGATGAAAAACGAACGAAAATTTATTATTATCACAACAAATATGATTAAATGTCCTCAAATAATCGTGCAGTATCACAATATATCACAGTAGTTATCTTCTAACTACTCAATCGTTCAAGAGAACTTAATTCAAAACAGCTAAAGAAAGCTAATCCGCGAATTCGCTACAGTCAACAAGAGCAGTTTTCTAAACAACAACAAACTAAGTAACTACAACGAACTGAGAAGATTTCCTCCTTTTATAAGATTTTAAAATCGTGCGCGAGAATTTTCTAGTACTTTCTCGAAATCAAAAAGAGATATTTATTTAATGTTACATGCACGCGCTCTTGTATTTTCAATTTTCCGGCTTAGCTTTCTTTTAATATTCGTCACGCGCTGCACTGCGCGGGAAATAAAACCATTTAATTTACAATTCAACTAACGTTAATTATTTAAATGCCAAATTCGTAGCATTATGAAAGGAACAGAATTATAACGTAAATCACATGTACTTGAAATCTGTACAAATAAACTAAATTTCTAACTTAAATTTGTTATTGCTCTTTAAGTCACTTTTTAATTTGGTTGTTTTCCCCCATCTATTATAAAAATAAAAAAAGCGTTCATAATGAATCTATTGAAAATGAATCATTTTACAAATTATCCTTCTAATATAAAGCTATATCTAACATAAGTTTCTAATGTAAAACTTCTGTATACGCATATTTCGATTTTACGACTCAAATTATGCCTAAATATTAAATTTTGTAAAATTTGGGACGAAATTTAAAGACAGAGAGAAAGAAATAAAAAGAAAAATATTACACACTACGCAAAAAATAAATAAATAAATAAATGGTACAGTTCTATATCTCTCATTCTACCGGGCCGACTGACGAAATTCAAATTGCGTTTTCCATGTCTAAAATAAAATAATAAAAAAATTAACTAATATTATATCTACAGTTTGAAATTATAAACTATAAAAATGTCTACAACTCAATACTACTATACGTAGCGCTATGAAAATTTCTTTGAACCAAAGCGAAAGAGAGAAAGAGAACTGCCGTAGTAAAAAACAGCTAACTGATGAAATTATCCCTGAGTTTCAGAAAATCACCTCAACAATTTCTTAGTTGATAACCAAACCTCCCTGCCCCCGAAAAAAAAAAAAAAAAAAAAAAAAAAAAAGAGAAAACAGGAAATGAAACACAGATGTGGACCCACCTTTCTATGATACAAAACCAAATAAGTTAAAAACAGTTTAGCTAAAATATATTCTTATGTCGGAGGGGGTAGAGGTGATCTACTTTTGTGAATAGTTTACATGATAAAGGCACTCTCTTATGCTAGTTTTGTGACATTACGCAACTTTTTTTCGTATTCAAATTTTGAAACACCTGTAGCACACTGTTAGCAGATAAAACGTAAATATATACGGCGATATATACGCATCGATTTGCAGTTATGTTTTATAAAATAATTTCTATGAAACACGTTTCGATAGTTCTTTATTAGCCAAAAGAAAGTCAGTACAGAAAGGTTGTTAATTTCGTTTTGGCATTTTGCGTTGATTCACTATATACGGCGAATCACTTTTTAAACTGTTGCCACCAAACCTGTGTTAAAGAAATTAAATTATCAAGAATCTAAATCAATGTATGTATGTTTCTAGCAGTGTGATAAAACAGCGATACCCAACGCCCTCCAGTTCTGAATAACGTATGTCTCCACCCGAATATGGGCATCAGGAAGCCCGCATGTGAAATTCGTTTTATTATCTATTTCATATTTTGTAGAACTTTAGCGAATTTTTTATTAGCAAACTCCAGGATTTCAAAGCGAGCCATGGCAACGTTGATTTTCATATATCTTATCAGGTTCAATGTTCCGTCTTACTTTCTTCGGGAACATTCAAGGACCTGACTCGGAACAGAGAGCTTACTAAAGCTATGTTCAATCACTGTGGGAAGTAGACAGGATACACAAGAAGGGTATACAAAACCCTTTATTTTTTCTCTATTTACAATAACTTCCGTACTTCGGAATACACAGACCCACTACTTGTGGTCTAAACGTAAAAATATAAAAATAAAACTAAACTCTAATTTAACTTTAAAATAATAAACGTGGAAGATTGGCCTTATATTAACAGGAAGCCGTATGTAGTACAGAGAACTGTGAACACTACAATACGTTTAAAATTATCAAGAGGATTAAAACCTCTGGCCTGGAAGGCAACCAGCAACTGAGTAAAACTTCTAAGGTAAGCGGCCTGCTTCGACTAACTGCTTCCCTCTCTCTCGCTTGGCAAAAAGCCACAACTTAAATACTTGGCGTTCGCCAGACAAACTTTGCATAAATACATTAACGCTTATAATTCTGGCCGGAAGTAGAAAATAAGAAGTGATAGTAAAGATTTAAAATAAAATAAACGTTAGTAAAACTTAAGATCCTTACATACTTCCCGCCAGAGTTAATTAGTTTGAAACTGAGGTCTAAAACGACCTTGTTGAAAAATTTTAGCTCTAGAATCGAACGCGAGGCCAATCTTTTACAATCATTTTTCGCTAGAAACTAGAAATTTAAAAGAAAGAAATTTGTTTTTACAATAGCAGCTCCCAGGACACACAATTTTTTGATCTGTACTGCATCTAAACAGGAGCTTTTATTCAAATCTGGTTCCTTCCAGAGATCTGGAAGGAAAACTAGTTTAATGAAATGTTACACAATGAAATGGCAAGTAACATGTATAATTAAATTTCTCTTAACATTCTTATTTCATTCATAACTATTTTAGTTATCTCTCCCCGTTCTCTCTGACATGTGTTGTAAAAGAACACCAAACACGAATGTGTTTATGTCTATGTGTTCAACACTTCCTCCTACAATCAAAACACTAACGTGTTAAAATTCAACATACCAAGACCTCGTAACATACCCTAATTTCAACTCTAAACCCTGAGGTACTATTCTGAAAGTGGCTAACTCTGAAGTGTAGCGTCAGAGAGCCTAACTACATCATTCAACCTTTAACACATATTCACCATGATTTAGTCTTTTTACAGTCACACGAATAAAAAAAAATTTTAACATTACTTTCACTTTTACCATATCACGGTATTTCTTAACATTTAAAATAACAGTTCACATTGTATATAAGAACATATTAACATGTCGTTAATTTTACACATTTGAAAACATACATTAGTAGTACATTGTTAACTTCTATTCTTTTCAAAGCAAGTGCCAATTCTTTCTACATTGAAATAATACATTTCAAAAAGTCTTTCAGACTAAAACTTCTTTCTTGCCAGAATGTTTTCAATAATATTTATACAATAACTTTTTACAATATTTAAGTCTTTACACAACGCTATTATACATCAACTTTAGTTTTACGCGCGAGTAATTGAAAAACATAATACCAAAATCGGTAACAACTCATTTCTCGCCCTTTTGGCGATAAAGGTAGACCTCGCATGAGGTAAAACTTCTTGAAATCTGCCACTTGCAGTAAGAATGAAAGATTAACTTAAGTTTGCAAAGTAACATAAAATTTTACTTATCTTTGTGATATTTGGACATTCTTTTCTGGGCCCCGTCCTGAAAGGTAGTGCAGATTGTTGTTTGATTTATCCTCCTTCTTGTACGGGCTCGCCCTTCAGTGCCTTCCTCTAGATGCTTTCTTTTTTCTCCAGTTCGGTCACCCTTGAATACCTTCTTTTTCGCCTCTGCCTGTGGTCTTGGCTGTTTGATGGCAGCTGGTCTTGGCGGAACCGGGAAACTTCTTTCGTGTTCCTACTTGGACCTCGTTGCTGGCCGTTCAAATTTTCCTTGTAACTTTTCCTCCGCCGCTGGTGGCCCTTCCGCAGTTCGGCGACATTTCCTGCGGAGAGTCCTGTCGGATGAGTAGATCTTCCGTTTCAGAGCCGGTTTATAGTTGCCGTTATTTCTCCTGGCTCTCTTTGCATACGTGGTCCTTCTCCCTTCTTCATTCTGGGGGTGTTCGTGAGCCCTCTTTTCTGGACGGTGGAACGGCTTCTTTTTCTTGCTACCTTCAATTTTTCCGCGGGGAAACTTTCTTTTCACTTGCTCCTGCCTCTTAATGGCTTGCCCTTGTACTTGTCGTTTTTGCACCTCTGGAGCTTGTGCCTGCGGTGTCTGCCGTGCCAGATCCTGCAAAAGATCTTTGAAAATTTTCATTTTATTACGATCATAGTAGGGTTTGATTTGATCAATGTTTGCGGAGCAGGTTTCACCATTTCTAGCTTTTAACACTATATAGCGTGAGTTATATTTTCTATGACATATGGTCCTTCAAATCGCGGAAAAAATTTGGCAGTTTTATCTTCTGGTGCTGAAGAAAGTGAATGCTTAATTTTTAAAACTTCATCCCCTACTTTATAAGTTACTCCCCGTCGTTTCAAGTCATAATATAGTTTTTGTTTTCTCTGTGCTACTTCAGTATTCTTTTTTGCTTCTTTAATTAGTTCTTCTATATCACCCATTTTAAATTCTAGGGCTCTTTGTTGCACATAAAATAATTTATCTAACGGCGTTATAATCTTTCTGCCTAAAAATAACTCAGCAGGACTTTTGCCCGTTTTGCGGTCCTAAGGGCGAAAGCAAATTCATTGACATAGTTATCCCAGCTTTTATGAAAATTTTTAACATAACTACGGATAATTTTCACTATATTTCTATTGACCCGTTCCGCTATATTTGATTGCGGCCGATACGGGACCATTTTTAAATGACGTATGCCCAGTTTTTGGCACATGTCTTCAAATATATTACTTACAAATTAAGGACCATTATCCGATATAACTGTTAGGGGCGCCCCGTATTTTAAAATATATTTATTTAAAATAGAATCAGTAACTAATTTCGCGGAGGCTCGTTTAAAGGGAACAATTTCGGTCCATTTACTAAAATTATCAACCATAACAAGCAGATAGCGACTTTTATTTAACTGACTTTTTGGGAAAGGGCCCAATAAATCGATGCCAATTATTTCATTTGGAAGTTCGGATTTAATACTATTTAGAAACCCGGCCGGGCGGAAATTAATATAATTAACTGCTTGACATGTTGGGCAGGACTGGACATACGCCCTTGTTAACTTTCGCAGTTCAGGAAAATAGACTGCTCGCGTACGCGTTGGATAGTTTTTCGAATACCAGCATGAGAAGCTAAAGGGCTGTCACGGAGCTCCTGCAGGATATTTAATCTAAGACTAGCTGGGATAACAGGTCGAAATTCGTTGTTGGAATTCGTAGTTTTTGTATAGAATAACAGACCATCTATTAGTTCGTTATGGGCCGTCCTATTTCTTATCGCCACAATATCTTGGTGGCTAAAATTTTCAGGATCCTTTAAATACTCATAAATGCTTCCAAACTCAGGATCCTTACCCAGTTCGGTTATTACAGTTTCTCGGGAATTTATTGTACATGCTGTGAGCATTGCCACCTTTACGGTATTACCTTGTTCATCTATTTTAATTCTTGATAGGGCATCTGCTACGATATTTTCCTTTCCGGGGGTATGTTTGATTACCAGATTATATTCTTGTAGCTTGAGTGCCCATATTATTAACCTTGGGGATAAGTTTTTCCCTGAGTACAATCTAGTTACCGCCGCATGATCAGAGTACACTGTTATTGGCGCCTTTCCAAAATAGACTCGAAACTTTTGCACTGCTAACAAAACTGCAAGTGCCTCTCTCTCGGTCGCGGAATAGTTTCTTTGTGTTTGATTTAAAGTTCGGCTAAAAAATGCCACGGGCTGCTGATTTTGCGAAAGTACCGCTCCTACCGCATAATCCGAAGCATCCGCTGAAATTTCTAAATTCTCATCCTTTTCAGGAAATTTCAACACAGGGGCTTGCGTTAATGCTTGTTTTAATTTTTCGAAAGCACTATTGGCTTCGGCCGTCCACGAGAATCTTGCCTTTTTCCTTTTTAATTTTAACAATGGCTCAGCGATAGCTGCAAAATCTTTTATAAAGGACCTATAATATGAACAAAGTCCTAGAAAAGAAGAGAGCTTCTTCGCCGTGTTTGGAGTAGGATACTTTTGTACAGCAATTATTTTTGATTCGTCTGTCTCTATTCCTTTCTGAGATATCTTGTAACCTAAATATTTTAATTCAGGGGCTGCAAATTTGCACTTTTCGACATTAACTTTTAGACCGGCCTCATTTAATAAAGAAAACACCTGTCTTAAATCCTGTATATGTTGGTCGAGATTATCACTAGTAATAATGATATCGTCTAAATAGATAAATGTGGACTTTCCAAGAACAGGTCTTAACACAATGTCCATACATCGCTGAAATGTTGCCGGCGCCCCTGAAAGGCCAAACGGCATACGCAAAAATGCATAAGTGCCAGACTTGGTTATAAAAGCAGTCTTAGGCACGTCCTCAGGCCTAACCAATATTTGAAAATAACCAGTCGTTAAGTCTAAAGTCGTCATATATTTCGTGGATATTATGTTCCTTAGAATTTCTTCAATAATAGGTAACCGATATACCGGATATTTAGTTATGGAGTTTAATTTACGGTAATCATTTGCGAATCTCCACCTTTTTGGATGTGTCAAAGGATAGTCATTATTTTTCTTACATAAAACCACCGGGCTAGCATAACTACTTGAGATGGGCGTTATGATCTTTTTACGTAGCATATCGGTGATATGCCATTCTATAATTTGTTCCTTATTCTTATCATACCGGTATGCTTTGTGGCGAACTGGCATTGAATCTCCGGTGTCAATACTATGGTTAGTAACCTGAGTAAATCCTGGAATATCACTAAATAACGAAGCAAATTCACTTACCACTTGTCGGATTCTTCCTTGCTCGTCATTAGGCAGGTGGTCAAGATTTAACATCGGCGGTTCAGCCTTTTCTGCACGAACTGGTTTCATCGTCAGCTTAAGGGACGCTTCATTAAAATCCAGCGTTGCTTGTGCCTCTGAAAAAAATCTATTCCTAAGATTATATGTGCTTGCAGATTCTTTACTATAAAAAACATCACCTTTACTTGTTCGTCCTTGATACGGACATACAGCGGTAATTTACCTATACACTTACATTTTTCTCCTTGCGCCGCTAACACTGTCGTATTATCAGAATTATATATGCGGTATTTCCGAAAATACTTCCTAAAAAAACTTCTGCCACACAGGAACACTGCGCGCCTGTATCCAGGAGTGCGGTGGCTGGGATATTATTCACCAACACTTCAATCTTCGGAAGAGTCAAATTTTTCACCATTACTGTATTTAACTTGAAGGAAGAGGGGTTTTCTTGGCCTTCGGATTTCCGCACCCTTCCGTCAGCAGAAATCCGTTTTAGTTTAAATTATTTTTCATTTCCGTGCTTTCCTTCTTTTTCCACTGGCCTTGAGACTTTTTTCCTGGATTGCTATTGAACTGTCGACGTTCGCCGGCTGTTTTTGAATGCTCGGGTTTCCTTGCCCACTGATTCGCTTTGCTTCCGTAGCCATGTGCTTGAGTTTGCTGTAGTCTTCGCGCACCAAATTGGTTTCGATGTTGATATTGGCGTCTTCTTTCAACGTCCGCCGTTCTTCTACTTTCAAACTGGATTGCTAGCTCAAATAACTTTTCCAGTGTAGTCGGATTTCTTAATTCAATAAACTCTTGCACTTGGGGCAGTAACCTCGGCAAAATCACTTGAATTATCTCAGGATCCGAACGGTTTCCATACAAGAGTTTGAAGACGTGAATTTTTCTTAAAATAAAGCTTGAGAGATTTTCGAATCTTTGCTGATATATACTGAAAAGTTCCGTTTCTAATTTCGCACGATCCCTTACAACAGGGAAGGCTTTTAGTAGGGCAGTCTTGAAATTTTCGTGAGTATAGGTGGAACTTCCTGCTTGACCCAAGAAACTTCTGCCTATACATTTGAACCACTTAAGCGCTTGGCCCCTCAAAGCGCTGGTAGCTAAGGTAACTTTTTGAAATTCGTGCACTGGGTAGAGCATGAAGTGGTCATCCAATTTTTTCAAAAAACTGGTTACCGGTGAGTTTCCATTAAATGTTGCTTCTGGTTTCATCGAAGCGCGCATGGTCTGGACGATGTAACCAAATCCTTCCAGGGCGGCAGCTGGCATTTCTGGATTCTGAGCCGCTTCTGCAGGCAGCAGAGGTTCTGCTTGAAACTCGGCCATGGTTATTCTTCTTCGTTGGGCGCCACTATCAGGTTCAATGTTCCGTGTTACTTTCTTCGGGAACATGCGAGGACCTGACTCGGAACAGAGAGCTTACTAAAGCTATGTTCAATCACTGTGGGAAGTAGACAGGATACACAAGAAGGGTATATAAAACCCTTTATTTTTTCTCTATTTACAATAACTTCCGTACTTCGGAATACACAGACCCACTACTTGTGGTCTAAACGTAAAAATATAAAAATAAAACTAAACTCTAATTTAACTTTAAAATAATAAACGTGGAAGATTGGCCTTATATTAACAGGAAGCCGTATGTAGTACAGAGAACTGTGAACACTACAATACGTTTAAAATTATCAAGAGGATTAAAACCTCTGGCCTGGAAGGCAACCAGCAACTGAGTAAAACTTCTAAGGTAAGCGGCCTGCTTCGACTAACTGCTTCCCTCTCTCTCGCTTGGCAAAAAGCCACAACTTAAATACTTGGCGTTCGCCAGACAAACTTTGCATAAATACATTAACGCTTATAATTCTGGTCGGAAGTAGAAAATAAGAAGTGATAGTAAAGATTTAAAATAAAATAAACGTTAGTAAAACTTAAGATCCTTACAATCTGAAATACCAATGTTCCGTCGCATACCAAGTGCCCTCAAAGTTTCAAATTTTCACGTCCAAATTTCTTGGTAATAAACCTTTTTGCAATCACAAAAGCTCTCGAAAATGATTTTTACTTGACATTTCTGAAATTAAGGTTCTATAACCGTAGAAATCTTATGAAGTTCAACCACATGATGATCTTTTTGTCTCAAACACACCAAATTTTATCTCCAGCGATAATTTAGTTTGATAAAATCAGGATTAATATCCGCCACTTAGATCAAAGGTTTCGAATCCATGTCCTCAGACGTTGATGAACCAAAGCAGATTTTAATTGCATATAAAGCTATGTGCGTTAGCGTGTACGGTTTTCCATTATTTTGCATAACAAATTTATTTAAATTTTGACACCTTTATGGAATTTCTGAACATCCCCTCACATTTTCTCGCCATGATGTAAATTTAGAATTAAGCAAAATCTGTATTTAAACGGGTGAATCTCTGACTTTATTCAGAGTGTGCTTTCGCTTCCCAGCGCACGTTTCGTTGTTGATTCGCTGTTACGCTAGTAAGCCTCTTGGCCGTTTCAGATTATCATCACGCCTGTCAGGTTTTTATGAGTACACCTGTTAGGCGTCACTTTACGCGTTATCCAGCACTACTTATTAAACCAAAGAGGCTTTGTTTCCGATTTGCGCGTTTGCGTTGGTTCGCTATAAATGTCCGTTTCTCTTTTCAAACTGTTGCCACCCAATGTTAGAGTCCTGCATTAAAATTGAAGAAATTAAATAATGAAAAATCTGCATAAATGTATGTATATTTCTCGCACTGTAATTAAACAACAGTACCTAGAGCCATTGAATTTTGAATGACGTAAGACTACTGTGAAAATGGGCATGTGGAAGCCCAAATTGGAATTTTGGAATTTGCTTTATTATCGATTACATATTTTGTAAAACTTTCAGGAATTTTTGATTAGCAAGCTCAACGATTTAAAAGCGAGTAATGGCAACACTCTACGGGGGAGAAAAACTTTTCATCTCCAGCGCGCGGAACTGTGTATCGGAAATTCTAAAGATAAACTCATTTTAAAATTATATTTCGACATTGCTGTTGGACTGAATTTTATGGTTTAAGTGCAAAGAACATGATATTTAATAAATAAAGGTAACACACAAAACGTTAATAAAACGTTCCTTCGGACGTAATTTAAAATCTGAAACTTTTCAGACTTTTATTTTATTTTAGATTTTGACTTGAATTATATTGTATGTTTTTAGTTTCGTAGCACGTTTGACGCTGTTAAGTTTAGGATTGTGTATCCATAGATCGCCAATAGATGGCGGTAGTGTTTGTTTGTAAAAGGAAACTGTGATGTCAATTATGTATATGTATCAGTTCGTCTTTGGTGTTTGTGAATAAATGTTGTGTGGTAGAACGCTCCTCTGTTTATTACTTTAACTGCGATCCAGTCTGTTTATTAGAGATTTACACATATTTTGTTTATGGTGCCTGCAAACCGAGATTATTACGAGCCAGAAAATCGACAGACTGAATATTTCGAAAATGGAGGGCGTTCTTGAAAATTTGAAAAAGAAACGATCGGTTGTTAGACAATTAACTACGAAACTGATAACCAAAGTCGAATCGAATTTAGCAAATAATATTCCGCTAAATGAGAAAATTGAGATAATCGAGGATTTATATGAACAGTTAATTGAGAAAATCAATGAACTGAAAAGTTTAGATTCAGAAATAGAAACGAAAGTAACTTCGGAGGAGATTGAAAATGAAGTTACCTCAAGTCAAGAATACCAGGATAAAACTGTTATATGGAGAGGAAGAATGCAACGATTTTTGAAGAAGAATTCGGAATCTTCTAGAACAGTTCATCAGAACCAAACGGCTAATGTTGCACTTCCAGTTGAAATAAAACCAGTGAAGTTACCACGTCTGCAAATAGGAACTTATTACGAAGATTCGTGTAAATGGTTAGACTTCTGGAACCAGTTCGAAAATACAATTCATAATCATAGTGGATTGAGAAAAACTGAAAAATTTGCGTACCTAAAATCCTTACTTGGAGGTAATGCTTTAGCTGCCATTTCCGGTTTCGCTTTAAGTGACCAGAATTATGATTCCGCAGTAGAAATATTGAAAGAACGTTTTGGAAGACAAGATGTTGTTATCACCTCACATATGAATAAATTATTATCCCTTGAACCAGTGGGAAACATTTCAAATGTTAAAGCACTGCGTAAGCTGTATGATGAATGCGAAGTCAACATTCGAAGTTTAGAATCGTTAAACGTTACTTCTGGAAGTTATGGAAATATTCTCTGTCCTATCATTTTGCAGAAACTTCCAGAGGAATTAAATTTGGAATTTAATCGAAGTCGAAATATGGAAGCAGGATTTGATATAAAGGAACTTATAGAATTCTTAAAAAAGGAAGTTAACTGTCGAGAAGCTGCAAGTTTAACGAACTCTACGAAAACGAATCAGAAACCATACTTTCGTCAAAATGAACAACGCACGAAAGTTTATCCTAATTATAAACCGAAAGTTCCGACTGCTTCAGCTTTATCAACAATTGGATATAAATGTATATTTTGTGACAAAGAAGATCATACGAAATATAAATGTACTGAGGTGAACGCTGATGAGAAACGCAACATTTTGAAACGTACAGGAAAATGTTTTATGTGTTTTGGATGCAAACATTTAGCTATCAACTGTAAGAACAAACAGTTTTCCTGCAAAAGGTGCCGCGGTAAACATCATGAAAGTGTGTGTGTAAATCCCACATCAGCTGTCACCAGTGAAAAAAATAAGGAAACCGAGACATCGGCGGAAATTGTTCAAAATTCTTCTGCCAAAACTGGATCTAATATTATGCTTCAAACAGTGTATGCTGTGGCTGAGGGCAGAAATAAGAACTGTATTGTGAGATGTCTTCTTGACGGCGGTAGCCAAATCTCTGCAATTCGAGAAGATTTATCAAGAAAATTACAATTACCAGTGAAAGGAGAAACTGTTTTAAATCTGCATACCTTCGGTGAAAAGAACGGGAAACATTGGCGGCGAAAGAAAGTTGAACTTACGCTCCGGAATATTAATGACCCTGAAAAATCCATAAATCTCGAAGTCATTGAAGTACCAGTCATAACAAATGCCGATATACGAGTACCAGATGTAGAAATCAAATCCAAACTCCAAGCATTCGGCGTCACTTTGACAGACTGCGGCGGCGCCGATGGAGTGAGTCATATTTCCGTTTTAATCGGCGCGGACATTATGTGGAAAATAGCAAGCGAAGAAATAAAAAGGATAAACAGAAATGCCGTAGCTATGAAAACCTTGTTTGGGTGGTGTATACAAGGCAAATTTCCTTCATCAGACTTTGAAATCCATGATGCGTGTTTAAACGTAAGTGTAGAAGAGAAACTTCTAAAAAGTGTCGAATCGTTTTGGGATATTGAATCTATAGGAATTAAAAATGTTTCTGACGAAGAACAAAATGAAATGGCCATGCAAATATTTAACAACTCGATTACACAAAAGGGTAATAGATACGAAGTTAGACTTCCATGGAAAGATCAGAATGTGACTTTAAGAGACAATTTTAAGAATGCTGAAAGACGATTTTTGAATCTGATCGAACAATTTAAATCAAACTTGAACTTTTATGCGCAATATAAAGAAGTGATTGACTATCAGCTTAAGGAAGAAATCATAGAAAAGGTCAATCTTGGTACTCCATCTGGGAGACGAACTTACTACATACCTCACCGTGCTGTCATCCGTGAAGATCATAATTCTACAAAGCTTCGCATTGTTTATGATGCTTCTTCAAAGGAAAAAAATCATGAATCTCTAAATGATAATTTACTACAAGGACCAAATCTTCTTCCTGAACTTTTGAAAGTTTTAATAAATTTTCGACTTCATCGAATTGCATTTACGTCAGATATTGAGAAAGCGTTTTTACAAATTTCTGTTGCACCTGAAGATCGGGATTCAATGCGATTTTTGTGGATTGATGAGAATTCAAGTTTGAGCAATCCGAAAATTCAAGTTTATCGGATGTGTCGTGTAATTTTTGAAGCAAAATCAAGTCCATTTTTGCTGAGCGCTTGCATTAAGCATCATATAAAGAAATTTGAAGACATCCATCCCAGAACTGTAGAAATGTTAGAAAACTTCATGTATGTGGACGATTTTATTTGTGGATCAGATACGGAGGAGGAAGCTATACAGATATATCATGAAGCCAATGATATAATGAAAAAGGCATCAATGACTTTGACCAAATGGAATTCTAATTCGGATACTGTAAAAAACCAGTATAAATCAAGTGACAACTTCGTTAGCTTTAAATTGCCTGACTGTGATTCCCCCCAAAGATTCTTGGACTTCAATGGGATACAATTAAGGATATCTTCTGTTTTAATGCACAAGACGTTATTGATTTCATCCAGTCAAATGACCAAACAAAACGTTGTGTTTTAAAAGCTGCTTCAAAAATCTTCGATCCTGTTGGGTTTCTTACTCCATATGTTATTCAAGCAAAAGTTCTGTTTCAGGATTTATGGCTGAAAGGTGTTGATTGGGATGAAATTATCCCACCAGAATTGCAAGACAAGTGGAATAAATGGTATAGGCAACTATGTGATCTACCTAATATCCAGATACCTCGGTGGTATTTTCGTGATGTTGATGAAACGCCTGAAACACTGGAACTACATTGTTTTTGTGATTCATCTCAAAGTGCTTACGGAGCTGCAGTGTACGTGAAATTCCGTAGCTTAAAATATTGTGGAACAAGTTTAGTGATAGCCAAGAGCAGGGTGACACCCCTGAAAAAATTATCTTTACCAAGACTCGAGCTCATGGCAGCAGTGTTAGGTGCAAGACTTGTAACTACAGTCCGTGTGCATTTTCCTCAAGCTAAGATTCATTTATGGACAGATTCTCTTATTGTGCTTCATTGGATAAAAAACTCACCGCGGCGATGGAAAACATTCGTACAAAATCGAGTGTCTGAAATTCAAGACAAAACATCCCCGAGCATGTGGCATCATTGTCCTGGCTCAGATAATCCAGCCGATAAAATCACACGTGGTGTTAAAGTGAGTGATCTTGTAGTAGATCAAGTGTGGTGGCATGGACCTCCATGGCTTCATCAAGATGAAATAAATTGGCCTAAAGTGAACGAGCATTGTAACATAGTAGATAGTGCAGAAGAAAGAGTTGTGACTCAAGTTACTAGCAGTGTTCAACCTTTACAACCTGTGTTAAAAATAGAAAACTTTAGTGACTTAGGTAAACTTTTAAGAGTCACGTCATATTTATTTAGATTCATTAATAATTTAAAATCACAGAATGGAGTGATTGGTCCTGTGACCAAAAATGAAATATGTAATGCTATGTGTTATTGGATTATCTTATCACAAGGTGAGTATTTTTTTGAAGAGTTGAATGATGTTAAATGTAAAAAACCATTGTCTCATAATTCCAAATTGTTTGGGTTAAATCCAATAATGGATGAAAAGGGTTGTTTAAGAGTTGGAAGTAGATTAGTGAAATCATCATTAGATGTCGATGAAATTCAGCCTATAATATTACCAAATAATTATTTTTCTCGTTTAATTATTTTGAATTGTCATGAAAAGGTACTTCATAGTGGTGTAAATGAAACTTTAGTGCAAGTAAGAGGGAAATTTTGGATTTTAAAAGCCAGACGTTTTGTAAAATCTGTGTTACATGATTGTAGATTTTGTAAAAAATATAATGCTAAAGCTGGACACGAGATATCGGCTCCTCTTCCAGCTGACCGAGTGGAGAAAGCTCAACCATTTGAGGTAAGTGGCATAGATTTCGCTGGCCCTTTGTATTTAAAGGATGGTACAAAAGTGTATATTTCATTGTTTACCTGTGCAGTGACTCGAGGAGTCCATTTAGAATTGTTATCAAATTTAAGTGCAGAGTGTTTCATTCAAGCCTTACGTAGATTTTTTGCACGTAGGGGTATTTGTAGAGTTATATATTCTGATAATGCTAAAACCTTTAAGACTGCTGATCGTGAATTAAAATATTTGTATAAATTATGTAAAGATGAAAAGGTTCTAAATTTTCTTGGTAAAAATGGGTTTGAATGGAAATTTATTGTAGAAGGTGCTCCTTGGTGGGGCGGATTCTGGGAACGTTTGGTAAGATCTGTAAAAACTTGTTTAAAACGTATCTTAGGTAAAGCTTCTTTATATTATGAAGAACTGTATACTGTTTTAGTTGAAGTTGAAGCTGTTATTAATTCTAGACCTATAACGTATGTATACAATGAACCAAATGAACCTGATCCTCTTTCACCATCTCATTTTATAACTGGATCTAGATTGACTGTTTTACCTTCACCTGAATCTAAATTAGAATCTACAAGATCTCAATTGATTAAAAGATGGAAGCATAGGCAATTAATATTAGAGCATTTTTGGAAAAGGTTTTATAAAGAATATTTGTTAGAATTAAGATCAGTCATGTTTTCAAAAACTCCAAAGAATTCTCCCGTGTTTAAAATTAATGATGTTGTACTTGTACGAGAAGATAATGTGAAACGCTGTAACTGGAAGATAGGTAGGATTAAGGAATTATTTCATGGAAGAGATGATAGAATTAGATCTTGTGAGATTCAGTTGGATAAGGGTGTTGTTAGAAGACCAATTGAAAGACTTTATAATCTTGAAGTTCAATAAAATTGATGCATCCGTAGACGGATGCATGGGGGGGAGTGTTAAGTTTAGGATTGTGTATCCATAGATCGCCAATAGATGGCGGTAGTGTTTGTTTGTAAAAGGAAACTGTGATGTCAATTATGTATATGTATCAGTTCGTCTTTGGTGTTTGTGAATAAATGTTGTGTGGTAGAACGCTCCTCTGTTTATTACTTTAACTGCGATCCAGTCTGTTTATTAGAGATTTACACATATTTTGTTTAGACGCTGCCATTGTGTCAACAAATCTAGAATGATTCATATAAAAGAAATTAAGCAAACAAAACAAAAAAGATACAGTTTTTCACCACAGAGGATTCAGTATTTTTCATTCAATTAATTCAGTTTTCACTTCGCGACGAGGTAAAAATACATAAAAACTTATTTCCTTATGAAACACTTATTTCCTCGAACAAATTCCAGAAAAGATTAAGCATGATTTAATTCGCAATAATAATTGCAGGCGTTATCTTTATTGTTGCGAAGCTTAGTCTCTCTACATTGGCAACAAATCTACTATTCTGCTGTTTCAAATGTAAACAAACATGTCCGCCATGTTATTTAAATGTTAGGCTTAACCGTACTTAAACAGCTTTTAAATTGTTGATAATTCTACAGATATTGCTTGCAAATTTACTAAAAGCATAAAAGCCTTAACCAGAAGATAAGAACAATATAATTCAATCATTTTTAAAGGAAAAAATGCACAATTTACAAACATATAAGAGTAAAGAAACTGAGATCACTGAGCCGAGTAACATAGTGGATATATAGTGTTACGAATTTGGTATTTAGAAAGCTAATGTTAGTTAAATTATAAATTAAATGGTTTTATTTCTCCCGCAGTGCAGCGCGTGACGAATATTAAAAGAAAGCTAAACCGGAAAATTGAAAATACAACAGCGCGTGCATTAAATAAATAAATAACTCTTCTTGATTTCGAGAAAGTACTGAAAAATTCTAGCCCGTGATTTTAAAATGTTATAAAAGGAGGAAAACATCTCAGTTTGTAGTAGTTGCTTAGTTTGTTGTTGTTTAGAAAACTGCTCTTGTTGACTGTAGCGAATTCGCGGATTAGCTTTCTTTAGCTGTTTTGAATTACGTTCTATTGGACATTTGAGTAGTTAAAAGATAACTACTGTGAGATATTGTAATACTGCATGATAATCTGAGAAAATTTAAGCATTTTTGTTGTGATAATAATAAATTTTTGTTCATTTTTCATCGGACTTGTGCATTCATTTCATAACGAACCCGTACACACGCAACAATTTTTGGTGTCAGGAGTGGGGTTTGAATGCCATTTACAAGAGCGATGGAAGAGCAGTTAAGACAGGTGATATCAGCCTTTGCTGCATTTAAAGAAGAAATGAAAGATGAGATGAAATCTGGTCATTAAAAGATGGAAGCTGGTCAGAAAAAGTTGGAAGCTGGTTAATTAACGTTTAAAGACGAAGTAAAAGTTGTTAAGGAATATGTTAAAGAAGAAATAAATCCGTACAAGTAAAGATTGAAGAAAGTCAATACGAAATGAAAAGAGAAATTGCTGCATAATAGAAACCAAATTCGATGCTATGGAAGGCAGAATACATGTGGTTGAAAATAAAGTTGGGCATATTGAAGAAAAAGTTTCTTCCGTAAAAGATCAAATTGAAGAAAGAGTTTCTTCGGTGAAAGAAGAAATAGAAGAAAGAGTTTCTTCTGTAAAAGAACATATAGAAGAGCGAGTTTCTGCCGTCGAGCAACAAATTAATGATAGGGTTTCAGCCGTTGCGAAAGAAGTCGATACTTTAAAGAAATTCGTAGCGACGGCAGGGAGCAGGAGTGATGATTTTAAATTCTTACCGATGCCTGCTCGTCCACCTCTGAAGCTATCCACATATGATGGGAAGACATATGATGGCAAGTGTATAAGACCCAATTTTCTATAGTTGCGGAAGCGAATGGATGGGATTCCCAAGCTAAAGCCTGTCATCTCGCCGCTTCTCTGCGAGCAGACGGAGCGGATATACTGCAGACGCTTCCTGAAAACCAAAGACTTGACTTCGAAGCCCTATCCGGCGCATTGGAGCTGCGCTTTGGCGAGAAATGTTTAAAAGACTACAGAAGGCTTCAATTAAAATCCCATCAACAGAAGCCCACCGAATCACTCCAGGAACTTGCCACGGATGTTGAAAGGCTGTCCTACCTCGCCTTTACGGAGTGCCCAAGAGAAACGAGGGAAATTCTGTCGCTGCAATATTTCATCGGTGGCGTTCGGGACCCTGAAATACAGAAAGCTCTGCGAATGGCGGATGTTAAAGATTTGAAAAGCGCTTTAGTGTACGTCATGAAATTCGAGGCAGCCCAGCAAGCAACTAGTAGAGATCGCTACCCATTTAGAGCTGTGCGTGTCCATGAGCCAGTGGATCAACTGATGGCTCGTTTAGATGATTTAGCCAGACAAGTCGACGCTTTGATACGGAATAGGAGCGAGAAGAAAGTGGCTTTAAGGTGTTGGAGATGTGGTAGTGAAGGTCACCTACGACGGCATTGCAGAACACCGCAGGGCACGGATCATAAAACGAATGAGTTGACAAGCCCAGTGAATGCTTTAAGACGGAATAGTGGTGAAAAGAAACCGACGCTAAAGTGCTGGAATTGCGGTGTTGAAGGCCACCTACGAAGGAACTGCAGAACACCCCAGGGCACGGAAACTAAGGCATACGATTTAAGCAGACAATTAAATGCCACGGGAAAGAAAAGGACTGACAAGAAACCAAAGTGCTGGAACTGTGTAGCTGACGGCCACGTACGAAAGAATTGCAGAACACCCCAGGGTACGAAAATTGAGACCAGTTCCCAGCAACAATATAGGAAACAAATTAGTGACCATATCAAGGAACTGAGGTTGCCACAGAATGAAAAACCTTGTTTTAAAGCTCTTAAAATTTATACAGTGAGTGGCAACAGTAACGGATTGTCCATTAATGTGAATTACGATGGAGTTCCTTGCAATATGATCATTGACACAGGAGCTAATGTTACCATAATTAGGAAAGATTTAGCTGAACAGTTTAAAGATAAACTTATTTGGACGCCATCCTGTGTTACCCTTCAGACTGCGTCTGGTGATAAGATCGACATAACTGGGAAATTAAACGTAAGCATCACGTTTGGAAGTGCCGCCTACCATCACACGGCATATGTGGCGGATATCACAGATCCATGCATACTCGGATTGGACTTTTTAAGGAAATACAATTTTTCCTTAGAATTGAAAAACAACAAACTGCTTTCAGCATCTGATGGCATGACTATCCATCCTCAAAAAGGATCCTCGCCTGGAAATGCCGACGCCTTGTCCGAAAGATCCAGCTCGGGAAGCTGCCGAAATCATACTTTGTGACCGCCTGTTTGATCGCCGTACGGATGCGCCTTCATCGCCTTAGGAACACATCCAAGATGTCCAGACCCGTTTTGAAGTGATGCCCCGTTTCGCACGAAAGCGAGTGAACTTGGCGACGGAGAAAGTGAAGAAGAGATACAATACAAGAGCTACTGGACATAGATCCAACAAAAGAGACAAGGTGAGGTTGTGGAACCCGATTCAACGAAAAGGACTCAGTCCTAAACTACAGTCACCTTCGGATGGTCCATGTACAGTGCTGAACAGACTGAATGACGTCTCCGTAAGTCTTCGAACTCTAAACCTAAAGTCGGTCATTACGACAGGTTAGCTCATTACTATGGCCATAGTACATAATGTAAATAATTGTAAATAGTATAAAACCATGGGCCTTTTCGTTTTTAAGTGTGTATTTGATTTGATTTGTATTTAGTATTTGATTTTTATTAAGTATTTGTTTTATATTTAGTATTTGATAGCATTTGATTTGTTTAAGTTAGTTATTGCATTTATTGTTCATGTTGTTTGATATTGTAATGTAATGTTTATGCCTCAGTTGCATTTATGCCTCAGTTATAAGTTTGACTTCCTGTCCAGGGATTGTACTGCCCGGGACGTGCAGTCCTTGGGAAGGGGGCAGTGTTACGAATTTGGTATTTAAAAACCTAATGTTAGTTCAATTATAAATTAAATGGTTTTATTTCTCGCGCAGTGCAGCGCGTGACGAATATTAAAAGAAAGCTAAGCCGGAAAATTGAAAATACAAGAGCGCGTGCATTAAATAAATAAATAACTCTTTTTGATTTCGAGAAAGTACTGGAAAATTCTAGCGCGTGATTTTAAAATGTTATTAAAGGAGAAAAACATCTCAGTTTGTAGTAGTTGCTTAGTTTGTTGTTGTTTAGAAAACTGCTCTTGTTGATTGTAGCGAATTCGCGGATTAGCTTTCTTTAGCTGTTTTGAATTACGTTCTATTGGACATTTGAGTAGTTAAAAGATAACTACTGTGAGATATTGTAATACTGCATGATAATCTGAGAAAATGTAAGCATTTTTGTTGTGATAATAATAAATTTTTGTTCATTTTTCATCGGACTTGTGCATTCATTTCATAACGAACCCGTACGCACGCAACAATATATAAATATATTTATATACGTTTGGTGCGGCCGAATGCAACCAAACTACGAGGTGCACATCTACTTGTTATAGCAGTTCTATATACAAAATTGCAACTTTCTGAGGCAAAGATTTTGAGTTATGCGAGATACATACGTACGTACAGACACCACGAAAAATTCTCTTCAGAACTCATTTTAAAGCAGTTTTATAATTTTTTTTTTGAGGAAACGAGTTATTTATTCTGTCCTTAAGTACAGATGTCACGCAAAAATATCGTTAAATTGCATTCGATAGCGGTCAAAATGGATATTTTCGTTTAAATATGCTGCCTGAAACTTCTCGCGATTACAACACTTTCTTTTTACTTCGTATGAGGTAGTAAAAACGTGAGTCACACACGCCGGCAAATGGGCTATATATATTTGTACAGAACTTCCTAAATGCGTTTGGAGTTCAATAATGCAGTAATTATAATGCAGTAACTTGACAAATGCACTACTCATTATAAGGAGACGGATACGCGACCTGCAGCCAAGTCTGTAACACCCCACACCAGTTAAAACGTTGTAGATGCACTGTTGATGTAACATCTGCAATGCTTATAAATAACTACAATTCTTACACACTGTAATGAATTCTACTTTAGCCACGGAGGTAGGCTTTATATTTAAGTGTCTGATATCATAGCAGATTCAACCAACATGTGCATTCATTGTATCATGGGGATTTCTGATGCAGCGCCAGATACATGGATGGCTAATATTTGCAGTAGATCGTTAATCACGACTCTGCGCGAAGTGTTTCCGCTTTAAATGTCAAGGGAAACGACCTGAACTATAAATCTAGACTATATATAACCGAGATCTGTAGAAAGCAGATAAATATATCTTTTGGGTAAAAGATCAATGAGAAGGTTTTAAGAGTACCCAAGGAAAAAAAAAAACTTTACCAAAACTGCAGGAAAGATGTTTCTTCTTTCTTCAGTGTTTCTATTCGTAGAGTCGTAATTTCGTGTAATTTATCACCTCTGAATACTTTTCGAAGTTTCGAATATTCGCCAAATTTAATTCTAAATTTTAAAATCAGTCGTAGACAAGAACCTTAGAATGGCGTACATTTTCAGATATAACTAGGTGGATTTCGTCGGGGAATGGAAGAGGTCTGTTTTCTTCCAGAAAAGTGAACAGTTAAGCCTTTTTACTTCCTTGTACGAAGTAAAGGAAGTATTGTAATCAAGAAAAATTCCAGGTACTGTATTTCAATGAAAATATCCATTTTGACCGCTATCGAATGGAATTGAACGATATTTTTGCCTGACATCTGTACGCATGCACAGAATAAAGGCGTCTTTTCCCCCAAAAAAGAACGCGTGGGAGACGTGACAACGTCCTACACGTTGCAAAGGCATGAAGCAAAGACGTTGAAAACATTTTAAACAACGTGTGAGAGACGTGATGTCTTGTTGTGGTCAAAAGTGAGAACCAGGAATTCAGACACGTATATTTTTTGCGCAATGTACTTCAACCTGGCCAGCTCTATCATGTTTTATGTTATCCACATCAAAACTTCTATTATGGGTGTTTCAAGTAAGCATTACAAATATTAAAGTGCGAAATTGTATCTCGAGAGTGTGTTTTTATGAATAAAGATGTATTCCCAGTCTGTGACAAAGTACGCTTTTGCCCATAAATACGTAATCACAGTACAGCAAGTTTCGTCATGATTCATTAAAAGTTCTATCAGCATACGGTCCGTTGCTATCATAAAAATGCTAATTATATTTACGTAAACAAAAAAACGTTTCGTAAATATATTATTTAGAAAACTAAATTTTCGTGTATACATAAAGTTATACAAAGTTTGGGTACTTACAGAAAATGTCATTTTTGCCAATTAAAGAAAAGACGCCAAATGATGCGATTTTTCGCCAAAAAAGGAAATGTCTTCTTCAAACACGCTGGGTTTGGTGTAGTTTTGATTACATGTGTTAGTTATTATTCTTGAGTAAAGGCTCCCTTTTTTTTCCCTCTATCACGCATTTTGGGGGGAAAAAAATAAATTTTGGGCTCTGCGTACTAATGAAGATAGCATGCTGTTGAATATTTCCAAAGCTATGGAATCTTACCGGACCAAAAAAATGTGTTAATGGCGACGAAATGGCGCCTGGCGAAAATAATTGCTTTTCCGATATATGTCCTTAATAAAAAATAATGGAAATTTTCAATGAAGAATTAAATATAAATAAATGATAATATAATAAATTTGAAAGAAAAATAAGAATAGAACGTTTTTTCTTGCACAGGGTGGACCAAATAAGACCTACCAATGTTAAACACAGATAACCTTTCAAATTTGAAAGAAAAATAAGAATAGAACGTTTTTTCTTGTACAGGGTGGGCCAAATAAGACCTACCAATGTTAAACACAAATAACGTTTTTATTTTTTGCTATAATTATTTTATTTATTTTTTTTATTTTTATAGGTTATAATTGAATTCTCAGAAATTTATTATTGAACCATACAGCGCGTTAAAATTATCGAGTTTTTCCTATTCTTGTCAACGATCAATTGTTATGACGCAGCGTAAATAACAGCAATATTTTAATTCCAGTGTACTATTTGGTGCGGTGTTATGACCAATAGACTTCTCGGCCCATATTTTCTTCGAGAATGAGGATGAAACGCCACAAACGATTTCCGGATCTTCTTACAGAACAATGATTGAAAACATTTTACGACCAATGGCGGAGCAGAATGGCTTTCTTATGGGGGTGTATGGTAATAAACTAGAGACTATTAGACAGCTGGGTACAACTCTGATATACGCCCTAATTTCACCAAATGTGGCGACATGTATTCTGTGCTGGTTTTTGGCGCGATTGCATGTTGTATGGCAACCCTGTTGACGTTGAAAAATCTTTCGGTGAAGTTCATTGGTTTGCGTCATGCTCTGTGTCTGAGAAGCTAGGGGGGAAAGATAAAATGGTTTAAGTAGTTGAATTGAAGTTCGGCAAAAGGAAATATTGTCGTGGCCATCTTGTTGAGGGGCAGTGGGTATTTGGAGGTGTGGAAAGAGGGTCTGGAAGATTATTTTTAGTGGCTGTGCATGATAGAAGTAGGGATTTGTGATTATTTTATTTATTTGTGAACCATAGTATGAATTTTCTGGATAGTGCGTCTGGCTGTCATATAAATACGATAGTGATTACGTGGTGGCATGTTAAAGGCGGTATGAAATTGGTATTTCTGCTGAAGTATTAGTTAATGGTAAGTGCATTTTATTTTATTCTTGTTCTTATTTTGTAGAATGTTATATTCATTGTTTTTTTAGTATGAATTTCTGTTGTTATTGCTGTTTTTTTTGAATTGTTTGAAATTTATTTTAGTTATTTTGTTGATTAGTGCGTACCGTTTAAATTGTGCAATTCCTAGATGTTTTTTTAAAATTGAAACAGGACGCTGTATACATGGTATTCTTTGAAATTTAATGTTGTTATGTTAATTTATTAAAGTGAGTTGTGCGTAGTTCGTAGATGTTTTTTTAAGTTGAAACAGGACGCTGTGTACATGGTATTCTTTGAAATTTATTATTGTTATGTTAATATATTAAAGTGAGGTGTGCGTAGTTCGTGAATTCGTTTGTTGCCTAAATTGTGGAATTCGTAGATGTTTTTTTGAAGTTAAAACATATCGCTGTGTACATGGACTCTTGTCAAATAATTTTGGTTAGAAACTTTACAGTTTTGCTATCTAAATTTTTTGTTTTTGTTTCGGATTTTTAGCTTAAATTGTGTGTTCAAAACGTGGTTTTTGCATTCGCGAAAACCGTGTTTTTGGATACATTTTAGGCTTAAAGTTCAAAATGTAGACAAAAAATTTAGATAGCAGTATGGCTGCGTGGAGTTTCTCGCCAAACATATCAGAGTAGTTCCGACAGCTGAAGCAAAATATTCGAGACGTCTGTGTCTGTGTGATTATGGCAAAGCCTCGAGGGTTATCTGTCTAAGGGGAGGGATGCCTTCGTGGAGGACTTTCTAAGGGAAACTGGCTCGTATACACGTTACACATGGAGAAAACCACGAAAACACCCATGCAGCCAGCCCGTTTGCGGGATTCGAACCTCGGACAGAACTACCAGTGTTCAGCGACTTTACCGCTCGGCCGCTGGTATATTCCAGACGAAAACCTTCAACCGGAAACAGTACGTGGTGTATTGGAAAACGCTTTAGAAAAAGCCAATCTCTGTATCGAGAAAGATGGTGTACATCTGTCTGATGTCATATTTCATACATAATGTCTATAAAATATATTTAAAGTACTAAAAATTAACGAAAATAAATGATTATTACAAGAGTTATCCGTGTTTAACATTAGTAGGTCTTATTTGGCCAACTTTGTATATAGTAAATGGTTCTTTTTGGTTTGGCGCGATTGGCGTTTCCATAAGTATCAAAGTTTGTAATATTTCTTTCACAGCATGTCTTAATTTTCAATATAGTCATGCTGCTTATTTTCTTCCGTATAGTTGAAACGTTTTCAGTACTACATGAATGTAACTAAAGTAGACTGCAAAAATTTCGGAATTTCAATTTTACTTTCCTCATCAGCTTTCAAATATTGGAAATCTGATAGTTTTCATCTTAACAAACTAAAAACTTTTATCTCTGTTTAATTCTATTAAAATTCCGTTTATTTTTAGTATCTACTAGCCCTTAATATTAAATCTCGAAGAACACATTTTTCATCATTTTAAAAGAACAGACTTTTAAGCTGAGAAACTCAAGTTATTTCTGTAGCACTAATACAGAATCGACGACAGAAAGAATTCTCTAAAATAATTTGAAGATGAGCTTAGTTTAATCCTGGTATACGGTACACACGGGATTTGGCGAAATTATGGCATTACAAATACAAACATTTTTTGTAAATATAATCTTGTGCACATCGTTCGTAATTATTGTCAGTTGAAATAATTCTTCCAGACTATTTAAAAAAAGATTCTGTTAAATTGTCCTAAGAACCGTCGAAAGGTTTACTGCAATCGTATAAATCACTGAAATTTATTGGCTCCTAATTCCAAATTGATATTTATAAATAGAACTCCAGTTCTTGAAATATCTTTGGGTAGAGTAGACTTTAAGGTACCCCTTGTATTAGGCGAAGTTGTTGTTTGATTTATCGCCAAGTTGTTTTATTTATGGTAGCCTGAGTAGTTGAATGTTATGGAAAACCTATTGTGAAGTAATCGGGTGCGTGATTCTGGAAAATTTTGAACCATGGGATGTTTTGTAAGCGTTTTTGTGGTGTGTGTTGGTTTGATTCTTTAGACGGTAGAATGGCCGAATGTAGTAAGATTAATTTGAAGTTTCTGTACGATTTGGAGCGAAAGGGGAAAAGAGCTTTAATTGACTCGTGTGTAAATGAAGGTTTACTTAGTAGTCATTATAAGTGTCCTGTATGTAGGAAGGATATGCGTCTAGTCGAAAGTAAAACCGTTTAGATGGATTTGTAGGAAGAAAGGTTCAGATGGCCACTATGTGAAGCGTTCGATCAGAAAGAGTACCTGGTTTGAAAAAAGTCATTTGAGTATGATTGATATTTTGATTTTTACGTGGTTCTGGGTGTACAAAGCGAACTCTAAAATCATGGTAAGTGAATACTTGCTTTTGGTAGTGCTTAAATGTATAACATGTTTTTCCTTGTTTATGTTATTTTATTGTTTGGTTTAAAATGTATTTTATTGAGATTATGTATTTTTTGTTTGCCTATATTGTAGAATTTGGTGCTCCTTTGACTTTTTAAGTGAAAATATATCGACGTGTACATGGACAAAGTAAAGGGAGTGCGCAATGCAAGTTTGTGCAATTCTGGGATTTTTTTTAAGTGAAAATAGGTCGACGTGTACATGGATAAAGTTAAAAGAGGGCGCAATGCCATTTTTGTGCAACTCGGGGATTTTTTTTTAAGTGAAAATAGGTCGACGTGTACATGGATACCGAGTTTGTGCAATTGTTTGTCTTGTTATTTTTACTTTGTGTAGCTGTGATTTTGGGGGAAAAAATCGCCGCTTCGCAAACCAAAATAACGAGTCAAAGAATTGCACAATCAAAAATAATCTTTATTAAAGTTTTTAGCAACCGTAAACAATTCTTTTTAGAACAACAACACGTCCATTACAATTGTGCAACAACAAACGCTGAATAATCTTTTTGTTGACACTCTCAAAACAACAAAAACAAACAAAACCATATTAATCATTTAAAATTTCTGTACAAGTTCAAGCCACAACAGTTATACTGAATTGCAGTTCGACCGATGACATTCCATGTATATTATTTATTGGATGTTTTAACAAACATCTGAGCTGGAGGTTTGCGCGCTTTGGCTAGTTGCCAAATTCGAAAAAAACTGCGCGGTAATGTGAAACTAGTATTTTATTTTCGGGAATTTTTTCTTCACTGTTTTTCCAATTCAGTGTCGGAATTAGAATTCTATACTTTAATATCTAATAATAGATCAAAATTATTTATCATAATGTCGCCAAAAATTGCCAAGTCCCGTGTGTACCGCAGGATTTCCTTTTTCAGTCGCGACCCCTTTTTATCATAGAGATTATTTTGAGACCCCCAGGACCCATAATAATTACAAAAATTTTGAAGGACTCCATAAGTATTGCTCAAATCCCACACACGCGTTTTTTCACTTGTATTGTAATATACTGGCTGCAGTTTTAGATCATTAACCTGAATTTTCAATTTTAAGACATACAACAATGTGAAAATTTTAAATAAGTAACAGACGAAATATGACAGCGTCACGTGCAAAGCAAGGAAAATGAAAGTTTATATTATAAAACGAATGCGTCGAAACGCTTTTTTTTTTTTTTTTTTTTGTATTGTTTTATTTTTATTTTCAGATACATTATGATACATTACAGATTCATTATACATTTCAGATACATTATACAGAAATTTTTGGCGACCCCCTACTGCAGGTCCCGCAACCTACAGTTTAAGGACACCTGGTGTACCGTATACGAGGATTAAGGCAAGAGCTGTTATTAACAGCATTACTCAGCGTTTCAAAAAGTATAGAACATCATTTACATTGGGTAGTGAGATTGTAGTACAAAAGATAACTTAGTGAAACGGTTTTTTATTCTCAAACATATGGTAATTCATTGGAAATTCCAGCAAAAAATAATTTTGAAGAAACTCACAGTCTCAATAATCTTTACTACAATCGTTCAACACATAATTAGTACAACCTCTCAATATAATAATGTTGTAAACGGCATATAACATTTTTTAAACTCACCATTAATTTGTTAAAATTAAGATTTGGGAAATGTTACATGAATAACACATACATTGAAACATGCATCACGAATAAATTATCTACATAATTTTTATGCAAGTACGACTAATACATTCTATGAATATGCTTCTAAGTTTAAAGAAAATTGTGCACTTACTTACGTGTTATCTCATCGAAAGTGAAAGTTGGTTATCTTCGAACCATGAAAATCGGTTGAGATCCAGTCAAAGTTACTGTTTCTGTGGAATTCTCAAGCACCTCTTTATTTAACCAACAATTAGCATTCGATATGTTACTTTCAGGGTTTATTTCGTTGAAAGGCTTTTGTGGATTTTTACTGTTTTTTACACTTCAATTTATACACACACAGAGAAAGCTATATTTAGAAGGCTATGTGTAAAAACTTCCAGCAGGTTGTTATTTCAATATATTACTGTTTTGTCGGCCATATTCAGCTGACGATTACTGTAGCGAAGACACCATGGATAAAGAGGTAATCGAACGGAACTACCACTTGTGACATCAAAATTTTATGCACAGTCAGTAAGTATTACCATAATCACCAGAACAAATCATCAAGTCCTTGCTGAATACGATTTACTTATGTTTTCTAGAATGAAACAAAAAGTAAAAAGTATTTAATCGTCAAAACATTTTCTCGCACCTGCTCTCACCATCGCTTACCTTTCATCTAGCTAGATGGACAAAAACCATGTTGCGTCCAATTCTTAGTTATGCATGCCCCGTCTGGGCATACTCGTGCAAAAGTTTGAGAAGGCAGTTACAAGCTGCCCAAAACGGGGTATTGCGTATGATATGTAATGCCCCCTGGTACATTCGGAATAGCCAAATTCGTAAAGAGTTAAGAATAGAGGATCTTTGTGATTTTTATTGCCGCCTATCTAGGGCATTTTATGATAAACAGGAACTTCTGGACAATCCTGTGGTTGTTAACTATTGTTATGATACTAGGGACCCCAATTTCAGTAAGCGCCCAAAGGCGATCCTAAATGTTAGTAATGTGTAATTTTGTATATGTGTTATGCAAATTGTTGCTCAAATTCTTTATTGTATATTGTTCTTTTTTCCTCCTGATTGCTTTTTGTTTTTACTAGTGGCACTGAGGCGTCGCACTTCGTATTTTGTTTCTCTTGTGTGTACATGTATTCTTCTGTGAAATTGTTGTTTAAAAATAGTTAATTATGTATGGATTAGTAATTAGGTACTTAAGGAAAAAATATGTATTTAACTATTAGCAATTATGAATTTAAACTCTTGCTCATTTAATTATTTAGCACATTCAGTTACATTTCTCATAATTCGAAACTTTTATCATGTTATTCGATGAGGGGTAGGGCTATGGCGCCCAGGCACCCTGGTGGTTAAGCACCGCAGTTCTCTAAAGATGGACAAATGTGTTGTTTTGCACCCGATAAGTCTTTCTGCACCACGAGCGAAAAATCAAGCTTAGGTGCAAATGAAAGGTATATAGAATGGTGGCAATTTCGTATTTCAGTGGCGAATAAAAAGCAACTTCGTACATTTTATACGAGTTTAAAAAGCCATGAAAAAAAGATGCGACATGATAAAATAAAAAAGAAAAAAAAAAAAAGAAAAACTGAAAGGTTTCAGATTTTAAATTACGTCCAAAGGGGTGTTTTTTTAACATTTTGTGTGTTACCTTCATTTATTAAATTTAATGTTCTTCACACTTAAACCATAAAATTCAGTTCAAGAGCAATATCGCAAAACAATTTTAAATTGAGCATATCTTTAGAATGTCCGATACGCTTCTCACGCGCTGGAGATAAAAATGCTTTTTCTGTACAACGTTGCCACTGCTCGCTTTGAAATCTTTAAGTTTCTTGATCAAAAATTCGTTCAAGTTTTACAAAATATGAAATCGGGATTAAAACAAATTCCAAATTTCAAATTTTTGCTTCCAGATGCCCATATTCGCAGGAGGATTACGTCATTCAAAATTCGATGGCTTTAGGTACCGTTGCTTTATCACAGTGCGAGAAACATACATATATTGATGCAGATTCTTCATTACTAAATTTCTTCAAATATAATACAAGGCGATAGTATTTCGTGGCAACAGTTTGAAAAGTGAAACGGATATTCAGAGTGATTCGATGCAAAATCGCAAAACGAAAAGAATAGTCCCTCAGGGACAACCCCCCCTTTTTTTTTTGCTTATTACGTGCTTCGCCCTTAGGCACTACACGGAAAGGGAGGGATGCCCCGTGGAGGAGGTCTTTGTAAGGGAAACTGGCTCGTATACACGTTAGGCATGAAGAAAACCACAAAAACGCCCATGCAGCCAGCCCGTTCGCGGGATTCGAACCTCGGACCGAACTACCAGTATTCAACGATTTTACCGCTCGGCCGCTGGTGGACCCTGAAAAGTAAAACGGATTTTCGGGAGGATTCGACGCAAAATCGCAAAACGAAAACAATAGTCCCTCAGGGAGAAAGCCCCTTTGGACTAAAAAACGTTATGCCACGCGAAACCAAGGTCAACCATTGGTGAATATACGAAGTAGCCAACCCGGCAACGGTTTTCATTTGATTGGGTATCAAGGCGGGTAAAATTTAACAAAATCTCGAGAGATATAGTATTGTAACAGATTACAGTTTTTGCGTAACCATAGAGGGAAACGGAAGGTCTGTTGCTCCCACTGGTCATTACCGATCCTAGTACCTTTTGAATTCGTTGGAGTATTTCAGCAACTAGTTTAGGACCATGCAGTAAGTGCTTCTTCTAAATATGCTATATTTGCCCTGCGAACAAGGAAAGTCACCTCACAAAGCAACTTTATATCATGGTTGTCAAAATTATATTCAATCTCTTCCTCAGTTATCTGGTTTGCCACAGGGCATGGCCCTTTCAAGAGCTACCTTCATCGCTTTGGATTAAGCTCAGGTAATATTTGTGAGTGTGGAAATATTGCCGATCCCGATCATATCGCTTTTAATTGTACTGATCATGCGCAAAATCTTTTAAAAGCTTCATCCGACAATTTTGGCCACAGTGGTTCAATAATTTAATAAAATATAAAACAAGCCTCAGCCAACTAAACAGAGTAATTTCACACTGCAGCTCTTCAACACTTACTGTATCCCATAGCCAGATGTAGAATCTATTCTCTTTAATGTTCAATGTTTTCTCTTTAATATTCAATGTATTATGGACAATGTAAGCATGCATTATGAAACAGGATCAATGCATTATGAACTATGTAAGCATGCATTATGAAACAGGATCAATGCATTATGAACTATGTAAGCATGCATTATGAAACAGGATCAATGTATTATGAACTATGTAAGCATGTATTATGAAACAGGATCAATGTATTATGAACTATATAAGCATGTATTATGAAACAGAATCAATGTATTATGAACTATGTAAGCATGTATTATGAAACAGAATCAATGTATTATGAACTATGTAAGCATGTATTATGAAACAGGATCAATGTATTATGAAGTATGTAAGCATGTATTATGAAACAGGATCAACGTATTATGAACTACAGGGGTTGGACAAAAATATGGAACCACCTTTAAAAAAACATGTTTCTTTGCTTAATATGGTGTAGGAAACCCGTTGGCGTCCAAAACAGCTTGCAGTCAGTCTTCTCGGAATGGATAAATACAGTTCCTGTATATTTGCCAAGGGAATATTATACCATTCTTCCTGCAAAACGGTGGCAAGTTCAGATAACGATGTTGGCGGTGGATAACGAGAACGCACTTTCCGTTCCAATGTAGACCACAAAGGTTCGATAATATTCAGGTCTGGTGACTGTGGTGGCCAGGGGAGATGGGACAACTCATCCTCGTGCTCAGAAAACTAGTCCTGGACTGTGTGAACAGGGGCTTTGTCGTCTTGGAAGACACCATCACCATCGGGGAACAAAGTTTGTACCATGGGATGAACTTGATCGGCCAAAATGTTCACATAAGTCTTGGCAGTCATGTGCCCTGACACAGTTATCATGGGGCTAGCAGAGAACCACGATAGGGCTGCCCAAACCATAACAGAACCCCCGCCATGTTTCACTCTTGGCAACAGGCAGTCTGTATTATAGGTTTGAGATGGCGTTTCCCAGACGTAAACTCGGACAGAAGTGGGAAACAATGTGAAAGAAGACTCGTCAGACCATATTACTCGCTTACACTGCTCTATAGTCCAGGCTTTATGACTTGAACACCACCTTTTCCTGTTACGGGCATTAGCAACACTGATGAGTGGCTTCTCAATTGCAGTACGGCCAGCAATTCCCTGTTTATGAAGCTCCCTTCTAATTGTTTTGGTACTCACAGGGTTCGGTAACACAACATTCATTTCAGCAGTAACTTTTGCAGCTGTGGTCTTCTTATTTTTCGTCACAATTGCCCTTAATGATCGTCTGTCACGATCACTCAGGACACACTTTCGTCCGCGCTGTGATTTAGCAGATGTTTTTCCGCTTTTCAAATATGCGGAATAAATCTTCGATACAGTACCTCTTGAAACACTAAACACCTCGGCTACCTTGCTTACGGAAGCACCTACCATACGTGCTACAACAATTTGCCCACGTTCGAAGTCTGTTAACTCTGACATAATGCAATGACAACCTCACATAACAGTACTCCGACAACAACTGAACTGTTTAGCACATTTACGAAGTTGTATAGGTGGCGTCAGTAGTCAAAAACGCCAGTGCCACCTACATATTTCATTAAAATCAAATCAATCTTTCTTTTCAAACATGCATATCACAAGGTGTTTCCATACTTTTGTCCATCCACTGTATGTAACTATGTAAGCATATATTATGAGCTATGTAAGCATGTACTATGAAGCAGGATCAATGTTTTCCCTTATGGGGAACGTGAGGTGTTGCCCCCGATAGTTGAAGAGTATGGACTAGACCGGAATAGTCTAACTAAGCCGCACGGTTGTTCAGACTCTGCTCTAACAGTTAAAGACACAGCAAGGAACCCTGTGCATTCCATGAGCGCTCTAATTAGTTAAGCGGAAGATACAATAAAAAGTTTTATTAAACTTTCTCAGGAATTGATGTTGACATCACCTGGTTGTCTTTATGAGGCAGAATTTATCATTTTAATAACTAGGTTCAAAACAAGCAGAATTTTGCAAAAGGTGCTCCAAATAATTTTTAACGTACTGCGCATATGTAAAACTATACAAAAGTTTCGGAATTTAGTAGTTCATATATTCTTTAAAATACCTTTAAATATGTAGAGTAACTAAGGGGTGCTCCTTTTGCTCAACAGAAGGAGCCATTATTTACCTATTCTGAGCACTATAACAAAGAGGCTTAAGTCATCTGTTTAAATTTGGTTACCTGTACACTGTGCAATAAAAAAAAAAAAAATCGGACAGTTCAATATCTCCCGTTCTACTGGGCCGATGGACGAAATTCAACTTAAGTTTTCCATGTCTCGAAAGCGCGACTTAGGATATGTATTAGATTTATCGATCGCATTGCTCTAAAATAGGTATTTTGACACAAAATCGGAATTTTTCCGAAGTGACATGCCGATTGTTTTCCATATTTCGATGCTAAGACTCAAAATTATGCGAAACTGCCAAATTTTGCAAAAATCGCACGAGCAGTTTTTAAAAAACTTAGCTTTCAAAATTTTGGCTCCTCAGTGTTAATTGAATTTGATATATATTTATTAATATCTATTCTTTTATTAAACGTAAATATATATATGTTCTAATATAGGTATTTTGATACAAAAATTGGACTTTTTCTGAAATAACATACCAATTCTTTTCCATATTTCGATTTTACGATGCAAATTATGCGAAACTGCCAGTTTTGTAAAAATCGCGGGAGTAGTTTTTAAAAAATTACCTATCAAATGTTTACCTCTTCAATGTTAATTGAATTTGATATATATTTATTAATATTTTTTATTAAACTTACTTGATTCCTTCTTCCAGAATTCGAAATTTAGGCTTAATCCAAATATAATTCGCACATTTTTTATGATTTATCTTTAAAATTTGTATTTTTAAATGCTTTTATAAATTTTTCGAAAAACCTTTTTTATACATTTTTAAAATCATCTTAAAGTAGATGTATTTCTACGCACGCTTGCGAAAATTAGAGTTTTTTATTCAGATTTTCCTAATATATAAGTGAATTTACATATTGGCGTATTTTGAAATTTGGCGTATTTGTTATAAGCGATAATAACGCCCAATGTGCTTTGTTAAAATTATTTGAAAGTATGAACGATGACCATTTTTTCAGCTCGTGTACAATGGTGCGGTGTATTTAATTATGGCAAAGCACACTAGGGCTATATGCCTAAGAGGAGGAATGCCTTCGTGGAGGACTTCCTAAGGGAAACTGGCTCGTATACACGTTACGCATGGGGAAAACCACGAAAACGCCCATGCAGCCAGCCCGTTCGCGGGATTTGAACCTCGGACCGAACTACCAGTGTTCAGCGACTGTACCGCTCGGCCGCTGGTGAATCCGCTCGTGTACAATGAAAAAAGGAAAGGAAAATAGGTTGCTATAAATTAAGAAGTTCACCAAGTGAATCCTTCTTGGAGAAAACTAAGAAAATGCGCCAAAATAAATATTTGAATTTCTCTGTAAATTTAGCCCCAAATTTTACAGAATCTGAGTCGCAGAATCGAAATATGGAAAAACGATTGGCATGTCATTTGAGAAAAAGTCCGATTTTGTGTCTTGAGGAGTGTACCTGAAAGATCTACTTATCTGTGGTACAAAACAAAATAGTAGGAAAAATTTTTTGTACAGTTTCAGTTTTTCTGAGGATCAATGCCATGTATAAATCTCAGCTATTCCTTACTGCAGCATTATTTTACACAAGTGCTAGAGTTAAAGTAAATTATTCGAGAAAGTTAGAGTTTTCTTCGAAATGAAAGTGGAACCGGCATTTGCTTGCCATCCTTGTTCTTTTCAGATTTGATTTGCGCTTCGTACTCTCCCAAGACAGCGAACTGTAATTTTATTTGAGAGAGAAGTTCTTTTTTTCTTCCCTGAGTTATTGTGTCTCTCTTGAGAAATAAGAAAATAAATAAAAGTTCCAGAAGGAAAATCATTCAGCTTCTGCGCCCAATTAGATTTATCTCAGTGTGCGGGCCAGGAAAGAGTTTCTCATTCGAAATCTGTCTGGTATTATTTGCTCCAGGAAATGTTTTTAGAATGGTAATTTTGGGTAACGATAAAAGTTTTCATTTGTGATTATGCACATTTAAAGTTATGCAATAAATATGAAAGTTTATTTTATTTTTACGTATTTATTGGAATAAATAATAACTTGTTTTTGAGAAATCCCTAGGAATTTAAAACGTTAAAAGCGGAAGAATATAAAATTTCACTTTGTTAGCGTAGGCGCTACATACGAGAGTCCTTGTACGACAGAAGTTTTACGAGGGAATCTAACAATATTTGGTAAATGTATATTTGTCACAGAAATCGAAGTTTGACAGATCTCACATTTTCGCTATCGCAAATCTTGAAACTATCAAGAGCATAATAAAGTAGGGTACTGCCTACGTTTCGCCTGCGCAAATCTCGCCGAGCAGACTTTTTTGGCGACAACACACTGTATACACATAAAAAGTGTTAATAAATGTTAGTTCTAAGAAATTTTTATTTTTAATATTTATTTTAATATCGCTTAAAATTTCGTAAAAAGACAATAAATAAAGACAATAAATTTGTAAAAAGACATTAATTTAAGAATTTACTATGCTTTCATCGTACAACGTCCTGATTCGCCGTTTCATATCCCGTGACCCCAAGTGATCTCATCTCACTTAAACTACGCTACAAAAATCTGATTCTCTCAGTAATTATCTGCATTAATTTCAAGTTAAATCTTAATTTGGAATACAAGTTTTCAAATGTAAGAATTATTTCAATTCGTACGAATAGCTTACTCAGAAATTACGTAAAACCGCAGTGTTTTACTTCGCTAGTGCATGCGCATTAGAATGGATGAATTTAATAATTAACTTTGACTTTTCTGTATTTTCGCCTTCGGGTGAGCGGTATGATTGTATCCTAATTGACTTAATTACCGCGAATAGCCTTAGAGCTTAAAATTAAACTATCTGGTAAAAATTCTATGTAATTGGTATGCCAGTATTGAAAGAAACAATCAATCTGATAAGAAATGCCTGCGACGTGTTTTGAAAATGAGACGTAAAAGATTACCAGGGAGGATATTCTGTATGTCATCGGTTGCACCATTTTTGGCGACTTTATCGCTTGCGCCCGCAAAATGGAAAAGTACCTAAAGTAGCTTTTTCACTTTGTATAAATGACATATAACGTGTCACCGGTCGTAGCATGAGAGGTCTCATACATCAAGCTGCATTTCGTCAAAGTGAAAAGATATGGTTCTCTAGTAAGTGACATTATAATCATTGGTGTAAATGACTTATATAATGTGTCTAGATAATTATAAGATAAAATATTTAAAAAAACTTCCATTGACGCGTTCAGGACCAACGTCGCGTATGCGCGACGCAATGATTCCACTCTTACCAGCCCAGCGTCGCTTATATGTAACTTGAAAACGGAACGAACTTTTTGAATTTTTAAATGCCAGTAGATGGTGCTAAATGGTACCGGTTTTTACATCGGTTAACCCTTTGCGGCACAGTGTGTCCGGTCTAGGCACACCTAAAAATTTCCTTCTGTACGCACAGAAAAATTGAATGAAAAAGGATTTATAGGTTACTCTGAACCTTCTTTATTTATAATAGATGGCAGCTCAACACAAACCAGTCCATATATTTTAGCCATGTTTAGTTTTTCAAGACCCTCATTTTTCAAAGAAATCTTCCAGATTTGTTTCAGGGTATAAAAGGAATTGTTTGAAAAGAAATTTCTATGTTACGTTTTTGTTTGTATGCTAATCTCCATATTCTAAATTAGTTCTAAATTTTTGCCTCGAAATCTTGCCTAAAATCAAACGGCGAACCCTAGGTGTGCTCAGAACGGGCTCACCGGTAATCTAGGACAACTGAGAGTCTGTATTCTTTGTTTCTCCGCATCTCATTGGTCAGTTCATTGACAACAATGCTCGTTTCAGCACTCTTTTCGAAGCTATATTCAATCAGTGTGCCACTTTCAGCACAACCACAGAGCTAAAACGGTAAGTGCTATCTTCACAAAATTTTACTTTTGTACTCTTCTAAACCTAATTAGACTGCCTACCTTTTTTTAAATCAAAACCCAGACTTTAAAAGGTAGCGTGTCGGAAAGGGCTAAGTCATGTAGTTTTTGATCTCCATGTATGAGCATCAGTTTCTGTTCTGTGCTGTGCTTCTGGTTTTGATATTTAGTTTGTACAGAAATGAATGACACAAATGCTGCCACACAGCGGAGTATAATTCATTAAGAACAAATTGATAGTACATCAGTTAGAAATAATCCCCGCCCATGTCAATACACTTACGCCATCTGGCTGAGAGGTCCCGAAGTGTTTTGGTAAACCAGTCTGTGGGGGTGTTGGTGCACCACCTATGGACAACTGCATGCAATTCTGAAGATTCAACATATGGGCCCTTGACTGCGTCCTTCATCTTGTCAAGAAAGGCGTAGTCCGAGGTCCTGGTTCGAGGTCCGAGGTCCACACACTTTGCACACACATTTGTCATCTCCAAATCACCATGCACAATCGCCTGTAATGTTCGTTGCGCAAGCCCTGTCTCTTCCTGCATCCTGTTGAACGTTATGCGCCTATTTCTCATAATCATCTTTTACTTCCATAGGAGCCACGCTGTCCAAAGCTGACCGTAATAATCACATTTCATCATTGTTGTTCACGCTCTCAATGATGACGGCGAAAGGGACGGGCGCTGACGTATACCGTTCGCTTGTGGCCAGCTCCGTGTATGCATTCTGAGTAGCTCACGTCCCCTCTGTGTCTAATGCACTCGTTTTCACTTCGCATAGTGCAAAAATTTTCTTTGTGAGAGCCGTTGTATCAATCATTTCTTGTACGATACAAGTAGTTTTATTGGTGTAAACAAACGGAATCACAGCTCTAAGTTAAAAGGACATCGGCGTGTTTGTTTATTTCGTTAGGAATTTCGTTTTTGTGTTGTCTTTATTTTTATTCTTTGCGTTTTTCGTTGTTATAATGTGGGGAAATGCATCCAGCTCAATGCTTTCTTTTCTTTTCTTTGGGGGAATGTGGGAAAACGGATCTGGTTGAAAACAATGGGTTTAAATCGGATGTCAATCGAAATTGGTGATAGATCGGGAAAAGTCGCCACAATTTCGTGACATTTTAGTCCGATCTCTGAATCACCGTAATAAGTATTGCAACTGAATAAATGTAATTGACCACTATGTTAGCTGTAACCGTAATTCCACACTCTTATAGATTTCCGGTAATTTCAAGAAACAGAAAGTACTATAAATATCTCGTGGCCGGTATAAAACTATTTAAGCCCGGAAAGAGAGCACGGAAATCTCTGAGGAAAATTCCACAGTTCTGATGTATTTCTTTTGATAAAAATAAATTTTATTAATCTATTATTGGACTTGTGCATTCAATCTAAAACGAACCCGCATGCACGCAACAATATATAAAAATTCAAAACATCTTAATTAAAAATTGTGAAGTATACAAAAACATAAAATAGCAAATACACTTAAAACAGTTACACACAAAACAGTTGAGTTCGTAAGCAATAATATTAAATTGAGCGTACCTTTAGAATTTCTTATACACAGCCCCGCGCGCTGGATTTTTTTTTTTTTTTTTTTTTTTTTTTTTTTTTTGTACGCTGTTATCATTGCTCGCTTTAAGATCGTTGAGTTTGTTTATCGAAAATTCGTTTAAGTTTTACAAAATTTGAAACAGTTAAATAAAACAAATTCAAAGTTCGGGCTTTCGAGTGTCCATGTTCGGATAGAGGACTACGCTATTCAAATTGGGATGGCTCTAAGTACCGCCGTTTTTCCACAATGCGAGAAACATTCATGCAGGTTCTTCATTATTTAGTTTCCTCAATATAATTCACGGCGATAATACTTGGTGGCAACAGTCTGAAAAGTGAATCAAAGCAGAAAGTGAAACGAGGTAAAATGCCGTTTATAGACAAAGAGCCCTTTCGGCTGAACACCTCTCTGGGATAATAAATTACATATTATACATTTGTGGTTTGCGAAGAGGAAACTGGTATATATCAAATAATTATTTCAGAAACGAACAGGCGAAATATATTTGTACTTGATAAATGCTCTTCAATATATGCTGTTGCTCGTAATATCGACGCAGCAATTTCTATGCTTTTGTCCATTCGTTATTTGAAACAGTTCGTTTTACTCAATTCGGTTTATGTAACAATTTATTCAATGCATTGAAAATATAGCAATTCCTATGCATTGCTCCATTTAATTTATGGAAACATTCTGTCGAATTATGCAGCCATTAATTCTTACGACAATAGATTAATATTGTTGATAATATAATATCTACATATCAGTTCTCATTCAAATATTTGATATAATCATATGTTAATTTTTGTAAAGAATTTAAATTTCAAAATGGTAGAGAAATTAATAAATTTAATTATCGAATATTTTCTAAACTTACTTTTCCTATTTGTTTAGTCCAAAAGAGCTTTGTCCGTAAGAGACTATTGTTTTCGCTTCGCGATTTTGCGTCTAATATTTCTTTTGATAAAAGTAAATTTTCATTAAGCTATTATAGACTTGTGCATTCAATCTATTACGAACTCTTGCGCACGCAATAATATTCTTAAATTGGATGCTGGCTTGCTTCATCCAAAGGGTTACCCCCCCCCTGGACTCCAGTTCAGTCTGTACAAAAATTTTGAAGTATATTCCACATATGTACT
This sequence comes from Stegodyphus dumicola, assembly GCF_044657685.1. Lineage (NCBI taxonomy): Eukaryota > Metazoa > Arthropoda > Arachnida > Araneae > Eresidae > Stegodyphus > Stegodyphus dumicola. The sequence continues at coordinate 160,507,214 of NC_140768.1, read as the reverse complement.
ATATATTAATTCAAAATAATTTATGATAAGAAATCTTTCCATATAATTTACTTTTAATTACTTTTTTTGAATTTCTATTATATATTAGATATAATGCTGCAAAATTTCTGAAACGTGTAGAAGTTCTTTATGGATTTATCAAACTGTCCTTGATGAGTCTTTTACTAATTACGAAAAAAAAAGTTAATTAAGAACTTCATAGTTTCCAATTAAGAGCTGAAAAGCCTACCACCATACATTGAATCTAAAGATTAGAAAAATAGATAGTTATGTAAATATATCGAAACATGTTCGATGGCGTAACATTAATACTTATTTATATTTGTAATGTTACATCCCAAAGTGTTACCTGCTAAATATCGTTTGTTATCCCCTGTGTTGTACCTCTCACATACAGCGAGGATAAGTCTGGCAACAGCTGCAGGAAGAAAAACTTGGCAGTGCTGGAATGGCAACAGCGGATGATATTCTATAGATTATAATATTTTGATTTTGACTCGATGTTTCCTTTGCGATACTATTGCGTTAAAACATTTGAGTTTTGGGTGAATGAAATGGAATGCGCTGCCCCGCTGCGGATATAAGTAAAATATATTTAGAAAATTAGCTGCGTTGGAAAGGATGAAACCTTGTGTTTGAATTTGCGGTATTTTACCTCCTAAAGTTGCGACGAGTTCAGAAATTATGCCAGGCTTATTCACGCTGGTGCAGATAAGTTCAAATTTTGTTTATTGTGTTTATAGTGTATAACTTGCAAATATATGAATAGAATTCTATTAAATAAACATTTAAAGTTCTGGAATGGTGTTTCAAAGTTTTAGATGTAGAGTATTCACATTGCTATGTCGGAGCCAGTGGCAGTCAGGTGTAAAGTAAAATTGTTTTTACTCCACGAGATAACAAAATGGCGAGCCAGCCAGGATTGCGATCCTGATTCGAATGTGTTGGGATTATTATATTAATATAGTTGAGAAAGTATTGTGTTTGCTATATTATATTATTGTAGAAGTAAATATTAATTTAAGTGTTATTTGGAAACGTAATGCGTTTTATCGTCTGCAATATTGAATTTCGTATTTGTATTCGAATTAGTTTCAATTTTCAATTGAAATGCTATGCGCTAAATCGTCTGCAGTGTAAACGTAGAAAAGGTTATGCGTTAAATCTTCTACTGTGATATTCAAAATAATTTTGTTTTTGCTGTATTGAATGTTATGACATATTGTTATTCATTTTTATTATATTGAGTTATATTTTTGGAATTGCTGAGTAAAGACGTTTTTGAGGATTTTTTGGATTGATGATAACATTACAGATTTTGAGTTGTAAGTGGGTCTGCATTTAAAGATAAAATGGATGTTGATATGTTGAAGAAAAAGCATGCAACGGCACGCAGTGCCTTTACTAGGACGGCTAAGATTCTAAAAACCGAACTTTGTAAAGATGTTCAAGCGGATAGAGATGTATTGAAAGACAAAATTTTGAAGTTGCAGATGATAATTGCTGAGTTGAGATCTTGCGATTCAGAAATACTAGATTCAATGATTAAGGGAAAAGCCGCTGAAGATGATCTGGAAACTGAGGTTATGGCTGCGAAGAATATTCAGATGAGTTTATCAGGCTTAATCGTCGGGTGAAAGAGAATATCGATAATGCGGTTGACCGCAGTGTCAATACGAGTTCTAACACGGATAGTAGCATAAGTGCTCCTAATGAAAAACGGTACAAGTTGCCGAAAATTCAAATTAAAAAATTCGATGGACAATTATTAAGTTACCTTACATTTTGGGGTCAATTTAAAAAAAAATCCATGAGGATAAGGAGCTTAATGACGTTGACAAATTCCATTATTTAGCTCAATCAATGTTACCCGGAACTCGGGCTAGTGAGTTGATAGATAGTTATCCTTTAACGGCTGAAAATTACCCGAAAGCCATTTCTGCGTTTGAGGAGCGTTTTGGAAACAAGGAAATTTTAACTGAGATGAGGGAATTGTTAAAATTAATTATCCAAAATGTACGCTCACAAGGGAAGGATCGGTTGCCGTTAGCGTCACTGTTTGACAAAATCGAATCCCATCTCATCTCTAGAGTCTTTGGGCTTAGCCCTGGATACTAATGTTTCCTGGTTATATCCCATGGTCGTGTCTTGTCTGTCTGCTGAGATGCTTCGAGTATGGCAGAGAAGCGTTTTGTTCAGTAAGAAGGATCACGTCTCACAAATCTCCTGGAATTTTTGCGTAAAGAGGTCGAAGGAGAGCAGAGAGTTTAAACTAGCTAGGTCTGGATTTGAAATTTCTTCTACTTCGCGCAATGAACATTCTAAAGATGTAAAACTTAATACCAAAAAACCAATCGCTAGCGCAGCAAGTCTACTTGCTGTCAAAGAACATTCATTCAAAGAACATTAATTCAGCTTGAGGGTGGTTTGACAGCCATAAATACTAAACTGGGATGGACGCTGTGCGGGGAATCGAAAGGAACGATTATCCAAAGTTTTGAGGGTATCTATGTTTGAGGGTATCTATCCCATCTATGTTAGTAACTAATCTTCTTATTCAAGACATGGAACCTTCCTTTATGTAGAAGTTAGAAACTATCGGCATTGCAGATGATGCCCAAAGCATTTCCAGGTTCGCAGAAGATCAAGCAGCGAAAGAGCAGTTTCTTAGGGGCCTTCGCAGAACCGGAGATGGTAGATATTGCGTGAGTTTACCTTGGACTCTAAAATTCCTCCTGATATTCCCTTTAACTGGCATATTGCAGAAAAGAGGCTCTTTGCCACACCATCCAGTAATAAAATTAGGTAGCCTCACTACCAAGATTAGACCTGTATTCGATGCGTTGAACAAAGTCGTTGGTTCGCTTTCGCTAAATGATTGCTTAATAAAAGGTCCAAACCTTGTAGAAGAAATCTCAGCCATTCTAATGCGGTTTAGGGAAAAGGCAATTGGTGTAACATCCGATATTAGGCGGGCCTTTTTACAGATTGAGGTAGAGCGTGAGGATCAAAATTACTTAAAGTTTTTGTGGTGGGTAAATAATAGAATTGAAGTGTTTCGTCACAAGAGGGTTGTTTTTGGGTTAACTAGTAGCCCCTATTTATTGGCAGCTGTGATTTCATTTCATTTGTCCCACGTTTCACCTGAATTCAAAGCTGTTGCGAATAAACTTGCCAAATCATTTTATGTTGACAATTGTGTCACGTCAGTCGATGATAACGAAGAGATAAAGGTTTTTATGAGCCAGTCGATTACTATTATGGCAGAAGCCAAAATGGATCTTCAAATGTGGACTTTTAATCAATATGGTGATCAAGAGCTAGCAGCTGAAGATAGTGATCCAGTCTCCGCAGTTCTAGGCTTGCAGTGGGACCGACAAGATGACAGCCTTACAATATCCGTCCAAAGAGAAATCGTTAAAAGAGACTTATCAAAAAGGAGACTATTGTCTCTAATCCATGCTGTTTTTGACCCGCTAGGTTTCTTTGTGCCCGTTATATTACCTGCGAAATTAATTCTTCAAGAGGCTTTGGCAACAAAATCGACCTGGGATAAGCCATTACCGGATGAACTTCAAACAAGATTTGAGAGATGTTACGAAAGGTTGCCTAGTCATTCCAGCCTTAAATTACCTCGTCGCTTGGGTCATGGAATTAAGGATTCATGGACTCTACACGTCTTTTGCGATGCCAGTCAAGCTACTTATGCAGCTGTCATTTACTTGCGAAGTAATTAAGAAGACAAGGTTTTCGTGAAATTCGTCATAGCAAAATCACGGGTATCGCCCTTAAAGAAAATAACTATTTCGCGTTTGGTGTTGCTAGCCTGTGTTCTAGGTGCACGCTTGGCAAGGTATACTTTTGAAACCCTGTGCTTAGTCTATGTCAAGATACATTACTGGACAGACGCTACTGTGGCTCTTAGCTGGATACAACGAGAGGAAAACTGGGGAGTATTTGTGAATAATAGAGTAAAGGAGATTCGGGAATTCTCGAAGCAGGAATGTTGGAGACATATCCCTGGGAATTTGAATCCGGCAGATGTGGCATCTCGTGGCTGTACGCCTGAACATTTGCGGCAATGCAATTGGTGGGAGGGCCCTGAATTTCTGAAAAGCTCTCCGAAAGAATGGCCAGACTTTGAGTTTACTCCAGACGAAAATTCTGTTGCAGCAGAAATTAAGAAAGGAGTGATTGTCAATTTGAACATAAAATTAGAAGATTCTGAGTATTACAAACGTTTTTCGAGTTTTTCTAAAATAGTTCGAGTATTCTGCTGGGTTCTACGCTTTACTAATAAACTCCTTAAGAAGCCCTCGTATTCTTCGGATACCTTAACAGTAGACGAAAAAACTAACGCTGAAACATTTTTGTGGAGTTTAGAGCAAAGGAAGCACTTTCAAGAGAAAGGAGATTCCGTCCATGGATTATTGGTAGTGAGAGACAACGACGGAGTCCTCAGAGTTAAAACTAAAATCATTGAACGTGATGATGAATTCTGCTTCCTTTATCCCCTGTTGCTTTCGTCCAAGCATTACTTTAACTGAATGCCTCATAAGAGAGTATCATGAAAGGAACTGTCATGCGGGAGTGCAGATATTAGCTGCTAAGTTAAGAGAGCGATACTGGATCATTTCGTCGAAACGTAATATAAGATCTTGCGTAAGTCGATGTGTAGTATGTAGGAGATTTACCGCTAAGGCTTTATGTATCCCTCCGATCCAGTTACCCCTTGACAGAATAAGAGATTCTGCAGTCTTTGAAACAACTGGAGTCGATCTTTGTGGACCTTTACTTCTGAGACCAAAGAGTAAAGCTTGGATCGTCTTGTTCACCTGCGCCTTATACTGGGCAATTCACCTGGAGCCTGTCACCTCTCTGAGTACCGAAACGTTTCTACAGGCTCTGAGACGGTTCATTGCCAGACGAGGCCGTCTTGCGACAATGTATTCAGATAACGGAACCAAATTTACCGGAGCAGACAATGCTCTGCTCTGAAATGCCTGGATTGGAGAAAAATCACAGAAAACGAGTATTTTCAAATAAAATGGAAATTCAGCCCCCCTACGGCTGCGTGGTGAGGGGAAGGTGGGAGCGCTTAGTTCGTTCCACCAAGACTCTTCTCGTGCGAATTCTAAGGAGATCGTCGGTGAATTTCGAGGAGTTATTGACCGTCCTGTGTGATGTTGAATCCACATTAAACAACCGTCCTTTAACATACATCTATGATGATTCGGAAGAGCTGGTGCCTCTGACACCTTCCCTGTTTTTTCAAGACATAAAACAAGTGGGGGTACCAGATCTGGATTACATCGATTCCCAGAAACTGAATGTGCGTGTAAATTACTGCAATACGTTGAGACAAGAACTGAGAAGTCGATTCCGCAAGGAATATCTGGCTCAACTAGTGCAGAAGGCAAGCGCATGTCAAAATCTAAAGGTGGGGGATGTAGTCCTCATAGAACTAGACAATAAAAAACGTGTAATGTGGCCAATGGGCAAAATTGTAAAAATATTCAGTAGTAGAGATGGGGCTACCAGAGTGGTACAGGTAAAAACAAGCAGTGGATATTTGGTAAGACCAATCAAAAAACTGTATCCACTAGAAGTTTCAACTACCAGTGATCCTGTGCGAACTCTGGCAACTGAAAACAGATCTAGATACGGTAGACTCTTAAAACCAAGGACATGCTCATAGAAATAATATACAATATAGACGTTTTGGACTTATATCCTCTTTTCTTTAGCAATGACTTTAATTGGAAGTTTATTCTTTATTGATCTCATTTTAGTATGATCTGTCATATATATTGTATGTTAACCGAGTTTCTTTTACGTGTTTTCTAAACTAATACATAGTACTGTTTTGTTTTATTCGTAAAGTTAGAAAATTTTGTGCAATGTCTGATTTTGAGAAAATCAGGGTGGGAGGATGTTGTATCTATCACATACAGCGAGGATAAATCTGGCAACAGCTGCAGGAATAAAAATTTGGCAGTGCTGGAATGGCAACAGCGGATGATATTCTATAGATTTTAATATTTTGATTTTGAGTCGATGTTTCCTTTGCGATACTATTGCGTTAAAACATTTGAGTTTTGGGTGAATGAAATGAATCCGCTGTCCCGCTGCGAATATTAGTAAAATATATTTAGAAAATTAGCTGCGTTGGAAAGGATGAAACCTTGTGTTTGAATTTGCGGTATTTTTCCAGCTAAAGTTGCGTCGAGTTGAGAATATTATGCCAGGCTTATTCACGCTGGTGTAGATAAGTTCAAGTTGTGTTTATTGTGTTTATAGTGTATAACTTGCAAATATATGAATAGAATTCTATTAAATAAACATTTAAAGTTCTGAATGGTGTTTTAAAGTTTGTAGAGTATTCACATTGCTATGTCGGAGCCAGTGGCAGTCAGGTGTAAGGTAAAATTGTTTTTGCTCCACGACATAACACCCTGTATACTGTTACGAAAAGTCCAGCGTGGTAAGACAGTTTCCCCGCAAAGCTGGTTAAGGGCTGCCAGAAAATGGCAAGGGTAGGCAGGGTTGCCAGATTTGGTGAGAAATCGCCCATTTGGAGAAATGCCATAGACTTTCTGGAACGAATTCTTACTGGTTTATCCCAGAATGGTCTCTAACACTAGTCAAAAACTATATAAACCCTGCCGGTACGCGGAGAGTCAGACAGCGCAGAGTTCATCGAGTTGATGGTCAGTTGATAGGTCAGTGTCTCGTCTGGCGAGTCGACCGCGAGTCAGTGCGGACTCCATCGAGTTGATAGTCAGTCAGTGAGTGCTTTGTCGAGTCAATTAAGAGTCAGTGAGCGAGTGTCTTGAAGCCTACTGTCGAGATGGTCGTCGAGTGCATCGAGAGAGTCTCTTAGTGTATCGTGAGTTTGATTTTTGAGTGTGTTGAGCTCCGAGAACGACTTAACCGAGTCGGGAACTGTACTCTACTATACTGTCGAGTGCACCTCGAGTTGCAGCGTGGAGAGTCTCGAGAGTGTGTAGAGTTCCGAGAACGACCGAGCAGAGTCGGGAGCTGGACTCTAGTGCTTTTCCGTGAAGCTGTCTTCCCCGTTATAGCCTGAAGGCTGTGTCGCTGATTGTTTCAGGGTGATTAAAGTAGTTCTTCAACGACCGTAAACGTGATTTTGGAGATGTCTAGAATAATACTGGCCAATAAAGTGTGTTTCGATATTCAGTTTCAGGGTGATTAAAGTAGTTCTTCATCGACCGTAAACGTGATTTTGGAGATTTCTAGAATAATACTGGCCAATAAAGTGTGTTTCGATATTCCATGAAAGCGCTGTCGTCGTTATTCACTCCAAATCCACGAATCCTTAACGAACGTGAGGAGCAAAACGTAACACTATAATAGCTTACAGAAGCTGAGATTAAAATTCAACAGATCTCCTTTGACAACTCTTGGTAGGTTACAACTAAAGCAAGAATCTAATAAACTAAAATGATAGATCACTTACCGATAATAACTACGAATACCTAGACGACTTGCACTAGAACGTGCAACTATCAAATTAAGATCCTCTTAATTAAGTCACATGAATTTATCCATAGTTAATCTATACAGAAAGAAGGTATTAACAAGGTTTAGACGGCAACCGGGATATATTCAGCTACATATAATATTTTCAAGCAGATAGCTCAAGCTGAACCTGTAATTACCCGGAAGCAGTGTTGCTAGATCGTTCGCAAATTCTCTATTTTTGATAAATCTGAGACTTAAATTTATGTGCATGCGACTTTGCTAAACTTTTGCTACTTACTCGTTTAATTTGAATATTTTTTTGCGGGTTCAAGTTCTTTTAATATATCTTAAACCGCTTACATGTTAAAATAAGGCATCTACTAAATTTATTTTATAATAAACTGGCTTTTAAATGTACCGGAAGAATTCCTAAAGGGAACAATAAATAAATTTTTAATTTAAAAACTTCACAGAATTTTGCTCCGCAGATCAACTTCATAAAAAAAAAATCTCAGAGACTTTCAGATTTCACATTATTTCCAAAGGGGTTTTTTCTTTAACGTTTTTTGGGTTACCTTTATTTATTAAATATCATGTTCTCAGCACTTAAACCTTAAAATTCAGTTCAACAGTAATATCGCAAAATAATTTTTAAATGAGTTTTTCTTTAGAATTTCAGACACACAGCCTCGCGCGCTGGACATATATATATATATATATATATATTCCGTACAGTGTTGCTATGGCTCACTTTGAAATTGTTTAGTTTGTTAAGCAAAAACTCCTTGAAGTGTTACAAAATAAGAAATCGATAATAAAATAAATTTCCAACTAAAATTAGGGCTTCACATGCCCATAATCTATGGAAGATTACGTTAGTCAAATTTTGATGTCTCTAGGTACCGTTGTTTTATTACACTGCGAGAAACATGCATACAGTTATGCAGATTTTTCATTATTTAATTTCTTTAAATATAATACAGCGCTCTAATATTTAGTGGCAATAATTTGAAAAGTGATTCGCCGTTTATAGTGTTTCAACGCAATTAATAGGCCTTCTGGGCAAATTATGACATTGGATTAAAAAGAAAATTCGAATTATAAAAGTAAACGATTTTTAGATTTTTGTCTAGCTTCTTTATCCAAACTATTTCCATAAAATTTCGCTTTCTTTATGTATTGAAGACGGTTTGAATTAGAAATTACGAAAATATCCGATTAATTTTGTGTTATTTCTCTTTTTAGTCCAAAGGGGCTTTGTCCCTGAAGGACTATTATTTTCGTTTTGAGATTTTGTGTTGAATCACTATACTATAAAAGGCAAATCATTTTTCAAACTGTTGCCTCCCAATGTTAGAGTCCTGCATTACATTTGAAGAAATTAAATAATGAAAAATCTGCATAAAAGTATGTATATTTCTCGCATTGTGATCAAAAAACGGTCGAATTTTGAATGACGTAATCCTCCTACAAATATGGGCATGTAGAAGACCAAATTTGAAATTTGGAATTTGTTTTATGATAGATTTCATATTTTGTAAACTCTTAACGAATTTTCGAGTATCAAACTCAACGATTTAAAAGCGAGTAATGGCAACACTCTACAGAGGAAAAAAAAACTTTTTTATATTCAGCGCGCGGAACTGTGTATCGGAAATTCTAAAGGTATGCTCAGTTTAAAATTATTTTGCGACATTGCTATTGAACTGAATTGTATGGTTTAAGTGCAAAGAACATGATATTTAATAAATAAAGGTAACACAGAAAACTTTATAAAAAGTCCCTTTGGACGTAATTTAAAATTTGAAACATTTAAATTTTTTTTTTTCCATTTCAGCGTAAGTCATTTTTTAAAAACTTTACTGGTTAATTTTTCAAATTTATTTAATATGTACAAATATTAGGTATTTTTTGTAAGCAAGAGTGATGTAAAATAAGCTACGCCTTCGCCGGAAATCGAACCACTGACCTCTGGAGCAGCGTGCTGATCCAGTACACTACGAAGGCATTCTATAAGAAAGCGGGAGAAATACCTTATAAGTGAAAAGGGAAAGCTAAGAAAATATGTATTGGAAGGAAAAATATTATTTCTTACTTTATGTCAATGCTTTTCTCCTATTACTTAAAAAAATAACAAAAAATTGTACTGGCGAATCAGTTTTGAGAGATACTGTACATTACACGAGTCAATCCCAGCTGAGTAATTATTTCCAACTGTCTATGTGACGGACTTCGACAACAGTTGCATCGATGTATATAATGATACAGAATAAGCAAAGAGCCCTTTTATTTATAAATCTAAGCTCAATGTATCGAAGAATAATTCTCCGTGTTTTAGAAGTAAAGAAAGAACTTCTCTTTGTTGCTTCAGCTCTTTAGCTCTCGACAGCACTTCTCCATAAGCCTTTTTCACTCGAGGCAAGAGAAATTCTTCCGAACTACGCAGTAAAGAGCGGTTCTCCTGGCAAAATTCCAAAAATTGTTCATACGGGCTTTCACGTTTTCGTTTTTTGTATGTTGTTAGCATCTAGGTTACCTGTTGACGAGTAACCTGCGTATCTCTGTGATATTATTATAAAAATGTGTGCAAGCGCTGAAAAGCGAGATGATTCTTTAGAAGTAGAGAGAAATCAATATAAACAGGGAATAACATTTAATATATGAATATTACACCCAAAAGGGCTTTTTTCACGTTTTTTGTATTAATTTTAATTATTAAATATCACGAAAGAAAAAGAAAAGAATACTACGCTCAAAAGGGCGTTTCTTAAACGTTTTGTGTGTTGATTTTAATTATTACTCCAAACTGTGAAATTAATTGTAAAAACTCTTTTTTTTTAATTGTTTTAACTGTACTTGGTGTTTTATGTTTTTGTTTATTCTTCAATTTTTAATGAAAATACTTTGAATTTTTATGCATTTTTGCTTTGTCGCGAAGTGAAAACTGTATTAATTAGTAACGCATGTGCATTACGTAAGCGGAGCTAAATCGTCTGTGAAATTTTTTTATTATTATTTGTTTAATTCATTTTAAACTTAGTTTTAGATTTACTATACGAATTAAACAGGAAGTATCAGGAAACATGAAGTAATACGAATTACACAGGAAGTATTGTAATCGCGAAAACGTTCGTATTTCAACGAAAATATCCATTTGGACCGCTATCAAATGAAATTTAACTATGTTTTAGCGTGACATCCGTCCGTATTGACAGAATAAAGGGCTCTTTTTCCCCAAAAAAATATGAAACTGATTAAAATGAATTTTCAAGAGACTTTTTCGTGGCGTCTGTGCGTACATACGTATCTCGCATAATTCAAAAACGAATAGCCTCAGAATGTTGTATATAGAACTGCTAAAACATGTAGATGTTCACCTCCCAATTTGGTTGCAATAGGATGTACCAAAAGTATATAAATATATATCCACTCTGTTACTCGGCTCAGTGAGCTCAGTTTCTTTATTCTTATATTTTTGTAAATTGTGCATTTTTTGCTTAAAAAATGATTAAATAATGCTGCTCTGGTTAAGATTTTTATGCCTTTAGTTCACCTGCATGCAATAATTGTGGAATTATCAACAATTTAAAAGTTTTTTAAGTGCGACTAAACCTAATTTTTGTTTATTATAGCCGCCATGTCTGTTTTCATTTGAAACATAGCGGAATAGTAGATTTATTGCCAATCTAGAGAAACGAAGCTTCGCAACAACAAAGTAATGTCTTTATTTATTATTGCGAGTTAAATTATGATTATTTCATTCTGGAATTATCATTTAAGTTATTAGCTGGTTTTTGTGTAGAAACTGTAAATTTAATTGTAAAAATGTTTTTTTGTTTTAACTGTAATCGGTGTTTTATGTTTTTGTTTATTCTTCAATTTTTAATGAAAATATTTTGAATTTGTATGTATTTTTGCCTTGTCGCGAAGTGAAGACTGAATTAATTAGGAGCGCATGCGCATTAGGTAAGTGGCGCTGAATCGTCTGTGAAAAACAATTTTTTTATTATTTGTTTAATTCCTTTTAAACATCGTTTCAGATTTATTATACTATTCGATCTATTATAAGTGTGGTAATTCTTCAGATGATATAATTTTTATGCACTCTGAGTTATAAAATGAATGAGGTGTTATGCTGTTAAGTGAACCTCGCGCCGAAGTGTCGCTATGGTAAATAAATATAGTGAACCTTAAAGAGTACATTTATTCTACTGTGGTGTATGCGCTATTGACGAAGTAGACTTAATTCAAAATTCATTAACTGTTAATTCAATATATTTAAATGAAATGCAGGAAAATTGAGTATAATTTAATATTCCGTACAAGGCAGTCATGTGGTGTACACATCAGATTTTTAAATGTCATGTTCTTCCCACTTAAAACCACATAATTTTCAATTCAATAGCAATGCCACAAAATAATTTTTAAAAGAACACATCTTTAGAATTTCTGATACAAAGTCTCGCGCACTGGAGATAAAAATGTTTTTTTTTTTCCTTACAGTGTTGCCATTGCTCACTTTGAAATAGTGGAGTTTGTTAATAAAAAATTCTTCAATATCTGACAAAATATGAAATAGATAATAAAACAAATTCTAAATTTGGGTTTCCGTATATCAATATTCCGATGGAAACGTACGTTATTCAGAATTTAATGGCTCTAGGCATTGTCATTTGATCACATTACGAGAAACATACATAGATTTATGCAGTTTCTTTATTATTTAATTTATTTAACTATACCACAAGGCTGTAATATTTGGTGACCACAATTTAAAAACTGAACCGACATTTAGAGTTTTCAAAACAAAATGGCAAAACGAAATTAATAGCGCTTCAAAGCTAACGCCCTCTGGGCAAAAATTATTAATTCTAGACGTGAACAAAACAACAAAAATGTTTTCGCATTTCACTCCCAGAACTATTAAACATATCAAAATGCTTTACTGGGACTAGTGAGTAGTAACATTTCGATTTTACGTGGTTATTTTTCGGTAATTAAGAAAGATGCATTAACAAAACTTTAGACCCATTACAAACATTTAGCTGGATTTGACACTGATATTCGAAGGGCATATCGTTCACGACACGCAACCAGAGCTTAAAAGCAACTTCGGCACATAAACCTTTCTGGATGTTCGTTTAAGCGAGAATTCCGTAAGTAACTCTTTAAAAGCGATCTAGGTTTGTACCTGAAATACTAGGCAAATGAGGCGGCTATTTTGGATCTCTCTGTTTTTCCGCATGTCATGGTCAAAGAAGTAAAATTAATTTCATAATTTTCTTGCTAGCAAAGTTATTTTCCATGGCAAAATATAAAAATTGTTCTCGATTTATTTAGCATATGCATCGATAAACATTCTTGTTAGTCCAAAGGGTCTTTGTCCGTGAGGGATTTTACTTTCGTTTTGTGATTTTGCGTCGAATCACTCTGAATGTACGTTTCAGTTTTCATACTGTTTCCACCGAATATTATCGCCCTGTAAAATATTTAAAGAAATTAAATAATCAAGAATCTGCATAAATATATGTATGTTTCTCGCATTAGGATAAAAAAACGGTACCTAGAGCGGTCCAATTTTGAATGACGTAATCCTGCTGCTAAGATGGGCATCTGGAAGCCCACATTTTAAATTTTGGAATTTGTTTCATGAACGATTTCATATTTTGTAAAACTTTAAACGAATTTTTGATTAACAAACTCCAGGATTTCAAAGTGAGCCATGGCAAGGTTGTACAGAAAAACACTTTTGTCTCCAGCGCGTGAGACTGCATATGGGAAATTCTAAAGATAGACTCAATTTAAAATTATTTTGCGATATTGCTCTTGAACTGAATTTTATGATTTAAGTGATGAATGAACATGATATTTAATAAAAAAAAAGTAACACACAAAATGGTAAGAAAACGCCCCTTTGGGCGAAATTTAATATCTGAAACCTTTCAGATTTTCTTTTTGATATTTTTGTTATAATAATAAAGTTATATTTTAAAAGTTACATGAAATACAACGCATTTAGTAAATGAATGTTCTTTGAGATGTTTTATATATTTTCGTTCCCTGGTTGCTTATAAAAGAAATTTGGAAGAAAGGTCAGTCGTAAAAAATACATACGCCTTCCCTCTTAAAAGAACACAAGCAATATAAAACGGTGCAAAAAATTTCAAACATTAAGTTTCTTGATCTACTTCGGCTATTTGACTATCGCAAAGCCTATTAATATTGCTGGTTTACTTTCTTGTACTAAAAAAAAGGAGCTATTGTGGTCGCGAAAAATTTTGGGTATCATATTTCATGGAAAATATCCATTTTGACGACCACCGAATGCAATTTAACGATGTTTTTACGTGACACCAAGACGTAAGGATAAAATAAAAGACTCTTTCCCCCCAAAAAAATTATAAAACTGCTTTAAAATGAATTCTGAAGAGAACTTTTCGTGGTGTCTGTACGTACGTATGTATCTCGCATAACTCAAAAACCAGTAGCCTCAGAACATTGAAATTTTGTATATAGGACTGCTATAACATGTAGATGTGCATCTCGAATTTTGGTTGCAATCGGCCGCAACAAAAGTTTATAAATATATGTATATATATATCCATTCTTATATGTTTGTAAATTGTGCATTTTTTGCTTTAAAAATGATTGAATTATGTTGTTCTGGTTACGATTTTTACGCATTTAGTTAACGTGCATGCAATAATTGCGGAATTATCAGCAATACAAAAGTTTTCTTAAGTGCAGCTAAGCCTACTTTTTGATTACCATGGCGGCCATGTTTGTTTACATTTGAAACTTCGCAGAATAGTAGATGTTTTGCCAATCTAGAGAAACTAAGCTTCGAAACAACAAAGTAACGTCTTCTTTTATTATTGCAAAATAAATAATGCTTAATTCATTCTGGAATTAAGATTTAAGTTATTAGCTTGTTTTGGCGTAGAAACTGTAATTTTATTTGTAAAAATTGTTTTTTTCACTTGTTATAGAAAAATTGGCTCCCCCGATCAGTGGTTGGGAGCAATTTTGAAGAGAGAGAAGATTTAAACTGGGGGAAAAAAAACTTAATGTCCCAAAACCTTTTTGTACAATTCTATAAATGCATTTTTAAGGTATTCATATTGAGTGCATGTTTTTATGTTGTGTGCAGAAAATGTGGCAAAAAATAGGTACTAAATAGTCTGATTCCAACGAAAAGCATTTTGCTGTTTCCAACAAAAAGCATATTGCTATTTTAAAGCAATAAATTTTAAAAATAATTACCACGGCTAATTTGATACAAATAATCAATTACAATTTAAAATGTAGTTTACTCTATTCTTAAGAAGCACATTCTTACTATAAATTACTCATCGTAAAAAACGCATATATTCTTGAAGAACTAAGTTCTATCGGTACCGATAAAAATTTGAGATATATTTGAAAACATTAGCAGGCAGCAATGTAGCTAGACAGAATAACAGGCATAAAGTGCCATAGATTGAAAATAAAAGCTTAGGGCAGAAGAAAAATTATGGAGTTTCAAAATGAGTGCCTTTCGATTTGCTTTCGCTGGATTGTTCAAAGTTAATAATTCAACTTCGGAAATTATTCCTAGCTGAAGCTATACGTAAATTATCTGCTTCATGAGCTTTACGTAAATGTCATATAATGACTATTAATTTTGAAACGACGCGGTTTAGAGAGGTTTATTACAAGTAATTACTATTTTTACTGCAGAAAAGGGAAGCACCCGACTTAAAATGAAGAGTTAAGGTACTAAAGCACATTACAGTTAGAATTTTACTTTAGATATTGTAGAGACGTTAGGATGTTTCTGGAATAAAGAGAAATGAAAAATGTGCAACGCCTTCGCCGGGAATCGAACCGCGGACCTCTCAATACGCGTTGAGCGTGCAGACCACTACACCACGAAGGCTCGCTAAGAAGGCCGGAGAAATACCTTATAATATACTTAAGCATATAAGCAAAAAATTTAGAAATTTCAAATTAAGGTAATGAATTATTACAATCACGTAGTAGGCTACGAAATTAATTAAATAATCAAGATATCTTATATATATGCGGCTTAAGTGTTTGTCGCCGATAGTTTTCAATTTTTATTGAAAGTTGATGTTTTTGATTTTATACCAAAACACCAGGTAGGATATTATCTTGTTTCACTGCATATATATTGATTTAAGGAGTTTGAGCCGTTAAATAATAAAATTTACGTTACATACATGTATGAATTTATAAATTTGGTTTAATTACTCAACCACCAGTGTCTAGATTTCAGATATTATGTGAGTTTACTTTGACATAGTTAATCAGCACCGGTAGTTCTCAGGTATTCAACAGTATGGTTCATATTAAATATATTCAAAACATCTTAAATTTAATTTCGGTCTACGAAATAAAAGGAAAAACCTTTTATAAGAAAATGAGTTTTAAATGTTAATTTAAATTTTATGGTATAAATTTATGTGAATATATTTTACTAAAGTAAACGATAAACATACATGGTATCTTTTTTTATTTTTTGTATTGCATATATGTAATAAAAATATTTTATTACATTTATGTGATACTTTTTTTTTTTGAATTTATGTGAATACATTTTACTAAAGTAAACGATAAACATAAATGCTATCTTTTTTATTTTTTGTATTACATAAATGTGATACATTTTTTACACTTTATGTGAATACATTTTACTAAAGTAAACGATAAACATAACTGCTATTTTTTAATTTTTATTATATAAATGTAATAATAATATTTTATTACATTTATGTGATACATTTTTTATAATTTACGTGAATACATTTTACTAAAATAAACAATAAACACAACCGCTATCTTTTCATTTTTTATTACATAAATGTAATAAAAATATTTTTTCTCTTTTTCTGTCATGAGTTGTTTTAGCTGACAAAATCTGTGTATTTTCTAATTAAAAAAAAAAAAAAATTCGATAAGAACCAGGCTTTAAAAATACCTACTCATCCAAAGAATACTCTAAAAGTAAATATTTTTCCTTAATAATGCAATAAAATGTCTGCTGATTTCTATGAATATTAACACAGATTTAAGTTTTAACCGAAATTTTGTGGAAACACAACTGACATATAATTTTTCATCAATAAATGAAGTAGACTTTTGCACCCTTTTTCATCAGTTTTGAAAATTAAATCATCAAATTAACTATTCTAAATTTGGTGTTCTCGCCCATAAGTTCATCTGTTCTCTCAAACTCGAGATCTTTCCACGTTACATAACAACCTAAAATTAACCAATCACAGATTAGCTATACCTATATACCTATCTACCCACATAGCTCAAAAACATCCTTGGGATATCCCGAGGATGTTGCTCTCGGGATATGCGCACATCCTCAGGATATCCCGCAATACCCCTCCAACCTCCTAAATACCTCCTCTCGAGTGCTTAATGTCCCATCCCAGTATATCTTCAGGACATCCTAAGTCCCATCGGCAGCGTACGGGATGTTATTAGGACATGAACTCCTACTTACTACATCCTCAGGACATCCCACTAACCTCCTAAACACATCCCATTATATATTAAAAACATCCTATCTATGTCATGTCCCATCGATAGCGTATGGGATGTTATTAGGATTTAAAGTCCTACTTACTACATCCTCAGGACATCCCGTAATATCCCACTTTCCTCCTAAACTCATCCTTCTGAGTGCTTAATGTCACATCCCAGAATATCCTTAGGACATCCTAGCTAGGTCCCACCGACAGCGTATGGGATGTTATCAGGATTTGAAATACTAGTTACAATATCCCTTTAACCTCTTAAATACATACTCTCAACCGCTTAATGTCACATCCCAGTATATATTCAGAGGAAACTTCCAGTGAAAGTATGTGAAGGTGTTATGATAATCTAAAACCTACTTATTTTACACAGATAGTCTCAAATCCTTCTCCTATGATTACTATGGAAAAATCAGAAATGTTGAAAATATTTATACAACTTGTTTTGTTTTTAAATCTGAATTTGTGAATATATTAAAACTGAGCAAGGAAATTAAAACGAATTATTAATACAAAATATTACAACTGAAAATTTTGCTTTTATTTTTAAAACATTAAAAATCTTTCGATCATTTTTAAACATCCAATAGCTCCCAAATTGAAGTATTCATAATTAAATAAAACTATAGTATACATAGCTACTAACTGCGTAGTCTCTGTCCTTTTCGCCTCTTTCGCCTGCTTGCTGACAGCGTGTCGCTGAGGCTCTGCTAGCTTTTGCCATTATTTAAAATGGAATTGCAATCTACAGTATCTCACAAAAGTGATGGGACACTTGTGCTTTACAAAAGGAAACTGTAGTAAAACAAATTAAAAAAAAACGTGTAAAAATTTTTTGTGGGTGTGTTTCATACTTAAACTTAGTAACAATTATTAGATAATATACATTTTCTCAAAATATTAAAATAATAATTTAATAAAAATACAATTGTTTAGAACGGAGCAAAATATGGCTCACATAAGTGATGGGACACTTACTTTTCCATCAAATATTTATCCAAAAATTTTACTTTTTAAAAGGTTTTAATATTTTGTTGGATATCCTTTTACTTTTAAAACATAATTTAATCTTCTTGGGATGGTTTTGACTAATTTTTTTGTGATTTCTGGAGTGATTTTACCCCATTCTTCTTGAAGCCCAATTTTAATTGTTGTTTTGAAGAAATGATGTGTTTTCGAATTCTTGATTCCAATTCTTGCCAAATATTCTCTATGGGATTTAAGTCTATAGATTGTGGTGGTGTTTTTATTATTTCAGGATAGTTATACAGCAGCCAGAGTCTAACGTTCAAAGCAGTGTGCTTGGGGTCATTGTCCTGGTAGAATTTAAAATCGTTATGAAGATTCAATTTTCGTGCTGAAGATTTCAAATTTTGATTTAAAATGTCAATATACTTGTACTGATCCATTATACTGTCAATAAAAACAAGATTACCAACTCCAGCGGACGACATACACCCCCATACCATAACTCCTCCTCCACCATGTTTTACTGTTGGCACAAAGTCCTGTTTGCGAAATTCTTCCCTGGGTTTTCTCCACACCAAGATTCTACCGTCAGAACCAAATATATTAAATTTACTCTCATCAGCAAATATAACTTCATTCCAGTAATCAGAATTCTTATTTATGTTGGATTTTGCGAAAGCTAGTCTGAGTTTTCTATTCTTTTCACTTACCAAGAATTTTTTCCTGGATGCTCTACCCTGATATCCAGCAGATCGAATTACTCTTCTAATAGTCTCAGGACTAACAATTACTCCATATAATGCTTGTAAATGAGCAGCAACTTTAGGAGCACTCATTCTTGGATTTTTTTAACATTTCGAACGATAATTCGCTTTATTCCATTGGATAGCTTTGATGGTCGGCCAGGTCTTCTTTTATCCTGAATCATATGATTCTTTTCATATCGTTTAGTGATATTGAAAACTGTTGAATGACTCAAGTTAACTGTTTCAGCAGTTTCTCTAATAGATTTTCCAAGTTCAATATGCAAATTAATAACTAATTTTCGAATTTCAGACAAAGTTTCTTTTCGTTTAGCATTCATGGCTGCACAGAGCTAACAAACACAAAAATTCCAAAACAAACTGGAGCGAAAGACTGCAGACGATTTTATAAATTATTGCCAATTGCTTTTGAGTAAAAATAAAAACCTTAAAAAATATTTTTATTGTAGTACGTAGTAGTATCTAATGGTGTCCCATCACTTATGTGAGCCATTTTTTGCTCCGTTCTAAACAATTGTATTTTTATTAAATTAATATTGAAAATGTATGTTATGTAATAATTGTTACTAAATTTATGTATGAAACACACCCACAAAAAATTTTTACATGTTCTTTTAATTTACTTTATTACAGTTTCCTTTTGTAAAGCACAAGTGTCCCATCACTTTTGTGAGACACTGTAAATTTATGGGGCATGTTTAGCCCCCTTAATCTTCTACCGATTATGATGATATGTGTAAATAAATAAAAAATTAATTTAAAATGGCAAAATCCAAACAGATATACGAAATTTAATTCATTTTTCTTAATTTACAAAGATAAAATACTACGTAGTCCTGCTATAGCAATACAACGTTATTTATATCTTTTAAACGTACGACATTTTTATTAATTATTAAGGGCATTTTTAAGGAAACATATAATTTTAATGATACTCACCGAATAAGAACATTCACTGACATGCACAAAGATGAAAAATAATGTATTCTTACCTAAAGGAAAAAAATAAGATATATTACACATTATGTAAATAAAAAAATCTGTTTTAAAATTAGCATTAAAATAAAAACTTTGAAATTCATGAGTATAAACGAATTGCATTTCGAACCCTGACTACTAAATATTTCAAGCCTCCATGTAGGGGGTAAGCTTTATTTGCTTTTTGGAATGAGGACCAGGAGAATGTTTCGGTGTTTTAATAGGTGTATTTTAAAGAAGACTGAAAGCCTGGGAATGTTTTGAAATGGTTATATTCTCAATCTCCTGACAGAAGCGGTTCTAGACCTTCTCACTAACGCGTACAATCTAAACAAAAATTGAAAGCCTTTAGTACCACCACCACAAAGTACTACTACCACCACCACTCTTGAACAAAGCTCAGATCGCATTATTTTACGAATGTGAGTGAAAAACTCAATCAGGATGTTGGAGTTTTAATTTTTGAATTTAATAGTTAAATATGCTTTGCTTCTTTGCGTACCACCTATTTTCTTTTGCGCACCACCGGTTGAGAACCCCTGTTCTACAGTTTTGAGAAAAAGGTTGATGTGTACACCACATATCTTCCTTGAAAGGTATATTAAATTGCAAGCTTTTTCCCAGCATTTCATTTAAATTTATTGAAGTGAATTAAATATATTTCGTCGATAGCGCATAAACAATAATAGAATAAATGCATTCGTTAAAATTCACTATATTTGTTTACTATAACGAAACTCTGGCGCTAGGTTCGCTTAACAGCATTACATCTCATTCATTTTATAACTCAGAATGCACAAAATTTTTATCATCTAAAGCATTATCTAATCGTTACCAAATGTTCTATTCAAATACTTTAATAAATACAAAACGATGTATAAAAGTAATTAAACAAACAAAAAGTTTTTAACAGGACGATTCAGTATCACTTGGCGACAAGGCAAAAAATACATAAAAACTCAAAATATCTATATTAAAAATTACGAAGTAAATCTTAAACCCTTATTTAATCGAATAAATTCCAGAAAGGATAAAGCATGATTTAATTCTCAATATTCAAAGAAGGCGTTATCTTTGTTGTTGCGAAGATTATGGCATCAAATCCACTATTCTGCTACTTTCAAATGTAAACAAACATGGCTGCTATAGAAAAATAATTAGGCTTAACCACATTTATACAACTTTTAAATTGTTGTTAATTCTTGAAATATTGCATGCAGAATTACTAAAGGCATTAAAACCTTAACTGGAAGATATGAGCAACATAATTAAATTATTTCTAAAGCAAAAAATGCACAGTTAAAAAACATATAAGAATAAAGGAACTGAGGTCACTGAGCCGAGTAATAGAATGGATATATAGCCGAGTAACAGAATGAATACATATATTTATATACTTTTGGTGCGGCCGATTGCAACCAAAATGGGAAGAGCACATCTACATGTTATAGCGGTCCAAATTTCAAAGTTCTGAGGCTAGTCGTTTTCGAGTTTTGCGAGATAGATTCTTACATACTTACGTAAGTATGAATTGCAAGCGACGAAAAATTCTATCCAGAATTCATTTTATCAATTTTATAAATTGTTGGGAAAAAGGGGGTTCTATAATCTGTTCTTACTTACAGTTGTCACGCCAAAACATCGTTAAACATCGATAACAAAACATCGATAACGGTAAGAACGAATATTTGCGTTGAAATATGATAGCCGAAATTTTTCACAATTACAATACTTCCTTTTTACTTCGTACAAGGAAGTAAAAACATCATATACCATCCTTATCATAGAAGTTTACAAGTGGCCATTCTCGCACTTAACGGTAACTTTACCTGGCATAGAAATATCTGTTGATAGCAATTCTAGATATAAGATTTTTCAAAGAATTTTAAATGCGAAGATTGCTGATCTAATCCCATGGTTCGATGATACCCTTCATATCAATTTCATGATATGCCCGCAGACCACTGTAAATGACATAAGCGATATGCGCAGCTGAAGACAAAACGAAAAGAAATATTTGGTAACCCTACATAGTTACATTTCTACGCGATTAAAATAAATCCTCCTATGGGGACTAGGGAACTACCTCCCGAAGACGAATATGTCTGAAAGTGGCTAGTACTTATTAGAATATCAGGAAACTAGATATTAATCATGCTGCCTAAAATATACTCATTTTCGCCAATGTCCAAAATTATATCAAACAATGGACGGTCTTCTTACAGACTGTTCAGTGCTTATGTGTGAATGGATTTGAATATTCGTTCATCTAATATTTTCTGTTATTTTTCAAAGAAATCTATTATGTCTGATTTTTACTTCCTTGTACGAAATAAAGGAAGTGTTGTAATCGCGATAAATTTCGGATATCATATGTAAATAAAAATATCAATTTTGACTGCTCCCCGAAGCCATCTGAACATTGCTTTAGCGTAACGTCTGTTCGTAAGGACAGAATAAACGACTGTTGCCAAAACGGTTTGTAAAATAGATTTAGAATGGATTCAGAAGAGATTTTTCATCATGTCTGTACGTACGTATGTACGTATGCATCTCGCATAACTTAGCTTAAATAAATAGCTTAAATAACCCATAAAATAGCTTTAGAAATTTGAAATTTTGCGTATGGAACTGCTATAACATGCAGTTGGCGCATCTCCCTTTTTGGTTATAATCGGCCAAACCAAACGTACATACTCATATATATATATATATAATTAAACTCAGTCTTATTGAACTGCTTTTTTAGACTCGATTCTTACTTGAAAAAATGACGAAACACTTTCGATTCTATTAGCTATTTTTAATTGATCGGAAATTAGTTTGATCCCCTTGGAAAGACAACTAATTTCTGGTCAACAGCGATAATTATTTAGTTGACTGGTTGCACAATTTTTAAATTTTGAATACGCTATTGTATTTACTTAATTCAATTTTAAATAGGCTAATAAATAAATTTATTATAATAGAATTCTGACTTAATTATTTTATTTTCCTATGAGATAATATATTCAATAATCTACTAGTAAACAAGATATAAACGGTATAATTTATAACAGTTAAGTATTACACATTTTATTACTAATTTACTTTGTTTACTTACATATTACCATGTATACCCACTTCGTTACCAATATCGGTGAGGTCAGGTGTTCTTATTCTTATATGTTAGTAAAATGTAAATTTTTTGCTTTAAAAGCGATTGAATTATGTTGTTCTAATGCAACAATTAAGATTTGATACCTTTAATTAATCTGCATGCGATAACTGTAGAATTATAAACAATTAAAAAGTTGTCCTACAAACTGCAGTTTGGTGCTCCAAAGTTAGTGCCGTTTTGCGGAGTGGGACCAAAATTTCAATTTTATGCACCGAAAAATCTGTTTACCTTTCCGCTGGCCGTATTGCTTGTTTTGGTTTAGAAACTCTCATTTTAATTGTAAATTTTTTAATTGTATTTAGTGTTTGATGTTTTCCTGGATTTTGCAACTTTTAATAAAGATCCTTTAAGTTTTTATGTATTTTTGCCTTGCTGCGAATTCAGAAATGAATTAATGGAATGAGATACATATCTCTAAAGAAATTCGAGGAAATAAGTTTCAATGAAATGCAGGAAAAAATGTGTGCAAATGCGTGGTCTTACATGTGTGGTGTCCACGTTAGGTATTTTAATTTCACGAAACATGAGAATACCTTACTAGTGATTATTTTCTATTGCTTTCTACTTCATTCCTCCGTTTGTAAATTTGAATAAATATTCGAAACAAATATTCAGTTTCTTAATTTTAATTCATTATTCCAAAGGGGCGATTTGCCCAGAAGTATTACTAATTTCGATTTGGCATTTTGCGTTGATTTGTTAGAAGCGTTGTTTCACTTTTCAAACTGTTGCCACAAAATATTATCACTCTGCTATATTTAAAAAAATTAAATAATAAAGAATCTGCATGAATCTATGTATGTAAGTTCTTCGCATTGTGATGCAACAACGTTACCTAGAGCCAATCAATTTTGAATAACGTACGTTTCCACCGGAATATGGGCATATGGAAGCTCAAATTTGGAATTTGTTTTATTACATATTTCATATTTTGTAAAACTTTAACGAATTTTTGATTAACAAACTCAACGATATCCAAGCGAGCAATGGCAACACTCTACGGGGGAAAAAGCCTTTATCGGAAATTCTAAAGATATGCTCTTTTTAAAATTATTTTGAGATATTCTGTTGAACTGAATTTTATTGTTTGAGTGCGAAGAATATGATAATTAATAAATAACAGTAACGCAAAAAACGTTAAAAAAACGCCCCTTTGAACGTAATTTAAAATCTGAAACCTTTCAGAATTTTTTATGCTATTATTATTTATTTATTTACTTTACTTTCAACCAATTTTTATAAATACTGTATATGTATACAAGTGTCTACAAGTGTCATATGTATACAAGTATAAACATTTTCGTATACAAATTTCCGTAAGTTCTCTAAATAAGAACCTGGTGTTTGCAAAATTTAATAACTTTTGAACAGATCAAATACAATTTTAAACAAATATCAGAGTTTCAATCAAATATCATTACATATTGACTTTCATACAATTTAGATGAGAAGATTATGTACTTTTAATCTTATTATTAAATTATAAATTCGTTTCAATTGTAAACTAATTTATTCAACCAAAAGCGAAGGGCTGACATTATCATTTAATAGAGCGGTGGTGTATCATTTATAAGTTCATTGTCAAGGGAAACAGATTTGTAACTGGATACTCAACTGCACTGTGGTTTATCAGAATCATTCACTGATACAGAATAAATATCATTTTTACATGAAAACACATATCGAAAAATTATGATAAAAAAAGTTTCTTTTCTGAGGTTACCCGAGAAAAATTCATATTTGGTTCTCCGAATGCGGTAGAGACAGTTACTGGCATTCGGAGCAATTATTTCTTCTTTACTCACGTGACACACCGTTAAATTTTCCATATATTCAATGAGGCTTCATAAAAGTTTTGCATAATTGGTTTCGCATTTCATCTTTCCACTTCAGTCGTTACTACTGAAATATTTTATTTGTGTATATATATATATATATATATATATATATATATATATATATATATCGGCACTGAGTTCCTGCTTCGTTTTGTTGGAAAGTAATGTGCGGTTATGGTTCGAAAGTATTCTCGTTATTAAATTTATATTTAGCTTTTGATTTTCAGTCGACTAAACGCAATTATAATCGCATGGAAGAAAATTCTTCTCTTTAGTTTATACTAGCGGAAGTACTCTATGCCAGTTAAGTTTGATTGAGAGTAATGTGTCTAACAACATAGAAAAAGATACCGCTGTAATCCTTCTCTAATAACGATGCACAAAATACCTTTTTGAGTCTGATGCGATAATCATAAACAGACCTTTTTGAGTCTGATGCGATAATCATAAACAGACCTTTTTGAGTCTGATGCGATATGAAACCCACATAAAAATTTTCCATAGATAAATAAACTATTTCTCCCTCATTATATTAGCAACAATGACACGCAATTTTTAACGATTTTCGTCCTTCTAATCGAATGGTCGTAAAAGATCAAGTTCCATCCAATATTTCACCTATATTCAATGTGGCAAAAAAGTGATCATAATGGATCAGAAATCAATAACGCGAACACAAAAACACGTACACAAACAGACATTCGTCTTTATATGTATAGATTTTGTAAAACTTACAAATTTATGATTAACAATCTCTACGATATGAAAGCGAGCAGTACCAATTTTCGAAATAAAGCATTTTTCATCTCCAACTCGAGAGACTGTTGCCACTTAAAAAATGAGTGCGAAAATGAGTGTTTTCTGGGTTTTAATTAATATTTAGGCTGATTAAAGTCGTACGAAGCTGTAAATAGTCGAAATGGCTTCCCGCGAGTTTTTGAAATCGAGAATAATGTATTTAATGTTTGGCAATGCTATTTTTATTTCATCGTAAAGCTTAGAAATTTTTATTAACAAACTCTATGATTTGAAAGCGAAGAGTGGCAACGCTTCTCCAAATAAAGCATATTTCTGTCTCCAGCGTGCGAGACTGTTGCCACTCGGGAAAATGAGGGCGAAAATGAACGTTTTCAGAGTTTTTAATTAATAGCTCCGATTTTATCTTTTTTTTTTTCCCCTGGAAAATTGTGGACGTCGACGTTTCCCAGGACTCAGAAGAGAATTGTACAAATTTTGGTAACGATGGCTGAGTTAATCGCGAACAAACACACAAACACACATTCTTCTTTATATATATATAGATGATGTAAGCTTATAGTTATAAAGTACATGTCTAGTTAAGAAAATGGGAAATATTCAGTTGAAGAATTAAATATAAAAGTCCAAATTCAAAAAAATACTTTTACCCCCAATAAAACTAATACGATGTTTCTCGGTGAAAACCAACTCGTTTGGAATTACTTTTCCACAACACAAGTTTTAGTAAAAAAAAAGCTGTGTTTCCATCAATATGATTTCCTTTGTACGTAAAAGTAGGAAGTGCATGCATATTATTCAAATGCACTCTGTTATCTTTTCTAAGCATTCTCAGCTCGATCATGCGCATTTAACATACATAATGAATATTTTCAGAATGACCACTTCCCTAATAAGACCACTTCGAAAAGAGACAAGTATTTAGAGCACATAAAGAAACATTGACTTTAAATATCACCTCTACAAGGCGACCGCCTCTGGAAAAGTTTAGTTTAGCTTGGTTCGGTTTATTTGATTAAGGCAAAGCACTCGAGGGCTGTCTGCCTAAAGGGGGAGATGCCTTCGTGGAGGACATTTTAACCATTTGACTACATATTAAAACAATTACCCCGTTTTCTGTACAGGTGAACAAAATATGTCACAAATAAGGTAAATTTAGCATTTGGGATCTTATTACAAAGATTGGCTAGTGCACACGGGAAGAGCTTCACTATAGCCCACAAAATTTGGCGAATTGTTTTTTGGCGCTAAAGCGCGTCAAATACCGTGTTTTGAAAAATGGGTACTATCAAGTTTCCGACGAAACTGCGACCATTTTGTTTTAACCAGAAATCATGGATAATAGCAATAAATTTATGACTATTATACACGATTTTAAAAGAAAAAAACCGGAAAGGTTTCAGATTTTAAATTAGGTCCAAACGGGCGTTTTTTTAACATTTTGTGTGTTACCTTTATTTATTAAATATCATGTTCTTCGCACTTAAAACATAACATTCACTTCAAGAGCAATATCCCAAAATCATTTTAAATTGAGCCTGTCCTTAGAATTTACGATACATAGTCTCGCGCGCTCAAGATAAAAATTATTTTTTTGCACAAAGTTGCCATAGCTCGATATGAAATCCTTGAGTTTGTTAATCAAATATTCGCTAAAGTTTTATAAAATATAAAATGGATAATAAAACAAATTACAAATTTCAAATTTGGGCTTCCAGATGCCTATATTCGCAGTAGGATTACGTCATTCAAAATTGTATGGCTCTAAGTACCATTATTTTATCACAATGCGAGAAACATACATACATTGATGCATATTCTTCATTATTTAATTTCTTCAAATATAATACAGGGCGATAATATTGCGTGGAAACGATTTGAAAAGTTATACAGCCAAAACATTTAAAAAAATGTTTCGACGCAAAATCCAAAACGAAATTAATAATCTCTTCATGGCAAACTGTCCCTTTGGACTAAAAATGTTAACTAATGCGTAATAAAAATGATTAAGTTGAAAAGGATGCAATTTTAAAAAACAATGCCAAAAACCTTTAGATATTTCACCCTTAGCAAATAATTATGTAATTAAGAATTAATTAACTGTAAATTAAGCTTACTACAGACGAACCAAAATCATAGCTTAATTGATTTTTCAGCCCCATACTTTTTTCATCTCCAAATATTACCATGTCCTTCAATAAACTACAATCCATTAAAAATCGTCTAAAATGTTCATACTGTCTTGTTAATTCATGCACAAAAGGTCCGTTTGGAATACCCCGGCCTTTCCAAACTTTTACGCTTTTCTGAAAACTCCCACCTTAAGTTTTCCTTTAAAATCTCCTGATACTTAATTACGACATCACTAACAGCAGGTTTACAGAAAGCCGTAACTAAACGCAAAAACTCTCATCTCCAAAGTAGTCAAAAATCTTATCTCCGAAACCATATTCTCTACGATGTCTGAGCGTTAAATAATCGCCGATAACAGTGTTAAGAATTTTGTATTTAGATAGTTAAATTTAGCATAATTATAGTTAAAATTGTTGTATTTCCTCATGCAATGCAGAACGAGACAAATTTTAAGAGACAGCTATGCCGGAAAAGTAACAATACAGGGTCACGGGCATTTAACTTTAACTAAATGAATATCTCGGTAATTTCTATTGAAATTTAAACAATTTAATTGCTCATTATTAGCTGTAACCGTAATTAATCTTAAACGTAAAAATTTACGGGGCCCACCAGCGGCCGAGCGGTAAAGTCGCTGAACACTGGTAGTTCGTCCGAGGTTCGAATCCCGCGAACGGGCTGGCTGCATGGGTGTTTTCGTGGTTTTCCCCATGTGTAACGTGTATACGAGCCAGTTTCCCTTAGAAAGTCCTCCTCGGAGGCATCCCTCCCCTTAGGCAGATAGCCCTAATGTGCTTTGCCATAATAAAATACACCAACACCGTAAAATTTACGACAGTTTAAATACTGCGTTTCTCCAACGGTAGGGGTTACCGCATCCTATCATTTATAGCTACTCTTGGCGATATGTTTTGGTGAAAAACCTGGGCGGCTATACTAAAGGATAGCCGTGTACACGGTACACAAGGGGAAAACGCCATGGAAGCAACCCGTTTGCGGGATTCGAACTTCGGACAGAACTACCAGGGTTCAGCGTTTTTAACCGCTGGTTAAACCGCTGGGTTATTTCTCTGAACCTTTGAAATGCGGCTGGAGGTGCCGCATTTTGAAGGTCATATTTGATATCAACTCTTAGAAATACTCATCATTCTGGGAGTTGTTCGTCGAGAGGTTTCGCTGAACCTCTCATTGCTGAAAAGTCTATAAAAATATCACGCGTTAAGCCAATGAGTACAAAAAGAAAATTATCCAATAAAAAAAATATGAATAGCTGAAGGCATTCAGATTTTATATTACGCGCAAAGGGACTTTTTGTAACGCTTCGTGTGTTACCTTTATTTATTAAATAATATATTCTTCGCACTTCAACCATAAAATTCAATTTAACAGTAATACACAATAAAGTCTGAAAGGTTTCAGATTTTAAATTACGTTCAAAGGGGCTTTTTTTTAACATTTTATGGGCTACCTTTATTTATTAAATATCATATTCTTCGCACTTAAATCATAAAATTCAGTTCAAAAGCAATATCGCAAAATAATCTTAAATTGAGCCTATCTTTAGAATTTCGGATACACAGTTCCGCGCACTGGAGATAAGAATGGTTTCTTTTTCCGTACAGTGTGGCCATGGCTAGCTTTGAAATCGCTGAGCTTGCTAATTAAAATTCGTTAAAATTTTAGAAAATATGAAATCGATAATAAAACAAATTCAAAATTTGGCCTTACAGATGCTTATACTCGGGTGGAAGGTTACTTTATTCAAAACTGGATGGCTCTGTGTGCCGTTCCAAATTAGTGCTTCCAGATACCCATATTCGGATGGAGGGTTACGTTATTTAAAATTGGCTGGCTCGCTAGGTATCGCTGTTTTATTACAATGCGAGAAACATACATACATTTATGGAGATTCTTCATAATTTAATTTCTTTAAATATAATGCAGAACTCTAATATTAGTGGCAACAATTTAAAAAGTGATATGCCATGTATAGCGATTCGACGAAAATGCCAAAACGAAATTAATAACCCTTCTAGGCCTTTTAGGTTAGAAGTCCTTTTAGGCAAAAAATTAAATGAATAGTTTTGCCCTGTAGATGCCAAACATTAAGGCGTTATAACGCGCACTTGTAATTTCAAACTACATTCTTTTAATATTAGGTATATTCGCCCTATAACGCGCAACCTTTTTATTAAAGAAATATGAAAGATTCATTTGCGACGCTGTTATCTTTTGAAGTCGTTCCTTTGAAGATTTTTCTCAGGCTTACGAACAAGGAACGCTTATAGTGAATCAACACAAAAATGCCAAAACGAAATTAATAGTTCTTCTGGATAAAATGCCTCTTTGGGTTAGTAATTTTAAAATTAGCATAAATAGAACTTCCGATGCATAATCTCGCGCACTAGAGATAAAACCTTTTTTTTTTTTTTTTTTTTTTTCATATAGACTATTACCATGGTTCGCTTTGAAATCGTTCAGCTTGTTAATCAAAAATTCTTTAAAGTTTTACAAAATATGAGATAGATAATAAAACAAATTTGAAATTTCGGTCTTCCAGATGTCCATATTCGTGCAAAAAAGTACGTTACTGTAAATTGGATGGCTCTAGGTATCGCTGTTTTATCACAATGGAAGAAACAATCATCCTCACTTCCGCTTGCTATCAACAAAATATGCTTTCTATAAAGTAATTCTCTAAAAATGTGGTATTTAAGATTTCCGTTTTAATATTTGACATTTTTATCTTGAATGTTAAACTTTGCTTGCACAATAGCAATTAAAAGCAATTAAGCATTAAACTTAAATAAATAAATATATATATATGGAGCGATTACACTTCACATATTCAAATAAAGAACAAATAGGCACACTGCGATAAAAAATTTCCAAATTAAGGCTCCCAAATACAAATATTCGGTGAAAGATTAGGTTATTTAAAATTGCATGGCTCTAGGTACCGTTGTTTTATCCCAAAGCGAGAAACATACATACATTCATGAAAATTGTTAATTATTTATTTAATTACTTTAAATATAATACAAGGCGATAATATTTAGTTCCAACAATTTGAAAAGGGATTCGCCTTTTACAGTTTTCAACGCAAAATGCAAAACTGAAATTAATAGTCCTTCAAGGCAAATTGCCCCTTTGGACAAAAATAAATAAATAAAATAATCTGGAAGCTTTCAGATTTTAAATTACGTCCAAAGAGGCGTTTTTAAAATATTTTGTGTGTTACCTTTATATATTAAATGCCATGTTCTATAAAAACACTTAACCATAAAATTCAGTTAAAGCATAAAATTCAGTTCAAGAGCAATATCGCAGAAAAATTTTTAAAGGAGCGTATCTTTAGAACTTTCGATACAGAGTCTCGCACACTTGAGATAAAAATGATTTTTTTCGCGTGCAGTGTTGCCATTGCTCTCTTGAAAATTGTTCAGTTTGTTAATCAAACATTCATTGAAGTGTTACAAAAAATGAAATCGATAATAAAACAAATTTCAAATTCCAAATTCGGGCTTCCAGATGCCCACATTCGCAGGAAGATTATGTTATTCAAAACTGGATGGCTCTACGTATCGTTGTTTTATCACAATGCGGGAAACATACATACATTTATTCAGACTCTTCATTATTTAACTTCTTTAACCCCTTAACTGCCGCGGGCGTATATATACGCCTTGCTCAGCCGATGCGTTAACTGCCCCAGGCGTATATATACGTCCTTCCAAACTGCTATCATTTGCTTTGCGCTGCTACACCTAAAATTATTCGCAAAGTTAACGCATCGGCTGCGCATCTGGGTGCATCTGGGGCAGTTAACGCATCGGCTGAGCAAGGCGTATATATACGCCCGCGGCAGTTAAGGGCTTAAATAGAGGGTCATAACATTACGTGGCAACAATTTGAAAAGTGAAACATCGCTTGTAGTGAATCAACGCCAAATGGAAAAACGAAATAAATAGTACTTCTGGGCAAATTGCTCAATTGGACCAAAAAATAATATTTTTTAATACAAAATTTCCGAAGATATGCGTGAATTTATTGGCATATTTGATAAAAGCAATAATAAAATCAAATATTGTTTAAGCAATTTGTTAAAATTATTTGAAAATAGGAATGAAATAACTTTTTCCCGGTCATACACAATGTAAAATGGGAAAAGAAAATAGGTTGCCATATATTGAAAATATCGCCAAGTGAAATATTTTTGGCACAAAGTGAAAAAAATTTGCCAACATATTTTTTTAAATTTCTCTGTAAATTTCTCACCAAATTTTACAAAATTTAATATTTAGGCATAATTTGAGTCATAGAATCGAATTATGGAAAAAATACGGGATGCCATTTCAGAAAATGTCATAATTTGTGTTCTAGAACAATGATATATATAAATCTATATATCTTGCGTTTTCCCTTTCTCGAAGAGCGACTTATGCTATATATTAAATTTATATATATAATTGTTTTAATATATGTATTTTGACACAAAACCGGACTTTTCCTGTAATAACATACCAGTTTTTTTTTCCATATTTCGATTGTACGGCTCAAATGATGCCAAAGTGCTAAGTTTTTTAAAAATCGCGCGGGTTCTTTTTAAACAAATAGCTCTCAATATTTTAGCTCCTCCATGTTAATTGATTATTAAACTTATTCGAGTCTTCCTTTAACATTTCGAAATTTAGGTTCATTCCAAATATAATTCGAGCCTCTTATATAATTTATTTTTAAAATTTGTATTTTTAAGTAATTTTTATAAATTTCTCGAAAAACATGTTGAGCTACAACCTATAAAACTTTTACCATCATCTTAAATGAGATGTATTTCTAGTCACATCTGCAAAAAAATTAGAGTTTTTTTGTTCAGTATTTTCTGAGCTATACGTGAATTACATATTGGCGCGTTTTGAAATTTGGCATATTAAGCGATAATAACGAGAAATGTGATTTACGCACTTTAAAATTATTCGACAGTAGTATGAACGTGACCTTATTTCCTTCGTGTACAATGAAAAAAGGGAAAGGAAAATTAACTGCTACAAATTAAGAACTTCGTCAAGTGAATTATTCTTTCCACAAACTGAAACAAAAATGCGCCAAGATAAATTTAATTTCTCCGTAAATTTTTTACCAAAAATTAAAAAATTTAATACCTAGGCATAATTTGAGTTGTAGAATCGAAATATGAGAAAAAATCGGAATGCTATTTCAGAAAATGTCCGATTTCGTATCATAACACCTATGTTGGAACAATGCCATATATAAATCTAATATATATCCTAAGTCGGAATTTCGTAACATGGAAAACTCAAGTTAAATTTGTACAATCGGTTCAGTAGAACGAGAGATATAGAACTGTACCATTTTTATTTGTGCCAATGTACCGTCATTATACATAGTTATCATCGTACATCAAGGCATATTTATGTCTGGATAATATCCGAACAAAAATATAAAAATCACGTCACTGTAGAATAGTTAACCAGCCATTAGATTTGATATTTCATTTTTGGAAGCTATTATGCCTGATACACGATTACCTTAATGAATCGGAGCCCGAGGATTCGCAGACGATACATCTTATTGTATTGACAACGTTTTTTGAATTTTCTGGGGCTAACTTTCACTAAGACAATGCCATACGCAAATGGAAAATGATCCCAGGGAATCACATACTTTTCTTAGCCCATCAGATTTTTAACTATTTCCTCAACTCTGCACGTTTTTGGCATGTTAGGGTTAACACACTACATTCTTCTCCTAATGTATTTAAATAACTGAGAGATTATTTTGGTAAAAATTTGCACAATGCAACAGTAGCTGTTTGTAACGTTCTAGAGTCATTAGGTTAAAGCAAAAGATATGAAAAATGTGCTTTGCCCACGCTGGGACTCGAACCTGGAACTTTCGAATACGCGCATTGTGCTAACCGTAACACCAAAAAGAAATTTATATAATAATTAAGTTATATATAATATTATATAATAATTATATATTTATAATAATTATATATTTATATATAATTATATAATTATTATAAATATATAAAAAATAAATAATATTATATAATTATAATTAATGTAATAATTAAGTTGTAGGGTTATTAAGATTTTTGAAGCAGAAAACATGTGCATTGCCATCGTTAGAACTCGAACCTGGACATTTGGAATACGCTGAGAGTGTGCTAACCGGGTATTTCTCCTGCATTCTTGGCATGTCTCCGTGTTTTCGAGTGCGGGCGAGGGTATTGTTTATTTTTCACATCTCCTGCTTCCAAATAACCTAATGATTCTACAGTGGTGCCCGAACTAAAAGGGTAGTGCATGATGACTCTCCACACCCAGGGTTTGGCGATTGGGTCACCCAGAAACCCCAGTCGCCTTCTAAAAGGAGGAGTATATCAGGCATTTCTCCCGCCTTCTTGGCATGCCCTTCGTGGTGTGGTGGTCTGCACGCTGGGCGCGTATTCCAGAGGTCCGCGCTTCGATTCCCGGCGAAGGTGTTGCTCATTTTTCATCTTTCTTGCTTGAATTACGCTGTAGAGACATTAGGTATTTTTCGAAAGCAAGAGAGATGAAAAATGAGCAATGCCCTCGCCGGGACTCGAATCACGTACCTCTAGAATAGGCGTTGAGCGTGCTAAGAAGGCGGGAGAAATACCTTATAAGGCTTCCCAGAAAATATTTTTACAGATGTTTGTCCGTATTTGTGTAATAATTTTTTTGTCAATAATAGCCGATGCATGAAGCTTCGAAAATTTCTTTTTGCCGGATTTAAAGTGTATACCTTGAGAAAGAGTTGAGTAGATTTCAGATAAAATTGGACACCGGAAGTGGTACTCTATAGGAAGTTCATAGCGGCCCTTAATGGACAACCGGAAGTGGTACTTCACATGTAATCCACAGCACTTTTTAATGGAAAACTGTATTAAAATACAATCCAAAACTTATCAGTTTTAGCACTTAAGAATTTTATATCTACGGTAACAACATATCAGATTTTACCTCAGATTCATTAACCGGAAGTGATAAGTTCTGAGCAGATTTGAGAAGCAAATATGCTATGTAATGTTTCCAAACTTCTCGAATTTGCTATTTAAAATAGGTATGTGATTTGGAATAATATCTTACATTATATAAGTATTAAAAGTGTTCACAGAATTATGCTAACTGCGACTAAAATAAAGATTTAATAAAGACAAGCTTGTTAAAAATAAAATGCTCCTGTGATCAGACGGTGTGATAGACGGTCGTCTGAATTCTTTCCCGGCAAACCTAGCGGTAAATGTTCATGTAGACAAATCTTTAGAATTCTATGTAACGTATTTCTTGGCTTACTATGCCAGTTTTTATTTCCTGTTCTTGGATTAATTACGCTTGGATTTTTCAGTCTAATATGTTTTTGTGTGTGATGTGAATAAAAATAAGGAAAAACCTCCATAATTTGTTCTTCATTCAAGAATCTCGTTTAATTTTCTAGTGATATTATTATTTTTTTTTTCAAAGATCTCATTATTCGTATGAAGCAGTTAAATGTACTATCCTAAGTCCTACGGCACCAAATGTTATCGCTATGCATTATTTTTTTGGAAAATAGTGTAGTAAATATAAAATAGTATAACGAATATAAAAATAAATGTATGGCAACGCTTCGCACTCTACCGGGAATTTGAAGAAAAATGCTTTGCTTTTAAAACTTTTCTGCTTGTTAAGTGATTGATTTGTGAATCCGAAACAATGTACGACTATAGGAAAAAAAAAAAAAAAAAAAAAAAAATCTGAAAGCTTTTTAGATTTTACATTACGCTCAAAGTGGCGTTTTTTAATGTTTTGTGATTTACCTTTCTTTATTAAATATCGTGTTCTTCGCACTTAAAACATAAAATTCAGTTTGACAGCAATATCTCAAAATTATTTTAAAATAAGCTTATCTTTAGAATTTCCGATACACATTCTCGAGCGCTGGAGATAATTTTTTTTTTCCTGTACAGTGTTTCTTTTGCTCGCTTCGAAATTGTTGAGTTTGCTAATGAAAAATTCGTTAACGTTTTACAAAATATGAAATAGTTAATAAAACAAATTCCAAATTTGGGCTTCCAGATGCCTATATTAGGGTAGAAACCTACGTTATTCAAAATTTGGATGGCTCTAGGTACCGTCGTTTTATCACATTGCGAGAAATATGCGTAATTTTATGCATATTCTCAATTATTTAATTTCTTTAAATGTAATACAGGGCTCTAATATTTGGTGGCAACAATTTGAAAAGTGAACCGACATTTAAAGTTTTCAACGTAAAATGCCAAAACGAAACTAATAGCCCTTCTGTACTGATAAGAAGTGTTTATAATTAGTATTAAGCCATGAAATTTAAGAACGAATTAGATTTTATCTAAAAATAGTCAACAGAAAATAATAGTGCATTTAAAACTCGTTGCTATTCGACGCTGAGGCATGCAATTGGCGGGAAGTCACATGCTAGCCATATCAGATTTTTTTTTTTATTTCCTTTTTATTGTATTAAATGGTTTCAACTAGAGCGAGATTTTTAATCAACACTTAGTGAAAAAACAAACTGACCCCCCCAAAAAAAAAAAAAAATCCAGATTTTACTACGTTTTTTTAACGTTTTGTGTTGTAGAGACATTTGGTTAATTGGAAACGCCGGACAGATGAAAAATTTGCAACCTCCTTCGCCGGGAATCGAACCACGGACCTCTGGAATACCGGCCGCCGAGCGTGCAGAACCACTACACCAACAAGGCACGCTAGGAAAGCGGGAGAAATACCTTATATACTTCCCCTTTTAAAGGGCGACTGGGGATTTTTAGGGAAACCAATCGCCAAATCTTGGGGGTGGAGAATCCTCATCCAACACCCTTTTAGTTCGGGCGCTACTGTAGAGACATTAGGTTAATTGGAAAAGCCGGAGAAATGAAAAATTAGCAACCGCCTTCGCCGGGAATCAAACCACGGACATCTGGAATACCGGCCCAGTGCGTAGAACCACTACATCATGAAGGTAGGCTAGGAAAGCGGGAAAATACCTTATAGTGCATTATCCTCATTTATTAAATATCATGTTCTTCGCGCTTAAGCCGTAAAATTCGATTCAATAGCAAAGTCGCAAAATAATTTTAAAATGAGAATTTCTTTAGAATTTCGAGTACACAGCCTCGGGCGCTAGACATAAAATTCTTTTATTCGTAGAATGTTGCCATTCCTCGCTTTGAAATCACTGAGTTTCTTAATCAAAACTTGTTTAATGCCTGACAAAGCATGAAATCGATAATAAAACACATTTCAAATTCAAATTAGGGTTTCCAGATGCCCTTTTCGTTGGAGGATTATATTATTCAAATTGGATGGCTCTAGACACCGTTGTTTTATCACAGTGCAAGAAACATACATACACTTATGTAGATTCTTCCCTACTTAATTTCTTTAAATGTAATACAGAGCTGTAATAGTTGGTGGCAACAGTTTGAAAAGTGAATCACCGCAGAAAGTGAATCGACGGAAAATGCCAAAATGAAACTAATAGCCTTTCTGAGCCAACGCCCTTTGGGCTAAAAGAACTACACTATATTTATTGAGAAAATACAAACGAAAATATAATAAATCAAAGCATCAAAGTCGCCCGTAGCGCCCGTTCATTCAGGCAACGGCAAACTGCCCCAACGCCTCGTTTATTTTCTACCTAGTTCTTTCGCCTCCACGTTAGTGTATGTCTCATTGGTTTCGCGAGTTGTTAAAGGACATGTCAATCATTCTTTTGAAGCAAATAAAGGAGAAATACGGAAAGCTATTGACGTTCGCAGGTGCAATCCGGCCCTAAGGTGAAACTGCACACAATGGAAGAAACCGCAGAAAAACCTCCAAGAGCAGCAAGGGGGAAAGGAAAACTATTCCAAGACTAATTCGTAAACACGGGTGTTTTCGATGTTTGTTGAAAAAAGATTTGGTCGTCTCTCGATGCGAAAGAGTTAAGGCATATGCTAAAGACTTGCTTACTGACAGAACTTCGTTGGATATTTGTAACTGTAGTGTCTTTGCAGTAGAAGGGCACTTCCCATATCTTCAGTTGAAAGTCTTCTCGAGAGATTGTTGGTAATTGACTCTTCGTTACCATCTACCGGACTACTCTTCGTCGAAACTAAGAGTGGACTAAGTCAGTGGACTACTCTGGGTCCAAATTAAATTAGTGGACACTGACATAACTTGGTTAGACTACTCTGGGTCCAAATTAAGTGTGGACTAAGTTAGTAGAATACTCTGGGTCAAAAATAAGATAATGGACACTAACAGAACTTCGTTGGAGTACTCCGGGGCCAATCTAAGTGTGGACTAAGTTAGTGGAATACTCTGGGTCAAAAATAAGATAATGGGCACTAACAGAACTTCGTTGGACTACTCTGGGTCCAAACTAAGTTAGTGGACACTGACAGAACTTCGTTGCAGTATTTTGTGTCAAAACTAAGTATGGACTAATTTAGTGGAATACTCTAAGTCAAACTAAGAGAATGGACACTGACAGAACTTCGTTGGACTACTCTGGGTAAAAACTAAGAGCGGACTAAGTAAGTGGACTACCCTGGGTCAAAACTAAGATAGTGAACCCGAATAGAACTTCGTTGGACTACTCAGGGTCAAAACTAAGTGGGGACAAAGTTAGTGGAATAATCTGTGTCAAAACTAACATAATGGACACTGACAGAACTTCGTTGGACTATTCAAGGTCAAAACTAAAATAGTGGACAATGACAGAACTTCGTTAGACTAGTCTAGGTCAAACCTAAGAGCGAACTAAGTACGTGGACTACTCTGGGTCTAAACTACGTTAGTGGATACTGATAGAACTTCGTTGGACTACTCTGGGTCAACACTAAATTACTGGACACTAACAGAACTTCGTTGGACATTTGTAACTTTAGCGTCTTTGCAGCAGGAGGGCACTTCACCTCTCTTCAGACGAAAGTCTTCTCGAGAGATCTGACTCTTATTTGCCGTCTATCGGGTTACTCTGGGTCAAAACTAAGCCAGAGTTTAGGTAGAAAACATTCACATGTTTTGTCTAAATTAATTGAATTCATTTACAGTCATGTGAACTGAGGAAAATAATATACTGACTATTGAATATATTCTTAGATGGCCCTATAATATACTTCGTTAACAACCAAGCCATAAAATGATAACTGTGTGGTAGACAACCCATTTGCCTCACCAACAATCATTCCCAGTTAAACTTTTTTACTTTATTATAATTATTATTACAATTAAATTCATGTGATAAATAGATATAGAATACCCAATAATTTAATATCTGTTTTTTCATCCACTCTCTTTATTTCTGAGTTATTCTTTTAGCTCCGGATTCTTCAGTCTTTATCAGTCGCCGAAAGAGAATGCTAATTTTAAACAAATTATAAAAATAGCTATAAATTATTTCCTTTAAATTTTATTGTCTTAAGCAGGTGGAAGAACCGTGGGTGTTTTTCTACGAGACAAGTTTTTGTATGAAATTTCTTAATTAATTTTAGTAAAGTTCCAGTTAACTAATTAAGTTATTAATTATTTAATTAGAGAAAGGCGTAACGTTATCAAATACTGCTGTACTTTTCAATTTAAATACGTTTTTGATACTGATTAAAATTCTGGAGTAATTTTTGTCAGTTTTTTCTTTGTTGAATTTTTTTGGGGGAACGAAAGCAGGATTAAATTAATAAGTTTTATGATTAATGTGTGAGACTATCTAATTAGAATTAATCTTAATTTCACTCAATTTAATTTGAATAAATTTTTTTCATTCTTTTTCTCTTTTTTAAGCCTAAATGGGAATTAGCTGAGAAAGACTATTAATTTCGTTTTGGCATTTTGGGCCGGTTCACTATAAACGGCGTTTCACTTTTAAATTGTTGCCACCAAATGTTAAGAGTCCTGCATTATATTTACAAAAATTAAATAATGAAGAATCTGCATGAAGGTATGTATGTTTCTCGCATTGTGATAAAACAACGGTACCTAGAGCCATCCAATTTTGAATGCCGTAGTTCTCTACTCGAATATGGGCGTCAAGAACCTCAAATTTGGAATTTGTTTTATTCTCGATTTCATATTTTGTAAACCTTTAACGAATTTTTGATTAACAAACTCAACGATTCCAAAGGGAGGAATAGCAACACCGTACGAGGGGGGGGGGCATTTTTATCTCCAGCGCGCGAGACTGTGTATCGGAAATTCTAAAGATATGCTCACTTATTGTAAAATTATTTTCAGATAATGCTGTTGAATTAGGTTTGATGGTTTAAGTTCTAAGAACATGATATCTATATATATATCAAACGAAGAACGTCTGTGTGTGTGTTTGTTCGCTAATAACTCGGTCACCAAACTTTCAAAATTATTTTTTGGGTCCTGTAAAAGGTCGACGTCCTCATTTTTCCAAAAAATAATAGCTAAAAATCGGAGATATTAATTAAAAATGTTTAAAACGCTAATTTTCGCCCTCATTTTTCCGAGTGGCAACAGTGCGGATATCAACAACAATGGCTGCGTGCCATTATTTCTTATATAATTAGAGGGAAAGAATATATTTTTCTATCGAAATTTTTATGTGGGTTCCATATCGGTCAAAAAATTTATTTTGCTCAAAATAATGGTGTCTTTGTTTTCATTACTGCTGACCCAAACGGCAATTCCATATGTGATATTGGTATATATACCATACGATTCTGTGAATACGTAGTTAGTTTTGTTACATGTATTGACTATTACTTTGCTTCTTTGGCATTTTTATCCATTACCATGACACATCCATTACCATTACCATGACCTGTAATTTGCTAATATATGAATTTTCAAATGATGTCATCAGTAAAATAATACATTATTTTCAATCTAACTTAACTGGTATGGGGTACTTCTGTTAGTTCAATAAATAAAGGTAACGCAGGAAACGTTTAAAAAATTTATAAAATCTGAAAGGTTTCAAACCCAAAGCAGCGTTTTTTTAACATTTTGTGTGTTACCTTTATTTATTAAATATCATGTTCTTCGCACTTAAATCATAAAATTCAGTTCAACAGCAATACCGCAAAATAATTTTAAAGTCTATCTTTAGGATTTCCGATGCAGAGTCTCGCGCGCTGGAGATAACATTTTTTTCCCCACTCAGTACCATGCTGCCATTGCTCGCTTTGAAATTGTTGAGTTTGTTAATCAAAAACTCGCTGAAGTGTTAAAATATATAAAATCGATAATGAAACAAATTTCAAATTTAAATTAGGGCTTACACATGCACATATTCTAT
Organism: Stegodyphus dumicola; assembly: GCF_044657685.1. NCBI lineage: Eukaryota > Metazoa > Arthropoda > Arachnida > Araneae > Eresidae > Stegodyphus > Stegodyphus dumicola. Next base: position 160,466,260 of record NC_140768.1, on the reverse strand, counting down.
GGAAGATAACATTATTGAAATTGTGATGGCTCTTCGTACTGTTGTTTTATCCCAGTGCGAGAAACATACATACATTTATCATTCATTATCTTCATTATTTAATTTTTTAAATATAATACAGGGCGATAATATTCGGTGGCAAGAATTTAAAAAGTGAAACAACGCTTATCGTAAATCGACGCAAAATACCAAAACGAAATTAAGAATCCTTCTGAGCAAATTTTCCTTTGGACTAAAAACGCCTCTTTGGGCGTTATGTAAAATCTGAATTTTTTTTTTCCTTCCTTATGCTGTTTAGTTTAGTTTACGAGTATGCTGCAACCTTCCTGGCCAATAATAATCGGCCTCATGGTTAACACAGCACACCCGACGCAGACAAACAAAAAAAAAGTTAAAAGATTAAAATACAGATTAAACAGATTAATATAGATTGTGTATCTTTAAAAATACACTCACACAATATAAAATAAAGAAAACCGTAAGCATAATCGGTTAGAATACAAAACATAGTAAGACGACACATAACTCACTCACCCAACACATAAACTCGTAAACAAAAGAAAAACTAAAATATTTAACGTCCTATTTCTATGACAGTCTTGTTTTCATTCACAATCCTCATAATTTCTGTTGCATAGCTATTCAAGAATTTTCTTTTTTTAATTACATTCTGTTCATTTATTTTTTTCAAATCTCGTCCTCACATTCTCGGTCAGTTTATATTCTTCCATAAAATGAGCTACATTTCCGTGCTTCCCACAAGCCAAACATTGATCATTGCCCTGGAGATTAAAACGTTTTAAATAGGCCAGGAATCTATCATGATCCGTGATAACTTGAATAGTATCTATATTATTAAATAGATCCATTTTTCTTTTTATGGTCAAAATCCTCAAGTAACCCTTATTTTTATTTGAGCCAGTCCATTCCCGAGCCTATTTCTCAATTATATTTGCTTTCATTTTTCTCAAGGTAATTCTGGAATCATTAATAGCGCCATAAATATCATACTCTTCCAGGGCAGCCTCTTTAGCTGGCATATCCGCCCTCTCATTCCCGATAACACCAATATGTGCCTTGACCTAATGAAAATATATACAATTTTTCTCTTTTATTTTGTTATAAATGTTTTTTATATCCAAAAGAAGTCTACTGCTTGGTTCCGGATTTGCCAAGCCTTGTAGGGCCGAGAGAGCATCCGAATAAATATGTATTGTAAAGTACTGTTTTAAGTTTTTATAACTCCCCCGCAGTGCCTCTCTAATTGCAACTGCTTCAGCTTGATACACTGATTTATTTCCTTCTAATCGTATTTTTCTATTATAGATTTTGACTCCGTAATGAAAAATAACAAAAGCGCAACCAGTTCCACCTTCATTCACCTCCCTTATACTGTACACTGTCAAGTTATACCACAGAAAAGAGTGTACGTGAGTTGACATTCTTTACTTACATAAGCAGCCCAGTTCTTCGCAAGAAAAACGATATCAGACATCATTAAATACTTCTAATATGCGTCTAGCCTGTTGTATATCTCTTCAGCCAAATGGATAACGTTCCGAGTGGCAGAGACGCTTAAGCCCACAGCCTCGCTGCCTGTTCACTCCTCAATTAATAACTCGCCAAAATCGAATTAGATGTGGTTTCGGGCGACGCCTAAGCAACCATGACGGGTTGAAGGATTGTATAACAAGGTGCTTGCAACCCGCTATCCCGGATTATGCAAGTGCGGAAACTAAGTGGCAATATAATGCGCAAAGATTGTTCTCGTTGTATGTAAGATATGGGAATTTTTATGCCGCTTACGAGGAACTGCGTTTTACACAAGACACGCATGCAAACTCAAAAGTGTAGGTCACCAAAACAGAAAGCGTTGACAAGACTTTGACTGCAGGTAGTTTAATTTCTGATATACGAATAATACGTTTGTACGTAAATTTAAGCTACAGTGAAAGTTAACACTGCTCGGGGAAAAAAATCTGAAAGGTTTCAAATTTTAAATTACGTCCAAAGGGGCGTTTCTTTAACGTTCTGTGTGTTACCTTTATTTATTAAATATAATGTTCTACGTACTCAAACTATAAAATTCAGTTCAACAGCAATATTGCAAAATAATTTTTAAATGAGTCTATCTTTAGAATTTCTGGAAACAGAGTCTCGCGCGCTGGAGATATTTTTTTTCTTTCCTACAGTGTTGCCATAGCTCGCTTTGAAATCGTTGAGTTTGTTAATTAAAAATTCGTTGAAGTGTTACAAAATATGAAACCGATAATAAAACAAATTTAAAATTCAAATTAGGGCTTCCACATGCCCATATGGTATGGCTGATGACGTTATTTAAAACTGGATGGCTCTAGGTACCGTCGTTTTATCACAATGCTAGAAACATACATAAATTGATACAGATTCTTTATTATTTAAGTTCTCCAAATATAATATAGGGCGATAATATTCGGTGGCAGCAGTTTGAAAAGTGAAACGGACATTCAGAGTGATTCGTCGCAAAATGAAAACAATCGACCCTCATAGACAAAGCCCTTTTAAAATAAAAATGGAACAGTTCTATATCTCCCGTTCTACTGCTCTCTTTGACGAAATTCAACTTCCTTTTTTTATGTCACCAAAGTGCGACTTAGAATATGTATTGCATCTTTGTATATATAAGCAGCTAAAGTTTATTGTTGCCACTCGGAGAAATGAGCACAAAAATTAACGTTTCCTCAGTTTTTAATTAATATCTCGGCCAATTAAAATCGTACGAAGATGAGAACCGTATCGATGGATTCGGAGAATGTTTTGGAATCCGAGGATATGCGTCTCGAATTTCAACTCGGCGCCGTTCCGTAGATATTCGAGAAAAAAGAATTTGGCACGTAGCCAAATCCCTCTAATAGGGAAAACCTAAGAAAGAAAGTAAAAATGTAGGGAAAACGTGGGGAAAATTAATTTTTAATTAATATCTCAGCTAATCTCAGTTCCAAGAAGACGCGAATGGTCAAAATGGCGTGCCACGGACCTGAAGAATCCAACGGTGTGCTTCGCTAAGCCCGGAAGCCAGCCGTTTCGGAGGAGATAGTGTTACTTCACCCCATGTACATATGCAGCTTAAGTGTCTGTTTGTCGCCGATAGTTTATTGGTTGCTTGGTCCTTTGCAAGGCGAGCTTAAAAATGATGGAAAGATCTACACAAGCAATGTTGTGTACAAAGAGATCTTAGACATATGAATTAACATTTCCTTATTTAAATCACCTTTATTTATTGCGCTAGCGGTGGCTCTTAAGAAATATACTGCCAGTGGTTTCCTTCACTGCACTCTACTTTAAGCAATTAAGCAAGCAGAAGGGGGAAACCCCGTGCAGCAGTAAGCAAAGGGTCGTCCTCGCCGCCCGCCCTGGTTAATTCAATTTAAATTAGCAGACACCTTTGCACAAATCATTTTAATTACAATTTATAATATCTAGAACAGCGGTCATTTCGTACGACCGCCGGGCTTTTAAGTTTATATATACCATTGTTTTAACGTAAATATTTTGACAAAAAATTGGACTTTTTTTTTTAAATGACATGTCAGATTTTTTTCCATATTTCGATTCTACGAGTCAAATGATGCCAAACTGCCAAGTTTTGTAAAAATCGCACCAGTAGTTTTTAGAAAAATCAGCTCTGAAAATTTTAGCTCCTCAATGTTAATTGAATTTGATATATGTTTATTGAAAATCTCTTTTTTTTATTAAAATTACATGATTCTTATTTCCATATTTCGAAATTTAGGTTCATTCCAAATAAAATTCGGCCATTTTTTTATGATTTAATTTTAAAATTTGTATTTTAAACAATTTTTATAAATTTTTACGGAAAAAAATTGAATAATCTATAATTTTTTTACCATCATCTTAAAGTAGATGTATTTCTAAGCACACCTGCAAAAATTATATATGTAAGAAAAATAAAGAATAAGTAAAAGATTAAATTAGCAGCGTAAATTAATTTCCCTTCTCTATTTTAAAAATAGAAACATCTATTTACACTGCGTCATTTCGAGAAAAATCTATGTCATAGGACTTTTACGTAATTCTGGTGATGTAACTTGAACTAAAACTTAAGCAGACAAAAATAATTTTATTGCAATATTAACTATCCAATCAAAATGCTTTGAGAACCAAAACTAAGTTTGACTTAAGATTTCATCCTAAAGATTACGCACTTTCTTTCTAGGCTTTGCATTACCTGGCCTGCAGTCTGTCTGCTTCTTCTTTATTGCTGCAAATCTATCAAAAATGTAAGCATTTTGGAACAGGCACATTTAATGTGCCGACTTGTGTGAAGACGCAAGATGTTGCTGAAAATAAAACTGAAGATTTAATCTGCCATCGCCTCCAATTTCCTAGTCATTACTGATCAACACTTCTACGCCATAAAAATACCTGCTCTTGAATATATTACATATATATAGAAAAATATCTAATTTTTTTTATTAAATTTACCTGATTCCTTCTTCCAGAATTCCAAATTTAGGCTTAATCCAAATATAATTTGCACATTTTTTATGATTTATTTTAAAAATTTCTGCTTTTAAATATTTTTTATAAATTTTTAGAATTTTTTTTTTGTAGCGATAATAACGAAAGCGATAATAATTTGTAAGCGATAATAACGAAAACGTGGTTTACGCACCTTGTTTAAAATCATTTGAAAGAATGAACATTGGACATTTTTTCCTCTCGTGCGTCAACGAAGAAATGGAATGGAAGTAGTTTACTATAAACTAAGAATTTCGCCAAATGAATTATTCTTGGCGCAAACTGAAAAAAAAAAAAAAAAAAGACAAATTTCCAAATTTCTCAAAGGTCTTACTAAAAATTGCAAAATTTTATATGTGAGCATAATTTGAATCGTAGAATCGAAATATGAAAAAAAAATGGTATGTTATTTCAGAAAAAGTCTGGTTTTGTGCCAGAAAGCCTACGCTAGAGTAATGCCATATATAAATCTAATATATATTCCAAATCGCGCTTTCCAGACATGGAAAAAGCAATTTAAATTTCGTCAGCTGGCCCAGTAGAACGGGAGATATAGAACATTCCCCCTTTTTTTAGTTCAAAGGGGCTTTGTCCCTGAAAGACTATTGTTTTCGTTTTTCGATTTTGCGCCGAATCACTATAAACGGCGAATCACTTTTCAAGCTGTTGCCACCAAATGTTAGAGTCCTGCATTATATATTTGAAGAAATTAAATAATAAAAAATCTGCATAAATGTATGTGTGTTTCTACCATTGTGATAAAACAACGGTAGGTAGAGCCATCGAATTTTGAATGACGTCATCCTCTAAGAATATGAGCATGTGGAAGACCAAATTTGAAATTTGGAATTTGCTTAATAATCGATTTCATATAAACCCACCCTTTTTATTTCCAGCGCGTGGAACTATGTATCGGAAATTCTAAAGATAGGCTCATTTTAAAATTATTTTGCGACATTGCTATTGAACTGAATTTTATGGTTTAAATGCAAAGAACATGATATTTAATAAATAAAGGTAACACACAAAGCGTTAAAAAACGCTCCTTTGGAAGTTTTTTTTTTCGCAGTGTATATTGAAAAGTGAGGGAATTAATACATCAGTTAAAATATGTTAGAATCCTATATCTGGGCTACTGTTATTGTCTGCATTTCCATTTATCCAAATATTTTTTTTGTCCTTTCTAAAAGCAAAGAAATTCTTTCTTTTCTTTCGAGACTAATAGCCCCAATGGGCTATTAGTTTCGAAAGAGGATTTGGATTTCACATTTTCTAAAACTTAAAACGTATTTTTGATTAACAAACTCCACGATTTCAAAGCGAGCAAAGGCAACATTCTACGCGGAAAAATATTTTTATCTCCAGCGCGTGCGACTGTGTAACAGAAATTCTAAAGATAGGCTCATTTAAAATTCTTCTGCGATATTGCTCTTGAACTGAATTTTATGGTTTGAGTGCGAAGAACATGATATTTAATAAATAAAGGTAACACACTAAATTAAAAAAAACGCCCCTTTGAACGTAATTTAAAATCTGAAACCTTTCAGATTTAATTTTTTTTTTAATTTTATATGTATTTTATTCAGTACCTTAGAAACCCATTTTCAAATATGCTGCATAAATTAGATGCTGTACAGGGAAATCACAATATTTTCACAGAGATAAATATTTCGACACCGAGATTTCAAGGAATTTCCCCCCTTTTTGTAATAAAAAAGTGTAAAAAATAATATAGGGACCTCACACTTTATCGTCTACTGGGATAATAAAAACCCTGAAAATAATATATAGAGTCTCCATTTAACGCCCTAGAGCAGAAATCGGTTTTTGGATTGGCATTAAAACCTTGACAGTGAAAATTGCTTTGACAGCGTTTGGCATTCAGGCATTGACAGTTAAAATTGCGCAGGATCGATATAAACCGCGAACGATCTGAACTAAATGTAACCTGATGTTGGATCATAAAAGAAGGAGTTAAATTCTATCTTTTTCCTGGAGAACGTTAGCCCATAATTTTTTAGTTACCGAATTAAAAAATAAATAAATAAATAAAATCTGAAAGCTTTCAGGTTTTAAACTACGTCCAAAGGGGCATTTTCTTTAACGTTTCGTGGGTTACCTTTATTTATTCAATATCATGTTCTTCGCACTTACATCATAAAAATTCATTCAATGGCAATATCGTAAAATAATTTTAAAATGAGTGTATCTTTAGAATTTCCGATACACAGGTTCGCGCGCTGGAGATAAAAATGTTTTTTCTGTACAACGTTAGCGTTGCTCGCTTTCGAACACTCGAGTTTGTTAATCGAAAATTATTTAAAGTTTTACAAAATCCGAAATCGATAACAAAACAAATTCCAAATTTGGGCTTCCAGATGCCCATATTCGCAAGAGGATTACGTGATTCAAAATTCGATGCCTCTAGGTACCGTTGTTTTATCACAATGCGAGAAATATATATACATTTATGCAAAATGTTGATTATTTAATTTCTTTAAATATAATACAGGAAGATAATATTGGGTAGCTACAATTTGAAAAGTGAAACAACGCTTATTGTGAATTAACGCAAAATGCCAAAACGAAATCAATGGCCCTTCTGGTAAATTGCCCCTTTGAATAAAAACATATTATAGAATGCTTACGAGTTTTTCACAAATTGAATGAGCAAGTGCAATTAAAGTGTTAATAAAATTTATTCTTATCAAAGGAAGTGAAACAGAACGCTGGAAGTTTCCTCAGAGATTATTCGCACAACTGTTCGCAGTATCACGCAATATGATCAGTAGTTATACTTCCACTAAAAACGTTAAAATATAACGCAGTGCGAAGAGAAAGCTAATCCGATCTCACGTTGCACTCGCAACAACAAAAACAGCAGCTAACTAAACAACTGACCTGAGATGTTCTCTCTCTGGCTTTTTATAGCTTTCAATCGCTCGCGAGAAATTTCTAGTAATTTCTGCGTTTCGAGATTTTTGGAAATTAAGAAGGGGATAGAATTACGGTTACAGCTAACACAGCAGTCAATTACATTTACTCAATTTAAATACAAATTACCGAGAGAACTATTTACTCAAAGTTAAATGCACGTCCTGCTGTATTTTTACTTTTTCGGCATAGCTTCTCTTAAAATTTTGCCTCGCGCTGCTTTGCACTGGGAAATACAACAATTTTAATTGTAATTCTACTAAAATTAAAGGACTAATCAAGGCATAAAAAGCTGAGTCGATCTTGCCCACCCCGTAGATCGAACCCAGGACCTGTCGTGCTGCCGCGCAACCTGCTATCCAAGATTTATTTCAAAAAACAATTATTTTTACGTTAATTTTATCACCTGCTTTTCTTTGTTCCATTAACATCAACAGAATGATACTTTATAGAAAAATTTTTCAATTGAAGAAAACCATGTAAGAATATTTCCCAGAAGGAAAACCTAAGTGGATAAGAATTTCTTTCGAGTAATAAGGCAAGGGTACGACATATCTATCGGCATATCAAAAGATTCGGCATTAAAATTCAAATTTAAGGAAGTGTAATTCCTAAATTTTTGGCTGCAGATTCGTGAAAGCATACTCAGAATACCCCACCTCAGAAACATTTTAATGCCATTCGGAACAATATATTTAAGTCATTTATTTCTCAACGTATTGTGGCAACATTTTTTTATCCCAAAGGGACTACTACATACGCATTCTGCGTCGATTAATTATAAACAGCGCTTCACATTTTAAATTGCTGCCACCAAATATTATCGCCCTGCATTATACTTAAAGAAATCAAATAGCGAAGAATCTGCATGAATATATGTATGTTTCTCGCCTTGTGATAAACTGGCTCGTATGCACGTTACACATAGGGAAAACCACGAAAACACCCATACAGCCAGCCCGTTCGCGAGATTCGAACCTCGGACCGAATTACCAGTGTTCAGCGACTTTACCGCTCGGCCGCTGGTGAGCCGCCTTGTGATAAAATAACGGTACATAAAGCCCTCTAATTTTGAATACCGTAGTCCTCTACTCGAATATGGGCATCGGGAAGTCGGAATTTGGAATCTGTTTTATTATCTTGTAGGCAACAATTATTATTGGTCATAATAACTACAACTACTTCTACTAGATAATAACTATTAATTTCACTTCACCTTTTTGCTTAGCTTGAAGTGTTGTCATGACTGAAATCAACAAAGAGTTAGCGAGCGCTACAAAAAATAATAAAGATGTTATAGTACAAAAAAAAATTCATTCTTGCTTTTGGTTTTGCCGTTTAAATCATTATAAAAAAGAACTTTGTAAGCAACTACATTCTACTTCATATTTTGTAAAACATTTAGGAGTTTTTGATTAAGAAACTCAACGATTTCAAAGCGAACAATGGCAGTACTGTACCAAAAAAGAAAGAAAGGTTTTTATCTCCAGCGTGCGAAACAGTATCGGAAATTCCAAAGATATACTCTTTTTAAAGTATTTTGTGATATTGCTGTTGAACTGAATTTTGTGGTTTAAGTGCGAAGAACATGATATTTAATAAATAAAGGTAACTCACAAAACGTTAAAAAATGCCCTTTTGGGTCTAATATAAAGTCTTAAAGCTTTCAGTTTTTTTGTTAAGTTTTATTTTGTTAAGCTTTATCCAGAATGAATCAACGTTTAATTTTTTTTCTCTTGTTGATATTCATTAGTATATTTTAGATTTCAGATTAAAGGTCGAAAAATGTTAAATTGTTTGTACAACAGGACATTTAAAACTCTTAAGTAGGATGTAAATTAAGTTTAACTTTACCCTCATATTATAAATCTTATGAATTAAATAAGATCAACTGGAGATAGAATGAAAACTTTCATTTTGTAAATTAGTAAATAATTATATATGTCTATAGAAATGGATTTTATGCAATACGTTACTGATGAATACATATAAAAAAATACTAATTGGCATACATTTTGTATCATATTTGTTAAATGTACTTATTGAAGAAGAAGCAGAAGTAATCAAAAGTTTCCATTTCAACGTTATGGCTTTAGAAACTTTTTTATTTATTGAAAAAATGCAGTAAATATTTATCATCATTGATTAGAGATAAAAATGAATCATAGTTATATGAGTTTGATAAAAAGATAAATGAATAAGAAAAATAAAAAAATGAATAAAAAATAAAAACAAAATCAAAAAAATAAAAAAATAAAATAAAAAATGAATAAAAACAAAATCTGAAATCTTTCTAATTTTATATTATGCCTGCAGGGGCGGTTTTGTTCACGGAGGATTCAAAACGAGATTTGGAAAATGATATAAAAATTTAAATTTCGAAAAATATTTGATCAAATTCATTCGACGCAAAATACCGTTAGATGTCGTAAAGTCTTTGTAAAGCCTACGCTACTAACTTACATCTTTGTACGACCTTAGTCAACCACAATATTAATAAAAACTCGGATAACACTAATTTTTGCACTCATTTTCCAAAGTGGCAACAGTCTCGAGCGTTAGAGACAAAAATGCTTTATTTCCAAACGCGTTGCTACTGCTCGCTTTTAAATCGTAAATTTTGTTAGTTTTGAAAATTTTGATTAAATTTTAAATAAAATAAAAAATTTCTAAGTTTTACAAAATCTATACATAAAAAGAAAAATCTCTGATTGTGTGTTTGTTTGTTTGTTCGCGTTATTGATTTCTGATCAATTACGAATTATCGTACACCAAACGTTTAATTCAGGCGTCATTGTAGAGTCATAAGTAAGTTTTTTTGGGGGGGGGGAGCAGGAGACGTGAAAAATGAGTAATACTCTCGACGGGATTTGAACCTGGGCATTTATTTTTGCCTTGTGGCGAAGTGAGAACTGAATTGTCTTAATGAGAAATATATCTCCAAAGAAATTCGAAGAAATAAGTTTAAATGATGCATAAAAAATATATAAATATATATAATTTAATAGGCCGTAAGAAAGAAGTCATGTGGCGATCAGATATTCGCAAATTAAAGTTACAACGTAGAATCAGAAATACTTATTAAAACAAAGAAAAAATTAATAATGTTAAATTAAATCTACAAATTAAAAAAAAAAAGAAAGTCCGAAAGTTTTCAGATTCTAAATTACGTCCAAAAGGGCCTTTTTTTTTACATTTTGTGTGTTACCTTTATTTATTAAACGCTATGTTCTTCTTACTTAAACCATAAAATTCAGTTCAACCGCAATATTACAAAATAATTTTAAAATCAGCATATGTTAAGAATTTCCGATACACAGTCTCGCGCGCTGAAGATAAAAATGTATTTTCTGTACAACGTTGCCACGGTTCGCTTTGAAATCGTTGAGTTTGTAAATCAAAAATTCGTTTTACAAAATATGAAATCGATAATAAAACAAATTTCAACTTTCGAATTTGGGCTTCCACATGCTCGTATTCGTATGACGATTACGTCATTCAAAATTGGATGGCTCCAGGTACCGTTGTTTTATCACAATGCGAGAAAGGTACATACATTTATGTAGATTTTTCATTATTTTAATTTCTTCAAATATAATACAGGGCGACAATATTGGGTGGTGGCAACAGTCTGAAAAGGGAAACGGACATTCAGAGTGATTCGACGCAAAATTGCCAAACGAAAATTGTCCCTGAGGGACAATGCCCCTTTGTACTAAAAATATAATTCTGAAAAGCTTTCACATTTTATATTATGCCCAAAGAAGCGTTTTTTAACGTTTTGAGTAAGACCTTTACTTATTAAATATCATGTTCTTCGCACTTAAGTCATAAAATTCAATGCAACAGCAATGATACACAGTGTCGAGCGCTAGAGATTAAATTCCCCCCCCGTATATTGTTGCCATTGTCCGCTTTGAAATCTTTGAGTCTCTTAATCAAAATCTCATAGATTCTTTACAAAATATGAAGTAGATAATAAAACAAATGCCAAATTTCAAATTTGGGCTTCTAGATGCCAATAAGCGGGTGGAGAGGCGTACGTCATTCAGAATTGGACGTCTGTAGTTACCGTTGTTTTATCGCAGTGCGAGAAACGTGCATACATTCATGCATATTCTTAAATTATTGAATTTTTTTAAATATAATACAAGGTTGTAATATTTGGTGGCAACAATTTTAAAAGTGATTCGCCGTTTATAGGGAATCGACGCAAAATGCCAAAACGAAATTAATAGCCCTTCTGTTGTAACGCTCCGTTGGGCTAATACTAACAAAAATAGATGCAATAGCTGTATTTATAAATAAATTTTTTAAATATTTTTAAAATAAAATTAATTATATGTAATAAATTCGTCTAAAGCGCAATTACATCAGCAGTCAAGTAATGTACCTAGCAGTTAAGTAGATTGTTACTAAATTACAATTCTAAAGTGATGTTTCACATCTTTGAAAACTCGTCTCTCAATTTCAGTTGAATGTGCTCGAAGAAAGCCTTAAAACACTTCACTTAAAAACACTAATGTCTTGTCGGTCTGTATTAATGAAATGAGTTATACGACTCTGTGCATGCAACGAGACAATAAATGCAGTTCTATAGAACGAAAAAAAAAATCGTTCAATTGTCGCAGACGACAAAAGACCTCATCATTAATTTCTTTCATTCGCGTGTGGCTCTGTCACTAGCAGGGTTAAGTGAACCGGGGCGCTTCTGAAATCTTAATGAACTGCGGGTTGAATTCGTCGTCCCGGTAGCCTAATTTAATGGAAACTCTAATTTCGCCGTTAGCTAAGTTAGTTTTGGATGACTGCAACACCATGGTTGAGATGTGGGAATTTCATTCTTGGAGAGAACAGTAGAAATTAAACACATTTAAAATATTTGAGAGAGTAATTTACATGAGGAATTCCATAAAAACATTCCAGAGAAGAATATGAAGGAATACAAAATGGAGCCTTTGACGTACTACGGCAGAACTTCATTGAATTACTAGCGGAAGTACCGGATGCCAGTTAAGTTAAATTGACAGTTATGCATCTAAAACAGACAGAACGATACGGCTGTAATCCTTCTCTAAGAACGATGCAAAAAAATACCATTCATAGTCAAACATTTTTCAGTCGGATGCAACATGAAACCCACATAAAAATTCCGGTAGAAAAATAAGCTAATTCTCTTTCATTATATCAGCAACAATGGCACGTAGTTTTAAATGATTTTCGTCTTCCTAATCGTGATCGTAAAAGCTCAAGTTCTATCCAATATTTCACCTATATTCAATTTTAGTCGATTAAATGTGATAAAAAATTCATCCGAAACCAATAACGCAAACAAACAAACGCACAATCACACAGGCATTCTTCTTTTTATGTGTAAGTCCACCAGCGGCCGAGCGGTAAAGACGCTGAAAACTGGTAGTTCGGTCCGAGGTTCGAATCCCGCGAACGGGCTGGCTGCATGGGCTTTTTCGTGGTTTTCCCCACGTGTAACGTGTATACGAGCCAGTTTCCCTTAGAAAGTCCTCCACGAAGGCTATCCCTCCCTTTAGGCAGATAGCCCTCGTGTGCTTTGCCATAATTGAATAACCCTAATTCTAACCTTTATATGTATAAATTTTGTAAAAGTCACAAATTTTTTTTATTAACAAACTCTACATTTGAAAGCGAGCAGTAGCTACACTTTTCGAAATAGAGCATTTTTATCTCCAATGCGCGAGACTGTTGTCACTCGGATAAATGAGTGAGATAAATGATTAGCGCTTTCGGAATTTTCAGTTAATATTTCGGTTCATTAAATTGTACGATGACTGGAATAGCCGAAATGGCTTCCTAGGAATTTATAAAATCGGGAATAATGTAGTTAATGTTTGGCAATGCTATTTTTATTTCATCGTAAAACTTATAAATGTTTTATTAACAAACTTGAGAATCTGAAAGCGAGCAGTGGCAACAACTTTCGAAATAAAGCAGATTTACATCTAGAGCTTGGGAGACTGTTGCCACTCGGAAAAATGAGGGCGAAAATGATTGTTTTTCCGAGGTTTTAATTAATATCTCTGATTTTAGCTACTTTTTTTGGAAAAAAAGTCGACGTAGTTACGTTTTCCAGGACCTAGTAAAGAATTGTAGAAAGTTTGGTGACGATAGCTATAGTAGTGACTGAATTATTAGAGGACAAACAAACATACTTTCTTCTTTACCTATATGGATTAATGGAAATAAATATCGATTACGATGCATATTAATTCCATAATCCCGCTCGATATTACAGGCGTAAATTTGTATTTTCTTTTGCTAAAGTTATATAACGATATATTTGAAACAACAGCTATGGCCTTTATTTATCCACAGCGGCCAGCAGTACCTATTACATTTTCCGTGGTGGATGAGAAAGACATCATTAGCACGGTAGTGCAGAAATGGTGTTGAATTTTGCGTTTAAGCTCTAAACAAATCGTAATGAAACAGTTGAACTGTTACAACATGCATTCAGTTATAAAAAATTAATCCATTTTTCAGTATTTCAGTGATAGAATTGTAGAGACATTAGGTTATTTCGAAGCAGGAGAGATGAAAAATGCGCAACACCTTCGCAGGGACTCGGACCACGGACCTCTCGAATACACGACGAACGTGTTGACCACTACACTACGAAGTCATCTTAAGAAGGGGCGGGATAAATACCCTATATACACTCTCTTTTAAAGGGCGACTGGGGATTAGGGGACCCAGTCGCCAAATCCTGGTCGTGGAGAATCATCATCCACCCTCCTTTTAGTTCGGGCGCCACTGTAGAGTCATTAGGATTTTATGGAAGCACAAAATGTGAAAAATAAGCAATGGCCTCGGGACGCGACCGACGAACCTCTCGAATACGTGTCGAGTGTGCTGACCCCTAAACCACGAAGTCATGCTAAAAAGGCGAGAGAAATATAGCAGCGGTTCTCAACCTTTCGACTAACGCGTACCATCTAAATAAAAACTGAAAACCTTAAGTACCACCGCTACATTTTACAATGATTTTTTTTCAATTCCTCAATAGGAATATTAAAAATAAATATATTTTGCCATTTGCACAACCTATTGGCTATTTGTATTAAATATGCATAAAAAATATTTTAGATTAAATATGGGTCACAATTTTTATTATCAAAATTTAAGTTATAATACTTAAATTCTAAAATTGAGGGCGAAATTTGGGCCTGTTTAAGAGAGTTAATTTTTTTTTTTTTTTGTTGTGTGTGTGTCTGGTCCTATTTCACTTAGTTTTAACCGCAAATTGGGATCACCTTTTAATTTTGTTCTGTATTTAATTTTTAAATATAACATGAAAGAAAGTCCTAGTTCACACAAATACGTTGTACAAAACGGGAATACAAATTTAATAGCTTTATTTGAAATGCCTTTAAAGTAATTTTACAGTTCAGACAAAAGTTAACGAGTATATTATATTTTGAAACTTCAGTTCGAGTTCGATCACAGTAATTTCTCTCATTTTTTCTTTTTCTTCACGAGATTTTTAAATTTAACAGTTAAAAATACTTTTTTTTTGCGTACCACCGGTTTTTGAATTTAATAGTTAAAAATACTTTTTCTTTGTGTACCACCTATTTTAATCTTGCGTACCACCGGTTTTTAAATTTAATAGTTAAAAATACTTTTCTTTACGTACCACCGGTTTTTGAATTTAATAATTAAAAATACTTTTTCTTTGCGTATCACCTATTTTTATCTTGCGTACCACCGGTTTTTGAATTTAATAATTAAAAATACTTTTTCTTTGCATACCACCTATTTTTATCTTGGGTACCACCGGTTTTTGCAATTAATAATTAAAAATACTTTTTCTTTGCATACCACCTCTTTTTCTCTTGCGTACCTACTGGTTGAGAACCCCTGCCTAATAGAATTACACGTGAGTGGAGGACAAAAATAAATGTTCTGGAAAGTTTTCAACTGGGGATAGTAATGTAAAAATTTTACCTCAATGAGCAGACAGGGAAGAGCGACTGTCACGAAGATGTTTAAAAAAGAGTGTAGAGTCATTAGGTTATTTTAATGCCGAAGACGTAAAAAATGAGCAATGTCCTTGCCTGGACTCGAACTTGGAATACGCACCGAGTGTGCTACCATTACACCACGAAGTCATGCAGAAAGGAGGAAGAAAATACCTTACATACTTCCCGTTTTTAAAGGGTGACGGAGTAAGAGAAGAACCAACGGCCAAATCCGGGTAGTGACGACTTATTTTCCACTACCTTTTAAGTTCGGGTGACACTCTAGAGCATTAGGTTATTTTGTAGCAAGAGACTTGAAAAATTTGAAATGTCCTCGCCGGTATGGAACCTGGACAACTGGAATACGCAACAAGTGTGCTACCGTTACACCACGAAGGCATGCAGAATGGAGGGAGAAAATACCTTTTGCTTACTCTTTTACTTCAGGAAAATGCGAAAATGTCAAACTGCATGCTAGTTTTGTGGCATTACAGCACTGTCCGAAACTGGCCTTTCAAAATAACAATATCCTACATAAGCTTAGATGTAGTAGCATGTAATGTCTAGACTTTCTAAACACTGAAAAGCAGTGACATATGAACGTGTTCTCCTGATGCAAGGAAGAAAAAACACCACTCCGCAGAACATTTCACAGGCCATTTCGAATTTTTGAAACATTCTTAAAATACTATATCATTTATAAAAGTGTACTTAAATGTGAAGGACTCAAATTAAAAAGAAGAACAACTACATGGATCATTCCGATTCTGAATAAAGGTTTAACTCTTTAAAGGGCGGTGGTTACCTACAGTAACCACCTTTCCCATTGAACGTCTTACTCACTCGTGGAAGTGGTTTTCAAGACTGACCGTTTCTGAAATTTCCTTGTAGCTCACTAGATGGCAATCAAGAAACATAAGCCAGTAGTTGATGCAGCAATTCGTCTTCAAGGAAATAAGCATCAGCCATCGAAGGCAACATCACGACGCTGCAGCACCAAGACAAAAGCCTGTAAGAACTGTGTGGGAATGCAGCACATGCAAAGTTGCACTCTGCTTTGCATGACAAATGTTTCCAAACTTTTGTCATGCTATGTTTCCAAATTGCATGACAAATGTTTCCGTCAAAAACAAACAAAAAATGTTTCCGTCAGTACCCTAGAGACCGATTTGTAGGGATGTGTTCTGCGGGCGCTGGTCACTGACACCAACCGCCAGAAGAAGCCATTTTGTTTCCACGCGTCTTGGAGAAAATATGTGTAATTGTCGCAAATAATTTCATTGTAACACCTGACATAGTAAATAAAATAAGAGGTTCGCTGAAAAAATTAATTGCCTTGTCCTGCCCCTCAAAGAATTAAGCTAAGCCTTTTCTGTCAGTCTATGAGGTATTTTCTCCATCTTTTCTGCATGACTTTGTGGTGTAACGGTCAGCACACTCGGCGCATATTCGACAGGTCCAGGTTTGAGTCCCGGTGAGGGCATTACACATTTTTCATGTCTCCTGCTTCAAAATTAAACTAATAATTCTATAGTGGCGCCCAAACTGAACGGTGGATGATGATGATTCTTCACCACCAGGATTTGGCGACTAAGTCCCCGAATTCCCAGTAATCCTTTAAAAGAGGGAGTATATAAAGTATTTCTCCCGCCTTCTTAGCATGCCTTCGTGGTGTAGTGGTCAGTACGCTCGATGCGTATTCGAGAAGTCCGTGGTTCAAGTCCGGGTGAGGTCATTGTTCATTTGTTTTGATATCGATTGCAAGGTATTGTGGATTCGAAAAGAATCGACACAGCATTCGAACTAAAAAAAAAAAAAGGTTGTGAATGATGATTTGGCGTTGGGTCCCCTAATCCCCACTCGGCTTTTAAAACGCAGAGTATATCAGGTATTTCCTCAGTTTTTTCTGCAGGCCTTCGTGCTGTAACGGTTAGCACAATCGCCGCACAATCGAGAGGTCCATGTTCGAGTCCCGGGTAAAATATTACACACTTTTCACGTCTCCTTCATGAAAATAATCTAATGAACTCTTCATGTCTAAATTTAACGTAACATCTTGTAAATAATTAATGTAAAATATATACTTAGGCACCCTTTCAAGGCAGAGAAATCTCATCTTTTGAATACACATCGTCTTTAAAATTACAGATATTCAATAATAATAATAATAATAATAATAATAATAAACCGTATGCACTCTATTATTCTCCAATTGGGTCAAATTTAAGCAAGATAAAGAATTAACAGCTACGATAGCAAAATTAGGTTTTCTCCTTATTAGACTAAGTTCTAAACAGTTATTTTGAAATAAAGTGGGTCATTCTCATCAAAGAGCTAAGCAATTATTCGTTCCCTAAACAGCAGGGAGAAAATCAATTTATTTTTTAACCAGAAATTTACAAGGTAACGTCATCGCAATTTTATCTGGCACAGTAAAACTTCTGTGTATAAAAGATGCTAAGAGTAATTAGGCTTGTCAGAAGCAAATAATGAATAGGCATTTAGGTTCCCTGAACTAATTACCCATTTCAATTAAGCTGATGAAGTAATGTAATTATCCTAATGTGCAGATTCTTTGAGGGATTCCATTAGATCGATTTGTAATTAATGTTTCTAAAATTATGAATTTCCAATAATACTTAAAACTTTTTATCCATATATTTATAACCAACTATATCGATGCAAACATTCAAAAAAGTGGAAGGTTTTAGATTTTATATTGCGTCCAAAAGAGCGTTTTTTTAACGTTTTATGTGTTACATTTATTAATTAAATATCATAGTCTTCGCAATTTAATCACATAAAATTCAATTCAACAGCAATATCGAAAATATTAAAAACAACAAAACAGCCTCTCTTTAGAATTTCCGATACACAGTCTCGCTCGCTGGAGATAAAAATAATTTTTCTGTAGAACATTGCCATTGCTTGCGTTGAAATCTTTCATTTGGTAATCGAAAATATGATAATGAAATATGATACCCGAAATTCGTCGCGACTACAATACCTTCTTTTTACTTCGTAAAGTAAACGGCAATATTAATATGCTTTGTGATAGTCAAATAACCGAAGAAGATCAAGAAACCTAATGTTTGAAATTTTTTGCATCGAATTATGTTGCTTGTGTATTTTTACGAGGGGAGGCGTATGCATTTTTTACGACTGAACTTTCTTCCAAATCTCTTTTATAAGCAACCAGGAAACGAGAAAGTATAAAACATCTCAAAGAACATTCATTTTCTAAATGCGTCATGTTTCATGTAACTTTTAAAATATAGCTTTACTATAATAGGAAAATATAAAAAAAGAAAATATGAAAGGGTTCAGATTTTAAATTACGTCCAAAGGGGCGTTTTTTTTGTGTGTTACCTTTATTTATTAAATATCGTGTTCGTCACATTTAACCCATAAAATCCAGTTTTATATCAATCATACATATATGATCAGTTTTATATCCAGTTTTATACCAGAGCAGTATTGCAAAATAATTTTAAAATGCGCCTATCTTTACAATTTGCGATACACAGTTCCGCGCGCTGGAGATAAAAAGGTTTCCCCCCCCCGTACAGTTTTGCCATTGCTTTCATTGAAATCGTTGAGTTTCTTAATCAAAAATTTGTTAAAATTTTACAAAATATAAAATAGATAATTTAAAAAAAATCCAAATTCCACATTTGGGCTTCCAGATGTCCATATTTGAGTGGAAACGTACATTATTCAAAATTGGTTGGCTGCAGGTACCGTTGTTTTATCACAATGCCAGAAACATTTATACAGCTTCTTCATTATTTAATTTATTTAAATATAAGACAGGACGATGAAATTGGGTGGCAACAATATGAAAACATTTGTAGTGAACCAAAGTAAAAATGGCAAAACGAAAATAATAGTCCTTTAGGGAAAATTGCCCCTTTGGACTAAAAAAAAAAAATAATAATATATAACAAAAAGACTGAAAGGTTTCAGATTTTAAATTAGGTCCAAAGGGCGTTTTTTTAACATTTTGTGTTTTGGATATATTTCTTAAACATCACCTTCTTCGCACTTAAACCATAAAATTTAGTTCAACAGCAGTATCGCAAAATAGTTTTAAAATTAGCCTATCTTTGGAATTTCCCATTCAGAAACTCGCTCGCTGGAGATAAAAGTGTGTTTTCTGTACAACGTTTGTCATGGCTGGCTTTGAAATCCTCGAGTTCGTTAATCAAAAATTCGTTAAAGTTTTACAAAATAGGAAATCGATCATAAAACTAATTCCAAATTTCAAATTTGGATTTCCAGATGCCCATATTCACAGTAGGATTACGTCATTCAAAATTCGATAGCTGTATATACCGTTGTTTTATGACAATGCGAGAAATATACATACATTTATGCAGATTTTACATTATTTGATTTCTTTAAATATAACACAGGGCATTTATACTTTGTGGCAACAGTTTGAAAAGTGATTTGCTGTTTGTGGTGAATCGAAGCAAAAACGCAAAAAGAAAACAATTGTCCTTCATGGGCAAAGCCCCTTTGGACCAAAAACACTCCATAGCTCTCCTTTTACTGGGCCGATTGATGAAATTTAACTTGTCTTTTTATGTTTCGTATGTTCTCCTTGTGATATATATTATATTTATATTGTAAGGATTATGATAACCTTATTAACAGTTAAATTTTAAGTTAAAGTTCCTTTCTTGTCGATTCTTAACTTCAACTTACTACTTCCGGTCAGAACGTAGTTTTAGAATCACGTCTGAATATATAATGAGTATTCAGACATAATACACATAATACAAAATACATAATGAGTATTGTATGCCCTATGTATACAATATTCTCCCTCTTTCTTTCTCTCTCTCTCTCCATATATATACAGTGGCTCCCAGAAGTGTTTGTACACTTATAATTTTCATTGAAATAGGGCTCTATCCACTCATTAAAAGTAAACTTTCTGAATGAGAATTTAATAATAAGATCTATAATCTATTCGTAACAAAATTACATAAAATATGTTTAAAATATAGCGAAACCTTTTTAAAGAAATTAATAATCAAAAAATGACAAACATTTTATCTCACAAAAGTCTTCGTACACTTCAAAAAAATCTTGGCATATTAGTATATATTTTAATTTTTCGTTAAATTAATATTTAGTAGGATATCCTTTAGCATCCACAACAGCTTTTAAACGTCTGGGAATAGATTTTACTAGTTTTTTTTTTTTTTTTTTTTTTTTTTTGTAATTTCTGTATAAATGTTCATCCATTCTTCCATCAAGACTGTTTTGAGTTCGCTTTTCGTTTTGATGGCGTGTTTTCGTACTCTAACCTCCAGTTCTTCCCAAATGTGTTCTATGGAGTTTAGGTCTGGTGACTGAGGTAGTGTTTTCAAAACCTGTGGACAATTATAGACACACCACAGGCGAACGTTGAGAGCCATATGCTTAAGATCGTTATCATGATTAAAAATGAAGTTGTTTTCAATACCCAAATTTTGGGCTGATAATTTTAAATTGTCTCTTAAAATATTTAAATAAAGAGAATGATTCATAATGCCATCAATAAATACCAAATTACCTAGTCCTGATGCTGCCATGCACCCCCACACAAGAACACCGCCATGCTTAACTAAGTTCTTAGAATGAAGTTCCTTATTTTTTCTTCTCCATACAATTATTCCACCATAGGAACCAAAAATGTTAAATTTGCTTTCATCAGCAAATAGGACATTATTCCAGTACGTTCCGGGTGTATTTATCATTGATTCTGCGAATGAAAGCCTAAGCTTTCTGTTTTTCTCACTAACATTTTTTTACGGGCGGAATGCCCATGTAATCCAGCTTCTCTGAGAACTCGTCGAACAGTTTAAGATAAATTTGAAGTAGAAAACATTGCATTAAACTCTGCAGAAACTTTTAGA
Source organism: Stegodyphus dumicola (assembly GCF_044657685.1). NCBI lineage: Eukaryota > Metazoa > Arthropoda > Arachnida > Araneae > Eresidae > Stegodyphus > Stegodyphus dumicola. The sequence continues at coordinate 160,444,899 of NC_140768.1, read as the reverse complement.
GCACTCAAACGTGGGTTGTTCAGAAATTTTCTCATAATAAACCTCTCATCACGTTTAGTTAACTTTCTCGGTCGACCTTTTCTTACCTAGTTTTCAATTCGATTTTTTTCTTTAAAGCGTTTCATCACATACTGCACTGTAGAATGGAATAAATTAACAAATTTAGCGATATTTCGAATTGATTTACCACTACTATAGTGAAAAATTATCAATTTTCGAATGCTGTTTGTAATTTCTTTACGACTACGACCCATTTTTCAACAATAAATAGAATATTATAAAATAAACTATAAAAAATTAAAGCAAACGCTTTTTCAAAAGCCACCCCAATGCAAAAAAATAAAAAAAGCGGCAAACGGTAATTCTAATTTTGATTTTATCCAAAAATATATCAGTGTACGAAGACTTTTGTGAGATAAAATGTTTGTCATTTTTTTAATATTCATTTCTTAAAAATAAAGTTTCGCTGTATTTAAAAAATATTTCCTGTAATTTTGTTACGAACAGATTATAGACCTTATTATTAAAATCTCATTCAGAAAGTTTACTTTTAATGAATGGATTGAGCCCTGTTTCAATGAATATCATAAGCGTACGAACACCTTTGGGAGCCGCTGTATGTATATATTTATATGGAGAGAGAGAGAGAAATAAAGAGAGAGAATATTGTATGCATAGGGGGCATACAAAAATGATATAAAATATACTGAATATATTGGAATAAAAACCAAATAAAAATAAAATGAAAGTTGATTATTCTTGGGAATGTCATACATACATATATATGTCTTATATTTAGTAATCTGAATTATTTAATAATTAATATTGTTTAATTATTCAAAACAATTCATTTAACTACTAGAATAAAATAACCTTTCAAAGAGAACGCTCGTAAAGTATGACAATACTGGCTTGTTTCCTGGAAGGTAGTTAGTGCTGTAGAGTCATTAGGTTACCTTGAAAGCAGGAGGTATAGAAATTGAGCAATGCCCTAGCCGGGACTCGAATCACCTACCTCTCGAATACGCTTCGAGTGTGCTGACCATTATACCACGAAGGCATGCTAAGATGGTGAGAGAAATACCTATATTTACATAAAGAAAGAGAAAATGATATGGAATATTATAAATTTTAGGAGGTTGTATATTTCTGTGCAAATTATTAAGTCGACTTACTAATGCGGGAGGTGGTATAAACATTCCTAAGTCTCATATATAAAAAATCCATATATTCGTTCTCTTCAACCCTTCTGTTTGTGAAATTGGGCTCTATGGCTGGAATTTATTTCAGCAGGATAAATAATAATTTCTTTTATGAAAATGCATTAGTAGTGATGCCCAGAAAAATAAAAGTAAATAAGTACATAAAATAAAAAAATGTAATCAATGATACTCCCCCCCCCAAATGTGAAATCCCATGGTGTTGCCTGGTAACAGCATTCTCCAAGTATCGTTGATTTCGCTCCTTAACGTCTCAAGAAGAGCAGTTTCGAGAGAAATAAAAATCATTTCCGCCTTTAAATAACCTCAAGGTACGTGTTATGTCATCGATATACCGACCTGGATCATTATTTTGCGTTATTTTGGAGACGCCGATTTTTCTTCTGAACTGAGTAACACAAATTCTTTTTAGTCGTTTGAACATGTGCTGAACGAAAAAGATACCGTTTTCGCTTGCCTGTGTAAAAGACATAGGTTTTGCACCTAACAGGTTTAGAACATATAGTTCCCTAACACCACCTTAACGTTCATAGCATGTCCAGAAAGCGTGTCATTCGTTTTATGACGGTGTTACGTGCATTTAGAACGTTCTACAAGATGTGCTAAAGCGCTACGTGTTACAACCGTGTTCTAAAAACGTACACTCAAAAGCACAACTTCGATACTTTTAAAAATGTTCAAAACATGTGCAATAAAGTGAGTTCCACACGAGGTGCTAAAGCGATGTATGTTACAATCATGTCCTACGTACAACATCGGTACTTTTCGAAACGTCCCTAGAATGTTCTCCAAAGGATGTTGTACAGCAAAGGCTAAAGTGGTGCATGTCAAAATAGTGTTCTTAGGATGTACACCTTGTACAGGGTGCGGCAGGGTTCATAGTAGGATATTAAAAACACATCATAAGGCAGTAACTGTAATTTATATATTACCTCTTATGTCAATTAATAGTTAAAGGTATGCCATTTACTAATGTGTAAGTCATTTAGGTATGCCATTTACTAATGTGTAAGTGTGTTGCGTAGATTACTTTTTGAATATGATGTCCCCTTTGCACAACACACATCTAGGCGACGTTGGAAGCTTGCCATAACTCAGCGTAACATATTCCCTGGGACATTGCCGACGGCAGTTCGGATGCGATCCTTCAACTCAGGAATGGTGGCACAACGTGTTCGGAAATATTCTTGCTTCAAGTGGCCCCAAAGGAAAAAGTCTGCACATGAAAGTTCAGGTGAGCGAGGCGGCCAGGAAATGTCACCAAAACGGGAAATTACTCTACTTGGAAATATCTGTCGCAATGGTCTGTCCATCTGGTACTTTCCCCTGACTTTCCAAGTTGAAATGTTGCCAAAATAGACGCTGGGTGCAATAACAGAGTAGTTATTCTTGAAATAACTTTCAACAGCAACTGTGCACTCCACCGATCCATATTACTGTCGCACTCGAAATGGCAGCTTATTAGTACACGAATGCGGAAGGAGCTGGCGCGCATTTATGCATTACGTCATTGTACTACGAGAATCAAATTACGCTATGAACGCTACTGCACCCTGTACTATATGAAATGGGAAAGTTCTATATCTCCCGTTCTACTGCACCGATTTTGGAAATTTAACTTAACGTTTTGTTTGTTGTTTGCTTTATTTATTAAATAACACGTTCTTGGAGCGTATGCTATGTAAAATTCGACTCAACAGCAAAATCACAAAATATTCGTTAAAGTTTTACAAAATATGAAACAAATTCAAAATTCGGGTTTTCTTGTTCGGGAAGAGGACCACATTACTCAAAATTGGGTGGCTCTAGATGCTGTTCTTTTTTCGCAGTGCGAGAAACATGCAGATTCTTCATTATTTAGTTTCTTTAAATACAATAGAGAGCGATAACCTTTGGTGACTACAATTTGGAAAGAGATACACCGTTTACAGCGATTCAACGCAAAATGTCATTTAGAGACTGATATCCCATCCCGGAATAAAGTTCGTTTTGGGTTAAAAGCAATTTTGATTTGAGGATATTTTTCTATTTTTGTAGATATTTAAATTTGAATTTTATACCCAATGTCTAAAATTACTTCAAAGAATGACTTATAACTAACCAGCCTTCATCTGGCTTTTAAATGTACCGTATGTAAATGTCTAAAGAAAACGTCAAACATTAAATTTAAAACCAGCGCAGAATTTTATTCTGAAGAACAATTTTATCCCAAAAAATGTTAATAAAAATGTATCCCATATTAAAACATTACAGTAAAATAGGCAATATCCCATAATGCAAATATTAATTATCCTAATAAATAAATTAGCCAACATTTCTTTGCAAAATCTGAAGAATTCAAATGGTATAAAGGAAGTTATGAAATTTGTTTCCTAAAAATAATCATGCAAAACTTCTTAAATAATTAAAATTACATAATATAAAGAAATGACAATGACATAAGCAATAAATCTCATATTTTCAAGAGAAAACTGTCAGCAGATTTATCAGTATCCAAAGCAATGAACGAAAAACTGTTGCCAAAACCAATGAAAAGAATGAAACTGTCATCAGAAAGCAATAACCAATCAGAATTGACCTTTGTGCATGACATGATTCAAAATATGCAACTCTCTTTGCCATTAGCTAATAAAGACAGAGAAAAGAAAAAAGGAAATTCTTTCTGCTGTGCCTCACGGGATACATGCGCGTCAGAATAAGAAAATTGCGATGTGCGTGTTGCGAGTCCAAAAATGAAAAGAAAATAAGCAGCATGAAATAATCAATATTCCTTAATACAAATATTAATTATCCTAATAAATAAATTAACCAACTTCCCGTTGTAAAAAAAAATCATGCTTAAATTTCAGCATCTTAAAAACAGTGCAGTGAGCAATAAATATTGTATCTCATATTTTCAACAGTCAGCAGTCCAGTATCCAAAGCATTGAATGAAAAACTGTTGCCAAAACAACATTTCTAAAAGAATGAAAACATTCAAAATGATGCGATTTCATCAAAAAAGATAAAATTAAAAGAAATCTGATTCGAATTTTGAAAAAAATCGCTTCGAGGTGCATTAGCTTTTATCTAGATGTACCTATGTACCAAATTCCGTAGCCCTGGGTCTATTAGCTTACGCGGCGGACAGACTATTTCTTTTATTATATGTATAGATAATTCACATGGAAACATACTATATCTTGCAAAAGGGTAAGTATGTATATTTAAATTACAGGAACAGTATTTAAAAAAATATGTATCCGAAAAATACACAATCAATTAAAGTGTTAATCGATTAAAGAATTGTGTGGTTTAGAAATTTCTTCAAAGGTCTTATTCGAGATGCCTTAGAAGCCTAAATTTAGGCCCACAATTTAAAGGCCTAAATTTACTTCCCACAATTTAAAGGCCTAAATTTACTTCCCACAATATTCCTCCATCAAAATATCAAAAACGGAAGCTTTTCGTCATTTATTATTTTCTTCCGAGAATAGCTGAGCGGTTCCGTAACGGAAAACCTCTTTGCCTCGGAAAAGGGAAAGAAGGTCAGCATTTCTTCATCGTTTCAGTTACCGGAGTAGGATGAATCCGTTCCGTAATAGTATGCGTAATTTTTTCTATTCAATGTTTGTATTTTAATGGCATCATTATTCTGGGGATTCTGCGTTTTGGGTAGAGGTTTTTAAGAAACGTACAGATGAACAAAATATGTTCGTTTATATCGGGTTTTAACGAAAGTTTCCATTCACCGCAAATACCGTCTGCAAAAACGGTTCGCGTTAGCGTGTTTAATATTTTTTCAAACGATTTTTGGCATTTGAAAGAAAAAGAGTTGCTTTAGAACATCGCGTTGTGAAATTTTTAAACAAATAGCTTTATCATAGAGTAGAAGGTGTCTGAAATGAAATTATCGCGCTATCAGATTAGAACCATTATTTACCTCCAGTTCTGTTGCAGAAAATCAGCTACAGAATGTCACCAAATCGTGCGTAAAGCTTCAAATACTAATGCTGTATCATATGACAATGCGAAGGTTTGATACCGAAAGTTCAAAAACAAGGACTGATATTCAAGAAGCAGACCACTCTGGCCGGCCCACTGATGTTGATGAGGCCTCCTGCAAGAACTTGTGGAAGAAGATCAAGAGTATCTGGGAAAAGGTGAAAATCTAGGCAGTAAGGTGTACAGCGAGATACTAGTCCGTGTTAACGTTGCTATCAAGGAAAAACTTCAAATCCAGTTCAGGCGAAAAAGGGTAAAGTTCCATCGAGATAGTGCAAGACCACGTGTGTCTACATTAACCGGCTGGACTCTGGCGGAATCTAATGGGTTCTTTTACCACTTCCTTCGTATAACCACGACATCGCTTCTTGAGACTTCTACATTTTTTCACACCTGCAGCTTACATCTTGTTGTTGCTATTTTCCATTCCGCACAGGACGTCCGAAATGAGATCGACCTGTTTTTGGACTCGCTGCCACCAAGTTTCTGTGCCTTTGAAAACCTACCGAAACGTTGGTAGAAAATCATAAATTTGGTTGATGATTACTACCCGACCTAAAAGTACTAGTTTCATGTTGTTTTTTCTAACTTTATTAAGAATGTTTTTTGGCGGAAAATTTTCGTTACAGCCAGACATATTCCAAGAAAGCAAAAGAAATATTTACTTGTGCACAGAACTAGAGAAAAAGCTTACATTTAATGTGGTAAGTATTAAATATGCAATAGATAATTATACAGGATGGTTATAATTAAAGAAGTTTCACTCAGATCTATATAGAACTCGTTCTTCTGCATACAGTTCTGCTAGGTAGTAACTTGTTATATACGTTGTATAAGCCATTGGAAAGACGAAAACTACAATATAAAGTAATAATTTCCATCATTAGAAGGCGCATTTCGTGCAATATAGATTTGAAGTCATTAAAATTAGGAACTCATTAAAATGCTCGTAGTCAGTGTTTTAAAATCCTTCTTCAGCATGGCTTTACAGAAGAAAGATCGAGTATTACTGGTCAAGTCGCTTTATTAGAAGGCAATAATGCTTTAGTTGAACTGTGGGAAATCGTTGTTTGATAGGTTCGTGAAAAGGGCCTGTGTCAAAGAACTGGTTTAAGGAACGTGCACTGCTTAGAAGTGGAAGGAAAAATATCTTAAATGAAATTGCCCAGGAAATTGGTGTTGCTGAGGATGACACAGCGTCTTGTTTCCGATATTCTTCGATAAATGATCCGAAAGATTCTGTGGTCATTTTAGTATCCATACACTATACAGGTTATATCAGTACATGCGACATGCGACGGAGGACGTGGGCACCATCCCTCTACCAGTACGGTTAATCGGTATAGAGTCACGTCCATCTTTATCTATTGCCTAGGTACATGATACATAAGAACATACGTTGGTACAGACAGACTGTGCAGAAGATAGATATATATCCAAATGCCCAAATACATCTTACGTAGGCACATGGGGTGCATGAGATGTATAAAGGGACATTCATAAGAACATATCTAAGGTGACACACATTGGGTGACGTACACGTACTTATGAATATAAGATATATAGGTGCAGAATCGGTTACATGTTACAGGATGTTGCGAGACATATGATACAAAATGCTGTGGATACAGATATATGCAGATGCCAAGATACATAATACGAGGTGCAGAGTGATATAAGTGCCAGGATACATGGCAGAAGGTACGAAATAAGGTGCATGATACAGGATTATGCGAAATATATGTTACAATATGCAGAAGATACAAATATTGGCAGATGCCATGATGCATGATACGTAGAACATAAGGTACAGTAGATACGTAAGGTGACAAATATAAGGACACGCATAGGGTGACATACACATACTTAAAAAAAGAAGGTTCAAAATAGGTTACATATTAAAGGATGGTACTAGATATATGATGCATATTACAGGATGATACGAGAAATATGACATATATTACACAATAGTACGAGATATTTGTTAAAATATACAGGGTTACATATGACACAAGGTGCAGAAGATACTAATATAGGCAGATACCAAGATACATAATACATATTGAAAGATGATACGAGATATATGAAACATATTACAGGATGACAACGAGATATTTGTTAAAACATACAGGGTTACATTTTACAACATAGGTTACGTATTGCAGGATGTTACAAGATATATGATACAAGGTGCAGAAGATACTAATATAGGCTGATACCAAGATCCAAGATACATGATACATTGTGTATTATGCTAATGCCAGGATACTTGATGCAAGGCGCATGATAAGTTGAATGAATAAGTTACATGATACAGGATGATACGAGATAATATCTGCGGATGTCAGAATACATGATACAGGGTGTTGAATAGTTTGAATGATACAGGATGATACGAGATAAATGATATAAGGTACAGAAGATATAAATAATATGCAGATACGTATAATTCTAATTCCATTGTACAGTTCAGGTATATCAGTACAGTGGTGACAAACGTCCAGGAGAGTAAAGCACACCTAGACGATGGGAATTCACATAGCAATGCAGTGTCGGAAACGCTTTCCTGGCGCGGTAGTGATCACACAAAACGCAAAAAAGAAAGTGGCACACAAAACAGTGAGACAAAACGTGTTTTATTATGTTTAGTACAGTAGAAACCTATAAATAAGAACAAAAACAAACAACGATCGTCATTAAAGATGTTCGAAATAACGACCCCGGACGCATATTTCACAAGTGCACATCTGCGTAGTCACTGAGGGAGGGGTTTCGAAAATAGACCAATGAGCTTCTATTGCTCTTGTGTCGCTAAATCTTTGTGCATGTGAGGGTATGTTATTTACGTTTTAATTTGCATTTGTTTCGCAGTTATAAATGTATGGCGTGATAATAGAAAAATCTCGTTGTGCTTTCCTTTTAAGAGTTTAATTAATTTCTGACATTTCACGTTCGCGATTTTTATCACGCATTCATATTTGGATTGATGTTCACGGCATATTATCGCTCTTTACATCGACAAAACGACTCAAGCTACAATTAACCTCGAATGTTATGCATTTACTAACACCTGTGGATTTAAGAGAATTCAAGTATATAATTTTTTAAAATTCACCTAAGAAGGACTGGAAGTGTTACAACGAATCTAGTGTTTTCTTATTTCAATGCTTATATTGTTTTGATTTTGAAGAGGCAAGATTCAGAATACATAGATGTGTATAACCTGATTACATTCGCTGTTAACATTAAAAATTATATTACGTTTCATTACGTTTTAATTATATTAAATTAATTAATGAATTAAATAAATTATATGAATAATAAATTCATTCTGTTTTAATTATATGAATTAAATAAATTATATGAATAATAAATTCATTCTGTTTTAATTATATGAATTAAATAAATTCATTCTGTTTGACAAGTATTTCTTGTGTAGACAGTATATTTAAGAGTAAGCATTTATTAAATGGGGAATTTAACGCACTAAGTGTATACGAATGCAAATTAGTAAAGTTCACTTTGAATAAAATTCTCCATTGGCTACTATTATAGAACATCTTTTTCATATAGATTACAATAAAAAGTTCTCACTTCTATTTACATATCTAATTGATGTAAATATTTTTGTCATATGCATAGTTTTATGTAAAGATAGCATTTGGGCGCAGAAGTTTATCACATATTTCTTTCTTCATCTTATTTACCATTTATTAAGTAATATTTTACATTAATAATTTTGCGAAGTATTTATTTTACATTGATAATTTGTGTCCAACATACGTTTGTATGTATATCAAATTTTTTCAACCAGGTAGTGAAATCTTCACAATTGCTTATATCTGATTTAACTTCGCAATAAACATTTCCAGAAGAAATCGACTGTGCTTTAATTATTTTGTACAGAAATTTGTGTGGCAAAATATTTTCAACCATCTTGCTCAAATTTTAAAGCACGCGAAAGGTCATGTGACATGGCAGAAATATTAGTGGATGCCCATTGGTCGATCTTAGAAGCCACTCCCTCGGTGGCTACACAGGTGTGAACTTGTGAAATATGCACCCCGGACCGTGATGCATGCCTCATTTCTCTGGCGCATGAGGATGTATGACGCATGGTTCCTGCTTCACGGTCCGAGTCGTTATTTCGAATACCTTCTTTGATGACGATGATCGTTATAGCTTTATGTTGCTTTTTCTTCGTTTTTGTTGTTCTCCGAGCAATCAACATATTTTCTAACCCCTTTCGTGTCCTTTCTGACTCGACTTTTGTGTCGTCACTACTGCCCCAGGAAAGCGTTTCCGGCCATGTATTCCTATGAGATTTCCTATCGTCCAGGTGTACTCTATATCTCTTGAAAGTTTGTCACCGCTGTACGGATACACCCTGTACACATGATGCAAAAGCTGCAGCGTCAACGCACTGGCTTTCTTTGCCAATTTCTGGAAAGACAGTTCATTGCTTTGAGAAACTTTGTAACCAAACAAGTCCCATTCTGCGCATGAAATTCGAAGTTTATTAATTGTAAATTTGTGACGTTTGATGACGATAGTTGTAGTAGTGACTGAGTTACTATCGAACAAACGAACAGACGTCCTTCTTTATATATATAAATAATATAACATTTATTAACATTTAATTGTTTCTATACTAAGGTAATGGCACGTGGAAAACGAACCCTTATGCTTTCCAAATAATATCGCCAAAACGCAGTTGGAAGAAACATCAAAATTATCATATTTAACTAAGCACACTTTTTTGAGAGCAGTGTTAAAAGTAAGAGACTGTGCTAGCTGCAGTTGATCAACGTCATTTGGACTTCACTTGATACATTACGATAAACACTACGGCTATCTGCATAAGGAGCTTCCGGATGCACATGTTGGGGGTAGAGGACTACGTAATTCAAAATGTGATGAAGGTTTTACGTGGAGGCTCTAATTTGACGCCGTTTATGGTAATTCTGCGCAAAATTTCGACCATCGTGGCTAACGCCTCTTTTGGGCTAACAAATATTAACAATTATATTTTTTATAAATATTTGCAAATACTATAATGGAAAGTTTTTTATAAATATTTATTTCGAACACACGTTTCCAAAAGCATGCACTAAAAATTAGCAAAAGACGACTTTCAGACTCAAATGTTCCTTTTATTGGTGCAGTTCATTCTTTAAAAGGAGGATAATCCTTTCCAAAAATATTTGAATTTCAGATTAAAATAATATTTTATCAGAAACAGCTATTCTTGTGTCAGTGTTAAAATTAATACACTTTTTGGTTCGAAGTTTTATAAAAGCAGGATAATCTTGAGAAACAATACGTTGCAAAACATGCTACCGGAAACAGCTGAATTTTAGACTAATTGAAAAATAGATCCATAAAGGAAAATTTGCCAAACCTATCTTTCACGTCCAAATTAATTGGAAAATTAAAATTTTTTTGAAGATGAATATAAAGATATCCATCAAATATGGTAATATTAAAACTTCTTTGTTCTTGTACCTAATCCATTAATCAATTCCTCAAACCTGTTATTTAAAGATTACCTAAAGGAAAGAAGAAAGGTAAGGCTTTTACTCTAAACTCATTATAATACGATTTCTAAAATTTTGCGAAAAAAATTGAACAGCCAACATTCAGTTAAAACATCGGCCACCACTATTCAGATATAATCGTATAAGTAAAGAATTCCTAACATTATATTCCCGATGCTTTCATGTATGATTTATAAATGATTTAACCAATGTTAAATATGCATAATATTATAAATTAGCGGAAGTACCCGATGCCATTAAATTAGATTGAGAGTAATGAATCTAACAACCGAGAGAACGATATCGCTGTAATCCGTAATCCTTCTCTAACAACGATGCAAAAAGTACCATTCACAATTATACATTTTTCAGTCTAATGCGATATGGAACCCATATAAAAATTTCCATACAAAAATTTACTAATTCTCTCTTAGCAACAATGGCACGCAGTTTTGAATGATTTTCATCTTTCTAATCCAATGGTCGTAAAAGCTGAAATTCCATCCAATATTTCACCTATATTCAATTTCACTCGATTCAGTGTCGCAAAAAATGGATCATAATTAATCATAAATCAATAACGCAAAGAAACTGACATTCTTCTCTATATATAGGTTTCGTAAGATTTCGTAAAACATGCAAAGTTTTTATTAACAACTCTACGATTTGAAAGCGAGCAGTAGCAAAACTCTTAAAAATAAAGCATTTTTATCTCCAAAGCGCCAGACTGTTGTCACTAGGAAAAATGAGCGCAAAAATTAGTGCTTTTAGATTTTTTAATTAATATCTCGGCTGATTAAAGTCGTACGAAGATGGGATTAGTGAAAATGGCTTCCTACGATTTTTTGGAATCGAGAATAATGCATTTATATATTTGTCACTGCTAGTTGCCATCCAATATTATCGTCCTGTATTACATTGAAGAAATTAAATAATGAAGAATCTGCAAAAACGTATGTATGTTTCTCGCATTGTGATAAAACAACGGTACCGAGAGCCATCCAATTTTGAATGACGTCATCCTATTGCCAATATGGACATGTGAAAGCCCAGTTTTGAAATTTGGATTTTGTTTTATTATCGATTTCATATTTTGCATAACTTCATTCACGATTTTATTGTTTAAGTGCAAAGAACATGATATTTAATAAATATTTAACACATATAATGTTAAAAAAATATAACTTTTTGGACGTAATTTAAACCTTTCAGATTTTCTTTTCTTTTCTTTTTTTAGTCCAAAGGGGCTTTGTCCCTGAAGGACTATTGTTTTCGTTTTACGATTTTGCGTCGGACTCATAAACGTCGGTTCACTTTTCAAACTGTTGCCATAAAATGTTAGAGTCCTGCATTATATTTGAAGAAATTAAATAATGAAAAATCTGCATAAATGATTGTCTATTTCTCGCATTGTGATAAAACAATGGTACATAGAGCCATCGAATTTTGAATGACGAAATCCTACTGCGAATATGGGCATCTGAAATCCCAAATTTGGAATTTGTTTTATTATAGATTTTATATTTTGTAAAACTTTAACGAATTTTTAATTTACAAACTCAATGTTTTAAAAGCGAGAAATGGCAACGTTATATAGAAAAAAAATACTTTTATCTCCAGCTCGCGAGACTGTGTATATCGGAAATTCTAAAGATATGCTTAATTTAACATTATTTTGCGATATTGCTCTTGAACTGAATTTTGTGGTTTAAGTGCAAAGAATATGATATTTAATAAATAAAGGTAACACTCAAAACGTTAAAAAAACGCCCCTTTGGACGTAATTTAAAATCTGAAACATTTCAGATTTTTTTTTTTTTTTTTCTTCATCGTAAAACATCGTAAAATTTTATTCACAAAATCTAGGATTTGAAAGCGTGCAGTGGCAACGACTTTCGAAATAAAGCATATTTTCATCTCCAGCTTGCGAGACTGTTGCCACTCGAAAAAATGTGGGTGATAATGATCGTTTTTCCGATGTTTTAATTAATAAACCTGATTTTAGCTAATTTATTTTTTGGAAAAATGTGGACGTCGGCTTTTCCAAAACCCAAAAAAGAATCGTAGACATTTTATTGGCGACAAGGATAGTAGTGATTGAGTTATTAGTGAACAAACAAGCAGACTTTCTTCTTTATATATATAGAGAGATAACATTTTATGCACATTTAACAGTTATGTTTATACGTGACAGAGCACATCTTTATGCTCGTCGGTTTCGTCAACTAAAGGTGCCTCAAAAAGGTAATTACACGAGGAACCCTTGATTCCCGCCAATATCGCCAAAAGGCAAATAGAAAAAACATCCAAATTCTAGTTTCTAACTAGGAAATTGATTTTTTAGAACAGTGTTAAAAGAAAGAAACTGTGCTAGGTGCCGCTGATCAAAGTCCTTTGGACTTGGCTTGATACATTACGATAAGCACTAGGGCTCTCTGCCTAACAGAAGGGATGCCATTGTGGAGGACGTTTTGGGATCTGGGAATTTGGAATCTCGAAAACTAGCTCATATACACTTACACATCAGAAAAACCACAAAAACGCCCACGCAGCCAGCCCGTTCGCTTGAATCGAATCCAGGTCGAAACTACCAGTATTCAGTGACTTTACAGTATTCAGTTTTGACAGTATTCAGTGAATCTGCATAAATGGAAACATACATCCATTTATGCAGATTCTTCATTATTTAATTTCTTTAAATATAATACACGGCGATAATATTGGGTGGCAAGAATTTGAAAAGTGAAACAACGCAGAAAGTGAATCGACGCAAAAGGCCAAAACGAAATTAATAGTCCTTCCGGGCAAATTGCCCCTTTGGACTAATAACTAATTATCACATTGCTTACCAAACTATACATTTAATCTCTCTTGAAGGAAAAGCTGAAATAGATGCATTTATACGAATAAAATCTTTTATGGTGGAATTTTTAATTTTCTTATCCTAGCTTAGTTAAATTAGGAAGCATATGTTTATAGAACTCACGGAAAGACTTAGGCATCCTTAGTTTTTAAAGAGAAAATATTGAAACGAAGATACATTTACTTTAATAATCCTTTTCACAGACCTTTTCTAATATTCATGACACATTTCTAAATATTTAGGAAAAAAATTAAGTTTATTAAACAATTCGTTTGCTCAGAGAACTACAGTTTAATTTAGAATATTTGAGCGCAGTGTGGTAAATTAACGGATTTGATTTTTAAAGCATTAGTAATTACAAATAAGTTAATCTTTAATTTTCAATGATAACTTTCGTAAAGGGTAATTGTTAGAAAAAAGGGTAATTAAAATATCTAAAAGGTGTACTCTTATTTTTAATATGTAGTTGGCATAAAATATGGCTGTGTAATAAATGTTAAAAAAGATTTCTTTCAGTTTTTGAAAGAAATCTATTTTAAAACAATTTTTTACACAGCCATATTTTAAAAAAGGTACTCAATTTGAATTCCGTCAACTGACTCAGTAGAACTGAAAATATAGAACTTTTTTTTTTTTCGCTGTGTACCTCACTTTTTATTGCAATCGGCTGCACCAAATATATATAAATGTGATTTCAATGTTCCCTCCTTCTGACGAAGTGGCATTCAGGTTGATTGAATTCCTCTTTTATTATGTTCTTTTTCCCTTTAAATTTTATTCATTTATTACATATGAATTTCGATTTTTGGTCTTTTTAAAAAATATTTCTAAATTTGTTACTTTATATATATATATCATCACTTTGTAATCCGGCTCCTTGAGCTCAGTTTTTTTATTTTTATATTTTCGGTAAATCGATAATTTTTTTTTTGCTCTAAAAGTAATTAAATTATGTTGCTCTTATGTTCCGGTTAAGATTTTATGCCTTTAGTTAATCTGCATGCAACAATTGTATAATTATCAACAATTTAAAAAGTGCGGCTAAGCCTAACGAGGCAACCATTTGTTTTCATTTGAAACTCTTAATAATACAGTAAATTAAATCAAAAACTTGTGTTCTTTTTCAGAGTGGGACCAAAAGTAAACTTTAAGTTTTGTGCACCGACAACTTTGTCTTCCCACCCGCCGGCCGAATTGCTTTTTTTTGCTTAAAAACTTTACTTCTAATTGAAAAAAAAAAAATTGAACTCTTTTAACTAAATTCGTTTACTGTATTTCACAATTTTTAATGAAGATGTTTTGAGTTTTTATGTATTTTTGCCTTGCCGCGAAGTGAGAACTGAATTAATTGAATGCGAAATGCATCTGTAATGAAATTGGAGCAAATAAATTTAAAGAAAGTCCGACAAAATTGTCTATAATTTAAAAATTGGCCATATAAAGAAGATGTTATCAATAAACATTATCAGTAGAATTATGCCGCTTCTTTGGAAGAACTTTTTTTTTATATTTACAGCTGCCTTTTTTATTGAATGTCTTTGTTCTTTATCACGTGTTTTATTTTTTTCCTGTTTTCATTCACTTTAATGAAACAAATTTATTGTCATTAATTATTTAGTCTGAGGTTCTACCTAAGAATTTTTCGAGACGTTTCTACAAAGTGTAAATTTAAATTCTTAAATGAAGTAATTTTAATCTATAATTTATTGAGTTCATTAAGTGCTACATAATTTAATACTCATATTTTGCAAATTCTTGGCGATCCATAGCTATTCTCGGATTCACATTAATTAAAAGCAATGCCGTCTTTGTAGAAAAAGAAAATCGACTTTGTTATGTACACCTCTATAATGGATGCATTTTAATAAACTAAAGTAATGGTGACGAAATATCTAGTAATTATGACCTTAGACTAGTAAAATGCACTAAATTACAAAGCAGACTTTATATATTAATTACTAAACCATCCAAAAGAAAAACATACAGTCAATAAATAATAAATATGTTCACATTTAACTGTTTTCATATTAAAAATTAAAAAAGTAATAAAAACTTTTTACAGTTTAAATACGCGAGTTTTCAAGTTTAAAGTTTTTCAAGTTTTTTAATTTATGAAGTACAACACTAATTACTCAACATTAATAGACAAAAAAATAAAAGATTTAAGGAAATAATTGAGACATGAGAAAAAACTAGACTGCTAAAACGTTTGAGAAAGCTAGATGATTAATATTTTTCCCCCAGCTACAAATGAGGATTCGTAAATGAGCAGAAAATCTGAGCAGCTTTTACAAGTTAAAAAAATTGTTTTTATCTTTTCTTTTTTCTTTTTCCTTGATAGCATAATCAAGCAGTAATGTTTGCTTTAGCTGTTACAGTAGCTTCAAATATTCTGCTGCGCTTTTTCCGATCATTTTTTTTTTATTTCTCTCGAATAAAGAAGAAAGAATGAAGATGTTTCTGCTGTGTGATAAAGAACTAAAAACTCGTACATTTAAACGCTTTTAAAAATCTTTAAAATAAGCTACATGATTCTTAAAAGTTTTCGCACTGCATACACGTTCCTATTTTTTTCGTCTTGCATTTTGTCCTAGAGTGTCCTACAGCTTTTATGAAAGAAACATATGTGCTTTCAACAAACGACTTGTAATCCTGTTCAAATTATACAGAGCTCTTTTTGAATAGACTAAGCTTCGAAAGCTAGAAACGCCAATAAAAGTCACCATTTCAAATTTCTGATCTCCAAAATACTTAAATTTGGATGGAAAACAGATTTTGGGTCACGATATCATTTTACGTATACTGCCGGAGAGGGGACCTGAAAGGTTTCAGATTTAAAATTACGTTCAAAGGGCGTTTTTTAACATTTTTTGTGTTACCTTTATTTATTAAATATCACGTTCTTCGCACTTAGACTATAAAACTCAGTTCAAGAGAAATATCGCAAAATAATTTTAAATTGAGCCTACCTTTAGAATTTACGATACAGAATCTCACCTACTGCTGATAAAACTGCTTTTTCTATACAACGTTGCCATTGCCAAATTTCAAATTTGGGCTTTCAAATGCCCATATTTGCAAGAGGATTACGTTATTCGAAATTGCATGGCTCTAGGTACCCTTGTTTCATCACAACGCGAGAAACATACACACGTTTATACGGATTCCTCATTATTTAATTTCTTGAAATATTATTCGGTGGCAACAATTTGAAAAGTGAAACAACCCTTGTAGTGAATCGACGCAAAATGCCAAAACGAGATTAATAGTTCTTCTGGGCAAATAGCCCATTTGGATTAAAAAAATTAATAAAATTGTATTACATATAAAAAATTGCAATGAGATAAGCAGTATCCCTTAATACAAATATTAATTATCCTAATAAATAAATTAACCAACTTCCTTTTGCCTTCTCTCGAACATCCGGCATCCAAGAGAAACATTAAATTTAAAAACTCCATAGAATTATCACATTATTTTTCCGAGTGGCAACGATGCTGCGTGCCATTATTGCTGTTGAATTATCGATTTGATGTGATTTCATCAATAGCTGCGTGCCACTGCTGCTGTTGAATTATCGATTTGAAGTGATTTCATCAAAAAAAATAGAATAAAAAACACTCATTCGAATGTTGGAAAAAGTCGCATCGAGGTGCACTGGCGCTTGTCTAGATGCACTTATGTACCAAATTTCGTAGCCCT
Organism: Stegodyphus dumicola; assembly: GCF_044657685.1. Classification (NCBI taxonomy): domain Eukaryota; kingdom Metazoa; phylum Arthropoda; class Arachnida; order Araneae; family Eresidae; genus Stegodyphus; species Stegodyphus dumicola. The sequence continues at coordinate 160,427,593 of NC_140768.1, read as the reverse complement.
AGGTCCAATAGCTTACGTGTAGCACGAACGGAAAGCACATTCACACAGACAGACTCTTTCTTTTATATATAGAGAGAGATTGTTTCTTATAAATATTCCGAAATATTTCGTACGTTTTAAAATAATTATTTTCCTTTTATGTGCTTAATCATATTATTATGTTTTAGTTCTTCTAGTTATATGTGAGTAATTACTAAGAAACATAAAATAAATAAATAGAAACTGAGACATCTCATATTCAACCATGCCATGTCAGAATGCTCCAGAAACGCGATTTAGTTTACGTTCAAAGTTCTGACCGACTGCAAGGAAATATTCCACTTAATATTTCTTCCCTTTCCTTTCCGAAAACAAAAAATTCTGAACTGTTCGAAAAAGTTAGTTCAGTCAAAAATTCAAAATTCAGTCTAAAGACGGTTCCGCAGGGACTCGTTCTACTTTTAAAAAGTGCACTTCAAATTTGGAAACCTGTCATTATTAATTTTCGATATCTGTTGACATTGTTGCTGACATCTGAATTTGGGATTTATTTTACTTATTGAAGAATTCCGGCGGGAGTTTCTATACTGCTGTAGCTATATTTATGCTCTTTCCTCATTGATATGAACAGTTATTGCTTTAAACCAGGAATAAAAAAATTAAGCTTTTCTTTTTTTTTTTCTTCGTCGTACAGGAAGTTCCTAGAAATATATATGTGCAAAATATAGCTGAACTTTTACATCAATTCGGTTACCGAAACCTAATGTACATTTCTAACAAAAAAAAAAAAAAAAAAATTCAGAATTATTGAGTTTGACTTATTTGAAAATATAAGCTACAAGCCGCTACGGGGCAAGCTTTCGTCTGGCTTTTAAATGTACCAGAAAAATGCCTAAAAGGAACATCAAACATTAAATTTAAAAACTGCACAGAATTTTATTTTCCTGAACAACTTTATCAAAAAAATAAACAACAAAAAAGAAAAAAACAGAAAATTAAATTAAACATATTATACATAAAAAATAATAAATAAATAAATAAAATTACCAAGAAATAAGCAATATCCCTTAACACAAATATTAATTATCCTAATAGATAAATTAACTAATTTCCCGTTGCAAGATCTTAAGAATTCAAATGGTATAAAGGAAGTTAAGAACTTTTATTTCTTAAAAAAAAAAAAAAAAAATCATTCAAAATTTTTACAGAATTAAAATTATATATAAATAAAACATAATATAAACAAATTACACTGAAATAAGCAATAAATCTCATATTTCCAAGAGAAAACAGTCAGCAGTCCAGTATCCAAAGCAATGAATGAAAAACTGTTGCCAAAACCCCATTTCTAAAAGAATAAAACTATCGTCAGAAAGCAATAACAGATCAAAGTTGTTCTTTATGGATGACATAATTCAAAATATACAAACCTCTTTTCCATTTGCTAATAAAGAGGGAGAGAAAGCAAAAAAGGAAATTTTTTCTGTGTGCCTCGCGAGACACATGCGCGTCAGAATAAGAAGATTGCGATGTACGTGTTGCGTGTCGAAAAATCAAAAGAAAATAAGCAGCATTTTATCTGATATTTTCAACAGTCAGCAGTCCAGCATACAAAACACTGAATGAAAAACTGTTGTCAAAAACTACATTTCGAAAAGAATGAAACTATTCAAAATGATGCAATTTCATCAAGAAAATATAAAATTTAAAAAAAAAAATATGATTCGAATTTTGAAAAATTTGTTTCGAGGTGCACTGGCTCTTGTCTAGATGCCCCTATGTACCCAATTTCGCAGCCCTGGGTCCTATTAGCTTACGCGCAGCACAAATGAAAGACACAGACAGACTCTTTCCTTTATCGTATGTAGAGAGTATTAAACTTTAACAGAGCGAATTATCGCTTCGTCTGAACACATGATGTAAAACAAAACTTTTTATTAAATTAAAAGTTTAACATACCGCGAAATTCGTGTTCGACAAGCTTAATCACTACTTGGGGAGAGGTAACTGAAGGCAACACTGAATTCCAAAACTTAAACTAAGTCCACTCGACAAAGATTACACAAACTGATTTAACGCGAAGCTGGCTGAAACTTCACCCTGACTTAGAAATTTAAATATCGGCAGCTATTAGGCAACACCGAAAAATTATAATCCTACAAGAACTAGCGAAACCTATTAGCGTGGCCTCGACAGGCAGAAACACGCTCTGCCTTACGATCCAGATAATCGACTTAAATACTTCTCGAACTAAATATGCATTCTGGTGGGGAAATGGGAAACAGAAGTGACAGTAAATATCTAAATCCTAAATTAACTGGCTATGTAAAATAAGAGTAATCTTACAAATTAAAAAAGGCTAAAGTAACAGTCTGTGTTTCACATTTCAAATAATAAGCTGCTGCACGAAATTGTTACCGCAAAAATTTTTTTGTTTGTTTGTTTGTAGAGACATTAGGTATTTTTGAAAGCAGGAGAGATAAAAACGAAGGCACGTTAAGAAGGCTGGAGAAATACCTTATATACTCCACTTTTTAAAGGGCGATTGAGGATTAGGGGATCAAATCACCACATCCAGGTGATGGAGAATCATCATCCACCACCTTTTTCAGTTCGGGCGCCACTCTAGAAACTAGGCTATGTTATGTCGCGAATTTTAATTATTAATATGTGTTTTAAGTTATTATTATTTTAATATTTTTATTTGTATTCATGTGTATTTTAATCTGGAAAAAAATATTCTTAAGCTGTTAAGACTCTATTTAACTCGTTATTCTTGAGTAGGAATTGTATCAAAGGCGAGAGACGGTTGCAAGGAAACACATCTGGTTGATTGGCTTTATGACCTTTTTACTAACAATGGCGGAAGTAGGGTCCTTTTTCTAATGGTGTGCGAAACGAAAATCGTCTTTCCTGTCGCTCTGTTAAAGTTGCAGTTTCGTTTACTTCAAGACAGTGGGGGGTGTACTAATTTTAGGTAATTGGATTCTCGTAAAGCTTAGTTTCGCTTGTTAGTTGGGGGGTTCATTTTTTTTTCTCACGTTGTGTGTACAGATGTTTTTCGGACTGCATTGTCAGATGTTCTAGTGTTTGATTCGTCATGGGTGTGTCATTTTCTCAGTTTAGATAACGTAAATTCCGGCATTGGTGTAATTTTAATTTTATGATTTTTGAAAGCCTATGAACTCACAGAGGTGGAGAAACCGAGATTTCCTGGGTGTTTGCACCAGGCTAGAATTTATAATTCCTGATTCTGATTTTGAAGCGAAGAGTAAGAGGAGAAAGAGTGGCGGGGTTGACCCCTGCGGGTCTTGCTCTCGCGAACGCCGTGTACCAGCGGGCTGCGGATTTGAATTTCTGTCGGCTTTCAGCTGATGAGAATTTTGCTCGAGTTGAGACAAAGTGCCCTATGCAAAATATAGCTTTGCTGCTTCTTCGTTATATTTTCCCAAGAACTTTAATTAGACATTCTCGAGGTTACCTTAATACAGGTGTTTGTCCCGGATCTCCCTACGTTTTCCTAATACCAGTATTTTTCCTGGGGGTCTTCAATTTATTGAAGTGTTCCTGATTTAAAAGAAGCATCCCGATACATGTGTTTTCCTTGAGTCTTGATTTTGTTGAAGCGTTAGCGTTCCTGATATCTTAAGAATATCTTAAACACTTATTTCCTCGAATAAATTCCAGAAAGGATTAAGCATGATTTAATTCGCAGAAATAAAAGAATGTGTTATCTCTGATGTTGCGAAGCTTAGTTTCTCTAGATTGGCAATAAATCCGTTATTCTGCTAAGTTTCAAATGTAAACAAACATGGCCGCATTGGCAAAAATAATTAGGCTTAGCAACACTTATACAATTTTTATATTGCTGATAATTCTACAAATATTGCATGCAGATTTACTAAAGTCAACCTTAACCGAAAAATGAGAACAACATAATTCAATCATTTTTAAAGCAAAAAATGCACAATTTACAAACATATAAGAATAAAGAAACTGAGATCACTAAGCCGAGTATCAGAGCGAATATATATATATATATATATATATATATATACATATTTATATACTTTTGGTGCCGCTACTTGTTTTTGAGTTATGCGAGATACGAACGTACGCACCGACGCCACGAAAAATTCTTTTCAGAATTCATTTTTAATTAGTGTTATAATTTTTCGAGAGGGAAAAGTCCTTTATTCTGTCCTTACGTACAGATGTGAGACAAAAACATAGTTCAATTGCATTCGATGGCGATAATCAAAATGGATATTTTCGTTGAAATATGATACCTGAAAATTTTCGGGAGTACAATACTTCCTTTTTACTTCGTATAAGGGAGTAAAAATGAAAATAAAGCAACACAAATATGAAAGCTTTCAGATTTTATATTACGACGAAAGGTTTTTTTTAATATTATGTGTGTTACCTTTATTAGTTATCATATTCTGCGCAATTAAACCATGAAATTCAATTCATCGCAAAATAATTTTAAATTGAGCTTATCTTTCGAACTTCCAATACACTCGCAAGAGATAAAAATATGTTTTTTTTTTCCCTGCACAATGTTACCATTGCTGGCTCTGAAACTGTTGAGTTTGTTAATTGAAAGTTCTTTGCTACAAAATATGAAATCGGTAATAAAATAAATTCAAAATTACAGACTAGGGTTTCCGTTTGCTTATATTCCGTGGAGCATTACGTTCTTCAAAATTCGATGGCTCTAGGGTACTTTGTTTTATCCTAATGCGAGAAACTTACATACATTTATGCAGATTCTTCATTATTCAATTTCTTTAAATATTACACAGGCTGATAATATTTGGTGGCAACAATTTGAAAATTGAAACGGACGTTTAAAGTTTTCGATACAAAATGCCAAAACGAAATTAATAGCCTTTATGGGCTAATAAATTGAACATATTAATGGTATTGCAAATTTGTTTTTAAAATTTAATATAGTCAAAATAATACATGTTTTTTTTAAGAATTTAATACAGATACTTTTTCCTATATAAGCATTTTGTAACTGCTGCTTTATATTATATGTACATTATATACTACTATATATACCGTGTAGTGTTACATATGCTATATAAATATTATATACTACTGCTATTTAACTGCTGTATTTACGTTACTACTCAGTCACAAACTCCTACTTTGTGACTACTTTATAACTACAAAACTTCGTGAACTTCAACATTATTTTTACACAAAATATCGGCACTGATGAATGATAATCATATTCATTCCATGTATATAAGGAAATAAAGAAAATTTAAACCTGATTTTTGCGAAATAAAATAAAAAAATAAGTCTGATTGTTTATCACATAAAATAAAATATAAGTAGAATCCCATTATTTATTTCCATTTCATAGCTGTAATTTTTATTTGCAAAAGATTTCGAAAGACTGATCACCGAAAACAACTTTTGCAAAGAAACTTTACAAAAAATATTTTCTGTTTATAAAACTGCGAACTGATTTCGTTATTCTTGGATTGGTTTGATTTATCTGAATTTGTATATCTGCATGAATTTTTGTTCTTACTGAATTATGAGGAATGGATCATTTCAATAAAGGTACTACGAAACATATAAATAAATAGTACTGTTTTACATGTCCCGTTCTATTGCGGCGATTGACGAAATTCGAATTGCGTTTTTCAGGTCTCAAAAGCACGACTTAGGATATATATTAGATTTATATATAGCAGTGTGCTAAAATAGGTATTTTGACACTAAATCGCACTATTTCTGATATGACATGCCAATTTGTTTCCATATTTCGATTCTACGACTCAAATCATGGCAAACTGCCAAGTTTTGTGAAAATCGCATGAGTAATTTTTAAAAAATTAGCTCTCAAAATTTTAGCTCCTCAGTGTTAATTTAATTCGATATATATTTATTAATATCTCTTTTTTATTCAACTTAAAAGATTCCTTCTTCCAGAACTCGAAATTTAGGCTCAATCCAAATATAATTCACAGATTTTTAGCTTCAAGATCAAATTTGTCCAGAAAGGCTAGTAATTTTGTTTTGGCATTTTGTGTCGGTTCACTACAAATGCCGGTTCGCTTTTCATATTGCTGCCACCCAATATTAGAGTCATGCATTACATTTGAAGAAATTAAGTAATTAAAAGTCTGTATGAATGTATGTATGTTTCTCGCACTTCGAAAAAACAATGTCACCTAGAGACATCAAATTTTGAATAATCATTCGAATATGGACATCTGCAAGCAAAAGTTTGGAATTTAGATTTTTTTTTTATTATCCGTTTCATATTTTGTCAAACATAAAAGAATTTTTTATTAACAAACTCAACGATTTCAAAGCGAGCAATGCCAACACTGTACGGGGGGGAAAAACAATTTTATCTCCACCGCGCGAGATTGTGTATCGGAAATTCTAAAGATATGCTTCTTTTAAACACATTTTGCGATATTGCTGGTGAACTGAATTTTATGTTTTGAGTCGTAGAACATGATATCTAATGAATAACGGCAACAAACACACTAACGTTGAAAAAACGCCTCTTTGGACGCAATGTAAAATCTGAAACCTTTTAGATTTTTCGTTTTTCGAAATCTTTCAGATTTTTCTTTAATTTTTTTTTTTTTTTTCCCCGCAGTGTGTCTCTGAAAAGCAAATATATGAAAGCTTTTTATTAGGAAAAAACCAATTCGTAAATAATTTTTCTTTTATTGCCACACCAGGATACAAAAACTTGTGACACTTCAGATTATGACGTCATAATGAAATTTAATGTAGTATTGCTACATTTTCTCAATATTAATAAAAGAATTAACATGGCATTAATATATCTTGTCAGTTATACTAACCTAAAACAAAAAAAGTTTCCAACATCAACTATTTATTTAAAACGCTGACATTAATGAACAATTTTTGACATAGAGTGACGTCACACGCTATCGTGTGCTTTCGTCAACGTCAGAGTATGACCTTATATAATAACTAGAAAGCCCGGCGGTCATACGAAATGACCGCTGTTCTATATATCATAAATTGTAATTAAAATCATTTGTGCAAAGGTGTCTTAAGCCGCATATATATTTGGTGTGAAGTAACATTATCTCCTCCGAAACGGCTGGCTCCCTGGCTTAGCAATGCACACCGTTGGATTCCGCAGATCCGTGGTACGCCATTTTGACCATTCGTGTCTTCGTGGGACTTAAATTAGCCAAGATAGTAATTAAAAACTAACTTTCCCCTACCTTTTCCCTACATTTTTCATCTTCTTTCTTGGGTTTACCGTATTACAGTGATTTGGCTACGTGCCAAATTCTTTTTTCTCGAATATCTACAGAACGGCGCCGAATTGAAATTCGAGACGCGTATCCTCGAATTCCAAAAAATTCTCCGAATTCATCGATACCGTTCTCATCTTCGTACGACTTTCATCGGCCGAGATATTAATTAAAAACTGGGGAAACGTTAATTCCACCGCTTATTTTTTCGAGTGGCAACAAACTATCGGCGACAAACACTTAAGCCGCTTATATATAGTATAAAGATATGCTTATAGCATCTGTTTCCGTACAGTATTGACATTGCTCGCTTTGAAATCGTTGAGTTTATTAATCAAAACTCATAAATTATGAAATCATAAAATATGAAATCGATCATAAAACAAATTCCAAATTTTTACTTACAGATGTCCATATTCGAATGGTTATTTAAAATTTGATGTCTTTAGGTACCATTGTTTTTTTCGCAGTGCGAAAAACATAAAAACAGATTTTTAATTATTTAATTTCTTTAACCTTTTAGAGACGGGGCAGTTTGGAAAGGTTTCACTTAAAAAGACGGGAAATCCAAATGCATCCCCCCCTTTTAGCTGCCACTGTAAAGGAAAACTACTACTCTTTTGAAACTTTTCCTGTAGGTCACCTTTGTTAATATTCAGATAAGAGACTAGGAAATAATATAAAAGAATTTGTTGAATTTGTTCTCTTTTCTGCTGTTTCTTTTCCTTAACCTAGGGAAACAAACAGCAGAAAAAAGAACAAATTCAACAAATTCTTTTATATTATTCCCTAGTCTCTTATCTGAATATTGAATGGTGAGATTTCGTAGCTAAATAATTGTCGTATGTTGGAATATTAACTTTTGACATTCCGTCATAATGAAAATACGCCTTAGCAGCAAATGCACGCCTATAATCAGTTCACAGTCTATTTAGTTTTTATTTGCTTCCAAACTGAATTTAGTTTAGAATTAGATATACTAATGAACATTTTTAATTTATACTCGAAAATGATGTTTAACTATTTGTTTCTCGTATCGGTAGTTCGCTTTTATTTGTTTCCAAGCATTGTGTAACAGCTTAAGCTTATATTTATATCCCATTATATATTTATATCAAACAAATCCTGTTGTATTTTTCTTATATTAGTTTCGTTTACCTTTTTCATTAGTATTCTTTTTCAGTTTAATTTATTGATTTCCCCCCGCCATTGTATCGTAAGTTATTTCATCTTTCAACTACATTATTGTTCATTGTTCTTTCTTGCAGTTTTTTGATAAAAGCTTTTTTTTATCCTTTAGCTTTTTTTTTAATTCTTTTCCTTTACTTTAAAAACAGATTTTATTGATTATATTTTCATTGCATTGCACTCCATTGCATTTTGCTTGTTTCAAACAGCAATATTAAATACAAAAATTAAAAAAAGGAGAAATATAAAGACAAAAATACATTTTTAATGACACTGAAAAGTTGGTGAAATTAAAAATTGCTAAGATTTAAGGGGATTTACGAAGATAAGGGAATTTACGAAGCCCGACAGCATATTTCACAAGTGCACATCAGCGCAGCCACTGAGGGAGGGGTTTCGAAAATGGACCAATGAGTTGCTATTGCTCTTGTGACGCTAAATCTTCCTGCATGTAAGCGTATATTGTTTACGTTTTAATTTGCATTTGTTTCGCAGTTATAAATATATGGCGTAATAGTAAAAATCTTGTAGTGCTTTCGTTTTCTGATTTTCATTAATCGCTGACATATTACTTTCGAGATTTTTATCGCGCATTAATATTTGGATTGATGTTCACAGGATATTATGTGGATTAAGAGAATTCAAGTGTATATTTTTTTAAATTGAGATGAGAATGACTGAAAGTATTACAATGAATCTAGTCTTTGTTTATTTCAGTGCATTCTTTTGATATTTAAAAGTGCAAGATTCAGAACACACATGATCTATTGTTAAAATTAAAAGTTATATGTGAATAAATTGAATGTATTCGTTGTGAATAAGATACATTCACTCTGCTTGATGAGTATTTGTGTAGACTGCTCACTTAAGAGTGAGCAAATATTAAATGTGAAATTTAACACACTAAATGTATACGAATGCAAATTAGTAAATTTCACTTTGACTAAAATTCTGCATTGATTATTATTATTATAGAACATTTTTCATATAGACTACAATAAAAAGTGCTGACTTCTGTTTACATATATAACTGGTGAAAATATTTTTCTCATACACATAGTTTTATGTAAAGATTGCATTTGGGCTCAGATGTTTATCACATATTTCTTTCTTTATCTTATTTACCAGTTAATAAGTAATATTTGACATCGATATTTTTGCGAAGTATCCAACATGTATTTCACCCAGGTAGTGAAATCCTCATAATTGCCTATATTTGACCTAACTTCGCAATGAAAAGTTTCAGAAGCAATCGATGATCCTTTAAATATTTCTTACGAAAATCGCGTGGCAGAATATTTTCAACCATATTGCTTAAATCTCAAAGCACGCAAAAGGTCATGTGACATGACAGAAATATTACTGGATGCTTGCTCATTGGTCCATCCTAGAAGCCCCTCCCTTGGTGGCTACACAGATGTGCACTTGTGAAATATGCAGCCCGACAGTTGGGAGGCGCGAAGGTCATCTCGCATAAGTGGCAAGGGAGGTTATTCGGACAATGACTATCTCCGCACACTGAAGGACGGGGAGGGGAACTCGCTGGCAGATATTTCGCCTACAGCCGTCTTTTTGAGACATTGCAGCTCTGGCCGATTCTTAGGCCACCCCTCTTTTAAAGTTTAAATATAATTCAGAGCTCTAATATTGGGTGGCAACAATGTGAAAAGTGAATCGACGCAAAACGCCAAAAACGAAATTACTAGCCCTTCTGGGCAAATTTGATCATCAGGCTCAAAATGTGCGAATTATATTTGGATGTTTGCCAATATTATTTTAATATTTGGCAATGGTATTTTAATTTCACATTTTTAAAACTTGGAATTTTTGATTAACAAACTCTACGATTTGAAAGCGAGTAGTGGCAACACATTTCGAAATAAAACATTTTTATCTCCAACGCTCAAGACTGTTGCCACTCGGAAAAATGACTGCGAAAAATTAGCATTTTCCGACTTTTTAATTAATATCTCAGCTTATTAAAATTGTACGAAAATTGGAATAGTCTAATAGAATAGCTTCCCAAGGATTTTTAGAATCGCGAATAATATATTTAATGCTTGATAATGCTATTTTTATTTGATATTTTGTAAAATTTAGACATCTTTTATTAACAAACAATACCATTCGAAAGCGAGCAGTGGCAACATTTCTCGAAGTAAAGCAGATAACTCCAGCGAGGGAGACAATGGAATCCGGGGGTATCTCTTTCGAAATTCATTTTCCCGCCATTCCGGGAAAGATAATGCCACAAACAAACAGACTGAGAGCAGCACACAGATTTGAATAGTAAAGATTTTCATTGTTTTTTGCTTCCTTGTACGAAATAAAAAGAAAGTATTGTAATCGCAAAAATCTTCAGGCATCATATTTCAAAGCAAATATCCATTTTCACAGCTATCGAATGCAATTTAATGATGTTTTTGCGAGATATCTGTTAGTAAGGACGGGATAAAGGACTCTTTAACACCAAAAAAATTTATTCGAGGAAATAGGTGTTTAAAATTTACTTCATAATTTTTAATACCGGCATCTTGAGTTTTAATGTATTTTTGCCTTGTCGCAAAGTGAGAACTAACTAAATTAAATGAGAATTACTGAATCGTCTGTGAAAAACTTTCTTTTTTGTTGTTGTTCTTTGCTTAATTTCTTTTATAGATCGTTTTAGATTTATTATAGTATTGTAACAGACCTATTTAAGTGTAATTGAACTATTTTATTCACGCCATGAACTCATGAACTGTAACCGAACTATTTTATTTAAACGCCATCTCGTGGCGATATGAAAAAAACGTCAGTCGACCTCCAGCCGCCATGATGATAGCTTACTATGTTATGTTATTCTCAATGTTTGATGTTCCATTTGGTATATGTTTCATTTTTATGTATATTTCTTTTGTTTGTAACCGTTCCTGTGTGCTCTGTTAATAAATCCTTTTAAAGCTAGCCGCCATTAGTGTCTATTGAGGAACGGCTACATCACATTGGCGAAACGAATTTGCCGCTGAAGATTATGCACACAAATTTATGTAACAATTTCTTTTTCCTTTTCGCTGCCAGCTAAAAGTTTTCCGGTGTTTTAAAAATTATTTCTCAGTGTTAAAAAAAGTGCAAAAAGAGTAATTTATTCTTCTTGCTTGCAAACAAACTATTCATTCATTTTCTCACCAAATTAATTTTACGTCTAGGAAAAACCACCAAACATAAATACATGCTAAAGATTACTTGATTTTTTTTCTGAATCATTCTCTGTCCTAGTTTGTGCACAGAAAGCCTACCTAGAACTTAAAGATTGTCATGGCAGTAAGAAATGTCTTAATGAGTATTTCCATCTGCAATGATGTTAAATGGCAAAAATGGTAAAGGAAAAGTAAAACAAATGGATTTTTTTTATACTAATAGAAATTTTTAACCTCTGTGCCGATTTATTCACTCTCATCTTATAGCCTCGTACAGAGAGATTTCGCAAGCACATTAAAGAAAATATGCATTGCTGCCCGTGCAAAAAGCATAAATTCATTTACGGTTAAGCGGGAGGAATGAATAAAGTTGTGGATTAGCGGAGCTGTATATTATTTTTTTTTTTTTAGAAATTTATTTATTGCAGAAACACTTATGATCACAAATAATTTATTTTTTAGAAATTTATTTATTGCAGAAACACTTATGATCACGAATAATTTATTTTTTAGAAATTTATTTATTGCAGAAACACTTATGATCACAAATAATTTATTTTTTAGAAATTTATTTATTGCAGAAACACTTATGATCACAAATAATTTATTTTTTAGAAATTTATTTATTGCAGAAACACTTATGATCACAAATAATTTATTTTTTAGAAATTTATTTATTGCAGAAACACTTATGATCAAAAATAATTTATTTTTTAGAAATTTATTTATTGCAGAAACACTTATGATCAAAAATAATTTATTTTTTAGAAATTTATTTATTGCAGAAACACTTATGATCACAAATAATTTATTTTTTAGAAATTTATTTATTGTAGAAACACTTATGATCACAAATAATTTACTTTTAGAAATTTATTTATTGCAGAAACACTTATGATCACAAATAATTTATTTTTTAGAAATTTATTTATTGCAGAAACACTTATGATCACGGATAATTTATTTTTTAGAAATTTATTTATTGCAGAAACACTTATGATCACGAATAATTTATTTTTTAGAAATTTATTTATTGCAGAAACACTTATGATCACGAATAATTTATTTTTTAGAAATTTATTTATTGCAGAAACACTTATGATCACGAATAATTTATTTTTTAGAAATTTATTTATTGCAGAAACACTTATGATCACGAATAATTTATTTTTTAGAAATTTATTTATTGCAGAAACACTTATGATCACGAATAATTTATTTTTTAGAAATTTATTTATTGCAGAAACACTTATGATCACGAATAATTTATTTTTTAGAAATTTATTTATTGCAGAAACACTTATGATCACGAATAATTTATTTTTTAGAAATTTATTTATTGCAGAAACACTTATGATCACGAATAATTTATTTTTTAGAAATTTATTTATTGCAGAAACACTTATGATCACGAATAATTTATTTTTTAGAAATTTATTTATTGCAGAAACACTTATGATCACGAATAATTTATTTTTTAGAAATTTATTTATTGCAGAAACACTTATGATCACGGATAATTTATTTTTTAGAAATTTATTTATTGCAGAAACACTTATGATCACGGATAATTTATTTTTTAGAAATTTATTTATTGCAGAAACACTTATGATCACGGATAATTTATTTTTTAGAAATTTATTTATTGCAGAAACACTTATGATCACGGATAATTTATTTTTTAGAAATTTATTTATTGCAGAAACACTTATGATCACGGATAATTTATTTTTTAGAAATTTATTTATTGCAGAAACACTTATGATCACGGATAATTTATTTTTTAGAAATTTATTTATTGCAGAAACACTTATGATCACGAATAATTTATTTTTTAGAAATTTATTTATTGCAGAAACACTTATGATCACGAATAATTTATTTTTTAGAAATTTATTTATTGCAGAAACACTTATGATCACGAATAATTTATTTTTTAGAAATTTATTTATTGCAGAAACACTTATGATCACGAATAATTTATTTTTTAGAAATTTATTTATTGCAGAAACACTTATGATCACGAATAATTTATTTTTTAGAAATTTATTTATTGCAGAAACACTTATGATCACGAATAATTTATTTTTTAGAAATTTATTTATTGCAGAAACACTTATGATCACGAATAATTTATTTTTTAGAAATTTATTTATTGCAGAAACACTTATGATCACGAATAATTTATTTTTTAGAAATTTATTTATTGCAGAAACACTTATGATCACGAATAATTTATTTTTTAGAAATTTATTTATTGCAGAAACACTTATGATCACGAATAATTTATTTTTTAGAAATTTATTTATTGCAGAAACACTTATGATCACGAATAATTTATTTTTTAGAAATTTATTTATTGCAGAAACACTTATGATCACGAATAATTTATTTTTTAGAAATTTATTTATTGCAGAAACACTTATGATCACGAATAATTTATTTTTTAGAAATTTATTTATTGCAGAAACACTTATGATCACGAATAATTTATTTTTTAGAAATTTATTTATTGCAGAAACACTTATGATCACAAATAATTTATTTTTAGAAATTTATTTATTGCAGAAACACTTATGATCACAAATAATTTATTTTTTAGAAATTTATTTATTGCAGAAACACTTATGATCACAAATAATTTATTTTTTAGAAATTTATTTATTGCAGAAACACTTATGATCACAAATAATTTATTTTTTAGAAATTTATTTATTGCAGAAACACTTATGATCACAAATAATTTATTTTTTAGAAATTTATTTATTGCAGAAACACTTATGATCACAAATAATTTATTTTTTAGAAATTTATTTATTGCAGAAACACTTATGATCACAAATAATTTATTTTTTAGAAATTTATTTATTGCAGAAACACTTATGATCAAAAATAATTTATTTTTTAGAAATTTATTTATTGCAGAAACACTTATGATCAAAAATAATTTATTTTTTAGAAATTTATTTATTGCAGAAACACTTATGATCACAAATAATTTATTTTTTAGAAATTTATTTATTGCAGAAACACTTATGATCACAAATAATTTATTTTTTAGAAATTTATTTATTGCAGAAACACTTATGATCACGGATAATTTATTTTTTAGAAATTTATTTATTGCAGAAACACTTATGATCACGGATAATTTATTTTTTAGAAATTTATTTATTGCAGAAACACTTATGATCACGAATAATTTATTTTTTAGAAATTTATTTATTGCAGAAACACTTATGATCACGAATAATTTATTTTTTAGAAATTTATTTATTGCAGAAACACTTATGATCACGAATAATTTATTTTTTAGAAATTTATTTATTGCAGAAACACTTATGATCACGAATAATTTATTTTTTAGAAATTTATTTATTGCAGAAACACTTATGATCACGAATAATTTATTTTTTAGAAATTTATTTATTGCAGAAACACTTATGATCACGAATAATTTATTTTTTAGAAATTTATTTATTGCAGAAACACTTATGATCACGAATAATTTATTTTTTAGAAATTTATTTATTGCAGAAACACTTATGATCACGAATAATTTATTTTTTAGAAATTTATTTATTGCAGAAACACTTATGATCACGGATAATTTATTTTTTAGAAATTTATTTATTGCAGAAACACTTATGATCACGGATAATTTATTTTTTAGAAATTTATTTATTGCAGAAACACTTATGATCACGGATAATTTATTTTTTAGAAATTTATTTATTGCAGAAACACTTATGATCACGAATAATTTATTTTTTAGAAATTTATTTATTGCAGAAACACTTATGATCACGGATAATTTATTTTTTAGAAATTTATTTATTGCAGAAACACTTATGATCACGGATAATTTATTTTTTAGAAATTTATTTATTGCAGAAACACTTATGATCACGAATAATTTATTTTTTAGAAATTTATTTATTGCAGAAACACTTATGATCACGGATAATTTATTTTTTAGAAATTTATTTATTGCAGAAACACTTATGATCACGAATAATTTATTTTTTAGAAATTTATTTATTGCAGAAACACTTATGATCACGAATAATTTATTTTTTAGAAATTTATTTATTGCAGAAACACTTATGATCACGAATAATTTATTTTTTAGAAATTTATTTATTGCAGAAACACTTATGATCACGAATAATTTATTTTTTAGAAATTTATTTATTGCAGAAACACTTATGATCACGAATAATTTATTTTTTAGAAATTTATTTATTGCAGAAACACTTATGATCACGAATAATTTATTTTTTAGAAATTTATTTATTGCAGAAACACTTATGATCACGAATAATTTATTTTTTAGAAATTTATTTATTGCAGAAACACTTATGATCACGAATAATTTATTTTTTAGAAATTTATTTATTGCAGAAACACTTATGATCACGAATAATTTATTTTTTAGAAATTTATTTATTGCAGAAACACTTATGATCACGAATAATTTATTTTTTAGAAATTTATTTATTGCAGAAACACTTATGATCACGAATAATTTATTTTTTAGAAATTTATTTATTGCAGAAACACTTATGATCACGAATAATTTATTTTTTAGAAATTTATTTATTGCAGAAACACTTATGATCACGAATAATTTATTTTTTAGAAATTTATTTATTGCAGAAACACTTATGATCACGAATAATTTATTTTTTAGAAATTTATTTATTGCAGAAACACTTATGATCACGAATAATTTATTTTTTAGAAATTTATTTATTGCAGAAACACTTATGATCACGAATAATTTATTTTTTAGAAATTTATTTATTGCAGAAACACTTATGATCACGAATAATTTATTTTTTAGAAATTTATTTATTGCAGAAACACTTATGATCACGAATAATTTATTTTTTAGAAATTTATTTATTGCAGAAACACTTATGATCACGAATAATTTATTTTTTAGAAATTTATTTATTGCAGAAACACTTATGATCACGAATAATTTATTTTTTAGAAATTTATTTATTGCAGAAACACTTATGATCACGAATAATTTATTTTTTAGAAATTTATTTATTGCAGAAACACTTATGATCACGAATAATTTATTTTTTAGAAATTTATTTATTGCAGAAACACTTATGATCACAAATAATTTATTTTTAGAAATTTATTTATTGCAGAAACACTTATGATCACAAATAATTTATTTTTTAGAAATTTATTTATTGCAGAAACACTTATGATCACAAATAATTTATTTTTTAGAAATTTATTTATTGCAGAAACACTTATGATCACAAATAATTTATTTTTTAGAAATTTATTTATTGCAGAAACACTTATGATCACAAATAATTTATTTTTTAGAAATTTATTTATTGCAGAAACACTTATGATCACAAATAATTTATTTTTTAGAAATTTATTTATTGCAGAAACACTTATGATCACAAATAATTTATTTTTTAGAAATTTATTTATTGCAGAAACACTTATGATCACAAATAATTTATTTTTTAGAAATTTATTTATTGCAGAAACACTTATGATCACAAATAATTTATTTTTTAGAAATTTATTTATTGCAGAAACACTTATGATCACAAATAATTTATTTTTTAGAAATTTATTTATTGCAGAAACACTTATGATCACAAATAATTTATTTTTTAGAAATTTATTTATTGCAGAAACACTTATGATCACAAATAATTTATTTTCTAGAAATTTATTTATTGCAGAAACACTTATGATCACAAATAATTTATTTTCTAGAAATTTATTTATTGCAGAAACACTGTCGGAAAATCCACTAAGTGAAAGAAAAATCCGGGCCGAACCGGGATTGTTGCGAATTGAAACGAACTGGTGCTGGGATAGCGACATCAGAATCTAGGATGTATTGTACAGACATTAGAAATTTTGGGAGCAAGAGGTATTGAAAAATTAGCAACGCCTTCGCCAGGAATCGAACCGGGGATCTCACATTTACGCGCTGAGCTTGCAGAACCACTACACCACGAAGGCACGCTAGGAAGGCGGGAGAAATACTTTATATACTCTTCCTTTTAAAGTGTTTTTAGGGAACTCATTCGCCAAATCCTGAGTAGAATCATCATCTAATACCCGTTTTAGTTCGGGCGATACTGTAGAGACATTAGGTTAATTGGAAAAGCCGAAGAATTGAAAAATGAGGAATCGCCTTCGCCGGGAATCGAACCACGGACCTCTAGAATTCCGGCCCAGCGCGCAGAACCACTACACCACGAAGGCACGCTAGAAAGGCGGGAGAAATACTTTATACACTTATAATCAAAAATCATCAGCGTAAAACAAAAATGTCTACGGAAAATCCACTAAGGGAAACAAAAATCCGTGGCATGCCGCCCAACAGGTACTGCTGCGAACTGAAATGAATTGAAGCTGGGGTAGCGACGTCCGCTTCTAGGATGTTTAAGAATCAAATCGATCGATGCGGCTGTGTATGTGTGTGTGTGCCTTTTGTGCCGAATTTGGAAACGAACATTTTCGTTGTTATGTCTGTGTATGTGTTTTGTGCTTCAATAAAGTAGCTTCGTGAAACTGTAATGACTTTCGCATTTCGGGGCAATACAGAACACCTTGATTCGTGTAGATGCGAACCCATGATTCCGTTATTGAATTCTCATTCTCAGCAGGGATAGTGATTAGTGACTGTGACTGCTTTACCGAAGTGCCCGAGTTCGAATCCCAGAGATGGCACAGATGTTCGTAAATGTATAGTGTCTGAGAAGCATGGGGGTACTCAAAATATTCGACGAGCCGAATGTCCTGTCGAGAGGTTTATGGTAGGGAAGGAGACTCTCGGATTCATCCGCCCCCGGGATGCTCTCCATCAAAATTGGGGCAGAACTGAGCAAAGTCGTGCACTGTATCCTGTATGGTGCTCAAGGCTCTTGTCAACGATAGGCACAATTTTGCACTGTTTGCCTCGGTGAATTTTCATGTGCTTGTTCTGATGTTACTATAAAACAAGTGAAATAAGTCACAACAATCCTTTTAGTTCAGTAGAATAAAAGTAAGTTCATCATCCAACATCCTTTTAGTTCAGGCGCCACTGTAGAGTCTTTAGGTATATTTTGGAAGCAGGTAAGAAGAAAAATTAACTAAGCTCTCGCTGGGAATCTAACTGCGGACCTCTGGAATACGGGCCCAGTGTGCAGACCACCACACCACGTAGGCACAATTAATTCATTTCACTTCGGTGCAAAGAAAAAATACATAAAATCTCCAAACATCTTCGTTAAAAATTGAAAAACATAGAAAAAGTTAAAACACCAGATACAGACAATTAAAAAAACAATTCTTACAATTAAAATTAGACTTTCTAAGCGAAAACAAGCCATTTGGCCAGCGGGCAAGAAGACAGATTTTTCGGCGCACAAAATTGAAAGTTTTCTTTCGGTCGCACTCGGCAAAAAAACACTGAAAGTGCAGAAACTCACTTAATACACTATTCTGTTAAGTTTCGAATGTAAAGAAAAACGGCTGCTATAGTAAACAAAAATTAGACTTTAGCCGCATCTAAGCAACTTTTAAATTGTTGATTATTCTACACTGTTGCATTCAGTGAAGGTAAAATAACACGCCGAGACAGTATTAATTTATTTAAAAACATTAATTAAGTCAAACAGCACAAATAATAATACAATCTAAATTATAAAATAAATAATCTACATAAAAATAACAAATAATACAATAATTTAAATTAATATTGCATGCAGATTAACTAAATGCATCGAAACCTTAATCGTAAGATCAGAGTAACATAAGTCAATCATTTTTAAAGCATAACATTAACATATTCAATCATTTTTGTTCTTTCATTTTTGTTCCCTGATGTTTATTTTGTTACATTAATTTAATACAGAGGAAAAATCTACCTTTATATCCCTTTATTAAAACCACAAACCAGTTCCTTATTTCACTCAAAGTATTAATTGAAACTTCACGCGTTGCGACACCCAAATTGTTATTTAAATGTAAAAAACATAGTGAAGAAAAGACATTTTCTCTTCTTTGCTTTTCTGCAATTCTTCATAAAAAAATGAATGCAGCAGTCAAAACACATTACGCGTGATATGTTGTGAACAGAATCGTACCACCCAAAACGCAAAGGCCTCAAGCTGTGCAAAAATCCTCCTTTTCCTGGGACGGATGGACCGAGGCAATAACTTATCTTTATTACTTACTCAGCTATTTCCGTTATTTATGTTTTCGATAACATTTTCGCCCACCATTCGTTTTCGACACGTGACATGACGTTGTTACTCTCACATTTACTCCTGCCCTCTAGTTGCAAAAAAATCATTGTTGTTACCTCAGAAAAAAAAAAAAAAAAAAAAAAAAAAAGATTGAGGAGAAAAAAATCAAGAGAAACGCACGCGCCTTTTAAAAAGAAAATTAAATTGAGTTATTTACTACGCTAGCACAGAAAAGGTTACGCAAAATGGGTATAAAGAAGCTTGTTACTTAAAACCATGTAAAACTAACTATTTCTTAAAACTAGCATAGCTGTATTTTGCAATCACTAAATATTTTTCCTTTTTGTTCTTTTGAAAACATTTTCTGATGGCACGATACAAGACAAATAAATATCAGATAAAATACGAAAAAAAAAAAAAAAAAATCTGAAAGGTTTCAGATTTTAAATTACGTCCAAAGGGGCGTTGTTTTTAAAGACGTTTAACGTTTTGTGCGTTACCTTTATTTTTTAAAGTTCATGCCCTGCGTACTCAAACCATGAAATTCAGTTCAACGGCAGTATCGCAAAATATTTTAAAAATAAGCATATCTTTAGAATTTCCGATACATAGTCTTGCGCGCTGGAGATAGAAATGTTTTTTTTTTTTTTCGTACAGTGTTGACATGGCTCAATTTGAAATTGTTTAGTTTTTTAATAAAAAATTCGTTGAAGTGTTACAAAATATGAAATCGATCACAAAACAAATTTCAAATTTAAATCAGGGCTTCCACATGATATATTCTATGGAAGATTACATTATTCAAATTATGATGGCTGTAGGTACAGTTGTTTTATCACAGTGGGAGAAAGATGCATACATTCATGCAGATTCTTCCTTATTTAATGTCTTTAAATAAAATACAAGGCGATAATATTGGGTGGCAACATTTTGAAAAGTGATTCGCCGCTTATAGTTTCCAACTTTCAACGCAAAATGCTAAAACGAAATTAATAATCCTTCCGGTTATATTGCCCGTTTGGACTAGAAAAAATGACAAAATAGCAATTAGTATATATCTATAAACGCCCGGCGTTCCTCGCCACCCAGCTGCGCTCCCAAATCAAAATCAGTGCAAAGTCCGTAATCCGGACGTCCATTTTCTGGAATGATCTGTAATCCTGACCTCAAAGCCACAAACTTACGCATGCGCGCAATGCGTTTACACATGCGCGTAAAGCCATTAAAGCGTTTACACATGCGGGCTTCCGATCGTTAAGAAAGTTAGAGGTTATTGAAAACGAAAGAATTTCGATTGACAAGTTAGTCGGTATTCTCGACACAGCAATTACAGGACTTGAACAGCGGAACTAGCGGTAATTGAACAAGAAATTATGTCTGTTTATAGAATTAAAGAGAAAGTATTAGCACTTAAAACGAAGCAACTTAAACAACTTACATTAAAAGAAATGTTTAATAAAGTAAACAAATAAAAATTCAGTTTTTTTTTTAATTTTGTAAATTTTGATACCCTTTAGATCATAATTGCTCTTTATTTCATAAATTACGGTTTCATATTTTTAATTGTATAATTTCTGCATGCCATCTTACCAGATTTAAATTGATGATCTATAATCCGGAAAAACCCCTAATCCGGAATCGCCGGATTATTGACTTTGTACTGTACGAGAAAGGGCAGGACATTTGCGAAGATGTGGCAGGTCCGTGACCTCCGACCTCCTTAAGATTGCCTACGGGGCAAAGAAAGTCAGAAGTGACTTTGCTGCGCTGAAGATGCTTAACGAAGATATATCCAGTTATAGATTTCGTTTTATATCTTAATCTTGGCCAGATATAAAAAGGAACAATGCGAGAGATTTCTTTCTAGGCCATCCGGGTACTTTAAGTATCTATCTAAACCACGATTCATTTATATTTCTCTCTGCGAGTCCTTGGTAAAAGGAGCCTCTAAAGGCTCTCTTAGCAACTCATTTTGTAGAGACTTTAAGGATTTTTTGAATAAGGAGACGGGAAAAAGTGCACTGCGATCACCGGGACGCGAACCTACACCTCTCGAATATGCGCCGAGTGTGCTACCGTCACGCCACAAAGCATGCGGAAATCAAGGAGAAAATACCTTATATACTTCCCCTTTTAAAGATGGATTGCGGATTAGAGAACCCTGTCGCAAACCGTGATGGTGATGAATTATCGTCCATCACCTTTTAGTTCGGGCGCCACTCTAGAGTCATTAGGTATTTTTAAAATAGGAGTACATGAAAAATGAGCAATTCGACAGGACTTGAACCTGGACCTCTCGAATACGTGTCGAGTGTGCCACCGTTACACAACGAAGGCATGCAGAAAGGAGGGAGAAAATCTCAAATCCCCTTTAAAGGGTGCCTGGGTATTAAGGGACACAGTCGCCAAATACTGGTGGTAAAAAATTATCATCCACCATCTTTTAGTTCGGGCGCCAATGTAGAGTCATTAGGTTGTTTCTGAAGCGGGAGACGTCAAAAATGTGCAATGCTCGCCAGGTGTCGAAAGGAAATGAGGGAGAAAATACCTTATAATTTAATGGAGTTGTAGGGAAGTCCATGCTGTGATGTTTGAAGGACAGAAGCACACGTCTTAGCCAAGAAATCGGCGACCTTGCAGAGACACTACAGCCCCGTTCACATGCAACGCTCCTTCGCACAGCTGCCGTTAGCAAGAGGAGAAAAAAGAGACATGAAAGAGTATCGTCTTTAGGACCCGTTCAGAAGACCACCGTCTTCCTTTCCTTTACACCTAAGCATCTGTGAACCATCACGTCTCCAAATTGGCAGATTTCTAATACTGTTTACACATTTTTAACGTTGTTTACTGTTGTTAATTTTGTAATCTGGACTTTCGCAACTGCTACCTGAACTTTCGTAATCGTTCCTGAAAAATATATGCTTTTTAATTATTATTATTATTATTATTTTATA
Organism: Stegodyphus dumicola; assembly: GCF_044657685.1. Taxonomy (NCBI): domain Eukaryota; kingdom Metazoa; phylum Arthropoda; class Arachnida; order Araneae; family Eresidae; genus Stegodyphus; species Stegodyphus dumicola. The sequence goes on along the minus strand of NC_140768.1, from coordinate 160,404,788 downwards.
AGCTGTTATTTATGCTGTCTTGGTGCTTGTCGCTATGGTTAAAAGATGGTCATGGATTTTTAAACTGCTTCCCGATAAGATATAGAACTCAAACTTTGTACATACACTGCTTGTGGATGTGGTGTCACGCTTTTGTTTTTTAGAGGATAAGATTTTTTTTTCTTAATTTAAAGTTGAAACGATTTTTTGCAAATATTAACAAATAAACTGAGAATCTCAGAATATTATAGTTTGCATCATAACACTCTGTGGAGGAAAAAAAATTAAATGAAATTTTTAGCGTAATTTTTTTGAAAAATATTTTGGGAGAATTTTTGAAAATCGTTCATATTTTTAGACTTTTTGACGCCCATTCATTTTAAAATTTCATATCTAAAAATATATCGGTTGCAAACTTCCGACATTTTCACAGATTATAAAACAAACTTTTCGCATTTAAAAAAATTATAAAGGAAATTAATTGGATGAATTTTTACTATTTTGAAAGATATGCAATGAAGCGGAATTGGAAATATTGGTCCTTCTTGGGTATTAATTCAAGACATCAGTTTCAAAGTAATAATCTCATTATACCACACTATTTTTATGACATTATTTATGCTATACAAGTTGTTATTGTTAACAGTTGTTAGTTCAGCAAGAGATTGGAGATATTTCTGTGTTAACTTATTCTTAAAATGCGTTTTGCATTCCGTTGTGTTTACGTTCTTATTAGATTGAAGCATAACTATTAGATTGTTGATAAAATAAATTTAGTTAAGCTATCATCGGATGTGAGTGCGATGACAATCATTTACGAACTGTTATCAATCTATTACAAACCCGTACGTACGCAACAATATTATAATTAATTAATGTATTAAAATTGTTTTGAACGTGTTTTGCTAAAAAAAAAAAATTAAAAAAAAAAAAATTACCTGCGTTTTATGACTTTTTACAATTTTTCTGGCCACATAAAGTTTTAATGAAAGGTTTGTAATTTATGTTTATATTTACCAATCGAATAAATAGCACTAGGTTTGATTTATATATATACGTGTGTATTGAAATTCAGTAATTAAATTTTAAAGATTTGGAATGATTAAATGTCTATTTAGACAGCTAGTATTCTTTAAACTGCAAATGCAAACTGAGAAACCTTTTGCATTTTTTTCAATAAATCCTTTCACGTAAAGTCCTAAAACATATACAGGTATGGACTAAATTATTTTTAATTTTTACTGCTAATTTAAAATTCTATACTTTATAGAAACAAGGATGGGTTTTGCAAAATCATTCCTTGAAGTTATTAAAAACGCTCTAATAAATACAATAAAAAAAACTGGGGGAGACATTGAAAATTGTAGGACAAGAAAGACATTTTAATTGTAAATTTTTTCTTCAAAAATTTAAATTAAAAAAATTAATAGCAAAAACTTTTTCAGCTTAATTATTTTGTCTCACAAAACCATTTAATAATATTCATAAAAAGTAGACGAAAATGCTTAAATTTTTTTTAAAAAATCATTCAAATGGTACCGAGTTTCTTGTCGCGTTGAAGCCAATATGCACTTGTCTTAATTTGAACGATATTTCTCGAATAATAAGATAACCTTGTCTGCATTTGTCTATAATTTCCGTATCTTGTACAGTTCTATCTAATTTTTGGGGAGATGCTATCACATCCCCAGACATCTATCAGCGCGATTGTTTCGCTGACAGTCCAGCGAGCAGTAACTAAAATTAAGTGAACCGCTCAGTATAGTACGGGAAATCTCCCCATTTGCCCTGCTCCCGAGAGGTAAGGAACATTCAACAAAGTTCTACCTCCAATTCGGAGGACATATGAAAAATGAGCAACACCCTCGCCGTGACTCGAACCACGGTCCTCTCGAATACGCGCCGAGTGTGCTGACCAGTACACCACGAAGGCATGCTAAGAAAGCGGGAGAAATACTTTGTAACCTTATTATAATTAATAATCCTCTCACAGTGGGCAGTGATCCATTGAACTGCAACCTCGTTGTCATTACTTGAGAGCCAGTTAAGAAGATCGAAACAGAAATCTTCAATTGAAGAGCAGGAGTCACTCTGTAGGTTAACAGCTTATAGGGCTGCTCCTGTAATCTGACAAGAAGATCACCTTCGAAAAATGCTCCAGACGAATCTGCAGATTTAGCAGGGCTCTGTGGTTCGCAGCAGATGCTATCTTTTCTCATGTACGTGGCCACACTGGCAATCTAGGAAATGAAAGGGCTGATTGGTTGGCAAAACAAGCTACACATCTTCAAGTAATTACTCCAATGATACTTCCCAAGTCATTTTACAAGAACAAAAATAAACATGATACAATACTCAAGTGGAATGAACTATACAGGAATTCTACTACTGCCTTTTTGACTAAACTATATTTTCCTTCCATTCCTCACAGATTGAATAATAAACACTTTTTCTGCAATTTTGAAGGTACTCAATTTCTAACTGGACATGGTAAATTCAATTCATAACTGAAGAGATTTAGATTGTATTCATGCACAGTACAGACTTGTATTCATGCAGTTTCGGGGGAGAGTAAAATGCCGAGCATTTGTTGTTCTATTGTTCAAAGCTCAAGGAAGGACGAAAGGAAATCATTTCTAGGTTAAAACTCTGTGAATATTACATTTCCTCCACCTCTTCACGTATCTGTCCAACATAAATTGGCTTTCCTTTCTTCTGTAAATTTATCTTTACGTGTCATCTGTGAATTTGTAAGTTTATTTTATTTTGAGTTGTGTTGTTGTATTTGTTTGTTTCTTTTACTTACCTCTGTAAGTCTGATGTAATACTGTGTGGTTCAGAAGGAATTTCAAATTTTCAATTAAAAAAAAGAGCAACTGCTATGACTGCGTATAAAAGCAAATTACTCACAATGAGCACCAGTACCGGCATTAATGACGTCACCCAGCCTGGGGACATCAGTGTACATTCGCAACCATTCTTCTACCAAGTAGCAAGAATTTATTTGCCGCCCAACCGGTATAGTGGTTAGAGTCGTTGGCTACCACGCCGAAGGGCCCTGGTTCAAACCCAGAGAAGGCATGGTGTTTGTAAATTTATAGTGTCCGTGCAGCATAAATATGCAACGAGCCGAACGTCCTCTCGAGAGGTTGTGGTAATGAAAGAGGTGTGGGGAACACTAGGTCCCATCTACCGGGTGCTCTCCCTCAAAGTGGGGCGGAAGTTAGCTAAATCGTACTGTCACCGGTAAGGTGCTCAAGGCTGTTGCCAACGACAGTCGTAATCTTGCGCTGCGCTGACTATAAGTCAGACAAGTTAGCATCAGCAACAACAACAACAACAATAAGAATTTATAGTTTAGTATGCGAAAGCGTTGATTGGTCAAGTCCAATACGGATGGAGAATCCTTTGCTTTCAATAAGGTTACAAGGTAGCAAGAAATGTTCAACCTCGAAAATTCAACCAACTTCAAAATTACTTCATAAATTACCTGAATAAATCCAGGCAAAATATACTGTTACGGTTTTTGTATTGGTTTAGCTGTTTTTAAATAGAATTAATTAAAATTGTTTTATATTCCCGTGCAGTGCAGCACGGAACTTATTTGAAGAGAAAGCTACGCCGGAAAAATTAAAAATACAAGAGCACGTGAAATTTAAAAAATAGATATCTCGTAAATGTACTCTTTTTGCTTTCTGGAAAAATTGAGAAAATACCAGAATATTCTCGTGCTGATTAAAAAGCTTATAATAGCGGGAAGAAAACATCTAAATTCAGTTGTTTACTTATTGCTGTTAATGATTGTAGCGAATTCTCGGTGAAATCGGATTAACTTTCTCTATTTTGAATTAAGTTCAGTTGAATGTTTTAGTAGTTTAAAATATAACTCCTATTGAGATATTGCGAAGGACTATTTATTTCGTTTTCGCATTTTACGTCGAAAATTTTAAAAGGCTGTATCACTTTTCAAATTGTTGCCACCAAATATTATCGCCCTGTATTATATTTAAAGAAAGCAATGAAGAATCTGCATCAATGTATATAGGTTCTTGCATTGTGATAAAACAACGGTACCTAGAGCCACGCGATTTTGAATAACGTAATCCTCCACCCGAATATGGGCATCTGGAAGTCCAAATTTGGTATTTGAAGTTTGTTTTATTATCGATTTCATATTTCGTAAAACTTTAACAAATTTTTGATTAACAAAATCCAGGATTTCAAAGCGAGCCATGGCAACGTTGTACAGAAAGAAACATTTTTATCTCCAGCAACAACATCATAAAACAATGGTACCTCGAGCCATCATAATTTAAATAACGTAATCTTTATTAGAACATGGGCATGCGGTAGGACTAATTTGAATTTGAAATTTGTTTTTATTATCGGTTTTAGATTCTCTAACACTTCAACAAATTTTTTATTAAAAAACTAAATGGTTTCAAAGCGAGCCATGGCAACACTGTACAAAAAAAAAAAAAAAAAAAAAAAAAAAAAAAAAAAAAAAAATTATCTCCATCGCGCGATACTCCGTATCGGAAATTCTAAAAAAAGGCCTCTTCGGACGCAATTTTACTATCTGAAACCTTTTTTGATCTGCTTTAACTCTTTAGTATTTAACTTTACAAGTGAAGAATATGAATAGAATTTACAAATATTATAGTTTCACCCGAAAATATCTGTCAAGTTGTTTATCTGTTTATCGGTTATTCACATTTACATACGCAAAGCACAGTTTATTATTTTGAGGCACAGCCTTTTCATGTAAATCAATTTAGGATTCCAAAAAAAATTCTAAGCCGCATTCCTTCACAAAAGCAAATGAAGCTCATTTTCTTCGTCTGCAGAAGCTATGAAAAAAAAGCTAAAATGTGAGCCAAATTCGTGTCTAGAATAGAAAAATATCATTCGAAACTCACAGTCCGCTCTGGGACGTTTAAGTGAGGCAGTCTTCTTTTCAACTAGCTGCAGATGCCATTACCGAAAACCCTCCAGTGATGCATTGATGTGCATTGCTGATGAGAAGAAACTGTTTTAGAAGCAAAGAATATATCGTTTCCTTTAGAGTTCCGAGCAATTTATTTTTCTTATTTGTTTGTTTCCGAAAATCGATTTAACATGAAAGTTGTAATTATAATTAAAAAATAATAAAAATTGTTTGCTTACTTTAATCAATGCAACGAAAAAAGCGAGCTTCCATTACGTTATTCGGCGAAAGTTTATTTTAGCGATAAATTAGTTAATTCTTAGAAAGAAATTTAAAAAAAATGTTGTAATTTTCTTAAGGATTGCTGGAATTTTGCGATGAATTCAATTTACTCTTTTATATCCCCTACTCATTCGTAAATTTTAATTTATTTTAGACGGGTAAACTTTTCTGAATTTAAGAATAAATTGATAAGAAATGATAAGTGAATGATAAGAAAAAGGAATAAAATGAATTATAGAAAAATATATCTCTGCATATAATAAAAGAAATAGTCTGTCTGTGTGTCTTCTTATTAGCGTAAGCTAATAGACCCAGGGTACCCAAGATATTTGGTACATAGGGGCATCTACACAAAAACCAGTGACCCTCGAAGCGATTTTTTTAAAATTCCAATCAGAGTTTTTTTAATCTTATCTTTTTGATAAAGTCGCGTCATTTTGAATAGTTTCATTCTTTTAGAAATATGGTTTTTGGCAACAGGTTTTCATTAACTGTTTTGGATACCGGACTGTTGACTGTTTTCTCACGAAAATATGTGATTTATTGCTTATTTAATTGCATTTTTATATTATGATTTAGTGATATGTAATTTTAATTATATAAAAAGTTTTTGCTCCTTTTTTTTTAAATTCTTAAGATTTTGCAACGGAAAGTTGGTTAATTTATGTATTAGGATAATTAATATTTGTGTTAAGGATATTGCTTATTTCATTGTAAATTTTTTTATATACAATACAATTTTATTGAAATATCTTTTTTTTTTTTTTTTCAGAGTAAAATTCTGTGCAGTTCTAATATTCAATGTTTGGTGTTTGCTTTATTAATTTTTTTTTCTGTTATATTTAAAAGCCAGACGAAGCTTGGCCGCATAGCGAAAAATAAAGAGTAAAATAAAATAATAATAAAACAAATTGAGACTGGAGTAGATTTTGAGAAAAGGTTTTGTCAAAATTTTGGTCCTGAATTAAAGAAATCAGATGATTTTTGAAACGTATAAAATTTAAGTCAAAATCCACAAGAAAACTAAATTTGAATTTTTGCCTAATTTTTAAATTTTACATAGGCAGGTTTCTCTTCTAATTATAATTTTCCATATTACATGCAAAATGCTCAGTATAATTTAAGCAGTAAAACTGTAATTTTAATAGTATACAATAAATTAAGTTTGAACATTATAATTTCTCGAATTATCCTATTTATCTTACTTCATATCGTTTTACTCTGTTGCTATGAACCCACCAGCGGCCGAGCGGTAAAGACGCTGAACACTGGTAGTTCTGTCCGAGGTTCGAATCCCGCAAACGGGCTGGCTGCATGGGCGTTTTCATGGTTTTCTCCATGTGTAACGTGTATACGAACCAGTTCCCCTTAGAAAGTCTTCCGCGAAGGCATCCCTCCCTTTAGGCAGATAGCCCTCGTGTGCTTTGCCATAATTAAATAATCCAATCCAATTTGTTGCTATGAAAAGTTATTATAAATTCTACTACCATACTCTAATATCAACTCCTCTCTTAATATGCAAAATTCGTACTAAAATAACAAGACGTCATTCTACAGTTATGTTTTTTATATATTTAATGTTTTTCTCTTGACATGTGAAGTCAAGTAGTCGTCTGTTATGTAAAGCTAGGTTCCACTTAAAAATGGAATTTTTAAAGCCGGATGACCTAGAGTGAGTGAGTGAGTGCACGGCTATGATGGCTTCCGACCACGGACATGAACCAAACGGAATTATATACCATCACGGCGGGGAAGACTCCAGAGTAACAAGGTTGAATATTATATACTATTAACAGTTTTTACATATTGTTAGCTGCAAGGCACTAAGCGTTATTCTGGTTATCTGCTTTAAGTTCTGAACTTTTGAAACATTATAATATTATCCACGGTTGTTTTTGCTTAGGCAGTGTCCTGAGATTTTCTCTATTTTATCAAGGGCTATTCTGTTTTTGAGTGTGTTAGTCGTCCACATTGCCCAGACACAGTCCGCTGGTTTCCTCAAGTGCCAGGTTCTTGTATGTACACAATGGAAGTAATAATGGTCCGTGTCGCCTTCCTCTCCGCATTCGCAGAAAGGAGCATCCCTAAGTCTGAATCTGTTCAGGTATACTAGGAATGGTCCATGACCTGTCAAGAACTGTATTAGGCTAGCACAGTGAGTCTTTATTTCCATGTTAACTTTTGGCAGTAAGCGAAATGTCCTTCGTCCTACCTCTGCGTCTGTCCATCTACTTTGCCAATTTTGTAGCAGACTTGTCAAAGTTGTTCTCTTAATATATAAGGCCAAGGAAGTTTAGTTGGTCTTTCTAATATATCCGTGCAGTTGGCTGCCTGCTTGGCCAGTAGGTCAGCGGCTTCATTGCCTTGAATTCCTGTGTGAGCGGGAACTCATTTTAAAGTGGGTCTTTGCGAAATAGGCATTGTCAGAAGCTGTTTCTGAATTCTGTATACCAATGGACTCCGGCTGTTTTGACTTGCGATAGCCGCCAGACTTGATGCCGAATCACTGAGTATGGAGAATTTCTCCTGTTGACATGTGTTCGCATATCTAATTGCAGCACTGATAGCTAGAAGCTCTGCTTGGTATACCGAGTTGTTCGAGCCTAATTTCCTTTTCCACTCGAATGTTACAACTTCATTTTCTAGTCTACAGAAGGCGCTGCCCGTGCCGTTCTCAGTTTTGGAGCCATCTGTGAAAAGGTTATTACTGTACCTCTGAATTGGTTAGTCGTTTATACTGATACCGTCAGAGAGATTAAAAGCTGCTGGATGAAAGTTATTGCAGTTGTTTTGCTCCTCGTAGCCCGAGTGATGATAACTATGACCCCAGAGTGTTGAAGTTTGACCCAGCCTGGTAACGCTTACGATAGCTGCCTCCCTTTCTACTATTAAATCTAGGGAAGGAATTCCTGCTAGTTGTTGTAGGGCTAGTGTTGACGTGGTACGGTAGGCCCTGCATACTTGAAGTAGCTGCTGTCTCTGAATAGAGAGCAGGGATCTTTTCATATGAGAGGTACGTTCGCCACCCCAGATTGCTGCTCCATAAGTTATTACTCTTTCTGTAATGGTTCTATGCCAAATTTTTAGTAGCTTAGATGAGATACCCCATTTATGTGAAGTCATGCGTCTCATGTTGCTTAGGATGCTAATTCGAGTCATAAGATTCCTGACATGTGGCATCCAAGAAAGTCTGTTGTCGAGTAATAGCCCAAGATATTTCAATTGGGGGAAACATTTTACCGGTATCCCATGGAGTTTAATGCTTGAGTTGCGTCTTAGCTGCCTATGAGTAAAGCTTTAGTTTTCTCTGCCGAAATCTGAAGCTTATGTGCTCTGGCCCATTGGGAGAACAGATCAAGACAGTATTGAGATCTCATTTCGAGGTTACTCCTTCCTGCCACAACTAGCATAAAATCGTCCGCATAGGCTATGATTCGAGCGTATTCTACACTCTCAAACTGACGAAATGCCGAGTTTGCCACTATATTCCACAGTGTTGGTCCAAGGCATGGATGCGAGCGAAGGATGGTAATAATGGCTGTTGGGCAGGCCATGTTGTGCAGCAAATTTATTACGTCTGGCCACCAAAGGGAGTCAAAGGCTCCCTTGATGTCAATGGCTATTGCCAGTGAGTGGAAATTGTTATCCTTGTTCTGTTTGATAGTGGCCATTAAGTCTTTTATGGCATGTTCAGTTGAGTTGCCCATTCGGAATCCATATTGGTTGGGATGCAGGGGGTTGTTCCTTTGCAGGAAGAAGTCCAATCTGTAAAGAATTACTCTTTCCAATACCTTACCGAGCGCTGGCAGTAGACAGACTGGCCTGTAAGATGTAGGTTCTGCCGGAGGTTTGCCTGATTTTAGGAATAACGCCACTTCTGCCAACTTCATATTTTTAGGAAAGTACTGATGTTTCCAGCAAGCTGAAATGACCGCAAGGAATAGTTTTGGGAATTCCCGGTGTATCTCTCTAATGATGATATTATCAATTCCATCCGGACCTGGAGCTTTTTTGGGTGCCAGAGTACGTATGATGTTATCCACTTTCATTTGCGTAGGAGGGAGTTCGTCTCTTCTGGTAACTTGGCGAAATTTCGTACTGTAGGTTTTTCTCGCTTCTTTTTGCTCCTCTAAGAAATCCTCTTCATCATAATCAGGAAAAACTGCATTTATGATCTCACTGATTACTTCGATGTTGGATGAGGCAGTGCTATTCACCATAGGCGAAAGGGTCGTAGGAAGAAACAGGTTGACCTAGAGTGAAATTTATCTTCCTTCGTATTTAATGTGTAGAGATATTAGGTATTTTTTGAAAGCAGAAGATGTGAAAAATGAGTAACGCTTTCGCCGGGACTCGAAATACCTGCCTTTCGAATACGAGCCGAGTGTGCTGACCACTACACTACAAAGGCATGCTAAGAAGGAGGGAGAAATACCTTATATATTTCCCCCTTTTAAAGGACGTCTGGGGATTAGAGGACTCAGTCGTTAAATTCTGGTGGAAGAGAATCATCATCCACCACATTTTTTTTTTAGTTCGGACGGCATTATAGAGACATTACGTTATTTCAATGCAGGCGAGATGAAAAATGAACCCTCGCCGGGACTCAAACCTTGGACTTCTCGAATACGCGCCGAGTGTGCTGACCACTACACCACGAAGGCATGCTAAGAAGCTGGGAGAAATATATTATAACCTCTCTATCAAAACTGGGACAGAACATCCCTGTTCTCGGAGGTCTAAATTCTATTGCCCTCTATGGTGCACCCTGGGAAACGTTCTCGGTGATGAGACAAATACATAGCTCACGGTCTTGGTCATTCCCGATGTATGCTTTCAGCTGCGAATGTCCGGATATTTTAAACAAGATTTTTAACTATTTATTTATTTGAGTTTTTACATTTGATAGAATATTTTATACGAGGTGCTTACATACTTAAATTCTTCAATGTATTAATGTAAGATGAAATTTAATTAATTTTTTATTGTTGTTGTCAACAGCAAACGTTTTCTCGCCATAATTCAAACGCATTTTCCAATTATTATTATTGTGCTGAAATGGACAGGAATGAACCTGCTCTATTTCCGCACTTTTGCTAACGAAATAAAAATAAAATTTAATTTTCGTAAATGAGGTTGCAGAAAGTCCTAATTAAAATGTTATTAAATCAACAGAGATTAAAATGAAGGAGATCCAGTTAAAAGCAAATCGATTTTTTCGTGCTTTGGTTCGTTTTAGTGACTTAGAATCCATACCTTCTTATTGTTAATAATGACAAATTTGCGTTATGCAGCGGTTTTAAAAATCAAGAAAAATAACTAAAAAGACTTTTTTCTTTTCTGTTCTATACTCTTATGTTTTCAAACAAAAGACAACAGAGATAATTGTAAGAATTTGAATGCTATTTTTAAGATTCACGTTCCTATTAATTAACAATTTATAAACGTAAGAAAATGAGTTTAGAAATGTACTTATTTTCAATAATACTTCCGAGAACATTTATTTTTTTTCAGGTTAAAAAGATAAAGAAATTCGTGAAATATCGTCTGATTAAAAAATCTCATAATCTCAAAATTAGCAATGTAAAAAAATGAAAGCCATTAAATTAATTGCTTTGACTGTTTCACTTAAAATAATTAATTTATTGATTTTGTTAACATAATAATTAAAATGTGAAAGCATCCCGTTTAATTACGAAAATAATATAATACAATGCTGCCTATGTTGATTCCCTTCGCGCATTTAACATACAAAGGAAACTATTACGTAAACCGCCTTAATTTACCTATTTTATTTAATTTACTAGTGCGGAAGCCCATTATATAAGGGTGCTGCAGCCAAATAAAAATTTATACGTTCTATGTACACTGAGGGGGGGACAGATGTATGTCTCCCGTTGTAATCGGACTGTTTCTGAAATAATATGCCATTTTTTTCCATATTTCGATTCTACGACGCAAATGATGCCAAACTGCCAAGTTTTGCAAAAATCGTGTATTTTTTTTTTTAAAAATTAGCTCTCCAAATGTTAGCTCACCCATGTTAATTGAATTTGCTATATATTTATTAATATCTCTTTTTAACTAAACTTATTTGATTCTTCCTTTCATATTTATAATTTAGGTTCATTCCGAATAAAATTCGTCCATTTTTTATGATTTATTTATAAAATTTGTATTTTTAAATAATTTTTATAAATTTTTCGAAAAAAAAAAGTTTAATTATAATTTATAAAATTTTTACCGTTAGCTTAAAGTAGTTGTATTTCTAAGTATACCTGCAAAAATCAGAGTTTTTCATTCAACATTTCCTAGGATAAACATGAATTTACATATTGGCGAGTTCTGATATTTGGAGTCTTTATTAACTTATTATATGCGATTATAACGAACTTTATAAGCGATAATAACGAAAATGTGCTTTACGCACTTTGCTAAAATTATTTGAAATTATTTTTGACGCTGCTCTTTTCCCCGCTCGTAGAAAAGGAAAAAATAGAAAGGAAAATAGTTTGATATATATTAATGAATTCGCCAAGTGAATTAGTCTCGGCGCAAACTGAAAGAAATGCGCCAAGATAAATTTCTCCATAAATATCGCATCAAATTTTACAAAATATAACATTTAGACGTAATTTGAGTCGCAGAATCGAAATATGGAAACGAATTGGCATGCCACTTCAGAAAAGGTCCGCTTTTGTGTCAAAATATCTTAGATTGGTTTATTGGTTTATTAGATTACGGCAAAGCTCTCGAGGGTTATCTGCCTTAAGGGAGGGATGCCTTCGTGGAGGACGTTTTAAGGGAAACTGGCTCGTATACACATTACACATGGGGAAACCACGGAAACGCCCATGCAGCCAGCCCGTTCACGGGATTCGTACCTCGGACCGAACTACCAGCGTTCAGCGACGTTACCGCTCGGCCGCTGGTGGGCCATCAAAATACCTTAGGATAACGCTATGTATGCCAATTTAATATATATCTTAAGTCGCGCTTTCAAGACATGAAAAACGCAATTTGAATTTTGTCAATCGGCCAGGTAGAACGGGAGATATAGAACTGTCCTTTTTATTTCATTTATTTATTTATTGCACATTGTGCATCTACACAACACGTCTGTTCTCTGCGGTAAAATTTAAATTATTGTCCTAATTAAAAAACTTAATTTAAACTAATTAAAAACGAAATACGAGTCTATGATGAATATTTAGTAGTCGGTTTGTAGCTACATGTAATCAAGCACTGGTCATAGTAGTGGCTATTACACATCTCTGTCAGAATGATATTAAATAGATTCGGTAGTGCGCAGAGGTATGGAAATTATTTCACATTATGAAAGCAGACGAATTAAAAGAGCAATACGCAGGAACAACTAACTCATTCCGATTATAACACCTTTCTTTAATTACGAAACATCAGGTAATTGCCATTAATTCGTTCGGAAATGCAAGGTAGAGGAATAATCAATGTGCCGCAGCAGCGTATACAGTAAAATGTTCTCTTCTAGGTAATTAACATTTCTCCAAATTCTGTTAGCAGCTCACTACTTAGCTGTGCTTAAGGTTAACTAGAGGTGTTTCAACATTAGCCCGCCAACAGAACCTGATTCCGGAATTCTGCTGCAACGTAACTAAATAATGAAAAATGCTAAAATCAATTAATTTCAAATAATGAAATTTATTTTTAATATATCAGTAACTGTGTTCTTAAACTACAAATCGATTTGGTGTTAATAGAAATTTATGATTTATGTGAAAATATTAATTTATGTTTTTTTTTCCGCTTTTATTACGGTCAAAAGTATGCATATATTACTTAAGAAAATGCAGCGAGTTTGGGAAATAAAATTAAGAAGAAGGTAAATCATTAAGTACAGTGTGAAATAAAAATGTAAGATATATAAAGTTTTTAAAAACTTGCAAGATAAAATGGCTATGCAGAAAAGGATGCAGTTTAGATAGTAGATTTATTAAAGAGGAAAACAAATTCACAGTACACGTAAATTTTCATTTCAATTTACATGAATTACATAAAAGACAGAACAAAATATGAAAAAGAAGAAAATCTGAAACGTTTCAGATTTTAAATTACTTCCAAAGCGGCGTTTTTTAACATTTTGTGTATAGCCTTTATTTATTAAATATCATGTTCTTCGCACTTAAACCATAACATTCACTTCTACAGCAATATCGCAAAATAATTTAAAATTGAGCTTATATTTAAAATTTCCGATACACAGTCTCTCGCGCTGGGGATCAAAACGTTTTTTCTGTACAATGTTGCCATGGCTCGCTTTGAAATCCTTGAGTTTGGTAATCAAAAATTCTCTAAAGTTTTACAAAATATACAATCGATCATAAAACAAATTCCAAATTTCGGCTTCCAGATGCCCATATTCGCAGTAGGATTACGTCTCGTTCAAAATTGGATGGCTCTAGGTACCGTCATTTTATCACAGTGCGAGAAACATACATACATTTATGCAGATTCTCCATTATTTAATTTCTTCAAATATAATGCAGTACGATAATATTCTGTGGCAACTGTTTCAAAAGTGATATAGCTATTTATAGTGTTTCAACGCGAAATCACAAAACAAAAACAATAGTCCCTCAGTGACAAAGCCCCTTTGGACTAATAATGAATTTGATTTTTAATATATCAGTAACTGTTTTTTTAAATTATACACAATATACATTTATTTCATAGAAAGTTATGATTTATTTGAAAAAGCAGCTTATTGATTTTCTGTTTTATGATTTCAACTCTATTCCCTCCAAAAGTATTCATACATTACCCCTGCTTAAGAAAATCCAGCTATTTTGGAAATAAATTTGGCAAAAAAGTAAATCACTATGTACAATGTGAAATAAAAATTTAGATATACCAAGTTTTAAAAAACTTGCAAGATCAAATGGCTATGCAGAAAAGGAACCAAAGAGCAGAGAAGAAAAGCAAAGAGAAAGATACCGATGCAAAAAATACGATTCATAGTCAGACATTTTTCAGTCTGATATGATAAAGAACGCACATAAAAAATTTCTATAGAAAAACCAACTAATTCTCTATCATTATATAAGCTACAATGGTACGCAGATTTTAATGATTTTCCTCTTTGTAATCAAGTAAAAGCTCAAGTTCCATCCAATATTTCATATATGTTCAATTTTAGTTGATTAAATGTGGCAAGAATGATATCATATTTCATCAGAAATCAATAACGTGAACAAGCAAACAGAAAAACAGTCATTCTTCCTTATATCTATATATATATAGATTTTGTAAAATTTACACACATTTTTGATTAACAAACTGTACTATTTGAAAGCGAGCAGTAGCAAAACATTTCGAAAAAAAAAAAAGCATTTTTAGCTTCAATATGCGAGACTGTTGCTACGGTGGAAATGAGTGCGAAAATTGATGTTTTCGGAGTTTTTAATTAATTAAAAGTCGATTAAAGTCGTACGCAGTCGAAATGGCTTCCCAAGAATTTTTGGAATCGGGAATAATATATTTAATGCTTGGCAAAGCTATTTTTATTTCAAGTTAAACTTCGAATTTTTTTATTAACGAACTCTACCATTTGAAAGCGTGCAGTGCCATCAAATTTCGAAATAAAGCAGATTTTCATTTCCAGCTTGCCTTATAAATTATATAATTATGTGGTTGTAAAGATCAAGATTGACTTTATTAAACTCTTAGGAAACACTGTAGAGACATTAGGTTTTTTAAAGTAGAAAACATGAAAATGAGCAGTGCTCTTGCCGGAACTTGAAAAATACCTTAGGACGGATAAAATACCTTATTAATCTTCCTTTTAAAAGGAGACTTGGGATGGGGACTCAATCGACAAATCCTATCGGTCAAGAATCATCATCCAGCACCTTTTCAGTTCGGGCGCCACTGTAAATTTTTTTTTTTTTATATATATATGGAAGACCGAAAAAATGAGTAATGTCGTCGACTGTATTCGAATGAACGCCGAGTGTTGCAAACGTTACACCACCATGGCATGCAGAACGGAGTAAGGACATAAAAATTTAAAATATGTATCATTTGAGACACAATAACACGCCGAACAAATACTTATTTTCAAACAACAAAAATCAGCGTTATATTTTCGATGGTTTTACCGAACCACCCTCCTCAGCTGCCCAATCTGAAAATTTGAAAATATAACGCTGATTTTTGCTGTTTGACTTCTGAATTATATATCAATGGACAAGCAATATGAAGAGCTATTAAGATTTGAATACTTCTCGCATTCTTTATGTATTTCAATGCTAGTTTCAATCTTATTACAGAGCTCGTCGAGTTTAGTAAGATAAACATTCGAGAGAAACGGAATTAACTACAACGAAAACAGAAAGAACGTGATAACGATTTAGGGCCAAAAGCATCTCTCACCTCTGCCGCATGTTCTATGCATTGATCTGGAGAGCTTATGATAGATTCTTAACATGTAACCTGTTGAAATCAGGAATTGGAAGTTTCGCATTAGGCGGCAAAATGTTCGGTATACACTGTTTACATAAACTTGCTTTCGAAACCGCTTGGAGATGGCCGAAATCGAAATATATTTTGTTATTTCTTTGTATTTCGATTTCAAAGCTAAACAGACCGGGTCTACGAATAAAATCCATTTTATAGTCAAGAAAATATTTCGCTGAACGAATTAGCAAATATTTGTAATGTGTCTAGCATTTCAGCGAAGGCTCGAACACAGAAGCGAGCACAATTTATGTGATTATGACATGCTTACTTTATATGGACATTTTCTAAGAGATTCGTTGTTTGTAAATTCCTTTAATAATTCCTAAAGGGCTCACTTGTCTGACGTAGTCAGCCCACGCCCACGAAATTCCTCGTGGCAAGGAGTGCACCATTACGCCTGTCGTTTGCGACAGCCTTGAACATCTTACAGGTTATAAGGCATTTCTCCCACCTTCTTAGCGTGCCTTCGTGGTGTAGTGGTCTGCATGCTCGGCGCGTATTCCAGAGGTCGGTGGTTCGATTCCAGGCGTAGGCGTTGCTCATTTTTCATGTTGCCTGCACCCAAAAATACCTGATATCTACAAGGTGCCAGCACGATTTGGCTCAGTTCCGCCCCCCAATTTTGATGGTAAGCAGCCCGGGGGGAACGAGTCCGAGGGTTTCCCACCTCTCTCCCCTTCCATCAAACCACACTAGAGGACTTTAGGCTCGTCGCATATTTAGAGTGCCGCCATAAAGTACCGACATTATACACTTACAAAAATCCATGCCTTCGAACCGGGCACTTCGGCACGGCAGTTAGCGACGCTACCCACTATATCGGTTGGACGAACTAAGAGATTCTTGTTAGCTATAAGGAATCTGATGATGAAGTTTCCGACATGGAAGTAAATTACGCTTAAAATGATGTATTTCTAGAGGATAAACAATGTAACGTGCAACATGTATACCGTATGTTTGTATCAATTAGTTTTAGTGATTTAGATAATGTAAATGTCCCGTTCATGATACTCTGCATTGTTTTGAGGATAAGTGGTTGGATGACATTAAAGATACTTCTAAACCGTTGGAAAGAAATGGTTCATAGAAATAAATATTTGGTAAAAGGTTCCTAATACCTAAAGTTAAATACTTTATTCAAATCCAATGAAAAGAGCATTGATGTAACATTTTGAAGACATTTTTCTGAAGCAAATTTGACATTCATTATAATTTTGCTCAATTTTATGACTTAATAACCAAATATAAAATGAAAACAAACGAAACTCTGTTTAAAAACGTTTTATATTAAACGGACTTTGTGCTAAAGGTATATGGAAGACGCGTCTTTAATACGATGCAAAATTAATGGAATAAGAAGTACAGCACAAGATACAGTTAGTTTGGTTCTTCCTTATAAAATACTGCCCCATTTCTGTACATGGCACGAAAATTATCTTTAAATCGCAAATATTTTTAAACCATTTTCAAATTCCCGTCAACACGAAAGACGATCATTGATAATTTGGTTGTGAAGAGGAGAGCTCCCGGTAAATCACATTTTCTCGTGTTTTCTTTTTTCCATACAAATATTAACAATTTAGGATCGCTCATAATTCTGTAATTCTTTCGTCAAAAGACCAGCTTCGAGTATTCCACATGTTAAATTAAAAAAAAAATAATAATAAAAATATAAAAAATCATTTATCATATTAATATTATTTTTCATTAAATTATTGTAAATAAAAAAGGCTGAAAGCTTTCAGATTTTACATTATCTCCAAAAGAGCAAATAAATTTTGTTTAGTAAGAAAGACAAATTAATTGGATATCATGCAACAATACATCTTATTTAACAGAACCGACAAAGCCTTAACAGAAGATTTAACTTTAAAAAAAAAGAGAATCTGATCTTTATATTACCAAAACGTTAGAAAACGCCCAAAATGGCGTTTTCTAACGTTTTGGGCGCCGTTTGACGCCCAAAATGGCGTTTTCTAACGTTTTGTGTGTTACCATTATTTGTTTAATTAAACGCTCTTTGCATTTAAACCAAATAAAATTCATTTCAACTGCAATATCACAATATATTTAAAAACAGGAAAATAGCATATATTTAGAATTTACGATATAGAGGAGAAACTCTCTGGAACAATTTTTTTCGTACAGTGTTGCCATTGCTCGCTTCGAAATCTTTGCGTTTGCTAATCAAAAATTCGTTTAAAGTTTTACAAAATGTTAAATAGATAATAAAACAAACCCGAAATTCAAAATTTGGGCTTCCGAGTGATCACGTTTGGTTGGAGGACTACGTTATTCAAAACTGGATTACTCTAGGTGCCGTAGGTTTTTCACAATGCGAGAAACATTTTTACAGATTCTTCATTATTTAGTTTCTTTAAATAAAATACATGGTAATCCTATTTCCTAGCAACTGTTTGAATCGAGGCAAAATGCCGTTCTGAAATTAACAGTCCTTTTCGGCTAGAAAGAAAGAAAGGAGGAAATGAAAATTAATAAAATTTAAAACTTTATTTACAAAGAAGCAACGAAGATGCTATATTTTTCCACCAAGGAAGCTCAATTTACATCGTCTTCGAATATTCGAAGCTGGCTATTAGCAGTATACAATATAGAATATTCCAATAGCACTGAATGTGAAATGTGATGAATAGCAAGCGAAGAAAGATCATACATTTTGAAAACTAGATCAGTGTTTTCATAATACAGTACAATGCCTTTTATCCGGCAGCAATGGATATTCTTGGATTCCGGATAAGAAATGTAATAGGATAATTGGAAATATGATTTTATAAGGTGTTTTGTGATGGCCATGACAGCATGCGAAGTGAGTCGGTCATGCTTTTATTTATCCACGGGACACAAATAAATAACAGTGAAAACCTTACAGGTCGATTAAAATACATATATGATTTTAAATTCATAAAAAGCAAAATCAAATAAAAGTAAAAAAAAGATAGAGATATTTGCTTATTTTAAGCAGGAGATGTGAAAAATGTGCAATGCCCTAGCCGGAACTCGAACCTCGACCTCTCGAATACACGCCGAGCGTGCTACGGTTACACCAGGAAGGCATACAGAAAGGAGGGAGAAAATACCTTATTTTCATTAATGGGTATGTGTTGCTATTTAACCCTTTCCGGCACGCTACCTCTCAAAGTCGGGGTTTTGATAAAAAAAAAAAAAAATAAATAAAAAAAAAAAAAAAAAAAAAAGAGTAGGCAGTCTAATTAGGCCTAGAGGAGTACACAAGTAAAATTTTGTGAAGGTAGCAGTTATAGTTTTAATTCTGTGGGTATGCCCAAAGTGGCCCACTGATATAATAGAGCTTCGAAAAGAGTGCTGAAACGAGCCTTGTTGTCAATGAAGTGACCGATGAGATGCAGAGAAACAAGCAATACAGAATCTTAATTGTCCTAGATTATCGGTGAACTCGATCTGGGCACACCTAGGGTTCGCCGTTTTGATTTTAGACAAGATTTCAAAGTAAAAATTTAAAACTAATATAGAATAAGGAGATTAGCACAAAGCCAAAAAATTACATAGAGATTTCGTTTCAAACAATTCCTTTTATAGCGTAAAAAAAACTGGAAGATTTCTTTGAAAAATGAGGGTCTTAAAAAACTAAACACGGCTAAAATATATGGACTGGTTTGTGTTGAGCTGCCATCTACTATAAATAAAGAAGATTCAGAGTAACCTATAATAACCTATAAATCCTTTTTTATTCAATTTTTCTGTGCGTACAGAAGGAAATTTTTAGGTGTGTCCAGACTGGACATACTGCAAAGGATTGACTGATAACGACAAAACACAAGATGGCTCAAAATCAATTTGAAATAAGCATGCTAGCTTTTGAATATTTAAATATTTGCAGTGATGGCACCCACAGATTTCAAAATTTAATATATTTATTATTAAAAGCTAAAAGCTTTCAATAAATATTTGAAATAAATGTCATTCATTCTTTCACAAGAATTTCAAGTTCCATTCTTATAAAAAGAGTTCACTCAATAAATAATTCCTAAAGGGTGTAACAGAATAAGACAGTACTTCTACTTTGAAACTTTTTGAGAATAGCTCAGATATAGTACATGCTTTTCTTTACGGGAAATACAATTTTTCTTCTGCATGTAACCTTTTATAACTGTCATTCATATGAAGGATATATCTTTTCTAGAATCTACTGAACTACTAGAAATCTACTGAACAAAGTACGTCCAAGAACTTTCCAGGGATATAACCTTTTCATTTGTATGGACGCAATTGTCGATCTATTTGCAGTAGCTACCTAACCCGCGAGTACACGCAACGGGTATGTCATACCCATGCGCATTTTTCTTTTTGTATATTTCTCACCCATTCTTTCATAAAAGGACGAAACTTGGTGTAGCTGAGTTCAAGGTCACATACTTAAATGGGAGAAATTCCTGGGGTGACAAGTGCAACGGTTTTTTAGGAACAGCATTGTTCGGGCATGTCATACCCGCGCGTGTACTCGCGTTTCTCAGTGAGTCGCTTCGCACTTCTCGTTTTCAAGCTTTTAGTATAGGTTTTTCTTGAGTTGTAAGCATGGCATCGTATATTCCTTACGATGAAGAGATGAAAAGATTGAGAAATCTTCTTGAAACAGTTTCTTCTGATGAGGATTAAATTAATGAAGATGATGAAGATGTTGATGACGAAGAATATAATAGTAATCATGATTCATCCATAGAGAGTAGTGATTCAGATACAGAAACAAAAAACTTTGGAATGTAGCAATGAGTTTTATGTTGGAAAGAATGGAGTAAAATGGAACAAAAATAAATTCCGGACTAATGTTAGAATTGGCGCCAAAAATATTATAACTAAACTCCCTGGAAATACGAAGTATTCTAAAGACGTCTCAACACCTTTAGATTCCTGGTCACTGCTTATCGATGAAGCTATGTTAAAACATGTAGTCGACAATACAAATATTTATATTGATTCAGTACGTGGAAATTTCACTCGTAAACTGGATGCGAAATCAACAAATGAATTGGAAATCAAAGCTTTAATTGGATTGCTGTATTTATGTGGAGTTTATAAATCATCCATGTGAACGTAAGAGATTTGTGGGCAACAGACGGAACGGGAATGGACATATTTCGGGAAACAATGTCAGTGAACCGATTCCTCTTTCTTTTACGATGCCTCCGTTTTGATGACATTAGAGATCGTCCCAGTAGAAGAGACGTTGATAAATTAGCTCCGATCAGAGAATTTTTTGGAAATTTTGTCACAAATTGCAAAAAGGCTGATACTGTAGGAGAGTATGTGTCCATTGATGAGAAGTTGGAATCATTCAGAGGTCGTTGTTCCTTCAAACAATATATGCCCAACAAGCCAGCAAAGTATGGCATAAAAATATTTGCTCTTGTAGACGCAAGGGTATTTTATACCTGGAGTATGGAAATTTATGCTGATAAACAACCAGATGGGCCAGTTCAAGTTGAAAATGGTGCAAGCGAAGTTGTCAAACGTTTAATAAGGCCCTTATACAACTCTGGTGGAAATTTAACAGTTGATAATTGGTATATGGGATATGAATTATCTCAAGATCTCCTAAAGAAAAAAATTACGATAGTAGGTACAATTCGTAAAAATAAGAGAGAAATCCCACCTGAGTTTCTGGCAAAGGAAAGAGAAGTATATTCTTCAATTTTCGGTTTTCAGAAAGAAGCAACACTTGTATCTTATGTGCCGAAAAAAAATAAGAGTGTGATCCTGTTATTCACAATGCATTCCGGCGATCAAATCGATGAATCTACTGGGGAATCTAAAAAGCCTGAAATCATTACATTCTATAACATGACAAAAGGAGCAGTCGATGTTGTAGATGAGATGGCAGTTGCGTATTCTACAGCAAGAGTAGCACGTCGATGGCTTATGGTGATTTTCTTTTCAGTGTTAAACGTGGTTGCCATTAATGCAAGAATAATTCTACTATCAAAGAAGGAACCACCAACGGAATACCGTACCAGGCGTACTTTTCTCAAAGGGATGCAGCTAATAGAAAGTGTTCAAAATGAACGACGACGAGTATCTGTAGTTCCTGATTCTAGACAAACACTGACCACCGATGAACATGTTAACAATGAAACACCCCCCCCCCCGAAAAAAAAAAAAAAAAAAAAAAAAAAAAAAAAAAAAAAAAAAAACTAAAATTACTTACAAGAGGTGTACAGAGTGCCCCAAGAAAAAAGATAGAAAGACTAGATTCATTTGTGAAAATTGTAGCAAAAGTATATGTATGGAACATATGACCTCATTTTGTAAACAATGTTAAAAAAATTGTAAGTAAATAATTTTACCTCTCCTTATTCTTTCATTTGTCTAAAATAAAGTATTAACTTGGTTTTACATTTTAATTTCTTTTAAAAACAGATTAATTTTATTTGGCAAATTTTTAATTACAAACTTTTTATTCGGGTATGACATACCCGGCGCGTGTTCTCGTGTTCGTCGGATCGGTGCGTGTGCTCGCGGGCTAATATTGTTTTGGAAAATTGTCGGATGTAGATACCACATGATTTCCTTGTACGACTTCCTATGAAATTATACGCATTTTGTGATGCATTACAAAATTATTTCCTAGAGCTTTATTAAAGATACTTTCGCGTGCGTACGGGTTCGTTATGAAATGAATGCACAAGTCCGATAAAAAATTAATAAAATTTATTATTATCACTGTAGAGTACCTCACTTTGGAATTCTAAGTTAATGTTGGAAGTGAGGAGTCTAAGAACTAATAAGCGAATAATCGCTTGCGTTCGGTGACAAGAAACAACAAGATAGAAGGGTAACTAACCCTTTATTATTCTAATAAGATTTAACAAACTCCGCCTGGGAGTGTACAAGCAAAGCCCGCACTTGGACTTGAACTAAAAAGACTAAGAATTAAAATAAAACTAAGATTAACTAAAAAGAAGTATAGCCGAAGCTATCAAGGTTCAATTTGAGTTGGCCCCTTAACTTATTTTACTACGAAGCTTAGCAAGGGCCTGAGTACGGCTGAGCGTAATAACATCTTTGAGGGAGAGAGTGGCCAAAAAGGCAGACGCGCGTAAATCAGAAACTCTGATTCTCTCTGACTCAGTAACTTCGTGGTTTAAATATCGCTCCTCCTCATTAAATATTAAGCAAGATTCCAAAAGTATGTTCTGGCCGGAAGTAGTAAGTTGAAGTTAAGAATTTGACAGGAAAGGAACTTTAACTTAAAATTTAACTGTTAATAAAATTAACATAATCCTTACATCACACCAAATAAAACATTAATGCTTACATTTCCTCAGATTATTCGTACAATACCTCTAGTTATCTTTTAAACTACTAAAAGCGTTCAAGAGAACTAATTCAAAATAGAGAAAGCTAATACGATTTTACCGCGAATTCGCAACAGTAAAGAACAGCAATTTTCCAAACAAAACTGAGCTGAGGTGTTCTTTCTCTGGCTTTTATAGCTTTTTAAATCGGCCGCACGATATTGTTCTAGCAATTTCTCGAAATCAAAAAGATATATTTATTTATTAAATGTTAAATGCACGTACTCTTGTATTTTTAATTTCCCGGCTTGGCTTCCTCTTAATATTCGTCTCGCGCTGCACTGCACGGGGAATAAGACAATTTAATTTATAATTCTATTAAAATTAGCTATTTAAATACCAAATCCGTAACAATATTTCTCATTCTGTTAATTCAGTTCTCACTTCGTGCCAAGGCTAAAGTACATAAAACTTCAAAATATCTTTATTGATAATTGAAAAATATAGAAATATGTAAAACACAATATACAGTTAAAAATAGTTAAAAACGATTATGCAATAAAAATAAGAAAATATATGTGAAAACAAGCAATTCGGCCGACGTGCAAGAAGACAGATTTTTCGGTGCACACAACTAGAAGTTTACTTTTGGTTCCACTCGGCAGAAAGACACTGAAGTTGGTGTACAGACTGACTTAATTCACTGTTCTACTAGGAGTTTCAAATATAAACAAGCGGCGCCCTCGTTAGGCTTACCAGCGCCACTTTTAAGTTGTTGGTAATTCTACAACTATTGCATTCAAATCCATTTTTCCATGCATCATACTTTTAGAATAACATGTTCATCTTTTCATCTTATAAAAAGAATCCATTATTCAAAACTGAAATTTAGTAGTGAGGTTCTTCACATTAATTACATTCGAATGCACTTCACTAAAGGTTCCTCATGCTAATTGCATTCGCATACACTACACAGAAAAATATCACACGAGACATTACGTAATTTTTTAGAGCAGGAGATATAAAAGATGAGCAATGCCCTCGCTGGGACTCGAACCACGGACCTCTCGAAAACGCGCCGAGTGTGCCGGCCATTACACCACGAAGACATGCTAAGAAGACGGAAGAAATAACGTATACACTAAATAATAAAGTACATAATATAAATACAGTAGCATATGTAAGCAATTTCCCACTTAGCTATCTTCCCACTTAGCTATTCTATGTTTAATCATTTTATTGTCGTATCGTCTGTGACCAGGATAAACCAAGCTAATCCCTTAGCATTTTGGGTAATAACGCCTTCAAGTAAAATTTTACCTAACATACAAAAGTATTAAAAGCAATATCATTTTAGGCCCACCACCTGCCGAGCGGTAAAAAGTCGCCGAACACTGGTAATTATCGACAGGGGTTGGATTGGTTGGCTGCATGGGCGTTTTTGTAGTCTTCCTCATGTGTAACGTACATGCGAGACAATTTTCCTTAGAAAGTCCTTCACTAAGGCATCCTTCCCGCTAAGTAGATAGTCGTAATATGCTCTGCTATAATCTCAATAAACCAAACCAAAGCAATCATTTTACAAATTTTTGAGAACGCACGTTTTTCGAGCGTAGTCCGTAGGCTCTCTGCAACCATTGGTTTTCTGCCAAATGGCTCCATCTATTGGCGTGAAGTACTGGGATGGCGGTGGAAACGAAAAGACGAATTTACTGGTGATGACGCTATAAGGTGTTTCTCCCGCCTTCTTAGCCTGCCTTCGTAGTGTGATGGTTTGCACACTGGGGGCGTATTCCAGAAATCCGTGGTTCGATTCCCGGCCAAGGCGTTGCTCATTTTTCACTTCTCCTCCTTCCCCCCCCAAAAAAATACCTAATGTTTCTGCAAGTGGTGCCCGAACAAAAAAGGTGGTGGATGATGATTCTTCACACCCAGAATTTGGCGACTCGGTGCGATAAAAAAATCCCAGTCAGCCTTTAAAAGGGTGGAATATATAAGGTATTTCTCCCGCCTTCTTAGCGTGCCTTCGTGGTGTGGTGATCTGCACGCTAGTCGCGTATTACAGAGGTCCGTGGTTCAATTCCCGGGGAAGGAATTGCTCATTTTTCATCTTTCCCGCTTCCAAAGTACCTAATGTGTCTACACCCTTTAAAGGTATACATAATACCTTGATCTAATGGCTGGAGTAACAAAGTA
Organism: Stegodyphus dumicola; assembly: GCF_044657685.1. Lineage (NCBI taxonomy): Eukaryota > Metazoa > Arthropoda > Arachnida > Araneae > Eresidae > Stegodyphus > Stegodyphus dumicola. The sequence continues at coordinate 160,379,618 of NC_140768.1, read as the reverse complement.
GTGTTAGCTAGTAGGAACAATATTTTGACGTTGGAATGATTCAAATCTTGTGTTTGACATGGAGGTGCCTGTGCTGACATGGAGGTTTGACATAGAGGACATTATCTAACAGCAATAGCGCCGTCAAGCTCAAATGTTTATGCCTTAAATAACGTTCAATGTCTGTCACAAAACAACTTATAAACCATTCTTTAAATAAATTTGCAGTTAGCCAAGCAGTGAGGGTGGGCAGAATTTCTCTGACGGATACATGAGTCAGATTGTTTTTTTTTTTTGGGGGGGGGAGGCTTTGCAAATCTGGCTTATATTTCGGCCACCGTCTTCAAAGTGAATTATGTTGGTGCTTTGCTCAATATGGAAAAACTTCCTCCGGACTTTTGTTTAATTCCTTGGGATTGCTTGGGCAATTTTCTGATCGTGTTAGAGCAAAACCATGTTATAGGATGACGTGTTGTAGGAGGGTTTTCGCAATTTATGATTCGTGTAATGATTATGACATGTATGGTTTATGGCGTGTATGATTCGTCTCAATTTATGATTAAGACGGCATCCTGTAACACGCAAAACCGTGTTACAGGATGCCGTCTTGTAGGAGGGCTACCTGTACCACCTATAACCAATGGTAGGCTAAAATATTATAACTTAGAGATTTATTTTCTAGTAAATTGCTGTTTCTGTCAGTGAAAAAGTAGTGTATTAAGACTGCATTGCAAAACTTGCACAGAAAAAAAATGTAAATCTGAAAGGTTTCAGATTTTAAATTACGTCTAAAGGGACCTTTAATTAACATTTTGTGTGTTACCTTTGTTTATTAAATATCATGTTCTTTGTACTTAAACCATAAAATTCAGTTCAAGAACAATATACCATTTTTAAATTGAGCTTATCTTTAAAATTTCCGATACACACTTCCGCGCGCTGGAGATAAAAATTTTTTTTTTTTTTTTTTTTTTTTTTTCCTGTAGAGCATGGATTGCTTTGAAATCGTTCAGTTTGTTAATAAGCAATTTCGTTAAAATTTTACAAAATATGAAATCGATAATAAAACAAATTTGGGCTTTCTGATGCCCGTATTCGCAGTAGGATCATGTCAATTAAAATTCGAAGACTCTAAGTACCGTTGTTTTATCTCAATGCGAGAAACATACATACTACATTTACTCAGATTCTTCATTATTTAATTTCCTCAAGTATAATACAGGGCGATAGTATTTGGTGGCAACGATTTGAAAAGTGGTACGCCGTTTAAAGAGCTCCGACGCAAAATCGCAAAACGAAAACCATTCTCCTTCAGAGACAAAGCCCATTTGGATTAAAAAGAAAAAAATGGGACAGTTCTATATCTCAGGTTCTACTGAACCGATTGTCGAAACTTAACTTACGTTTTCTATGTCTTGAAAGCGCGACTTAGGATATATATAATATTGGATTTATATATAGCATTGTTCTAACATAGCCATTTTGAATACAAAAATCGGAATTTTTCTGAAATAACATGCCAATTTTTTTCCATATTTCGATTCTATGACTCAAATTATGCCCATATACTAAATTATGTAATTTTTGGTGTGAGATTTACGGAGAAATTCAAAAATTTATCTTGGCGCATTTTGTTTTCAGTTTGCGCCAAGAATAATTTATTTGATGAATTTATTAATATAGGTCAACCTACATTCCTTTCCTTTCACATTGTGCATGAGCAGGAAAAAAGTCACATCGTTCCTTTCAAATACTGTTTACAAAGAACCTAATTCACATTTGATGTTATTATTGTTTCAAAAAATATGCCAAATTTCAAAACACGCCAATATATAAATTCAAGTATATCTTTGGAAATTTTGAACAAAATACTCAAACTTTTTGCAGGCATGCCTTGTGGAAAAATCTCCCAATTGATTTATGTATCGCCGTTAGAGGGCGCTTCGCTTCAGAGAAAGAATTTTAGTTTTTCAATTTGCGACGTAGTTAGTTAGCAGTGAATAACTGATGCAATTCAGGTTGCTTTGTAAATAAAATGATTATTTTTGTAGATTGTTGAAGTATTTGCCTTCAATTAGAATTAGATCAACATTTCGCAAAATGTCTAGAAGTACATCTACGTTAACATGAGAGTAAATATTTGATAGATTAAAATTCTAAATGTTTTTCGAAAAATCTATAAAAATTATTTAAAAATACAAATTTTAAATGTTAATTATAAAAAATGGGCGGATTTTATTTGGAAGGAACCTAAATTTCGAAATGTGAAAGAAAGAATCAAATAAGTGTAATAAAAAAAAAAAAAAAAAAAGAAGAGATAAAAAATATATATCAAACTCAATTAACATTGAGGATTTAAAATTTAGAGAGCTAATTTTTTTAAAAACTACTCGTGCAATTTTTACAAAATTTGGCAGTTTGGCATCAATTTGAGTCGTAGAATCGAAATATGGAAAAAAAAATTTGGCATGTTATTTCAGAAAAAGTCCATTTTGTGTCAAATTACCTATATTAGAACAATGTTATATATACGTCTAATATATATCCTAAGGCGCGCTTTCGAGACATGAAAAACGCAAGTTAAATTTCGTCAACCGGCTAAGTAGAACGGGAGATAAAGAACTTAAGATATCTATTAGATTTATATATAGCATTGTTCTAACATAGGTATTTTGACGCAAATCGGACTTTTCTGAAATAACATACCTTTTCTTTTCATTTTTCGATTCTACGACTCAGATTATGCCTAGATATTAAATTTGTCATTTTTTGGTGGAAAATTTAGAAAGAAATTGAAAATTTTATCTCGGCGCATTTTTTTTTTTTTTTTTTTTTTTTTTTTTTTTCAGTTTGCGTCAAGAATAATTCACTTGGCAAAATTGGTTCGGTAGTCAAACCATCGCAGCTATTCCTGGAAAATTTGCAAATATAACACTGATTTTTATTGTTTGACTTCGAAAATACTACCTGAATCTTTTATTCCGTTGAAATTGTTCCTACTATAAATCTACATCAAACCTAAAATTCTTTAACCCACATTTCGACAGCGAAAGGTTTTCGTAGAAACTGCACTTCGCTTCGAACGGGCGAAATACGCAGTTCATCTACATTCGCTTTAATCTAATTTGTAAGGTAATTAAGGAGCGCATAAATTAGACCCTATTAAAGTCAAGCCAACACCCGATAAGGACGGTTAGTGAAGACGAAAAGGGCACATTAGATGCGAAATATGCTTCTAAAGTTTTTCACTGTGAGACGATTTCGGGGTCATATTACTTAATTTAGCACTTTGCTGGGAATAGCAATTCATGTAATTCAGCGTTTCACTTACGGATATTAAAATGTATTTATTATGCAGTGTTCTGTAATATAGATCTCTCAAAATCTTTATAACAATTTTGCAGTCGGTTTGAACTAAAAAATAATGTAATTACTTGAAAAGGTTATAAGGTATTTCTCCCACCTTCTTGGCATGCCTTCGTGGTGTGGTGGTCTGCAAGTTGGGCGCGTATTCCAGAAGTCCACGGTTCGATTCCCGGCGACAGCGTCTCTAATTTTTCATCTTACCTGATTCCAAAAAAATATTTCTACAGTGGCACCCGAACTAAAAGGGTGTTGGATGATGATTCAGTAGCCCTTTAAAGGGGTTGTATATAAGGCATTTCTTCCACCTTCTTGGCATGCCTTCGTAGTGTGATGGTATGCACGCTGTACGCGTATTTCAGAGGCCCGCAGTTTGATTCCTGGCGAAGGCGTTGCTAATTTTTCCTCTTGCCTGCTTCCAAAAAAATGCCTAATGTCTTTACAAGGTATTGTGTGCATACGGATTCTTAATAGATTGAATGCACAAGTACGATAAAGGTTAATAAAATGTATTCTTATCACAATAAATTTAATAGAACGCTGGATTTTTCCTTCAGAAATATTCGTTCAATATCACGCAATATAATCAGTAGCTATAATAAAAAAAAATTGTTAAAATAGAATGCAAAGAACAAGGAAAGCTAATCTGATCAACAATAACAACAGCAGCTAACTAAAGAGCTGAGTTCAGATATTTCTCTCCGGCTTTTTAACGCTCTCAAACGGTCGCGAGAGATTTCTAGTTATTTCTATGCTTCTTCTTTTTTCTGGAAAGCAACAGAGTAGAATTACGGTTACAGCTAACACATTAGTCAATTGCATTTATTCACTTTCACTACAAATAAAACAGATATCCATTTATTGAATGTTAAATGTACGTGCTCTTATATATTTTTTACTTTTTCGGCGTAGCTTTCTCTTAAAATTTATCATGCGCTGCATTGCACGGGGAAATTCATTTCACATTTCGAAATTTAGGTTCATTTCAAATAACATTCGTCCTTTTTTTATGGTTTAATTTTAAAATTTGTATTTTTAAAGAATTTTTATAATTTTTTTAAATTTTAACCTCTAAAACTTTTACCATCATCTTAAGTAGATGTGTTTCTAAATATATCTGTAAAAATTCAGACTTTTTCATTCAAAATTTCCTAAGATATACGCGAATTTTAATATTGGTGCGTTTTGAAATTTGTCATATTTTTTATAAGCGATAATAATGCCAAGTGTGGGTTACGCACTTTGTTAAAATTATTTGAAAGTAGGAACGATGACTTTTTTTCACTGGCCAAGTGAATTATTCTTGGCGCAATCTAAAATAAAAGGCGCCAAGATAAATTTTTAAATTTCTGTATAAATTTCTCACCGATAATTACAAAATTTAATATCTGAACATCATTTGAGTCATAGAATCGTAATATGGAGAAACAATTGGTATGTTATTTCAGAAAACTCCGATTTTGTGTGTAAATACCTATGTTGGAACATAATCTATACATAAATCTAATGTATATGCTGTGTCGTGCTTTCAAGACATGGAAAACGCAAGTTAAATTTCGACCATCTGTTTAGTAGAACTGAAGATATATAACTGCTATTTTTTTTTTTTTTTTTTTTTTTTTTTTTTTTTTTTTTTTTTTTTTTTTTGCAAGTTGTACATGTAGAATGTACAAATGTACATGATCTAAATGTACGGAGACTTATGTTACCATTCTCCGCCCTAAATCAGTAAGCGTTATCCCACCGAACTGATGTTTATCTGCATTCGGTACGAGTGTTACAGATAGCCTGTGGCATGTGCAGAATATAGCCTATTTACGACCCGGAGGTCTACACTGGGGTACATCAAACAGCAAATGAAAAATGACTAGATGCCTCCTTCCGAAATATCCAAGATTTAAAAAGGTGTGAGGCCCTTGGTTAGTTGCCAATATTAGGCGTATGCTAGAGTGAATACCGGATCCTATATCTCAGTAAGTGTAATTAATATAAATTCATATATAATCACATGTATTATACATCTCAATGATTACAGAAAATCAAATTATAATCATAATATATATTATGAAAATTAGTGTATTAATCTTAATAATTATATAAAACAATAATTATGCAAATATAAACCCTTATTATTAGAGATATACTAAATAAATATGAACGAAAAATATAAAACCATAATTATTAGAGACACTAACTATCGTAACTGAAATCTAACAAAACTTTGAAAGGATTTTCTATTTTCTAGTTATAAAAAGCTTTACAAAATGTTTAATCTATCTTAAGTTAAATGCTGTTTTTGTAAAAACATTACAAGGTCAGTGAAAGTGTGTAACAATAGGGGATGTAAAGGGAGATAAACCCATTTTACCGATATATGTTTCTAACCAATTAGCGGGGTGTTGGGTTAAAAAAAAAAAGTTGTCCTTTTCTACCGAGTAACAAAATATCTATATTTTGAAATTTGTTGATAAATTAGTAAATCGATTTACCGATATTACAGCCTCTAAAACTAACAAGAAAACTGCGAAGAAGGAATTATTTCAAACAAAAATCCAATGGCAAAAATTTGATATTTATTTCTGATAATTTTTTAGTTTCTTATTTATGCGTTTGCTGCAAAACTCATATATGGGAAACCGAAAGGGTTGAAAATGATGAAGATGCGATTATAGGTATGACACTACGATATCGATATATATGTACAACAATATGAGAAGTTAAAATATATATTAGTGGCATTATTAATGTTTCCAGAATAGTCTAAGTAAGCAACTTTTTGTATTAGCTGTGCTACTCTTTCGAGTTCCTTCCTTGAGTTTTGTTTATTTGATTATGGCAAAATCCCTCGAAGACTATCTGTCTAAAGGAAAGGATGCTTGTCATGGAGAACTTTCTTTTTCCTTGTATGAAGAAAAAAGGAAATATTGTAATCGCGCAAAGTTTCAGGCATCATATTTCAACGCAAACATCTATTTTTAACGCAATCGAATGCAATTTAACGATGTTTTAGCGTGACATCTGTACGTAAGGACAGAATAAAAGACTCTTTTCCCCGAAAAAAAAATTATAAAACTAATTTAAAATGAATTCTGAAGATAATTTTTTTTTTTTTTTTTTTTTTTGTGGCGTCTGAGCATAGGTACGTATCTCGCATAACTCGAAAGCGAGTAGCCTCAGAACATTGAAATTTTATATTATAAGACTGCTACAACACGTAGATGTGCACGTCGAATTTTGGTTGCAATCGGCCACACCAAAAGTATATAAATATATGTATATATACATATATCCACTCTGTTACTCGACTCAGTGATCTCAGGTTTTTTATTCTTATATGTTTGTAAATTATGCATTTTTTTTCTTTAAAAATGATTGAATTATGTTATTCTCATCGTCCGCTTACGGTTTTCGTTCCTTTGATTCCCGGCGAAGGCGTTGCTAATTTTTCATTTTTACTGCTAAAAAGAAACCAGATGTCTCTACAGTGGTACCCGAACTAAAAATAATTTTGGATGATGAGTCTCCTCATCCAGGATTTGGCGATCAGGTCCCCTAAAAACCCCAATCACCCTTTAAAGGGGGGAGTATATAAAGTATTTCTGCCGCCTTCTTAGCGAGACTTCGTGGTGTAGTGATCTTCAAGTTCAGCGCGTAATTGAGAGGTCCGTGGTTCGATTTCCGGCGAAGGCGTTGCTAATTTTACACTTTTACTGCTTTAAAAAAGGATACCTAATGCTTCTACTAAGAAACTAAAATTAAAGGTACTTTCTCTAGGTTTTAGGAATATTTGTTCTGTACTTTCGATAGGCACTGAAATGCACAGATGCTAAGACAATTCTCATAAATATTGTTACGAATTGTGTACTTAGATAGGTAATTTTAGTAGAATTATAAATAAAATTGTTGCCTTTTTTTTGTAACACGATCAATCTAAAGAGGAGCTGTGCCGGAGAAGTACAGGACGTTCAAAACTGGATATGAAAGTCTAATTAAAAATAACTGCTGAATTAATTTGGGCAATATTTCAAAACCAGACAAGTTTAAATAAGCTTTTATTCAATTCGCGAAATTTTATTTTATTAATAAAAGAAATATTAAACAACCCAGACAACATCAAGGTAAAGAAGTTAAACAGAAAATGTTACAACTGCATTTGAAAAAACCTACAAATTATCAAGATTTGAAAATTTAAATATCAAAAGCGTTCTGCAGGAAGAAACTGAAGATAACTCATGAGCGGATAAAATCAATTAAATATTACATAAATTATCTTACAAGTGAATTTTCTCGAAGAAAATAAAAAATCTGATGTGTACACTACATGACTTCCTTGTACGGAATATTAAATTATATGACTTTTTTCCAGCATTCCATTTAAACTTATTTCCTCGAATTTCATTAGTACAACAGACCGCTTATAAACCGCTTTAGCGCAGCTTACCTAATGCGCATGCGCTACTAATTAATTCTCCCTTCCTGGCGAGGCAAAAATACACAAAATCTCAAAATATCTTCATTAAAAACTGAAATACATAAAACAATTAAAAAACAGTTGTTACAATTAAAATTACAGTTTCTACAGAAAAATAAGCAATTTGGCCAGCAGGCTAATTTTTCGGTGCACAAAACTAAAAGGTCCCACACGACAAAAAGACACTGAAGGTGCCGAAACTGACTTAATTTACTCTACTGCTAAGTTTCACATGTAAACAAATATGGATGCTATGGTAAAAAAATTAGGCCGCAATTAAACAACTTTTAAATTATTGATAATTCTACAACTATTGAATGCAGCTCAACTAAAGACATATAAACTTTAACCGGAAGATAAGCATATAATAATTCAATTATTTTTAAAGCGAAAATGCTCAATTTAGTAATATATATATATATACATTTGGTGCAGCCGATGGCAACCAAAATGGGAAGCGCAAAAGTACAGGTTATAACAGCCTTATGTACAAAATTTGAACGTTCTGGGTCTACTCGTTTTTCCGTTATGTGAAATACATATATACTGCACGAAAAAAATCTCTTCTGAATTCATTTTAAAGCAATTTTGTAATTTTTTGAAGAAGAGTCCTTTATTCTGTCCTTGCGTAGAGATGTCACGCAGAAACATCGTTAAATTGCGTTCGGTAACTGTCAAAATGGATATTTTCGTTGAAATACTATACCCGAAAGTTTTCCTGACTGCAATACTTCCTTTAACTTCGTACAAAGAAGAAAAAAGAAGTTAGTACTTTTTATTTGCGATCCGACAATTTTAAAACGCAATATGCCGCTCAATCAATCTTGCAAATCTCTGAGTTCAATTTAAGGAACTGAAACCATCTCGGGAACATTTTTGTTTCTGTCATCAAATTTTTGCTGCCACATAATTTATGAGTCAAAAATTCGGTTGTATCATAAATTTTCATCACAACTACCCGTACAAGCGACAAAACATAATTTCGGAAGCTTTCAAAATTTTTTTCCAAAAAGGATAATGCAATTTGAGGATGTCTGCAAATCGCATTTTCAGAAAAAAAGGAGACATGGTGCACTTGTGCTTTTGAATATAATGTCATTACGGCAGCATCCGTTTTTCTAAAGCTTTTATTTCCGACGTAAAGTGCAATGTGACTCAAACAGAATTGCAAATGGAAATCTGGAATATAAAAAGCAGAAAAGCTATTTCTTTGTGTTCCTGAGTAATTTTTTTAAATCGTTTTCACAAAAATGAACTAAAGCTAGTAGTGAAGAGAATATTACATAAAAAAATCCACATTTTTAAGAAATCTGAATCAATATTTTTCAATTATTCTACTTCACTGCATTCTTCTGGTTAGTATTATTGCGTGCGTATCTTTATAGACTGAATACACACAGGTACGATGATACTTTAACAAAATTTTTTTCTATCAAAATAAAAACTTCAAAGTTCTGAACATTATTAATAACTAAAAACGTTAAACACAACGCAATGTGAAGCGCATCTAAAGAGAAAGCTAACTCGGATGTATCTCGGTTCACGTGAACTCAATAATAACTATACAACTGACAGTAGAGACTATCTCTTCGGCCTGAAATAGATTTCAACCGGCTGCCTAGACATTTCTACTTCTTTCTGCTTCTCGAAATTACTGGAAAGCAAGACGAGGGTGGAATTACGATTACAACTAACCATAGAGGTCAATTGCATTTATTCAAATTCAATACATATTACGGTTCTAAATGAACCGGACCAAAATGACGCCAAATGTTTGCGTAATTTGGCGACATTTCGCGATAAAATAACTCGCCAAAACCGCTGTCAGCTTGGCGATTTCTCGGCAATTTATCGAGATATCTGTTTACTCAATGTTAAATGCAATGACCCTGTACTCTTGCTTTTCTGGCATAGCTTCTCTTTAGAGTTTTCATGTTGCCAAAATAATACAAGAATTTTACTTATAATTCTAATAAAATTACCTATGTAAGTACAAAATTCGTAACAGTATATATAACATAAAAATATGTTTTTACCATTATTATTTCTTGTAGGTGATGGTTGAAATTTTTCTTAATTTCGATGTAAAGTTTTCACTTTCTTTGCATAAAGTAATGACCTTTTTTTTTAAATAAGGTTTCGAATGTGGTTCGTTAGCTTGAAAAAATTTTTACATAAATCATTCATAATCGTAGATTTATTAATATACATAGTAGATGGTGTTATTAAAACCAAATGAACAAGCACTATAATTATTTTAAAAAAATCTGATGTGTACACTACATGACTTCCTTGTACGGAATATTAAATTATACCATTTTTTCTTGCATGTCATTTAAATTTATTGGATTGAATTAAATCTACTTCTTCGATAGCGCATAAACCACAATAGAATAAATCCACTCTTTAAAATTCACTATATTTGTTTACGAATTGCGACACTCTGGCGCTAGTTTTACTTACGTTATATTTCATTCATTTTATACCTCAGAATGCACAAAATTTGTATCATCTGAAGAATTATCTAATCGTTGCCACATTTTCTATTCAAATACTGTAATAAATCAAACGATGTATAAAAGAAATTAAATAAAATAAAAAAAAATAAAAAAAAAAAAAAAACCAGCTTTTCACATACGATTCAGTATTTCTCAATCGTTTAATTTAGTTCTCACGACAACGCAAAAATACATAAAAACTTAAAATATTTATATTAAAAATTACGAAGTAAACTTTAAACACTTATTTTTTCGAATAAATTCCAGAATGGATTTAAGATGATTTAATTTGCAATAATAAAAGAAGGCGTTATCTTTATTGTTGCGAAGCTTAGTTTCTCTAACTAAGCTTCGCAACAAATCCATTCTCTTAAGTTTCAAACATAAACAAACATGGCCGTCATGGTACTCAAAAATTAGGCTTAGCCGCACTTAAAAAATTTTTAATTGTTGATAATTCTACAAAAATTGCATGAAGATTTACTCAAGGCAGTTAACCGGAAGATAAGAACAACATAATACAATAATTTTTAAAGCAAAAAATGCACCATTTACAAACGTATAAGAATAAAGAAACTGAGATCACTGAGATGGTTAACAGGGTGGCCGTCTGGTGATGGTAACGTCTGGTGAGGCCGATTGCAACCAAAATGCGCGGTGCAGATCTACAGCAGTCCTGTATACAAAATGTTAACATTTTGAGGCTTTTCGTTTTAGAGTTATGTGAGATACGTACGTACGCGCAGACGCCAAGAAAAATTCTTTTCAGAATTCATTTTAAATCAGTTTTATATTTTATGGGGGGAAAAAGAGCCTTTTATTCTGTCCTTACATGAAGATGTCAAGTAAAAATATTGTTAAATTGCATTCGAATACTTTTTTACAAAAGATATTAGTATACTGTTACAAAACGGAAAAATATGCGGATTATTATTGCCCGAAAAATCCTGACTTATTGGAAACGCAAACCCTCACATTTTCACTCCGAATTTAATGTCGTTTGAATATATTTAGCTACGAATTCAATGTCGATTCAAATATATTCGTTTGAGTTTGGGAGTAAAAATAATATTTTATACCTATTTGATTCTTACGACTGAATCGGTAACGCAGTGGGGAAACGAAAAGATATAAACATTATTTGAAAATTCGTGTTTACAAAAGACATTAGTATACTGTTACAAAATTTCAAAATATGCAGATTATTATTGCCCGAAAAATCCTGACTTATTGTAAAAGCAAACCCTCACATTTTCTCTCCGAATTCAATGTCGATTCAATACATTCAGCTCAGAATTAAATGTCGATTCAATACATTCAGCTCAGAATTCATTGTCGATTCAAATATATTCGTTTGAGTTTGGGAGTCAAAATAATATTTTATACCTATTTGATTCTTAAGACTGAATGAATAACGCAGTGGGGAAACGAATAGATAAAAACATTTCCTGAAACTTCTTGTCTACGAAAGACATTAGTATACTGTTACAAAATGGCAAAGAAAAGATTATTACTTCTCGAAAATTTCTGTCTTATTTTAAAGGCAAGCCCTCACATTTTCACTCCGAATTCAATGTCGGCAGCGGCAACCGACGTTGGCGAAAACGATTAAAAGTTGACCGTCAAATTTGAGGACTTAAAGGACTTCTGTTAATACAATTTCAGCCAAAACAACCACTAACGACAGGACAAACAAAGCATACAAATTTGATACAGATGTGAATTTAAATCTTTGAGGAGAAGGAAAAGGCAATTAACTTTTTCAGCCAAACTCTTGTTTTATTTACTGTGTCAGGTGTTACAATGAAATTATTTGCAACCATTACACATATTTTGTTCAATACGCGGGAAAACATATGACCACTTCTGGTGGTTCTGGAGGTTCTCAGACCACCCCCTGGATGCTCTTCCTCAAAATTGGGGTGTAAAGTAAGTCCAACCTTCTTGAGGCTCTGGCAACTATTCATCCATGAAATTACATAGACAAGATAACAGCAGAAGGCTGTTACAGCTGTTGGTGTGAGTATTGTTACGGATTTGGTATTCAAATAGTTAATATTAGTAGAATTATAAATTAAATTGTTTTATTCCCCGTAAAGTGGCGAATATGAAGAGAAAGCTAAGCCGGAAAATTACAAATACAAGAGCACGTGCATTTAACATTTAATAAATAAATATCTCTTCTAATTTATATTTAATTGGAATAAATGTTAATTGGACTAGCCATAACCGTAATTCTACTCTTTTTGCTTTCAAGAAATTGTTAAAACAATTCATGCGGCCGATTTAAAAAGCTATAAAAGCCAGAGAGAGAACATCTCAGCTCAGTCGTTTAATGAGTTTTGTTTAGAAAACTGTTGTTGTTTACTGTAGCAAATTCGCGGTGAAATCGGGTTAGCTTTCTGTGTTTTGAATTAATTCTGTTGAACGCCTGAGTAGTTTAAAAGATAATTACTGTAAGGTATTACAATATTGTACGAATATCTGAAGAAATTTAAGCATCTTGCTTTATTCGTTGTGATAAGAATCAATTTTATTCACTTTTCATCGGACTTGTGCATTCAATTTATTACCAACCCGTACGCACGCAACAGTATTTAAAAATAAAATACCTCGACATTTGAATTGTATGTGAGAAAGTAAAGTACACTGTTATTCGGTATAAGCGACAACTCAGTTGTAAACACATTTTTATTTTATATTTTGGAAAACTTAACACGTTTTCTTTATTATATACTAGCAGCTACTCGGTCAGCCTTCACCTGGCTTTTAAGTGAACCGGAAAAATGCCTGAAGAGAACACCAAACGTTACATTTAAAAACTTTTATTTACTCTGCAGAAAAAACTTCAGAAAAAAAAAATATTACATGTAACCAAATTACAACGAAATAAGCAATATCCCTTAATACAAATATTAATTATCGTAATAAATAAATTAACCAACTTCCCGTTGCCTTCTCTCCACAAACGTCCAGTATCGAATAGAAACATTAAATTAAAAAAAAATGTATAGAATTATCGCCGTCATTTTTTTAAGTGACAACACTGCTGATTTTCAATAGTCAGCAGTCCAGTATACAATTGAATGAGAAACTGTTGCCAAAACCCCATTTCTAAAAGAATGAAACTATTCAAAATGATGCGATAAAATCAAAAATATAAAATAAAATAAAAAAAATTGATTCGAATTTTGAAAAACATCGCTTCGAGGTGCACTGTCTCTCGTCTAGATGCACCTCTATACCAAATTTCGTAGCCCTGGGTTTATTACCTTACGCGCAGCAGGAAGGAAAGACACACAAACTATTTCTTATGTAGAGACAAATCTGATAGCTTTAAAAGATTAGTTTCATTACACTGCTGACATCAAACGTTTTTATATTTTCATCAAAGATTTTTCATAAAGTATTCCAATTATTGGTTGAAAGAAGATTTTACCAAATGCAGCGAAGATAGTTATTAGTCCAAAGGGCCTTTGTCCTTGAAGGACTACTGTTTCCGTTTTGCGATTTTGCGTTGAAAACGTTAAAAGGCTGTTATCACTTTTCAAATCGTTGCCACCAAACATTATTGCCCTGTATTATATTTGAAGAAATTAAATAATAATGAATTTGCATAAGTATATGTATGTTTCTCGCATTGTGATGAGACAAAGGTACTTAGAGCCATCCAGTTTTGAATGACGTCATCCTACTGCGAACATAGGCATGTGGAAGCCCAAATTTGGAATTTGTTTTATTACCGATTTCATATTTTGTAAAACTTTAACGAATTTTTGATTAACAAACTCAACGATTTAAAAGCGAGCAAAGGCAATACTCAACGGGGGGGGGAACTTTTTGTTTCCAGCGCACGGAACTGTGTATCAGAAATTCTAAAGATAGGCTCAATTTAAAATTATTTTGCGATGTTGGCTTTGAATTGAATTTTATGGTTTAAGTGCGAAGAACATGATATTTAATAAATAAAGTAAAATAGGAAACGTTAAAAAACGCCAGTTTGAACATAATTTAAAATCTGAAACATTTCAGATTTTTTTCAATTTTATATTTTGAAAAAATTACCACGTTTTCTTTATTATATATGAAGCTAATAGTTTTAAAAGATTAGTTTCATTACACTGCTTACATCAATGTTTTCATTTCATAAGTGTTTTGATAAATTATCCCAATTGTTAAAAGAGATTTTACCAATTGTAGCAAAGATATTTATTAACTTTTATTATCGCTTCCAAATGATGGAACAACTGCCTCGTATTTTCCATCAGTCGAACCACCCTTCAGTTCGGCTTGTCGAACTATGACAGAATAATTTTTTTTCTTTATCATTCGTTAAGTTCGTCTAATGGCATTAAAAATGTTCTGCAATCGGATGAGTCAAATTTGTCCAAACCTAACTCTATAAGGTATTTCTCTCGTTTTCTTGGTATGCCTTCGTGGTGTGGTGGTCTGCGCGCTGGGCGCGTATTCCAAAGGCCGGTGGTTTGAATCCCGGCAAGGGCGTTGATCATTTTTCTCATCTCCCGCTTTCAAAAAATACCTAACGTCTTTACAACTCTTTCACGAAAATGAATACCTAGATGAGATCGTGTTGGGTATGCTGCGCTAACCATGAGGTGGATTATTATCGGCCTGAAGGGTTGCAGCGCACTTGCATATTACATAATATTACATTACATTATCTAGCTGAACTTTAGGAACTATTTTAAAATAAAATTCTCTGGAGCATTTCATATTGAAAGATCGATACAATTAAGTCCATCTTTTATTTATGTGACTTTTATCTTTTTATTTATGTGACTTTTATCTTTTATTTATGTGACTTTTATCTTTTATTTATGTGACTTTTATCTTTTATTTATGTGACTTTTATCTTTTGTTTATGTGACTTAGCTCACTTGTCTAACAGTAACATCAGAACAAGACGACGAAATTCAACGTGGTAAAGACAGCAAAATGCGTCTGCCGTCGGCAACAGCCTTGAGCACTATACAGGTGACAATACTACTTCAGTTCCGCCCCACTCCCCTGCTACCAACCTCTCGAGAGGAATTCGGCTCGCCATATATTTAGAGAGCCCCCATGCCGCAAAGACATTATACATTTTTAAGAATCCATGTCTTCTCCGGGATTTGAAACCGGCTTTTTCGGTGTTCGTTTTTCGGTCTCTCCTAACCACTACTAGCAATTACTCTTCTGACTCTGGAAGATAGTAGCCATAAAATACAAACTTGAGTCGTACCTAACACACATTAGGTTCTAACAATGCCATTTCTAAGCACAGTTCTCTTAGAAATAGACATCGCACCTTCAGTATGGCATTAACTCTTCTTAAACTGGCACATTTATCAACCTGAAGACAGAATATTTGCTCTGCAAAGCATACCAGTATGCACGTTAGACCTATATAAGCTAGTTCAATATGTCAGCAACAGTGTATGTGATACGTATGTTCAACATGTAATTTTGTATTCATGCTGTGCCAGGTTTTCATACACAAAGTTTGTACTGTATCTGAATGCTGTAATGTATCTGTACATGTTTATATCTTTTATTTATGGTACCTAATTTATAATAAGGATCACGCGTACCTCATTGGCATGTAAACTTTAATTAACATCATAATGTATAGATTATATATGAATTGAGTGAGAGTATGTATACTTTTATTTGCTTCGGAATATATATGTATGTAATTGTGTATATATCTGTATCTGAGTTGGTATTTATATGTTATATGCATATATTTTGAATGTATTCTTCTTCAAGTGCCTTTCATGCACATGTATATATCTTTTTTGCATTTTATAAATGTCGTCTGCTCAGCCGGGGCTACCCAGGGCTGAGGCCTGGCAGCTAGTGATTAACTCCCGCTGAATCGGTAACCAATTCTGCATGGATATACCTGTACCTGGGTCGGAAGCCAACTCGGCGGTTTACTCCCTTAACCACTATACCGGGTCTGGGCGACGATTACGGAAGGTTCGATTGTCATAACCATCTACAGGAGCTTAAAGCGAGTGCGATACGTCCAATAATCGTTTAATGCGACTGAGCGAAATATTATTATTTCTTGCTTTAGACAAATATTGAATCATTAAATACTTTTTACATATTTTTTAAATGTTTTTAATCCTAAAATGTACGTTTATTCTATGTTATATTAAACGAGCTAGCACCAGATTCTCTAATGAATCGAATAATTCTTAATTATGATTGTACTATGATGTTCTTAACTCTGTAAGTTAGAAATTTACGAAAACAAAAATTCTGAAAGCTTTCAGATTATACCGTCAGAGCTGCTCTTTTATTTGGTAAAAGTTCTCTGTAACCAAAAACCATTTACTTTTCAAAATATCTCGAGCTTTCGAATGCAAATTTTCAGAAAAGTCCAGTATCTTTAATTATTCACTTCAACACATTTTCAGGAAATATCTCTGACCAGATCGCCAAATATTTGTGCATTTTCTGACATTCCATTGCTTTAATTTTAATGAGAATATTTCAGCCAGATGTTAAAATAAATTAAATGTGAAAAAAGAGTTTTAAGCAGACTGACTGGAAAGATTTGTTTTAAGAAGAAGACAACAAGACAAAGCTCTTTGACACAAAACAATATCTTCCGTGAAGATATCTTCTCTTACGAGATGGGTGGTGGAGACATTTCAACTCGTAACCGAAATAAGAACCGAGAGATAAACCAGAAATAATATTTTTAACATCCAAATGATCGTATGTCAATAAATAGATATAGAAACAAATGGAAAAATTAGCTACTAAGAACGAATGGATTTATTCGTCTGAACGTGACTTCTAAAATGATGCTTATTGACAATCTGATAAATTCCTAAAACTCTCAATCCTTTGTTCCTAACTTTAACATTAGCTAAAAGATCCGATATATACACCACATGACTTCCTTGCACGGAATATTAAATTATGCGCAATTTTCATGCATTTCATTTAAATATATTGAATTAGCTACAGAATTTGGAATAAAATTTACTTCGCCGATAAAGGAGAAACCACAACAGAATAAATGCACTCTTTAAAGTTCACTATAATTATTTACCATAGCGACACTTCGGCGCTAGTTCACTTAACAGCATTATCTCTCATTTATTTTATATAACTCAAATGAGGCAAGGCAAAAAATACATAAAAATTCAAAATATTTTGATTAAAAATTAAAAGAAATAGGAAAACACAAAACACCAGATACAGTTAAAGCAATTAAAAAAAACAATTTTTACAATTAAAATTACAGTTTCTACGCAAAAACCAACTAATAATTGAAATGATAATTCCAGAATGAATTAAACATAATTTAATTCGCAGTAATAAAAGAAGACATTACTTTGTTGTTGCGAAGCTTAGTTTCTCTAGATTGGCAACAAATCCACTGTTCTGCCAAGTTTCAAATATAAACAAACATGGCTGCCATGGTAATCAAAAACTAGGCTTAGCCGTACTTAAAGAACTTTTACATTATTGATAATTCCCCAGTTATTGCATGCAGGTTAACTAAAGGCATAAAAATCTTAACCAGAACAACATTATTCAATCATTTTTAAAGCAAAAAATGCAGAATTTACAAACACGTAAGAATAAAGGAACTCAGCTCACTGAACCGAATAACAGAGTATATACATATATTTATGTACTTTAAGAGCGGCCGATTACAACCAAATTACGAGGTACACATTTGCATGTTATAGCAGTCCTACATACAAAATTTCAAAGTTCCGAGGCTACTTGTTTTTGAGTTATGCAAGATAAATACGTACACACAGAAGCCATGAAAAGTTCTCTTTAGAATTCGTTTTAAATCAATTTTATAATTTTTTTGGGGAAAAAGAGTTTTTTATTCAGTCCTTACGTGCACATGCCACGCCAAAACATTGTTAAATTGCATTCGATTAGCGATCGAAATGGATATTTTCGTTGAAATATTACACCCTAAATTTTTCGCGATTACAACACTTCCTTTTTACTTCGTACAAGGAAGTAAAAGTAGTCCAAACTTTCATGAACCCTGAATAAATCGTATAAAAACAAAATTTCTTTAAACTCTGGTTGAAATTGCATAAAATGACTTTCGCTTCGGTTCCCAATTATGCATTTCAAGAAACCAATTTCACCACTTGACTTTTCTAATGAAGCCTTCTCTAAATAGCCGTTGTTTGACTTCTGAGTTAGAACCGTTACCTCTCCAATAATTGGATCTTAGCTGCTATCATGAAAAGTAAAGGAAATTCGATTAAAGAGAAATATTAATTATTGTCACTGCAATTCGGCATTAGCAGTGGGAGAAAGTAACATTTAAACTATTCATCAGAGACAGCTTTAATTCTCAGAAACTTTAGTGAAGGTTTCATCTAAACAGAAAGAAATACCTCATGTATAAAAACAAACGAATAAAAGAGTGATTCTTTAAACAAATTGGCCCTTAACATTTATGTCCTAGAAGAATGTTAAATATTCCGTTCGGGTGTCATATTTACATACAAATATCCATTTTGACCATTGTCAATTTAAAGATGTTTTTGCTTGGCATTTGTAAATGCGGAAAGGATAAAGGACTCTTTGTTTTCCAAAATAGATTGTAAATTGAATTTAAAATGGCTTCAGAAGAGATTTTTTTTCGTGACGTCTGTACGTAAGTAGGCATGGATCTCGTATAATTCAAAAAGAAGTGCCGCTGGGCATCGAAATTTTGTCTATCGGACTTCTATAACATGTAGTTGTGCACCTCCCTTTGCAGGGTTTCCTTTAATGTAATTAACCAATTATTCAAACTTTTGTTATCTCTCCTGAACTCCTCAAATTCCCCTCGCATTTCCCGGCCAGGATGCAAATTTAAAGTTCAGTGAAGTGAGTATTTAAACGGGGGAATCTTGAAGGTCTTACAGAGCGTGTTTGTTGATATGCCGTTCTGGCCATTTAAATAATTATCATGTCGGGTAGGTTGTTCAGTCAGCCTAGTTAGCCTTAACTTGAAAGCGCTAGTCCAGCACTCCTCTTTAGCTTCGAATTTATTGTGTGAAGATTTTTAAGTTCCACCGCAAGTTGTCGGTGTTATTGTAGCCAGTAAGTACGTGCCTTTTTCTGTTCAGAGTTTGAATAATAATATATGGTTATTTTTACCTTTCTTCTGTGCTACTTTCCTTTACGCATGTGCGAGAAGTCGCCAGGTTCCTTGGTAGGATCTAGTAGAGTTTATATGTAGAGTTTAAGAGAATACGAGCCTACACATTTTCCTTTGTAATCGGCTGCACCAAAGTATATATAAATATAAATAAATAAATATATGTAAGATAAAAAATATGTTAATCAAAATTATAATTTAAACTAACGGTGAAACCTTAATTCTCCTTCTCTATTCTAAAAATTGCAATACCCTCTCTCGATTGCATCATTTCTAGATCATTCTATGGCCTGCTGTGATTCTATGGTTCTGATGACGTAATAATTGGGAACTGAAACTATCAGGACTTGTATTTCTCTTGATTTGCGTTGGAAACACGAATGGTCCTGAATCGGAACAGGGAGCTTACTCAAGCTATGTTCAAGAAAGTGTGAAGTAGACAATCCCAGCAGGAAAGGTAACGAAACCCTTTATTTTCTATCTTTTACAGGATATTCCGAGCTGCGGAATACAAAGACCAACCACTCGTGGTCTGAACGTAAGAATATAAAAACTACTAACTAAAACTCTAACTAAAAACTAACTTTGAATTATTATACAAATGCCTAGCACTAAGATTGGCCTTTATTTAAAGAAAGGTACGTATGAAGTACGCCGTGCTGCTTAAACTACAATACGTTTGCAAATAACAAAAGGGCTAAACCTCTGGCCTTAAAGGCAACCAGAAACAGAGTGAAAACTCGTAAAAACTACAGTGGCAAGCGGCTTGCTTCCTATAACTCTTTCCTCTCTCTTTCTCTCTTGGCAAAAAGCCACAACTTAAGCACTTGGCATTAGCAAGACAATTTGCATAAACAAGTTAAAGCATTTAATTCTGGCCGGAAGTAGAAAATAAGAAGTGATAGTACAGTTTTAAAATAAAATAAACGTGAGTAAAACTTAGGATCCTTACAAAACGACCATCGTAAACCAAAACGTTTTCTCTTCGTGTGCTTCAACCTTGTATAACTACGCGCTTCAGCCTCTGTCTCTGCTTTACTTGGACGTAATTTTGCTATGCTGCTTGCTATTGCAAAAATATCAATAATGTAAATGTTCTTGAACAGGCACGATTAAGGTGCCTAGTGATCTGTGGCCACATAATGTCAGTTGGAAATAAAAATGGAATTAAAATCGCCAAGTTTTATTTACGAATTCAACTCATTAGCTTACGACGCAATCAGAATACTTCCTCTTCAATGTAGGATAACTACGCAGCAACAGTGCTCCGTCTTTTCCTTTGCTTTTATTGTAACATATATATATATTGCCACTCTGTTAAACGCCTCGGTGTGCTCAGTGTTTTTTTCTTACACGTTGTTAAATTTTACGTTTTTTGCTTTAAAATTGATTGAATTGTTTTGGTCTTATGTTCGGGTTACGTTTTCATGCTTTTACATTAATCTGCATGCAATAGATGTAGAATTATCAACAATTTAAAAGTTACAATGTGGCGTTACAATTCTTCTTTGACTATAAGGAAGTAAACATTTATCAGTATATAAATGTGTTAGCCATAATGCGTTTAAATTTCCGTGAAGTTTACATCGCAAAGGTAAAGCTGAAATAACCTTTTTTGCAGAAAAACATTCAAAGAAGAACTTAAAGCCTTAATAAGGAATACACTTCATACGAATTTGGCACTCTCGTTTAATAGTGCGCAGCATTCTGTGTCGCCGCAGAATGGAGCCATGACGAGTATATTCGTCAATTACAGATTAATTTGCGCTGGTAACATATTGGATGAAAAAGATGGGTTTATTTTATAAAATTGAAAATGTTATTACTAATATTTACTTATTTGGTTAACATAAGCATATATTACATACATATTAAACTAAAGACGCAATCAATTAAATTAAATATTATACATATAAAAGTAAGAATTTAAATTCCTGCTGTGGAGTGATATTCAGCAAACAGGGTACTATACACAATGGAACTTTGCAAATCGAACACCATTACCGCGATTCCTTCCTGATCTTACGTTTGCAGCCATGCGAACACCTTCGCGTAGGGTTGTTTTTTTCCGATGTTCCGGGTATATAATCCGGAAGATGATTCCCGCCTAATTGGCTTATATTAGGTCTAAATGACCGAGTTTGTGTCGATTTATTTCTTTCAATTGGATACGTCGCAAAAGTGTCTTCAATCAATTTGAGCAAAATGTTGATACGCGATCATGTCCCATTATTTTTTTTATATAATATGAATGCATTTCTTGCTGTGGAGTACGTTATGATAATTCTATCGCTCATATCCACTCCACCCACTCCGGTTTCTTTGTTATTATATTTTCTCTGTTTCTATTACGTTGTTATTATGTACAGTACTTACTGAATAAACCTCCGTCTTATCTTTCCATTTCATTATACGCATGACGAGAATACTCGTCAGTACACAAAATCATGCCAATTCTCCATGACGAGTGTACTCGTCAATCACAGTTAAGTGGTTAAATGCATTGTAATTTAGAAATTCTGATACTGCATTAAAGTTCAGTTAAGAAAATATCTAGGGATGCTACATTTCAGTGAAGAAGTTCCATTAAAACAAATATGAAGTTGCATTACAGCTAAATAACAATTATATTTAATATCGCACTTAATGTTTTTATTTTCCTAAAAAGAAGACGTGTATTAAACAACAATCGTATTTTGCACAAATTCCATTATCAAAATGCGTAATCCATTTAAAGTGTGCAAAGCAACATGAATTCTCCAGCAGTAAGGTAAAATACAAAACTGTTCTACTCAGAAATTCTTCCAGGAAGGCATCCGTTTTCAAAGGTCTGGAGTGCCTTACAATAGTTAATTAATTAAAAATCTCTACAATGCAAATAAAATAAATGAAAAAATCTGAAAGCTTGCAGATTTTACATTATGCTCAAAGGGGCGCTTTTCTAGCGTTTTGCGTGCTACCATTATTTATTAAATATCATGTTCTTCGCACTTAAACCAAAAATTCAATTCAACAGCAATATCGCAAAATAGTTTCAAAATGAGCATATCTTTAGACTTGTTGATACGGAGTCTCACGCGCTGGAGATAAAAATGTTTCTTTTTTTCCGTACATTGTTGCCATCACTCGCTTTGAAATCGTTGAGTTTGTTAATCAAAACTCATACATTCTTTAAAAATATGAAATAAATAATAAAACAAATTACAAGTTCCAAATTAGATCCTCTGGGCTAATGAAGCAATGCAAATAAATTTCTTCAAGTCTTAACACTTAATATAAAGTCACCGCAAAAGAAAAAGACACATAATTATGAAAAATACGGAAGTTAAAAACAGCTCTAATGAGCATTTATTGAAGTTTTTCCCGTTAAACAAAACTTTTCAGCTTATTAAATGACATAATTTATAATCACACCCATATGTTTTCGATAGAAAACTATTTTATTCCCTTTTTACTTCCCTGTACAAAGTAAAAAGGAAGCATTGTAATCGCGAAAAGTTTCAGGCAGAATATTTCAACGAAAATATCCATTTTGACCGCTATCCAATGCAATTTAACGATGTTTTTGCGTGACATCTGTACGTAAGGACAGAATAAAAGATTTTCTCAAAAAAAAAAATTATAAAACTGCTTTAAAATGAATTCTGAAGATAATTTTTCGTGGCGTCTGTACGAACGTATATATGTACGACGTATCTCGCATAACTCGAAAACGAGTAGCCTCAGAATGTTGAAATTTTGTATATAGGATTGCTATAACATGCAGATGCGTACATCGTAATTTGGTTGTAATCGACCGCACTTTAAGTACACAAATATATGTATATATATATATCCACTCTGTTACTCAGCTCAGTGATCTTAGTTTCTTTTCCTCAACTTTTTTTAATTTCAATTCCTCAACTTTTTTGCTTGAAATACTAGAAAGAGGAGAAATTCTGCCGAAAAATAAAATTACGGGGCCAAATCTTTTTAACATTGAATAAAGGGCTATCTCGTTAAACTGGCAAGATACCCCAAGCTGGCAGCGGTTTTGACAACTAATTTTGTCACCACATTTGACGAGAAGTTTTGAAGGGCTGCCAATCTTGGCGACATTTCAATTCGGTCCTCGAATGAACTGAATGTATAAATAATTGATAACTATATGTAACTGCAACCGTATCCAGTCCTTAGATGCAACTTTTACCGTATATGCCTCCTAGTGGTTTCCGGAAGTGGAAGGTACTAGAAATTTTTCGGCGGCTGGGAAAAACTATATACCGGCTACAGCATTAGCTTCGGAGTAGTAGTTGATAGTTCAGGCCTGAATTAGGAGTATTGAGACACCCGTGAGAGCTTCGTCTTTTAGATAAGCTTTGCACTGCGTTGTGTTTAACGCTCTTAGTAGTTTGAAGTGTAATTACTGATTGTGCATTGTGATACATAGATGAGCTGAAAGAATATTTTTGTAAAATCCATTAAAAACCCATACGCAAATAACAATTCTCTGCACTTCTCGAAATATATACAATCGATAAATTTCTTGATATTTCTCCAGATACTTATGCATAATCTTACATGTTTTGAAATTAAATTTAATAGTGTTTGAAGAAGTTAATGAAATAATCAGTGTATTATTAAATAAAATCCTCTTATTTTTTTCATTTATTAAAAAAGTACTTATTAATACACACTTATTTAAATAAAGAGTTCGATACATATGTAATTAAAGAAAATAATTATGTTGAACTAATTTGTCTATTATGTAAAAAAAGGGGACAGTTTTATTATGCATCCCCTTCTACTGATCCGATTGACGAAATTCAACTTGCGTTTTTCATGCTTAGAAAGCGTGACTGAGGATATGTATTAGATTTATATATAGAATTGTTCTAATTCAGGTATTTTAACACAAAATTGAACTTTTTCTGAAATGACATGCCAATTTTTTTTTCCATATTTTCATTCTACGACTCAAATAATGTCAAACTGCGAAGATTTGTAAAAATCGCATGAGTAGTTTTTAAAAAATGTAGGTCTCAAAATTTCGGCTCGTCAATGTTAATTGAGTTTGATATATATTTATTAATATTTCTTTTTTTATTAACCTTAGTTGACTCCATCTTCCAGAATCCAAAACTTAAGTTCATTCCAAATAAAATTTACCCATTTTTTCCTGATTTATTTTAAAATTTTGTATTTTTAAATATTTTTTATAAATTCTTCGAAAAAAAATTTTTTATCCTACAAAATTTTTAACATCATTTTAACGTATATTATTTCTAGGATTTTATTCAAAATTTTCAAAGATATACATATTGGCGCGTTTTGAAATTTGATATACACACACATATATATATTATAAGCGATAATAACGCCAAATGTGGTTTAGAACTTTATTAACATTATTTGAAAGCACGGACGAAGACTTTTTTTCGCTCCTGTACAGTGAAAAAAAGGAAATGAAAATAGTTTGAAATAAATTAAGAAGTTCGCCAAGTGACTTATTTTTGGCTGAAACTGAAAAAATGTGCGCCAAGATAAATAAAAAAAACTAATAAATAATATATCTCATGTGTACACCATATGACGTTCGTGTACGGAATATGAAACTATATGCATGATTCCTGCATTTCATTTAAATTATATTCTCGAATTTTGTTAGAGATATATCTCTCATTCAATAAACTCAGTTCTCATTTCGCGGCAAGGTGAAATACATAAAAACTCAAAATATCTTCATTAAATTTGAAAGATATAGAAAAACGGAAACCACTAAATACAGTTAAAACAATTAAAAAAAACAAATTTTACAATTAAAATGACAGTTTAGATGGAAAAACAAGAAATCGGCGGGGGGGGGGGCAAGAAGGCAGATTTTTCGATGCACAAAACTAAAAGTTTCGTTTTGGTCCCACTCAGCAAAGCGACACTGAAGTGGCGAAAAATCATATTTCACTATTCTGCTAAGCTTTCAAATGTAAACAAATATGGCTACTATGGTAACAAAAAAATTAAGCCTAGCCACACTTAACAACTTTTAAAATGCTGATAATTCTAAAACTATTGCATGCAGATTAACTAAAGGCATAAAAACCTTAACCGGAAGATAAGAACAACGTAATTCAATCATTTTGAACACAAAAAGTGTACAAAACCTACAAGAATAAAAAATTCAACTCGCTGAGTCGAGTAACAGA
This sequence comes from Stegodyphus dumicola, assembly GCF_044657685.1. NCBI lineage: Eukaryota > Metazoa > Arthropoda > Arachnida > Araneae > Eresidae > Stegodyphus > Stegodyphus dumicola. Next base: position 160,353,977 of record NC_140768.1, on the reverse strand, counting down.
GTGGATATATTTATATATACCACTTCTGTTACTCGACTCAGTCAGTTGAATTTAATATACTTTCGCTGCGGCCTATTGTCATCAAAAAGGGAGATGGATCACTACATGTTATAGCAGTCCTATATACAAAATCGCAACGTTCTGAGTCTACTCGTTTTTTAATTATGCGACGTACAGGCGCCACGAAAAATCTCTCCTGAATTAATTTTAAATCAGTTTTATAATTCGTTTGGGGAAAACGAGCATTTATTCTACCCTTATGTACAGATGTCACTCAAAAACATTGTTAAATTGCATTCGATAGCGGTCGGTCAAAATGGATATTTCCGTTGAAATATGATACCCGGAAATTTTCGTGATTACAATAATTCCTTTACTTCGTAAAAAGAAGTAAAAACTCTGGAAACAAGAAATACTCTGGAATCGTAAAACATTGATTAGCTGTATACGTCCGCGCTACATTCATATATTTTTTCTTGTTTTTTCTAATATAATGCAAGTTTCCAAAATTTCTCAAGAAAAGATAATTTAAAAACTAAAGAATTTCTCTAAAGGACTTCAAGCGAAACGCAACATAGAAAATACAGAAAAATTGCACATCACGTCAAAATTAGTCGCCTTTCATGAAGAAATTTCTAAAGGAAACTGTTTTTATATTATGCTAAAAGAAAAATTTTAATATTCACTCGCATCGAAATTATGTCAAACGAAAACTTTAAAACTGTGTAAAATTACAAATCCTAAAGGATATCTTTAACTAAAGATTTATCTAAATGATGCGAGAAAGAAAAATATAAATTATATCTGAAAATATTTCAGCCTATTTGCAAGAGATTAGCCATTAATTATGCGTGTATTTCCTTTGACAATACCAAAAAATTATATTTGGTACATGTCACGCAAAAAATAAGTCTTTCATTCTTCGTTTAATGATGTTCAGAATGGTGTCAATTATTTTTATATCTTTGATTATGATAATTGAGGCTAATTATTTATAAACTATAACAGAATTTCAGGTACATGTTCTCTGCTTTGAATAAAAGATAAAAGAAGGAAATTCAGATAAAGGTTAAAATAAAATAGATGCTCCTTTAATAAGAAGTGCATTTCTATAATGGTAGGGACAAAATTAGTAAACTGTTGCTGCTATTCTATCAAGAAACAACAGCTTTGACAGCAGTAATCTTGTATAAAGATCTTGTGCAAACATTAAATTCAACTTCCCGTTGCAAAATCTTAAGAATTCAAATGGTATAAAGGAAGTTAAAAACTTCGTTTCCTAAAAAAAATCATGCAAAATATTTTATATAATTGAAATTATATATAATTAAAACAAAATATAAAAAATTACAATGAAATAAGCAATAAATCTCATATTTTCAAGAGAAAACAATCAGCAGTCCAGTATCCAAAGCAATGAATGAAAACCTGCTGCCAAAACCACATTTCTAAAAGAATGAAACTGTCATCAGAAAGCGATAACCAATCAAAATCTTGCTTTGTGGATGACATAATTCAAAATATACAAACCTCTTTGCCATTAGCTACTAAAGAGAGAGAGAAAGAAAAAAAGGAGATCATTCTGTTGTGCCTCGCGACACTTGCGCGTCAGAATAAGAAAATTGCGATGTGCGTGTTGCGTGTCCGAAAATCAGAAGAAAATAAGCAGCATTTTATCTCATATTTTCAACAGTCAGCAGTCCAGTAGACAAAGCATTGAATGAAAAACTGTTGCCAAAACCACATTTCTAAAAGAATGAAACTATTCAAAATGATGCAATTTCATCAAAAAGAGAAAATAAAGCAAAATTTGATTCGAATTTTAAATTTTGAAAAACAAAATTTGATTTGAATTTTTTGATGCCAGTGCATCTTTAAAATTTGATTCGAGATGCACTGGCTCTTGTCTAGATGCGCCTATGTACCGAATTTCGTAGCCCTATCTATTAGCTATTCGTATTATCTATTAGCTATCTATTATCTATTCGTAGCCCCGTCTATTAGCTTACGCGCAACACGAACGAAAGACACACACACAAAGACAAACTCATAACTTCTAAATTTTGTGGCCTACAATTTTTTTTCGGGTTGGGGGAGAGGTGATATCGGCACCGGAATTTTGAGATTTATTTTTTATTCAAAATATATAGTTAGAAATTTTGTACTTAGATATGTAATTTTAGTAGAATTATAAATAACATTTTAGTATTTTCTCTGTGAAATGTAGCGCGAGACAAATTTCAAGAAAAAGCTATGTCGGAAAAGTAAGAATACAGGATCAAGTGCATTTAACATTGAGTAAATGGGTATCTCGGTAATTTGGCGAAAAATTGCCAAAAATCGCCAAATTTGGTGACATTTGTGGCTGGTTAAGCATGACCGTAATATGTATTGAAATTGAATTAATTTAAGTGGCCACAATATTGGCTGCAACCGTAATTCCGCCCTCGTATTGCTTTCGAGTAATTTCAAAAAGCAGAAAGTAGTAGAAATATCTCGCGGTCGGTTGAAAACTATTTAAGGCCGAAGAGAAAGCATCTTCTCTCAGTATTTAGTCAGTCAGTCAATTGCTGTTTTTGCGAGTAAGATCGGATTAGCTTTCGCTTCAGATGCGCTTTGCATTGCGCCGTGTTTAAAGTTCCTAGTGGTTTGAAGTATAACTACTGATTATACTGCGTCATACTGTGAACACTTGTGCGAATATGTCTAATAAAAATTCGAGATTTGTAATGTATTTCTTTTGATAAGAATAAATTTTATTAATCTATTATCGGACATGTACATTCCATCTATTACGAACCCCTACGTACACAATAATATGTTTTTTATTTGAGTTACTTTTTGCGTTCTTTATGTTTCGAAAGTTCGACTTAAGCTATATATTAGATTTATATAGAGCATTGTTTATACATAGGTATTTTGACAATAAATCGGATTTTTTTCTGAAATAACATACTATTTTTTCCATATTTAGATTCTACGACTCAAATTACGACTAGATATTAAATGTTGCAAAATTTGGTGCGAAATTTACGGAGAAATTCAAAACTTGGCGCAATTTCTTCAGTTTGGGCCAAGAATTATTCTCTTGGCGAAATTCTTAATACACGGCACCTCGTTCCAATATTAAAAATGGCACCTCGTTCCTACCTTTCACATTGCTCTCCTTATATTAAAAATGGCACCTCGTTCCTACATTTTTACATTGTGCATGACCGGAAAAAATTCACATCGTTCATACTTTCAAATAATTTTAACAAAGCACCTAAACCACTTTTGATGTTTTACCGCTTTCAACAGATGTGCCAAATTTTAAAACGCGCCGATAGATAAATTCAAGTATATCTTCGGAAATTTTGAATAAAAATTTTAACTTTTTGCAGCTATGCTTAGAAATGCGTCTGATTTAAGATGATGGTAAAAATTTTATAGATTATAATTTAAACTTTTTTTCAAAAATTTGTAAAAATTATTTAAAACTACAAATTTAAAAAATAAATCATAAAAATGGGTGAATTTTATTTGGAATGAATCTGAATTTCGAAATGTGAAAGGAAGAATCAAATACGTTTAATGAAAAAAGAGAGATTAATAAATACATACCAAACTCAATTAACAATGAGGAACTAAAAATTTGAGAGTTAAATTTTTAAAAACTACTCGTGCGATTTTTACAAACCTTGGTATTTTGGCGTAATTTCAGTCGTAGAATAGAAATATGGAAACAAATTGGCATGTCTTTTCAGAAAAAGTCCGATTTTGTGTCAAAATACCTATGTTACAACAATGCTAGATATAAATCTAATACTTATCCTAGTTCGCGCTTTCGAGGTATGAAAAACGCAGTTTGAATTTTGACAATCGACCCAGTAGAACTGGAGAAATAGAACTGTACCCCTTTTTTTCCCGCATTGCACATCTAGTCGACCTCAGCAGTTGGAACATCCAACAAAAATATTTTATGCTAACATACACAAGGGTTATGTAACAATTTGACTTGTGGGATATTCTGACGCTGAAGAATGTATAAACAGAAATATTATGAATAAATGTTGTGGCTGTCTCCAAAGCACAAAGAAGTATTACTTTCGCGTTAATGAGTAATTTCGCATACATTTTATCTGAATTAATTAATTTTCTTTATATAACAAGTAATATAAAAATTATTTTAAAATCAATTCCTACTTAGGTCAAAAAAATTATTTTAGTTACTTTTTATTAACATTATTAAAATTTTTTCGTTTTCTATTAATATTTCATTTCATTATTAAAACTTTTTCGTTATAGATGGAATATTAATTGAAGAACTGGACTGCTGGAAACTCACTGGAAAGGTTCCTTGCAATAGTGGAGCATTACAAGAGATTTATAGAATGAGGAACTATAGACCACCACCAGCTTCATAAATTTAAAAAAAAAAAAAAAAAAAAAAAAAAAAAAATGTTAATAAAAAGAAATGAAAATAAAATTTTTCTCTGTTGACCTAGGTAGGAATTGACTTAATTTTTTTTATTATTTTAACATATGAAAAAACGGTATTAACAGCAAGTGTCATCAACTATACGTTTAAAAAATACATTTAAACCTATGAAGATGCTTAAGAAGCATTTTATTAGCAATTGAAAATTCGAACAAGATATAGAGAAAGTGTGAGCTAATAGTATGAATTTAATAATTGAGAGTTATTTGTTAACAATAATGTTAGTAACTAATAATGAATAAAAAATAGCAACAAAACCTTATTTTACTTCCCAGAATTCTTTATTAAAAAATTACATTGAAAACATACATTCTTGCAGAAATATAAACTTTTAATATTTAATTAAGCTAAATATAGAAAGAACACATTAAGACACACATTAGTAGAATAACAGCGGACAAGCCCGCCAGATGAGCGGGTTGCAGCCGAAGCAAAATTTATAAGTTCTATGTGCCCCTGAAAAGCAAAGGTACAAGAACATTTCAGTATGAATGAAACCAGTTCATTCTTTCCAAGTAATAACATTGCCGTAAATAATTTTTTATTGCCAAACCAGGAAACAAAAACTTTCGACACTTCAGGTTAGTTTAATACGTATGACGTTAGGATTTAATTTTAATGTAATGTCTAATAATATTTTGTCAATATCAATAAAAGAATTATCGTGGCATTAATATATGATGTCGAATTATACTAACACGAAACAAAAACGTTGCCAACAGCGGCTATATATTTAAAAGCCTGATATCGAGGAAAAAAGTTTTCGACATACAGTGACGCCACATGTAATCTCATGCTTTATTCGAATTCAGAATATGACCTTATATAATAATAATAATATGTTTAAAGTTTGGCAGTGCTTCATATTTCGTAAAACTTAAAAAATTTTATTGACAAACTCTACAATTTGAAAGCGAGCAGTGGCAATACTTTTCCAAATAAAGCAGATTTTCATCTCTAGCGCACAAGACTGTTGCCACTAGAAAAAATGAGTGCGAAAAAAAGCGTTTTCAAAGTTTTTAATTAATATGTCGGCTGATTAACGTTGTTCGAAGATGATAATGGTCAAAATGGCTTCCCACGAATTTTTGAAATTAGGAATAATATATTTAATGTTTAGAAATGCTATTTTTATTTCATATTTTGTTAAACTTAAAATTTTTTTATTAACGAACTTTACGATTTCAAAGCGAGCAGTGGCAACACTTTTCTAAATAAAGCAGTTTTTGTCTCCAGTGCATAAGTTTGTTGCCATTCGGAAAAATGATGGCGGAAATTAGCGTTTTCAGAGTTTTTATTAATTAAAATCGTATGAAGATGAGAATTGCTGAAATGGCTTCGCACAAATTTTTGAAATCCGGGCGGGGGGTACCTCTTTCAAAGCTCAATTCTCCGCCGTTCGGAGGTGATAATGCCACAAACAAACAAACAGACGGACACATTTAATATTCAAAATAAAGCTTTAAGCCACAGTTTACAGAATTGGCAGTTGTGTATAAGTGTACCGCATAATGAGCTATTGAAGTTCATTTAGGGAAGAGTATCTAATTATATACATTAGTTGGTAAAGTTACTTGTAACAGTAAAAATGCGGGAATTACAAAAGACTATCAACTTTTCCTCCTTCGTCCCCTATCACATTCGTTAATTCCTAGCCTGAATTATTTCGGCATACGCCGGGGGGAGAAAAAGTAAAACTAATTTCGCTTGCACAAATTACTTCCTCTGTCTGCAAACTCTAATGTAAAAATCAATTGATGCATAATTTGCTCATACTAACGTTAGTAAAATGAAAATGATTAAAAGTTATGTTTCTCAGTGAATTTTATGCCTTTTATTCGTGATCCAAATTCTCAGTTTATTTTTCCTTACAGGGAAAATCACGGGCAGACAATAAAATGATGATAAACATAAATTAATTAAGAAGATAAAAATGGTATTTACGTACGCAACGCAATTTCTAATTCAGGGAGTTTACAACGATATGCACGATATTTGCTTTTGAGATAAAGATTTCGCTTAAGCGTTTATTTTAGAAACTTGCGTTTTTAAAAGATAACAATGTTTCAAAATCCAATTTAGAGTAAAACATACATCTCTGTTTTTTATACTTGAAATTGATCTCTGAACTTGAATTAAAAGACAGTATTATTGCGTTTAGTGAATGTACGTGTGTCTTTAACGTAACAAACTAACTTTGTATTTTATGCATGTGCAATAGATGAAGTTTTATTAATCTTACTAACACAACATCCTTCTAATTACCACTTCTATGATTCGCATACCTGATTTGAAAAATGATGCAAATTACTTTAATATTAAAAATTTAGTATGTTTTATTTGATTGTGGCAAAGCACTCTAGAGCTAGAATCCAAGGGGAGGGATGCTTCCGTGGAGGACTTACTAAAGTAAACTGGCTCGTATCCACGCTACACATGGGTAAAACTAGAAAAGGTCCATGCAACCATCCCGTTCTCGGGATTGAACGGTTTTATCGCGTACGAACCTGGAAATTATTAATCATTTGCGTAAATAACAGTAAAGTAGCTATAAGTGAAGATAGCTTCAATCACCCGGCGTGGATTCCATATTTTTTAAAGCCAACGACTTAGACGTTGCACAACTAACCAACTTATGCTAGTTGTTGTGGTTGTTTCCATATTACAAGGAAGACTGATTACCAGAGCCGACTCCAAAGAGAGTTTGGACTTCTATTTTCCACTCTAATTTAGAAGGAGAGCACCTCTGGGTGGGGGCCTCGGGTTGCGTAATGGCAAACTGCACATTGAGTTGATCAAAGTTAGGCAAATTTCGCTTATTGCGCATGCCCAGAATATAATTTGGTGCAATTACAACTTTGGCGCAATTTTAAAAGTAGATAAATACGGTATATGGTTGATATTGTGTTATCTGGAAATAACGTAAACAGTTCGGAGTTTTAAAACTTGTAAGGTTGTAAGTTGCTTCATTACATAGAGTGCAACTATCGATTGTGCACTACGCAAATTTTAGTTTAAGAAGGATTACAAAACAGGAAGCATTGCAAAATACAATAGCTGAATATTTACTGATTATACTTCTGACGAATACAAACACTTGAGTATTTACCATACGTTCCATTTCTATATACTTTAATAAATTAAGGAATAAATTCAGTTTAAATTACTTAATTAAAGTCAAATAACTGATATTAAATGTAATGTTTATAAATAAAATAAACCAAAATAAAATGAAACAGGAGCACACGCAATAAGCACATACAAATTTCCTGATACAATTGCAAACAGTAAATCCAATATGACAAACTGGCTTATGTAGCGTTGCTTATGCCCCTTAGCCGCCAGTATTTCCACCCACGCCAAAGGTACACCAACAATGTTGATTTTCGGACCAACAATGAACAATGTTGGGCAACAGAAGACTTCTGTGTTTCCTTTTTTCTAACACATGCCTCATGTTCCTTGACGCGAAATTTTAAGGCTCTCTTAGTTTGGCCAAAGTAAATTAAACCACACTGGCAAGGAATCCTATAAATACCCCAGAAATTCATATCCGGAATGGGGTCCTTGAGTATGGTACTCGGAATTTTATTGATGGGAGAATAAACGACCCGAAAGTTAAATTTCTGCAAAATATGTGCAAGTTTATAGCTAATTGATGGAAAGAAGGGAATGACAACAGAATTTTTATAATCTCCTAAAACAAGAGTGTGTCTTTTAGCGTGTTGAGATGAGAATTTTTTAACTGCTTGATTAATAATGTTGGGTGAAAAGCCCCTGTCAATAGCTGTTGCTTTTAAATAATTTAATTCTTCATCAAGGGAGACTTTGGAGAAGCAAACTTGAAGAGCACGGAAGACATAGGAATAAAATGAAGACAACTTTTGTTTAGTCGGATGACATGATTTAAAGTGTGGTGGAAGGCAAACCCATGAAAGTTTACGGTAAACCGTAGTACTGAAGTCGGATGTGTTACGTGTGACCAGAATGTCGAGAAATGGAAGAGAATTACAAGTCTCAAGTTCAAAAGTGAACTGAATAGCAGAATCAATAGAATTCATTGTTGAAAGAACTTTATTTAAATAATTTTTATTAACTTCAAACAGGGTAAAATTATCGTCTACGTAGCGGAACCATAGAAACCGGAAAGTTGAAAATATAACGTTGATTTTTGTTGTTTGACTTCTGAATTAGTATTTGTTCGGCGTGTTATTGTGTCTTAATCTGTGTATGTTATATTCTTTATATCCCCCGGATATGTAATGACTCCTGCTATGTACATCGTTTCTTGCCACAATAGTAACACTATATAAATATGTACATGTTGTATTATTTTTTCAACTGTAACATTGCAATCTCTTCTCATATAGTAGTCGCACCATATAGTAATTTGCAAGTTATTTATTATCAGTTGATTGTATCGCATGTCTTATGCGTATGACTGTACATTCCATTACTGCGCTTTGCTCTACGTATTACATCCGCATTTCTATATTGAACAAGTGTACTATTTTTATCTTGTAAGTCACATAATATGAGCACGCATTTTTAGTATGCGTATGTATATGTACCTCTGGTATATCATCACTTGTGAAGGTAGTGTGGACGCACAACAATCTGTAAATATTACATATGTTATATAGTTTATATCCTATTCTTCTTGATGTAATTACTCCTGCTATGTACATCGTACCATGCTTTATTTGTAATGCTAGTTACATATGTTAATGCTGTTCTCTAAATAATGGTGGGCGTGGTGCTGTACTGATTAACCACTATGGTAAAGGGACAGTGCCCACGTCCTCCCTCACTTATCACTTACCCTCTACCACACGATGTAAAATCTATTTCATATACTAAAATTTTCCAGAATAATAGGTGTGCTTATAGTAAGTCGATCGCCTCGTGTGGGACATATGGATCCCACCATTAAACACGACTGGGACATAAGTGTCCCAGCCATTGGCTCAAACCGTCTGTCAAAAAAATCCCAAATGCTAAATTAAACTTATTTATGACATATTTTATTCACTTGGATAGAAAATGAAGTAATTTATTTTAAATTCGTAGAGGGTTAAATATTCATTAAAATGCACTAAACCATTATCATTTAGTCTTCTTCTCCCCGATATCATTTGTCTGCTACCACCGCACTATTCAAGGCATGTGGGGTTATGCAAAGGTAACAAGCTGATAATTTATGCAGGGAAGACTGACTGAACTTATAGATATTAAGTCAAGATCGTGAATATATAATTATTTCTGAAGCTATACTTCGGAAACATGGCTACTAAACTGATGATATTTAGATAGTTTTGTGTAGCGACCGAATTGAATTGGTAGTTGAGTATAGTATTGGTAGTGTAGAAAAAAGGCTATGTTTATCTTAAAAAATACTCATATGCAAATTTGGCCAGTCAGTTACGTGTAGCCATATGTTTAAAACATGCATTAAGTTAATTTGACATTAATTTCTTCCTTTTTAAAGTAATTCATAAGTCATTTCAATAAAAGTAAACACGTTAACATAATTTTACCTAAAGACATGTTATTTAGGCCTGTTAGTTATCATTTGGTTTACAGCCTGTGTCTTATCTTTATAAATGACACGCTATCTTATACGTAATTCATTCCTTTTCTTGTAAAGCGTCTTAAAAAATGCACGCGTGTGTTATAAATAAGACCTCAGATAGGACACACTTTCTTCCTCCTTCCAGCATGCCTTACGCTTAGCACACTCGGCGTGTATCGAGAGGTCGAGGTTCGAGTCCCGGCCAGGGCATTCCTTACGTCTTCTGCTTCAAAATAACCTAATGACTGTACAGTGGCACCCGAAATAAAAACGGTGGTGGATTATGATTCTTCACGAGCAGGATTTGACGACTGGGTCCCCTAATCCCCAATCGCCCTTTAAAAGAGGGTGTACATAAGGTTTTTTATTCTTGACTATTTAATTATGACAATTTAATTATCTGCTGCTAAGTTGGAAGTCTGCTGTTCCTCATTCCAACTTGCCTTCGTGCTGTAACGGTTAGCACACTAGCGCGTATTCGAGAGGTTCAGGTTCGAGTCCCGGCGAGGGCATTGCTCATTTTTCATGTCTCTTGCTTCAAAATAACCTAATGACTCTACAAGCATATTGACTAATAATAATGAACTAATATTAATATCAATTTTCTTTTATTTAGAACGTTATTTTGCAATGAAAATGTGCATTACATTTACTTTTAAAACACCAATAACCAGACTGAGCCCTATATTTTAATATTCAGCTAATTCCATCGCCCTTCTATTTATCTCTAGATATAATAAAAGAAATAGTCTGTGTGTGACTTTCGTTCGTGCTGCCTGAAAGCTAATAGACCCAAAGCTACGAAATTTGGTACATAGATGCATCTACACAAGAGCCAGTGCACCTCGAAGCGAGTTTTTCAAAATTTGAATCAGATTTTTTTTAATTTTACTTTTTCGATGAAATTGCACCTTTTTAAATACACTGCTGGCCACCGTAAATTCAACACCCTGAAGGAAGCATGCAAATAACATGAAATTTACAACATGCATTAGAGGAGGTGAGATATGCAAATGATTAGAATTTCAGCGCAGACTCACGTCTCGCGCACCTGTGGCGCCACTTCAAAGCGATATTTAAGGCTTGGAGTTTTCGACGATATCAAGTTCGGCAATTGTGTTTTTCCTGTGTTCCCCCCCAAAAAAAAAGATCAATTATGCCTCGTAGTAAACAGACAGAGGAAGGATAGTGGCCTACCGAGAGTGTGGATTATCTTTCAGGAAATCGGTAGTCGTGTTCCACGAAACCAAACAACTGTAATGGAGATATGTGACCGTTGGATGCAGGAGGGTGCAACGGACCGACGTGTTCGATCGCATCCACTCAGGGCACCACTTCACGTGATGATAGGAACATTGTGCGCATGGCAGTGACGGATCGCTCAATCACATCACGAACCATAGCACAGCACTTTCAGCCTGTAACGCATCATCCAGTGTCTGCGCGTAACATTCGACGCCGTTTACAGCAGAGTGGTCTGTCAGCAAGACGTCCATTGCTTCGTCTATCCTTGACGCAGAACCACAGACGTCTCCGCCGCCAATGGTGCGATGAAAGCAGGATGTGGACGGCAGAATGGAATGAAATTGTCTTTACTGACGAGTCAGGCTTCTGTCTGCAAAATCACGATGGTCGCATTCGAGTCTGGAGACACCGTGGAGAGAGGATGCTGAACAGCTGCGTTATGCACCGCCACACTGGTCCTGCACCGGGTGTTATGGTAATGGGCGGTATTAGATATCACTCTCGCACTCCTCTAATACGCATTGCCGGTACTTTAAACAGCCAGCGATACATCTCCGTGGAGTTGGAGCCCGCGACCATACGTGGGACGCATTGTCCAAGGGTTGTTCGTCAATCGCCATATGGAATTGCTTTCCTGGCCGGCTCGCTCTCCGGATCTTTCGCCGATAGAAAACATGTGGTCCATGGCTGCTGAATGATTGACCCAGATTTCATCCCGAGCTGCCACACCAGATCAACTTCAGGCAACGTGTGGAAGCTGCTTGGTCTGCTGTACCCCAAGAACACATCCAAAGTCTCTTTGAATCAATGCCGAGGCGTGTGGCAGAAATGATCTCCAACAATGGCGGCTACTCTGGCTACTGATTCTGGAAGGAACCACGCTTCACAGAAGTCTATAATTTAATCATTTGATGCTTGGTCAACATGTTATCTGCTAAATAAGTTTTGTTGTGATATCTCTTGTCTTTTTTTGTGTTGCAATTTGGGTGGCCAGAAGTGTAGCTTGATTCTTTTAGAAATATGGTTTCGGCAACAGTTTTTCATTCAATGCATTGTATACTGGACTGCTGACTGTGGAAAGTATGAGATAAAATATTATTAATTGTGCACAAAACACCCACATCACAATCTTCTTATTCTTAAACTCATGTGTCTCGCGGGGCGCAGCAGAATTTCCTTTTTTCCCCCTCTCTCTCTTTATTATCTAATGGCAAAGAGGTTTGTACATTTTGACATATGTCATCCACAAATCAACCACACTGATCGGGTATTGCTTTCTGATTAAAGCTCCATTCTTTTAGAAATGGGGTTTTCGCAATAGTTTTTATTCATTGCTTTGGATACTGGACTGCTGACTGTTTTCTCTCGAAAATATGAGATTGATTGCTTATTTCATTCTATTTTATATATTGTGTTTTAATTACATATAATTTTAATTATGTAAAAATTTTGCATGATTCTTTTAGGAAACAAAGTTCTTAACTTCCTTTACACCTTTTGAATTCTTGAGATTTTGCAACGGGAAGTTGGTTAATTTATTTAGTAGGATAATTAATATTTGTGTTAAGGGATATTGCTTATTTCATTGTAAATTATAAATATATGACTTATATAATAATATATTATAACATATACTTTTTTTTCTTTTTTTTTTAATAAAGTTTTTCTGCAGAGTAAAATTTTGTGCAGATTTTAAATTTAATGGTGTTCCCTTTAGGCATTTTCCCGGTATATTTAAAAGCCAGACAAAGGCTGGCCTGGCGGCGTAGTGGTTAGTACAGATATAAATACATGCATGCATTTTGAATTTTCTTCGAAAAGAACACATATCAGATACTTGGGCATATAGAATTTTTGTATAAAACGTTTAACTAAATGACTGTTTGAATACTGAAATATGTATAAATTCCATTTTTATATATGCGATTTATTTCTGAAATTCAAGTCACGTGCTATAGAATTTTAACTCAAGAGTTTAAAGAAATCTATATTTTTATATTTCTTATTTTTGAGAAGGAAGTTCAGTAGAATGATTGGCTTTTATTTTTGGAATAACAACCTAGTGGCAATACTTTTCCAAATAAAGCAGATTTTCATCTCTAGCGCACAAGACTGTTGCCACTAGGAAAAATGAGTGCGAAAAAAAGAGTTTTCAAAGATCTAAAGATCTAATTAATATGTCGGCTGACTAACGTTGTTCGAAGATGATAATGGTCTAAATGGCTTCCCACGAATTTTTGAAATCAGGAATAATATATTTAATGTTTGGAAATAAAGCATAGAAATTTTTTATTATCAAACTCTACGATTTGAAAGCGAGCAGTGGCAACAATTCTCGAAATAAAGCAGACTTTTATCTGCAGAATGCGAGACTGTTGCCACTCGGAAAAATGAGGGCGAAAATTAGCATTTTTAGAGTTTTTAATTAATATCTCTGATTTTCGGTATTTTCCTTTGGAAAAAAAGTGGACGTCGACGTTTCCCAAAACCCATAAAATTATTGTAGAAAGTTTGATGACGATAGCTATGGTAGTGTCTGAGTTAATCACGAACAAACACACAGCTAATAATATGAATTTAATAATGAAACATTCTGCGTCACATTTGTAACAAAAGTATATGCATTTTATACAAAATACTGTCAAAACAATAATTGAAAATTTTGATTAAGAGAAATAAACGAAACCCTAGTATAGTAATCCTTAAATAAATAATGTTTCGACAAAGTATGTTATGGTAAGAAATGGACTTACGTAATACGTGAACAATATATTTTCTATGCGATGTTATACCTACTGCACAAAATCTTCCGTTGAAATATTATTTACATTTGAAATAAGCGTATTCTGGATTCTAAAGCTGCCTGGTTAAAAATTACATTTTCCCAAACATTTGTGTTAGCTAATCTGGGTAATGAACATAATAAAGTAATGTAATATTCTATATAGCTTGTTGTATATTGTAATGTAATATTCCATATACCTATTATTAACGATATTGATCGCACATGAAAATATTTTAGTTTCGGTTTGGTTTAGTTGATTATGGCAAAGCACGCAAAGACTATCTATCTAAGGAGAGTGATGCCTTCGTGTAGGACTTTCTAAGCAAAACTAGCTCGTATAAACATTACATATAGGGGTTGATTGGTTGGTTTATGCAATTACGGCAAAGCTCGATGTCCTAAGGGATGGGATGCCATCGTCGAGGGCTTTTTAGGGTGAACTGGCTCCTATACACGTTACGCATGTGGAAAGCCACGAAACCCCCATGCAGGAGATTCGCGAGATTCGGACCTGAATTACCAGTATTCAGCGACTTTACCGCTCGGTCGCTTTTGGGCCGAAAATATTTTGGAAACTATAACTTGTACTTTGGGTTTAGTTTATTTATTATGGTAAAGCACACTACTGCTATCTGCCTAAAGGGAGAGATGCCTTCGCGGATGATTTTCGAAGTCAAACTGTCTCGTATACGTGTTACACATGAAGGAAAATCATGGAAACGGCTATGCCGCCAGCCCGTTCTCCTGGATTTGAACCAAGGCCGAACTACCAGTGTTGGCGATTTTACCGTTCGGCCGCTGGTGGACACCCGGTGTACTTTGTGAATCTGTGTTATTTTAAAGTACGTAAAAAACGCACCACTGGGTTTTATTAGTTATAATTTATAGCTTAATTAAAATACGAATTACACTTAAAAATATATATTACAATATTTTCATATAAGCGAGCCGAAGTATTTTACGCAAATATATTCCATGTTACCTTTAATACAGAAGCAGAAATTATTTAATGATATGTTCCTTGTATCTTTGTATAACTTTGTAACTTTGTATGAACGAAACTGATCATATGCATTTGCTAAGGCTCGTATGGTTTCCGGATTAAATTATTTTACATGAAATAAGCAGTGTGTAGAGTATTAATCACTCAGTGATATATTATACATATATAGCTTCCTGGATTTAATATATTCCTAGCCGAAATGGCTTAATTAGAAACAGCATGAACTGAAATAATTTTACAGCACAAGTTAATTTGAATTAATGACATGTGTTCCTGACAGCAGTATAGGTTTAAATGTCGTGCAATCATTATACATTGTTGACAAACGTATTTATGCGACCTTTACTTTCACTATCGTTAGTCCTGCATATATACTTCCAAAAATAAAAATATTCAAAATGACGCAAGACTCTAAGTTTTGTCATTTTTAAATGAAAAAAAAACTTTCAATATTGGAACATATTATTAAACATAATATTATATAAAGTCATATTCTGACGTGAAGAAAGCCCGCAATTTCATGTGACGTCATTGTATGTCGAAAATTTTCCCTAATGTCGGCATTTTAGATAAATAGCTGCTGTTGGTATCTTCTTTGTTTCGGGTTAATACATTTGACAGGATATATTAACGCCGCGTTAATTATTTTATTGATATTGAGAAAATGTTGTTATATTACATAAAATTTAAATCATGGCTTCATACGTATTCACTTGAAGTGTCAAAAGGTTTTGTTTCTTGCTTTTTGAAAAGAAAATTATTTACGAATTAATTTTTACTTGGAAAGAATGAACTGATTTCATTCATAATGAAATGTGTTTATGCATTTGCTTTTCAGGGATATATAGAATTTATAAATTTTGTTTTGGCTGCACCTGCTAGTAATATAGTTTGAATTTGGTAGATAATTACAGAAAGTACTTTATCCTGATTTTGATCAATATTTAAATTAGTATAAAATCTAATTGTTTCGTCTGCATTTAATTCGCATTCTTGCTACTTGCGGAGGAATGTTGCATTAATATTTGTATTTGAGTACTTAGTTTTGGCAACATCAAGCATCCTTCAATATTAAATTTGTCACGGATGTCACTTTTGTGAAAAGACTCCGGTTGATACACTTCGACGCACTCAATATTCTCAAGATCTCGCTTTAATCCAACCTAACTCGGTCTATGGTTATTTTCACGCCTCAGAGGATGGAGCTGTCATTGCGAAACGCAAGCACGTCGCCGGAATGCAGAGGAAAATCCAGCTAAGATAAGGACCGAAATTTACTGGAGCGAAGTTATTTTGCATCAAATTGAAAGTTTTCCTGTAATGAAAATTAGAGTTTATTTAGTGCAGCAAGCACTACGTAGAACAGTTAGAGAATTACAGTAGAATAGTTATACTTCAGTTTATGCGATAAAAATAACTACCGATAATTGTGAAGTAAACAGCAAACAAAATTGTTTAGGTAAATTTATTTGAAATCTCTACATGTAATAAAAGAAACAGTCTGTGTGCCTTTCGTTCGTACTGCGCGTAAGGTAATAGACCTAGAGCTAAGACATTTGGTATATAGGTGCATTTAGACAAAAGCTAGTGCCCCTCGAAGTGATTTTTAGTCCAAAGAGATTTGAATCCCGAAGGACTATTAGTTTCGTTTTGGCATTTTGCGTCGGACTCATAAATGCCGGTTCACTTTTCAAACTGTTGCCACAAAATGTTAGAATCCTGCATTATATTTGAAGAAATTAAATAATGAAAAATCTGCATAAATGTATGTATATTTCTCGTATTGTGATAAAACAACGGTACATAGAGTCATCGAATTTTGAATAACGTAATCCTCCAACGAATATGAGCATGTGGAAGACCAAATTTGAAATTTGAAATTTGTTTTATGATCGATTTCCTATTTTTTAAAACTTTGACGAATTTTTGATTAACAAACTCAAGGATTTCAAAGCGAGCAATGGCAACGTTGTGCAGAAAAAACATTTTTATCTCCAGCGCGTGAGTCTCTGTATCGGAAATTCTAAAGATATGCTCGTTTTAAAACTATTTTGCGATATTGCTGTTGCACTGGATCTTATGGTTTAAGTGCGAGGAACATGATATTTAATAAAGAAAGGTAACACACAAAATGTTAAAAAACGCCCCTTTGGACGTAATTTAAAATCTGAAACATTTCAGATTTTTTTTTTTTTTTCAAAATTTGAATCAGTTTTTTTTTAATTTTAACTTTTCAATTTTATCTATCATTTTGAATAGTTTCATTCTTTTAGAAATGGGCTTTTAGCAATAAAAGTGCTTAGCTAATGGCAAAGATGTTTGTATATTTTGAATCATGTCATAGACAAAGCACAATTTTGATTGCTTATCACTTTCTGATGATAATTTCATTCTTTTAGAAATGTGGTTTTGACAATAATTTCTCATTCATTGCTTAGGATACTGGACTGCTGACCGTTTTCTCTTGAAACTATTAGATTTGTTGCTTATATCATTGTCATTTTTTATATTATGTTTTAATTATATAAAAGTTTTGCATGATTTTTTTAGGAAACAAAGTTCTTAACTTCCTTTATACCATTTGAATTATAAGATTTTGCAACGGGAAATTGGTTAATTTATTTATTAGGATAATTAATATTTGTATTAAAGGATATTGCTTATTTCATTGTAATTTCGTTATATGTAATAATTTAAAAAAAAAATTGTGGGTTTTTTTTTGTTGCATAAAGTTGTTCTGAAGAGTAAAATTCTCAGCAATTTTTAAATTTAATGTTTGGTGTTCCCTTTAGACATTTTTCCGGTACATTTAAAAGCCCAACGAAGGCTGGCCGCCCAGCTGCTATCATGAAATAAAAGCAGTTTCGAATATTTTCTGTTGAAAATTTGCTACAGGATAAATGATGTCATTTTGCTTTATACTAATTGTTATTATATTCTTAATAATTATTATGCGTAGTAAAATGTAGCGAAATTGCAAAAATTAAATAATTTAGGAACTTCAAATAGATTTCTTTCACATAATTTAAGTTGTAAGGTATATTTTAGTTTTATAACAATTATTTTAATTTTAAAGCGCTTTCCTATCAATTCTTGTTTCCGCTTACAATTCCCTACCGGAATGGGTTTTCAGAATAGCGTTGAATACAAGTGAGTTAGAAGGAATATTTAAGGAAGGTTCAACTTACTTTGAGAGAGAATTAGGAATCTTGAGTAAGTTTGCCTTTGGGCTAAATGTCTCTTGAAGATGTTACGCTCGGCCGTATTATTACGTGGCATTTGATATTTGGCGGCTAGTTTAATTTAAGGGGCAATTACATTACATACTTTTGTAAATCTTCGGCTAAGTTTCCTTTAGTTAGTTATAGTTTAGTTCTTATATCTTATTCCGAGTGAAGGCTTTGTTGTAAGCCAGAGAAAGGGACCACCTGTTATTCTTATTTACTGTAGATGTAACGTGACATGTATTGAGCGCACATCTGTTAAGCGTCTTACAACTGTGAAGTCTCTAGATGGTTGCAGGGACAGGGTAACACCCGAATAGTCATAGAAAGCCGTCCGGGTACCCTGTCCTGCTGTCACCTGTTATTCTTATTTGAGATAGATAAAGGGTAGCTTAAACCCTTCTTGAGTCTGCATCTTTAGTTATTTGAACTCAACGATAAGTCGCTAAACAGTTCACTAGGTTGAAAATAAAGCATGAGGAACCCTACAAGTGGCGCCCGAACTCAAAACGGTGGTGGATGATGATTCTTCCCCATCAGGATTTGGAGATTGGGTCCACTAATTCCCACTCGCTCTTTGAAAGAGGAATTTTCTCCCTCTTTCCAGCATGCCTGAGTAGGTGTAACGATAGCACACTCGACACGTAATCGAGAGGTCCAGGTTCCAGTCCCGACGAGGGCTTTGCTCATTTTTCACGTCCGCCACATAAAAAAGAAATTCCTAGTGTCTCTAAAAGGTTAAAGAATTTATCTTGTGATTTAAGATGTAATTGGGTCTTATTTAAGAACTCTGTGAATAAGTAGCGGAAGTACCCGATGCCAATTGAGTTAGATTGAGAGTAATGTGTCTACCAACAGAGACCGATACCGCTGTAATTCTTCTCTAATAACGATGCAAAAAATACGATTCAGAGTCATACATTTTTCAATCTGATGCTATATGAAACCCACATTAAAAAATTTCGTTAGAAAAATAAACTAATTCTCTCTCATTATATCAGCAACAATGACACGCAGTTTTGAATAATTTTCGTCTTTTTGATCAAATGGTCGTAAAAGCTCAACTTCATTTCAATATTTCACTTATAATCAGTTTGAGTCGATTAAATGTGGCAAAGAATTTATCATTATTCATCAGACATCAATAACCCGAACAAACAAATATTCTTCTTTATATATACACTAGAAAGCCCGGCGGTCATACGAAATGACCGCTGTTCTAGATATAATAAATTGTAGTTAAAATGGTTTGTGCAAAGGTGTCTGCTAATTCAAACTGAATTACCCAGGGCACCCTTTGCTTACTGCCCCACGGGGTTTCCCCCTTATACTTGCTTAATTGCTTAAAGTAGAGTGTAATGAAGGAAACCACTGGCGATACATTTCTTAAGAGACACCGCTAGCTCAATAAATAAAGGTGATTTAAACAATAAAATGTTAATTCACATGTCAAAGATCCCTTTGTACACAACATTTCTTGCGTAGTTGACCGTGTCCAAATGCAGCCTCAGGTAAAACAAATGCTAACACGCTTAAGCGTTTAGCCCTGAGACTTATGGATGGTAATAGCAAAGGCAAGTTTTACATGAAATTGTCTACGTCTCAATTGAAACGGCAATCCTGTGTCGTGGCAACTTCACCCCATTGGCTAGTACCGTTACGCAAGCAACGCATAAACTATAGGCTACAGACAGACACTTAAGCTGCATACATATATGGGGTGAACTAACATTAACTCCTCCGAAACGGCTGGCTCCCGGGCTTAGCGAAGCACACCGTTGGATTCCGCAGGTCCGTGGCACGCCATTTTGACCATTTGCGTCTTCTTGGTACTTTAATTAGCCGATATATTAATTAAAAACTAATTTTCCCCTACATTTTCCACTTTCTTTCTTGGGTTTTTCCTATTACAGGGATTTGGCTACGTGCCAAATTCTTTTCTCGAAAATCTACGGAACGGCGCCGAGTTGAAATTTGAGACGCGTATCCTCGAATTCCAAAAAATTCTCCGAATCCATCGATACTGTTCTCATCTTCCTACGACTTTAATCGATCAATATATTTGTAGGGATTATAATGCCAGAATATGTAAATTTGAGTAGAACGCGCAAGGATTCAAATTATCAGCGGAAGTATTCTGATTTAAATAGAAGGAAACAAGTTCGGTGTGAGAGATATTCTTACTTAGCGAGCGCGGAGGTAGTTAGCGAGAATTGAAGAACCCCGCGTTGCGGCCTATGTGCTTGGCGGGAAGTAGTGGTCATCGTTCCAGTGAGCTTCAAGTCTGCTGAATTAGCAGCGGTATTGTAAAACGCGGTGAGTTAGTTATTTTAGAGAGCCTCGTAGTTAGAATCTTGTCTTTACTTTCTTTTCAGGTTATTATTTTTATTTTGACTGCCAAGTTGGCACAGTTTGTAAGCGTCAAGAGGACGCAATTGTAATTTATTACGTTGAATAAAAAGGGACTTAAACCCTTTACAAGACTCTGTGGTTTATACAAGCTTTCACAGTCACCCTTGGTTGCGTGCAAGTTGGAGGCGCGCAACGTTATATTGGCGCCCGAACACTTATCGAACTGAAATGGCCGAAAACTGGATGGAAGCCGCTGGACAACACCAAGAAATGACAACGCAGTTAGAAGGATTTGGATACCTGGTCCAGACTTTGAGAGCATCAATCAAGCCAAACGTCTATTTCGACGGAAAAAATTCGGTGTCCGTATTTTTAGAAGGTATAGAAAACCACTTTCAGCTCTACCCTGTGCCTGAAAGACAAAAAGTTGCCATCGCCACATCAGCACTAAGAGGACAGGCCGCGCTATGGTGGAAAAATATAGGCAAATTTCTTCTAGGTGAATTTGGAAGCCTGACGTATACATTTGAAAATTTCAAAAAATCGTTAGTAAAGGCCTTCCCCATAGTGAAAGATCGCGCACGGCTGGAAGCCGAACTATATAGTTTCTATCAACGGGATACAGCAGAATTGACGGACTTTATTTTACGAAAAATCAAGCTAACGGATATGCTGTATGGGAAAAAACCCGATGCGGAGATTATTGAAATAAAACTACCAAGATTGTTACCCGCTGTCCAAGACTACTTTGAAATTAGAAACCCAAACACATTGCAGGAACTTTTCGAATTGGCGGTGAAGTTTCAAAATCGCAGAACAGCGGAAAAAGCGAGAGGGGAAACATATTCTCAACATACCCGAAGGAAGGAGGAAACCAGAAATGGAAATCGCTCATATGGGGGAAAGAACTATCAAGCTAACGCATCGAAACTCGAAGGTCAAGGCCCAAAAAGAAAATTTGAAAATAAGCATCCGCGTACCCAGAAGACACAGATTGAAAGGAAAGCTTTAAACGAGTAGAGGGGCCTGTGAAAGGGAGGGTCCAGACCCCGGAAGTTTTAAAAAAACCTTCAAATAGACATTTAAATACAGTCATCGTAAAAAACTCACAGTTACCAATTATACAAGTCCTGGTTGGCGTTGTACCAGTAGAAGCCCTCATCGATGCAGGAGCAGAAGGAAATTTCATGAGTGAAAAGTTCTTCAAAAAGAATTTTTATAGGATACGACTATTTAAAACAAAAAATACGGAAATTATAGAGGCGCAAGGAAAAACATGTCACTGCATCGGAAAATTATCATTAAACGTACAGGTAAAAGAGGAAAATCTCAAAGTATTAATTTTTGTGGTGAAACACCTGCAACACTCTCTTATTTTAGGTATGGACTTTTTAAGGGCCGCGAGGGCCAAATTAAATTTTCAAGATAGTTCCGTGGTATTGGAGATGGACCAGAGGGTGGTGGAACCTGTGGAGACACCTGAAGTGGACCTTAGCCATTTGAATGACCAGGAAAGTAAAGCAATACAGCAAGTGGTGAGTAATTTTTCTCATTTGTTTTCAGAAAAACCAGGAAACTGTCAAATCGTGACTCACAAGATTCAATTAAATGCCGAAAAACCTTGTAGGACTAAACCGTATCGCTATGATAAACAAAAAGACTTAATCATCGAAGAACATATTCAGGAGATGTTAAAGAATAAAATAATAACACCCATAAATAGTGAGTACGCGAGTCCAGTCGTACTATGTAGGAAAAAGAACGAGTTTCCTCCTTCGGATAAAAGGGCTTGGAGGTTTGCTATCGATTATAGAAAACTAAATAGTATCACTAAATTTCCAGTTTACCCTTTGCCGGTTATAGATGAGATCATTAGACAGATCAAATCGATAAGATATATGTCTACTTTGGACTTAACGTCTGGCTACTATCAAATAGCTATGAGACCCGAAGATATACACAAAACCGCGTTTATAACAAAATCGGGCACTTATGCATTTTTACGCATGCCCTTTGGGTTGTGTGGGGCCCCATCATTCCAGAGAGCTATGGACATTGTTCTAAAGCCTGTCCTAGGAAAATCAACTTTAATTTATCTAGATGATATAATTAT
Source organism: Stegodyphus dumicola (assembly GCF_044657685.1). Lineage (NCBI taxonomy): Eukaryota > Metazoa > Arthropoda > Arachnida > Araneae > Eresidae > Stegodyphus > Stegodyphus dumicola. The sequence goes on along the minus strand of NC_140768.1, from coordinate 160,331,203 downwards.
AACGAGTAGTACGTTGGAAAAACACATTAATGATTTAGAACAAGTTTTTAAATTATTAAAAGAGGCCGGTCTTACAATTAACGCCTCAAAATGCAAGTTCGCAACTAAAGAACATAAATATCTCGGTTATAAAATTTCGCAAAAGGGTATAGAAACGCAAGATTCAAAAATAAAACCTATTAAGAATTTCCCACCGCCCAACACCGCCAAGAAACTTTCGTCTTTCCTTGGATTATGTTCTTACTATCGATCTTTCATAAAAGATTTCGCTAATATTGTTGAACCACTCTTAGTAATCAAAAGAAAAAAGAGTAAATTTACGTGGACAGCGGAAGCTAACACAGCTTTTGAAAGATTAAAAGAAGCGCTTATTAAGGACCCTGTTTTAAAATTCCCTGAGGGGGACGAAAACCTGGAAATTGCGGCAGATGCGTCAGACTATGCGTTGGGTGCGTTTCTTATGCAAAATAACCATCCGCTGGCATTTTTTAGTAAAACATTGAATCAGACACAAAGGAATTATACAGCTACAGAAAGAGAAACATTAGCCGTATTAATGGCTGTACACAAATTTCGAGTTTATTTCGGCAAATCGCCAGTAACAGTCTTTTCGGATCATGCGGCTGTTGGTAGACTTTACTCGGGGAAAAATCTAACGCCCAGGTTAATAAGATGGGCTTTAAAACTCCAAGAATATAATATCACAATAAAATATAAACCGGGTAAGGAAAACAATGTAGCTGACGCACTTTCTCGTATAAAACTGGACGACGAAGGAAATGAACTTAAATGCGCTGTGTTGACTTCAAAAATTTTAGATTCTAGAGATACGGTTATTACTGAACTGAAAGCTGATCCTGAATTTGGAAATATCTATGCTTATTTGAAAGACCCCGAAAGCTTTGAGCACACAGATATCGATGCGATAAGAAATAGAGCAAAAAACTATGAAATAATAGATAATTTATTATTCTATACGAAAACAACAAACGAAAATCTCGAGTATAAGCCAGTCATCCCAGCCTCGCTTCGATTAAGCATTTTGAGGGAGTTGCACGAAAACAAAAAACAGCGGGCCACCTCGGGGTCAGAAAGACTATAAAAAGGGTACGCGAGGCGGTATATTTCCCGCAATTATACAAAATAGTAACGGCGTATGTCATGTCCTGCAATCAATGTCAGTTAATAAATGATATTAATTACAGCCCGGCCGGGTACTTAAATAGCATTCGCGCTACATTTCCGAATGAAATTTTAGGCATAGATCTTCTTGGTCCCTTCCCCCAGAGCGAGTTAAATAAAAATCGTTTTCTTTTAGTAATAGTAGATCATTTTTCAAAATGGACAGAAATTGTTCCACTTAAACGCGCGTCAGCCAAAACAGTCGCAGATGCTTTCTTACACAGATACATTTTAAAATACGGTGCACCGATAAAAGTCATTAGCGATAACGGAAAACAATTCATTAGTCAAATATTTGAAAACATATGCAATGGACTTGGCATACGCCATATCAAAATGGTTCCGTATAGACCACAGGCAAACATAGCAGAAAGAGTGAATAAAAACATAGTAAAAATAATTCGCAGTTACGTGAGCACACATCACAAGCGCTGGCATGGCTACATAAATGAATTAGCTTATGCTTTAAGAACGGCACATCATGATACTACGGGAAAAACTCCAGCAGAATTATTTTTAGGCAGAAAGTTAATTACGCCTTTAGATAAATTATTCTTTGTGCAACAAAGAGAGCAGGAGTTTAAACAACAAGATGTGCAAAAGTTGATTGATCAGGCGCTTAAAACCTCGGATACGGCAAGAAATAGACAAAAGTTATATTATGATAGAAAACGCCGTGAAGCAGATTTTAAAGTTGGGGATAAAGTATTGAAGCGGAAATTTTCTTTATCAAGTGCCCCAGACAATTTTATGGCAAAGCTAGCTCCAAAGTTTGAAGGCCCCTATGTAATTCAGGAAATCAAAGGGGTAGTATTATATCTTAAGAACGACAGAGGGGAAATCTGTAAAGCAAGTCCCGACCAGGTTAAAAAGTACTATAATCCAAATGATTTTGAAATCCTTAAAAGTTTCTTGCAGGACTCAAGTCTAAACGAAATAGAAGGACCAGAGACTGCAACAACTATTCGACCACCCAAGAAACGGAGAACTGAAGAGAGACCTAGCACTTCTACAACCCGGACGTCGGTATCAAAAAGAAAAAATGATTTTCAAACTCCGGCGTTTAAGAAAAACAAAAATACAGATGAACCGGGTAAAGAAACCGTGGTAAAGACGAAAACACCACCTACAAAGGATGGCAGGAGAAATTACACATCAAGGAGAACGCGCACACGGCCACAGAGTCAGGTGTCAGCAAGGCCGCCGTTCCGGAAACTGAAACGCCAGCAGGAGGCACAAAAATACGAGGAACAGAATAAATTCAAGAAGAACTCCAGACCGGAGGACGTCAAGACCAGCCGTCCCAGGCAGAAACGCAAAGGCCAACAACCAGACGATTACTCCGTCAAGAGGCCAGCATGTAGAGGACGCAAAAGAAAGAGCAGCGTGGACGACACTCGGAGATCAATAAGGAGAAGATTGACATCCATGAAACCTCTAACTTGGGATCAATTTTGCCAAAAAACGGATGACGGAGTTTCAAGCATCGAAAACTCAAAGATAAGTTAAAACCTTCTATAAATTTTTTTCTCTTTTGTTCCGAAATGTTATGCATAAGTACGAAGTTCTATGTTTTGACGAAAGTCAATATGTCTCGGTTGAGGCTTAGTTTTGTTTTACTTTATTTAGCTAAGGCAAAAGTATTATTTTCTTTAAGTGTAAAAGCTAAAAACAAGCATTTTCTGTTGGTCGAAAGACTAATTCTGTTATGTTAAAGCCAAAATTTGGCCGAAGATAAAAATAACTTCGTATTCTTGTATTAATAAGAATTTTAGTTTCAGTGCCGCCAGCTTGGCGAAGAATGAGTAAAGTAAAAATTTATTTTCTCTTATTCATTTTATGGTAAATTGTAAAAAGCATATGTATAAAATTTTTTAAATGTAGGTAAATACTTGAAGGTTATGTAAAAGTAGAATTTAGTCTAGAAGCATAAAATTGTAGATGCTAAAAGTGAATGCTTAAAAGCAATGAAGTCAAAATTTAAGTAGTAAATTGTAGATAAAGTCATGCTTTAGAGCGAAAGCCTGCATGTTTAAAGATGAATGAGGGGGAAGTTAGAATGAATGTGTTTTGTAGGGTTCTCCACCTACATTTGAATTTTTAAGAATATTAAAGTAGCTCATTGAGTTGTAGAATGTCGAGTAAGGTGTGTCTATTTGTTTGTTGAATTCTAACAAATCATGGTGGTTAGGGGAAGTGTTGTAAGACTAAAACACGAATATTCCCGTTTGACACCACACACGGTGGAGAGCCAGGGTAAAGTTAAATTAATGCTTGAAAAATTGAATGAATGTGAAGTAAGCAATAACTAAGAAAAACGAATCGTTAAAAACAAAAATTTATTGTGTCAAGAAAGTGTAAAGTATAATGTATGTAGAAAGATACTGATACTTATTCCTTCCAGATGCTGGAAAGAAAGACCAAGATTGATTGATGAAGTCCAGGAAAAGTTGCTGTAAGAAGAAAGCTTTGTAACGAGTAACAGAATTTTAATATATAATTGTTACATAAGATTTTTTTTTTTTTTTTTGTGTAAACGAGGTTCTCGCCAGTTAGTTCAGAATTAGATAAACTTACAACAGGTCGTTTGTAGGACCTGCTTCCAAGTTTTCCAAATTCTGGCAGCGGCAAATGTAGGGTTTATATTTATTTTAACTAACATTTATTTTAAGTTTAAACTATCTTTCCTGTCAAGCCTTACTTTCCCCTGGAACTGCCAATGCCAGAATATGTAAATTTGAGGAGAACGCGCAAGGATTCAAATTATCAGCGGAAGTATTCTGATTTAAATAGAAGGAAATAAGTTCGGTGTGAGAGATATTCTTACTTAGCGAGCGCGGAGGTAGTTAGCGAGAATTGAAGAACCCCGCGTTGCGGCCTATGTGCTTGGCGGGAAGTAGTGGTCATCGTTCCAGTGAGCTTCAAGTCTGCTGAATTAGCAGCGGTATAGTAAAACGCGGTGAGTTAGTTATTTTAGAGAGCCTCGTAGTTAGAATCTTGTCTTTACTTTCTTTTCAGGTTATTATTTTTATTTTGACTGCCAAGTTGGCACAGTTTGTAAGCGTCAAGAGGACGCAATTGTAATTTATTACGTTGAATAAAAAGGGACTTAAACCCTTTACAAGACTCTGTGGTTTATACAAGCTTTCACAGTCACCCTTGGTTGCGTGCAAGTTGGAGGCGCGCAACGTTATATATTAATTAAAAACAGCGGAAACGTTCATTTCCGCGCTCATTTTTCCGAGTGTCAAGAGTAAACCATCGGCGATGCACACTTTAACCGCTTATATACTACATAAAGATATATATTTTGTAAAACTTAAGGAATTTTTAATGAACGATTTGAAACCGAGCAGTGGCAACACTTTTCAAAATAAAAGCATTATTATCTCCAACCCGCGAGACTGTTGCCACTTTGAAAAATGAGTACGAAAATGAGCGTTTTCAGAGTTTTTAATTAATATTTCGGCTGATTAAAGTCGTACGAAGATGGGAATAATCGGAATGGCTTCCCGCAAATTTTTGGAACCGGGAATAATGTATTTAATATTTTACAATGCTATTTTTATTTCATATTCTGTAAAACTTATAATTTTTCGTTAACAAACTCTACGATTTGAAAGCGAGCAGTAGCAACACATCTCGAAATAAACAGATTTTTATCTCCAGCGTGCGAGACTGTTGCCACTCAGAAAAATAAGGGCAGAATTAGTGTTTTCAGAGTTTTTAATTAATACCTCTGATTTTAGATATTTTTTGTTTGAAAAAAGTGGACATCGATCTTTTCCAGGACCCAGAAAAGAATCGTAGAATGTTTGGTAACGATAGTGTAGTAGTGAATGAGTTATTAGCGAACGAACAAACACATAGATTTTAGTCTTTAAATATAAATTTCGAAATATCTAAATTCAAAGCATGTGATGCCTTGAGTGTCAAATAGTATCAAACACCAAAGTGTGTAATCTCTAAAATACTAGACCAAACGGAAAAAAATTAAAATTTCGAAAGCGTCTTCAAAAGTACTTGGCCGAAAAGAATTGAAAAGTAGATGATAAATTTAAACGTGATTGATATAAAAAAAGGAAAATCAATCAAGTAAAGCCACATCCACCAAAAAGAAAGCAAAGTCAAGCAGTGGAGCTAGAACTGAACACAACAATACAGCAAGTACAATTCAAATGTTATCGGTAGAATGAAACATACTGAATGAAACAGATTTCGTATTTAGTTAGACATTTGGTAGAATCATAATACAAATTGTTTTATTTCCTTATGCAATGCAGTGCATGACGAGTTTTAAGGGAAAGCTACACCGAAAAAGTGAAAATACAGGAGCACGTGCGTTTAACATTGAATAAAAGTTTATCTTCGTAGTTGATGTTTAATTTGAATGAACGTAATTAATTGACTATAATGTTAACTGCAAGCGTAATTATACCCTTTTAGCTCTCCAGAAATTGCTGGAACTCTCTAGTGTGGCCGATTTAAAAAGCCATAAAAGACAGAGAGAGAACATCTCAGCTCAATTGATGTTTAGGTGACTGTTGTTAATGACTGTAGCGAATTCGCGGTGAGATTTCTCTGCGCTTTTAATTGTGTTCTATTAAATGTTGTAGTAGTTTAAAATCAAGCTAATGATAATATTGCGTGCTACTGCGATATTTTACGAGTATCACTGAGGAAAATCTTAACATTTTGTTTTATTTCTTGTGATAAGAATACATTTTATTCATTTTTTATCGGACATGTGCTTTTTATCGCTTGAGGAAAGATATTAAATAAGATTATTGCACGACGACTAACTTGTTATATATGAAAATTTTGTTGTGTATTTTTAACTTTAAACTTTGATTCATGGTGCCGGACAAAACTAACTCAAAAAAATCAAATAACATATAATTCACATTCAAAATCTAATTCATAATATCCATATATCATACCGACATTCTTATAAACATTAAAACAAATCTAATTCATAATAATCAAAAGATGAATCAAATAAACAATCGTATATCATATCTATCAATCAATCGTAGAGTTGTAGTACAATCTAACTTTTAGGATTGCGTTGTGAGTAACCTATGCAAAAGAAAAAAAAATCAATAACCCCAATTCAATTAATTACTCCATGTTTCTTAAAAGCCTCCCGGCTCAAACAAATGGAGGGACAATGACAGACCACAGTAAATTATACGCTACATAAATACACAAATGCAATTAAATTTTAAACACACATTTATTAAATTCTTGAATATATTATATAATTAAATAATAGATAACTGATGAGTAATCCTACCACATATTTTTTTAAGCCAAAATAACACATAATACTACACCAAATTACAGCTTACATTAATTAAGATTAACATTATTTTTTTTTCAAATTAAGTAGGTGTAACAAAATTTAATCCTCCTAAAACTGGCACTCACTTGAAATTATAAATAACTTCTCAATTTTACTAAAAGTAATATTTAATTTATATTAGTAATAACAATATACAGGTAGATAAATCCTTATTAACTGTTCTGCATTCGGGAAAACCAAGAAAGAGATAGAGAAAGAAAATATACTTAAAAATTTCACTCACAGATGGAAAATGGTTTTTCCTTATTAGCAGGATCCTTAGTGTCCAATCCACATGGAAATGAGCCAAGCCCATTTTTCTTTCTGTGACACCCTTTCTGAAGCGTCTAAAAATCATTAGGAATCACGAGTGGAAATTAGAGTCTAATAATTCCTCAAACAGCCAGGAATCGCTTTAACTGTCCATTAGGTGGGAACCAATAGTCCAATTTAGAATGATCTTTTATCTGTCCATTAGGTGGGAACCAATAGTCCAATTCAGAAGGATCTTTTATCTGTCCATTAGGTGGGAACCAATAGTCAAATTCAGAAGGATCTTTTTTCAATTCAATAACAGGTAGCTGAATATACAACAGTTTTTAGCACAATCACGTGCATCATCGAAGCGGCGAGGCAACATTTATGCTGAATGTTTCGGAAAAAGGCTCTTGGAGATTAACCGGCGATTCAGGTGAAGAGAGAAAATCTGTGCTAAATTTTCTTGGTAGATTTTTCTCTATACATCTCACGCAGCTCTCAGTAAAAATGCTCTTTGCAGCTCGCGCACATTTCTCCATACATCACGCAGGAAAATGTTCCTTGCATCTCGCACAAACTTTTAAACATCCCGCAGAAAAAGAATTCTCTAGAGCAAAGAAAAACGCAACCCAGTCTTCTTGCTCAGGAAGCCCGCAGCAGAGCAAAGCATTCCACGATCTTTCTTTCTCTATTACATCACGGCGGCTTAAAATTCACTCAAATCAGACTCCGCTACATCCATCACCGCAGCCCGCTGGTACAAATCGCTCGCCCCGCAAAACTTTCTGCTTCTCCTTTTTCTTTTTTCTTTTTTTTTTTTTCGCTCAAAAATCAGAATCAGAATGATCTCTAGCCTGGTGCAAGCAAGGAAAACTCGGTTTCTCCGCCTCTGTGAGTTCATAGGCTTTCAAAAAAATCATAAAATTAAATCTTACCAATTCCGGAATTTTATGTTATCTAAATTGAGAAAATGACACACCCATGACGAATCAAACACCAGAAAATCTGACAATGCAATCCGAAAAGCATCTGTATACATAACGTGAGAAAAAAATAGATCCCCCAACTAACAAGCGAAACTAACTTTATGAGCATCCAATTACCTAACCCCCACTGTCTTGAAGTACGCAAAACTGCAAACTTTACAAAGCGACAGGAAGACAATTTCCGTTTCACACGCCATGAGTTAAAAGGACCCTACTGCCTCCATTATTAGTAAAAGGCTATAACCAATAAACCAGATGTGTGTCCTCGCAACCGTCTCCCGCCTTTGTTACAATTCCTACGCAAAAATAACGAGTTAAATAGAGCCTTAAAAGTTTAAGAATATTTTTTTTCAGATTTAAATACACATGAATACAAACAAAAATATTAGAATAATAATGACTTGAAACACATATTAATAATTGAAATTCGTGACATAAAAACTCATTTTTTTTATTTCAAAGAGAAAATACTCAGTAGCAACAAAATGCGGGTCGCAGCATAATTGATGCAATAAATAACACAGCGGGTCGTAGCATAATTGATGCAATAAATAACAATCTTCCTAAATGTCTTATTTCATACTTGTGTGAAATTAGTTCATTTTTTTATTCGGAACCAGGAAACAAAAACTTTTCACACTTCAGGTTAATACGTATGACATCAAGATTTAAATTTAATGTAATATAACGGTATTTTCTCAATATTAATAAATAAATTAACGTGGCAATAATATAGCGTGTCAATTGCTCTAACCTGAAACAAGAAAGTTGCCAACAGCAGCTATGTAAACTGCTGACATTAAAGAACAATTTTCGACATACAACGACATCACATGCTATCTTCACGTGCTATCTTCAACGTCAGAACATGACTTTATATAATAAGAAAAAAAAATAAAGTAATAAAATCTGAAAGGTTTCAGATTTTAAATTATTTCCAAAGGGACTTTCTTTAACATTTTGTGTGTTACCTTTATTTATTAAATATCATGTTCTTTGCACTTGCCCACCAGCGGCCGAGCGGTAACGTCGCTGAACACTGGTAGTTCGGTCCGAGGTTCGAATCCCGCGAACGGGCTGGCTGCATGGGTGTTTTCGTGGTTTTCCCCATGTGTAACGTGTATACGAGCCAGTTTTCCTTAGAAAGTCCTCCACGAAGGCATCCCTCACCTTAGACAGATAGCCCTAGTGTGCTTTGCCATAATTAAATACAACAACAACAACAACAACTTTGCACTTAAACCATAAAATTCAGTTCAACAGAAATATCACAAAACAATTTTAAAATGAGCATATCCTTTAGAATTTCCGATACACAATCTCGAGCTCTGGAAACAGTTTTTTTTTTTATATACAATGTTGCCATTGCTCGCTTTTAAATCCTTGAGTTTTTTTAATAAAAAATTCGTTAAATTTTTACAATATATGAAATCGATAATAAAACAAATTCCAAAATTCAAATTTGGTCTTCCAGATGCTCATATTCGCAGGAGGATAACTTTATTCAAAATTGGATGGCCTCTAGGTACCGTTATTTTATCACAATGCGAGAAACGCATATATTTATGCAGGTTCTTCATTATTTAATTTCTTTAAATATATTACAGGGCGATAATATTAGGTGGCAACAATTTGAAAAGTGAAACAACGCTTATAGTGAATCAACGCAAAATGTTAAAACAAATTTAACAGTCCTTCTGAGCAAATTGGCCCTTTGGGTTAATAAATTGGGATGAACAAAAAGTGGGGAAGATTCTACATGTTTTTCATCATTAATTTATTTATGCTTCACCCCTGCCACTTCGAGAAATATACTCAATATTCCGTGTTGCTGTTTTTCAAAGGTGTCCTTCTACCTTTATTGAAAGCGAGTATAAGACATTAACTGGACCTTATATCCAACTTCAAATATAAACGTTCAGCACTTTATTAGCTACTTCTGCCATTCAACCCTAAACTTATCTTCCTCTTTCTAATTCTTTCAAAGACTACGGTTTACCGGAATCCTTTAAATATTTTTTTTAAGTTATCAGTTGTAGACAATAAAATGCCAGGTTTTCTTGCTTAGAGATCTTGTAAAACTCTCTGTGAATGCGTTTTGCGCATGCAGAAGAAATCCACACATCTTTAAAATTCAAAATAAGGAGCACAGACGGATATTAAACAGAAGAAAGTGGGAAGTTATTCAGGAGATTCTCATTTGTGAGGTGAATATTATACATTTCAATTTCGGGATTCAGTATTATTGCTAGCATTTATTTGCGCCTCAGTTTCGATTTCTTGGGAGTTTCCAAAGTATTCCTTCACAGCAGTCTCTCGAATGAAGCAATTCCTATTCAGTTTCTGTCGAAAGAAGTCTAAAAAAGTGTAGTTCGAAGTTCCAAGTGACTTCTTTCAACCACGCTTTTCAACTTTCACTTCAAGCAATAAAACATCTACGGCTTTCGTCACTGTAATAGCAAAGTGTGGATAAAGTTAAACTGAATACTAACAAAACTGCAGTCAATTTTTGTTAACTTTTACTAACCGTTGGGTTGAAACTCTTCTTTTATTAAGCTGGGAAATGTTCTGCTGACTCAGTTCGCTATTAGGTAGTAAAAACAATCACAAAAAAAAAAAAAAAAATTCACTACAAAAGTAGCTTCCTAGAAGGAGTGGTAAATAATCATATTAAGTAGTGTTAGGTATAGAACATAACCTTGGAAGCTTTGGTGTGGTTTATGTGGCTACGGCAAAGCCTCGAGGGCCATCTGTCTAAGAGGAGGGATGCGTTCGTGGAGGACGTTCTAAAAAAATGGCTTATATACATGTTACACATGTTGCACATAAGCCAACAATTGAAAAAGAGTTTCCTTTTGCTTGTTAAACCATTTTGGACGCTTTTGTTCAACTCACCGTATAAGGTATTCCTCCTGTCTTCTTAGCATGCCTTCGTAATCTAGTGGTCAGCACGCTGGGAGCGTATTTCAGAGGTCGTGGATCGATTTCTCGCGAGGGCATTGCTTCATTTTTCATCTTATCTACTTCTAAATAACCTGGTGCCTCTGCAGCGGTGCCCGAAATAAAAGGCGGCGAACGATGAATCTTCATTACCAGGATTTGGTGACTGAGTCCCCTAAACACCAGTCACTCTTTAAAAAGGGGGAGCATATAAGGTATTTCTCCCGCCTTCTTAGCATGCCTTTGTAGTGTAGTGTTTAGCACGCTGGGCGCGTATTCCAGAGGTCCGTGGTTCGATTCCCGGTGAGGGTGTTGCTAATTTTTCATGTCTCCTGCTTCCAAAATAACGTAATAGCTCTACAGTGGCTCCCGAACTAAAAGGGTGGTGGATGATGATTCTCCACACTCATTTGGCGGTTCGGTTCCCTATTTTATTGGTTAAGTATGTTTCCATTGTTTGCTCGCCTTTCGAACATATCCGACCAAATTGTTTAACCATCTTGATTAATATTTCGTTAATTAATTCTCATTTCACAGAACTTACTTTTATGAAATAGCCAAAAGAAAGTGTTTAGCATACTTCAATACACTTTATGCTTCAATACACTTTATGCTTCAATACACTTTATGCTTCAATACACTTTATGCTTCAATACACTTTATGCTTCAATACACTTTATGCTTCAATACACTTTATGCTTCAATACACTTTATGCTTCAATACACTTTATGCTTCAATACACTTTATGCTTCAATACACTTTATGCTTCAATACACTTTATGCTTCAATACACTTTATGCTTCAATACACTTTATGCTTCAATACACTTTATGCTTCAATACACTTTATGCTTCAATACACTTTATGCTTCAATACACTTTATGCTTCAATACACTTTATGCTTCAATACACTTTATGCTTCAATACACTTTATGCTTGAATACACTTTATGCTTCAATACACTTTATGCTTGAATACACTTTATGCTTCAATACACTTTATGCTTCAATACACTTTATGCTTCAATACACTTTATGCTTCAATACACTTTATGCTTCAATACACTTTATGCTTCAATACACTTTATGCTTCAATACACTTTATGCTTCAATACACTTTATGCTTCAATACACTTTATGCTTCAATACACTTTATGCTTCAATACACTTTATGCTTCAATACACTTTATGCTTCAATACACTTTATGCTTCAATACACTTTATGCTTCAATACACTTTATGCTTCAATACACTTTATGCTTCAATACACTTTATGCTTCAATACACTTTATGCTTCAATACACTTTATGCTTCAATACACTTTATGCTTGAATACACTTTATGCTTCAATACACTTTATGCTTCAATACACTTTATGCTTCAATACACTTTATGCTTCAATACACTTTATGCTTCAATACACTTTATGCTTCAATACACTTTATGCTTCAATACACTTTATGCTTCAATACACTTTATGCTTCAATACACTTTATGCTTCAATACACTTTATGCTTCAATACACTTTATGCTTCAATACACTTTATGCTTAAAATTAGCAACAACCTTGCGTTTAGTAAAAAACTCAATGGATTTCGTGGTCAGACAGATACAGGTCCCTCTTCGTAAGGAGCAAAGAAATCTCAAAACTACAATCTTACAGATTTCTTTGTTCCTAATGAAGAGACATCTATATTTGTTTGCTCTCTAAATCGATTGAGTTTCACTTTGGCGTGTGTTTCTTGTGTTTTGATACCTTATGCTGTTTTCAGCGTGGTGAGTCTAACATAATATATGGATGATTTTATAAAGTTCTGTTTTCTGTGTGTTTTATCTCGGATATCAAATCGTAATTTTTCGCATTCTTCTAGCATGTTATACAGGGTGTTTCAGCAAATCAGTTACAAACTTTCAGAAGAGATAGAGTACACCTAGACAGTGGAAAAACACATAGCAATGCATGGTCGCAAATGAATTCTTGGCGTGGTAGGAACGACATCAAACACAAGGAAAAAAATTGCACGAACAGGGTGAGAATATATGTTTAGTATGATTAGTTTAGCGGAAACCAAGAAATAAGAAGGAAAAAAAAAAAAAAAAAAAAAAAAAAAAAAAAAAAAAAAAACCATTTTTATCTCGAGTGCGCCAGACTGTGTATCGGAAATTCTAAAAATACGCTCATTTAAAAATTATTTTGAGATATTGCTGTTGAAATGTATTTCATGGTTTAAGTGTAAAGACATGATATTTAATAAATAAAGGTAACAATGAAAACGTTAAAAAACGTGCCTTTGGGCGTAATGTAAAATCAGAAGACTTTCCATTTTTTTTTAATTGTCACTAAATTACTAATCCAACGGGGCTTTAACTCTGAAGGACTATTTTTTTCGTTTCGCAATTTTGCGTTGAATCACTATAAATGTCCGTTTCACTACCCAAACTGTCGACACCCAATGTTAGAGTCCTGCTTTTATATTTGAAGAAATTAAATAATGAAAATTCTGCATAAATGTATGTATCTTTCTCGCATTGTGATAAAACAACGGTATATAGACCCATCGAATTTTGAATGACGTAATCCTACTGTGAATATGGGCATGTGGAAGCCTAAATATGAAATTTGGAATTTGTTTTATGATCGATTTCATATTTTGTAAAACTTTACCGAATTTTTGAGTAACAAACTCAACGATTTGAAAGCGAGCAATGGCAACAATCTAGGGAGGGGAGAAACCTTTTTATCTCCAGCACGCGGAACTGTGCATCGGAAATTCTAAAGATAGGCTCATTTTAAAATTATTTCGGGACATTGCTATTGAAATGAAATTTATGGTTTAAGCGCGAAGAACATGATATTTAATAAATAAAGGTAACACACAAAACGTTAATAAACGCCCCTTTGGATGTAATTTAAAGTCTAAAACCTTTCAGAATTTTTTTCGTTATTTTTTTAAATATGCCAGTGTGTTGTTATAATGTTTATGCATGTTAACCGTCAAAGTGTTTGCACCGAAGATTCCTACTACCAGTTACTTCTCATCTCCAGTGATTTATTGCGGATTTATTTCCCAAGTATTCAAGAATGTTTCGAGATTTTAATCATTTCCCTAAAACCAGACCTATGTTACAATATATTCCATGAATTTAACAATTTCAAAACCTTCATCCCGCTTACATCCCAGATTTAATGCGTTGTGTTTGAAGTTTTCCATTTCTTGCCTCCAACATTTGTTGGTAATTTGTTTAAAAGGTTCTGAAACGGAAAACATTGCCCCTAATTTCCAATAATATGACACATTCAATGCAGTGTATATACCGCAAAAGCGAATTTTATCATAAAAATAACAAGATCCATTCAGAAGAAACCCGAGCACTTTTTACTGAAACCCGAGCACTTGATAATATAATCGAGATCTGTTACTTAAAATTTAAATAACAAATATTTCAAACTTCCAAATACATAAATGAAACGCAGTAAGTGGAACCAATAATGCGAAGGTAAATTCAATATTGAAAATTACGTTACACAATCAATAAGAAATTCCACTTAAAAAAAGGGGGAAGATTCAATATTCTTTCCGTTTACGATTTACTGATGATATGAAACAATGGAAACATGCGCCTGCCAGTTCTTTATCAGATATTTTATCTTGTTCTGTAGAGATATTAGGTTTTTTTCGAGGCCGGAGAGATGAAAAATTAGCAAACTCCTTCGCCGAGAATCGAACCACGGACCTCTGGAATACCGCCCCAGCGTGCAGAACCACTATACTACGAAGGCACGCTAGGAAGGCGAGAGAAATACCTTATATACTCCCCCTTTTAAAGGGCGACTGGGGTTTTTAGGGGACCCAATCCCCAAATCCTGGATGTTGAGATTCATCATCCACGACCCGTTTTTAGTTCGGGAGCCACTGTAGAGACATTAGGTAATTTTTTCGAAGAGCAAGATGAAAAATTAGCAAATGCCATCGCCGGGAATTGAACCACGGAGCTCTGGAATACCGGCCCAGCGTGCAGAACCACTACACCACGAAGGCACGTTAGGAAGGAGGGCGAAATACTTTATAGTTCTACAAGGTTAAATATCATATTATTGGGCTTACGCCACAAAAAGTTCCCATTCAACAGCAGCAAAGTCACAAAATATTTAAAAACAGTTGGCACTGCTCGCTTTGAAATCATAGAGTTTGTTAATCAAAAAGTCGATAACGTTTTAAAAAATATGAAAAAAAAATATAAAACAAATTTGAAATTCTAAATTTGGGCTTCAGGTACTCACGTTTGGGTGAAGGCCTACGTTATTCAAAACTGGATGGCTCTAGGTATTGTTGTTTATTCACAGTGCGAGAAACATGTATACATTCATACGGATTCTTCATTATTTAATTTCTTTAAATGTAAATTAGGACGACAATACTTGGTGGCAACTATCTGAGAAGAGATTATAGTGATTCAACGCAAAATGCCATTTCGATACTAATATCCCCTTCGGAATGCATTTCTCTCTTAACTATTAAGAGATGGAAAATGTTTTCCACAGAAATGACAAAATTAAGAAATGGAAAACATTTTCCCACATTCTTCCTGAAATAGCAGACAAACCCTAAACAGTTGAATACCCTATAATAGTGTCGCAGCAAGGATAATATTGTTACGAAATCGACAGGCGCGGTGAGATAGCTTTCCCGAAAAGCAGGTTTAGGTTGCCATAAAATAGAAAGGGAAGGCAGGATTTTCACATTTGGCGGGAAACCGCCCATTTGGCAACAAAATTGGCGATATACCATGGATGGATGGAGAACCTTCTGGAACGAATTCTTACCAGTTGAGCCCAGAATATTCCCGAACGCAAGCGGAAAGCTATATAAACCCTGCTAGTCCGCAGTCAGTAAGTGTGTATCTCGTCGAGAGGGCGAGTTAGTGTGTCTCATCTAGTTAGTCTGTGCGGAGATGATCGAGTTGACAGCCGGCCAGAGAGTGCCGAGTGGGTCGTCGAGTACATCGAAGAGTCTCTTAGTGTATCGCGGTTAGTGCATCGTCGAGAAAGTGTGTTGAGCTCCGGGAACGACTGAACCGAAGAGTCGGGAGCTGTGCTCTGTGTGTCGCTGAGTGCATCGCGAGTTAAAGCGTGGAGAGTCTCGAGAGTACGTGGAGTTCCGAGAACGACCTAGCAGAGTCGGGAGCTGTACTCTGGTGCTTTGCAGTGAAGCTGTCTCCCCCGTTATAGCCTCATATTTTGAGGGCTGTATCGCCGATTGTTCCAGCGTGTTTATAGTACATCTTCGATGACTGTAAAAGTGTTTGGGAACTGTTCTGATAAATATTGGTAAATAAAGTGTGTGTGTTTCGATATTCCATCAAGTGCTGTCGTCGTTATTCACTCCAAATCCACACGAACCCCGTACGAAAGTGAAGGAAGAAAATAACCTAACAATTGATGTCAGAAAAGAAAAACGCAACAATATCACTGTGGCACAGGTGTCGCTGCGATGAGTTTATGTGTTTCTGCGCGAGTCGCTACAAGGAGGTATAAAAGTCCACTTCCAGTTGCTCAGCTCATTTCGCTCTGCAATACAGTAGTGATTTTTATTATCTTCCTTAAACAATCTTGCAGTTTTTAAGGTGAAATGAGTACACAACTTTGCTTAGACAATGGTACTAGGTGAAGAATCGTGGGTAGGCTTGAGGCAGGGCAATCCCAAGCTCAGGTTGCAAGAATACCAAGCTTTATCTCTAATTTGTGGAATCAGTTTAAAATCAGCGGGACAGTGTTACAAAAGACAAGGACGCCCAAGAGCCCCAATGACGACGGGTATTTAATACTTTCTGCCAAGCGCCAGAGGACGACTACAGCAACACAACTATAGCCTTGTGACCTCACTCCTGCCGCAGCAATATCAGTTTTAAGAAAAATAATTGCCAGGAGGCAGCAGACCAGACGGTACAGCCTGACTGCGATACCGAAGAGCTGGGTTCGAATCTTGGAGAGAGCATGGATGGAGTTGTCTGTTCCTTCATAGGACGCAAAGGTGGCCCACCTATAAGGTGCCTCCATAATAAAGAGACCACCACATCTGGCCTTAGAAGTGGCCGATGTCGACATAGGCAAGTGCCCACTATTGGAAAAAAAAGTTGCCAGAAGCCTCCATGAGACTAGACAGTATGCCAGAGAGCCCGCTATCTGCATCCCACTCAATCCCTTCCATAAAAGAGAGGATTTACAATGGTGCATACAACATATCGACACTGGACAGTTTCAGCGGGCTAATGTTTTCTCCATGAATGAGTCCACATTAAGTCTACAACCTGATTCTCTGTGATTATTGATATGGACGGAACCGCGGACCCGATACCATTCCAGAAACTTTATGGGAAAGGACCATTATGGTGGCGGAGGAGTGATGGTCTGGGTGGGCATCATGCACGATACTCGCACGCACCGCTCCACGTGCTTGATACTAGTTTTGTGAATACCGAAAGGTACAGGCAGAAGATCGTAGTGCCCTATGTGCAACCTTTCAAGTCCTCAGTTTATTTTTATAGACAAAAATGCAGGACCACCGACGGCCCACCTGGTTGATGACTATCTGGAAAGCGAAGATATTCACCGAATGGATTGGACAGCCAAATCTTCTTACCTTAATCCTATTGAACATGCTTGGGTTGATCCTGGGAGGACTACTGCAATACGCCAAGCCTCACCTAGAACCATAAAATTTCTCTGGTGAAGAAGTGGGTGCGACTTCCTCAAGCATTGTTGCACCCTCTTGTTAATAGCATGGCTACCCTATGTGCATGCTGTCTGTCAGAGGCCACCATTTACATTTTCACTGCCATCTTTAAACCTCAAGTTTGGACAACACTGAACTCTTGGCCATAACTCAAGCCAATGAATGGGATTTTAACTGCTGTTTGGTACATGTTATTGTCATACAGTAAGCTATATCCATACCTAATTTCATTCATTTCTGTTCAGTTATTCTCGAGATATTTTGAAAAACCTTCCTCATCTCTTAATTTTGTCCACCAGTGTATTTAATGAACCTGTAAAAATAAAATCAACTGGTTGAATTTGATAAATCTACTTCATGCCAAAATAGAATCAAGCAGGAAGAAGACTGGCCAGACCTAAACTGCTTGTCACCGTTTCAGCTGCCATACAATCCGATGGATGAAACTAAACTACTATCCTTAAAAACGACACTTCTTTCCTGAAAAAAGAAAGTTTTTCTCACTTTGACTTTTGACTACTGATGTAATGTTTACTTCATTTTAGCAATCCTAGAATTCCGTTTCAATTCCTGGAAATGGCAAGAAATCCCAGAAATATTTCGAAGACACATTTATATTCATCTTCTACCGCTACTCGGTCCCGTTGCTTATGCCTTCCTTCTATGGATACAAACCAAGACAACAGATCGATACTGTGCAGATATGTGGCAAACACACCACTATTTGTGCTTTATAAACCATTTGTAGCAAATAAACGTGTATCTTAATGCTCGAGAGTTAACGCTACAAGATATATAATGGATAGGGCATATCAGTACGGCACTGTGCCTTATAGTTTTTAATCATTACTCGCCAAATGATTACCAGTTTATCGGTTTCTGGGTGAGTTCCATCGCAAAAACGCTTGATACATTTATCAGCGAGACTGTTGAAGACAGTATCACATCAAACGACTGAGCGAAAAGAAATTAACAATGTAAAATGCATCACAGCAGAAAGAATCTATTATTTTTATTCAGCAGAGTGGCAGCATATGGCTTAGAGATAAACTGTTGCCGACAAGCGGTAAAGTTGAATTTGAATTTATTGTATGATAAAGAAACATAAGCAAAACGAAGGGCGTTGAAAATTTCTATTTCAAATCAATAGAGTTAATTTTTAATGTATGAAATATTTGCTTAAGCCAAACGTCAGTCAAAACGTATTCTCAATCCTAGACCAACTACAAAAAATGTTTTAACTCTTTTAACATAGGTGTCGACTTATGTGGCAACACATTAGGTTCTGGTTGACCCTGAAAATATTCCTTACTAGCAGAAGTACCCGATGCCAGTTAAGGTAGATTGAGAGTAATGCATCTAACAACAAAGAGAACGATACCGCTGTAAACCTTCGCTAATAAGCAAAAAATACGACTCATAGTCAGACATTTTTCAGTCTGATGCGATATGGAACCCACATAAAATATATTGATAGAAAAATAAGCTAATTCTTTCGAATGATTATCGTCTTTCTAATCAAATGGTCATAAAAGCTCAAGTTCCATCCAATATTTCACCTATATTCAATTTTAGTCGATTAAATGTGGCAAAAAATTGATCATAATTGATCAGTAATCTATAATGCGAACAAATATACAGACAGACATTCTTTTTTATATGTATAGGTTTTGTAAAACACATACATTTTTTATTAACAAACTCCATAATTTTAAAGCGAGCTGTAGCAACACTTTTCGGAACAAAGCATTATCTCCAACGCGCGAGACTGTTGCCTCTCGGAAAAAAGAATGCAAAAATTAGAGCTTTCCGACTTTTTAATTAATATTTCGGCTGATTAAAGTGGTACGAAGGTGAGAATAGTCGAAATGGCTTCTCACGAATTTTTGGAATAGGGAATAATGCATTTAATGTCTGGCAATGCTATTTTTATTTCATCGTAAAACTTAGAAAAATTTTATTAACAAACTCTAAGATTTGAAAGAGAGCAGTGGCAACGCTTTTCGAAATAAGAGAGATTTTCATCTTCAGCTTGCGAGACTGTTGCCACTCGGAAAAATGAGGACGAAAATGATCGTTTTTACGAGTTTTTAATTTAATATCTCTGATTTTAGAGATTTTTTTGGGAAAAAGTGGACGTCGACCTTTTCCAGGACCCAGAAAAGAATTGTAGGCAGTTTGGTGACAGTAGCTGTAGTAGAGACTGAGTTATTAGAGAACAACCAAACACATAGACTTTCTTCTTTATGCCGCAATTAGGAAATTAACAGATAATCAAGATACAAAAATTATTGAAAAACAAATGCGAGTTAAAATAACATAATAATAATCTATCTTTATTAACATCCAAATAACTTTAAGACGTTGACTCCCACGCGCATTTGACGTAGTTTGCCTAAGGCGCCAACATGAAGTTTTTATAACGCGATTCATATTATGGTGAAATATTATCAACAGAAGACAAATCGAGTAATATAATCCCGTTTTATGCATTTTTCATGGTGGTGGTGGTCGGGGTCACCGGTGACCTCCGAGCCGCTGTTTACCATTTTTGCGATTGACTATTTAAATTTTGCGATTTACTATTCTTCAAACCATTACAGTTACATTGGAAATTTTTGAAAATTTATCAATATCGATTTTTTTATGAATTTTTGCTATTGATTAATATACTAATTGTGTATGTTTACTTTTGATCGCGTCGACGGTCACCAGTGGCCCCCAAGGCGCTGTATCCAAGTCGAGTTCAATAAAAAATTAGCATAGCATCATTTAGATAACTCATAAACATGATAAGCTGGTAATAAATAATTAACACAACAGCAAATTTTGTATTTCTTATTTATTACAAAATTCCATATCATGTCTTAAAAATTTCATGTTTTTAATTGCAATGCTTTGGGTTTAGAGCTTTGATCAAAATTTGCTTTCATTTGTATGAAATTTCAATAGCAAAGAAAAGTATTAATGAAGTATGTATAACAATGCATTAATGGAAATGTTATACATAATTTGCCAACTTTTTTACAAATGTGACAGGAATTCGGAAAAAAAATTAAGTTGATCACTTATAGCTCAAAAGAAAGACCTATTTTTTTCCTTTCCTCAACAGATGGTGACAAAGCGGTTCACTTACTAAGGATATACTTAAAATGTTTACCTTAAATTATTAGTGTTTAATTTAGCGATAGAAATTTCTCAAATCGAAGCTCGACTTTTAGAAAATGAATCAAGATATAAAAATACATTATATTCATGTTATATTGACTTCCTTAAGACGGCTCATCTTAAATCTAATTGAAGACAATACTTCAGCAATGTACAAAAATAATCATTTTATTTACAAAGTAACTTGCATTGCATTGATGGTTCACTACTTACTACGTCGCAAACTGAACTAACATTCTTTTCTCAGAAGAGAAGCGCCCTCTAACGGCGATACAAAAATCGTTTGTGGGGTTTTCAAACACTTCCCACCTCATAATTTTTGCAAAAATTATCACTATTTCAGCATCCAAAATAATTCAAATGTAAGAAAGCAACTTACATATGAATATCAAGTACATTTACCTGATGTAAATATAAACAGCAAAAGGAAATTCTATAAAATAAACAAATATAGTTAACAGCATCAATTCAAATGTTAATAAATAAATATTAATTCGAATTACAAACAGTAAATTATTAGTAATAACTAACCTAATTAACTAAAATTAATGTTAGTGAACATGAAATATAAGAAATAAAATTAAAAGTTACGAAATTAGTTCATTTTCAGTCAAACAGTTTCAAGGGGGTATATCAATTGCACAGGTTTCTTAAAGTCCCCTTTTTTAGTTTTTACTACACATGATCGTACAAGACCATCACGTCCTTTAAAAACTTGAATTACTCCACCTAAATCCCAGAGGAACTTAGATTTAGTTGTTCCTTCAAGTACAACTATATCACTAATTTTAAGAGTTTTCTTAGTTTCGGGTGTACCGAAGAAGTGAGCATTTCTGAACTCAAGAAGATACTGACTTTTCCATTTTTTCCAGAACTGTTTTTTATAAGTGTTGCCTGATATTTCTTTCGTTTTCTTAGACTCTTTCTGGGCCCACCAGCGGCCGAACGGTAAAGTCGCTGAACACTGGTAGTTCGGTCCGAGGTTCGAATCCCGCGAACGGGCTGGCTGCATGGGTGCTTTCGTGGTTTTCCCCATGTGTAACGTGTATACGAGCTAGTTTCCCTTAGAAAGTCCTCCACTAAGGCATCCCTCCCTTTAGGCAGATAGCTCTAGCGAGCTTTGCCATAATTAAATACACACTTAGACTCTTTCTTGTTGGAGAACTATCCTAATATCTTTTTCAACGGTTCCTTTACGGTTTTCATAAGGCGTTCATAAAACAATGCCCACCATGGAGCAAGCTCGACGATAAATTTCCAAGTCAAGCTTTCATATGCTAAAATATTTTGAAAGTCTGCACCTTTAATTATGCTGTAAAAATACTGTAAATCTTTGGCAGCATAAGAAATGATTTGGAGGAAATTCTAGCAACTTTGCACATTCTCGAAAAAGATTAAATGTGTATTTAACGCTGTATCCAAGTCGTCGTCAGAGTCAATGTAGTACTTGTCTTTCACTCAAAAGATCTGCAACTTGGTACTAGCAAATGAATGCTAAAAACGTTCTAATTCTCATCGAAAGACTGTGGCGCCCTTTTAAGTAATCTTACATAATAAGAATGTAATATTGGCAATCTTAACTTAAAAGGAGCTAAGAACAACAAAATTCTTTTTGACATATAATATAAATATAGAGCTATTTTTAGCCCAAAAGGAACACAACTCTCGAAACGGCATTTTAGAAACGGCTGTATCACTTTTCAAATTGTTGCCACCAAATATTATCATATTCAATGAAATTAAATAATTAAGAGTTTTCATAAATGTATGCATGTTTCTCGCACTGTGAAAACGTTACGGTACCTAGGGCCATCCGATTTCGAATAACATAGTTTTCCATTCGAACATGGGCACATGGAAGCCCGAATTTTTAATTTCGAATTTATATTATTATCTATTTCATTTAAAAAAAAAAAAAAAACTTTAACGAATTTTTGATTAACAAATTCAAGGATTTAAAAGCGAGCACTGACAATGTTGTACAGAAAAAATATTTTTATCTCCAGCACGTGAGACTGTGTATCAGAAATTCTAAAGATAGGCTGTTTTAAAATAATTTGTGATTTGGCTGTCGAATTGAAATTTATATGGCGCCAAGAACGTAATATTTAATAAATAAAGCAACACACAAATGTTAATAACAAAGTTAAGACAAAAAAAAAAAAAAAAAAAAAAAAAAAAAAAAAAAAAAAAAGGTTTTGTTAATACATAAGAGTCTCTATTGTGGCACCTAATGATAAACGGTAAATCATCATCATCTGGATTTGATCGCCACCGATTTGGTTTGCAAAATTGTAAACAGTATTTTATTGTATTGTATTCGGATGCTTATATTCAGCCCTATATTTTTAATTTTTTAATAGCCCAAAAGGAGCGTTATCCAAAATGGGATATTACTCTCGAAAAGCGATTTTGCGTTGATTGACTATAAAAGTTGGAATAACTTTCCAAATTGCCAAATCCACCAAATATGATCGCCCTGTTAGATATCTCAGAAAATTAAATAATGAAGTGCATGAATATATATATATACTTTTTGCATTGTGGGAAATCAACAGTACCGAAAAACATCCAATTCTGAATAACGTAGTCTTCCATCGAATATGGACACCTGGAAGTCCGAATTTATAATATCGAATTTGCCTTACTGTATTTATTTAATATTTCCTGAAACTCAAACGCATTTTTAGTTAACAAACTATTTCGATGCGAGCAATGGCAACACTAAGGCGGGGGGAATAATTTGTATCTCCAGCGCGCGAAACTGTCTATCGAAATTTCTAAAGATGTGTATATATTTTTTGCATTGTGAGAAAACAACAGTACCTAGAACCAACCAATTTTGAATAACGTATTCCTCCACCCGTATATGGGCAACTGGAATCCTGAATTTTGAATTTGCTTTACCGTATTTATTTCATAATCGTAAAACTCGAACGAATTTTTAGTTAACAAACTAAACGATTTCAAAGCGAGCGGTGGCAACACTAGGAAGGGGGCATTTATATCTCTAGAGCGCGAAACTATCCATCGAAATTTCTAAAGATGTGCTCTTTTTAAATATTCTATGACTTTGCTGTTGAATGAAATTTTATGTGGCGTAAGCACTAAGAACGTGATATTTAATAAATACACTTAACACAATAAACGTACATAATAAAAGATAAAAGAAAGCTTTGAAAAGCTATCTTAGTAAGAAAATTGGATATTGATATGATAAACTGAGAAAACTCTGAAAAATTAGAAAAATGTATGCCATGCTGCTTTTAAAAGTTTTAAAATTTTGCTGTTGAGTTCTATATAGCGTAAGTGGGAAGAAAATGATGCTTAATAAGAAAGCTAAAAAGACAAAAAAAGAGGATGTTAGCATGATGGAGTGTAGCAGTAGACTCGTAGATTGAGATCTCAACGAGAGTGTAAAAAACCTTAATATCTCTTTTGGACGACCTTTAAAACCTGAAACATTTCAGTATTGTTTTATATTTTTACGTAAATTTGAACTAAATACACACACGAAAAACTGTTTATAAAGGAATACGAGAAATATAAGCATGTAAATATATCCTCCTTCCGGAGGGGAGAAGAAACTTTAGATCTATCTAAGAAAGCAATTTAATTAACCCTTCCCTATAAAAGAAAAAATAACCATATAAGGGAATACGTAACAAGATCTTTAAAAGCTGAAAGAGGATTTTCAGACACAGGGAAAAAAATATCTTAGCATTTGAAATTAAAATCAGACTCTTTTGATAACAAAGGAATTTCTCCCGAATTATGAAATTGAACGTTTTTTCAAGTATGGGTTTTAAAAAAAGCTCAATTTCTCGATAATTTCTAGTTTCTTCGAGTTAATGTAGCAAAAAATTCCTGTTAGTTAAAATTTTAATCTTAATGTTTACTTTCTTCCTTATGCAAGCTTAATGGTGTCAATACTAGAAAATACAAAATTATTTTTTTTTCTGCCTTGCTCAGAAAGTATACACAAAAGCTAAGTTCCTAAAAGAATACTGTTTAAAGTATATTTTAGCACTGCTTGAATTCCTGTTAATAAAACTGACTAAAGTACAATTAAACGGAATACTTTTATTTCTTCTTATATTTTTTATTTCTCTTAATTATAGTAATTTATATTTAAAAACACCTAACAATCGAATTTAAAAAATAAATTAGCGGCTCAGCTCACTAGATGAGCCAAAACAAAATTGATATGTTCTATGTACACTAAGAAAAAAAAAGGAAAGTTCTATTATCAACCGTTCTTACTGGGAACAATTGACGAATCTCAACTATGTCTCGAAAGCGTGCCTTAGGATATGTATTAGATTTATATATAGGATTCTTCTATAGTAGGTATTTTGCCGCATCGGAATTTTTCTGAAATGACATGCCAATTTTTTTCCGTATTTCGATTCTACGACTCAAATTGTGCCCAAACTGGCAAGCTTTGTAAAAATCGCACGAGTATTTTTTAAAAAATTAGCTCCCAAAATTTTAGCTCCTCGATGTTAATTTAATTTGATAAATATTTATTAATATCTCTTTTTTATTCAACTTAAATGATTCCTTCTTCCAGAACTCGAAATTTAGACTTAATCCAAATATAATTCGCACATTTTTAGCTTAAAGATCAAATTTGTTCAGAAAGGCTAGTAATTTTGTTTTGGCATTTTGCGTCGGTTCACTATAAATGTCGGTTCACTTTTCATATTGTTGCCACCAAATTTTAGAGCCATGCATTATATTTCAAGAAATTAAATAATTAAAAATCTGTGTGAATGTATGTCTATTTCTCGCACTGCGAAAAAACAATGGTACCTAGGCATCAAATTTTGAATAACCATTCGCAGGTATAGTTTTTACAAAATTACCTCTCAAAATTTTAGCTCCTCCATATTAATGAAATTTGGTATATATTTATTAATATCTCTATTTTTCTTAAACTAACTACTTCTAGAATTCGAAATTTAAGGCTTAATTCGAACATTTTTTTAAGATTTATTTTTAAAACTTTTATTTTAAAATATTTTTTATTAATTTTTCGAAAAACATTTTGTATCATAACCGAGAAAATTTTTAACATCATCTTAATGTAGATGTATTTCAGGGCACACCTGCAAAAAATTAGAATTTTTAATTACATTTCTTCTAAAATATACGTATTGGAGCGTTTCGAAATTTTGCATTTTTTTTGAGCGATAATAACGCCAAATGTAGTTTACACACTTTGTTTAAATTATTTGAAATTATGAACGATGACTTATTTCCTGATCGTCTTCAATGAAAAAAGGGAAAAGAAAACAGGTTATCATAAATTAAGAAGTTCCTCAAGTAATTATTCTCGCCGAAAACTGAAAAAAAAGTGAGATAAGATAAAGTTTTGAATTTCTCCGTAAATTTCGCATCAAATTTGACAAAATTTAATATTTAGGCATAATATGAGTCGTAGAATCGAAATATAGAAAGTAATTGGTATGTTATTTCCGAAAAATTTGGATTTTTTGTCAAAATACCTATGTTGGAATAATGCTATATATACGTCTAATATATATACTTATTCGCGCTTTCGAGACATAAAAAATGCAATTTGAATTTCGTCAATCGGCTCAGTAGAACGGGAGATATAGAACTGTCCTATGTTTTAAGTCCAAAGGGACTTTGTCCCTGAAGGATTATTGTTTTCGTTTTGCGATTTTGCTTCGATTCACTGCAAACGGCGAATCACTTTTCAAACTGTTGCTATAAAGTATTATCGCCCTGTGTTATATTTAAAGAAATTAAATAATAAAAAAATTGAATGTATGTATATTTCAGACACTGTGATAAAACAACAGTACAAAGAGCCATCGAATTTTGAATGACGTAATCGTCCTACGAATATGGGCATGTGGAAGATCAAATTTGAAATTTGGAATTTGTTTTTTTATCGATTTCCTATTTTGTAAACCTTTAACGAACTCAAGGATTTCAAAACGAGCCATGGCAACGTTGTACAGAAAAATACATTTTATGTCCAGCACGTGAGTTTCTTTATCGGAAATTCTAAAGATAGGCTCATTTTAAAACTGTTTTGCGATATTGCTGTTGAACTGAATTTTACGGTTTAAGTGCGAAGAACGTGATATTTAATAAATAAATGTAACACACAAAATGGTAATAAAACACCCTTTTGGACGTAGTTTAAAATCTAAAACATTTCAGATTCCCCCCCCCCCCGCATTGTACATTTTGATGCCAAATATGCTGAAACCTAATCAAGATATAATAACACGCTGAACAAGTATTAATTTAGAAGTCAAACAACAAAAATCAGCGTTATATTTGCAAATTTTCAGAGGACGTGTCCGATGGTAGTCTAAGGATGATATTTCGGTAAAAGCATCGAAACTAGTGCTGTGAAATTTTGCATATATAACGCTGAGTTTTGTTGTTTGACTTCTAAATTAATACTTTAAACTATAATGAATACTTATTAAATTAATGAACTACTATAACTTTAAAACTATAATTAATATTTTATTCTTATTTAATTAATAAATTAATACTTTATACTTTTAATCTACTGCCTATGAAATCTTTCATAGCGACTTGTATCTATAAGTAAAGTTCAAAGATGATACATAAATATGAACTTAGACTATCAGCGGTAGTCATATAGAAGCCAATTTCCCGTGAATCAAGTTTGGAATTTTCCCTTAAAGCATATGAGCATCTGAAATAAAAATTAGCATTTTTGGTTTTGTTTTGTTATAATAAGACTGTATGTCGAAAGAGTATAGGCATCGTATTTTCTAGCTAAAAGCTAAACCAAAGCAAACAGTCGAAGCGTAGTATTTATTATAAGAGTAGAATTAAGTAATGGAAGAAGTAAATGGTTTGCTCAAGAAGTAAAGGGTTTCAAAACTCTTTTCATGATGTCCCTTCGACGAGATTTTAAAACCCAAACGTTGGTACTAGAATGTGTTTTACTTAGCTACTTGCGACATTCAGAAACTACACATATATTGATTAAAATATAATTCTACCATCTTTAATATTTCTACCATCTAGAGGCTGCATTATTTAAAAGTTCTAGAAAGATAAAAAGATAAAAAAATTTCAGATTTTAAAGTACGTCCAAATGGGCGTTTTTTAAACATTTTGTGCGGTATATTTATTTATTAAATATCATGTTCTTCCCACTTAAATCATAAAATTCAGTTCAATAGCAATGTCGCAAAATAATTTAAAAAATAATTTAATAAATGGTACTTTTCCGTTTTGCCGGCGCAAACGATAAAGTCGCCAATAATAGTAAAATTGATGCCAAACGGAATATCTTCTCTGGTAACCTTTTAGGCTTCATTTTCAAAACACGTCGCAGCCATTTCTTACCAGATTGATTGTTTCTTTCAATACTGGCATACAATGACATAGAAATTTTACCAGATAGTTCAATTATATGCCCCAAAGTCATTCGCGGTAATTAAGTCAATTAGGACGCAATCACACCGCTCACCCGAAGGCAAAAATATAGAAAAGGCGATGTCAAGGGTTAAATTCATCCATACTAATGAGAATGCACTTGCGAAGTAAAGCACTGCGGTTTTACATACTTTCTGAGTAAGCTATTCGTACGAATTGAAATAATTCTTGCATTTAAACTTGTATTCCAAATTAAGATTTAACTTGAAATTAATGTAGACAATTACTGAGAATTAGATTTTGGTAGCGTAGTTTACGTGAGATGAGTTCACTTGGGATCACGTGATATGAAACGGCGAAGCAGGGTGAAAGCATAGTAAATTCTTAAATTAATGCCTTTTTACAAATTTATTGTCCTTATTTATTGGATTCTTATAAAATTTTAAACGATATTAAAATATTTATTCCTTCAAAATAAAAATTACTTAAAACTAACATTTGTTAACATTTTTTATGTGTATACTGTGTGTTGTCGCCAATAAAGTCTGCTTGACGAGATTTGCGCCCGAGAAACGAAAAAGTACTTAATAAATTATTCTATCTTCAGAATTTTCGATACACAGTTCCGTGCGTTGGAGATAAAAAGGTTTTTTTCCCCTCCTAATAGAGTGTTGCCATTCCTCTCTTTTAAATTGTTGAGTTTGTTGATCAAAAATTCGTTTTAAATTTTACTAAACATGAACTCGATAGTAAAACAAATTCCAAATTTGGACTTTCAGGTGCACATATTCGGATGGAAACGTACGTTATTTAAAACTGGATGGCTCTAGGTACCACTGTTTTATCACAAGTCGAAAAACATACATACATTTATGCAGATTCTTCATTATTTAATTTCTTCAAATATAATACAGGGCGATAATATTGGGTGGCGACAATTTGAAAGGTGAATCGAACATTTATAGTGAACCAACGCAAAATGCCAAAACAAAAATAATAGTCCTCCAGGGCCAATTGCCCCTTTGGACTAAAAATCTAAATTCGATTTTATTTCTGAAAACAAATTTCCTAAGCACTAATCCGAAACTAAATAAACTGCGAATACTTTTAAAATGTCAGAACTTGCTTTCTCTAATCGAAGCCGATAAAATAAGAAAAAATCTGAAATAGAAGTTTCTGCTCCTAAATACATACAGCATTACAGTAAAAGGAATATATATCTCTACTTACTCCATTTATATTTAAGTGGAAATATTTAAGTATAAATGCATCATTTCTTAGTGAATAAAATTCCGTCGCTCGCTCTAGTTACCATCACATAATGAAAACTATTTTCTAAAGTTAATCACTGTCTGGAATCTAATAAATTAAAAAAACTGGGATTCATTTTATTTCCATGGCATAATTTTAGTTTCAAGTTTGCATTTAGATAGTACACATTAAAATTTAAATATAACTCGAAGTAAAATCTTAGCTTTTGAATGTAGAAGAAAACCTTTTATTAAATTAGAGAGAAAAAGGCGGATTCAAATCATCGTATGCAGGAAAATTTATCAATTAATATTGGAACTTGCTTTCTTAAGATTGCTAGAGATAAATAATGTTGAAGAATGTTATCTTCAGGGTTATCTGAATTTTATTTATTTTCTTTATCACAGATGACAAATCATTTATTTATTGTTACGATTTTTGTAGTCGTGGTACAAAACATTGAGGGAGAAAACATCGTAATACAAAATTAAATGGCTCAAAAATTTCGCAGTTTAAAAACATCGTCGTCGAAAATATCGTGGTAAAAAATTAAGTACCTACAAATCATCGCATGACGATAACATCGCATACATGCGTTTTTCAAATTGCATAGTGACATATTACGTAACGGACTTTCGTCATAACTAACAAATCGACATCCAAAAAACTGATTGCACGCTATACATGAAAATGTTAACGGCACTTTAAGAATAGACGGAAACAAAGCAATACGTAATTTTGATTAAAATAATATCAGATTAACAAATGCGAAAGAAAATAATTTTATAATTAACTAAGCAATTTTATAGGTGTAACCTCATGCAGATATTTATCTTGCTTCTTCTATTAATTTTTAAACCGTATTCTTCGTAAAAAATTATCAGTAAAGCTTCATGAAAAAGTTAATTTTTTAATGACCTTTGTTAATTAACTATGTAAATTTAAAATTCTATTAAGTTCTACAAGTTGCATTAATGTTCTATTTATTTTCAATTTTTAAATACTTCAGTTTCCCTCTTACTTTTTCTCGAAAAGTTTATTAGTTCGTTCAAATATATGAAATACAGAAATAGAAGAATCCCTCTTTCCTTTTTGCGCCTCATGACCTTTATACGAACATGCATTTACAACTTTCAGAAACCTGAAAATGCATGTGTGCGATGTTATCTGCATGCGATGATTTGGAGGTACTTTATTTTTTTACCACGATATTTTTGACGACGATGCTTTTAAACTGCGAAGTTTTTGAAGCGCTTTATTTTCGACCACGATGTTTTTTTCTCTGCGACGTTTTCGTCCGAGATGTTTTTGCCGCCACGTTTTCGGCAGACACCATGTGAAATTGTATTTTTCTTTGTGAAATTCTACTTCTTTGTGGAATTGTATTTTTTAGCCTAACGCCAAGCGAATTTTAACAGAAAGCTATGCCGGTAAAATACGAATACAGGAGCAAGTGCATTTCACACTGAGTAAATAGGTATCTCGTTAATTTGACGAAGTATCGCCAAGCTAACAACAGTTTTGACCACTTTTTATTTTATCGCCACGTTTGGCGAGAAAACGTCAAAGGTTGGCGACCTATTTTAGGTGCAATGCCATCTTCGGATTGCTTTCCAGTAATTTTGAGAAGCGGAAAGTAATAGAAATATCTCGGCGGCCGGTTCAAAACCATTGAAGACGGAAGAAAGAGCCTCTGCTTCCCCCCAGATGCTTATTTGTTGTTCTTAGTTTATTTGTTCATTGCAAGGGAATATAAAACAATTTTAATTAGTTCAACAAAAAATAACTAAATAAATAAATTAAAAAAAATCAGAAAAGTTTCAGATTTTCACTTACGTCCAAAGGGGCTAATTTTTAACGTTTTGTGTGTTACCTTTATTTACTAAACATCACGTTCTTCGCACTTAAACCATAAAATTCAATTCAACAGCAATATCTCAAAATAATTTTAAAATGAGCCTAACTTTAGAATTTCCGCTATACGCTCTCTCTCACGCTGGAAATAAAAAGGTTTTTCTTTTTCGTACAGTGCTGCCATCGCTCGCTTTTAAATCGTTTAGTTTGTTAATCAAAAATTCGTGAAAGTGTTACAAATTATGAAACAAATTCTGTGAAGGATTGCGTTATTCAAAATTGGATGGCTCTAGGTACAGTTGTTTTATCACAATGCGATAAACTTTCCTACATTTATGCAGATTTTCATTAATTAATTTCTTTAAATATAACAGAGGGCTCTAATATTGGTGGCAACAATTTGAAACGTGAATAAGCGTTTATGGTGAACTGACGCAAAATGCCAAAACGAAATTAATAGCCCTTCTGGTGAAATTGCTCCTTTGGACTAAAAAGACTATTCAAACTATAGCTTTTATATTTTCCTGAAAGCATAAAAATTTTGCAAGAATTTTTAAATGAAACTTTTGGTTTAGATTATATCTAGATCAGTAAAAAAGGTAACAGATATAACCAGAAAATCTTACATTCGATAAAATATTATAGAAAATTCAAACGGATAAAAACTCTCATATAACTTTTTATTATCTTACTTACATATTTTTTTTTACGTTAACTTAGTAATTTCACTAAGGAAGCGATATTTAAGTTAACTTTATTCCCATATTGCTTTTCTTTTATTAGAATCTGTTATTATTTTAGCGTAAGGCTCCTCCGATTTTCGTTAATTAAATTTCTTCGTCAGAAGTCTGGGGTGTGCAACTGTATATCTTATATTAAAATACACCGTCACTTTCGTTTACTATCTCCATTTCAGAAGTGTTAAATATTTTATTCTTAACTCTTAGAAGAAAATGCTATCAATTCGTTTATCTAAGAATTCCTTTCAGAAAAGCGAAATAGGTTGCCAGTTTGCTTTTTGTTTGCAATAAGAGCTTCATTTTGTTTCAGAAGGAAAAAAAAGTATTTTTATGCGAGAAATAAAATCAAATAGAATTTTTATTTTTAAAAAAATAAAATAAAACAGCTGTGAATTTTAAACTTTTCTATGTCTTGCATTAAAATACATAGCAAAACACATTTTAATTTCAACTTTCATTGAACATATGAGAAAAATTTCACTAATGCCAGTTCTCAATTTGGATTTTGCAATAGTAATATACGTTATTTAGAATATTGTTCCAAATTTTTTGTGTTGATAATAAAAAATCTCATGCGGACAGCACATGACTTCCTTGTACGGAATATTAAATTGTAGGCATTTCTTGCTGCATTTCATTTAAATTTATTTTCCCGAATTTCATTACAGATAGATTTCTCATTCAATTAACTCAGTTCTAACTTTGCGGTAAGGCATAAAACCTCAAAATATCTTCATTAAAAATTGAAAAATATAGAGAAATATAAAACATCAAATACAGCTAAGAGAATTATTAAAAAAAAATTACAATTAAAATTAGTAAACAATTAATTTTACAATTAAAATTAGTAAACAATTAATTTTACAATTAAAAATTTAAATTAGTAAAACGTAAAACAATTTTTAAATTAGTAAAACAATTTTACTTACAAACGTAAAACAATTTTACAATTAAAATTAGTAAACAATTAATTAACAATTAAAAATTTTACACTTAAAATTAGTAAACAATTAATTTTACTATTAAAATTAGTAAAACGCAAAACAATTTTACTTAAAAACGTAAAACAATTTTACTTACAAGCGTAAAACAATTTTACTTACAAACGTAAAACAATTTTACTTACAAACGTAAAACAATTTTACAATTAAAATTAGTAAAACGTAAAAAATTTACGTTTAAAATTACAGTTTTTAAGCAAAAACAAGCCATTCGGACAGCGAGCAAGAAGGCAGATTTTTCGGTGCTCTAAACTCAAAAGTTTACTTTTGGTCCCACTCGGCAAAAAGACACTGAAAGTGCAGAAACTATTCTGCTAAGATTGAAATGTAAAAAAAAAATGGCTCCTACAGTACAAGAAATTAGGCTTAACCAGACAAAAAAAATTAAATTGTTGATAATTCTACAGCTATTGCATGCAGAATAACTAAAAGCATAAAAGTAATAACCGGAAGATAAGAACACCAATAACTCAATCATTTCCAAAGAAAAAAATGCAAAATTTACCAACATATAAGAATAAAAAAACAGCTCAGGAAGTGAGTAACAGAGTGAGTATACATACATATATATATACACTTTTGGTGCAGCCGATTGCAACCAAAAAGGGAAGTGCACAACATGTTATATACACACATACGTACGTATGTTCGTCGCGAAACAAATCTCTTCTGAATTCATTTTAAATCAATTTTATAATTTGTTTTGGGAAAGAGTCCTTATTCTGCCCTTACGTTCAGATGTAATGCAAAAACATCGTGAAATGTTTTGTAACAGAGCCACGTAAAGTTGTCTAAGGGAACTAGGTCTTTTCTTCGTATGTTCTCTCGTAATGGAAGCGGCAAAAAATCCAGTTTGAGGTCGATGATTCATTGTTCGGATGCCGGAGACGACCGTAGAGATGTTTTCTGATGCTTCTCGCCGCCCCCGAAAAAAGAAATTCCTGACGAATTTCTATAATGGTGTCCAAACTAAAATATTGTAAACGGAAATTCTTCACCACCTCGATTTAGTCGACTGGATGTCACGCCCTAACTTAGGCATTTAGGTCCTCAGCCACTAACTTATAAATGAACGAAAATAAATAATTTTCACCGTTCCTCATGTGTGTTGCTATAGAATAAACAGAAGAACGTTATGCTGGCAGCGAAGGTCTGTGATTCGAATCGCAGTAAGGATAATATTGTTACGAAATCGACAGGCGCGATGAGAGAGCTTCCCCGCAAGGCAGTTTTAGGGTTGCCATAAAAATGACAAATAAAGGCAGGGTTGCCACATTTGGCGAGAAATCGTTCATTTGGCTTCATTTGGCGATATACCATGGACGTTTGGAAAACCTTCTGGAACGAATTCTTACTTGTTTAGCCCAGAATGTTCTCGAACACAAGCCGAAAGCTATATAAAACATGCTGGTCCGCAGTGTGTCTCAGTGTCTAGAGTGCGAGTGCGAGATAGTTAGTATCGAGTTGGTGTCTCGTCTAGCGAGTCAATCCCTGCGGAGTCGATCGAATTGACTGCCGGGCAGCGAGCGCCGAGTGGGTCGTCGAGTGCACCGAAAGAGTCTCGTAATGTATAGCGGTTAGTGCATCGTCGAGAGAGCGTGTTGAGCTCCAGAAACGACTGAAACGAAGAGTCGGGAGCTGTGCTCTGTGTGTCGTCGAGTGCATCGCGAGTTGTAGCCTGGAGAGTCTCAAGAGTACGGAGTTCCGAGAACGACCGAGCAGAGTCGGAAACTATACTCTGGTGCTTTGCAGTGAAGCTGTCTCCACTGTGATAGCCTGATAACCTGAAGGCTGTGTCGCTGATCGTGTCAGCGTGTTTACAGTAGTTCATCGACGACTGTAAAACGTGTTTTGGAGCTGTCCTGACAATACTGGCTAATAAAGTGTGTTTCGATACTTCATCAAGTGATGTCGTCGTTATTCACTCCAAATCCGCACGAGCCCCGTATGGACGTGAGGGAAGAAAATAACCTAAGAACTGTGTCAGAAGAATAAAAAATCTGATGTGTACACCACACGACTTCCTTGTATTGGAATATTAAATTATACGCATATTTTCTTGCATTTCATTTAAACATATTGGATTGAATTAAATCTAGTTCGCCGGCAGAGCATAAACCACAATAGAATAAATGTATTCTTTTAAATTCACTCTAGTATTTGTTTACCATAGCGACACTATGGCGCTAGATTAACTTAACAGTATTAATAATTATATAACAGTTAACTTATATAATAATTATATAACGGAAACTAAGTTAACTGTTATATAATCCAATAATTATATAACAGTTAACGTATATATTTCGTTCATATTATAACTCATAATGCAGAAAATTTATATCATTTAAAGAATAGAATTATCTAATCGCTGCCACATGTTCTATTCAAATACTATAATAAAGCTAGAATAATGTATAAAAGAAATTAAGCAAACAAAACAAAAAAGAAACAGTTTTTCACAGACGATTGAGTATTTCTCATTTAATTAATTCAGTTCTCACTTCGCGAGAAGGCAAAAATACATAAAAACTCAAAATATCTATAATAAAAATTACGAAGTATATCTCAAACACTTATTTCCTCGAAAAAATTCCAGAAAGGATTAAGCATGATTTAATTGGCAATAATAAATGAAGGCGTTATCTTTCTTGTTGCAAAGCTACGTTTCTCTAGATTGGCAACAAATCCACTAGTCTCCTGTTTCAAATGTAAACATCAATGGCCGCCATTAAAAACAGGCTTAGCGCAATTAAACAACTTTAAAATTGCTGATAATTCTAAAAATATTGCACACAGATTTAATAAAGGCATAAAATCCTTAACCGGAAGATAAAAACAACATAATTCAATCATTTTTAAAGAAAAAAATGTACAATTTACAAACATATAAGAGTAAAGAAGCTGAGATCACTGAGCCGGGTAACAGAGTGGATATATATATAAATATATTTATATACGTTTGGTGCGGCCGATTACAACCAAAATACGAGGTGCACATCTACATGTTATAGCAGTCCTATATACAAAATTTCAACGTTCTGAGGCTACTCGTTTTTGAGTTATGCGAGATACGTGCGTACGCACGCAAGTACGTACGTACAGACGCCACGAAAAATTCTCTTCAGAATTCATTTTCAAACAGTTTTATAATTTATTTGGAGGAAAAGAGTCTTTTATTCTGTCCTTACGTACAGATATCACGCAAAAGCATCCTTAAATTGCATTCGAAAGCGGTCAAAATGGATATTTTTATTGAAATATGCTGCCTGAAACTTTTCGCGATTACAATACTTCCTTTTTACTTCGTACAAGTAAAAAACGCAACAATATTTATTTTTGATAGGTTTCGCTTCAAAATGTCCTAATCAATCTATCTCCCTTTGAGTGAGCCTATCTTTAGAATTTCCGATACACAGTCTCGCGCGCTGGAAATAAATTTTTTTTTCTTTATAGTATTCCATTGTTCGCTTTGGAATCGTTTAGTTTGTTAAACAAACATTCGTTGAAGTTTTACAAAATATGAAAAAGATAATAAAACAAATTCCAAATTAGGGCTTCCAGGTGCCCATATTTGCTGGAGGATTGCGTTATTCAAAATTGGACGGCTCTAGGTACGTTTTTTTTATCACAATGCGAGAATTATATATACATTTACGCAGATTTTTCGTTATTTAATTTCTTCAAATATAATACAAGACTTATATTTGGTGGCAACAGTTTGAAAAGTGAAACGGATATTAATAGTGAACCAACGCAAAATCGCAAAAAGAAAACAATAGCCCTTCAGGGACAAAGCCGCTTTGGACTAAAAATCCCTTCAAAGTTTGGTTAGATTTTAGTTAGAATATTTTGTGTGTCTAATAATTATGGTTTTATATTTTTGGTTATTATATCAATCTTTTTCTCTAATAATTAGTGCTTACATTTATAAAATTATTGTTTTATATAATTAGCAAATTTTGATGGCTCAAATTTCAAATTTTGCTAGGTACCATTGTTTTATCACAGTGCGAGGAACATAATACATTTATGCAGATTCTCTATTAATTTCTTTAAATATAATGCAGGGCTCTAATTTTGGTGGCAACAGTTTGAAAAGTGAACCGACATTTATAGCAAATCAACGCAAAATGCCAAAATGAAATTAATATCCCTTGTGGGCTAACGCCCCTTGGGCTAAGAAAAACAAACAAACAGAAATCGTGTTTCTGATGTACATGTTTTCGTACAAAATTTTTTATGAGGTGCATCTGCGTAATATCTGGTTTTTTTCGTAAATAACAAATTATTAGGAATTGTTTTTTACGAATAACATTATAAACGTAATATGTTATTCGTAAATAACAATTCCTAGGGAACAATAAATCCTTATATATCTGTATGTATGTCACGATTTTTTATTTTATGAAAAATCATAAATCTTTATAATAGATCTCTCTTCTGCAAGAGGTTGTGAACACGAGTCCGTTTCTTTCAGAATGTCCTACACAAAAGCATCCCCTTTCAGGCAAATAGCCCTCGTGGCTTTGCCATATTTAAATAACCTAACATTCTAGAAGAAGTAAAAGGATGTAGTAAATAAAATGAAAATGTATATAGAAAAATGTCTTAATGCAGAATAATGGAAGTAAATTAAAATAATTAATATCTGTTTCGATTTAAATAATTATAAATAGAAAAATCTGAAAGCTTTCAAATTTTATATTATGCGCAAAAGAGCTTTTCAAAGTTTTGTGTGTTATCTTTATTTATTAAATATCATGTTCTTCGCACTTAAACCACATAAAATTGAACTGAACAGCAACATCACAGAATAATTTTAAAACAGCATATCTTTAGAATTTCCTATACACAGTCCCGCGAGCGGGGGATAAAAATGTCTTTTTTTTTTTTTTTTTTTTTTTTTTTTTCGTACAGTGCTGCCATTTTTCGCTTTGAAATCATTGAGTTCGTTACCGAAAATTCGTTCAAGTTTTATGAACTTTGAAAAAGATATTAAAACAAATTAGAAATTCGGCTTCCAGGTGCCCATGTTTGGTTGAAGGACTACGTTATTCAAAACTGGATGGCTCTAGGTATCGGTGTTTTATCACAATGCGAGAAACAATCATGTAGATTCTTCATTATTTATTTTCTTTAAATATAATACATGGCGATAACATTGGGTGGCAGCAGTTTGAAAAGTAAACCAACACAGAAATTGAAACAACGCAAAATACCGTTTTGAGACTAATAGCCCTTTGGGTCTAACGCCCCTTTGGGCGGAAAGTCTGCATTGAATTGCAACTTGAAACTGAAATCAAAGAAATTTACAAATTGATTTTGTAGATCTACCGAGAAATGTATAGACTGAACGATGTTTCGCTAACTGAAAAACCAGAATTATGCATTCCAATAAAATGTGCTTTCATTCTGATGAATGTACGAGTATATGCGATTTCTTACGTTTCTTTCAATATAATATCATATGTTATATTATCTGTAATTAAACAAATTAGTTAAACTTTTTTTTCTAATAATTACAACGAAATCGTTAAATTTAGGTAAAATGCATACAAGAACGTTCCTGCGTAGCTGAAAATACCTTATTGTAAAAAGGAGATACATGTTACATAAATATTTGATTTCTCATTTACAAATCAGGAGAGCTCGCTCACATACTTAACATATATGTTTGACAAAATAAAATTAATTTCTCTAATATTTTACTTTTAATTATATATTTAATTCACTTAGACTAAATTGTCTTCTTTACTGTCCATTAGTGTTACCATTAAGCTCAAAATTTACATTTGAGGTCGTGATTACTAATAAAGAAGATCTAATAAAGAAATATATATTTAAATTTCCTATAATTTAATGACGCATTTTCTGCAACCAGACTTCACTCTTTTCGCTCTGTGATGAAGAAGGCAGCTCTCTGAAATTCACAAAATGCTCATTTTCTCTTTAAAACCAGCATAAATGGGATTCAAACTTTTGCCTAATTTAAGTAAATATGGTTTTTATAGAAGTTTAAAAAATGTTAAAAAATTCCCTATACTTTAATGACGCATTTTCAGTAAGCATAGTTGGCAATTTCTGCTCTATGATGAAGAGGACAGATGTCTGGCATTATTAAAATGCTCATATTTTCTTCAAAATCAACATAAACGCAATTAATTTTAATTTTGCCTAATTTTAATAAATTACGAAGATTTATGAACAGATTTTTAATCACATAATCATTCACAAATTATACAACAAAATCCCCTCGGTAATATGAATAGAGCATTGGAAAAAGTATTGAAAAAATTCACAAAAGTCACAACTTTAAAGTTTCTCGAACGAAACTTTCTGAAAACTTTCAAATCTAAAGCTTCAGATGACAGTACCATAGTAAAAGTAATATTATAATTTTTTTGAAATTTTAAACCTTCTTATTGGAAGTAGAACCTCCTATGCCGACCATGCTAATTTAGACATTTTTTATGTTCCTTTTCTCAAAATCAATGCATATGTAGATGTCAGTTTGAAATTTTTGTGTAATTAAAGTACACATGTACACCTATCTGATTATACTGAAATGAGCTTTTGCAACAATTTTAG
Organism: Stegodyphus dumicola; assembly: GCF_044657685.1. Lineage (NCBI taxonomy): Eukaryota > Metazoa > Arthropoda > Arachnida > Araneae > Eresidae > Stegodyphus > Stegodyphus dumicola. Next base: position 160,291,753 of record NC_140768.1, on the reverse strand, counting down.
AGTCATTTATAGAATATTGTATTAACAAAGTATTAGCATAGCAAAGTTTAGCCCTTTTCGCAACAAAAAAATTGTGAAAATTGTTTTTATTAATTTATTACAAAAAGCTCATTTTAGTATATATTAGGAAGCATAATAAATAAGCCATGAAAAATTAAATACCCTTGACCAGTAGTTCCGAAAAAAATGTACAGAGTATAAAAAGGCACATTTGGGAAAAAATGCATTCTTATGTAAAAATCCTCATTTATCAAAGCATTGGAAGATAAATTAAGGCTAATTTTTTTTACAGTTCTAATTTTCATAGAGATTAAAATATGGTATTCCTAGAAGGCTAAATGGGCAGAGAATTTGTAAATGCAAAAATCCCAAATTACCATTTTCGAAGATTTTTGGCTTCCAACACCCCTGAAAGACATTTTTTCCCGGAAACAACGCTCTTTTACCCGACCAATTTTTTTTTTCAGTATGTAATGCATATTTTACCGGCCACGTTTGAAATCTGGGATTCTACGGAATGCCTAAAACTAGCTAGCAATGTATTAAACGATTCATATTTCACACATTTCTTTTCATTTGGCATTCTACAGAATGCCAAATGAGAAACCGTCGTAGTATGAAGTACATTTCCGATTCGTTTCGAAGAACCAAAACTACTTATCAGAATTTAGTAAATAACGTAAAAAAGCCAAAATGACTACTAAGAAGGAACCACGGGACTACTGGGCCGCCGAATCGCTAGGATGAGATGTCTGTAGAAAAAAAAGTGCATTCATTTACCCTCTTAAAGAAAGCGTCACTACTATGCAGTACTACGTCACACACGCCGAGTTATTTTCCGTATTTCACGGAAACTCATTGGAGTACTGCACAGGAACGACTTGACAGAATGTCGAAAGAACTTTCAACCGATTACAAAAACGTTACACGTAACGATATAGAACTCTTAACAACCACCTTTGTAAACGTGCCAGAAAAAACAAAACGGTACTAAAAAGGGCACTCATGTGACACTTATGACTGTTTCAGAATTTAACTTCCGTTGTCAGGTAGATCTTATCGATTCCCAGTGTCGGCCAGATAGAAAATAAAAATTTATTAAGATGCATCAAAATCACCCCACTAACTTCTTTTTATGTATTTCGAAGAACAGTTTTTTAATGGCACACTATCATTAATTTTTCAAAATATAACATTTGTGTTTTAGAGGAATGAACGTCTTTTAAATAATAAACCTTATCATAACCGTGTTTTCGTATATTGCCTAAAGAGCATTTTTCATTCTATAGAATGCCTAAGTATTATATACAATGCCTAGGTAAAGTATGTAATAATTCACTTATTTCATACTTTGCCTAAAATCGTCCGGCATTATACACAGTGCCTAGGTATTCTATAGAATGCCGGCGTTTCATAATTTATCGGTAACACATGTACAGCAACAGCAAATGAGGAATTTTTATAACAAAGCTTTAGTTTTAACCACGTGTTCAATAATTGTTTATAAATATTAATCTACACACCCTCTTGCTTGCCAAAAGATCGGTGAGGTCTGTGGAATTAAGAAGAAACCAGCGGTCAATTACCTGCAATCAATGATTCGGTCGTAGAATCCTTTCTGCCTGCTTCACCAGCAGGAGAAGCTTCGATATCGTGGGGCCCTTCTTTGGCAGGGCCCTTTGAACTTTTCTCACATTCTCCATCCTTCGAACACGCACTTTCTTCCTTTCCCGGATCCTTCGGTTGGACAGGCTCCTCTTTATGATTACCGTCCATGTCTCAATGCCGAACCGTGCACCTGGTTGGACAAGCGGGTTTCACGCTGTTCTCCAGGAAACGGTTCCGGTTCGGTGCTGCGTACGAAAAGGTGACTGCGGGGTAGTTTAGGCGCGTGTCTTCCGGTACCCACTGCCTCTAACGTCCCATCCACAGTGGAAGATGCGGGAGCACAGGATGCTTGGTCCAAAAATCGATGCGGAGAGAGCGCCAACTGGCGGTTTCTGTATTTCTACCTTTGGCGATTATGCTTCCAGCAGTTCTCGCTGCCCGCATTTTTCAAAACCGGATTCATTTTATTTTTACTTGTGTCTTTATGTGTTCTCCAACATTCGGTTCTGTTTGGAGTTGCTTTTTCTTTAGCTTTTTTTTTTTTCCCGTTAAACTTTGGTGTACAGGTAGAAGATAAAGGTATTAGTGAAATTTGATGTATCGATTTCAGCCGCCATCTTTCCTTGAATTAGTGAAATTGCTGACTTAAAACCTATAAAAAACTTTAAAAAAAGCAAGTAGTTTCGAAGCTATAGGATTTAGAATTATGAATTATAACCCACTATCCTTGAGTTACAAATATATGTTAATTATCGATTAGGTGCTATGTTTTTCTTGAGCAACCCTAAAATTATTTTTGAATTAATGATTCCCGCAGAATTCCTAAACATAAAATATGAAGTTAGCATACCGTATATAAAATGGGGAAAACAATTTTTAAGTCCTTTAATAAGCAAAACTGCTCTAGTGTTCGTAAATAAGCACAATCTATGAGCAAAATCATGAGTCCTCCAATAAGTAAACCTGTTCTGATAGTCGAAAATGCGCAAAATGTTTACGAGAAACCATTTTAGAGATCTTTAATAAGCAAAGCTGCTCTAGTGCTCAAAATTGAGTACATTATATGTGCAAAACCATTTTAAAGCATTTTAATAAGCAAACCTGCTCTAGTGTTCGTAAATGAGCACATTCTATGCGCAAAATCATTTTAAAGGACATAGGCCTACAGGACATAAGCCCAGAAGGGCTATTAATTTCGTTTTGGCATTTTGCGTCGAAAACATTAAAAGTCTGAATCCTTTTTCAAGCTGTTGCCACCCAATACTATCGCCCTGTCTTATAATTAAAGAAATTAAATAATGAAAAATCTGCATAAATGCATGTAAGGTTCCAGTATTGTGATAAAAACGACGGTACTAACAGCCATCCAACTTTGAATAACGTAATCTTCCACCGAATATGGGCATTTCGAAACTCTAGTTTGAAATTTGTTTTATCATCGCAGCAAAGCTTGAGTACGCAGAACGTGATATTTAATATTATTTATTAAATACGTGATATTTAATAAATAATATTAAATATCACGTTGAGTACATAGAACGTGATATTTAATATTATTTATTAAATATCACGTTCTATGTACTCAAACCATAAAAATCAGTTCAACAGCAATATCGTAAAATAATTATAAATGAGCTTATGTTTTTATGTTTAAAATTTCCGATATACAGTCTCGCGCGCTAAAGATAATTTTTTTTTTTTTCCCCCGTATAGTGTTGCCATGGCTCGCTTTAGTGCTTCTTAATCAAAAATTCATTGAAGTGCTACAAAATATAAAATAGATAATAAAACAAATTCCAAATTCGGTCTTTCAGATGGCCATTATTCGGTGGAACATTGTATTATTCAAACTTCGATGTCTCTAGGTACCGTCGTTTTATCACAATGCGAGAAACATATATACATTGCGGGGAAAAAAAGGGGGGAGGGGGGACAATTCTCCCGTTTTATTGGGCTGATTAACAAAATTCTAATTGCGTGTTTTTCCTATCTCGAAAGCGCGACTTGGATATATATTAGATTTATATATAGCATTGTTCTAACATAGATAATCTGACACAAAATCGGACTTTTTGTGAAATAACATACCATTTTGTTTTCTTATTTCGAGTCTATGACTCAAATTATGCCTAGATATGAAATTTTGTAAAATCTGTTGCGAAAATTACGGAGACATTCAAAAATTTGTCTTGGCGCGTTTTTGTTTTCAGTTTTCGCCAAGAATAATTCACTTGCGAACTTCTTAATATGCGGCAACCCATTTTCCTTTCCCTTCCATTATGCCGGAGAGGAAAAATTGGCACCTCGTTCCTATCTTTTTACATTGTGCATGAGCGGGGAAAATTCACCTCTTTTCTACTTCCAAGTAATTTTAGCAAAGTGTTTAATCCGCATTTGATGTTTTATATGTTTCAACAAATATGCCGAATTTGAAAAAGCACCAATATGTAAATTCACCTATATCCTAGGAAATTTTGAATAAAAAATTAATTTTTTGCAGGTATGCTTAGGAATAAGTCTATTTTAAGACGATGGTAAAATTGGGTGAATTTTATTTGGAATGAACTTGAATTTCGAAATGTGAAAGGAAGAATCAAATAAGTTTAATAAAAAAAGAGTTAATAAATACCCTGGTAATCGTAAATTAAGGAAAAATCACAAAAATCACGATTACTGAAAAAGTTACATGTAGAATTTTATGAAACTTACCCACAATATATAACACATAGTATCAAATACCATAAAAAGAATTACCAGACAATTATGCTAGTATAGAAATTAGCACATGTATAAAATGAACAAATCGAAGGCGTCAGTTTTCTATAGTAAAAGTACCTTCAATATGGAATTTGATCGCCTCTAGAAGCAGTACAGCACATAAAGCGATGTGTGATGCTTTCAATTATGCGGTCTATCAGTTCCATAGGAAGCGAAAGCCATTGCTCTTGCAAAGCAGTTGCAATCGCGGCAAGGGTTTGAGGGGGCGGATCGAGAGCAGCTAGACATCTTCCTAAAGCATCCCAAACGTGCTCGATAGGATTCAAGTCCGGGGATCGTCGGGCCACTCCATTTGCATAATTGTTTCCTGTTGAAGATAATCATATACTATGCGAGCCCTGTTTGGTCTTGCGTTGTCGTCCTGTAAGAGGTAACCATCACCTATTGCCCCGGCATATGGGCGCACATAAGCATCAAAGATGTCATCTCTATAACCTGAGCATTCACGGTTCCCCTTGGAAAGGCATGGAGGTCTGTGCGTCCACCCGAAGAGATGCCACCCCAAACACAGACACTGCCTTTTCCTTTTGCATCTCTTTCATAGATGTTTGACGGATGATAACGGGTTCTAGATTCTCTCCATATCAAATAACGCCTACTATCGCTTTCTAGACTAAACCTGGACTCATCCGTAAAGAGAACCGCCCTCCATTGATCAGGCGTCCAGTGGACATGTTGTTGTGCCCACTGAAAACGGTCCCCCCATGGCGTGACGTGAGCGGCACACAAATGGCTAGTCGCTTCGCATACAGACCACCTTCGTGAAGCCTTCTACGCACAGTTGACGTTGACACGAACTTTCCGGTGGATGCAGCAAGGGAGGATCTAAGAAGAGTCGGAACATCGGTTCTATTCCTGCGTGCACATAATGTCAAATATCGGTCATCGTCGCTCGTCGTAGCAGTTAGCCGTCCTCGCCTGAATCTCCTAGATGCCGAACCTGTGGTTTGAAATTGCCTCCAAAGTCTATGAACCACAGAAGGACTCACATTTAGCCATCTGGCCACTTCTGTTTGACTTTGTCCGACCTCTAGTCTCCCAATGGCTCTCCATCGCAGTTCTGCAGGCAAATGACGCCTGGATGTCATTGTTACGAATTGGCTATCTCAGATTTCTGATGTCACTGTCACAGTGAAATATGTGGGCTTGCTCTCAAACATGGACTTTTATGCTCCTCGCAGATTACGTATTCCGAGTGCAGGGTCACTAATTTGCGTATTGCAGTTTTACTCACCTACTCTTACTTGGTAACATATCCAAATTTTACACGGTGTGGCTTATTTTTAAGGGAGTTATCGGTATTTTTGTGATTTTTCCTTACTTTATTATAACCAGTGTATATACTAAACTCAATTAACATGGAGATGCTGAAATTTTGAGAGATAATTTTTTAAAAACGACTCGTACGATTTTTACAAAACATGGTAGTTTGGCGTAATTTGTGTCGTATAATCGAAATATGGAAAAAATTAAAATTCTTCATTATGTAATTTTCTTAAATATGAAACAGGGCGATAATATATGATGGCAAAGATTCGAAAAGCGAAGCGACATTTAAAGTTTTCAACGCAAAAGGCCAAAACGAAATTAATAGCCCTTCTGGGCTAAAGCTCTTTGGGCTCAAAATTAATCTTTTTAACTTATATTCTAAACGTTTATCCTCATTAAAAGTACTAGTAAAAATGATTTTTTATTGCTACTCCAACTGTTTTTTACCGCAATGCAAAAAACGATTTTTTTTAAACATAAATGATCCACGAACACAAATTTGCAAAAGTGGAGCAGGGTCCATCTTACTGGACCATCTTTCATATATTATCTGGCAAGATTCCAATATATCCATTCTAGCAACAGGTTATGTCTCAGTACATTATCTTTCATCTCGGCGGGAGATTACCTCCCAGCAATTTGTCAGAAAGAAATCGAAAAAACCGTTGTGATAATTTAACGCATTTATTCATAGAATGTTGCACATCCATTGCTTTGAATAAAATATATTAGTCAGGCTTATAGGAATTTCTAACACTTAAACATTCAAGCAATACATAAACTGGCATGACTCCAACACCACTTCGTTCATATCAATGGTGTATAATTTTCGGTCAGAAAACAACCTGCAAATTGATCCGTTAGTAGACTCCGCAGAACATTCGCCAGGCAGTGACATTGACCTAGCGAAACAACTTGTGGTTCAAGAAAGAATCTAGGGCATTGAGGTGGTTGGATAATTTCTCTTCGTTTTTCTTCAAGATTTCTGGCAAAGGTTCAAGTAAGCCACCGTCGGTTTTGACGTGATAAATAGCCGCAGCAGCATACGTCGAGTTCTTGTAGATGGAAGGTCATTACCACTGGGAAAGCTGTGGTATTATCTTTTGACGTATGAGGCACGAAGTATCTTTGATTATGTGTATGCACAGAATGTAAAATGTTTTTTTTTTTTTTAGCCCAAAGAAGCGTTAGCTCAGAAGGGCTATTAATTTCGTTTTGGCATTTTGCGTCAATTCACTTTGAACGTTGATTCATTTTTCAGATGGTTGCCAGCCAATATTATCACCCAGTGTTATAAAAGAAATTAAATAATGAAGAACCTTCATAAATGTATGTATGTTTCTCGCATTGTGATAAAACATCGGTACCTACAGTAAACATCGGTACCAATTTTGAATAACATAATCTGCCATAGAAAATGGGCATGTGGAAGCCTTAATTTGGAATTTGTTTTATTACCGATTTCATATTTTGTAAAACTTCAACGAATTTTTGATCAACAAACTTAAAGATTTCAAAGCGAGCCATTGCAACGCTGTACGGGAAAAAAACTTTTTTTTTTATCTCGAGCGCGCGACACTCCGTATTGGAAATTCTAAAGATATGCTCATTTTAAAATTATTTTGCGACATTGCTGTTGAACTGAATTTTATGGTTTAAGTGCAAAGAACATGATATTTAATTAAATAATGTAGCACACAAAATATTAAAAAAAACGCCCCTTTGGACGTTATATAAAATTATCTTTCAGATTTATTTTTATTTATTTTTTTTAATAGTTCTAATTTAAACGGAAAATTACTTGAATATTTTTACATTAGTAAAACCAAATGGTGCTCTAAAAATCTTTTATTTTCGTCATAAGATTTATTTCGTCATTTCGTATAAGATTATTACAAATTGCATACCTTCTGTTAAGCAAACGCTTTTCTCTTAAGCACCAAGTGTTTCGCATATTCCTGCAGCTTACTCGTTATTTAGATTTTAATCGGTATTCTAATACAATATTAAATATACCCAACAGAACATAACAAAAATAGCTTTAAGTACTCTTAAAGCATTGTTATATTATATTTAAGAGTGATGTCATCTTACGGTTTTGCATTAAATATTTCGATACAATGAGTTGTTTCTTGCATTTGGGAATAAAAGATGAAACTGCGTTTCATTTTGACTACTTTTATTGTATATGTTTATTTTAAATGTTGGATATTTTGATGATGCGTCTTTGCTGCGAAGAACCGCTAGTAAATAGTAATACGGTACAATTTAATCTACGATTTGCTAGTTGTTTTAAGTACTATTCCTGTAATTTCCTTGTATGCCTTTATAGTTGTTTTTGATCAGATTTTATTTATTTCGTAGATGATTTACAGTTGTTAATTTAGTTCCACGGATGTAACTTTTGAATACGTAAGTCTTTTGAAATAACTGTGTTTTTAACAATATTATTTTTTAGTACTTCCTTGTATGAAACATAAAGGAAGTATTGTAATCACGAAAAAATTCAGGCATCATATTTCAACGAAAATATCCATTTTGCCCGCCATCGAATGCAATTTAACGATATTTTTGCGTGACATCCTAGCTAAGGACAGAATAAAGGACTCTTTTCCCCCGAAAAATTATAAAACTGATTTAAAATGAATTCTGAAGAGAATTTTTCGTGCCGTCTGAGCGTATCTAGGTATCTCGCATAACTCAAAAAAGAGTAGCCTCAGAACGTTGAAATTCTGTATATACAATTGCTATAGCATGGAGATGTGCACCTCGAAATTTGGTTGCAATCGGCGGCTCCAAACGTATATAAATATATGTATATAAATCCACTCTGTTACCTCGACTCAGTAATCCCAGTTTCTTCATTCTTATAGGTTTGTAAATTGGGCACTCTTTGCTTTAAAAATGATTGAATTAGGTTGTTCTTATCTTCCGGTTAAGGCTTTTATGCCTTTAGTAAATCTGCATGTGATAGTTTTAGAATTATTAACAATTTAAAAGTTGTGTAAGTGTCGCTAAGCCTTTTGCAATGGCGGCAATGTTTGTTTACATTTAAAACAGCAAAATAGTATATTTGTTGCCAATCTAGAGAAAGTAAGATTCGCAAAAAGAAAGATAACGCCTTCTTTTATTATTGCGAATTAAATCATGCTTAATCCATTCTGTAATTTATTTGAGGAAATAAGTGTTTAAGATTTACTTCATAATTTCCAATACAGATGTTTTGAGTTTTTATGTATTTTTGCCTTGTAGCGAAGTAAAAACTGGATTAATTGAATGATAAATACTGAATCGTCTGTGAAAACATTTTTCTGTTGTTGTTTTTTAGCCTAATTTCTTTTATACATTGTTTTAAATTTATTATAGTATTTGAATAGAATATGTGGCAACGATTAGATAATTCTTAAGATGATATAAATTTTGCGCATTCTAAGTTAAAAAATGAATGAAATTTAGCTCTTAAGCGAACCTAGGGCCGGAGTGTCGCTATGGTAAACAAATATAGTGAATTTTAGAGAGTGCATTTATTCTATTGTGGCTTTTGCGCTAATGATGAAATAAATTTAATTCAATCCAATAAGTTTAAATGAAATGCAAGAAAAATGCGTATAATTAAATATTCCGTACAAGGAAGTCCTCTGGTGTACACATCACATTTTTTTTCCTTCTATAAATGAGTCGCTATGAAGCCAATGCGGTCAAGTCCAATTTTTGATATTATCTGATTTTTGTAAATTTTGATGAAATAAATAATAATCTTCTTAGTTGGTAAATAATTTACTGATTGCTTCCTTTTCTCTAGGTCAGACTGACCCTTCTTTACAGCTTCTGAATATATTGTATAATAATTTCAGAAGCCATTGTGAGTAAGGTCCACCTTTTATCAATATTTTTTATATAAACATTGAAATAAAAATTAAATTATTCTTCTTCTTTCGATATTTGCTGGCAACACTGAAAAACAACAAATTCATAGTAACTGTAACTTCTACTATTTAGAATTGTTCAAGTTTTATGTACGTACTTTCTTTTAATTTGAAATATCTAAACTTTAGTTAAAACGTAAAATATTATATTGAAGTGCTTGTGAAAATTATTGTGTTAACAAAACATGAAATATATTTTCTTTAATAACTGTAAAAACTAAACAACTGATAAAAATTTCAAAGGTTTGTCATCTGCCAAAAGATGTAAGTCCTAAAATTTTTAAGATGCTGTCATTGTTCCAATAAATATTTACCTTTTTATTTACACATCCTGTACATATCTTGGATGATTTTTTTTTTTTTTGCAGAGTTTACATTTTGAAAAAAGACTTTGAAAATACACTTTTCTGATCAAATTAATAAACCAAGAATTTTAAAAATTAATGCATCAAAAACATTAATTTTCTCAATTTTTGTCTTCTGGACTAAACCGCATTGGTTCCTGAGCGACTCAATTAACCCTTTGCGGCACAGTGCACCCTTTCTGAGCACACCTAAAAATTTCTTCTGTACTCACAGACAAATTGAATGAAAACTGATTTATAGGTTACTCTGAACCTTCTTTATTTATAGTACTCAACACAAACCAGCCATGTTCAGTTTTTTAAGGCGCTCATTTTTCAAAGAAATTTTCCAGATTTTTTTTAGGGTATAAAAGGAATTGTTTGAAAAGAAATTTCTATGTTATTTTTTTGGCTGTATCCAAGCAGTGTGCCACTCTGGGCACACCCACAAAATTAAAACGATAAGTGCTATCTTCACAAAATTTTAATTGTGTACTCCTCTAGACCTAATTAGACTGCCTATCTTTTTTTTTAATTGAAGTTCCAACTTTAAAAGGTAGCGTGCCGGAAAGGGTTAAGAAAAATAAATTGGATATTCTACAAAGAAATCTGAAGATATTTTGCGAACACACTTCGTTTCTATGTTATTTCGCAAGATCGTTTTCTCTTTAGTAACAAACTCTACTACACCTTACTAAGGTTTAGTTGGTTTATTTTAATTACGGCAAACCTTTAACTCTGTAAAGACCGGCGGTTATCTACAGTAACCACCTTTTCTATTGAACGTCTTACTCCCTCGTGTGAGTGGTTTTCAAGACTGACCGTTTCTGAAGTTCCCTTGTAGCTCACTAGATGGCAATCAAGAAACATGAGCCAGTAGTTGATGCAGCAATTCGTCTTTCGGAAAATAAGTATCAGCCATCGAAGGAAACATCACGACGATGCATCACCAAGAAAAAGCCTGTAAGAACTGTGTGGGAATGCAGCACATGCAAAGTTGCACTCTGCTTGAAAAACAAAAACTGTTTCCATCAGTACTCTAGAGACTGATTTGTAGGGATGTGCTCTGCGGGCGCTTGTCACTGACACCAAATACCAGAAGGAGCCATTTTGTTTCCACGCGTCTTGGAGAAAATATGTGTAATTGTCACAAATAATTTCATTGTAATACCTGACATAGTAAATAAAACAAGAGGTTCGATGAAACAGTTAATTGCCTTTTCCTGCCCTTTAAAGTGTTAAGAGCTATCTGCCTAAGGAGGAGGATACCTTCGTGGAGGACGTTATAAGAGAAACTACCTAGTATACACGTTACACATGGGGGGGGGGGGAAACCAGCCATCCCGTTCGCGGGATTCGAATCTCGGACCGAGCTACCAGTGTTTAGCAATTTTACCGCTCGGCCGCTGGTAGGCCTAGATCTTACTAAGGAACGTGGCGATTTCTCGCACATGCGTAAACGTACCAGCACAGAAGACGGTTAAAAACAACAATTTGTCATTAGTCAAACTCTGAACAGAAAAAGTGCGTACTTCGTGTTGACAATAATACCGACAACTTATACAGTTGAATCGTTATAAAATAAATCAAGACCGAAGAATAGTGCTAGACTAACACTTTAACTTAAGGTTAACTAGGTTTTCTAACTAGGAACACACAAAACGTTAAAAAAACGCAATCTTTGGGCGTAATATTAAATCTGAAAACTCAGTCGGGGGTTGTAGTTCAGTGTTTTGTCGAGAAGCTGTCTTTACCTTTATAGCCGGATAGCCCGACGGCTGTGTTGCTGATTGTTTCCGCGTGTTTGTCGTAGTTTTTCGCCGACTGTTAATGTAATTTTGGAACTGTATTTGCCATTTCGAGTGTGACAGTGATATGGGTCGGTGGAGTGCACAGCATCGTGCCCTTGCTGTTGAAAGTTATTTCAAGAATAATCACTCTGTTACTGCTACCCAGCGTCTATTTGGGCAACATTTCAACTTGGGACGTCACGGGAAAGTACCACATAGACGGACCATTGCGACAGACATTTCCAAGTAGAGTAATTCGCCGTTTTGATGACATTTCCTGGCCGCCTCGCTCACCTGATCTTTTATGTGCAGACTTTTTCCTTTGGGGCCACCTGAAGCAAGAAGATCTCGGACGTTGTGCCACCATTTCTGAGTTGAAGGATCGCATCAGAACTGTCGTCGGCATTGTCCCAGGGAATACGTTACGCCGAGTTATGGCAGGCTTCCGACGCCGCCTAGGTGAATGTGTTGTGCATAAGGGTCATCATTTGACAGGCATCATATTCAAAAAGTAATCCACGAAATGGGCAATGACTTACACATTAGTAACCTTCAACTCTTAATTGACATAAGAGGTAATAAATAAATTACTGTCACTGCCTTATGCTGTGTTTTTAATATCCTACTATGAAAGCTGCCGCACCCTATATATCGTTTTATGCATTATTATATAATTGAAGATGTAGCCTGCAGACTGCCTCATTGCTTAGTTAAACACAGCTGAGCTTTCTGTTTGGGTAAAAGACACTTTTGTAGAATAAATTCAAAAGAAAAAAAAAAATCTGAAATTTTTCAGATTTTAAATTACGTCCAAAGGGGCGTTTTTTTAACGTTTTGAGTGTTACCTTTATTTATTAAATATCATGTTCTTTGCACTTAAACCATAAAATTCAGTTCAAGAGCAATATCGCAAAATAATGTTAAATTATGCATATCTTTAGAATTTCCGATATACACAGTCTCGCGAGCTGGAGATAAAAGTATTTTTTTTCTATATAACGTTGCCATTTCTCGCTTTTAAAGCATTGAGTTTGTAAATCAAAAATTCGTTAAAGTTTTACAAAATATAAAATCTATAATAAAACAAATTCCAAATTTGGGATTTCAGATGCCCATATTCGCAGTAGGATTTCGTCATTCAAAATTCGATGGCTCTATGTACCATTGTTTTATCACAATGCGAGAAATAGACAATCATTTATGCAGATTTTTCATTATTTAATTTCTTCAAATATAATGCAGGACTCTAACATTTTGTGGCAACAGTTTCAAAAGTGAACCGACGTTTATGAGTCCGACGCAAAATGCCAAAACGAAAGCAATAGTCCTTCGGGACTGAAATCCCTTTGGACTAATAAAAACTGGTTCCCAGTACTCAGCCCAGGAAAAATTTAAGAATACCCCATAATTGCAGCCCACTCGGCAGCTGTGACCTGAACCCGATACGAATTGACAATCCTCTGTATGATTTCATCTGATGGTACACTGAAGAATCAGAACAGGCTAAAAACGTAACAAATATCAGGCGAAATTAAAACAGAATATTACGCAGACATAACGACCTACATATCGAGATAATAGACCCTCGAGTAGGATTACCATAAATATGATTACCCGGCGAAATAATCTTCTTAACCACATCACGTGATTAATTGATTGCGTCAGCATTTATTCCTATCTAACATCCGTCATCTTCGCGAAGAATCGTTTGTAAGTAATCCTCTTAATCTCCCTCATCAAATCGTTTTCGAAGTGATGGAACGGAAATGTGGAGAATTTCTCGCCTTGCATATGACCCGCACGGAAATATCCCTATATTTGCGATCATAAACGATGGAATTGGATTTTCCCTGAATGTGAATTGCGATATAAGATGTTTATATTATTAAGATAGTAATGATCTCTTTCTAATGTATTATATTAGACTAACTAACAACTAGTTCTGATAACAGCATAGCAAAGCGAAATGAAAACAGAGTTTATGAAAGCATTCTTTTTTAAAATCAGGAAATGAGTTAACAGAGCCAAAAGGAAAAACAAAAATTAAAAAAGAAAAATTTGAAAGGTGTTAGATTTTAAATTACGTTCAAAGGGGCGTTTTGCTAACGTTTTGTGCGTTAACTTTATTTATTAAATATCGTTTTCTACGCACTCAAATTATAAAATTCAATTCAACAGCGATATCGCAAATTAATTTTAACATGAGCATATCTTTAGAATCTCTGATACTGAGTCTCGCCCACTGAAGACAATTTTTTTTCGTACAGTGTTGCCATTGCTCGCTTTGAATTCGTTTAGTTTTTTTTAAAATCAAAATTTCGTTGAACTGTTACAAAATATGAAGTTGATAATAAATCAAATTTCAAATTCAAATCAGGGCTTCCACATGCCTATATTCTATGGAAGATTACGTTATTCAAATTTAGATGGGTCTAAGTATCGTTGTTTATCATAATGTGAGAAACATACACACATTGGAGCAGATTCTTCATTATTTAATTTCTTTAACTATATCACAGGGCTGAAATATTCAGTGGCAACAGTTTGAAAGGTGAATCAAAGCAGAAAGTGAATGGAAGCAAAATGCCAAAACGAAATTAATAGCCCTTTGGAGGTAACTCTCCTTTGGGCAAAAAATTCATGCATTTAAGACACACAAAATGTTTTTAGATGCACGCACTATTGAAATATAATACAAGACGATGAGGTTTGGTGGCACAATTTGAAAAGTGAAACAACATTTATAGTTTTCAACTCAAAATGCCAAAACGATATTAATAGTCGTTCAGGGCGAATTGCCGTTTTGGACTAAAAATAAGGGGGAATTTTATCTGCAGTTTTGTCATTTGCAAGCAAAAATAAAGGAATTGATGCCCGATGTTGCATTTGTTTCGTCGATACAATATGTGGGGAGATATTCACTTATATTTAGTTTGTAAATTTACATCATTAATGGCTGAAGGTTTAAATTCAGGAGAAATGGAAATACTAGACCAGATGACATTTTAACTTGAACATTTAATAAAAATATTACCGATTTATTTACACACTATGAAAATGGATGACAGGAACGTAACCATTAACAAGAAAACCGTCTCAATAGAAAAAAAAAATTAAAAAGTTCTTTCATCTTCGAAATGCGTACTGTCATGGCGGCTTCGTCTGTTTTTTTTCACAAAGCAAACAGACAGCGTGCAGCGCCATCTGTCGGTCGTGAAAGATGACATACCACTTATATATCCTTGCTTATTTTAAATAAATATATATAAAACATTTATATAAAAATTGTAGGGTTTATATTTATTTTAACTAACATTTATTTTAAGTTTAAACTATCTTTCCTGTCAAGCCTTACTTTCCCCTGGAACTGCCAATGCCAAAGTATGTAAATTTTAGTAGAACGCGCAAGGATTCAAATTATCAGCGGAAGTATTTTGATTTAAATAGAAAGGAAACGAGTTCGAGGTGTGATATTCTTACTTCACGAGCGCGGAGGTAGTTGGCCAGAAATTGAAGAACCCCGCGTTTCGGCTTGTGTGCTTGCCTGGAAGTAGTGTTAACCGTTCAAGTGATCTTCAAGTTTGCTGAATTAGCAGCGGTATGGTAAAACGCGGTGAGTTAGTTACTTTTAGAGACCCTCGTAGTTAGAGTCTTGTCTTTAGTTTCTTTTCAGGTTATTATTTTTATTTGACCGCCGAGTTGGCGCAGTTTGTGAGCGTCAAGAGCACGCACTTGTAATTTATTACGTTGAATAAAAAGGGACTTAAACCCTTAACAAGACTCTGTCTTTTATCCAGTTTTCACAGTCACCTCTTGGTTGCGTGCAAGTTGGAGGCGCGCAACGCTACATTGGCGCCCGAACAATTATCGAACTGAAATGGCCGAAAATTGGATGGAAACCGCTGGACAACACCAAGAAATGACAAGCCAATTGGAAGGATTTGGATACCTGGTCCAGACTTTGAGAGCGTCAATCAAGCCCAACGTCAATTTCGACGGAAAAAATTCGGTGGCGATATTTCTAGAAGGCCTAGAAAATCACTTTCAGCTCGACCCTGTGCCGGAAAGACAAAAAGTTGCCATCGCCACATCCGCACTAAGAGGACAGGCCGCGCTATGGTGGAAAAGTATAGGCAAATTTGTATTAGGGGAATTTGGAAGCCAGACATATACATTTGAAAATTTCAAAAAATCGTTAGTAAAGGCCTTCCCCATAGTGAAAGATAGAGCACGGCTGGAAGCCGAACTATATAGTTTCTATCAACGGGATATAGAAGAATTGACGGACTTTATTCTATGAAAAATTAAGCTGACGGATATGCTGTATGGGAAGAAACCCGATGCGGAGATTATTGAAATAATCTTACCAAGATTGTTACCCGCTGTTCAAGACTACTTTGAAATTAGAAACCCAAGCACATTGCAGGAGCTCTTCGAATTGGCGGTGAAGTTTCAAAATCGCAGAATAGCGGAAAAAACTAGAGGGGCAACGTATTCTCAAAGTACCCGAAGGAAATCTTCAAATGAGGAAACCAGAAATGGAAATCGCTCTTATGGGGGAAAGAGCTATCAAGCTAACTCATCAAAACTCGAAGGGCAAGGCCCAAAAAGAAAATTCGAAAATAAACATCCGCGTACCCAGAAGGCACAGATTGAAAGGAAAGCTTTAAACGAGTAGAGGGGCCTGTGAAAGGGAGGTGTCCAGACCCCGGAAGTTTTAAAGAAACCCTCAGACATTTAAATACGGTCATCGTAAAAAACTCACAGCTACCAATTATACAAGTCCTGGTTGGCGATGTACCAGTAGAAGCCCTCATCGATACAGGAGCAGAAGGAAATTTTATGAGTGAAAATTTCTTCAAAAAGAATTTTTATAGGGTACGATTATTTAAAACCAAAAATACGGAAATTATAGCGGCGCAAGGAAAAACATGTCACTGCATCGGGAAAGTATCATTAAACGTACAGGTAAAAGAGGAAAATCTCAAAGTATTAATTTTTGTGGTGAAACACCTGCAACACTCTCTTATTTTAGGTATGGAGTTTTTAAGGGCCGCGAGGGCCAAATTAAATTTTCAAGATAGTTCCGTGGTGTTGGAGATGGACCAGAGGGTCGTGGAACCTGTGGAGACACCTGAATTGGACCTTAGCCATTTGAATGACCAGGAAAGTAAAGCAATACAGCAAGTGGTGAGTAATTTTTCTCATTTGTTTTCAGAAAAACCAGGAAATTGTCAAATAGTCACGCACAAGATTCAATTAAATGCCGAAAAACCTTGTAGGACTAAACCTTATCGGTACGACAAACAAAAAGACGTAATCATCGAAGAACATATTCAGGAGATGTTAAAGAATAAAATAATAACGCCCATAAATAGTGAGTACGCGAGTCCAGTCGTACTATGTAGGAAAAAGAACGAGTTTCCTCCTTCGGATAAAAGGGCTTGGAGGTTTGCTATTGATTACAGAAAACTAAATAGTATTACTAAATTTCCAGTTTACCCTTTGGCGGTTATAGACGAGATCATTAGACAGATCAAATCGACAAGATACATGTCTACTTTGGACTTAACGTCTGGCTACTATCAAATAGCTATGAGACCCGAAGACATACATAAAACCGCGTTTATAACAAGGTCGGGCACTTATGCATTTTTACGCATGCCCTTTGGGTTGTGTGGGGCTCCATCAACATTCCAGAGAGCTATGGACATTGTTCTAAAGCCTGCCCTAGGAAAATAACCTTTAATTTATCTAGATGATGTAATTATAACGAGTAGTACGTTGGAACAACACATTAATGATTTAGAACAAGTTTTTAAATTATTAAAAGAGGCCGGTCTTACAATTAACGCCTCAAAATTCAAGTTCACAACTAAAGAACTTAAATATCTCGGTTATAAAATTTCGCAAAAGGGTATAGAAACGCAAGATTCAAAAATAAAAGCTATCAAGAATTTCCCACCGCCCAACACCGCCAAGAAACTTTCGTCTTTCCTTGGGTTATGTTCTTACTATCGATCTTTCATAAAAGATTTCGCTAATATTGTTGAACCATTCTTAGTAATCAAAAGAAAAAGGGGTAAATTTACGTGGACAGCGGAAGCAAACACAGCATTTGAAAGATTAAAAGAAGCGCTCATTAATGCCCCTGTTTTAAAATTCCCGGAGGGGGACGAAAACCTGGAAATTCCAGCAGATGCGTCAGACTATGCGTTGGGTGCGGTTCTTATGCAAAATAACCATCCTCTGGCATTTTTTAGTAAAACGTTGAATCAGACACAAAGGAATTATACAGCTACAGAAAGAGAAACATTAGCCGTATTAATGGCTGTACACAAATTTTGAGTTTATTTCGGCAAAGCGCCAGTAACAGTCTTTTCGGATCATGCGGCTGTTGGTAGACTTTACTCGAGGAAAAATCTAACGCTCAGGTTAATAAGATGGGCTTTAAAACTCCAAGAATATAATATCACAATAAAATATAAACCGGGTAAGGAAAACAATGTAGCTGACGCACTTTCTCGTATAAAACTGGACGATGAAGGAAATGAACTTAAATGCGCTGTGTTGACTTCAAAAATTTTAGATTCTAGAGATACGATTATTACTGAACTGAAAGCTGATCCTGAATTTGGAAATATCTATGCATATTTGAAAGACCCCGAAAGCTTTGAGCACACAGACATCGATGCGATAAGAAATAGAGCAGAAAACTATGAAATAACAGATAATTTATTATTTTATACGAAAACAACAAACGAAAATCTTGAGTACAAATCAGTCATCCCAGCCTCGCTTCGATTAAGCATTTTGAAGGAATTACACGACGCGGAAACACCGGGCCATTTAGGGGTCAGAAAGACTTTAAAAAGGGTACGCGAGGCGGTATATTTCCCGCAATTATACAAAATAGTAACGGCGTATGTCATGTCCTGCAATCAATGTCAGTTAATAAATGATATTAATTACAGCCCGGCCGGGTACTTAAATAGCATTCGCGCTACATTTCCGAATGAAATTTTAGGCATAGATCTTCTTGGTCCCTTCCCCCAGAGCGAGTTAAATAAAAATCGTTTTCTTTTAGTAATAGTAGATCATTTTTCAAAATGGACAGAAATTGTTCCACTTAAACGCGCGTCAGCCAAAACAGTCGCAGATGCTTTCTTACACAGATACATTTTAAAATACGGTGCACCGATAAAAGTCATTAGCGATAACGGAAAACAATTCATTAGTCAAATATTTGAAAACATATGCAATGGACTTGGCATACGCCATATCAAAATGGTTCCGTATAGACCACAGGCAAACATAGCAGAAAGAGTGAATAAAAACATAGTAAAAATAATTCGCAGTTACGTGAGCACACATCACAAGCGCTGGCATGGCTACATAAATGAATTAGCTTATGCTTTAAGAACGGCAAATCATGATACTACGGGAAAACCCCCAGCAGAATTATTTTTAGGCCGAAAATTAATTACGCCTTTAGATAAATTATTCTTTGTGCAACAAAGAGAGCAGGAGTTTAAACAAAAAGATGTGCAAAAGCTGATTGATCAGGCGCATAAAAGCTCGGATACGGCAAGAAATAGGCAGAAAGTATATTATGATAAAAACGCCGTGAAGCAGATTTTAAAGTTGGGGATAAAGTATTGAAGCGGAAATTTTCTTTATCAAGTGCCCCAGACAATTTTACGGCAAAGCTAGCTCCAAAATTTGAAGGTCCCTATGTAATTCAGGAAATCAAAGGAGTAGTATTATATCTTAAGAACGAGAGAGGGGAAATCTGTAAAGCAAGACCCGACGAGGTGAAAAAATACTATAATCCAAATGATTTTGAAATCCTTAAAAGTTTCTTGCAGGACTCAAGTCTAAACGAAGTAGAAGGTCCAGAAATAACAACAACTATTCCACCACCCAAGAAGCAGAGAACTGAAGAGAGACCTAGCCCTTCTACAACCCGGAAGTCGGTATCAAAAAGAAAAAATAACTTTCAAACTCCAGCGTTTAAGAAAAACAAGAATACAGATGCACCGGGTAAAGAAACCGTGGTAAAGAGAAAAACACCACCTACAAAGGATTGCAGGAAAAATTATACATCAAGGAGAACGCGCACACGGCCACAGAGTCAGGTGCCAGCAAGGCCGCCGTTCCGGAAACTGAAACGGCAACAGGAGCAACAAAAATATCAGGAACAGAAGAAATTCAAGAAGGACTCCAGACCGGAGGACGTCAAGACCAGCCGTCCCAGGGAAAAACGGAAATGCCAACAACCAGACGATTACTCCGCCAAGAGGCCAGCATGTAGAGGACGCAAAAGAAAAACTAATGTGGACGACACTCGGATGTCAGTAAGGAGAAGATTGACGTCCATGAAACCTCTAACTTGGGACCAATATTGCCAAAAAAGTATGACGGAGTTTCAAGCATCGAAAACTCAAAGATAAGTTAAAACCTTCTATATTTTTTTTTTCTCTTTTGTTCCGAAATGTTATGTATAAGTACGAAGTTCTATGTTTTGACGAAAGTCAATATGTCTCGGTTGAGACTTAGTTTTGTTTTACTTTATTTAGCTAAGGCAAAAGTATTATTTTCTTTAAGTATAAAAGCTAAGAACAAGCATTTTCTGTTGGTCGAAAGACTAATTCTGTTATGTTAAAGCCAAAATTTGGCCGAAGATAAAAATAACTTCGTATTCTTTTATTAATAAGAATTTTAGTTTCAGTGCCGCCAGCTTGGCGAAGAATGAGTAAAGTAAAAATTTACTTTCTCTTATTCATTGTATGGTAAATTGTAAAAATCATATGTATTAAAATTTTGTAAATGTACGTAAATACTTGAATGTTATGTAAAAGTAGAATTTAGTCTAGAAGCATAAAATTTTAGATGCTAAAAGTAAAATGCTTGCAAGCAATGAATTCAAAATTTAAGTAATAAATTGTAGATAAAGTCATGCTTTAGAGCGAAAGCCTGCATGTTTAAAGATGAATGAGGGTTAGAATGAATGTGTTTTGTAGGGTTCTCCACCTACACTTGAATTTTTAAGAATATTAAAGTAGCTCATCGTGTTGTAGAATGTGGAGTAAGGTGTGTCTATTTGGTCGGTGAATTCTAACAAATCATGGTGGTTAGGGAAAGTGTTGTAAGACTAGAACACGAGTATTCCCGTTTGAAACCACACATGGTGGAGAGCCAGGGTAAAGTTAAATTAATGCTTGAAAAATTGAATGAATGTGAATTAAGCAATAACTAAGAAAAAAGAATCGTTTAAAAACAAAAATTTATTGTGTCAAGAAAGTGTAAATTATAATGTATTTAGAAAGATACTGATAATTATTCCGTACAGATGCTGGAAGGAAAAGACCAAGATTGATTGATGAAGTCCAGGAAAAGTTGCTGTAAGAAGAGAAAGTTATAAGTATACACAGAATTTTAGTATACAATTTGTTACATAAGATTTTTTTTGTGTAAACGAGGTTCTCGACAGTTACTTCAGAATTAGAGAAACTTACAACAGGTCGTTTGTAGGACCTGCTTCCAAGTTTTCCAAATTCTGGCAGCGGCAAATGTAGGGTTTATATTTATTTTAACTAACATTTATTTTAAGTTTAAACTATCTTTCCTGTCAAGCCTTACTTTTCCGTGGAACTGCCAATGCCAAAGTATGTAAATTTTAGTAGAACGCGCAAGGATTCAAATTATCAGCGGAAGTATTTTGATTTAAATAGAAAGGAAACGAGTTCGAGGTGTGATATTCTTACTTCACGAGCGCGGAGGTAGTTGGCCAGAAATTGAAGAACCCCGCGTTTCGGACTGTGTGCTTGCCTGGAAGTAGTGTTAATCGTTCAAGTGATCTTCAAGTTTTCTGAATTAGCAGCGGTATTGTAAAACGCGGTGAGTTAGTTACTTTTAGAGAGCCTCGTAGTTAGAGTCTTGTCTTTAGTTTCTTTTGAGGTTATTATTTTTATTTGACCGCCGAGTTGGCGCAGTTTGTGAGCGTGAAGAGCACGCACTTGTAATTTATTACGTTGAATAAAAAGGGACTTAAACCCTTAACAAGATTCTGTCTTTTATCCAGTTTTCACAGTCACCTCTTGGTTGCGTGCAAGTTGGAGGCGCGCAACGCTACAAAATATATATAATACTACGAATTCTGCATGGTTTGATTGATGATTGAATTTGTACAGTAGTGCGACGGAGCCTTGTTCAATTCTATTATCATAACTGCTTCATTCAATAAAGTAAGTAATATAATGTTTTGCGAAATTAGCTTGAAAGTGGCATAATATATGATATGCATTCTAAATTTTGAGTCCTGTATCTGTAACGTCCCCACCCTCAGCCTCACGTACCTTAGATTTGTAATACTGTAACAGCGCTTGTTAATTCATAAACATACATCCAAGCAGAAGATTTTTTACAGCACAGTAAAATCTAAAAAATGGGCCATTAAAATGTTCTGCTTTGGTTTATTAATTGAAATTAAGATTGAAAGATAAAAAGACTATTAAAATCACAATGTATTCTTTAACTTTAGCATAAAATAAATACGAGTCTCCTTTTGCAAAATTTCACTATGTATGCAAACTAACCGAAATGCAAAAGGTGTGGAAGAACATTTACACTCATAGCACGAAAATAAACCAGCCGTGTTGCCAACAGAAATTTATGTCGTTTCCTTAAATATATACCAAAACTATAGAAGCGATACAGCTGTAGAACGGAGACACTGAAGCGGCGAATAAATATATGGATAAGTGTATTTTCAACCAATATCTAAAACCTCTTTACTCGAAAGTCCTGCAGAAGTAGTACATGGCAACATTCGGACGGCTGCTTTCCCAAGGAAATGCTTTTTTTCAAGCACTTCGTTTTCCGAAAAAACGAAAACGCTAAGCTGCGATTTTTTGACTTCTGACAACATTAAAGTTGGAACCTTTAAAGATTCTATTTTCTTGTATTTTTTATCCTTAAGCATGGTAGTTTAAAATATATTACTTTGTTTACCGTTTGAATAAATGTTCCGAATTCTTATGCCAGAGTATTCCTTTTCTTATGCCACAGTATTTCTAGCGTTTCGTTAATTACAGTTATATATTTATTATTCATAGTAATAAATTTTACAATTTTTATTGAGTATAAAAAGCCAGTTTCCCTTAAAGAATTCTTCATGAAAGCATCCATGCCTTTAGGCAGATACCCTTCGTATGATTTGTCGTAATCAAATACACCACACTGCATCGCTAATTTTTATTCGGAAGAAAAGAATAAATTGAGGGTAATATGGACTTTACATACCAACTCAAAGCAAGAATTGACGTAATAAACTTTCCAGAATTGGAAGTTACAGTGTGAGAAAAAGAAAGCTGGCTAGCTGATTCTACTTATATATTGATTATGTATTAATGTAATATTTTATGTATTGTGCAATTATATGTAATATTTTTATTGTATATATGTACTAGCGGAAGTATGCGATGCCAGTTGAGTTAGATTGACAGTAATGCATCTAACAACAAAGGGAACATTACCGCTGTAATCTTTCTGTAATAACCATGCAAAAAATACGATTCATACTCATACATGTTTCAGTCTGATGCGATGAGGAACCAAATAAAAAATTTGCAGAGAAACGTAACCTAAATCTCTCATTATATCACCAACAATGGCACGCAGTTTTGTATGATTTTGTCTTTCTCTAATCAAATGGTCGTAAAAGCTGAAGTTTCATCTAATACTTCACCTATATTCAATTTCAGCCGATTAAATGGGGTCAAAAATGGATTGTAATTGATCCGAAATCAGTAACGCAAACAAACATCAAACACAAAAACAGACAGTCTGCTTTATATATATATATATATATATATATATATATATATGTTCTGTAAAACTTACAAATTTCCGATTAACAAACTCTACGGTTTGGAAGCAAGTAGTGGCAACGCTTTTCGAAATAAAGCATTTTTTTTATCTTCGAAGCATGGATCTGTTGCCACTCGGAAAAATCAATGCGGGAATTAATATTTTCGGAGGTTTTAATTAATATCTCCGCTGATTAAAATCGTACGAATATGGGAATACTCAAAATGGCTTCCCACGAATTTTTGGAATATATATATAAGATTATTCCCGATTTCTATTTTTATTTCATCGTAAAACTTAAAAATTTTTGATTAATAAACACTAGGATTTGAAAGCGATCAGTGGCAACAACTTTCGAAAGAAAGCAGATTTTTATCTCCAGCGTGCGAGGCTGTTGCCACTCGGAAAAAATGAGGGCCAAAATGATCGTTTTTCTGAGTTTTTAATTAATATCTCTGATTTTAGCTACTGTTTCTTGGAAAAAAAATGGACGTCGACCTTTTCCAGGACCCAGTAAAGCATTGTAGAAAGTTTGGTGACGATAGCTATAGTAGTTACTGAGTTATTAGAGGACAAACAAAAAGACGTTCTTAGTTATTGTAGATTAATTTAATATTTTTGTAGCATTTTTCTATCTTGTCGTAGATAATGCTTTATTTGTTTTGCATTATTGTACTAGTTTCTGTTGGTATACATTCTTTGCAGGTGACGTTGCACATTTTTGCACAATTTCTGCCCGTTTATGGGCGTATATTATTTCATTATATTTTGTTATTTTAATTTATGGACATGAAACGTTTTTATAAGTACTTTAATCAGAGATGAAAAATTTTAAGACCAGCCAAACAAAGGCAGAATTGGCGAAACTTGATACTTAAACTTGGCGAAATTTGTCTTTGAAAAGATATCGCCAGATTTTGTCTTTTATATCCTGCGGGGAAAACCTCGAAAACGCCCATGTAACTAGCCTGTTCGCAGGATTCGAACCTCGGACCGAAGTACCAGCGTTCAGCGGCTTTATCGCTCGGCCGTTGGTGGTCCCGTCATCAGCCCCCCCAAAAAAGGGGGGTGGAAGAGAAGCATAACAGCTCTAAAATATCGTGGTAAAAAATAAAGCATTACAAAAATTTCACAGGTTTAAAAATTTGAATTTATATCTTTCAAAATATTGCAGTAAAAGATAAAGCACCTACAAATCATTGCATGATAATAACAACACAAGCAATGCTTTTTGTAACTACAAAAATGTTACGTGAATATTTGCTTAATGATGTGCGAGCACTAGAGGAAACAATATTTTTATCTCCAGAGTTAATATTTTTATATTAATTGATAAATTTTTACTGAAAATTCTAGAAGGAAACTTAAGTATTAAAGAGTTAGATATTAGTAAGGTTACGTATAGCTGTTAATAGAACTTAAATGCTGTCGCATCCCTAAGAAGATTACTTCTGAAATGTGACAAATACTTCCGTGAGTATGAATAAATATTTGTACCGAATTATCACCTCTTCAACACGCGCCAGACTACCAAAGCGCGCAAAATAAAGTGCATCGCCTGGAATCAGTTTTAAAGTCAAGTAATTACTAATTTCAATCTTGTCGAAAAATCGATGAAGTATTTTCGATGGAACATCAAAATTGCGAAAACCAACGCAATATAGAGAGCATTTAACAACTATTTTTCTTCATTCCGGAACACATCACGTTAAAACATTACCTGTCACATTAATTTAAATACGAAACTGAAACAACAATTTTAGTAGTTGTATGAAACTTTCAAATTTTGCCAAATTTAGTCAAAACGTTCGCCGTAAATAATAGGAAACTCTGTATTTAATTATTTTTTGCGTTATATATCGATTATTAGCAACTAATTTGGTACTGTTCTGATATCAAGACCGGACTGAGAAATGTATGTATGTTCATATACGTGTACATACATATACGCACACATACATATATACAAGCATACATGAACACATACATATATTTCTGAATTTGGTCCCGATAACAGAACAGTACAGCTAATGTTTAGTGTTATGCATTTCTAGGTGAATGCATATGTTACGGCCAGAGCCTGGAGTCGGCCAGTTTCGAATTGGCCGGCCAAATCGCGAAATAGCCAATATCGCTTCACAATGACCGGCCAATGTCCGATCTTTTCTTGATTTCGAGGTTTGACCAGCCAGTTCCCGAAATGGCATGGGGCGATCGGTTAAAGTCAGAAGAAAAAGGTCATGAGCAAATTTTGGGTGTTTATATACCGTAATGCTAATGATAATCACATTATAGCTGCCACAGAGGAGTTTTCTGACGAATCCGCCCCGTTAGGCGCCTAGGATCATCCTTCAGAACAAAGGCCAAGGAGGTACGGTGGCCCTAGGTGGGCTGTAGTCTGAAGAGAGAAGTTTTAGTGAGTAAGGATCTCACAGTACCAGAAACCTCCTGGTCTCTTATGAAAATCTCTCTCCCTTGGAGAAAACAAACAAACAAAAAGATAATCACATTATCTACTGAATTAGTTTATTACAGAAAATTATCAATATCATGACTTGTTACAACAAGATGAACTTTTATGACATTTCGAATTGCACAGCAGTTTGTTATTTTTACATCTGCAGCGATTTGTTGAGCACTTGGTAGTGCAACTGCATCGAGTGTAGCCTTGGCCGCAGGTCACCGATTGTGAAGAGGCAACGGTTCGTAATGATTTTTTCTCTGTGCCCATGGATGCCAATGTAAGTAGTTTCTCTTGCAAAATGGAAATCTAACTTCTGGAGTACAGCTGTTTGAGAACACCATGTTCTGTTCCTAGCTTGTAGAAAGCGCCCTCGATGTTCATGACAACTGCAAGGACGCTTCGTGGATCATCGCGACCTATGTCAACCTCTGGTATGCGGATGCGCACATTATTTTGCTAGTGGAAATTTTGCATTTGAATTTTTTAGCATCTTGACACCTTGAGTTTGTAAGCTAGCATGGGCAGCTGACCTCTTATTCGTGATCTATTTTTATTATGACACAGTCTACAGGTAATTTTTCGTCTTTCGTCTGCTTCATTACTTATTCCACAAATAGCGTGCACAATCTTTCCGCAGGATCCACGAGAATGGGCCTGAACTACACTCTTGTTGACATACTACACAGAATTTGTTCGCATTTTTTCCCACAAACTTTCGCTGGTGGAAATTTTGCGTCTAAATATTTTAGCATCACCTTCATCACATTGAAATCAACAGCTGTGCCCCCTACCGAACAGTCTTGCTTCAGAGGAGACTCCCTGGCACATCGAACATTGGCCAGGGAGTTCCGAGTACTTCGGGAAGTGCCCGGCCAAAATCGCATATACGCCATTCATTTCCAGTACATCGGACATGTGGCCAATGTGCGAAATGGCCGGCCAATTCGGGAACTGGCCGAACTTCGGGCTTTGGCCGTAACACAAACAAATCGATTTCTATCAGAAATATCGAAGTTCAAGTTTGAGAGACCACCCTTGTGAAAGTATATCTGCATGGCTTCAGCATTTTTTTTCGTTTGATTCGCAATTGTAAAATTCTGTCATTTTCTGATTCGCCTTCCTAGTTAGGCATAAGATTTTTTCGAATACAACGTAATGTTCAAAATTACCCAACATTATATTTTCGTTTGGAAATCACTAACGTCTGTGACTTCTTTTAGATATTTCTGAGAAGATTACGAAGTTGCTAATAATCATGAAAATTAACATATTTATGCAGTTGGCAATATAACTTATTTAGATCTTCCATTATTAAATAGGTAAAAAGCATAATAACGACTTCAAATGATCTAAGAAAGTGACTCACAGGGCCAGTGAAAAATGCTATGACATTATACGTACCTAATCACAAAAGTACACGCACACACATGTAAAATATATCCCAATAATACACAACCTTCATTTCTGAGGACAAATTCTTTAATGAATTTGGTATTTCTTGAAAATGAGACAACTAAAATGATATACACAGCCCTCGAGGACTCTGCTTACTCAAACTGAAAAGCTACTTACCAAAAAAGTACTATTCCGTTTTGAGGACCGTAAAAAAATTGCAGCGGAAATGTATGCGCAAAAGCGCCAAATCTAGCAAATGCGCCCATTTAACCGCCGCCAAATCTAGCGTAAGCGCTGATTTGAAAGTTTAAATAGTTCTATATTTCTAAGACGCCATTGAAATACTAGTTTAATTTTTAAATCCTTTTTTGATATCCTATGTATTTAAAAATTTGGGAATTGACGAAAAGTCTGCAATAGAATTTTGGGTAAAATGCAAAATCATCCACTGCTTGACGCGTTTTTAAGAAACTCGGTATCCATGTACACATCGACCTATTTTCACTTAAAAAAATTCCCAGAATTGCGCAAAAATGGTATTGCGCACACCCTTGACTTTATCTATGTACACATCGACCTATTTTCACTTAAAAAGTAAAATAAAATTGACAAAAATCCATTTGTTTTCACCCTCGTAAAAAGCGGCAAACAAATAAGTGGGCGATTCTGCACTTTACCGAGAATTTTTTCATAGAAAAGGCATCATTCATTATGGAAAATTATGTTTGAACAACCAACGAGGTGAAACTATGCTTTAGCGATAACTCGGTAGCGAAATAGCGATGCAGGCATCCATTCAGTTATGTTTAGCAATTTTTATATAAATTATAATAATGATTTGAAATAGTTATTTACTCTTGTACTTCCATTCAGTCATGTTTAGCCTTTTTTATATAAATTATAATAATAAAAAAGTATTGTTTTAAATTAAAACATCAATCTTAGTTATTTACTATTTTACTTCGTTTCTTGCGTTAGGGTTGCCGCAATTTTTTTTGGCAGCACTGGCATCAACAACAGTTTGCCGATTTTTAACGGCCCTCAAAACCGAATAGTACCAAAAAAAGGTAATTAATTAATTGTACACATGTATTTGTTAACGGTGCCATATTGAAAAATAAATAGTTCTTTCGTATCAAATGCTACCAATTAGCGAATACGGACAGCAAGTCTTTTACTCCAGAGAAATTGCCCCACTTAAAGAAGTGGGGTGGAGCTTTTTTTTTTTTTTTTTTTCCATTTAACATCCCCATGCGTGTTCTATATTTTGCGTGTGTGTATCCAACTTTCAGGATCAATGGAATTATATTTGTTATTCACTTTACATGGATTCGCTCAGACTATTCAAGCTCTTCAGATTTTTTACCAATTCCAAATAGTCGAAATATTCGTTAATAATTTCGTTTATTAGTTATATGACACTGCGATCGGGGACCATTATAAGAAATGTTTCGCTCGTTTTGTGACAAATGCCCCCCAAAATCCACTGTGGAGACACATTCTACTAGCAAGGAGACATTCCCTACTCATCATCACCGATTTCGCTCAAATTTATAGGACATGCAAGGCTTGACAATAAATGAAAGTACCCGAAGTGGGAACACCAGATGGCCAAGCGTTTAGAAAATAAAAATGTTGACGTGGCTGCGTCGCACCGTATAAACATTTACGTTAGCATGTTTTGCGAAGCAGCGGTTGGCGCAGCGGTAAGAGCTCGGACTAGTAATTCGATGATCGTGGGTTAGACTCCCCGAATGGAAAGTTTTCTGGCTAAAGTGCGGAATCGCCCACATATTTGTTTGGCGCTTTTTACAAGAGTGAGAAGAATTGGATTTTTGTCAATTTTCTTTGACTTTTTAAGTGAAAATAGGTCGATGTGTACATGGATAAATTCAAGGGAGTGCACAATGCTATTTTTGTGCAGTTCTGGGATTTTTTTTAAGTGAAAATAGGTCGATGTGTACATGGATATCGAGTATGTGCAATTCTTAAAAACGCGCAGAGCAGCGGGCGATTCTGCACTTTCCCCCTTTTTCTATCTTTTTCTCAATTTTTATATTATTCATTTTCCAATGAAACAAAGAGATGAATAATTTATATTATTTATTTATTTATACGCAAAAGGCATATAGGGTGTCATTTTTTAATGAGCGCATAATCGTAGAAAATTTGGATTTGCGAAAATTTCGAAGTGTGCTACATGCAGAAATAATTATCGTTTCCCTTGCTCCTACGATAAATATCATTCCGACACATGTAAATTATCGAATGCCAACGAATAAAGTTTTGAATTTTCATGTAAAAAGTCTTTTCGTATGCGCTTTAATTACAATACCTCGTTGAAAAGTTAAAAGTTCCAAATTTTTACCTTTTCTATGCCTTTCGCGAATAAATAAATAAAATAAAATAAAAAGAATTTATTAATTAAAAAAAATCTGAAAAGTTTCAGATTTTAAATTACGTCTAAAGAGCCTTTTTTAATGTTTTGTGAGTTACCTTTTCTATTACTTACCTTACCTTAAACCATAAAATTCAGTTCAACAGCAATGTTGCAAAATAATTTTAAAAATCAGCATATCTTTAGAATTTCTGATACAAAGTCGCGAGCGTTCGAGATAAAGAGATTTTCTCCCCGTAGACAGTTGCCATCGCTCGCTTCTAAATCCTTGAGTTTATTTATCAAAAATTCAAAAGTTTTAAAAATATGAAATCGATCATAAAACAAATTCCAAATTTGGTCTTCCACATGCCCATATTCGCAGTAGGATTACGTCATTCAAAATGGGATGGCTCTAGGTACCGTTGTTTTATCACAATGTTAGAAACATACATACATTTCTGCAGATTCTTCATTAGTTAATTTCTTCAAATATAAAACAGGGCGACAGTATTGGGTGGCAACGATATGAAAACTGATATGCCGTTTATAGGGTTCTGACACAAAATTGTAAAACGAAAACAATAGTTCTTCAGGGACAAGCGCCTTTGGACTAATTATTCACCTTTTCGGTTAATTGGAAAAATAATAATATAAAAATTGCGAAAAAAAAATGTCTCCACACGGGGAGTAGTCGAACCCACGATCATCGAATTATTATTCCAAGCCCTTATCTCTACGCCAACCGCTGCTTGGCAAACATGCTAATGTGGCTTATACGTACGGCTAATGTGGCATGTAAATGGCTAACGTAAATAGCTTGATAACATTTTTATTTTCGGAACTTTTCCGTTTCGACGGCGCAAATCTCGCCAAGCAGACTTTATTGGCGATAACGTACAGTATACACATAAAAAATGTTAGCTCTAAGAATTTTTTATTTTGAAGGCATAAAACATTTTAACATGGTTTACAATTTTGTAAAAAAAAAAAAAAATAATAATAAAGACAATAAATTTGTAAAAGGACATTAATTCAAGAATTTATTAGACTTTCATGATTCTACATCCTGATTCGCCGCTTCGTATCGCGTGACCCTAAGTTATCTCATCTCACTTAAACTACGGTACAAAAATCTAATTGTGTCAGTAATTATGTGCATTAATTTCAAGTTAAATCTTAATTTGGAATACAAGTTCAAATGCAAGAATTATTTCAATTCGTACGAATAGCTTACTCAAAAGTTATGTAAAACCGCAGTACTTTACTTCGCTAGGGCATTCTCATTAGAATTTAAAAATTTAACCCTCGACTTCGGCTTTTCTATGTTTTCGCCTTCGGGTGAGCGGTGTGATTGCATACTAATTGCTTAATTACCTCGAATGGCCTTAGGGTATAACATTAAACTATCTGGTAAAAATTATACGTAATTGTAGGCCAGAATTGAAAGAAAGAATCAATCTGATAAGAAATGGCTGCAACTTGTTTTGAAAATCAGGAGTGAAAGGTTACCAGGAAGGATATTTCGTTTTCAACGGTTGTACCATTATTGGCGATTTTATCGGTGCCGGCAAAACGGAAATGTACCACTGCTGGAATCCATGCAGATTTTTATTCTTGCAGTTAAAATCTCCCATCTAACTGTGTTATGTTAACTACCGCTGTTACAACATCAAATATTTCTATTACGCATTAAAAGAACAAGGAATATTTTCGAACTGCAGAAAATTTTGAAAAATTATTTTGCTTTAAAATACAACATTTATGGTTTTGTATAAATTGTAACAATATTTCAAAGTTTATTCGAAATATTGTTATTACCTCAATTCGAAGTTCAGGTTTTCTAAGAATTTAAAAAAAAATAGTTACAGCGAGAACGGAACAAAACGTTTCTCACAATTTCGTAATGCAAATAATTGGCAAATAGTGAGAAAACTAATAAAACAAAACGGAAATGGTTGGAAGCGAGCCAATTAGTGAATTTTTTATGCATTGTTAATTTAGGTTTGTTAGAGTTTCAACCGGTTCTAATAAAGTTCTTACTTTATGCATGTTTGCTCCATCTAAACTCTGTTCGCTCTCGAGTAAGGTATCTGCGGAAAATATGATGTCATTTCTGAAAGCAAAGCATTTTTTTCCTGCTGCAAAAAATTACAGTGTTAACGAATGGCTAAGTTAAAACAAAATTAGTTTAAAGCTATTACCTAAAAGCATGTCTCTAGTTAATTATAATAAAGAAGTTGGGCAACTTTACGATCCGTTTCTTGCATTTCAGACAAAGAAAAAAGAAATTAGAACAATTTTTACTTTAAACAAGTAATATAATATTTTTAAAGCCAATTCCTATTTACGTCAACAAAGAAAAATTTTATTTTAGCTACGTTTTATTAACATTATTAAAATTTTTTTCGTTTCTAAATTATAAAGCTGATGGTGGCCTAGAATTCCTCATTCTATCCATCTCTTGTAATGCTTCATTATTCCAAAGAACCTTTCCAGTGAGTTTCGAGTAGTCCAGCTCTTCAATTAACATTCCATCTAATGATTTCATAGGACTCGAGGCGATATAAGCTTAACCTTCTGCGAAGAGTTTTCTTCCTAGATATATTACTGAATAATCTACAGTTCTATTTATTTACTTTAATAAGCAAGGGACATTTTAAACGGTTATATTTTAAACATATATTATTATCACGTTAATATAGAAATATGGACAGAATTTTCGTTACATTATGGGACACTACATCCGCTTCATCAACACTTTAAAATTATATTTCTTTAATTCCATACACTTTAAAAATTTTTAGAACTCTCTCTTACTGTAGCTACTTATTTTTATTAAATATTACAATCCCATCAATCACAGTCCTGTACCATTATTTATAACATCTTATAAAATTCATTTTTACATCACGTGAGAATTCCTAATAAACGGTCATTATCTATTATTTAAGTCTTATAATGTTGTTACGAATTTGGTATTTAAATAGCTAATGATAGTTGAATTATAAATTAAATGGTTTTATTCCTCGCCCATTGCAGCGCGTGACGAAGGAAAGCTAAGCCCGAAAATTAAAAATACAAGAGCACGTGCATTTAATATTTAATAAATAAATATCTGTTTTTGATTTCGAGAAAGTTCCAGAAAATTCTGGAGCGCGATTTAAAATCTTATAAAAGGAGGAAAACCTCTCAGTTCATAGTTAGTTAGTTACTTAGTTTGTTGTTGTTTTAAGAATTTGTTTAGAAAACTGCTCTTGTTGATTGTAGCGAATTCGCGGATTAGCTTCTTCATCTGTTTTGAATTAAGTTCTATTGAACGTTTGTGTAGTGAAAAGATAACTACTGTGAGATATTGTGATACTGCACGATTATTTGAGGACATTTAATCATATTTGTTGTGATAATAATACATTTTCTTCATTTTTCATCGAACTTCGTGCATTCATTTCGTAACGAACTCGTACGCACGCAACAATATATTTATTTAATAAAAACAGGCTCTCTTTAGTTCCGATAAACAGGAATGAATGAGTAGTAATTGACTTGTGAAAACCTGTATTACCATTAAATGTCATCCATTCACTACAAGTTTAAAAAAATGTATTTGAACTTGAGTGGATAAAAAAAGGTAGTTTTTTTAACGACTGAAAATTCGAAGAAAATATAGCGAGAGTGTGAGCTGATAGTAGGAATTTAAAAAAAAAAAAAGAAACAAATTTCAATTTTAATGTTTTTTTTTTTCCAAAATGTTCATTAAATTTTACCGAGTTTTTCAACATGCAAAAAACACGACGGCTATCTGCCTAAGACGAGAAATGTCTTCGTGGAACTTTTTATACAGGAAATTGCCTCGTATTTGCGTTACACAAGGATTAAACCACGAAAATCACCCATGCAGCCAATCCGTTTGCCTTGGATCGAACCCAGCCAGGTTAAAGTACCAAAATTCAGCGGTCTCAACCGTTCGCCACTGGTGGAACTCTAAGTTGAAAGTTTGGAAAACAAACTTTCAAATACTTAAGAAGTCAGTTTCCTTAATTACCAAATACTTAAGAAGTCTTATTCAAAGGAATTTTTTATACGTACATCTTTTAAAAACTGAGACAAATCAGTAAAAATATTACAAGCTATATAAAACATTTAATTAAGAATCGTAATGCATCTTTAATATCATATAATTACCAAAACATATGAATATAATTCCTAGTAATTTGTAAAAGGGACACGTTCTCTATAAATCTGCTATTTGGATAAAAGAACTGCTTCCAGATTGGCTCTTACCTACACACGTTTATAGGGAATGAGCTGGTTTAAAACAAAGATCACCCATCAAGCAACATGAGTTTCAGTCTTCAAAAGAAAGTTAAAAAAATACCGAGTAAATAAAAGATTTGTTAATACCAGTATTTTTTTAACACTAGCTGAAGATGGCAACATTGTTTCGTAATTTTTATAGCCACAGTCCTACGTCCAGCAACACCTGTATAAATTCAATGCTATTCTAGATGAATAGCAAGAAAATGCATAATATATATTATATTTTATAAGGTGTTATTTAAGTTCATTTCGTTGTTTAGTTGTTTGGTTCAAATCATGAGTTTAATGTTTCTGATTTTATTCAAATTTAGATTATTATTTTCATAATTTTCTTGAAATATTTTGTGCACACATATTTCTGATGACACTGACAGAAAGTTTTCAAATTTTATTACAACATTTTTTACTTAATTCTAAATGTTTCTCATAAAGCTTCCTTTGCAGTCAAGTTTATCACCGCAATATTTTTGTTTTCACAGTATCGGATCGAGGGAAAAAAGATTTCTAAGTAAAGAAATGTCTGAATTTCTAACGCATATAGTAAAGTGTTTGAACCAAAATATATTAATAATTCATTTTTAACATGTTTGTGAGTTTAAATGATATGATACCAAATTTCCAAGTCGAATAGAAATTTAAATTTATTTAATGTAAACTTGCATCATATTAGAAACATTTTTTTGAAGACTCGGGCAGTTATTTTTGGCTTTTTTTTTTCCAAATTACAAGATATGAATTAAAGGTATATGATGAAAAAGTACACTTCTGTTGTCGGGACCGGATTCACAATTGTATGCATGTACACTCAAACTTGGTTTTGTACGGTAGATATTACCCGCATAAAAAAATCGCACAAAACTTCACGAGTAGCTATGAAAATAGTTAGAGTATTTTTTATGCGGTGAATATGGACCACATAAAAAAAGTCACGTATAAGATAACTCAAAACCTTACCAAATAACTAGGAATTGCTTTTTTAAAAGAAATCTTAACACGACGCTTGGCAGGAAATCTCGCCAGACCTTTTAGTATCCAATTCAGAAAATACACACTCGAATATTTTTAATTATTTTATTAGACCAAAGCGGCTTTGTTCTTGAAGCACTATTGTTTTCGTTTGTCCGTTTCATTTTTCAAACAGTTGCCACCAAATGTTAGAGTCCTGAATTATATGTGAAGAAATTAAATAATGAAAAATCTGCATAAATGTATGTATATTTCTCCCGTTGTGATAAAACCACGGTACCTAGAGGCATCGAATTTTGAATGACGTAATCCTTTTACGAATATGGGTATGTGGAAGCCCAAATTTGAAATTTGGAACTTGTTTTATGATCGATTTCCTATTTTGCAAAAATTTAACGAATTTTTCATTAACAAACTGAAGGGTTCCAAAGCGAGTCATGGCAATGTACAGAAAAAACATTTTTATCTCCAGCGAGACTGTGTATCGGAAATTCTAAAGATATGCTCAATTTAAAACTATTTTGAGATATTGCTCTTGAACTGAATTTTAAGGTTTAAACGCAAAGAACGTAATATTTAATTAATAAAGGTAACAGAGAAAATGTTAAAAAAACGCAGGTTTGGACGTAATTTAAAATCTGAAACCCTGCAGATTTTTATTTATTTATTTTTGCATATGTACTTATTTTACACATACCAAACTTTTCAAAACGTATAAACATACTTATGTACCTTCGTAGTTTGACAATATGTGAACTTTCTTGTGGTAAAACTGGTTCAAAATCGCTTTCGTCATTCGAAGATACTACCTTGCACTCGTTTAGAGTTGGGGTTTTTTAGTTACCATGTTTTTGGTGATCAGTTTTTGCGACGACTGTGTTTTTACTAGACGCTTGTGTATGTCTCGGTAACCAGATATACAACATTTTATTGATAACTTCGTTAATTATGTTCCAATTTGACTGAAATTTTCATAAACCGCACACACACACACAAAAAAAAATCGCACAGATGTAAAGTGGCCCAAAAAAAGACCGCACAAAAACAGGTGCGAGTGCCAGTCTTCATACGCGTTTGTAGGTACACTGCTAAAAAACGGGGGGATAGTTCTCCCGTTCTACTGGGCCGATTGAGGAAATTCAAAATGCATTTTTTATTTCTCGAAAGCGCGATTTAGGATATATATTATATTTATATATAGCATTGTTATAACATAGGTATTTTGATACAAAATCGGACTTTTTCTGAAATAGCATACCAATTTTTTTTTCATATTACGATTCTACGACTCATATGCATAGATGTTAAATTTTGTAAAATTTGGTGCGAATTGTACGGACAAATTCAAAAAGTCATCTTTGCGAAAAAATTCACTTGGCGAACTTTTTAATATATGGCAACCATTTTTCCTTTCCCTTCCATTATGCCGGAGCGGAAAAAAAGGGCACCTCGTTCTTACATTTTTACATTTACAATATTCCCAGCAATACCTCCACTGATATCTTAATTAGTCAACTTTCAATGACAACAGGTTGTGACAGTCAAGATCTCAAACCACTATTTAAACTTTCTGACAAATCCAGGGATCTAGTGAGATGGGTTATCATTTGCACCCCAAACGCCTTCATATCTTGCCTGAAGCATTCACAAATTCTATTGGGATGGATAAGTTGTAAAATAAGAGAATTTTACGTCATAAAACGTTGTTAAAATTGTCAGGACTTCGGTCATACAAACAGAGACTGTAAAGTAAGACCCTACTGTTTCTTTTGTGGTCAAAACCACTACGCAAAAGATTGTTTAGCAGAAACGCCAACTTTCATTAACTGTAAACTTAACAACAAAACAAATTACACTAAATTTGATATCAACCAAACAGCTGCTTCTCCAAATTGTCCCTCTTATTTGCACCAAGTTAACAAAATCAAAAGGAGAACTGAATACGAAGAAACAACTGTTTATACTGCTCAATCCTTAAATTACCAACAACAAAACAATGTGTAGTTTATCAGCATGTATGCCACAAAATATTGAACAGAATATACAGGACTTCAAGACTATAAACATAGCTCACCAACAACAAAATAAGCAAATACGATGTCTGCAAATCAATCTACAAAAGGCACAATCAGTATCAGCACAAAGTGTTGAATTTGCACTCAACTACACAGCCGACATAATACTATTACAAGAACCATACACCAAAAACAGAAAATTATCTGGTTTTTCTCGTACATGGAATATTATACAAAAAGGAGACGTAATACAACCACCCCGAGCTGCAATAATATGCTGTAATCAAAATTAGACACCGTACATAATAGCTGCAGAACGAGATCAAGTAGCAATTCTTCTCGAAACAGAAAATATTTCAATAATTTTCATTTCTATTTATTCAAGCCCTACAGACGACCTCACAGCAACATTTGCTTTTCTAGAAAAGATTTTCAATTCAACAAATACTCACCATCAAATTATACGCGGAGATTTTAATGCAAATAATGTTACCTGGGGATATGCGTCAACAAATCCAAAAGGTCGAAATTTAGAAGATTTTATCTCATCTAAAAATCTAATCATACATAATACAATAGATACTCCACCTAATTTTGATGATAGGTATGCAATAGGATGGCCGGACCTCACTCTCACTACACCACAAATGGCCACTCTCATCCAAAACTGAGCAGTTGAAGAAGAACAAAGCTTATCTGATCATAAATTTATTACATTTCAACTTGAAGAGAGCACATCTGTTCCAGTAATAAAAGGATACATTCTGCCAAAAAATAAAATTCCAATACTCTCTAATAAAATAAAAAAACATCCTTTCAATTCACGAGCAACAACTACAAAACATAGAGTACCTGAAGAACTTGAAAATCTTACCGAACTTCTGCTAAATAATTTACAACATATATGCAATGAAATCCTCCCAAAGCGCCAATCTAAAAAATTGTAATCATTAAAATGGTGGACAAAAGAGTTAAGAATTCAGCAAAAGAAGTGCAGAGCCTTACGTAGAAAACTAAAATCCGAAAGGCGGCAAATGATACAATCAAATGTATTACAAATTTATCAGCGAGAAAAAGCTACTTGTAAAAGGATGATATTGCAAGCCAAAATTAACGCTTGGCATAAGTACTGCACCAAAAATAAAGAAATATATGGGTTTCACCATAAAAATAGCCACAGATAAACTCTTCAAACCAGTCAAATTATATCTTTCACCGACAAATTTTCAAGGATTTAATCTTCCAAATGCTACTATTAACCATATTTTAGAAACGGGTTTCCAGAAGATGACAAAACTCAAGACACACCTGTACATACTATAGTCAGAAATACAACGACTTTACCTTCATCTAATGAAGACGTTGAAATTACCACCACAGAGATTAAAAATATCATCAACTTTCTACCTAAAAAACGAGCACCTGGCTCTGATGGAATTGACCTATAACATTATTAGTGTTCTAATAAATTCAAAACTACATTTTTTTCAAAATTTACTTCAATAAGCTTTTAAATGCAGGTCTATTTCCCAAAGCCTTCAAAATTGTACAAGTAATATTATTTCTAAAGAAAAACAAAGACCCTCAACTAGCCAGCTCTTATCGTCCAATCTGTCTACTGTCGGCACTAGGTGAAGAATTCGAAAACCTTTTAATAAATAGACTTAAACATCATCTTTTCAAGATAAAGTATCTTAGTGAACAACAATATGCTTTTCGACCAGGTAAATCTTCCGTACATGCTCTTACAAATATTACAGATGATATTCTTACTAATCGCAATAATGGCCTTCATACAGCTTTTATTAGCATAGACTTAAAAAATGCTTTTGATACTTTGTGGTGGCCGGCCATCCGTCAAGCACTACGAGAGGCTAAATGTCCTGATAATTTATTCAAAATATTTAATAACTATCGCTCATATCGTCACCTGATAATCATAAAAAATAATGGGATAATAACAAAACGTCAAACTAGAGGTTGCCCGCAGGGCTCATGTGCGGGCTCTGATGTGTGGAATTTAACATTTGACAAAATACTAAAATCTAATTGGCCATGCCACACTAAGGTATACGCTTATGCCGATGATGCCGCATATATTGTTAAAGGACGCACAAGAAGAGATTTACAAAATAATTCCAGTGAAACCTGCAATATTTTTAGTAACCTCTGCCAAGTTCTTAAGCTGGAAATAGCAGAAAATAAATCTCAGGTTCTCCTTATACCTAAAAAAAATTGGATCTTTATCACGTCGTCCTACCATCCGTCTGCAAGATATTCGTCTTAAAATAGTAAATCAACTTAAATACCTAGGGATCACATTTGACCAAAAAATGAATTGGATCCCCCATATTATAGAACTCAAAAAACACACCAATATCATAGCAACAAAACTACGTCAAATGCAAGGTCATCAGTGGGGATTAAATCCCCATATTCAAAAAATTCTCTACTCTACAGTCGTAGAAAAAATTGTCACATACTATGCAGCCATTCACATTATTGTGAATACTGTATTGCAGCAAAGAAGCACTTTGCCTTGATTTTGTACATAAACACATTTTCCTCTCGTGTCGTTTTTTTGCGTTTTTGCCTTAATCCGTCACTTTAGACCCTACATTCCTATAAAAAATGCATGGTTTAGTACGCTCCACCACCTCTCCAAGTTTGTCCCATGATCTATGAAACACCCTGTATAAAGAAGAATCTTTATACAGGTTTGCCCTGTAATAACTGTCACTTTTTTCCAAACAAATTAGCTAAAATCAAAGATTAAATTAAAAACGTTGAAAAAGGATCATTTTTGCTGTCAATTTTCCGAGTGGCAACAGTCTTGCAAGCCCAAGATGAAAATCTGTTTTATTTCGAAAGTTGTTGCCAGTGCTCGCTTTCAGATCCTAGAGATTCTTAATCAAAATTTCTAAGTTTTACGATGAAATAAAAATAGCATTGCCAAACATTAAATACATTATTCTCGATTCCAAAAATCCGTGAGAAGCCATTTCAAGTGCGTAAGACTTTAATCAGCCAAGATATTAATTAAGCACTCCGAAAAAATTAATTTTTGCACTCATTTTTCCGAGTGGCAACAGTCTCGCGCGTTGGAGATAAAAATGCTTTATTTCAAAAAGTGTTTCAACTGCTGGCTTTCAAATCGTAGAATTTTGTAATTAAAAATTTGTAAATTTTACAAAGAAGAAAGCCTGTTTGTTCGCGTTACTGATTTCTGCTGAATTATGCCACATTTAATCGACTCCAATTGAATAGAGGTGAAATATTGGATGAACGTCCGCATTTAAGACCATCTGATTAGAAAAGCGAAAATCATTAAAAACTGCCATTGTTGCTGATGCAATGAGAGGTTAGGTTAGGTTATTTAATTACGACAAAGCCTCGAGGGCTATCTGCCTAAGGGAAGGGATGCCTTCGTGGAGGACTTTCTAAGAGAAACTGGCTCGTATACACGTTACACATGGGGAAAACCACGAAAACACCCATGCAGCCAACTCGTTCGAAGGATTCGAACCTCGGACCGAACTACCAGTGTTCAGTGACTTTACCGCTCGGCCGCTGTTGGGCTGATACAATGAAAGAGAATAAGCTATGGAAATTTTTATGTGGGTTCCGTATCGCATCAGACTGAAAAATGCCTGACTATGATTGGTATTTTTTGAATCGTTATTAGAGAAGTATTACAGCGGTATCGTTCTCTCTGTTGTTAGATGCATTACTCTGAATTTAAGTTAACCGGCATCGGGTACTTCCTTTAGCAATTGTATAAAGAACAGCAACATTGCAGACGTAATGGCAGAGAATCGGATTATATTTTATTTTATGTGTTATAGATTCATGTCTGTCTGTCTCTCGCAGTATATGAAAAATCCAAAAATTTGAAAAACTTTGACTTGAATTGAAAATTTTTATATCTTTCTTGAAGATTCTTTCTCATTTCTTATCAACGGATAATATCCTTTCAGAGAACTATCGATATAATGATAGCTGAAGAGAATTCCCTTCTATTCCCCATAAGAATCCCACTATACAAATCCAGGGTCTGCAGAATGGAAAAAGTACTTTTTCCCCTTTTGGGGAATATAAAAGCATATAAAATATGGAAAAAAATGAGGCTAGTTATATGCATTCGTAATATACTACATCTTCTGAATGCTAGAGAAGAAAAAGCGATAAGTTCTACATATATATAGCAGTGGATTTCACTTTTTTTTAAGAAATAATTTTTCCATAGAAATTTCCTTTCTTAGAGTATTATAATCTCTATATATAAAGAAGAATGTCTATTTGTGTGTTTTTCTGTTTGTTTGCGATACACTCAGCCACTACTATAGCTACCGGCACCAAACTTTCTACAATTCTTTTCGGAGTCCTGGGAAAGGTCGACGTTCACTTTTTTTTCCAAAGAAAAGTAGCTAAAATCAGATATATTAATTAAAAACTCTGAGGAAGCTCATTTTCGTCCGCACTTTTCCAAGTGGCAACAGTTTCGCACGCTGTAGATAAAAATGTGCCTTATTTCGTAGTGTTGCCACTGCTGGCTTTCAAATCGTAGAGTTTGTTAATAAAAAATTTGGAAGTTTTACGATGAGATAAAAATAGCATTTTCAAAATTAAATACATTATTCCAGATTTCAAAAATCCGCGTAAAGCCATTTCGACCGTTTCCATCTTCAGACGACTTTAATCAGCCTAGATATTAATTAAACACTGAAAACGTTAATTTTCGTAACTCATTTTTTCGGAGTGGCAAGTCTTGCGCGTTGGAGATTAAAAATGCTATATTTCGAAAAGTGTTGCTACTGCTTGCTTCCAAATCGTAGAGTTTGTTAATCAAAAATTAGTAAATTAAAAAAATATATATATATAAAGAAGACTATCTATTTGTGTGTTTGTTCGCGTTATTGATTTTTTATCAATTATGATCGATTTCTTTTACCACATTTAAAATTAAATATAGGTGAAATACTGGATGGAACTTGAGCTTTTACGACCATTTGATTAGAAAGTCGAAAATCAGTAAAAACTGCGGACCATTTTTGCTGATTTTAATATATTAGTTTGTTTGTTCTATCGAATTTTTTATGTGGGTTCTATATCGCATCTAGCTTAAAAATGTGTGAATATGAATACTATTTTTTACATCGTTATTAAAGAAGGATTATAGCTAAGCCTTAAGTACAGCGGTATCATTCTCTCCGTTGTTTATATATAACTTATGAATGCGGTAGAAGAAAAAGCGAGTTCTATTTATATAGCAGGGAATTTTATTTATTTATTTTTAATTATGCGTAGAAATTTAAGCAAGCATTAATTACACTTATTATTTCACGTATTCTTCGTTAAAGGGACGCCACGGGTAAGACATTAATAAAACATGGAACACAACATGTGGTATTTCTGTAATTATTTAGAATGACCATTAAAATTAAGTTGAAAGTTTTAATTCTGTATTTAACTTAACTTACGTTCTATATACCTAATGGTACTTCATAAAATTTACTTCTTATATATGTGAGGATGTATTACATACGTATATCCTTCGATAGATGGCATTGTATAAAAGACACCTATAGAGGGAGTATGATAGTAAAAAAAATAATAATCTAGAGTATGCGAGCGATGTGACCAGGCTTCCTCAACTTACACCTATACGTAAATATGCATATATTTATTGTAGTGATAAACATATTTAATTATTATTTAATGCATTTAAGCATTAACATAATTTATGCATTATGTCTCGAGTTCAAGACACAATCTTTAGCGACTGTCGCTGTTCATAAGTCTTTTACTTTTTCCGTGCAAATTAGTTATACAAATTGGCTTTCGCTTTTCTAACGTAACGGATTAATTGGTTTTAGCTTCGTAACGGTTTAAGAGCTTGATCCAAAGCTTCTAGGCGAGCTTTACACTGTATTTATTATGAGTCCATAGCGCCAATTTCCCCAGAAGGACTATTAATTTCGTTTTGGCATTTTGCGTTGAAAACTATAAATGCCAGTTCACTTTTTAAATTGTTGCTACCCAATATTAGAGCTCTGTGTTATATTTAAAGAAATTAAATAATGAACAATCTGCATGAATGTTATGTATGTTTCTCGCATTGGGGTAAAACAACGGTACTTAAAGCCATCCAATTTTGAATATTGAACGTTTCCTCCCGAATATGGACATGTGGAAACCGAAATTTGAAATTTAGAATTTGTTTTATTATCTATTTCATATTCTGTAAAACTTTAACGAATTTCTGATTAAAAACCTCAACGATTTCAAAGTGAGAAACGGCAAAATTCTACAGAAAAAAAAAAAAAAATTTCCAGAGCGCGACACTGCGTATCGGAAATTCTAAAGATATGCTCATTTTAAAATTATTTTGCGATATTGCTGTTAATTTGAATTTTATGGTTTAAGTGCGAAGATCAGGATATTTAATTAATAAAGGTAACACACGAAACGTTAAAAAAACGCGCCTTTGAGCATAATGTAAAATCTGAAAGCTTTCAGATTTTTTAAATTTTACTCAAACATTTGTTGTGATTTTTCTTCAAACTGATAAGATTTTATTTTGGATTATGTATTACAAATTCTTTGTTAGTAAGTAGGTTATGCTCATGCTCATGAGCAAATTAAGAAAGTCATTTTATACTTTCTTTCGGTTGGTGTGTAGAGACTTTAGGTTATTTGGA
Source organism: Stegodyphus dumicola (assembly GCF_044657685.1). NCBI lineage: Eukaryota > Metazoa > Arthropoda > Arachnida > Araneae > Eresidae > Stegodyphus > Stegodyphus dumicola. Next base: position 160,247,929 of record NC_140768.1, on the reverse strand, counting down.
AGCAGGACAGAGGAGAAATGAGCAACACTTTCGCCGGGACACGAATCTCTGGAATGTGCGCCCAGTGTGCAGACCACCACACCTCGAAGGCATGCTAGGAAAGCGGGAGAAATACTTTATAAGTGTTATCCGACTTAGAGATTAAGACGAGACGACAAATGGTCCGACTGAACTTACGTTTCCAGGAGGTAATATTCACAGTACCATCGATGCGTATAGTGGATTTCAATGGGCATAATCAAGATGCTTGGAGCTACTGCAATTTTTGTTGTTGAGTATCTAGAGGAATACTGGCACAATTGATGGAAGGATTCGGATACCTCGTATATGACATGTGAGCTTCAATTAAGCCAGCAGTTCCTTTTAATGGTAGGAGCTCGGTGTTAAATCTTGTGGAAAGGTTTTGAAAGCCACTTTCAATTTGGGAAACATTTGGGAGGTAAATAGAAGATAGCAACAGCTGGGTCCGCTTTGCAAGCACAGGCCTTGGGTTGCTTAAAGGTATCGCTAGAAGTTTTCTAAGGAAACATAGCAGCGAGAGCATAATTTTGTTGTTTTAAGGTATCAGTAATTAAATCCCATTCTGCAAAAAGGGATAAGTCTGAAATATCAAGAGAGATCTAACAGTTTAAGTGACCACTTGCGCTAAGATTGAAGGGAGCGGTGAAGATGAACGGAGAACCCAAGAATCCAAGGAGGCTGAAAAGGCAACACGAAAAGCACAACCATGAGAAGCGCAGCTACGAAGTAGCCCGGCTATGATTTAATCAGTTAACTGTGATTGACGAGTATACTCGTCATGAAGAAACGGCATGATTTGGTGTATTGACGAGTATACTAGTCATGTGAATAAAACAGTGTAAGCAACGTAATAGAAACAGAGAAAGTAAAAATAATACCAAAGAAACCGGAGCTAGTGATCGATTATAATAAAAAAATGGGTGGAGGGATAGGAGCGATGGAATTATCACAGCGTACTCCACAGCAAGAAAACGACTCATAAAGTACTACAAAAAGATATTTCTCCATATCTTAGACATTGTGTGTCTGAATGCAGTTATATTATATTTTAAAAAATAATGGAACATGATCGCATATTCACGTTTTGCTCAAATTGGTTGAAGACACTTTTGCGAAGCATCCAATTGAAAGAAATAAATCGGCACAAACTCGGCCCTTTAGACCTAATATAAGCCAATTAGGTGGGAATCATGTTTCGGATTATATACCCGGAATATCGAAAAAAAAAAAAAAACAACCCTACGCGAAGGTGTTCTCATGGCTGCAAACGTAAGATCAGGAAGGAATCGCGTTACTGCCCTGCTAAAAATGCCCCTTAGAAACCCAGAAAATTTTTTTACGGGGAATTGGCCTACGGGTACCCGTACTGCTCTGTGGGTACCCGTAGGCCAAATCCCCGTAAAAACCCATAGAAAGAAACCCGTACGGTTGTACGGGTACCCGTAGGCCAAATCCCCGTAAAAACCCATAGAAAGAAACCCGTACGGTTGTACGGGTACCCGTAGGCCAAATCCCCGTAAAAACCCATAGAAAGAAACCCGTACGGTTGTACGGGTACCCGTAGGCCAAATCCCCGTAAAAACCCATAGAAAGAAACCCGTACGGTTGTACGGGTACCCGTAGGCTAAATGCCCGTAAAAACCCATAGAAAGAAACCCGTACGGTTGTACGGGTACCCATAGGCCAAATACTCCTAAAAACCCATAAAAAGAAACCTGTAATTTTGTACGGGTACCCGTAGGCAAAATTCCCGTAAAAACCCATAAAAAGAAACCCGTACGATAGTACGGGTTATAGGCCGAATACCCGTAAACTCATACCCGTAAAACTCAATACCCGTAAAACTCATAGGCCGTAAAACTCATAGGCCGAATACCCGTAAAACTCATAGGCCGAATACCCGTAAAAACCCATAGAAAGAAATTTGCACGGCTGTATAGGTACCTGTAGGTGAAATACCCATACAAAACCTCTAAACGGAAACCCGTACGACTGTACGGATACGAGTAGGCCAAATCTCTGTAGAACTGTAGGCACTATAAACAAAATCCCAGTAAAAACCCATAGCCAAAAATCAAAACTTTATATGCATATCCATTGGCCAAATTTCCATTAGAAAATGGATATTCCGTAGGTCTATGCCTTGTAAAGACCAGTAAACAAAAGCATGTACACCTATACAGGCACCCATACGCCAAATCCGGTAAAAACCACTACACAAAAATCCACAGACCAATAAAGGTACCTCTTGGAAAAATCGCTGCACAAAACCCATAAACAGAACCAATAGCATTATACCATAGTGGAGTATCCATACATAGAATCGTACATAGAACGGGTATCCATATACAGAATCCCTATAAAAAACAATACACAAAAATAGAACTGTAAATCAAATTTCCATAAAAACATAAACCAGCAGAAGTACATAATTAGCACTGATGAAATGTACAGAACTAAATTGCGGAGAAAGCATGCAAAGTAATTTTAAATAAAACTCAATGCGAATAAATAAAAATTTTAAAATATCTAGAAGCCTACGAGCTCGTCCTTCTTAATGCACGTCAATATCTATAAACACATTACAAAATATTTGTATAAATTCTCTTTACAAAATTTTAAACTACCTTTATATAATTCTGAAAATAAAATGAATAGAAAGATAATAACCAAAGTCATGATTCACAACCATCGAATGATATACGTACATATATATATGTAAGAAAAATAAAGAATATGCAAAAGATTAAATTAGCAGCGTAAAATTAATTTTCCTTCTCTATTCTAAAAACAGTAATCTTTCTGCACTGCATCATTTGGAGATTAATTCATGTCATATGACTCTTACTTAATTTGATGTTGTAAAAGAAACTAAAACTCAAACAGCCAATAGTAATTTTACAGCAGTATTAACTATCAAAGACGAGTAAAAATGCATCGAGAACCAAAATTAACTCGGTCTGAATTAAGATTTCACCCTTAATGTAACGCATTTGCTTTTTACGCTTTGTATTAGCTGGATTGCAGTTTGTCTGCTCCTTGTTTCTTACTATACATTTATCAAAAATGTTAATTTTTGGAATAGGCATAAATAATGTGCCAACTTGTTTGTGGCTGCAACATATTTGCTGAAAGAAAAGTTGAATTAAATCTACCTCGACTGCCAAATTTCTTATTCATTGTGGATTGGTGTTTCAACATCTCTAAGCCATCAAAATTCTTGCTGTTCATTACGGATTCAGCTGCTTGCATTCGACTACAGAATCTATTACATATATATATAATATCATTTCATTTGATGGTTGCGAATCATTACTTTGACTGTATATATATTATTGATTTCATTATAAATATATACATTTAGTACTGTACCTCACTGCATATATTTGAGTTTCAGTTCTTTAAGTGGGAAATTAAACAACTGTATTTAATCACATCAGCTTGTTTAACAATTTGATACCTAATGAGAAATGTATTGCCAAAGGATGGTACTCTCTAGCATCTGCTTAAATTTTAAGTTACCTACAATGCACTAAACCAAATTAAAAAACAAAACTAGAAGAAACCCAAATTTTCAGGAAGAGAAACATTATTAACAAGCAAACAAAAAGAATACTGGACTTGCAAATTAGAAACTTAACATAGAGTTCAAATTTAGCATACTTGCTTTCCCTTAAAGCTCGCTTACAAATGATAGTAACACCCTGCAGCTTATTATGACATGCATACACATAGATGTTTTGCGTGGAAGAAAGGATGAATCCAAGAATATAATGTAGTGAAGAAATAATACACTCATGTCCAAAATTATGTTTACATGCATAAATTCACGGATTTCTCAGAGACTATGACTTATAATTTAATGAATTTTCGTGGAATCATACATAACATGATGACACATAAATGCAAAAGAAAAAATTGAAGATCACCTCATATGATATAAAATTGCAGCATGAAACGATAAAAATGGTAATAAAGTGTGACAAAGAGAGTTAAGAAAAAAAGGAATGATTCAGAAAAAGAATTAAGTCTTACGAATTTAATATGGAATATGATCTCCCCTGACTTGTACACACATATCACAACGTGTTTTAAGGCTGGAAATAACGTTGTTAACCACAGTTTGGGGAATTAATCTCCATTCTTCCAGCAATGCCGTCTTCAGAGCATTTACATCTCTAGGAGGAGGATGTATACGTGCAATTGCTCTTCCAAGGTAGTCCCATAAGTTCTCTATCGGCTTAAGGTCAGGATAGTTTGGTGGCCAAGGTATTCGCTTAATGTCTTCACTTCCAAGGAATTCATCAACGAGGTTTGCTCGATGTGGACGGGCATTATCATCCATAAATAAAAAGGCAGATCCATATGCACCCCTGAAAAGTCTTACATAAGGATCTAAGACGTCATCTCGATATATCTGGCCTGTCACAGATCCGCTGCTGAACACGTGTAGGAGCGTACGTCCATCGATCATTATTTCACCGCATACCATCACACCTCCACTACCGAAACGGTCACGTTCCACAATGTTCGAGGGATCATTTCGTGTTTCTGACTCCCTCCAGATTTAACACGTTTAGAATCACCAGTTAAACTAAACCGCGACTCATCAGTAAAGAGAACATGGGACCACTGATGTTCAGTCCAGTTTTGATGTTCTTTACACCAATTAAAGCGATCCTTCTTTTTCTGTGAAGAGAGTAAAACACATACCCTTGGATTTCTGGCATAAAGGCCTTTTTCATTAAGCCTTCTGTATATTGTCTGCCGTGATGCAACAGTTCCAGTGGCGGCTGCAAGCTCTGAACTTAACTGGCGAGCAGTAGCCTTTCTGTTACGACGGGCAGTTAATGCCAGATACCGATCTTCAGAAGCTGTTGTCATTCGTTTCCGACCTTGTCCAGGCCTCCTTACAACACTTCCATCATTTTGAAACTGTTTCCATAGCTTAGAGACTGTCTGTCTTGAAATATTCAGACATGTGGCTGTTTCCATGATTGACTGCCCTGCTTCTAAACGGCCGATAATTCGCCACTTTACAGATTCTTCCAAATGATACTTCGAAGCCATAACAAACCGCTTCGAGTCCCTACACACTGAAATCAAACGCTATGTTGCAGAAATTCACTCAAATATTCAGTTTGCGAAAAGCGCTTGATTCACCCTTGGATGACGTAACGCCTAGATTTGCATATCACAAACCGTTTGATTACTTTTGATTGGATAATGCTAATTAGGCTTCGTTTTCACACATTCTCTGCAAATACGGATCACATTGATTCGATATTTCATTGAATATCATAATTTTTGGGTATGTTAAGATAATTTTGGACATGAGTGTAATATACAAACACTGTGTCGACCCCTTATTACAATACTTTGAATGTTACCTGTATCTCTCAAAAGATAAATGAAACATGAATATAACATATAATAAACTTAATAATACCCAAAATACAATAAATTATATTGTAACAAAACGAATTTAAAAAATTTACAAGTTTCAACAAATACCAATTCTCAACGCACAGTTCGGGAATTAAGGAAATATCTCATAGCGTATAATGTTTTATTCCGTATCTCACTTTTAGTGCTATATAATCTTCCACAGATTTTATATAAATAAAATCTATAACGTAATGGGTATTTATGGTATATGTAGTTCTTGATGTAAAAAAGATCAACTTTCGTACTGTAAAAATTCCATCTATGTGAATAAGTATGAATATACTCATATACACATAATTATACTAAATAACTAATTTAATGAAACTAAATTCCTATAGAAAAATGGGGAAAGTGTAGAATCGCTCACTGCTTGGCGTGTTTTTAAGAATTGCTCATACTCGGTATCCATGTACACATCGACCTAAAAACATCTCAGAATTGCACAAAAATGCGATTGTGCACTCCTTTGACTTTATTCATGTACACATCAACCTATTTTCACTTAAAAAGTCAAAAGAAAATTGACAAAAATCCAATTCCTTTTACTTTTGTACAGAGCGCCAAATAAATAAGTGGGCGATTCTGCACTTTACCCGAAAAAATATATAAAAATACTATTTACCTATATATATTAATAATTTATTATTACACAAGGTTTTTCATATATCATCTCAAAGGAACATAAATTTAATTAAAGCGATGCATTATTGGAACAAATTTGAGTCAGTGTTTTAGGTGCAAGTTATTTAGATTTCTATTGTAGAAAGAATACTTGAAATAATGTATAGAAATATTATTTTGAACCATAAAAATTCTCAATAGTAAAATTTAAAGTACTGAAAAGGTAGCTATTGTTTTTGACAGTAGATTATATAATATAAAAATACCTCATGCTGAGCATTTTCTGAAATTACAATGCTAAATGAAATTCATATAGTGCAGTATTTAGCAATAATAACTTTTTGTAAACAAATGTGGCTATATTCGCTTAATTGTAATGACAGTAATGTTAACTGCATTTGTATAAGGCCGTACAGAAGATTTATTTATATGGGTTTTCATCCGCAGAGAACAAACGGATTCCGAAAATAATGTTTAAATATTACTCTATTTGAAAGCAATGCTATAATAGTGCTCTTATAAGACTCATGATCCGAAAAGCGTTGGTTTTAAATGTCTCGTAAAAACTTTCAATTACTTCTGCAAAATTCATACCCACGTAAAAATTACTACACTGAAGTCAATTGATTATACAGCAAAACGTTCCTAAAACAATCAACTCCACAATTTGAGATAATGCCAGTTTCCTGTAGTCTGACAAAACTATGAATGATTTTTAAGTCCTAATATTTAATTATTGTCCTGACAAATGTGCCATTATCAGAGGTGGTCATTTAAGAAAATAACCACTATATGAGGTTTCAACTTGATGTAATTTTTTTCAAATAAATAATTCACTTTTTATACTCCCAAGACTAGTACATTTAATATTACATAAATCTTATTCACAAATCTATTTCTATTTCAAAAGCAATTTATGAAAAACACATTTGAAATTTTCTTCATCAAACTAATAATAATGAAAATTAAAGTATGCATAAAAATGATTATATGTGTTTTAACAAAATAGCACAAAATATTGTTGCGTGCGTACGGGTTCGTTATGAAATGAATGCACAAGTCCGATGAAAAATGAACAAAAATTTATTATTATCACAACAAAAATGCTTAAATTTTCTCAAATTATCATGCAGTATTACAATATCTCACAGTACTTATCTTTTAACTACTCAAATGTCCAATAGAACGTAATTCAAAACAGCTAAAGAACGCTAATCCGCGAATTCGCTACAATCAACAACAGTAGTTTTCTAAACAACAACAAACTAAGCAACTACTACAAACTGAGATGTTTTACTCCTTTTATAAGATTTTAAAATCACGCGCTAGAATTTTCCAGTACTTTCTCGAAATCAAAAAGAGATATTTATTTATTTAATGCACGCGCTCTTGTATGTTCAATTTTCCGGCTTAGCTTTCTTTTAATATTCGTCACGCGCTGCACTGCTCGAGAAATAAAACCATTTAATTTATAATTGAACTAACATTAGCTTTTTAAATACCAAATTCGTAACACTGCCCCCTTCCCAAGGACTGCACGTCCCGGGCAGTACAATCCCTGGACATGAAGCTAAACTTACAACTGTGGCATAATTGCAACTGAGGCATAAACATTACATTACAATATCAAACAACATAAACAATAAATGCAATAACTAACTTAAACAAATCAAATGCTATCAAATACTAAATACAAAACAAATACTAAATACAAAACAAATACTAAATACAAATAAAATACTAAATGCAAATCAAATACTAAATACAAATCAAATCAAATACACATTTAAAAACAAAAAGGACCATGGTCTGATACTATTTACAATTATTTACATTACGTACTATGGCCATAGTAATGAGCTAACCTGTCGTAAGAGTTCGAAGACTCACGGATCCGAACCACGGCATCATTCGTGTTCAGTACTGTATATGGACCATCCGAAGGTGACTGTAATTTAGGACTCAGTCCTTTTCGTTGAATCGGGTTCCACAACCATACCTTGTCTCCTTTGTTGGATCTATGTCTAGTAGCTCTTGTGTCGCATCTGGTCTTCATTTTCTCCGTCGCCAAGTTGACTCGCTTTCGTGCAGAACGGTGCATCCCCTCAAACCGGGCCTGGGCATCTTGGATGTGTTCCTCAGGCGATGAAGGCGCATCCGTAGGGCGACTAAACAGGCGGTCACAAGGCAGACGAAGGTCTCGACCGAAGAGCTTCTGGGATGGAGAATAGCTGGTAGTCTTGAGTTTCTTTTCGACCCTGGTATGATTTCGGCAGCTTCCCAAGCTCGATCTTTCGGACAAGGCGTCGACATTTCCAGGCGAGGATCCCTTTTGAGGATGGATAGTCATGCCATCAGATGCTGAAAGCAGCTTATTGTTTTTGAAATCTAAGGAAAAATTGTATTTCCTTAAAAAGTCCAATCCGAGTATGCATGGATCTGTAATATCCGCCACATATGCCGTGTGATGGTAGGCGGCACTTCCAAACGTGATGTTTACGTTTAACTTCCCAGTTATGTCGATCTTGTCACCAGACGCAGTCTGAAGGGTAACACAGGATGGCGTCCAAATAAGTTTATCTTTAAACTGTTCAGCTAAATCTTTCCTAATGATGGTAACATTAGCTCCTGTGTCAATGATCATATTGCAATGAACTCCATCGATATTCCCATTGATGGACAGTCCGTTATTGTTGCCACTCACTATAGAGATCTTAAGCGCTTTAAAACAGGGTTTTTCATTATCTGGCAACCTCCGTTCCTTGATATGGTCATTAATTTCTTTCCTGCGTCGTTGCTCAGAAATTGTCTCAATTTTCGTACCCTGGGGTGTTCTGCAATTCTTTCGTACGTGGCCTTCAGCTCCACAGTTCCAGCACTTTGGTTTCTTGTCAGTCCTTTTCCTTCCCGTGGCATTTAATTGTCTGTTTAAATCGTATGCCTTATTTTCCGTGCTCTGGGGAGTTCTGCAGTTCCTTCGTAGGTGGCCTTCAACACCGCAATTCCAGCACTTTAGGGTCGGTTTTGTTTCACCACTATTCCGTCTTAAAGCATTCACTGGTCTTGTCAACTCATCCGTTTCATTATCCGTGCCCTGGGGTGTTCTGCAATGCCGTCGTAGGTGACCTTCAGAACCACATCTCCAACATCTTACAGCCACTTTGTTCTCACTGCTACTCCGTATCAAATCTTCGACTTGTCTGGCTAAATCATCTAAACGAGCCATCAGTTGACCCACTGGCTCATGGACTCGCACTAACTGGGTAGCGGTCTCGACGAGTGGCTTGCTGGGCTGCCTCAAATTTCATGGCGTACACTAGAGCACTTTTTAAATCTTTTACATCCGCCATTCGTAGAGCTTTCTGTATTTCAGTATCTCGGATGCCGTCGATAAAGTATTGCAAGGACAGGATTTCCCTTGTTTCTGTCGGGCATTCCGAAAAGGCGAGATGGGACAGCCTTTCAACATCCGCGGCGAGCTCCTGAAGTGTTTCGGTAGGCTTCTGTTGACGAGATTTTAATTGGAGCCTGCTGTAGTCTTTTAAACACTTCTCCCCAAAGCGCAACTCCAAGGCGCCGGACAGAGCTTCGAAATCTAACCTTTTGTTTTCGGGAAGAGTCTGAAGGATATCCGCTGCGTCGGCTCTTAGAGAAGCGGCGAGATGACAGGCCTTAGCTTGGGAACCCCATCCATTCGCATCCGCCACGATAGAAAATTGTGTCTTATACACCTGCCAGGAGGTCTTCCCATCATATGTGGATAGCTTCAGAGGTGGACGAGCAGGCATTGGTAAGAATTTAAAATCATCACTCCTGCTCCCTGCCGACGCTACGAATTTCTTTAAAGTATCCATTTCTTTGGCAACTGCAGAAACTCTCTCATCAATTTGTTCTTTTACAGAAGAAACTCTTTCTTCTATTTCTTCTTTCACCGAAGAAACTCTTTCTTCAATATGTCCAACTTTATTTTCAACTGCGTCAATTCTGCCTTCCATAGCTTCAAATTTATTTTCTATTATGCAAGTAATTTCTCTTTTCATTTCTTCTTGACCAGCTTGAACGGCTTTCATTTCGTCCTTAACGGATTCCTGGCCCAATTTCATTTCTTCCTTAAATGATGCTTGGCCAGCTTCCATCTTTCCTTGGAATGCAGCAAAAGCACTAATGAGCTGTCTCAATTGTTCTTCCATCGCTCTTGTTATTGGCATTCAAATCCCACTTCTGACACCAAAAATTGTTGCGTGCGTACGGGTTCGTTATGAAATGAATGCACAAGTCCGATGAAAAATGAACAAAAATTTATTATTATCACAACAAAAATGCTTAAATTTTCTCAAATTATCATGCAGTATTACAATATCTCACAGTACTTATCTTTTAACTACTCAAATGTCCAATAGAACGTAATTCAAAACAGCTAAAGAACGCTAATCCGCGAATTCGCTACAATCAACAACAGTAGTTTTCTAAACAACAACAAACTAAGCAACTACTACAAACTGAGATGTTTTCCTCCTTTTATAAGATTTTAAAATCACGCGCTAGAATTTTCCAGTACTTTCTCGAAATCAAAAAGAGATATTTATTTATTTAATGCACGCGCTCTTGTATGTTCAATTTTCCGGCTTAGCTTTCTTTTAATATTCGTCACGCGCTGCACTGCTCGAGAAATAAAACCATTTAATTTATAATTGAACTAACATTAGCTTTTTAAATACCAAATTCGTAACAATATTTAATGTAAAAATGTGGTTCTAGTCTCATACTTGTAAAGAAAAATAGACCAAAAAGAAAAAAGCAATGTAAGCTACTATGATCATCTAAATTTTCACATAATTTTAGTAGTGGAAAAAAGATTCCTTAAGCTTGTATGTCTTGTCTACCCCATTCAATAAGTAATAAACACATTAAATATTTCAATGTTTATTTCATTAATAAACTTACCTTTTTTTGCTCGCAAAATATAATTAGTACATTTTTTAAAACATAAAAAAACATTCTTTTTGCTCGGCCACATCACATTAGTCGAAAAATTCAAAATTGAATCATACAAGATCATTTTTAAGTAAGGTATGCTCAAATTTATTAGTACATAATATTCAAATGATAAAGCATCTACATGAACAAGCTTTAAAAAAGTATTTCTAAACTGTAATCAAAAAAATTTATTTTACAAAATACAGTTTCAGTAGAATGCAAAAACTACATTTCTGCATCTGCACACTGAAACAAATTATCAAGCCTGAAATTATCACTTTTCAGTCTTTAAGCACATTGTTTTTCAGCATAAAAGTAAAGATGGAAAATCAATTTCACGCTCAGAAACTCCATTTCACAACTAGTCAGTTATCAGCAGCGTTCTCTCAAACATTAGACACGATTACACGTGCATGGCTTTAGTGGTATACTCATAGTCAGTGCTGGTATTTTATTATTTATTACTAATTTCTAAACAGTAAAACATAGTAAAATTTGTAATACAGTAAATCCTAGTAAATAATATATTGCATTACTACAACCACGAAGAAAATAACACCACCATCACACAACAATAACTAGAGCGGCGCCATGTTGCTTGTTTGGGAAAGTTCTGAGAGTGGGAGAGGGAGGGGGAATTTTTTTCTTCACGTCAGCGTTAACAGGGAGAAAAGTTTTGCGATTGTGAATTAACTTGTTCGCGTTAAAGAGATGTTGGTTGATACCGGTGTTTATTTGTAATATCAGAAATGTAAGTGCTTATGTGTGTGTATTCAGAGAACCAACTCGTAGCAAAAACCACCTCCCTAAGACGACCGCCTCTGAAAGAGACCAGTATTTCTGAAACATAAGTATACTTTGGTATTGAATATTCCCTCTGTAAGGCGACCATTCACAAAGAAAATTCTGCAAGTGTGTTTGGTTGCCTTAGAGAGATTCATTCCGTAGATGCAATCTCCCTAAGACGACCACCTCTAAAAGATAAACGTAGAGAACGTGAGTATCTATTGGTATTGAGCATCACCTCTCTAAGGCGACCACTTGCAAAGATGAATTTTTATTTGCGGCTGGTCGCCTTGGAGAGACCTTGTTGTTTGTGGTGTATATGATTACTGTTATTGTTCCCGAAAAAAAATTTAAATGAAATAAATAAGCATATTTAGTAAAAACTCTCTCTAAAACGACCACCTGCGTTTCCAGGTTACTCTGGTGGTCTTAAAGAGATCATATTTTCATTCTGTTAATTTTATTGTTTACAAGAAGTATATTAACATCAGATAAAAAAATAGCACAAACCGATATAAACCAACAGAAGATTTATTATTATATTGATACCAGTAAGAAAACCAGTAAAAGTCAATATAAACCTATACAAACCAGTACAAAGTTCTGCCATTGAATGTTGGTTGTATGGGTGTCAATTGATACCAGTAAGAAAAACCCACAGAGATCAATAGAAACCAGTAAAAGTCAATAGGAACCCATAAAATCTTATGGGTACCCATAAAAAGTTTTACTGGTTTCTATGGGGCATTTTTAGTAGGGTGGTGTTCGATTTGCACAGTATAGTACCCTGTTTCGCTGAATATCACTCCACAGCAGGAATTTAAATTCTTACTTTCATACGTATAATATTTAATTTAATATATTGCGTTTATAGTTTAATATGTATGTAATATATGCTTATGTTAACCAAATAAGGAAATATTAGTAATAAAATTTTCAGTTTTCTAAAATAAACCCATCTTTTTCATCTAATATCTTACCAGCGCAACTTACTCTGTGATTGACGAATATACTCATCATGGCTCGATTCTGGCCATACAAAACGGTGCGCACTCTTAAATGAGGGCGCAGCAGTTAACTGGTTAAAGAACTAAAGAATTGTCAGTTACTTTTATATGCAAAATGAAACTTGTTATTTCTCCTGTTTAACTCAGATGAGGACTTCTGAATTATAATTCGTAGCTAGAATGTCTTTCATTTACAAATTTTTATATCATTTGTAATAATATTTTATGTGTGACCACAAAGGTTGTGACCGTAAAACTGAGCTTTTGTTGTGTAAATAGATTACAAAGTTTCAGACATCAATGCGACTGTGAACAAGAGCAACTCTTAATGCAGTGAAAAGAGAGACAAAATCAAATGTGTTAGAAATTTAGTGGAAGACTTCCCATAAACACTTTGCTGTGATATTAAGTTAAATTAAATTATGAATTTAAATTATATTTCCTAATTATAGGTACTTCTTAAGGACATCCAACACATAAATAAGCCCTTACAAATATTTTCCCATCACCAAATGCCCCGCAATCACGCAACCAATCACGTCATAACATTCAACTACTCAGGTTACCATAAATGAAACAACTAGGCGATAATCCTAAAATATAGGCTAACCTTCATGAAGCGTTAAAGAAGAAAGTAAAATGCTAATATGTTTCAGTCTAAAAACTTTAGAAAGCAAAATCTGAAAAAAAAAAATTTTTAACTTATAAAAATAATATTCTTAAGAATTTTGTACATACGTAAATACTTTTAGTGAAATTATAGTATTTTTTTTTAATATATAATGTAACGTCAAAATCTAAAGAGGTGAAGCTTTGCCAGACAAGTAAGGGGCAAAACTACATAACGCTGAATAAATGGCTACATCACTAATTTGGCGAGATATCGCAAAGCTGTCGATAATTTTCAAGACTAAATTTTGTCGCCGAATTTGGCGAGAAATCATCAACAGACGCCAAACATGGCGACATTTTGCTCCGGTCCCTGTATATCTGTAATGGGTAGACTAATTGAATAAATGTAATGAATCCTATACATAGCTGTAACCGTATTCGGTCCTAATATGTCTTCCGGTAATATCCAGAAGTGTAATACTGTGCACTCTATGAAATGAGTGCACAGAATGAAATGAGTGCAAGACTTCATTACTCAAGACATATTCTTATATGCCTTCAGGTAATCGCAAAGCTGTCGATGATTTTAACAAATAATTTTTGTCGCCAAATTTTGCGAAAAATCGTCAAAAGTCGCCAAACGGCGATATTTTGGTCCGGCCTTTGTATAACAGTAATGGGGTATTGTATTTGAATAAATTTAATGGATTCTATATGTAGCTGTAGCCTTATCCTGTCCTCATACGGCTTCCGTTGATTTCCAGAAGTAGAAGGTACTAGAAATCTCTTGGTGGCCCAGAGTACACTATATAAGACAGGGGGGTGGGCACATCAGTTTTTGAGTAGTTCTTCAGCGTTTGTTTCGAGCGTTGGGGTATCTCCGTGTTTAACTTCGTTCTTTGGATGCGCTTTGCATTGCGTTGTGTTTAACTTTCTTAGTAGTTTCAATTTTAATTAATGATTGTATGTGATACTGTGGAGAGCTGTACGAGTGTTCTTGTGGAGAGCTCCAAAATTGTGAAGTTTTCCTTTTGGTGAAATACATTTCATCAAGATAACAAAAATTTTGTCTGCATTCAATAAATTACGAACCCGTACACACGCATCAATATAATTAAGAGGAAACATTATATTTACATTCTAATTACCGCCGAGAGATATCTAATACCTTCCACTTCTTGAAATTACCGGAAGGCATACGAGGACCGGATACGGTTACAGCTACGTATAGGATCAATTAAAATTATTTAAATACAATACCCATTACAGTTCTACAAGGACCGGACCAACATGTCAGATGTGATGTTTACATATTGCAGTATATCGGCTTGTATTACATACTATATGTATATATGCAGATAGCTTAAACATTGAAAAACTTTCAAAAGTCAGCTACTATGATAAGCCTACGAGTTTAAAAATGCCCCCCTTGAAATTACAGACGCGGAACAGAAAATCCGTAAAAGTATATTTACGGGTACGCCTTGGCGAAAATTGGCGAATTTTGGAGGTGCATAGATATCGGAGATTGTGCAATTCTTTGACTTGTTATTTTGACTCTGTGCAGCGGCGATTTTTAGCGCTAAAAATCACCAAAGACAAAATAACAACTCAAAGAATTGCACAAAGTCGGTATCCAAGTACACATTGACCTATTTTCACAAGAATATCGCAGAATTGCACAAAGTAGGCAATGAGCCCTCTCTTGAATTTTTCTATGTGCACATCGATATATTTTCGCCTAAAAAGGTCAAAGGAGCACCCAATTCTATATAAAAGTATATTTACGGAACCTTCAACTACTCAGATTACCATAAATGAAACCACAACTTGGCGATAAATGAAACAAAAACTTCGCGATAATAGAAGGATTACCCTTTGCTCTACTCTAACCCAGAAAAATCTTACATTTAAAATGAGTTGTTCAAATGCCAAATGTTAGTTACATTTTGATGTGGCTTTACGGCATAAATTTACGATATACGCAGAACTGTCCACTCATTTAATATTGAAAAGACTTCATTATTCAAAACTTATCTCTGCAGTTATTTCATCATTACATTTCGTTTGCGCGTGAGGCTTGCTGCAAGTATTTCGCTCAAAGAGAAATACCGTCCTTTTTTATTCTGGATATCACATCCTCCAGCTGGAAACAACATAAAAACCTCAAAATGCTTTCATTCGAAGTTTTGAAAAGTTTACATATTACAATACATCGGCTTGTATTACATGCATGTTTTGATTTTTACAGTTACGATTAGCTTGGAAAAATACACACATTTCAGCGCACAGTTTATAAGGTATTTCTCCCGCCTTCTTAGCACGCCTCCGTAGTGTAGAGGTCTGCATGCTGGGCGCGTATTCCAGAGTTCGGTGGTTCGATTCCCGGCGAGGGCGTTGCTCATTTTTCATCATTCTTGCTATGAAAAAAAAAAAAAAAAAAACTAATGTCTCTACATGGCGCCCGAGCTAAAAGGGTGGTAAATGATGAATCTCCACACCAAGGATTTGGTGATTGGGTCGCCTAAAACACCAGTCGCTCTCTGAAAGGGAGAATGTATAAGATATTTCTCCCGCCTTCTTAGCATGCCTTCGAAGTGTAGTGGTCTTCACACAGGGCGCGTATTCTAGAGGTCCGTGGTTCTATTCCCGGAGAGCCGTTGCTAATTTTTCATCTCTCCTGCTTCCAGAAAAAAAAAAAAAAAAAAAACATAATGTCTCCACAAGTTTTCAAGTAAATGTTTTATAAAAATGTTCGATGCCAATATTTACATGTCCAAAGTCTAGCTCAGGTGGTGAAAGTTCCATTATGTTTCCATGCCCAGATTAATATAATATTATGCTAAATTTCAGCCCATTTGAATGGGTAACTGAAAGCTCCCATTAAACATCTCCATACACCTAACTATTCTGTGTGCTGTTTCTCAGGTAAAAGTTTAAAATTAGGTGCCCCTTGTTTAATTGGTGATTCTTTATTTTTACGCCAAGATCTGTGCCAGGAAGCCACAATTTCAAGATGGCCGCTACACAAAACCAAAATAAGAATTCAAAGAATTGCACAAACTCGGTGTCCATGAATACATCGATTTATTTTCACTTGACAAAACATAAGAGAATTGCACAAACTCGGCATTGCGCACCCTGTTGACTTAGTCCATGTACACTGCGCCAAACAAAAATGAGATAGTTCTATATATCCCGTTCTAATGGGTTAATTAACGAAATTCAATTTGAGATTTTCATGTCTCGAAACCGCGACTTAGGATATGTATTAGATCTAATATAGGTATTTTGACACAAAATGGGAAGATTTCTGAAATGACATGCCAATTGTTTTACATATTTAGATTCAACTCAAATGACGCCAAACTACCAAGTTAAAAAAATCGCACGATTAGATTTTAAAAAATTAGCTCTCAAAATTTTAGTCCCTCACTCTTAATTGAGTTTGATACATATTTATTAATCTCTCTTTTTTTATGAAACTTATTTGAATCTTCCTTTCATATTTCGAAATTCAGGTCCATTCCAAATAAAATTCACCCATTTTTTATGTTTTTTTTTAATTTGTATTTTAAAATAATTTTTTTTTAAATTTTTCAAAAAACAATTTTGAATTGTAATCTATAAAAGTTTTACCGTCATCTTAAATTAGACCTATTTCTAAGCATACCCGCAAAAGATTACATTTTTTTAATTCAAAATTTCCGAAGATGTACGTGAATTTATAAACTGGCGAGTTCTGAAATTTCGCATACTTTTTGAAAGTGATAAAACATCAAATGTGGCTTAGAGACTTCGTTAAAATTTTTACTCCAAAGGGATTTGAGTTCCAAAGGACTATTACTTTCGCTTTGGCATTTTGTATCAGACTCCTATAAATGCCCGTTTACGTTTCAAACTGTTGCCACAAAATGTTTAATTCCTGCATTATATTTGAAGAAATTAAATAATAAAAAATCTGCATAAATGTATGCATATTTCTCGCTTTGTGATAAAACAAAGTTATCTAGAGCCATATAATTTTGAATGACCAAATCTTACTGCGAAATGGGCATCTCAAATCCCAAATTTGAAATTTGGAATTTGTTATTATTATCGATTTCATATTTTGTAAACCTTAACGGATTTTTGAGTAACAAAGTCAACGATTTCAAAGCAAGGCAATGGCAACACTCTACCGGAGAAAAAGACCTTTTCATCTCCAGCGAGTCGAACTGTGTATCGGAAATTCTAAAGATAGGTTCATTTTAAAACTATTTTGCGACATTGCTATTGAACTAAATTTTACGGTTTAAGTGTAAAGAACATGATATTTAATAAACAAAAGGTAACACACAAAACGTTAAAAAAAACCCTTTGGACGTAATTTGAAATCTGAAACATTTCATTTTTTTTTTTTTTTTTTTTTTTTTTTTTTGAAAGTTGGAACCAATTGACTTTTTTCCGAATTTCTTATATTTTTAAATTGATGCACAATGTAAAAATATAAGAACCAGGTGCCTTTTCTTCCACTCTCGCATAATGGGAGGGAAACTAAAATAGTTTGCCATATATTAAGAAGAACGCCAAGTGAATTATTCTTGGCGCAAAAGCGAAAAAATTGCGCCAAGATAAATTTTTGAATTTCTCCGTAAATTTCGCACCACATTTTACAAAATTTAATATCTAGGCATAATTGATGTCATAAAATCGAAATATGGGAAAAATGTTGTTTCAGAAAAAGTCCGATTTTGTTTCAAAATACCTATGTTAGAATAATGCTATATATAAATCTACTATATATCCGAAGTCGCGCTTTCGAGATATGAAAAACGTAAATCGAATTTTGTCAATCGACTCAGTAGAACGGGAGATACAGAACTGCCCCATTTTTGGGGGGTGGAGGACGGTGTACAAGTCGATCTATTTTCACTTAAAGAAAATCAGGAGAATGATGATATCATATAAGATTAAAACAAAGTTGCTCATCGCTAAAATGTATCGCCAATCGAACGTTTTCCCAATTTCTACACTACAGCGAGATGTTTTACAACAATGTTCGATGCCAATATTTACATATTAAAATTTAGCATAATGTTTCCATGGCCATACTAATGAAAAATTATGCTAAATTTCAGCCCTCTTGAATGGTTAATTGAAAGCTCCATACACCTAACTATTCTATGTGCTCATTCTCTTACCACAGATACAGTGCACTGCCTTGCCACTAAACCTAACTTACGAAAATGCTTTCGTGCATAATATTATAGCTTTAGTTTCCTTAGTGGAGAAAGGTCAGACTGCATATACACAAGGAAGCCTTGCAAATTACTTGAAGTAAACAAGGCTGCAAGCAATTCCACTATTTCAAAGCGTCATAAAATGACTGATTCTAAGAAGCCTATATCATGCGTAAAAATGCACTAATTACTTGCATCGTCTTGTTAAGGATTGCGGATAATTTCTAAGCTATTTCCTAAGTCCATAATTGCTCCAGAATGGATTCAGCTTGATTTAATTCGCAATAGTAAAAGAAGACGTTACGTTGTTGCGAAGCTCAGTTTCTCTGGAATGGCAGCAAACTCACTATTCCGCTAAGCTTAAAACGTAAACAAATATGTTTGCTATGGTCAATCATTTTTAAAGCCAAAAACTGTGCAAAAATTTTTAAAGCTTCAGAACATTTTCACCATTAAATTTTATATTTCAGTATTTAATTTGGTACAATTCCGTTTTGAGGACCGTAAAAAATCGCCAAACTATTGTTGATCACAATGCTGTCAAAAATAATTACGGCAACCCTAACGAAAGATTGGATTGGATTGCATTATTTAATTATGGCAAAGCACACAAGGGTTATCTACCTAAAGGGAGGAACGCCTTCGTGGAGGACTTTCTAAGGGAGACTGGCTCGTATACACGTTACACATGGAGAAAACCGCGAAAATGTCTATGCAGCCAGCCCGTTCGCGGGATTCAAATCTCGAACCGAACTACCAGTGTTCAGCATCTTTACCGCTCGGCCGCTGGTGGGCCTCCTAAAGAAAGAAAGGAAGCATAATAACAAATAACTATCTAATATTATTGTTTTAATTTAGATGAAAAGTTAATTTCGTGTAATACATTGTTTTATTATTATAATTTATGTATATATATAAAAGGCTAAACATAACTGAATGGAAGCATAATAGTAAATAACTATTTAAAATTATTATTTTAATTTAGATGCAAAGTTAATTTCATATCTTACAATTTTTTATTATTATTTTTTTTTTTCCAATCGCAGATTGTGAACAATTACAGTCCATTAGTCTATACAAGGCCGGATGTGGTGGTCTCTTTATTATGGAGGCACCTAATAGGTGCGCCATGCGCCACCATCGCCTTTCCTATGAAGGGGACGGACAGTTACAGCCATGCCTTCTCCGGGATTCGAACCCAGGCCCTTTGGCATCGCAGCCAGCTTCCCTGACCACTATACCGACTGGGCGGCTTTTTTATTATTATAATTTATATAAAAACGGCTAAACTGAATGGAAGCATAATAGTAAATACCTATTTCAGAATATTATTTTAATTTAGATGAAAGATTACTTTCATATAATATAATTTTTTATTACTTTAATTTATATAAAAAAGGCTAAATATACTTGAAATTAAATGGGAGGCATAACATTTTTAATGTGTTCCAACATAACAGAAAGAATTTTTTTTTTTTTTTTTTTTTTTTTTTTTTTTTTTTTTTTTTGTGGAAACGTTGGTACTCGGATAAATAAGAATCGAAATGCTGTCGAGCATTGCCCCGATGGCATTTATTACGCCATTTAGCATTGCCCCACAATCGCTCTACTGTTTGTGTATGACACCAACTTTCGGGGTCCACAAAATTGTAGTTGTGGTTAACATTAAAGTGTTCAAAACCGGCATCTTTCAATTCATCCGACTTGCATGATTTACAGCATATCAGTATAAATTAACGCTTCCTTCTGCGATATTTTCCTTTATGATGTTCAATAAGGTTTTGGCCGATTGATCTGGAAAAGCGACTTAGAAACATTCATTCGATTCTCTGCATAAGCCGCCGAAAACCTATTGGGGCGGAAGAACACGTCCAACATTATTTCTTTTACTGAAAACGCTTTGGTCTACTTTAATAACTTTGCCACATCCGCCGGTTTTCGACTTAGGAAGAGCAATTAAAGCTGCGGCACACACCTCACGCATGTAACTGTTCTTGTGTGCAACTGTATTCTTTCCTTCACCACCATTTCGCTACTAAAGCATAATTTTATGTCGTGGTTGTTCAAATATAATTTTCTACCATGAAAGATGCCTTTTTTTTTTTTTTTTTTTTCGAAAAAAATTCTATTGCAGACTTTTCGTCACTGGGCAATTCCCGAAGTAATAAATCCATAGCGTTATCAAAAAGAGAATTAAAGTATTTCAATGGCGACTTACAAATATAGAACTATCTAAACTTACGCAATTTGAAATCAGCGCGTTCGCGAGATTTGGCGTGCTGTTTAGAGGGCGCGTTTGCTAGATCAGGCGAATTTGCGCATGCATTTTCGCTGCAATTTTTTTTTACGGTCCCCGAAACGGAATTGTACCCTTAATTTTTATAACAAGGACTTTCAAATTTTAAAATTAAGCAGATTTCATATTATGGATAATTTCGAATGCAGAAAGTATTTGCTCATTGGGCAGTTATGTCTGAATTCTAAAAGCTAATCACCTTCAAAATAAAGAACCTAACCCAAGTAACTGTCACCGAAAGTAACTGTTAAAAAATATTGACGTAACAATTTTTTATTCTGGTTAAAGATAGAACTTTTTATTTCAATAGAATATCAAAACTGAGCTGATTTCTACAAGGAAATATGTTTGCTAAGAAAAATCCCCCTTTTTACTTTCTTGTACGAAGTAAAGAAAGTATTGTAATCGCGAAAAATTTCAAATCACATACTATTTTGAGTTTTGTTCGTATTTTGAATTATTATCATTTTAATTACAGTTAATTGAGCTTTGGTTTTCGTTAGCTGATGGTTCTAATTAAGCATTTTTCCGTCACTTCTACAAAAAAATATTGTTTGTTTGTCGAGATGAATCCTTCTTTCTATTTCTTTGTACGAAGTAAATTTTCGGGTTTCATATCTCAACTCAAATATCCATTTTAATCGTAATCGAATGTAATTTAACGATGTTTTTGCTGACACCTGTACGTATGGACAGAATTTTATGACAGAAGTCACTTTTTTTCCAAAACGGGTCGCAAAAAGGATTCAGAAGGGATTCGTTTCGTGATGTCTGTACGTACATTTTTCAGTTATGCGAGATACATGCACACGTAGCATAACTCAGAAATGAGTAATATTGCAATCAGCTGAACCAAACTTATATACATAAGATATATAACCACTCTCTTTCCCCAAGAGCTTTCCAACACTTAAACTGCATAGGGAATTCTAAATGTATAAAATAACGGTACATAGAGCCATCGAATTTTGATTGATGTAATCCGACTGCGAATATGGCCATGTGGAAGACAAAGTTTGAAATTTTGAATTTGTTTTGTTATCTATTTCATATTTTGCAAACGTTTAACGAATTTTTCATTAACGAACTCAAGGATTTCAAAGCGAGCCATGGCAACGTTGTACAGAAAAAAACATTTTTATCTTCAGGGCGCGTTTTGCGATATTGCTCTTTGACTGGATTTTACGGTTTAAGCGCGAAGAACATGATATATAATAAATAAAGGTAACACACAAAATGTTAAAAAACGCCACTTTGGATGTAATTTAAAATCTGAAACTTTTCACATTTTTATTGAAATTTGAAATGATCACATTTTTGAAAACAGTGATTTTTGATCTGCACTGTTACTGAATATTATCTGGAGCGATATACAGAGTGATTCAGAATTCATCATCAATATTTAGTGGGAAGGTAGGGAATAGGAAAAGAAGGAGATTTCACATAGGATTGCATGGGCGCATATGCCATGTAGTAGGGCAAAATGACCCCAGTTCAATAATTGGAAGAACACATAAAAAGAAAGTAGTAAGGGTAAAAAAACATTTATTATCTTACATGTAGCATTTCTTTGCATCAGTTTTACAGACTTACAAGAGGTGCTCGAACTGCCGACCATGTGCTGGAAGGCATGACTCACAACACATAGACTTTGCATGATCAACTGGACCGTCTGGAATATGCCTGGCATTTACATGCATATCTGCACGTTCATTCCACATATACCGGTTCATGTTACTTCTGCAAAGTCACCTAGTCGAATGATGACTGGCTGCACACGTCAATGTGGGCTGTGCTTATGTATGGAAGTTGTGTACACACAGCGCCCTCTACACGACCATGCGTTCGTCTGCGCCCATATTTTCTTATGTGTAATCTCCTTCTTTTCCTATTCCTACCTCCCCACCAAATATTGATGATGAATTCTGAATCACCCTGTATTATTGAAACTGAAACCGTTTTATAAATGGAAGTTATTTACTAAGATTTTTTCAACCTATTATAAAACGTCTTAAGGGGGAAAATAAATATTCAGCAGCAATGTTTGCTTTCTTTGTTCGTTTTCGGTTTTAGTAGTATTTAGAACATAACAGAATAGTTTTATATAATATAAAAAAGGAATTTGTGAATGTATAACAAGTTTGAGACAATATGTAAAATATAGAAAAGCAATTAAAGTTTTGGATGATATGAAAAATTGCTTAGTATCTGCACTGAAATATCATCCAGTGCAAAATGAGATACCAAAAGTTTTAAATAAATGCATCTCTACTGCTATGCTTTATTCATCAATTTTGGTTTTATTTTCTTAGTCTAAAAACGTCAAGATCTTAATTAAATTCAGTTTCACACGAGATACCTTCACAATTTTATAACATTCTTTATTTAATTAAATAATTAAACTCTGCAGCATCTTCTTCATTGCAAGATCTCTGGTTTAAAGAATTAAAGCAAAAAGTGAAAAATGCCAAAAGCAAAATTATATTCCGAGCCATAAAAGCGTAAAGAAATTTTTATAAAATAATAGTATGCTAAAAGAAGATTATTTTTTAACATCACGTGTAAGTTAATTTTATATTCAAAGTAAAATTAACGAACCAAGAAAGTTCTTGGAAATAATTGACTTCGCCCGGGAAGTATGCAAAAGATCTTTGAGTTTTATCTTTCTATCTCATTTCTACACTTGAATTAGATTATTTACATTTATTTTGCTTTTCGGATCCCAGTAATTTTAATTATTTAGCAAAAAATCGAATTATTTATGGCAAGCGTTTTCTTGGAACGAAATGTATTACGTAACTTTTCGAAATTAAAAGTACAGATCATGCAGCAGTTTTAGTTTTTGCTACGCTTTCAGCAAAAGCATCGCGAACACACAAATGTAACTAAGCTGAATGCGAATAAACAATGATCATAATGTTGCGGGTTAGTAAGATATTGAATGCACAAGTGCGATAATAGGTTAATATAAATTTATTTTTATCAAAAGAAATATTTCAGAACTCTGCAATTTTTCCACAGAAATGTTCGTGCAAGTGTTCAAGGTATCACAAAGTATAAACAGTAGTTACACTTAAAAGTATTGGGTCATATAAAATGTCTCTGCGTTTTTTGCCACTAGATAGAGTTGATGCCTATATATCTGGCAAAACTGACTCGATTGTTTCAAACGAATATGCGCTTAAAAGTTGACAACCAGCTTCCATTATTTGTGGAAATAGGTTTCTAATTCGCTGCTCGTGCAAACCGTTATATTGCATTGAAAATGAGTGAAATATCTGAAGAAATACGTTATGTGATGCTTTTTTTTACTATAAACAAAGGTAAAAAGGCTGCAAAAGCACGCCGAAAATTTTGTGAAGTGTATGGTGAGATTGCTGTGAGTGAACGAAGGACACAAGAGTAGTTTGCTCGATTCCGTTCCGGAAATTTCGATGTCAAAGATGCTCTTCGCTCTGGTCGGCCAGTCACTGAAAAAAATTGATGAAATTTTGCAACTGGTGGAGCAAGACCGGCACGCAAGCTGTCAAGAAATAGCAGAAGCACTAAACATCAACCACACGACAGTTTGGAATCATTTGAAGGCTACAAAAAGAAGCTTGACGTTTGTGTGCCACATAAATTGCAACCTGGTGCAACTTGGCGAAACCATCCATTCGGCCCTGTACTGTGCACAACTCGACCGTTTGAACGAATCAATACAGAAAGAGCGACCAGAATTGGCCAACAGAAAGGGAGTTGTGTTCCATCATTGCAATGCGAGGCCGCACACATCTTTGATGACTTGGAACATATTGGCAGAACTTGGTTAGGAAGTTTTGGTGCATCCGCCATATAGCGCGAAGCTTGCATACTCTGACTACTATTTTCTTCTGTTTCTGCGAAGCTCTCTTGATGGCAAAAAAACTGGCTGGCAGAAGAGCCGCTGAAAATCACTCGCCCAAGTGTTTCGACGATAAACCACAGAAGTTCTACACCGACGGCATTATGAAGCTACCCAAAAAATGGCAAAATATCATAGATAATAATCGTCAATATGTGCTTGATTAAAATTTATTTTCTATAACGAAAGGTTTTGTTCAAAAATGTACCAAAAAAAAAAAAAAAACGCGGAGACTTTTTATGTGACCCAATACCAAACACGTTACAACGTTAAACACAACGCAATGCAAAGTGCATCTAAAGAGAATACTAACTCGGATTTATCTCAGTTCACGCGGAACTACAACTCGCAATAACAATAACTAAGCAACTGAGAGCATATAAAAGTTCGTTGCAAACTGTTTAAAGCTCTTCTGCTTTAAGGAATCGCCGAGGTATTTCTAGCACTTTCTGCTTAGCGAAATTGCTGGAAAGCTGGGATCGGTTGCAGCTAATATAAAGGAATTACGTTTACAGCTAACATAGTGGTCAATTACATTTATTCAGTTACAATTCTTATGAGGGTGTTACAGAGACCGGACCAAAATGTCACTAAATGGTCGTCATATTTGGCGACGTTTCGCAATCTTTCGCCAAATTACCGAGATACGCATGTACTGTACGTTAAATGTACTTGCCCCTGTGTTATTACTTTTCCGTCATAGCGTTCTCTTCAAATTTGTGTCGCATTCCATTACACAGAAAAATACAACAATTTTAATTATTATTCGACCAAAATTTATCCAAGTACAAAACTCGTAACAATATTTTAAAATGTAAATTTGAGGCAACTATTAAACGTAAAACTTTCATACATATATAACCGTGTATATGTGTGCGTGCAAGATACAAACTATGTAAATAAAAATTAGGAGTTTAATTTGGAATAACACCTTAATTCTCCAGTTTGTAAATTAGGATACTTTCCCTTTCTATCCTAAAAGTAAAACGGCTTACAATAAACTACGTCAGTTGGAAATTAACCCATGCGATATGATTATTTCGGAACTCTAGTGTTAGAGGCACTTTTACAAACGATTCATCGGATGAGATTTAGATTGTGGCCATATGTCTTTCTTTATCCACATTTCTTCTCACGCGATATCCTACGAAAATGCTGCTGCTTAAATCGAACTTTCAGCATTGGTGTGATCGCAAGATGTGGGAACTACACAAATATTATCAGGATTATGCTCACAGATTGCGTCTATTATGATGTGTAATTCATTTTAAGAATGTGCATCTAATATTATCGCTGTGTGCGTACTAGTATTCCACCTTGAATACTAGCACTATAAATTGAATGTACACAGCTTCGATGATAGACTGGTAAAATTTATTTTTACCGAAAGAAGCACTTTACCAGTTCTGGAACTTGTTCTGGAACTTGCGCTCTGCGATGCAGAGAAGAACCCAATCACTAGTTATACTTCAAATTACTAAGAATGTTAAACACAACGGAATGCCAAGCGCATCTGAAGAATGAAGCTCACACCAAGATATCTATGTATAGTACCTTCCCTTTCTCGAAATTTATGGAAGGCACATACGATTAAAGTTACATATAGAAGACGAATTCGGTTAGAGTTACACACTGGGATCAGTTAAAATACCAATTATGGTTGTAGAGGGACTCGACTAATACGTCGCCAAATGAACTCCACGTTTAGCTACTTTTGGCGACCAGACTTAGTCACCAAAACCGTCGCCAGTTACATATCTTGCCAATTTAGCGAGATAGCCATTTACTGAATAACTCAATATTAAATAGACTTGTCCCTGTGTTTTAACTTTTCTGTCAGAGCTTAGACTCTCCAAGTATTTCATGCTACATTGTACAAAATATATTACAATATCGCATATAATTTCACTCAAATTATGTATACAAAATTCGTAACAACATGTTTTATGCTCATGCCATCCATTTGTCCATGAATTGAACTTAGCTGCAGGTTTGTAAACTGCGGGTATATTTATCCGGAAAAAAATATTTTGTTTTTCAAATTTTAAATTTATTTACACGGTTTGCGAGCTACCAATCGGAGAGTTGTATCTACAGACCTTGTATTCTGACGCTATAATATTGTTACAAATTTTATACATAGACAAATGGATGATTTTAAGAGCAATTATATGTGAAATTTTTGCATTTTTCTGTGTAATGTAGCGCGAGACAAATTTTAAGAAAAGCTATGCCGGAAAAGTAAGAATCGGAGGCACATGCATTTAACGTTGAGTAAATGGGTATCTCGGTTGCGTAAATGGGTATCGCTAATTTGGCGAAATATCGCCAAGCTGTAAACGCTTTCGGCGACTTGTTTTGTTGCCAAATTTGGCAGGAAATCGCCAAAAGTCACCAAACTTGGAGACTATTTGGCAACAGTTGGGTCCGGTCTTCGTATCACCATAATAGGCATTGTAGTTGAATAAATGTAATTGACCACTATGTTAGCCGTAACCGTAATCCTACCCTCATATTGCTTTCCAGTCATTTCGAGAAGCAGAAAGTACTAAAAATATCTCGGCGGGCGGTTGAAAACTATATAAGGCCAGAGGGCGAACATTTGCTCTTAGTTAGTTAGTTAGTTGTTTTTGTTATTGTTGCGAGTTGTTAGTTTAGGGTGCGATCATAGATATTTCCAGGTTAGCTTTCTCTTTTTAACGTTATTCGTAGTTAGAATTGTAACTACTTATTGTACTCTGTGATACTGTGACTGCCTGTACAAGTATTTCTGTGGAAAATTCTAGGATTTTGAAGTGTTTTATTTTATAAACCCTTAAACACACATATATTATATATATATATATATATATATATATATATATTTGCATTATTTTATATAATCTAGATTCTATAGATGGAAAATTTATTAAATAGTTTAGTTTGTACGCATTTGCAAGTAAGCAGTGTTTATTTTATTTATTTGATTAAGTATTCCGTACTTTTTCATATGTGATTTAAAAATTAATTTTTAATGCATTAATTTTAGAGTTTTAAAAAGAATTAATTGCTTCAATATAACAAGCAAATTGTATAAATGCGTATATAATAACAATAGTATAGTATTTTTAAATTTTATGTTTTTAAAATGCAAAAAATAGAACTCGGTCTGAGAGACCCCACTGTGTTTACGTAACAGTAAATGAACATCTGTACTTAAAGGTGAAAATAAATTTTATTCAATCTTTTTCGAACCCATACGCACGCAGCTATTTTTAAGGGACTGATTGAGGTTCATTGAAAACAGATGCGTTTTGCATATGAAATTCCATATTAACGTTAGATTTTTTTAAAAAATTGTTATGATCCTGTAGAAGGGGACGTTTAATTTTCTCTTAAAATTTAGAACCCGGTTTCTGTTAGGGGAAGCTGAGTATATTTTCTGGCTCTTTTGACTTTCCAAAGGACCCCCAAATCCCTCTACGGTACTTAAAATATATATATATATAATGACATTTGTAGTTCATGAACATCTAAAAATATCAGACATAGAAGGTTTCTGTAACAATTTTTCTTCTCTTTTACAAAACCTCTGCTTTTATCAATCGAGCTGTGTGGAAATCGACAGTTTCGTTTTAAATCTACTTCAGGCTAGCGTTATTATTAAATTCCTACGATTAGCTTACTCTATCTATATATATTGTACAAATTTTCATTCGTTAATAAAATACTTTTTATTCATCCCCTCAAGTTCAAATACATTTTTTTAAACTTGTAGGGGATGTTAATACAGTTTTTTCACATACTAAAGTCAATTTCTACTTATTGATGCCTGTTTATCGGAACTAAAGATGGGCTGTTTTTATTCAAAGGTATCAGCAGCCCCTATACCGACAATCTTAAATTGGCCATTTCCGATGTACCTTTTCTCAAAATCTGCTGTAGATACACGCTTGAAATTTTTTGCGTTATTAAAATGTACCTACCTGATTATGCTGAAATGAGCTTTTGAAACATTTTAAATTTTAGAGTAATTTACAGAATATTTTCTTAGGCATAGTAAAATTTAGTACTTTTCTCCCACAAAATATTTAAAAAATTTTTAACATTTTTTTTAGTTTATCACAAAACGCTATATTCAGTAAATATTAGGAAACCTAATAAATAAACCATAAAAATTTAGGTACCTGTACTTCCTGAGCAGTAGTTCTTGAGAGCAATAGTTTCTGAGAAAAGGTACATCAAGTATTAAAAAATCACGCTTGGTGAAAAACGCGTTTTTATGTAAAAAATCCTCATTTATCAAAGCATTTGATGACAAATTAAAAGTAGATATTTTACAGTTCTAATTTTCATAGAAATTAAAGAATGATATTTTTAGAAATATAAAAGTGTATAGAATTTGAAAATGAAAAAAATCCGAAATCACCATTTTTTGAAGATTTTTGGGTTTCAACACCCCTTAAATAAATATATTATAAGACTTACAAATAACGATCGTTTATTAGGAATTCTCACATGCTGTGTAAAAATTAATTTTATAACAAAATAAATAATAGTACATGACTGTGATGAATGGGATTGTAATACTTCACAAAAATAAATGGCAAGGGTAAGACAGATTTTTAAAGTGTATGTCCATTTAAAGATAACCCTTTAAAATGTCCCTTGCTTCACAAACGGAGAATGCGAAAAGAAACTTAAACAAATTCACAGATGACACGTAAGCAACCTCTTTCCAAAATGCGGGAGGAAGAAACGTGGCCAACGGAGCGCAATGCAGATCTGTCATGCAGAAAATCTTTAATAAGGCGGAAAATATTAATTGTTTTTGGTTTGTTGAGATTACGGCAAAGCACACTAGGGCTATCTGCCTAAGGGGAGTGATGCCTTCGTGGAGGACTTTCTAAGGCAAACTGGCTCGTATACACGTTACAGATGGGGAAAACCACGAAAACGCCCATGCAGCCAGCCCGTTGGCGGGATTCGAACTTCGGACCGAACTACCAGTGTTCAGCGACTTTACCGCTCGGCCGCTAGTGGGCCTGGAAAATATTAATTGTAAAATTGACTTTAAAAACACTTTTTTATTATACTTCTATTTTTTGGCTAATTTTAGAATAATGTTTTTAACCTGAAGCACTTATCTAAATAAATATCAAATATATATATTTTCCGAAGGTTTATTTAAATTAGAATTTAAAACTGTTATTAACGTAAGTCTAAAGTAAGTACCATACGATTAAAAAGTATATATCTTAAATTAACTTTTTATTTCTAAGATTTTAAATATAACTTGCAATTTTTCACGTTATAAAGTTTACGAGACATATATAAAAGTGAGAAATTTATAACTTTAAAAATATATGCAGATGTTTAAAAGAAAAGTACACTTGAACAACTACTGAATATTTTATAGCAGACAGTATATTGTGCTTTATATCTTTAAACTTTTCAACATGAAGTAAATACGTTTCATAAGATATATTTTTACACCTCTATATATTCAAAATTCTGATAAAGAGCTCAAAAATGCTGGCAACGTTGAAAAATATGAAAATAATTTTCTTTCTTAGGTGTTTTAAAACTTTACTCTCGACATTAAAACTCCATTTGTGAACTTAAATCTCGCGAAAATTTCACGCTTCAGCATCAACGCATGACATACTCTCAAACTTTCTTAAAATAAATTTTTACTTACATGTAGTTACTTATGAAGGAAGTTTTATTTATGATACAAACGATGAATATTGATATAAAATTCCAGATAAGGTGAGTAGAACATTACGTAATACCGGCAATAAGATATTTTTCTGCAGCTAGGAGCTATGGAACAGCAACTGTGTTAAAAATATTAGAGATAGAAGGCTTCTGTAACAATTTTTCTTTTATTTTACAAGACCTCTTTGGGCTAATTGACGAATTTCAAATTGGATTTTTCATGTCTCGCGAATTAGGATATAAATTAGATTTATATACAGCAATCGTTCTATTATAGGTATTTTGACACAAAATCGGACCTTTTCTGAGATGACATTCCAATGTTTTTCCCATATTTCGATTCTACGACTCAAATTATGTCTGAATATTAAATTTTGTAGAATTTGGTGCTAAATTTACAGAGAAATTCAAAAATTTATCTTGGCGTATTTTTTCATTTTGCGACAAGAATAATTCACTTGGCATACTTCTTAATTTATGGCAACCTATTTTCCTTTCTTTTTTTTTCATTGTACACGAGCGAAAAAAAAAGGGTTATCGTTCATACTTTCGAATAAGTTTAAGAAAATGCATCAATCACATTTGGCGTTATTATCCCTTATAAAAAATATGCCAAATTAAAAAATGCGCCATTATGTAAATTCAGGTAGATCTTAGGAAATTTTGAATAAAAACTGATTTTTTGCAGGTATGCTTCGAAGAACGTCTCCTATAAGATGATGGTAAAACTTTTATAGGTTATAATTAAAAATGCTTTTCAAAAAATTAATAAAAATTACGTAAAAATACAAATTTATAAAATAAATCACAAAAATGGCCGAATTGTTGCAATGAACATGAATTTTGAAATGTGAAAGGAAAAATGAAATAATTTTGATAACGAAAGAGATATTAATAAATATATACCAAATTCAATTAACATGGAGAAGCTTAAATTTCCATACATGATTGTTTAAAAACTACTGGTGTGAATTTTACGAAACTTGAGAGTTCGGCATAATTTGAGTCGTAGAATGGAAATATGGAAAACAATTGGCAGGTCAATTTGGAAAAAGTCCTATTTTGTGTCAAAATACCTATATCAGAGCAGTACATATAAATCTAATACATATCCTAAGTCGCGCTTTCGAGACATGAAAAACGCAAGCTGAATTTCGTTCATCATCCCAGTAGAACGGGAACTGTAACACACTTTTTAGTCCAAGGGGCTTTGTCTCTGAAGGACTATTATTTTCAATTTGCGATTTTGCGTTGGAATCCTATAAACGGCGTATCACTTGCCACCAAATACTATCGCCTGTATTTTATTTGAAGCAATTAATCATGAAGAATCTGTATAAATGTACGTATGTTTCTCGTATTGTGATAAAATAACGGTATCTAGAGCCATCCAATTTTGAATGATCTAATCCTGCTTCGAGTTTGGGCATTTGAAAGCCCGAATTTGGGATTTGCTTTATCATCAATTGCATATTTTGTAAAACTTTAAAGAATTTCTGATTAACAAATTCAAGGATTTCAAAGCGAGCCGTGGCAACGCTGTACAGAAAAAAACACTTTTATCTCCAGCGCGCGAGACCCTGCAGAGGAAGTTCTAAAGATATGCTCAATTTAAACTATTTTGCGATATTGCTGTGCAACTAAATTTTATGGTTTAATTTCGAAGAACATAATATTTAATAAATAAAGGTAGCACACAAAACGTTAAAAAAATGGCCCTTTGGAGGTAATTTAAAATTTGAAATCTTTCAGGTATTTTTGTTTTTTATAATATGATTTTGTAGATAATTAAGGAGACAAAAGTGGGTATATTTAACCCTTTCCGGCACGCCACCTTTTAAAGTTGGAGTTTTGATTAAAAAAAAAAGGTAGGCAGTCTAATTAGGCCAAGAGTAGTACACGAGTAAAATTTTGTGCAGATAGCACTTATCGTTTTAATTCTGTGCTTGTGCCCAAAGTGGGCACACTGATTGAGTGGATCTTCGAAACTAGTGCTGAAACGAGCATTGTTGTCAATGAACTGACCGATGAGATGCGGAGAAACAAAGCATACAAACTCTCAGTTGTCCTAGATGATCAGTGAGCCACTTCTGGGCAGACCTAGGGATCGCCGCTTGATTTTAGGCCAGATTTCAATGAAAACATTTAAAGCTAATATAGAATAAGGAGATTAGCATACAGAAAAAAACATAACAGAAAAATTTCTTTCCAAACAATTCCTTTTTACCCTAAAAAAATTGGAATATTTTTTTAAAAATAGGCTCTTAAAAAACTAAACATGGCTAAAATATATGGCCTGGTTTGTGTTGAGCTGCCATCTACTGTAAATAAAGAAGGTTCGGAGTAACCTATAGTAACCTATGGATCCTTTTTCATTCAATTTTTCTGTACGTACAGAAGGAAATTTATAGGTGTGACAGACCAGACACAATGGGTTAAAGAAGTACCGTATTTCCGGAAAGCAATTTTAAAGTTCATAATTTCCGATATTTACTCTATGTTTGAATGAAATTCACGCTATGAAAAGTTATTTACTGTCTTTCATTTTACCAGTGTTATATTGCTGCAGAAATGCTGCAGGCAAGCCTCATTGATAGTGTTGCTCGTAATTTTCCTAATTTAATCTGAATATTGAATTATGGTTCTTCGACGTTTTTGTTGTATTTAATAAGATCGAAACAATTCGCTTATTAAGGGAATTTTGTTTCCAATTAATGCATGCCCTCGAGGCCTAATTTTGAGATATACCTCAGCAATCGATAGTTTTTGGAATCAACCATTTTCAAAGCATGTGCTTCAACGATTTGCTTCATCGAAACTCATGAAAATAGCTTTCAGCAACTGAAAGATATGTTAATTCAACAGAAAGATAAAGTTCTAAATACAGACTTTGAATTTATTATAAATTTATCAACAACTAGTTTATATTTTGAAAAGCATTAACACTTACTAACAACGAGTGAACTAAATTTCTTCTTGTCTTCAAGAAATGTTTTCTCGAATTTCTTCAAGATTCAAACAATTATTCATTTATTTTGTTGCTGATATCTTCCACTGACAATAACATAGATAAAACTACGTTGTTAAATAACCTTTCCTCATTACCTCTCATAAGGGACTATATCCCTAATAACTGAGTTATCTCCTTGTAATCAACTGGAACAGAACCAAAAAAATAAATTTTAAAAAATAAAATAGCTAAAAGATTTCACATTTCAGCAGTCGCCCAGAAGGGATTGTTAAGGCATTTACGCTCCAGTTTGCCTGATATTATACTCACTCCTACAAACCCATTTTTTTTTTTTTTTTTTTTTTTGTCTGTTTAGCTTTATTATTAGTCTAAAGGGACACTTTGTCCTGAAGAACTATTAATTTCCTTTTGTCATTTTGCGTTGAAAACTGTAAACGGCCAATTGCTTTTCAAATTGTTGCCAACAAATATAATCACCCTGTATTATGTTTAAAGAAATTAAATAAAGAAGAATCTGCATGAATGTATGCATTTTTCTCGCACTTTGATAAAACAACGGTACCTAGAGCCAGCAAAATTTCAGTAACGCAATCTTCCATACAATAGGGACATGTGGAAGCCCTAATTTGAATTTGAAATTTGTTTTATGATGTATTTCCTATTTTGTAACACTTCACCAAATTTTTCATTAAGAAACTTAACAATTCCAAAGCCAGCAATGGCAACACTCTACGAAGAAAACATTTTTATCTCCAGCGCGCGAGACTGTGTATCCGGAAATTCTAAACATAGGCTCATTTTAAAATAATTTTGCGATATTGCTGTTGGACTGAATTTTATGGTTTGAATATGTAGAACATGATATTTGATAAATAAAGGTAACACACAAAACGTTAAAAGAATGACCCTTTGGACGTAATTTAAAATTTATATAACCGTTCAGAGTTTTTTGAAACTTTATTTTCTTTGCCTTTACGCCATACGCAGTTAAACAGCGAAACTGCAAACATTTTAAAAGCAGCACAGCTGTGTACGTTTAGATTTTTTGATGCAGCGTATATGTTGGCGTACATTTTTCTGTTTTTTTTCAGTCTCTTCTCAGTTCATCATATCAATGTTCAGTTTTCTTACTAAGATGGCCTTACAAAATTTTCTTTTGTTTTTTCATTATTAACGTTTTTGTGTGCTTACTTTGTTTATTTAATATCACGTTCTTGGAGCTTACGTATCATTAAACTGGATTCGATAGCAAACTCCCAAAATATTTTAAATCAGCATAACTTTAGAATTTCCGACAGACAGACTCGCGGGCCGGATATAAAAATGTTTGTTTTTCCATGGAGCACATTCGATGGAGCTCGATTTCAAAGTGAGCCAGCTGAGTTTGTTAATCGAAAGTTCGTTAAATTTTATAAAATTTTAAATAGATAAAAAACAAATTCGACATTTTCCAGGGGCTTAAGTTCAGGTAGAGGACTACGTTATTCAAATTGGATGGCTATACGTACTATAATGTTTTCACGATGCGAGAATAATGCATGCATTCATGAAGATTCTTCATTCATTAGTTTCTTTAAATTTGATACATTTGGTGGCAACAATTTGAAAAGTGATACGCCGCTTATTGTGATTCAACGCAAAATTCCGTTTGGGGATAATGTCTCATTTGGGACTAAAGTTTCTTTTGGGCTAAAAATATCGAAAAGCGTCAATTACTTGGAATTTGTTAAACTGAGGTGTTTGAAAAGTTGAAATGAATGTCGAAATATATAATTGGAAATTAATGTGACCACTTCTGGGTAGCTTACGTTAATTTTTAAATTCCTGCTATTAGCTGTGCCTATAACCATGGACCTTATAAGAAATAGACTAACCCAAACGGGTTTTCTCCCTCGTCTGAGGCGTTGCCGGCTGTCATCTTGATCACATCCGGAGGAGTACGGACGACTTACAGAAATTTAATAGTGGTTGCCTATCGCAGCGTGTATAATTGTCAAGAAAAAGCTGGTTGTAGCGCCTCATTTCACAAATTAGAATTTCTACATATTTTTAATTTTGAACTTGAGATTCATTTTTAAAAATTGAGCATATTTATCAAGCATAAGTAACGTTCCAAATAATTATAAAGCTATTACATGCTTTCAGAGCTGGATATTTTTTTAGCTTTTTTTAGGTGTAAGGAAATTTGTAACTACTTCCTTTAGAAAATAATATTTTAAATCTAGAAAATTTCAAACAAGCAATTTTCTCTTGCAATTTTTCTGCTTTTTATTGGCGTAAATAAGTAAAATATACTAAAATATTTAAAAACGAATTTTCGAAAGTTTTGTTTAAATTTCTAACTTGTGCT
Source organism: Stegodyphus dumicola (assembly GCF_044657685.1). Classification (NCBI taxonomy): domain Eukaryota; kingdom Metazoa; phylum Arthropoda; class Arachnida; order Araneae; family Eresidae; genus Stegodyphus; species Stegodyphus dumicola. Next base: position 160,212,035 of record NC_140768.1, on the reverse strand, counting down.
GCTTTTTTAAAATTATACGTGAGTACAATAGCACAATTTCTATAAAGGAATTTTATTTCAATTATATTTCATAACATATCATAGTGATTAACACTTTTGACTACTTTTTGACTACTTTAAAAAAAAAAAAAAAAAAAAAAAAAAGAAAAATGGGTTTGTAGGAGTGAGTATAATATCAGGCAAACTGGAGCGTAAATGCCTTAACAATCCCTTCTGGGCGACTGCTGAAATGTGAAATCTTTTAGCTATTTTATTTTTTTAAATTTATTTTTTTGGTTCTGTTCCAGTTGATTTTATACATTTATTTTTATACATTTAATTCTAATAATAAATTGTATTTAACCGTAATAATTAATTTTGTTTATATTTTTTGAGATTATTTTTTTAATTTATTTTTAGTTCTTCATAAGATTTTTTTTACTGTTATTTTAATTTATTATCCCAAAGCGGCAATAACCTAGTAAGGCTGTTAGTTTCGAAGCAGCATTCTGCGCTGTTTTACTATAAATGTCCGTGTCTCCTTGCAAATTGTTGTTACCAAACACTATCGCCCTCTATTATATGTAAAGAAAATTAAATAATGAAGAATCTGCTTGAATACATGTATGTTTCTCGCACTGTGACAAAAACGACAGTATCTAGAGCCATCAAATTTTGAATAATGTAATCCTCCAACCGAACATGGGCATCTGGACGGCCGAATTTCGAATTTGTTTTAATCTATTTCATATTTTGTAAAACTTTAACGTATTTTTGATTAACAAACTCAACGAGTTCAGAGCGGGCACTGTACGAAAAATAACAGTTTTATCTCCAGTGCGGAAAAGATATGCTGTTTTAAAATGCATGTGGTTTACGGGTGAAGAACATGATATTCATTAAATATAGGTAACACACAAAACTTTAAAAAAAGGTTCCTTTTAGGCGTAATATAAAATCTGAGTGCTTATAGAATTTATTTTCTTTCCCTTCATTACACTCAGAAAATTTAATGCTCCGAATTTTATGAATTATTAAAATAACTAATCCACTTTAATGTTAATAATTTAATGATCATATAATCAAATAAATATGATCGTTTCGTAATGTTATTATAATTTGGAAAATCACAGCCTGAAAATGTTCATTAAATTAAAAAAAAATATCAGATCTTGTTTAAAATTACCTTATTTATTTCAAAGTATCCAATCTTATTTAATTTTACTTTATTTTTAAGCAAAATTAAGTTCATAAATTTTGTGCTTAGAGTTTTTACCGTTTTGCCAAAGTAAAGATATTTATACAAGAATTACGCGTGAAAAAATACACGAAATGCAGTAAAAAGTGCTTTAATGAGATATATTAAATCCTATTTGAAAAAAACTGTGGCTTTCATAATTCCATCACTATACAGCGTATCAGTTTTAATAATTAAAAAGAGTTATGTGATACAAATGCGATAGGTTTTAGTGTTAAAGTAAACCAGATCGTCCCTACTCATTCTTGCCGACATGCCGGTGACGCCCGCCCCGCCCACTGGGTTAGTCTATCTCTTATAAGGTCCATGCCTATAATTTGTTTAAATTTTCAATAGTAAATAAAATACTTTTTATTCAACCACTCAAGTTTTTTTTTTTTTTTTTTTGCCTTTTAAAAATTTTTCTTTGTTGACCTAAGTAGGAATTGTCTTTAATTTTTGTATAATTTAATTATTAATTACTATTAATAATTATTTTAATTAAATAATTATTATAATTAATTATAATAATTAATATCCGTTTTAATAATACCATGTTCTTCGCACTTAAACAATAAAATTCAATTCAACAGTAATATCGCATATTAATTTTAAAATGAGCATATCTTTAGAATTTCCGATACGCAATCTCCTGCGCTGGAGTTTTTTTTTTTTTTTTTTTTTTTAAGCACAGCAGTGTTGCCATTGCTCGCTTCGAAATAGTTGAGTTTGTTAACTAAAAATTCGTTAAAGCGTTACAAAGTATGAAATCGATAACAAAACAAATTCCAAATCGGGGCTTCCAAGTGCCCATGTTCGGGTGGAGGCTTACGTTATTCAAAATTGGATGGCTCTAGTTTGTTTTATCGCAATGCGAGAAAATTATCTATATTTATGCAGATTTTTCAATATTTAGTCTCTTTAAATATAACACAGGGCGACAATATTTGGTGGCAGCAATTTGAAAAGTGAAATGGATATCTAAAGTTTTCGACGCAAAAGGCGAAACGAAATTAATAGCCTTTCGAGGCTAACGCCCTTTGGGCTAATAATTTTACTTAATATCAGAAGCACCATCTAAAAATTCAGGGTGAAAAAGTTCTTAGGTAAACAAGACAAGCACATAAAAAGGCACCAATTATTCGTAAAAGCTTTTACTTTTCGTGAAAAAAATTCTTTAACAGACTGCGATCGTAAAAGGGACTGATTTCATGAAAAAAATATGGTAATCGAATTAATTTTCGCAAAGGCGATATTAATATAAAATTGAATACAGCGAAAATAAATTATTATTTAATTACCGTCATTGTAGGAATTAACTTAATGTTCATTTATGGAACATTTTCATTCGAACTCTTTTTAGTAGCTTTAGAATGTAATGCATAAAGAAGCGAACTTCGTACTTTACGTGTCTATTTTGCCATATAAAAGGTAACACAATTAACACTCATTTTAATCCCCATTTGTATAATCGCATAGCACATGCACTAGAAATAATTTAACTGAGCATTGATTAATCCAATATTTTACTGTCTCGTGGAAATGCATTGTTTGGTATTCTTATTAAGTTTTAAACTTACAGCTTCATGATTGAAATCTTTACTCCATTATCATTCTCCGTTTGCTTGGTTGAATGCGATAAAACACACGAAGATTTGCCTAAAAACATGGATGCCTTCGTGGAGGACAACAATTTTGCTTTAACGCTTTATATTCGGAAATCTATGAGAATATCTATTCAGGCAGCCTGCCTGTCGGGCTTTAACATTGGGCTTTGGTTTATTTAGCTTCGCCAAAGCACTCGCGAGGTATCTGCCTAAGGCGACGGATGCTTTCGCTGAGGACTTTCAAGGGGACAATGGCACGTAAACACGTTACACATGGGGAAAAACACGAAAACGCCCATGCAAACAGCCGGTCCACCGGGATTCGAAACTCGGACCGGACTACCAGTGTACAGCGATTTTACCGCTCCGCCGGTGGTGGGTCGATTTGGAATAGGGTATAAAGTGTGGCGGGAATTGGAATTTATTTTAGATGAGCACTTCTCTTAGATAATGAATTTGAAGAAAATTTTAAATTTCGAAACATTAAAATTACGAACATAGACCAAAAGCTTAAATTTCGATCTAATACAACAGATTAATAAAAAGCAAAAATTGAAATATATATATATATAAGCTTTCAGATTTTACATTATGCCTAAAAGGGACTTTTTTTTTAACTTTTTGTGTGTTACGTTTATTTATGAAATATCATGTTCTTCGCACTTAAGCCATAAAATTCAATTCAGCAGCAATATCGCAAAATAATTTTAAAATGAGCCTATCTTTAGAATTTACGATACACAGTTTCGCGCGCTGGAGATAAAAAAGTTTTTTTTTTTTCTTTTCCGTACAGAGTCGTCATTGTTCGCTTCGAAATCTTTTAGTTTGTTAATAAAAAATTCGTTAAAGTTTTATAAAATATGAAATCGATCATAAAACAAATTCCAAATTAGGGTTTCCAGATGTCTATATTCGCTGGAGAATTACGTTATTCAAATCTGGATTGCTCTAGGTACCGTTGTTTTATCACAATGCGAGAAACATGCATACATTTATGCAGATTCTTCGTTATTTAATTTCCTTAAACATAATGCAGGGCTTTAACATTTGGTGACAACAATTTGAAAATACGCCGTTTATCGTGAGTCATCGCAAAATGCGAAAACGAAATTAATAGTTATTCTGGGCAAATTACCCCTTTGGCCTAAAAAAGGGAGGATTCAGTTCAATCTTTCAAAATCAATTCGAAACAACATCAGACATTGATGGTTAAAAATATATTAAGATCAGACTTGGAAAGTTAGCCTTTCCCACAATTTGAGCAATCCGCAATAAAGACTTTGCAATTTTAAATTCATTGCTCACCATTTGATTTTTGTAATCTGTTCTTTCTTTTCAAATTTTTGTTCAGAGTTCGTAGAGTAGTTACGATATTTCTACTAGTTTTACTAAGAGTTCTTTTGGAATTAAAAATATAAAGCGCAAAATATTAAGCTTAAGGCAGCTATTAAAATTCCAAAGAAATATAATAAAATGCAATAATCGTTTGCGCACGAGGCTTACAACAATTATAACACTTAAAGGCAATATCTTATATTCTGCCAAGACATCGAATCCACAAACTGAAAGTAATGAATATTTCTAAATGTTTTCGCACGAAAAGGAATCTTTTAAATTAAATCTTCTCGAAACGTACAAGTAAACGACCATTAAAGTTTAGTATTCATGGAATAGGACACTCTTCGAAATGTTTTAAAATTATACGTAACTTTAAAAGGTATTTCTCCCGCCTTCTTAGCATGACTTCGTGGTGTAGTGGTAAGCACGCTCGACGCGTTTTCGAGAGTTCCGTGGTTCGAATTCCTGCAAGGGTAATGCTCGTTTTTCATCTCCCCTACTTCGAAATAACCTATTAACTTAAAATATACTGCTATGGAATTTAAGTTGTAGTATATTTTATATACTACAACTTAAAATATAATGTCCTCCAAAAGTTACGGTACAGCATGCTTTTCCAAATTCATCATTACAAAAATGTCAGCAAAGTTTAAATTCACAGTTCATATGCATTACAGTAAAGAGGAAAATATTTGCGAAAAACAATAGCTACCACTTTTATTTTATAGAAAGGAATACATGTATAGGAGCTGGAGAAAAAATGTAAAAATTGTAATTTTTGTTCACGAGTGTTGATCATCAGTTGTTATTACAGTTTCGTGGACAACATCCAGGAGAGTCTATGAATGGCCAGGAGAAGTCGTCTGCCCGATTCGTTGAGGCGGGTGATCGGGTGGATGGAAATGATATATTTTTAAATTCTACTGTTGACGTCTAAATGTCTCTCGTAGTGTGGTCCGCCGACCATGGAATTATTTTAAATCCGAGGATTCTGTGTCTAGAAGACATGTCCGAGGCAGACTTGAGTTACATCACCAGCGGCAGACCGTTATTTAGCTCTTCCGGCCCGAAGGAGGAGTAGCATTAATGTGCCTTAGCTCATGGCAGAGCATTTAGTGGCAACAGGAACAAGAATCTCAGCTAGTAAAGTGCGCATACCCCTGCATAATACAATTTTGTATGCAAGACGACCAGTTGTTTGTGTCCCCTTGACCCGAGGACACAGAAGTGCCCATTTACGTGGGGCAATAGAACACGTCTCTTGAACCAGTCAACAATGGGCGTTTGTTCTGTTCACAGACGAGTCCAGGCTGACACTGGAGTCAGGTCGTCAGCTGATCTGGAGGGAACAATGCACCAGATATAACCAATCCGACATTGTGGAAAGATGCACTTACAGAGGTGGTGGAATAATGGTTTGGGCTGTGATCTCTCTCGGTGGTCACACTGACCTGCATGTGTTCCATGGAGGAACGCTGACTGGTTGAGATATCGTGACAAGATCCTTGATCATTATGTCCGCCCATACGCCGCTGCTATTGGTCCTTCATTTCTTCTGATGGACGGAAAGGCGCGACTGCACCGAGCTCGGGTTGCTGAAGAATATCTTGAGGTTCCCGGTATTAAGCGGATGGAATGACCAGCTCAATCCCAAAACCTGAATCCGATAGAGCATCTTTGGGATTACCTTGGGAGAGAGAGATTGCTGCTTTAAGTCCTCTCCCAAGGTCTTTAGATCAGCGAGAACAAGGATTACTCCGTGTCTGGTCGTTGCTTCCCATTTCAATGACCGACAACTTAACTGACAGCATGGAACGTAGCTGCCCCCAATGTATTGCAGCTAGGGGTGGACACATTCCTTATTAGAACCCACTGTGATGTTACTACCCCATTTTTCCTAAAAAAACTATGATATACTGTTTTTCCAAGACTGAGTTTCTTTGCCAAGAGTACAATTTTTTGATGTAATTCTTGTTTGTGTTAAAACATTAGAAACATTCTACGTGGTATTCATTAAAGAAGTGTTTAGTGAACATGTCCTGTAAAATTCTTGTTTCCATGTCGCTTCATTCTCGAATTAAACACAAAAAACACACTGTTCCTTTTGGAAGGCAGTGCAAAACGTCGTGCCAAATAATTTCTGTTTTCTGAAGAAATTCCATGTTTTGTGAATAATGCAAGTAAAATGCATCCCTTTTTTTACAACAATAACGAGGGATTTGAAGTTGCGAAGATATGCTTCCCAAGGGACATACAAATCTCGTTTGTAACTTTATTATTAATTATCTGCACTTAGCTGCACTCCTAAAAAACCTTTTCTAATCCTCAAGGAAAAAAATAACCTTCACTTAATACTTATCTTTTGGATATTTTTGCTTCTTTTTTTGTTTTTAAAGTGTGTCGGTATATATATATACGTATATTTAACACGAATCGTTGTACTTTTTATGTAGCTAAGTGTGAATGCAGTTTAAGAGCTCAGGTATCTGCATTTAATAGAATTTGCAAAAAAACTGTAACAATTTATCATCTAGTATTTGACTGTAAAGGAATGCTCCATGTTTCACTAAAAAAGTCATTGTAATTTAGTGAATTACGAAGACAGCGATGTAAATTTATGCAGAAACAAAGTATTTTTTTTTATTTAGAAGAAAGTGTGTGTGTATTTAATTATGGCAAAGCACACTAGGGCTATCTGCCTATATTTCGAAGAAAGAAATTCTTCTACAGGCAGTAAAATGACGTAAGTTACACTGCGAAAAAAAATGGGCTATTCTATATCTCCCGTTGTAAACCCCACGAAAACGCCCATGCAGCCAACCGGTTCGCGAGTTTCGAATCCCGAACCGAGCTACCAGTGTTCAGCGACTTTACCGCTAGGCAGCTGGTGGGAGCGAGTTATTAAATAAGCTTGCAAATAAATATATCTCAGATTTTAAAAGTGTTGACTTAATAAAATGTAACAGCTAAGTTTTAGATCGAAAACGCTTCATTGGACAATAAAAGATGTCGAAAGATTTATATACAAGATAAAATTCAAAGCTAAATAGGCCTACCAAGCAGCCGAGTGATAAAGTCGTTGAAGACGGGTAGTTTCGGTCCGGGCTTTCAAATCTTAACGAACGGGCGGCCTGCAAGGGCATTTTCGTGGCTTTCCCTCTGTGTAACGTGTATACGAGCCAGTTTCTATTAGAAAATTGTCTGCGAAGGCATCCCTCCACTTAGGCAAATACTACTCGAGTTCTTTGCCACAGTCGAGTAAACTAAACCAAAGAATGCTAAATGTGATATTTAATAGGCATGAATCCAAAATGCTAAAACTTCGTGAAACTAAAACATTCACGAATACCAAACAAGAGAATAACAAATCACTGGTGTAGCAACAATTCACCTTTATTTTGCTTTTACGTAAATTTACGCATTCCCAGACAGATCCTTGCTGGAGACAAATGATGTCATTTAAAGGATAAATGGAATTTTCTTTTCTTAAATCCATTTCCATCTAGTTTTGTAATGGAATTCCTGGCCTCAGATGTGAACAACGGCCAAAAGGTTCTAGGTCTGTTTGTCGAGGAGACTGCAGATACGGTTTGCAGATCAAGGCCCAGTGGGAATGAAGTTATTTGGAATATTTATTACCTTTGTAGAATAGTGTCAACGTAACATTAGAGTAATCGTAATTAAAGGAAAATTCGTGCAGGATGTACTAAACAGTACTATTAGTTAACGTATCGGAGCACGTAGGTTCATCGATTAATCATGCTAATGGCCAGACCACTTCTGGTACTTAACGATATTCTAAATTATTCCGAACTTTCCAAATTCTGAAACCAAGTATGGAGTCGATTTCCAAAGCTCAATGAATCAGTAAAGTAATTTGAAAGCTGTGTTTTACAGCCTACCTGTAGTTTGGCTGGTTAAATACGACTGCAGATGGATTGACATTTTCATGAAAGAGGCAATAAAATTTTATTATTATGAAAAACAAATAGCAAACTTCATAATACAATAATTGTACTATTATTATATGGTAAATATTAAGATAATGACAAATGGAATTTGGATATAAGAGAAATTGGTCTCGATTTGTAAGAAAGAATTTTTGTAAAATGTAAAGACCTTTATCAGACATTGCAGTTTAATTTCAAAAGATTTCGACTAAATTAAAATTAATAAATTTTCAAATAAAGGAAAAAATAACAAAAATAAAATTTCAAATAAAGGAATATATTAATAAGCAAAAACTAACAAACAAAATATCTGAAAGTTTTCAGATATTGTATTACGCCTAAAGGGGCGTTTTTATAACGTTGTGTGTGTTACCTTTATTTATTAAACATCATGTTATTTTCATTTAAACGATAAAATTAAAGTCAACAGCAATATCACAAAATAATTTCAAATTGAGCATATCTTAAGAACTTGCGGATACACAGTCTCACGCGATGGACATTAAAATATATTTTCTGTAAAACGTTGTTATCGCTCGCTTTGAAATCCTTGAGTATGTTCATCAAACATTCGTTAAAGTCTTACAAAATATGAAATCGATAATAAACCAAATTTCAAATTTGGGCTTCCAGATTCCCTATTAGCAGTAGGACTACATCATTCAAAATTCGATAGCTCCAGGTACTGTTGTTTTATCACAATGCGAGAAACATACATACATTTATGCATATTCTTCCTTACTTAATTTCTTCAAATATAATGCAGAGCGATATTATTGTGTGGCAACAGTTTGAAAATTGAAACGTACATTCAGAGTGATTTGACGCAAAATCGCAAAATAAAAAGAATAGTCCCTCGGACAAAACCCCTTTGGACTAAGCAAATCTGAAAGCCTTCAGATTTTATAATTATGCACAAATGGGAGTTTTTTTAACGTTTTTTTTTACCTGTATTTATTATTTATTAAATATCAAATTCTTCACACTTGAATCACAAAATTCAATTCAACAGCAATATCACAAAATAATTTTAAAAGAGCATAAATTTAAAATTTCCGATACGTAGTCTCCAGCGCTGTAAATAAAATTGTATTTTTCCCCCTGTATAGTGTTGTCATTTCTCCCTTTTGAAATTATTGAGTTTTTTGATGAAAACTCATAAATGCTTTACAAAATATGAAAAAGATAATAAAAAAATCCTGATTCCAAATTTGGGCTTCCAATGTCCATATTCGTGTGGAGACGTAGGTTATTCAAAATTGTATGGTTCTAGGTACCGTCGTTTTAACGCAGTGCGAGAACCATACATAACATTTATGTAGATTCTTCATTACTTAATTTGTTTCCTTCATTATTCAATTGAAACGCTCTTATATTGCTTGATAACAATTGGAAACGTAATTCGACGTTTATATTGAATCAATTCAAAATGCCAAAACGAAATTTATAGCCCTTCTGGGTTAACGCCCTTTGGGCTAGTAAATGTAAATTTCGTATGTAGTGCCTCTACGTTATCTCTAGACAATTTTTTGAATTAGTCATGTAAATGCTGCAATCATGCAATTTATTCGTAGCAATTATGTGTAAGCTTTTAACATTCGTTCCAGCCTACTGTTGAGCAAAAGGTGTTTGAAACATAAATATTGCTATATATAACTAACATAATTATTACTATATATAACTGAGTATATATCACTGTGGAGAAACATGAAAATGCAAAATTAAAAATTAGGGGGAAAACTTAAAGTTTGGAATTGTTGTTCAAAACCGATGTTTGAATTATAAGGTATTTTTCCCACCTTTCTCCGCGCCCACCAGCGGCGGAGCGGTAAAGTCGCTGAACACTGGTAGTTTGGTCAGAAGTTCGAATCCCGCGAACGTGCTGGCTGCATGGACGTTTTCGTGGTTTTCCCCATGTGCAACGTGTATACGAGCCTTGGAAAGTCCTCCAAGAAGGCATACCTCCCTTAGGCAGATAGCCCTAGTGTCCTTTGCGGTAATTAAATAAACCAAACCAAACCAACCTTTCTGCATGCCTTCGTGGTGTAACAGTAGCACAATAGACGCGTATTCGAGCCGGCGAAGGTATTGCTCATTTTTCACGTCTTCCGCATCCCCCCCCAAAAAACCTAATGAATCTACAGTGGCGCCCGAACTAAAAAAAATGATGGATCATGAATTTTTACCACCAGGATTTTGCGATTGGGTCCCCTAATCCCCAGTCGCCCTTTGAAGTCGGAGTATATAAGGTATTTTCTCTTTCCCTTCTGCATACCTTCGTGGTGTAACGGTTACCACACTCGGCGAGTATTCGAGAGGTCCACGTTCGAGGCCCGCGAGGGCACTGCTCATTTTTTACATCTCCTGCTTCCAAATTACCTAACGTTTGTACAGAATAACGTATCAAAATTTTAGATTTTCGATCTTTTTCAAAATCATTAATTAAAATCTAAACTATTTGTTGCAAATTTACGAAATCAAAATTTAAATTTCAAAATCTAAGGTTGAAAGGCCCAAGTTAGTTTTCTACTTAATTTTAAAATACCAGTCTATATTCCCAAACATGACTCCTTCATAGTGATGAGATTAAAGTCCGAATTACTATTTTTAGCCTCAAAGGCTATTAATTTCGTTTTGGCATTTTGCTTTGAATCACTAGAAACGATGTATCACTTTTTAAATTGTTGCCATCCAGTATTATCGCCCTGTATTATATTTGAAGAAATTAAATCATGAAAAATCTGCATCAATGTATGTATGTTTCTCGCATTGAGATAAAACAACGGTACCTAGAGCCATCCAATTTTGAATGACGTAATCCTCCGGCGAATATGGGCATCTGGAAGTCCAAATTTTAAATTTGGAATTTGTTTTATGATCGATTTCCTATTTTGTAAAACTTTAACAAAATTTTGATTATTTGATCAATGATTTCAAAGCGAGCTATGACAGTGTTGTACAGAAAAAACATTTGTATCTCCAGCGCGTGAGACTGTGTATCGGAATTCTAAAGATAGGCTCAATTTAAAATTATTTTGGGACATTGTTCTTGAACTGAATTTTATGGTTTAAGTGAAAAGACCATGATGTTTATTAAATAAAGGTAACACACAAAATGTAAAAAAAAACACCTTTTTGGACATTATTTAAAATTTGAAACCTTTGAGATTTTTAAAAATTTTTTTAAATTATTTTATATTATTATAAACTACTTATTGCACATTTGAATATCTATCGGGAAAATTTTTATTATTTTTAAGTTAAATATAAATAATTCGAAATCGTTTGCGCAAAATTCACACAGATATTCTGAATTAACATTTATTTAATCAATAATTGGCAAAAGAAGATACTTTTATTGTGTAGTTCGTCAAAACATTTCGACGAAACTTACATACAAACGAACATTACGAGAAAACCTAAATTTCAAACAAACATTACGAACAAACTTAAATTTCGTCGAAACACTATTGTTTTCCAGCTTCAAGTCCCATTAAAAGTAGACATAAATTCCGTAAATTGTTTCTCAGATATTGGAATTTCTTATTTTTAAACTATCAAAGAGTTTTTAATACTTAAATAATTGGAATTTTTGTTCTTCGTAGCCCGTACGAAAAGTGAGACTTGATATTTACAGAAAGCTTTCACATGTTAATCTAATAGGACAGATTCCAAACGACAAAAATTCTAAATGTGCAGTATAGAATATTTTTAATACATTGATGAAAAGTGAATATTTGTCTAATCGAAAATGTTAGTCTTTGGGAATGCTGCAAAAATTTGGAAATTTATACTTAACTCTTCATTTACAGAATTAAAACTTTTTATACACTCATGTCCATAAATTAAGGATAATTCGGAGTCACGCGGAAATCGAACTCTAAAATAAATATATCACCTGTAAAATCACTACACACATCTTCAAGAATCATATGCAAATTTCAGGAAGTAACCAGACGACACCGATGGTACGTCACAAAGACGAGAGTGTAAGAGAGTGATATATAAGGAATACAGGCAAAGAAGTAAAATTGTTCGCAGGCGCTTTATAAGAATTTCAGTGCAATAACCGAATAGTTATGACACAAAGGACGCATTTGGATGATTTTTTACGTGGTAGAATTATCGGAAGTCTGGAATGTGGGTGTATCTAATTGGAAGTATCAGACGAATTTAGAATTGCCCAGAGTGTCATCTCCAGGCTTTGGCAACGATTCCAAGATGATGGTAATGTGAGTAGAAGTTACAGCACAGGTCGCCCCAGAGTTACAACGCCGAATAAGGAGCGGTATTTGGCAGTTACTGCCAAAAGAAACAGGCGGAGCACAGCCTAAGACCTGTCTCATCAGCTCTCTTCAGCCACTGGTACGACACTTTCAAGGCAGACCGTGTACAGACGCTTAGGGCAGATTGGTCTATATGCTCGTAGACCTGTCAGATGCGTTCCACTTACTGCAACTCACTGTCGCCTGCGGTTAGCCTGGAGTAGAGAGCATGCATTGTGGACACCGCAACAGTGGGCTTGTGTGATGTTTTCCGACGAGTCCAGGTTTAGCTTGCAGTCTAATTCTCGCCGGACTTTCATATGGAGAGCTCCAGGTACCCGTTACCACCAAGAAAACATCATTGAACGACACCGTTACGGTGGTGCAGGAGTGCTCGTTTGGGGTGGAATTATTCTGGGTTCCAGAACTGACCTGCATGTTCAAATTGGAACCATGAAAAGCCAAATCTATCGGGACGTCATTCTGGAACAACATGTACGTTTGTTTCGGGGCGCCATGGGCGCACAATTTGTGTTTATGGATGACAACGCCCGTCCTCACCGTGCAAACATCGTAAGCGAATGCCTTCAACCGGAGGATATCACCCGTATGGACTGGCCAGCATTCTCACCGGACTTGAATCCAGTAGATCAATTTCAAGGCAGACCGTGTACAGACGCTTAGGGCAGATTGGTCTATATGCTCGTAGACCTGTCAGATGCGTTCCACTTACTGCAACTCACTGTCGCCTGCGGTTAGCCTGGAGTAGAGAGCATGCATTGTTGACACCGCAACAGTGGGCTTGTGTGATGTTTTCCGACGAGTCCAGGTTTAGCTTGCAGTCTAATTCTCGCCGGACTTTCATATGGAGAGCTCCAGGTACCCGTTACCAACAAGAAAACATCATTGAACGACACCGTTACGGTGGTGCAGGAGTGCTCGTTTGGAGTGGAATTATTCTGTGTTCCAGAACTGACCTGCATGTTCAAATTGGAACCATGAAAAGCCAAATCTATCGGGACGTCATTCTGGAACAACATGTACGTTTGTTTCGGGGCGCCATGGGCGCACAATTTGTGTTTATGGATGACAACGCCCGTCCTCACCGTGCAAACATCGTAAGCGAATGCCTTCAATCGGAGGATATCACCCGTATGGACTGGCCAGCATTCTCACCGGACTTAAATCCAGTAGATCACGTGTGGGACATGCTTGGCCGACGAGTTGCAGCCCGTCAACCTCCTCCTACATGTCTACCGGAACTTCGGAAAGCATTGCTTTTTGAGTGGTGTAATACCTCCCAAGATCAGATCGATAATTTGATATTCAGCATGTCTAGGCGTTGTACGGACTGTATTGCATCGTCTGGGAGACATACAATATATTAACAATCATACCAACAATGTAATATTGGTTTTTTGTAAATAGTTTTTTTTTAATTTGCTCCAGGGAGAAAAAAATCGCTAATTTTTTTTAATAATATCAAACATATAGCATCTTTTTTTGCTCCTTACCTTTTGTTTAATAAGTAAGCTTTACAAATAAGTCAAATTTGTTTTGCTTCTAACTCTTCCTTTGCTTGATTTTACATTATCCTTAATTTATGGACATGAGTGTAAAAATCTGTCCTTTGAGAAATATTTGCAGTCAGAAATACAGACTTAGATTCGATATTTAAAGAATGAAAACCTCCATCCACCCTGTGAAAGTATTCTTTATGAACATCTTCCATGAATTAAGAAATTAAATAAAATTAAATTTTTGAAAGTTGTTTGAATGTTTTATTTATAAAAGAAAAAAGTTTTGCTCCGAAATTAATGTGCATATTATTAAGCTAAATATCGATTAACGCAGAGTATGTTTCGCAAAATATATTTATTTATTATAGAGCAGCGGCTACACGGCCAGCCTTCGTCTGGCTTTTAAATGTACCAGAGAATGCCTAAAAAGAAAAAAATCAAACATTAAATTTAAAAGCTGCACAGAATTTCACGCTGAAGAACGTTATCAAAATAAAAATGTATTATATATAAAAAATTACAATTAAATAAGCAATAACACTTAATACAAATATTAATTATCCTAATAAATAAATTAAGCAAATTCCGTTACAAATTCTAAAGAATTCAAATGGTATAAAGGAAGTTATGAACTTTGTTTCCTACAAAAAATCATGCAAAACTTTTTATGTAATTAAAATTATATATAATTAAAACGTAATATAAAAAATACAATGGAAGAAGCAATCAATCTCATATTTTTGAGAGAAAACAGTCAGCAGTCCAGTATCTAAAGCAACGAATGAAAAACTGTTGCCAAAACCACATTTCTAAAAGAATGAAACTGTCATCAGAAAGCAATAACCAATCAAAATTGTGCTTTGTGGATGACATAATTCAAAATATACAAATCTCTTTGCTATTAGTTAAAAAAGAGAGAGAGAAAAAAAGGAAATTCTTTCTGTTGTGCCTCGCGAGACACATGCAAGTCAGAATAAGAAGATTGCGATATGAGTGTTGCGTGTCGAAAAATCAAAAGAAAAAAAGCAGCATTTTATCTGATATTTTCAATAATCAGCAGTACAAAGCATTGAATGAAAAACTATTGCCAAATCCCCATTTCTAAACGAATGAATCTATTCAAAATGATGCGATTTCATCAAAAAAGGTAAAATAAAAAACAATCTCATTCGAATTTTAAAAACATTGTTACGATGTGCACTGGCTCTTGTCTAGATGCACCTATGTTCCAAATTTCGTAGCCCTGGGTCTATTAGCTTACCCGCAGCACGAACGAAAGACACGCAAACAGACTCTTTCTTTTATTATTATATAGAAATAAACTTTCAACATATTTTCATTGTCATTTCTATCGTTTATGATGCAGCACAAAACAAATAACAACGAAAATAATTAAGCACATGACAGCAGTATGCATAAATAGGGAATAAATTAAGGAATGCACTAGATTCTATTCATAAATAATCTTATTCAGTCTTCATACCATTTTTTCCTTAGCTACCATAGAATTAGCTTCTCGGGATATTGGATCTAAGAGAAGAGTTTATGGCGTTCCATAATGAAAACAATTATCGATGTGACTTCCATTGTTTAAAGAAATTTTTTTCACCGCGTAATGACCTTTCATTGAAAGCAAGGTATGTTTTATGTTGTGCATCAAAAAGAATAATATTTCATATATACTATTAATTTCCATGAACAGGTAACGTATAATAACTTAAGCCAAAATATGCTTCTGGTAATCTGTGACTTAGGTATTCACAACTTCAAATGACTCATTATTTCATCAACAACGCCACGTAGGTTTTAATGGCTTTCTGATAAAATGGTCGTAGAAGATCGAGTTCCAAACAATATTTCACTTATATTCAATTTACGTCGATTAAATGTTGCAAAAAATGGATCATTATTCATCAGAAAATAGATAACGCAACCAAACACACAAACAGAAATTTTATAAAGTATTACTCCTGCCTTCTTAGCGTGCCTTCATGGTGTAGGTTAGAGGCACGCTCAGAGCGTATTCTGGAGGTCCGTGGTTCGATTCTCAGCGAGGGCACAGCTCATGTTTCATCTCTCCTGCTTCGACGAAAAAACCTAATATCTCTACAATTCTTCCTTATATATATAGATTTTGTAAAACGTATAAATTTTTTATTAGCAGTCTCTACAATTCGAAAGCGAGCAGTCACAACACTTTTCGAAATAAAGCAATTTTATCTCCAACGCACGAGACTGTTGCCACTGAGGAAAATGAGTACGAAAATTAATGTTTTCGGAGTTTTTAATTAATTAAACGTCATACACAGTCGAAATGAGTATTTTTAATTAATATTTCAGCTGATTAAAGTCGTACGAAGATGGAAACAGTCAAAATGGCTTACCACGAATTTTTGGAATGGTTAAAAATGTATTTGTTATGGAAAATTCTTAATTCTCTTAATGGAAAATTCTTAATTCTAACTTAATTAATAAGTTATGGAAAATTCTTAATTCTTAATTTAAATTTTGTTATGGAAAAAATGTATTTTTTGTTGTGTATAATTATTTCGTGTTATTTTACTGTGCATAAGGTATTTTTAGTAATTATATTATTTTACTGTGTTTAATGAATTTGTATTGTTCTTATTTAAAAATTAATGCGTAATATTTAATATTGTTAAACCTTACGGCAAAGCTCTTTTAAGTTTGGCAGAATATGTGTTACAGTTAAAACGGCGCGGGTGTATTTCAGTTTCTCACAAGTCGGCTTCTTTGGAGGTTAGAGGTCACTGCCCAGCTGCATTTTCCTCTTTTCGCGGGGATTGAAAACACGTGTTTTGCTCGTTCAGAGACCAATAGTTCTAAGGGGCGGCGATTTTTTTGACAGAGTTATAGGTTGGAAACATTCTTCTGTTGCTTGGGAAAGAAAGGGTCTGTCATCTTGTAGAAAGTTCTGAATTTATGAGAATTTTAGAGGCTATTTATTACCTTTTTCCTAGTTGGCTAGAGCGAATCCAAGTTTCCTTAAGATTGGTTAAATTTTCAGTTTTAGTGTTGTTTGAGCCAATAGTGATTTTGAGACGTTTCTTGGTGAGTGTAAACCGAGTTTTCTTAAGCCGTTGCACGAGAAGCAGGGGGACGATTTTAGACTGAAAGAAACCTTTTAGCGGATTTTTTCAGAGGTTCAGGGATTTGATTCCTTAACGGCGGCCTTTTCGGGGACGGCCGCGGTCAGTGAGGTTCTGGGATGGAGCGGAGGAAAAACGCGGCGGCTCTTCGGGGGTCGACCGCGGTTTACAGTTAAAGCTGTTTATCTCAGAGATTCTCGTTGCGGAGATCTGTCCGAGATAGTGCGGGTGCTCTTCGTGTTGGACGGTGGCGACTCCTGTCCTGCGGCCTATTATTTTCAATTTCGTCGCTGATATTTTTTTCCCAATTGTGGAGAAGTCTTGAACTGCTCGTGCTGGAATTTCTATTTTGCTTTGGAAAATATGGAAATATGGAAAGTCGTCATCTCCTGAGGTCTGCCTTGGTCTGTTGTCTCCAGTTTCGACCTCCTTCTCTTATCTTCAGTGGAACTTCGAAATCGGGAAGTTGATTTTGTTGAGTTAAAATGCTGCTTGACGGAGGTTAGTGCTGGAACTATGAAAAAAGTCCGGTTCCTGAGAACGATGAGGATTTAGCAGTTATTGTTTCGGTGTGTTGTGACTGGATCCGAGCAGCTCCCTGAGTCTCTCACATGTGTGTACGCGGATTTCGTGAGTGACTTTATATTTTCATTCGTGCTTTTCTTTTGATAATTAATCTTTATAAATTTGGAAATGTTTAATACTAAAGCAAAAGATGTCATGTTTAAGTAGATGAAAATTGAATATCTATTGTTACTAAATTTCAAGCTGAGAAGGTAATTTTTTTATTAATGTTTAATAGTCAGAAGTTAATTGAACTAATTGCAGGAAGTGAATCTTTGTTTTAATGTTTAAGTGCTATGTTCATGAAATTTCACTTGACCGAGGATGAACATGCTGATGTGCCACAGTTGAAGAAATATGATTTATTCTAAATTAGCTTTTATAAATGAGTTTAAACTTCTTGAGTCCCTGTTTAAAATGATTAAGAACTGTGACGTGTTTCACTATGATTTTTGTATTAATGGAATAATATTTAATGTGAGATTGATATGGAAAAAAAAACTATGAGTAACTTTAAAAGATTTTTGTAGGGATAGTCTGGCCAGCTATCTTGAATTATAAGATGTGAATTATTTAATAAATGTGTTTATTACTTTTTATTACTGTACGTTTCTTTGAGGTTGATTGTGGTCTACTGTAGGTTACCCATGTGATCCTTACGGAACATGGTTATATTTTAGAACCTGGGTAAAGAAAAAATCAGTTTTAAGAGTTGGTGACTATTCGATCGGTATACTGAATTTATTTTGATTTGATGAGTAGAGTCCTTAATTGTGAGATTGTATCTTTCCCTGGTGTTTTGAAGATCTGTGCGGTATTTGAAATGTTAAGTGTTTAAGGCTATCTCTAGATTTTGTATTGAAATTTATGTGTTTTCAGGTTGGAGATCTAAATTAGTTTTAATTTAGTGAGAGATAGCGTGTTAAAGATTTTGTTGTGGAAGTGCATTTTCGAGTTTTGTTTATGTCAAATAAATCGTGATTCTACCAAAACACCAGGGAGGATATCTTTCTTTGATGTCTCTTAGATTTAAAAGGTTTGATTATGTAAGTACTAAGTTTAGTTTTATATTAATGTTTTTTTTTTTTTTTTTTTTTTTTTTTTGTTTTTTTTTTTGTCGCGGCACCAGTTTAGTCACTTTTAAAGAGTTAAATGTAAAAGAAAATAATTTTTTCCTACGTAACATATTTAGTGCTTCGCAATGCTCTTTTTATTTCATTTATTTTAGAAAATTTTTTTAACCATCTCTACGATTTGAAAGCGAGCAGTGGCAACAGCTTTCGCAATAAAGCAGATTTTCATCTCCAGTTTGCGTTAGTGGACGTTAAATCATAAAAGTCGCAGTTCCTTTAAAAGTGATTTCCACGGAAAGATGTTCTTTGAAAATAATAATATAGAGAGTATTAATAATATCGTAAAAATGCGGTGGCGGCAAGGATATCCGTGTCGTAAGTTTAAAGAGGTTTGGGGTGATTTATGTTGTAATGCCACCCCTCTTTAATCTCTTAACTAAGTTTTCGGGAACCTAGTGAATTACAAGGCGAATAATCGCTTAACTCCAAGAACAGAAATAGAAACTCAAGAAGTGTTAATTACCCGTTATTGTTCAAAATAAAGTTTCAAAATGGCCCCTCTCTCGGAGCATACAACGAAACCTCCACTTAATGTAAAAAATGTAAGAAATAAGAACTAATGACTAGTTAAAGAAATTTAGCCAAAGCTAATACAAATTCTAAGCTAGTTTATAAGGTATTTCTCCCACTTTTCTAACGTGCCTTCGTGATGAAGTGGTTCTGCACACTGGGCCGGTATCCAGAGGTCCGTGGTTCGATTCCCGGCGAAGGCGATTGCTAATTTTTCATTTCTTCGGCTTCCAAAAAATCCTGATGTCTCTACAGTGGCGCCTGAACTAAAAGGGTTGTGGATGATGACTCTCCACATCCGGGATTTGGCGATTGGGTCCCTTAAAACCCCCAGTCGTCCTTTAAAGGGGGAGTATATAAGGTATTTCTCCCACTTTCGTAACGCGCTTTCGTGGTGTAGTGGTTTTGCACACTTGCTAATTTTTCATCTCTTCGGCTTCCCAAAAATCCTAATGTCTGTACAAGTTGACCCGTAATATTAAATTATCTAGCGAAACTAAGGTTAGGTTAGGTTAGGTATTTAATTACGGCAAAGCCTCGAGGGCTATCTGCCTAAGGGGAGGGATGCCTTCGTGGAGGACTTTGTAAGGGAAACTGGCTCGTATACACGTTACACATTAGAAAACTACGAAAACACCCATTTAGCCAGCCCGTTCGCGGGTTTCGAACCTCAGACCGAACTACCAGTGTTTAGCGACTTTACCGCTCTGCTGCTGGTGGGCCCGCGAAACTATCTAAAGGCACGTAATACGGCCGAGGGTATAAACAGTTAGAGAGACGTAGATAAAAGGGAAACGCGCGCTATTTAGGAATGCTAATACTCCCTCTCGATGTCAGTGGAAGTTGACTTCAATACTACTCTACTTCTCCTTTGTATTTAACGCGACTCTAAATATCATTCTGGTAAGGAATTGTAAGCTGAAACTAGGAGAGAAAGGAAAGTGTAATAAACTTAAAATAGCTGTTATAGAATTAGAATATGCATCATAATGTGATTATGGCAAAGCCTCAAGGGCTATCTGCGTAAGGGAAGGAATGCCTTCGTTCTAAGGGAAAATGGCTGGTATACGCGTTGCGCATGCGGAGAAACACGAAAACGCCCATGCAGCCCGCTCCAACTACCAGTGTTCAGCGATTTTACCGCTCGTCCGCTGGGGGCTATAGTTTAAAGAAGAATTTAAATCGCATGAATGTTGCTAAAGAAACTATTCCTGATTTCCTGTCTTATTTTCTAGAAATACGCACTATGCCTGCACATGATGTGTATTTAAATTAAGGCCCCCCCTCAATGGTAGGCTCTAGACAAGTGTTTCCCAACGTGGAGCCCACGCCCCACAAGGGGGCAATGCGACTGTTAAGGTGGGCAATTCGAAAATGGACTCATCCAGAGTTTAAGGGAACAAATGACGTTCAAACTTCTAAATATGCTTCATGAAGTCAAAATTTTTCGAAATTTCATTTTGTATTCCCCAAAATAAAGAAAACGTGATGTATGTAAGTGATGTATACGTAAAAAAGTTTTTAAATTGCGGTGCATTTTAAATATTTTATAAAGAATTCTCGCTGTAGACATAGATATTTAAATGCTTTTAAAAGGCATTTAAATAACTGACACATTATGCTTTCCAGACTTTTCTCGCACATTTCAGCCAACGAATGTATTTTATTTTTTACTGTAGAAATGGAAACCGGTATATTATTTTTCCTTGAATGGCAACAGCAGCTGCTTTCAGCTTTGTTTATATTGATCTTATATTTATTTATTTCAGCCCTTAGTGAAATGAGGGATGCAAGCAAGAAAAAACGTTCGTCGGTATTCGGAGGCATATTTAAAATTTAGTTTCATACCCGGTGCATAAACCGTCAACTTTTGTCCTTTTACGCCAATAATGCCTACCAACAAATTAATGAATGTAGGTCGTCTTGAGGCACATTTGATGGCGAAACATACTGCTGATATTAATTCAGATTTGAATTATTTTCCCACTTTGGGCACCGGTATATAATATATACCGGTTGTTTGTCAATTTTTTAACCTCCGAAAAAATGATAATTTTACTACACCAAAAGCTATAATCGTAAGTGTCTAGTACTTTCTTTCGATTCTAAATGGCAACATCCCCCTATGAATGCTCAATATTTTACAATTATAAAATTAATATACCTCGTTCCAAGGTATCATGTTGGAAGATTGATAAATTCTATTGGAGGGAAAGAAAAAATTCAAAATCTGCAAATATATGACGTACACATGCTGAATCTTATATATTTACTTCATTTCAGTCAGAAGTGATAATTAACAGAAGATTATTTATACGATTTTAAAACCGGTATATAATATATACCGGCGCCCACACTGAGGGTACCACGCCAATAGATGGCAGCACCAGTCTTCTCCTTTTCTACTCTGTGACATGACAGAATTTCTTTATTATTATAACAGTTTATGACTTGATAATTTTTCATGATTAACTTATAAGTCGTTTATGATTAAATATTATGATTATGGAGGACTGGGGAGTTTACTGACTCTGCGCTAGGACTGAATACAAGTGTATTAGTTTCATTTATTATTTGTGTACTCAGCTCAAGTTTCATTCATCTGTGTTTAGCTAAAATTTTTATTTCAGCACTTATCTCTTTCCCAAGAGAAAGACTCATCGATTTCAAAATTGCCGTCTGGGGTCAAAACTTTACAAAATTGTGGGGGTTAAACGTGGCATGGTAGCCCCCAAAAGACACCTGTTGCTTCTTGTTTTCCAAAATCCTAGAATGTAAGAAAAGAGGTGATTGACAACCAATTTGTCATTCGGGAGTCACGCCTTCTTCCCTTTGTGAAATGTGATAAGATCGCACAAAGGGAAAGCTCACTTAAAATGGAAACGTACTTAAGGTCCATCTCATAGTGTAATCACAAAAACTGCTGGTTTGAAATCATGCCTTTATTCTTTAGGGAAATTCTTTTTAATTCTTTGTTAATTTCAGATGAAAGAATAGAGAACACAAGAGAAATTTGCACTCTGGTTGATACAAATAGGTTGTTTCGGAAATAAATTTTCAGTTGGTGAAAGGAGGAAAAATATTTCTAAGCCCCGTTTTAGATGCAAACTAAAATTTATCCAAAAGTTGAAAAGGAGCCCCTATGAAGCCAAAGGGATTGAATATCAGAATAAGAGCTTTGAGGTGTATCAAATAATAAAATTGTTTAATGGCCTTTCTTCCTGAACAAAAAGATATATTACAACCTATGTTTACAAAAAATAAAAAAGGGACCCTTACGGTCCTCGATGATCTAAAGTGTGTGTGCGTGGAGGGGGCGGGCGATTCTTCGTATCATAGTATGAAGCATGGTTTTTTTCACAAATTATCTAAAGCATAAAATATAACTTCAAAAACGCAACATACTTTCTCAGCTGAGTCGGTCGTAATGCTTCATTTTTCAATTTTTTTAATTTTCGGCTGAGTTACATCTGCTTGTAATATTATACTAGTTCAGTTACAGCATGATACGGTTTACACATGCAGTGTTATATTTGCTAAATTTTTTTATAAAATAATATTGAATTTAAATCAAGTTGAAAAGCTTTTTACCCATATTTTACATAAGTATGTTCAGCTGGGTTGCATCATCAAAGTGCATAAAAACATAAATTTTATTTTTAAAATTTTAAATTTCTGCTGAAATTAAAAAAAAAAAATTGTCTTTAGACTTACATAACTATATTCAAGCGCTCATCACTACAGACGCACATCAAAATTAATTTAAAAAACAGAGATTTACAGTTGGCGACTACCTGAAAAAAAAAATGTCCTAGAGGGGCGCCGGTATAGCTCTCAAAATTCAGGATTTCGCTTTAGATTTTTTTTAAGTCTCAATTTTGTGTCCTTAGGGTCCATAAGTTAGAGTTCATGCAAAATTTTACCACAGTTTAAATTATTTTATATACCACCCCTCAAAGGGTTAAGGAAAAATTGTGTAATTTTAAAGTCTCTATTTACTGCTCATAATGCAACTGTTAATCGTGATTTTGAGGTTATTCATCAAATTTCATTACTCATCGCTTAATTTGGGAAAAGTCGTATCATAGCGGAGAATTTAATCAAACCATCAACATTTAGAGCATTTAAAACTGCTCTAGAAAAAGATGACAAAGACGTTAAAGCTATGCCACTAAATAACAATACTGTTTGCAGAAGAAAGATGAAATGAGTGAAGATATTGAAAACAAGTTGTTGAAAAGCTGAAAACAAGAAAATTTTCGGTGCAAATGGTTGAACCAACTTTGAGAGACAGTGAAGCCGTACTTGTAACTTATGTAAGATGTATTCATAAAGGGGATTTTGTCGAAGAAATGTTCTTCTGTAAATCATTAGAAAGCACTATTACCTCCAAAGATATTTATAATAAGCTAAAAAATTACTTAGATATAAAAAATATGCCAATGAAAATGTAATACATCCTGTACTGCAGATGGTGCTCCTATTATGATGGTTGAAAAATAAAATAAAGCACGGAATAAAAGAAAGGGTTGCTTAAAATTGATAAAAGATGATAATCCAGAAATGCTTTTTGTGCATTGTGTTATTCATAGAAAAAAACCTGGTAGCTAAAAACAATTTGCCTGTTCCAAATGAAGTACTAAATTCAGTTATAAAGTATATTAATTTTATTAAAGCTAGGGCCAAATGTGAACGTATTTTTAAGTTATTTTATGAAGAACAAAATGAAGACTACATGAGACTTGTACTTCACACTGAAGTAAGAAGGCTGTCGAAAGGGAACTGCTTGGAAAGATTTATGGAACTATTTGAAACTCTTAGTTATTTTTTAAGCGACAAACCTGAAATGAAAAATCCATTAACGGATAATAACAAGGCAATTGTGAGTTATATAGCCAATATCTTATTATATTGTGAGTTATTTAGCCGAAAAATTAAATATATCAAATAAACAACTTCAAGGACCAAATAAAACTTATGTCGATGCAAAAGGAAGATATTTGCTTTCATTATCTTTGTTGAATTATGTCAGGCATATACTACTTAGCACAAAATTTTGAAAAATTTCATTGGCTCCAAAAATGTGACGTGACTACCACTATACTTGTTATTGATACCGCTATACTTGTTATTGGCGATCATCTGAAAATTTTATCGGCTGATTTAAAATATTTTATAACTTAAAACGAATTAATTTCCCAACTTGGATGATGCAGCCAATGCTAGTGGATTTGACTGATATTTCAAATATGCAGTGAAACGAAGAACTCGCAGAAATACAAAATGATGAGTCAATTAAAACTTTATTTAATTTAAAATGAGCTATGACATAGCTTTGTGAGGAAACCAGAATCAGATATCCAAATGCAACAAAATTTGCAAGAGAACTATTGTTACCGTTTCCATCTTCATATTTTGCTGAATGCGGATTTAGTGCCATAAATGTTTTGCTGCTAAAAAAAAGAAATCGGTTGGGTATAATGAAACCGGGAGACTTGAGACTCAAGTTATCTTAATTGGAACCTGACATAAAATTTCTTTGCAGCAAATATCAAGCGTAAGGAACTCGCTAAATTTAAATAATAAAAATTACTAATACTTAACATAATATTAAAAAAATTACTAATACTTAACATAATATTAAAAAAAACTTTCACTAAAATGAGTTTGTTCTTGAATTTCAGTTCTCCATGTTTTGAAAGTTCACTTACTGTGTTTGCTAAGAAAATTTCGTAGTCATTTCTTCCTAAAAGCTATCATTCAAGTTTCTTTGGTGAACATTTCAATTTTTAAATATTAAAAATTATGTATATGCTAGGGGGAGCTTAAGAATTTTAGAGAGGATTAGGTGGGGCATGGCACAAAAAAGGTTGGGAAACACTGTTCTAGACATTATAAGCACCGGCCACTACTAAGGACGGAACCAGTGGTCACTTTACTATGAAGTGATTTTATCTCTTTATTATGGGGATGGTAACCTACATTATTAGGGATTTATACTCTTGATAGAGTGCGCCAAAATTGCGTCCTTAGAAGGGACAGGAAATTTGCATCCATGCCTTCTCCGGGATGCGAACTCGGACTCTTTCAGTAAGGCAGTCATAGTCACAAACAACTTTCACGTCCGGACAGCCATGACTTCAGTTTATTTGCAATTAAAAGGAATTAGCATGAAATTTGGCGAGGAAATGACCTTGCGTTAACCTTGTTCTAATAGTAGTCGCCATTGTCATTAGTTAAAGTTTTATATTTTCTGGGGGGGGGGACATGTTATAAGCCTTTGTCTTGAAATCTTATATACGCAATCTTCTGTAAACAGGAAAAATAAAATCAAGTTCTTACGTAATGATAATAGAAAAATCTATTGCGAAATAATGTACTCGAAAGAAAAACAAATCTTAAAGTTTCAGGTTTA
Source organism: Stegodyphus dumicola (assembly GCF_044657685.1). Taxonomy (NCBI): domain Eukaryota; kingdom Metazoa; phylum Arthropoda; class Arachnida; order Araneae; family Eresidae; genus Stegodyphus; species Stegodyphus dumicola. The sequence continues at coordinate 160,186,407 of NC_140768.1, read as the reverse complement.
TATTACGCCCAACGGAGCTTTTTTTAACGTTTTGTGTGTTACTTTTATTTATTACATATCATGTTTTACGCACTTAAATCATAAAATTCAACTCAACAGCAACATCACAAAATAATTTGAAAAGAGCATATCTTTAGAATTTCCGATACACAGTCTCACGAGCTGGAAATAAAAAATGTTTTTCTTTTTTTTTTCGGATAGTGTTGCCATTTCGCGCTTCAAAATCGTTATCAACTTGTCTTAATCAAAAACTTATTAATGCTTTACAAAATATGAAATAGAAAACAAATTCCAAATTTGGGCTTTCAGATGCCCATATTCGAATGGAGAACTATATTATTAAAAATTCGATGTCTCTAGGTACCGTTGTTTTTTCTTTCACAGTTCGGGAAACATAAATACATTTAAGCATATTCTTCATTATTTAATTTCGTTAAATATAAGTCAGGGTGATAATATTTGGTGGCAACAATTTGAAAAGTGAACCGACGCAAAATACCGAAACGAAATTAATAGCTCTTGTGAGAAAATTACTTTTTGAGATAATAAAAATTACATGTTTTAGGTAATGGGTTATAAAATGTGAAAATACTAAAACTCTTATATAATTCTCAGACATGCCAAATTAATTAGAATGAAAATTAAACTTCATCAGAATTGAAAATATACGCAATATGATTTGAGAGAGATGATACCGAAGTACGTTTTAATAGGTACAAATACAAAGCGAAAAGTTAACTCCGGCAAAATTAGTAAATTTCCATATCGCAAAAAAGTAAATAAATGCTTTGATAACCGAGAAAGGGAAGTTTTTGAAAACACTACTGCATATGTCTTCGACCGTCAAGGTAATAAGAAATTGATGAAAGTAAAAACTGTAAATCACAGCAGAAGGTTAATGAAATCTTACGAACTGTTAAAGAGAGTTTCAAAAACTTCAGTCTTTTCACGTATACAGGTTATGTAGCTTACGGTTGAAATTAAGGTTTGATGATTTTGATCATGGATTTCAGCGTGTAAAAAAATGCTTAGAATGTTTCTTTTAGATGCCCAGTGACTGTGAGACGAATTAAAAATTAGTATTCTACTGAACAAAATCTAATTGAAAGCATATTGGAAATTTCAAGGTGTGCTGACAAACAGAACTATTTAACCTTTTACTTCATTATTTTACTACAGAACCATTTTATTTATTTTCAAAACTGGGAACTATTTTAATAAAATCAACATGCACTGCGAAAGAAAATGGGACCAATTGACTGAGCCAATTGACAAAATTCAAATTGCGTTTCCCATTTCGGAAAGCGATACTTAGGATATATACAGTGTCTCACAAAGTGATGGGACACTTGTGCTTTACAAAAGGAAACTGTAGTAAAATAAATGAAGAAAACATGTAAAAATGTTGTGTGGGTGTGTTTCATAATTTAGTAACAATTATTACATAACATACATTTTCTGAAAATATTAAACTATTAATTTAATAAAAATATAATTGTTTAGAACGGAGCAAAAAATGGCTCACATAAGTGATGGGACACTTACTTTTCCATCAAATATTTATCCAAAAATTTTACTTTTTAAAAGGTTTTAATATTTTGTTGGATTTCCTTTTACTTTTAAAACATGACTTAATCTTCTTGGAATGGATTCGACTAATTTTTTTTAATTTATTTTATTACAGTTTCCTTTTGTAAAGCACAAGTGTCCCATCACGTTTGTGAGACACTGTATGGCTTTGCTCTAATATAGGTATTTTGACACAAAATCGGACTTTTTTTTCAAATGGCATACCAATTTTGTTTTCCATAGCTAGCTGCAAGGAACCTTTCTTGTTTTCACCATGCATAACGTAAATACTTGTCATATTTCCCTAAAAATTTCGCTAGTTCTTTCCCTAGGCAGACAGCCTTCGTCACTCTGCCGTGATCAAAATAATTCAAGCCAATGTAACGTTGTAAATGTTGTATGGATGTATGGATCTCTCTGTATGGATACCTTTCTGACAGCGAAACTAAGTTGCAGCTTTCTAGTACATTCCTTCACATATATAAAAACTTCAGCATGTGTTTAATAAATAAAAATCATTAGCATGCCTTCGGGGTGTAGTGGTTAGCACACTCGGTGCGCATTCGAGAGGTCCGAGTTTCGAGTCCCGGCTAAAGCATCGCTCATTTTTCATCTCTTCTGATTCTAAATAACGTAATGTCTCTACAGTTTTTATGTCAATCTCTAATGAGTGTTTGTCCGTTTTAATATCGAATGCAAGGTACTGTGGATTCCAAACGAATTCCATTTACAAATTAATATTGATAATCAAACATTTTTTTTTGTCTTTCTGAATTTCTTTCCCGTTTCCTTCATGTGTCAAAACAAATCTTAATTTCTGGTTTAGAAACTTTTAGTTCTCTTCAAGATTTTTCTTAGTCTAGATTTTATTTTCTGGATTAAGGAAAATTTTTAAATAACGTTTGAATACCAATACACAGTGTGAATGTCTGCCAGGTTATTGTGAAGTTAATATACAGGATGTATCAGTCAGCTTTGACAAACTCTCAGGAGAGATGGAGTAGACCTAGACAATGGGAAATCACATAGCAATGCATGGTCAGAAACGCTTTCCTGGCGCGGTCTTGAAGACAAAAAAGTCAAAGAAAGAACACAAACGGGGTGCGAAAACATGTTTATTATTCGAAGTACAACAAAAACAAATAAAAAACAACATCAACTGACAATGATCATCATCCAAAGAAAGTGTTCGAACTTACGACCTGGACCGTGCGTAGTGCGTCATTCCATGCAATCTTCCATTCGAGATGCAGATCTTCCATTCGCCGGAGAAGTGAGGCCTGCATCATGGTCCGGGATCATGATTTCGAATACCTTCTTTAACGACGATCGCTGTTTCTTTTTGTTCTTATTTGTTGGTTTCTGCTGTAGTAAACACTTCGTTTCACTGTTTGTGTCCTCCCGTTTTTGCGTTTTGTGTGGTCACCACAGCGCCAGGAAAGTGTTTCCGACCATGCATTGCTGTAAGATTTCCCATCTTCTAGGTGTACTCTGTCTCTTCTGAAAGTTTGTCACCTCTGTATTGATATACCCTGTGTAGGGTTAGCATGAATGAATTATTCATTTTGAAAAGGTTATATTTCCAAAAGTATTACGGAATAGAACCACAAATCCACCAAGTTTTTTCATTATTTCACCAAGTTTCCGGGATAAGTTGAAACGTTGCTTCACCGTTGAGTATTATCTTGATGGCGAAATTTTCGTCCTCCGATGTTGACGCAAAAATCAAGTTGACAAGAGTAATTCTCTGGCTTTAATTGTTGCAAGAGCTATACAGAGTACGGTTTCAAATGCAATCGTTGACGCAAAATCTTCCAAACATATTTTTCTGGTATTCTGAACATCTAGTCAATTGCCAAGTCGAACAACAACAATTCTACAAAATGTATGGAATGTGCTCGATTATCCTCTGGACGTAGGCCGTGTCACCAAAGTCGCGCATACTGAATATTTGTAGACGATGTACCAACTTAGTGTGTGCTTTTTCACATATCTTTCATGTGTGTAAAAAAAAAGAAAAATTAAAAAAAACAGAAAGATTTCAGATCTTAAATTACGTCCAAAGGGGCGTTTCTTTAACGTTTTGTGTGTTATCTTTATTTATTAAATATCACGTTCTTTGCACTAAAACCATAAAATTTACTTCAATAGCAATGTCGGAAAATAATTTTAAAATGAGCATATATTTAGGATTTCTGATACATAGTCCCGCACGACGGAGTTAAAAAGGTTTTTTTCCCGGTAGAGTGTTTAAATAGCTCGCTTTTAAATCGTTGAGTCTGTTAATCAAAAATTCATTAAAGATTTATAAAATAGGAAATCGATGATAAAAAAATTCCAAATTTCAAATGTGGGCTTGCAGATGCCCATATTTGCAGTAGGATTACGTCATTCAATATTGGATGGCTCTAGGTACCGTTGTTTTATCACAATAGGAGAAACATATATCCATTCATGCAGATTCTTCATTATTTAATTTCTATAAAGATAATATACGGTGATAGTATTTGGTGGCAACGGTTTGAAAATTGATGCGCCCTTTATATTGTTCCGACGCAAAATCGCAAAACGAAAACAATAGTCCTTCAGCACCTCTGGACTAAAAAAAATGGGACAGCTCTATAGCTCCCGTTCTACTGAAAAATTGCTTTTTCATGTCTCAGAAATGCAACTTAATTTATGTATTAGATTTATATATAGCATTGTTCTAATGTAGGAATTTTGATATTAAATCGGACTATTTCTGAAATGGCATGCCAGTGTTTTCCATATTTCGATTCTAAGTCTCAAATTATGCCTAAATACTGAATTTTGTAAAATGTAATGCGAAATGTACAGAGAAATTTCAAAAATTGAAATTGAAGCTTTTTTTCCAGCTTGCGCCAAGAATACTTATTTACTTGGAGAACTTCTTAATTTTAGAGCAAGCTATTTTACTTTTGATTGTTTCATTGTAGACGAGAGAAGAAAAGGTCGCTCTTCGTCATTTCAAATAATTTTAACAAAGTGCTTATTATCGTTTGGCGTTATTATCGCTTAAAACAAAGATGCCAAATTTCAAAAAGCTCCAACATGGAAAAGAAAAGATGCCAAATTTCAAAACGCTCGTACATTTTAGAAAATGTTGAATAAAAAACAATAATATTTTGCAGATGTGACTAGAAATACATCTATATTAAGATTATGTTAAAAATTTTATAGGTTATAATTCAAAATGTTTTCCGAAAAACTTATAAAAATTATTTAAAAATACAAATTTTAAAAATAAATCTAAAACAAATGGGCGAATTTTATTTGGAATGAATCTGAATTTTGAAATGTGACAGGAAGAATCAAATAAATTTAATAAAAAAAGAGAGAGATTAACAAATATATAACAAATTCAGTCAACATTGAGGATCTAAAATTTTGAAAGCAAATTTAATAAAAACTACTCAAGGGATTTTTTCACAATTTTGCAGTTTCGCGTCATTTGGGGCGTAGAATCGAAATATGGAAAAAATATTGGCGTGTCATTTCATAAAGAGCCAGATTTTGTGTTAAATACACGTATTAGAGCAATGCTGTATATAAATCTAATACATATCCTAAGTAGCGCTTTCGAGTCATGAAAAATGCAATTTGAATTTAGACAATCGGAGCAAGAGAACGGGAGATATAGAACTGGTTCTTTTTTCGGGGCTTTTTTCCTGAAGGACTATTGTTGTCGTTTTGCGTTAAATCACTATAAATGTGCGTTTCACTTTTCAAACTGTTGCGACCAAACGTTGAGCCCTGCATTTTATTTGAAGAAATTAAATAATGAGAAATCTGCATAAATGTATGTATATTTCTCCCATTGTGATAAACCAACGGTACATTGAGCCATCGAATTTTGAATGACATAATCCTTCTACGAATGTGGGCATGTGGAAGAACAAATTTGAAATTTGAAATTTGTTTTATGATCGATTTCATATTTTGTAAATCTTCAACGAATTTTTATTAACAAACTCAGGGATTTCAAAGCGAGACAATGGCAACACTCTTCGGGGGGGGGACCTTTTTGATCTCCAACGAGTGGAACTGTGTATCGGAAATTCTAAAGACAGGCTCATTTTAAAATTATTTTGCGACATTGCTCTTGAACTGAATTTTATGGTGAATACGAACTATTGAATTTTTAGTTTATCTGCTAACGATCACACAACACGTTTTCTTTAAGAAGCCGTGTGAACGACGAAACGCAGTCAAAAACAAAACCAACCCACCGACGCGAAAACGTACTGTCACAGTACTGTGACAGGCCAATGCAACACTGACTGATTGGTAATAAAAACGTAACAGTAATAGATGGGCAGGGACGGTCACCTGGGAACGGACGACGGTAATGTAGCTAATAATAAAACTGCTCTATGATACGGTACCTCATCATCTCAATAATGTTGGCGCTGCGCCTTTGTGGAAGGGAGGACAATAGAGTGCTTAGAGAGAATCATTATTTTACGAATCGCAGTACGTTTCCTTCTTAATTTTTTCTTAACTTCTGAAAGCAATTCGGATAATTAGCGATTCGGATAGTTGGATTTCGGGTAATTGGAGTTGTACTGTAGCTGTTATAAGATAAGAAAAAATATACAACGATTTTCATGAGCCAGCTATTGTAATTACACAGGGCACAGCTAATATAATCTATTGAATGCATATAATGATTTCAATAACAAAACGCAAGTTTTGTCTTATTATTTAAACTAGCAGCTTCGCTGCCAGCCTTCGTCTGGCTTTTAAATGTACCGAAAAAATGGCTGAAGGGAACACCAAACGTTAAATTTAAAAACTGCGTAGAATTTTATTCTGCAGAACAACTTCATAAAAAAGTTATTACGTATAAAAAAATTACAATGGAATAAGCAATATCCTTTAATACAAATATTAATTATCCTAATAAATAAGTTAACCAACTTCCCTTTGCAAAATCTTAAGAACTCAAATGGTATAAAGGAGGTTAAGAACTTAGGAGGTTTCCTAAAAAAATCTCTCAGAAATTTTCAATATCTCAAATACAGTAAAATGAGCTATAAATAACGTAAAAAAATATAAAAAACAAAATATTTTGAAAAGCAAAGTATAATTAATGATATTATATCTTATATTTTCAAGAGAAAAAAATTAAAATGAAATAAACTATATCCCATAATACAAATATTAATTATCCTAATAAAAAAATTAACCAACTTTCCGTTGAAGAAAAAAACTCATGCAAAACTTTTCAATAGCTTACAAACAGTGAAATAAGGAAAAAATATCATGAAAGAAACTCAAAAAACAAACATTCCGCGCAGAATTTTGCTTTGCTGAACAACTTTATAAAGTAAAAATCAATAAAAATGTATTATATATATAAAAAATGACAATGAAATATGCCGATCTCTTAAAAACAGTGACAAAAGAAATACGACGAAAAATTGTTGCCAAACCCATATTTCTAAAAGATATTCAAAATGATGCGATTTCATCAAAAATCTATCAACAACAATAAAAAGTAAAATTGTTGCCAAAATCACATTTTTAAAGATGTGAGATGTTTGAAGTATACTCGGAAGCTTCATATAATTTTTTGTCTTAAAAAATACAAAATATTATCATTTTTCCAAAATTCGTTTTGTAAAAGCAGTCGCAAGGATAAAAGTTTAACGTGTCCAAAAATCAAAGAAAAATAAATTGTACATTTTTAGAAATAAACATTTTTAGAAAAAATCCCGTTGAAAAGGTGTTAAGCTCCCTTCGATAAATAAATTCGTATTTAATTGATTTATTGAAACACGAAATTTATTTTAAGTTCGTAAAATAGATAAGTGCCTACGTTTCATGACGATGTCAAAATGGAGTGTGCAGAGTAAAATTTCGCTTTCCTATAGCCCATTATGTCTCAAAATTTTGTTACAAAACATAAAAGAAAAAAAATTCGAATCCGAATTTCAAGAAAAGAAAAAAAAATCGCTTCGAAGTGCACTGACTCTTGTCTAGATGCACCTATGTACCACATTTCGTAGCCGTACGCTCAGCGCAAACGAAAGACACACACACTGACACAGAGACAGACTCTTTCTTTTATTATATGTAGAGATTAATTTAATAACGGTGCAGATACAACAGTACTATGTGTTAAAGACAATGGAAATTAAACAACAAGTCGTAGTGTACAGTGAATATCATATCCGTATATCGTTAACAACAACATAGTTCAAAGATTATTTTAGATCTTATTCCGCACTGTTTCAAAACAATGCACCCCTCCTCTTACGCTATGACTCATAACGTACGGATACAGCACTATCTCTATCTCAGGTCACTGCTTATAGTACTTTCTTCCGCAACCTTGTCATCGAATTTCAAACACATTCACAAAAAATAACAATATTCGTAAATTTTCTTAGTCCAAAGGGGCTTTGTCCTTGAAGAACTACTGTTTTCGTTTTTCATATTTTGCGTTGAAAACTTTAAAAGGCTATATCACTTTTCAAATCGTCGCCACCGAATACTATCGCCCTGTATTATATTTGAAGAAATAAAATAATGAAAAAACTATTAATTTGAAATTTAGAATTTATTTTATTATCGATTTTATATTTTGTCAAACGTCAACGAATTTTTCATTAACAAACTCAAGGACTTAAATGCGAGCAATGGCAACACTTTACGGGAAAAGAAAAACCGTTTTATCTTCCAGCACGCGAAAATGTGTATCGGAAGTTCTAAAGATAGACTCATTTTAAAATTATTTTGTGACATTGCTCTTGAACTGAATTTTATGGTTTAAGTGCAAAGAACATGATATTTAATAAATAAAGATACACGCAAAACGTTAAAAAAAGCCCCTTTGGGCGTAATTTAAAATCTGAAATCTTTCAAATTAGTTTTTCTTTTGTTTTAGTTACAACAAAAGTTAACTAATTGTTTAAAACATTGTATAATCAAGATATAAAGGCGGTTATCAGTAATGATAAATATTTAAGTAACGGACGAGATTTAAATACCTCGTAAATTAAGAATTTCAAATGCTGGCTGGATTTAAGTTAGCTTCCGTTCTCCAAACTCAGTCTAATTTAGGATGACAGGCTATTACCTCGTGAGCGAGTAGCGATGTTAATTTATTGAAAAGGTTATAAATCCCGTTAGAAGCTAAAGTTTCGGAATGTATTAAATAGTTTCCTTAGGCGAGAGAAAACACATTTTGCGTGAATGCTTGCAGAGAGAAGTATATTGATGCTTTTAAATCGCGATATTGTAATCTGAAAATGTTAATCCATTATTTATGATTTGTTTAGATACCTAGCAGATCATAAGAAAAATTGTAATACGAAATGGAGGATATATTTACAAAGTTTGGATTTGCTACTGTTTAGAAAGAAGTCCAGTTTGCTTTTTTACACAGCTTATCGTTTAACACGAATGGAAAGGCATTCTTTTTACTTCCTCTGTAAAGGTATTAGGATTTGGGGGAAGTAAGAGAGATTGAAAAATAAGCCACGTCTTTGCCGGGAGTCGAACCACAGACCTCTGGAACACGCGCCCAACGTGCAGACCACCACACCATGAAGGCATGACAAGAATGCGGGAGAAATACCTTATTTACTTCCCATTTCAAAGGACGACTTGGTTTTCTAGGGGAACCAGTCGCCAAATCCTGGGTGTGGAGAATCATCATCCACCACCCTTTTAGTTCGGGCGCCACTGCAGAGACATTAGGAATTCTTTTTATAGCAAGAGAGATTGAAAAATGAGTAACGCCTTCGCCGTCAATCTTCCGCGGACCTCTGGAATACTCGCACAGCGTGCAGACCACAACACCACGAAGGCATGCCAAGAAGGCAAGAGAAATGCCTTATACGAAGTAAAGGAAGTATTCTAATAGCAAAAAATTTCGAGTATCATATTTCAACGAAAATATCCCTTCTGACCACTCTGGAATCCCTTTGAATGATTTTTTGATTTTTGCGTAAATTCTGTACGTGCAAACAAAATAAAGGACTCGTGTTTAGAAAACGGATTATAAAATAGATTTAAAATGGGATAAATAGATTAAAAGGGAATTTTTTTTGTGACGTCTGTATGTACGTATGTATGTAGATTACAACTCCAATTATCCGAACTCCTACTATCCGAATCGCTTTCAGGAATTAAAAAAGAAATTAAGAGGGAAAGGTAGTGTTGGACAATTAAGGATTTCAGACATTCAAAGGAGCAAACCTACACTTTTAAACTTCGTGTCACTGCTTGAAAACGAAAATGGATGTTCTTCAAAAAAATCAATGATGGCAGCAACAAACAAGAATTTAGAAGATGTCAATTTTGAGTGGTTTTTGCAGCAACTTTCTATGGGAAACCCAATCTCGGGTCCGATTCTTTGAGGAAAAGGTAAGATCTTAGCTCAGAAGCTTGGTTGTTCATAATTTAATGCAAGTAACCCTTGGCTAAGAAATTTTAAGTGCAGGCTCAGTGTCCGTTAAAACAGATTACTTTGACCGAGATTTTCAGCAAGCAATGACTTTTAGCACTTGTAAGTACTGTACAGTACGCTATCTAACATGTACGCAAAAGTGTTGTCTTTTCATTTTAATTAATTAAACCTCTTTTTCTTTAAAAATAGTTTTTTCTCACATTTTCAACATATAATACATACAGTAATTAATTAAAGTGTACGTACACCTTTCTTACGAAATTTTGGTTATCCGAATATATATTTTATTATAATAAATTTGATAATCGGATTATCAAATTTATCATTCGGATAAAAAATTTGATTATCCGATTTTTTTGGTATTCCGAAAAAATCCAATTATCGGAAATTTTCATTATCCGAATGGGGTCCGGTCCGAATTGATTCGGATAATTGGACTTCTACTGTATCTCGCATAATTAAAAAACGGTTAGCCGTAGAACGATGAAATTTTGTATATGGGTCTGCTATAACATCTACTCATGCACCTACCTCCCTTTAATCTTACCTTATAACATATACATATATATATATATATATATATATATATATATATATAGATATGTTATATACAGTTGTATAATGACTTAATTATATCCACAAGCGCAGTTAGTTTAGCAGTGATCAGTTTTCCTGCCTGTACACTTGCAATGCCGTGAAAACGTTTTACAATAAATATAAATCTTTCTTCTCGTATAAGCCAATTGCTCGTCCTCGTATTACTACATATTGCAGACAGTGTTTACACATTTTTGTAACGACAGAAAAGATTTATATATAAACAAACCTTATAATTTTATTTTCTTATATGTTCAGTTATAAACCTTTATATTATCCTTATGTTGAATTGTCATATTACATCTTGATTTCCAAGATAAATGTCTTTTCTTAAAACATGAAAGTTGATTTTATTCCATTCTTCCTTCACAATCTTCCAGAGTCCATCCAATATTTTGCGATGCCTCTCATAAAGAGCTTGTTTCAAATATCCAAATGCACAGTTATCTATAAGAGACACATCAGCGGACTTGGGTGGGACGCATTTAAAGATAATAACTTCATTTCCGGTTCCATTTCGCATTTTTAAAAGAAAATACAGCAGTAGATTTAGAGTTATGGCTTGGAGACTTATCCCGATGGAAATTAACACTGGGAAGATTGTTTGGAAAAAATGGAATTTCGTCTTTAAAAATAGGTGTGAAACTATACCTCTGATAGTAATCCGCTAACATTTTGACATTTGTTTCTACTTTTTTCATTTTAAGCTTTCCGTTATAAGAGAATCCTGTAATAACCATAAAACTTCCTCGTTTTCTCTGAACCAACATATTAAGACTTTTTCTCTTCTTTTTCAGCAATAAATCGATCTTTCTCTATTACAGTCCGATAAGAATATTCAAGACACATCACTATAACTATATATTCCCATTTTTCACCTGCAAATAATTTTCATACGAAATCTGCACGTTTACGCCGAAACACATGTTTTGGCGTTAGGCGATGAACATCATGTTTTTTTGTTTATGAATAGTTTTAAATACAGATTTTATAATTTTGTTCGCCGTTTCTGCAGAGATATTTAAAGAGTTTGTAAAAGCTCTTTGGGGGGGGGGTTGGATTTTGCTTTAAGAAATGAGAGGCGGCTTTAGATTTAATAAGAGCTGAACGTACCTTTGTTGGGTATGTATATTTCGCCTTTTTCCCAGTCAGATGTAAACTTTCACATTTCCTTCATTTCATATTAATTATACCACTGATTTTACCTGTAGAAATATTAAAACTGTGCTTTTCACATGTTTTTTAATAATCGAATAAGAGTATTTCTTTTCGGACAGAGAACAAATATAGCCTTTGATCCATTGTTTATTTTTCTGAGATATTTTAAAGAAAATAATATTTTTAATTCTGCAAACGATAAACATACCTGATTCCAGTTTGATGCCAGTCACGTTTGTATTTAAATTTAATATTTAAATTCATGAAGAAAAACAAAATCGTTACAAAAAATGTCTGTACACCCTCTTTATTCCTTTGCAACGTGAGTATGCAATATGAAAAATATTTATAATTCTTCTCATAGACCAAGGAAAGTTGATGTTCTTCTAATAGAAAGCTGAACTAAGTACATCAGACAGAATTCCGAAGTAAAATTCTATATAGGTATGAATACATATATTATTAACATGTTTCTACATGTAAGACGTGAATGGTATGAAAATATTTATGTATACATACGAATACTTTGCATAATTATCTTTACATGTCATCATACATTTGAAATAGCAAAGCCACAAGGGTTAACTGCCTAGACTGATAGATGCCTTCGTGCAGGACATTGTGAGGAAAATTGGATCATACTTACATTATAGAGACATTAGGTATTTTTGGTTTTGGAATCAGGAGAGAAGAAAAATAAGCAAAGCCATCGCCGGGAATCGAACCACTGACCTCTGGAATACACGCCCTGCGTACAGACGACCTTACCACGAAGGCAGGGGAAATATCTTATATACTCCCCCTTTTAAAACGAGATTGTGTTTTTATGGGACCCAGTCGCCAAATCCTGGGTGTGGAGAATCATCATCCACCACCCTTTTAGTTCGGGCTCCACAGTAGAGACACTTCGTATTTTTTGAAAGCAGGAAAGATTGAAAATGAGCAACGCCCTCACCAAGAATCGAACCACAGACCTCTGGAATACGCGCCCAGGGTGCAGACCACTACACTACGAAAGCACGCTAGGAAGTGGAAAGAAATACCTTATAAAATTACATAAAAAAATTACGAAACCTATATCTGCAGCTAGCCCATTCGATTGGTATCGAAGTCAAATCAGGTCGAGTTACCAGTATTGAGCCGTTATAACGCTCGGCTGCTGATGGGGTGATTAAAGTGCTAATAGAAGTAACTATCAAGGATAAGCGTTAGTTACCCTAAAAAATGATCTGGACACTACATCACATTCTTCTGTGGCCTCACATTTTTTTTCTGCATTTATAACGTATTTCTCCCACCTTCTTGGCGTGCCTTCGTGATGTACTGGTCTGCATGCTGGGCGCGTATTCCAGAGGTCCGTGGTTCGATTTCTGGCGAAGGAGTTGCTCATTTCACTTCTTCCTGCTTCAAAAAATTACCTAATGACTCTACACATTTAACCTTATTTACTCGAATGATTCTAATTAATTAACCGATCCATCAAGAAAAGTTGCAAATGACATCAAAACTGCCAATTTTTAAAATAAAATAACTCTGTCAACTTTTGTTGTACGGAAGGAAAATATCATATAATATCATTTCTTATAACAAGTATAAAACTTTCTGAAACAAACATTTAGGAACCGGAAGAGCGCATTAAAAGTTAGATTTCTCTGTTTCTCGAAAATTATTAGACCAAAGGGATGTTAGCCCAGAAGGGGTGTCAGTTTCCAAACGGAATTTTGCGTTGATTCACTAAAAGCGTTATATCACTTTTCAAATTTTTGTCACCACATATTATCACTCTTTATTGTACTTAATTAAATCATGAAGAATATGCATAAATGTATGTATGTTTTTGGCATTGTGAAAAAAAAAAGACGGTACCTAGGACTGTCAAATTTTGTAAAACGTAGTCCTTTACGAGAATACCGGCACATGGAGGCCCGAATTTTGAATTTCGAATTCGTTTTATTGTCGATTTCTGATTTTGTAAAACTTTAAACGAAATTTCGATTAACTAAATTAACGATTTCAAATCGTATAATGTCAATACTGTACGAAAAAAAAACAAAAACACTGCGCGTTTCTTAACATTACTTAAGGTTTAGCTTTTCATGTAAAATTTGGCTCTTAATCTTAGAATTTAAAATCCTAAACTTAGAAATTAAAATCCTAAACTTGGAATTTAAAATCTCAGTAAGGTCAGTTTAGACCTTAGTGTTCGATTATTTAAATTTTCTAGGGAAAAGATGTGGTTTTCCCAGAAGTACTATTACTTTCGTTTCGGCAATATGCGTTGTTTCACTAAAAGCTTTGTTTCACTTTTTAAATTGTTGCCACCAAATATTATCGCTCTGTATTATATTTAAAGAAATTAAATAATGAATAATCTGCATAAATGTATGTATATTACACGCATTGTAATAAAACAACTTTATCTACAGCCATCCAGTTTCGAATAACGTAATCCTACTGCGAATATGGACATCTGTAAACCCAAATCTCAAATTTGGATTTTATTTTATTATCTATTTCATAGTTTGTAAAACTGGAACGAATTTTTGATTAACAAACGCAACGATTTAAAAGCGAGCAATGGCAACACTCTACGGGGTGGATAAACCTTTTTATCTCCAGCGCACGGAACTGTGTATCGGAAATTCTAAAGATATGCTCAGTTTAAAACTATTTTGAGATATTTCAGTTGAACTGAATTTTATGGTTGAATGGCGTAGAATATAATATTTAATAAATAAAGGTAACATACAAAAATGTTAAAAAACGCCCCTTTGGGCGTTTTGAAATCTAAAATCTTTCAGATTTTATTTAATTTTTTTATTTATAATTTTAATTCCTTTATTTTTTTTATAATTTTTACCCATTTTCAGTGCTACTGTACATTTGCTAACTTTGGTAGCGGCATAACGTACTTCTGCAATCCTCGTGGTAGAATTTGTTGAAAATGCGGAATTAAAATTAGAATTCACAAAAACATTTCACCAGTTAAGAGTAGTGTTGACATACGCCTTGAGTTCAGTAATGAAACTGAATCAATAATTTCGTTTTTTGCTCAAATTATCAACTGTGAAGAATAAAAATTCAAATCATGTACTACAGTTAAACGAATATCCTTTTCTGTTTACTTTTCTCCTTGTACCAAATCTTTTCAATCTGCTAGAAGAAAAACTCTACTTTTTCTTTTTCGTACCTTCCTTTCCATCCATTAACATTTGTTTTCCTCTGTCTGCTCTCTATTACTTAAGAGCAATCACGATGAACTCTCTTATTTAAAAGCTGCTGCTATCGTTAGAAATTCATATCATTTCTTAAACAAGACATTAAATCATTTTTTAAATTCCTTCTATTAGCTCACACTCTCTCTATATCTTATTCAAATTGTCAATCTTTAAAAAATACTTTTTATTCATCCACTCAAAATGAAATACAATTTTTTAAACTTGTAATGGATGACGCTTCATGTTAATGCAGTTTCTTCGCACATTAAAAATTTTTTAAATTTTAACTTTTTAAATTTTTACAATGTTTATTAAAAATGTTGTGTTTTTACAATTTTTCTTTGTTCGCTTAAGTAGGAATTGACTTGAAATTTTTTATTTAATTTATTATTAATTAATTAATTTTCAATCCTTAATAAAATACTTTTTATTCATCCACTCAAGTTCAAATAATTTTTTTAAACTTGAAATGGATGACGCTTCATGTTAATGCAGTTTTTTTACATATTAAATTTTTTTTTAATTTTATCTTCTTAATTTTTCAAAATTTTAATTAAAAAATTTGTTTTGCATTTTTTGCTGCTGACCGGAAGTAGGATATGACTTCAGATTTTTTATTTAATTCATTTTTAATCGTTAATAAAATACTTTTTATTCATCCACTCAAGTTCATATTTTTTTTTTAAACTTGTAGTGGATGACACTTGATGTCAACACAAATGTTTCACATTCGTTTTTGTATTTTTAAAATTTTTCTTTGTTGACCTTCTTTTTTATTTTATTTATTTATTTATTTATTTATTTATTTATTTTTTGTTCGATTTTGCTTTGTTTGTTGATTCTTAAAGTAGGTATTGACGTTAACAATTTTTTTTTATGCTACTTGTTTCTAAGTCTTTAAAAAATATTCCCAGATCGGCTTCAGATTACTATTTGTATCACTTGCCTCTCTTTCAATCAAATTCGTCTTTAACATTCAAAAATTTTATTAACTGATATTCTCCAAGTCTCTTGAAGAACTGATACCATCCTCTGTGCATTACGTGAAACGTTTTAGCACTAATTTCTTTACAGTACCGAAAGTAGAAAAAAAATAATATTCTTACAACTTTAATGTATACTAGCGGAAGTACTCGACGCCAGTTAAGTTATATTGAGAGTAATGCATTTAACAAGAAAGAGAACGATACCGCTGTAATCCTTCTCTAATAACTATACAAAAAATACAATTCATAGTCCTACATTTACCAGTCTGATACGATATGGAACCCACATAAAAAATGTCCATACAAGAAATAAGCTAATTTTCTTCATTATATCAGCAAAACTGACACGTAGTTTTAAATAGTCAAAATGGCTTCCCGCGAATTCTTGGAATCGTGAATAATGTATTTAATGTTTGGAAACGCTATTTTTATTTCATCGTAAAACTTAGAAATTTTTTTATTAACAAACTCTAGAATTTGAAAGCGAGCAGTGGCAACGACTTTCGAAAAAAAGCAGATTTTTATCTCCAGCATGCGAGACTTTTGCTATTTGGAAAAATAAGGACCAGAAATAGCGTTTTTAGAGTTTTTAATGAATATCTCTGATTTCATAGAATTGTTTTTAAAGAAAACTGAACGTCGACTTTTTCCAGAACCCAGAATAGAATTGTAGAAAGTTTGGTGGCGGTAGCTACAGTAGTGACTAAGGTATTAGAGGACAAACAAACCTACTTTCTTCTTTATATATATATAGATTATTGTATGAGTTTAATAAATGTTGACACTTTATTTCATTTGCGTATTTCTCGCAGAAAGAACACATCATGTGATATGGCTTTTACGCCTCCACTGAATATTTTTGTGAATCTTGGCAACGTTGTTAAAATAAAAATTTCTTAAAATCGTCTGCAGACTTTAACTCTTAAATGCATGACGTTGCCATTTGGCAACATACTCATATTTAGTCATGCAAATCAAATCAAAACACATATTTTAGCTTACTGCATGGTGTACCAAATTGGATAGCTACTGTTTACGTATGCAGTTTTGAAAGTTTCGGTGTGGTGTAACGGTCATTATTATAGGGCTGTGGACATTATTTAAGTTTACAAAATTTTGATTTTGTTATTTTGATGCATTCAAAGTTTTCAAACTGTTTGAAGAAGTTTATAAGGTATATATTATTACATAAAATTGTTACATTTGTCTATCATAATTTTTGTAAAAATCAATAATTTGGTTTTCGAAAATTGCAATAAAAATTTATTTTAGAATGTTTTTTTAGTATTTTTTTGTTTATTTGGTATCAATTCTAATGTATTTTTGACTTAAATAAAAAATAAGAAAAAATTAACAAAAGAAAAATAAAACCTGAAAAGTTCCAGTTTTTAAATTATATTCAAAGGGACTTTTCTTTTACCATTTTGTGTGTTACTTTATTTATTAAACATCCTGTTCTTCGCTCTTAAACCATAAAACTCAGGTCAAGAGCAATATCGCAAAATACTTTTAAATTGAGCATGTCTTTGGAATATTCGATACACAATCTCGGACGCTGGAGATAACAATGTTTTTTCTGTACAACGTTGCCATCGCTCGCATTGAAAACCTGGAGTTTGTTAATAAAAATTTCTTTCAAGTTTTACAAAATATGAAATCGATAATAAAACAAATTCCAAATTTCAAATTAGGGTTTCCAGATGCCCATATTGGGTGGAGGATTAAGTTATTCAAAACTGGATGGCTCTAGGTACCGCTGTTTTATACCAGTGCGAGAAACATACATACATTTATGTAGATTCTTCATTATTTCATTTCTTTAACTATATCACAGGGCTGTAGTATTCGGTGGCAACAGTTTGAAAGGTGAATCAACGCACAAAGTGAATCGAAGCAAAATGCCAAAACGAAATTAATAGCCCTTTGGAGATAACTCTCCTTTGGGTTAAAAATTCTTGCATTTAAGACACACAAAATGTTTCTAGATGCACGCACTCTTGAAGGAAAAGTGATATTATTTAAATTCTACACGGCTAATTTTTAAGTCTTACTCTACCTCGTGCATAATAATGTAGAAACCCTGTGTACAAAATTTCAAGTAATTAATATAAGGAACTTTTAGAGTTATCATGGTTCCTGTGAACGTAAATCATACAGAAGAACAATTTATCGAAAGTCGCATTTAAAGTATTCCGACTGTCATGACGTATACACACAACTATTTAGGTTACCAAATGAAAATGAGAAAATTCACAAGAAAAATATTTTGCTAGATTCTCCAGACATACTGAAAAGCTTAAAATTATTTAGTTAAAAAATAACATAAAAATGAGTGAAAATTGCATCTTTAGTTTTCTCTTTAAACTCTGACTTCCGGTGTGGTGAAAAGTAACTTCCGGTTTATTTTCTCTCATGTCTCCTTTCTCAAATCAACATCAAGAAAAGAGAAAAAAATAAGCAAAATCAGTTAATTCGTCGGCTACCTTAACTTGAAGTTTCTTGAACACCTCTATCTTGTGAATTAGATTTCCATGAAACTTTTAACAACAGTGAAATTAATGAAAACTGATTTCTTAATTTTAGCAAATAAGACACATTAATTCGAAATTTCAATAAAACATTTTACGGAATATATTTGCTTATCTCTTTGTATTCAAGAAGCTTTTTTTAGTCGTGTTATTGTATGTTTATTGTATTATTATTCAAGAATTAATACATTAAATGTAACGAATTAATACGTCCCCTTTAATTTCGTTGCAAGCTTCAGCCAAATGAATCACTGTATGTGAGCAGAAAAATATGCTATCGAGAAAGTCTTAAATTTAATGAAACCACCTTATATTTAATTAAATCAAGTTCCTAACATATGCGGAATTTTGCCATTTATGAACTACTCCTAATAACTTCAACTTGGAAGAGAAACACGCCAACGTAAAATTTAAAATTAGTAAGGTGAAAAAATAAAACTTTGTTTGGCACAGAATTTGAATAAAAATCTATATCTCGAATGCGGTCAGACATAGCTCTCTCTTGGCCCACCAGCGGCCGAACGGTAAAGTCGCTGAATACTGGTAGTTAGAATCCCGCGAACGGGCTGGTTGCATGGGCGTTTTCGTGGTTTTCCCCATGTGTAACGTGTATACGAGCCAGTTTCCCTTAGAGAGACCTCCACGAAGGCATCCCTCCTCTTAGACAGGTAGCCCTAGTGTGCTTTGCCATAATTAAATAAACCAAACCAAACCATAACTCTCTCTTCTTCAGGAGCAAAACATTTTTGAAAAGGTAGGAAAAACAACAATCATTCTATATGGACAGCAATGGTTTCAGCAAAGTGAGAACGACCGTAGTGCCATCTGCCGAGGAAACCCGTAATGGAACTTGCAAATTCCCCTTATACCTTATAAAGTATTTCTTGCGCCTTCTTAGTGTGCCTTCGTGGTGTAGTGGTCTGCACGCTGGGTGCGTATTTCCGGAAGTCCGTGGTTCAATTCCCGGCGAAGGCGTTGCTCATTTTTCATTTCTCCTGCTTCAAAAAGAAACTGCTTACTAGGTTTACAATCTGAGCAAGAAAATGTTTGCTTCTAAAGAAGAAATACCCATATCTGAACGCATTCGAAATAAGCGAAGTTTTACTCAAGATCTAGGCCAACCTAAAGCTGCTTTCTCTTGCCCAGTTTTAAATTTACATACTGAGCTCTTTCTTGTAAACTTTCACATCGACACGTTTAAAAGAAAAGCCCCATCTCGAAACAAATAGAAAAAGTTGGTTTCTGGAAAACGGATTACTGATTTTATGAAGTTCGAAGATTATGTTCCCCCTTTGCGGAAGAACGCGTATGCATTTAAATAATCCTACCGTCATGCAAATCTACCAACGTTATAGTCGTGCTTTATATGACAAGCTTCTTAATCATCTAAACCACAGCGACGATATTTTCCGCAGAACATCATGATGATTCCATGACATTTTATTCTTCAGAACAAGTCCGCTGAGTACACATTTCATTCTTTTCATGAGCATTTTCCTGACCCCTAACGAATCGTTATGGTATTAGAATGAAAGGTTGTTTCGAAGTAATAGGCGAAATATAAGCGAAAGTTACACTCTAAAGGCAATTATATGTCTCTGAGAAACATATATCGGATTTCTCAAGTGAGCATCCAATGACTACTAAGTATTCTGAAATTTTCCAAGACAGGAAATATACATATTTATTTATTACAGAAACGCTTCACATTTATAGCCTTTATCATACTATGGTTTTAGACAATTCTACCTTCTCTATAAGACACCCTCTGTGTCAAAGGACACGAAATTTCTTTCCGAGTGTAAAATGCATTTTCATTTGTTTTAAAATTCTGACATAAACGATAACAAACAAACCAATAATAAAAAAAAAATCTGTAAGTTTTCAGATTTTAAATTACATCCAAAGGGTCGCTTTTTTAACATTTTGTGTGTTGTTACCTTTATTTACTAAATATCATGTTCTCTAAACTTAAACCACAAAATTCAGTTCAACAGCAATATCGCAAAATAATTTTAAATTGAGCGTATCTTTAAAATTTCCGATAGGCAGTCTCACGCGCTGGAGATAAAAATGTTTTTCTGTACAACGTTGTCGTTGCTCGCCTTGAAATCCTTGAGTTTGTTAATCAAAAATTGTTGAAGTTTTACAAATATGAAATCGATCATAAAACAAATTTCAAATTTGGGCTTTCGGATGCCCCTATTCGCAGTAGGATTACGTCATTCAAATTTGGATGGCTCTAGGTACCGTTGTTTTATCCCAATGCGCGAAACCTACATAAATTTATGAAGATTCGTCATTATTTAATTTCTTCAAATATAATGCAGGACTCTAACAATTGGTGGCAACAGTTTAAAATGTCAAACGGACATTCAGAGTAATTCGACGCAAAATCGCAAAACGAAAACGATGTATTAAGTATTTAGTGAAATATGTAGTATGAAAATATTGTACTATGTCAAATATTATGTTGAGTATTATTTCAAGCATTATGTGCAGCTTTAGCGAATTGTAGACGTGGCGCTAAACCGATTAAGCACGATGGTAGAGGAATGTTACCCACGTCCCCCTTCACTCACTCACTCACTCGCTTAAATAGCTTTTCTTTCTTCCTTAATTTGACTAAACGTACGCTAACAAATTAACATTCCGGAAGGAATGGAAAAGAGAGTTGATTTAACTAAACATTAATTATTACTCAAAATAAATAATTAAATCCATACAAACTTGATTCGCGAGATTTTACAAAAACTTAATTGAAATTTTGCTAAAATTTGCAGAGAATTTTCTCTTCCACTGAAGACATAGATGAGTCGCTCAGACGGTATAGTGGTTAAGGGAACCTACTACACTTCGATTCCCGGAGAAGACATGGATATTTGTAAATGCATAGTGACGGTGCGGCCTGGTGGCACTCTAAATACGCCGCGAGTCAAAAACCCTCTCATGTGGATTGGTGGGTGAGGAGAGGGGTGGGAGACCACCGAATCCCCCCCGGGGTGCTCTATCTGAAAATTGCGGGTGGGAAATAAAAGTTCAACCTCTCTTCGGAGTAGGCTTTCGTAACGATTGTTCCATGAATTAGGGACAAGACAAGAACGACAATATAGACGAGTAAACCATCCACAGGTTTACAACCCATTACATCAGACCAGCCTATTCCGCCGGGAAATATGAAATATTACTGTATTTACAGAGTAAGCAGCTCAGAAAACAATAATTCCGAAATATAAAATATATTATTGAAATCAACCTTTCTACATCCAATAATCAGCGACAGAAAGATAAAACTTTAGTCTAAGGTACAAAAAAAAAAAAAAAAAAAAAAAAAAAAGAACTTTAATGACATTAAGAACGAAATAAAAGCGACAGACAATAGGGTGATCACCTTACAGAAATGGAGCTCTACTAAAATCCATACAAAGGACGTTCAATTGCCAATGAGGTAAAGACGTCAAGGTAAGAGATATCCGGCTGCTAAGAGGTCCGGCAGAGTTCACAGCTAGTCTATTGAGACGCATACTAAAGGATAAGTTACATGAGATGTCAAGACGTGTCTTCGAGGCCACCTCAAAGATAAATGAACGAACCGATTTTCTTTCAGCGCCTTACACTGAGGTTAAATGATGGCTAGTTATTATGGATAGTCATTATATGCAAAGTACATATTTTATACCATTACACATTTACTAATTCAGAAGTCAAACAACAAAAATCAGCGTTAATTTTCAAAATTTGAGATGCTGATTACGCTGATTTTTGTTGTTTGACTTCTGAATTCGGTGTGTTATTGTGTCTTAATCATTACACGCTAAAACCTGGTACCTTATAATAAGCGAAGCTTCTGAATTACAAAAATTAGTAGTCATTTATTTCAGTTAAACTTGTTATCATGTTTGTTACCTTCATGTGATATAAAACAAATAATTTCATCCTACCTACTGCTAAATATCCTTGTTTTTTAAAATTCTCTTTGGAAAGTTTGTTTATCTTAATGTAAAAATCTTAACGTAAAAAAAGTACATTAAGCTAAATTATTTCTTTAGCTTCACTTTCAACAATTACTTATGTTTTATATTTAAAAATAAAATTAAATAAATAAATAAAACACTGAAAGCTTTCAGATTTTACATTGCGCCCAAGGGGGAGTTTTTTTAAGTTTTGTGCGTTACCTTCATTTATTAAATATCATGTTCTTCGCACATAACTATAAAATTCAGTTCCACAGCAGTATCACCCAATAATTTTAAAATAAGCAAACTTTAGAATTTCTGATACACAGTCTCGCTCGCTGGACATAATTTTTTTTTTTTTTTTTTTCCCGTACAGTGTTGCCATTGAGCGCTTTGAAACCGTTGAGTTTGTTTCATCAAAAATTCGTTTAAGTGTTACAAAATATGAAATTCATAATAAAATAAATTAATAGTTCCAAATTTTGGGGTTCCAGATGCCCAGATTCGGTGGATGATTAAGTTAATCAAAATTGGATGGCTCTAGGTATCGTTATTTTAATACAATGCGAGAAACATACATAGATTTATGCAGATTCTTCATTATTCAATTCCTTTAAATGTAATACAGGGCGATAATATTTGGTGGCAACAGTGTGAAAAGTGATACAGCCATTTCAATCTGAAAGCTTTCAGATTTTACATTACGCCCAAAGAAGTGTTTTTTTAACGTCTTGTGTGTTACCCTTATTTATTAAATATCATCTTCTTTGAACTTAAACCATAAAATTCAATTCAACAGCAATATCGCAAAATAATGTTAAAATAACCCTATAAGGTATTTCTTCCGCCTTCTTAGCATGCCTTCGTAGTGTAGCGGTCAGGACGCTCGACACGTATTCGAGAGGCCCGTGGTTCGAGTCCTGGCGAAGGCGTTGCTCTTTTTTAAGCTCTCTTGCTTCGAAATAACCTAATGCCTCTTCAAGCCTATCTTTAGAATTTCCGATACACAATCTTGTGCGCTAGGGACTTTTTTTTTTTTTTTTTTTTTTTTTGTCATTCAGTGTTGCTGTTGGTCGCTTTGAAATCGTTAAGTTTGTTTATCAAAAATTTGTTAACGTTTTACAAAATCTGAAATAGATAATAAAACAAATTCCAAATTCGGGCTTTGCTTTCAGATAACCATATTCGGTGGAGGATTACGTTATTCAAAACTGGATGGTTCTAGGTATTCTTATTTTATCACAATGCGAGAAACGTACATACATTTATGCAAATTCTTCATTATTTAATTACTTTGAACATAATACAGTACTGTAATATTTGCTGGAAACAATTTGAAAAGTGAACCGACATTTATAGTGAATCAAAATGCCAAAACGAAGTTAATAGTCCTTCTGGGCACATTGCCTTTCGGAATTAAAAAAAAAAAAAAAAAAATCTGGGCTAACGCCCTTTGGACTAACTATTTACTTAGTTTTACTTTAACGGTTGGTGTTGAGGCCAACCTTTACATACCAAATACGTGTACTCGAAAAGTAAGCGTTAGTCACTGAAAAAGGTTCTTGAAAAAAGAATCTTTTAAAATGCAGAATCAACTTGCTTGTCAGATTATAATATATTTGTAAAAGCAACTAACATATGTAATATTTTTATTGCTAATCCAGTGGAGGAAAATTTAATACATTGAAGGAAAATGACTTGCTTGATTTAAAATTTGGTAAATGTACGATTTAAAAGTTAATAAAAACAAGTAATATAAAAAAGTTTTTTTTTAATTCCTAATTAGGTCAACAAAGGAAAATTTTATTTTAGTTACATTTTATTAACATTTTTTGTTTCTAATTTATGAAGCTGATGTGGTCTATAATTTCTCATTCTATCCATCTCTTGTAATACTCCATTATTTAAGGACCCTTTCCAGTGAGTTTCGAGCAGTCCAGTTCTTCAATTAATAATCCATGTAATGATTTCACACGACTCGAGGCGGCATATGCTTGACCAGCGTCGAAGCGTTTTCGTCCTAGATATATTACTGCATAATCTACAGTGCTATTTATTTATTTCAATAAACAAGGTACATTTTAAAGAGTTATATTTTAAACATAGATTATCACGTTAACATAGAAATATGGGGAGATGTTTTGCTACATAATTGTACATTACATCCGCTTCATCCAATTATTATCCATATAAATTTGCAATTCTTTAATTCCGTACACTTTAAAAATCTTTAGAACTCTGTCTTATTGTGGCCACTTTATTTGTTAAATATTACAATCTCTTTGATCACAGTCATGTGCTATTATTTATAAGTTGTTATAAAATTTATTTTGACAGCACGCGGTAATTCCCAATAAACGGTCATTATTTGTAAGTACAGTCGATTCCGCTTAATTGGGACACATCGGGACCGGGCATTTTGTCCCAATTAAACGAATTTCGCAGTTTTTTAAATAAATTTATTTGGTTTTGGAAACTAAGGCCAATAATCGGTAATAAATTAAACAATACATATTTTTTTCAATACTTTTAATAAATGTAAATTACAAATGGAAAAATTATGTATTAATATTTATCTAAAATTAATATTAATCTAAAATTCAAAATTAAAATTACAAAAATGAGTCAAGTGTAGTCTGTTTTTTGTTTTTGTAGCATTTCTTTTCTACAAAATCAGCGCAGATATTCAGTGCGGATACGTTCTCCCTTCATTTCCTTCCTGCATAAAATAACTCTGCAACGTGGCAATGCAATTTTTTGCTTCCTGGTTAGTCACAGGCACAGGTGACTCATCATCATCTTCGTCTAATTTTCCATGTTTTGATTTAATACCTTTTCGATTGAATCCTCACAGTTTTCATTATCATCGTATCATGGTAAATTGTTATCTATTGTTGAAAATTCTTCATAGTTAATACAAATAGGAACTTGCAACATATCCTCATTTTCTTCGTTGCTTAAATTTTCGGAAATTTATAGGGGTTAAAAGCCACAATTAGTAAAACAGTTCTGTATTGTAGTGGCTTTTATAGCTCGCCAACTATCAGCGACAAACTGTATTGCTTGCAAAAGGGAAATTTTTTAACTTATCTTTCTGGCTCTTGTGGAAGTTGTTAATAAATTTTCGTCAATGTATTCTAATATGTAATTAACCAATTTCCCACGATACAAAGTCTTAAAATTTTTTATTACCCCCATGTCCAGTGGTTGCATTAAAGATGTGGTATTAGAAGGAAGAAATTCCAGCTGTATATTTTGTAGATTGTCTAAATGAGGGCGTGCTGCACAACTGTCAACAATCAGCAAAATTTTCTTTTTTTAGGTTGTAAATTTCGGTCCCAACTGGTAAGCCAATTTCGAAAAATTTCAGAAGTCATCCACGCATTTTGTTTGCATAGTACTCCACTAGAACACCCTCCATGCTCAACCCCTTAAAGCATTGAGGTCTAGCACTTTTTCCTATGATCAGTAGCTTTCGTTTGTCAGTACCTGACATATTTGTACAGCATAACACAGAAATGCGGTCCATCGCCTTTTTATAACCAGTCAGTGCAATGTGTTTATAGCATAAGGAACCGTCTGGCCTAGCACGATAATAGAGGCCGGTTTCATCAGCCTTACAAATGTCATCAGCACAAAAATTCTCTAAAAAAGTAGGAATTTTCGTAGTTTTCCACTGTTCGAAACTTTCCTTGTCGGCACTGCTCTTTTCACCGTGCGCTTTTTTAAATTTAATGTGTGTCTTGTTTTCCATCGCGATAACCACCCGTCAGTTGCTTTGAAATCATTGCAGCCCAGTTTTTTAGCTAATTCCTCTGACTTCGCCTTCAATATCGGGCCGTTGATATTTACGCCTCTGCCACTAACAATAGAAAACCATTGATCTAAAGCTTCTTCGACGTCTGGATCCTTCCCCTCGAGTTTCCTTTTGGATTTCCTGTTTGCACTTCTTTCCTCTGGGTTTTCCGGGCGCTGGGCTGCGTTTTCGGTTGCGGGCCGCTCGTGGGATTCCATCAATTGGCTCTGCTCTAGACTTTGGGGAGCACGGTGCTTATACCGATTAACCATTATGGTAAAGGGACAGTGCCCGTGCTCTCCGTCACCTGTTAACTGCTTGTCCTTCTTGTAAAACCAATTCCTCACGCAGTTGACTTTCTTGTCGTAAGACACGCGATATGGTAGATTTTGGTACTCCAGTTATCTCAGCGAGCTGGCGATAACTTGTATTAGGTGGCTGGCTTTTTATTTTATCTATCAAAGCAATTTTGCTAGAAAGTGTCAAATCATTTCTTGGCATTTTGGCAAGGGTTAAATTTTTCAACAATAAGTTTATGCACTGTTCACGCGCGATGTGTATTGTGAGTGAATAAATATGCAACAATCGAAACAGTCGTCACGTACGAGGTGTAATGATAACTGAATAAGAACGCCCTTGCGCTCGCCTGTGATGCAACGCATACACAATCAGCTGTAAGGCAACGCATGCCCAATAAGCTGTAAGACAACGCTCCGTAACAAACTCGTAATATGTACTGTGATCTTATATTTACTGTCCCAATTAAAAATATAAATTTTCTATTGGCTTCTTAGTTTGGTATCTGTTCTTTGAGATTAGTCCCAAATAAGCGGATGTCCCGATTAAGCGGTGTCCCAATTAAGCGGAATCGACTGTATTTATAATATATTTAATTAAAAGAGCCTATTTTTTAGGTCCGATATGCAGGAATCAATCAGTAGGAACTGACTTTAATATGTGAAAAAACTGTATTAACATCAAGTGTCATCCACTACAAGTTTATAAAATGTATTTGAACTTTGAGTGGGTGAATAAAAAGTATTTTATTAATGACTGAAAATTTGAACAGGATATAGGGAGAGTGTGAGCTAATACTAGGAATTTAAAAAAAAAAAAACTTAGACAAGCGTAAATTTTCAACGAAGCTCTACCAGTTTCAAGAACGGTTAGGTATATGTCTCTTTTCTTTAGGAACAAAATATTTTTTTAAATGTAGGAAGAACAGAAATAATTTTATTTCGAAATCAATGAGCGGAGCAAACTGAAACTAGGATATTCTCTTTCAGTCTTAAAGGATGCTTTAGAAAGTCGCATGGAAATTCGTTACGTTACTTTACGATAACATTAATTTATAAGCCACGAGTCCTTCGCAATTTTTGCCAGTGAAGGAGACACTGTATTGAATCTAATGATATTTCCCAATATACCTTAAGTCAGCGTTATCTAAAGGTACAGAGGCAGTGTTAAAATTAATAATTCCAATGAAGAACGGGCCTAAAAAATTGATTTATTTTTGGATGATTTACCTTCAAATGTAAAAGTCAACTGACACAGAAAAAAGACAAGAAAAAAATACAAACATTTATGACGAGAACTATAGCAAATTCTCAGAATGTATGCCAAAAGGAACTTATAAAGTAATTTAAACATGCCCTTCGCAAAAGAATTAATCGTGTAACAATCGTTTGTAAGTTTTAGTTTTATACGAATTACATTGCCTAAAATACCTCAAATGTGTTTTAATGGTCTAACACATACTCTTTGAACTTTCACAGAAATTTTCTAATACAAATGGGTCTCTAATTGATATTATGTATTAATATTAAGAGCGCTTAAATTTCGGTGTCCGCCGATAACATCGCGGCAAAATCATCGCGGGCGGAAACGTCGTGGAGAAAACAACGCAAGGCGAAAACGTCGTGCTACAAAACATCGTGGGAGAAAACATCGCAGTTCTAAAACATCGTGGTACAAAACATCGTCGTCGAAAATGAAGCGGTTCAAAAACTACACAGCTTAAAAACATCGTCTTCGAAAATATCGCGGTAAAAAATAAAGTATCGACAAATCATCGCAGGGCGATAATATCGCAGACCTACTTTTTTTCAGGCTTTAATAATTATAAATGGATATTCCCATAATGATTTGTGAGCGCGAGATGGAAAGAAAAATACTTTTTACTTTCATATTTTTTATTAAATAATAAATATTTGCTGAAAAAGTAAGAAGGAAACTTAAGAATAAACTGAAGCAGAACAAGAAATAATTTTCATTATAATAGTATTAAATTGACAAAATTGAACAAAATAATCTCATAATTAGCAATTTTTTATAGATAAGGTCATGCAGTTACGTAGCTTCCTTTTTCTAAACATTTTTAGATTATACTTTTAATGAAAAATTACCAGTAAAAACTTTATAAAAAATGATTTATTAATGACCTTTGTTAGTTAACTATGTCAGTTTAAAATTCTATTAAGTGCTATAAGTTGCATTAATTTTCTATGTGTAAATTTCTTTCTCACTTTTTCAGCAAAAATTTATTAGTTAATAAAAAATATGAAAGTAAAGATTATCCTTCTTTCCATCTTGCGCTCACAAATCATTATGGGAATATCCATTTATAATTATTAAAACCTGAAATGATCATGTCTGCGATGTTATCGTCATGCGATGATTTGCAGGTACTTTATTTTTTACCACGATATTTTCGACAACGATGTTTTTAAAGTGCGAAATTTTTTAACCGCTTTATTTTGGACGATGACATTTTGTATCAGGATGTTTTAGAAACTGCGATGTTTTCTCCCACGATGTTTTGTACCACGACATTTTCGCCTAGCGTTGTTTTCTCGGCGACGTTTTTGTCCGCGATGTTTTTGCCACGATGTTTTCGTCTGTAACCTAAATTTCATACCAATAATCCTCAGTAGACACTATGTGAATTTATCATACGCAGTGAATTAATGCCAGCTTTCAGTGTTCATAAGCAACTAACAACACATTAAGTTTCATACCAGATATTGGGTCGTATAAAACATCTGCGCAGTGTTTTGCAACTAGAGGGTGTAAATAACTGGCCGTCCGAAGCGCCGCAGAAACTCACTTGGTTGAGTTTTTCCGCGATAAACCGCAGAAGTTCTACACCTATGGAATTATGAAACTACACGAAAAATGGCAAACGGTCATAGAGAAACGATAAAAATCTGAAAGGTTTCAGATTTTAAATTACGACCAAATTACGCGTTTTTTTGTCGGTTACCTTTATTTATTAAATATTACGTTCTTCGCACTTGAACCATAAAATTATGTTAAAGAACAATATCGCAAAATAGTTTTAAATTGAGCATACCGTTAGAATTTCCAAAAGCAGTCTCACGCGTTGGAGATAAAAATGTCTTTTCTGTACCACGTTGCCATGGCTCGCTTTGAAATCCTTGAGTTTGTTAAACAGAAATACGTTGAAAATTTACAAAATATGGGATCGATCATAAAACAAATTCCAAATTTGGGCTTCCATATGCCCATATTCGCAATAGGATTACGTCATTCAAAATTCGATGACTCTATGTACCGTTGTTGTATGACAAAGTGAAAAATATACATACATTCATGCAGATACTTCATTATTTAATTTTTTCAAATACAATGCAGGACTCTAACACTGGGTGGCAACAGTTTGAAAAGTGAAACGGACATTTATAGTGAACCAAAGCAAAATCGCGAAACAAACAAACAAACAAAACAAAACAAAAAAAAAAAAAACAAAAAAAAAAAAAACAGTCCTTCAGGAACGAAGCCCCTTTGGACTAATAATAATGGTCAATATGTACTTGATTAAAAGTGATATTCAAGAAAGAAAATTTTTGTTCGAAAATGTGCGAAAATACCGCAGAGACGTTTTATGTGACCCAATACAAATATTTTAAATGAATGCTTTTTCTGAAAAGGCTAATATAATCAAGGAAAAATGGAAAGGGCTAAAATAACAAGAACATTTCGAAAACAAAATTATAACCCGTTATGTTTTAAATTTTGAATCACATTTCCAATCTTTCGATTTAAAAGGTTAGCAGATATTGATTTTCTTTCTCTCCGCTGAAATTCAAATTTTCCGTCTGATCCATATCTCCATATTTCATGAAACATGAGCTTTCGAATATTTCTTACGCCACCTTTGCTATACTATCCCCACCCATTTCCATATCACTGTTATCTTTCTCTATAAAAATAATCATCGTTTCTTGTAGAATCTAATGGTTTTGAATTTCAGTATGAACGTAACACCGCATTTATGGAAAACATTACCATTAAACACTTGGATTCTTCAGTTCTTTTTTTGATTGGTTTGCCGACGATCACGTTACTGCACCACATTAATCACATAACTGAGTACTTTAAATCCATGAATGTTATCCTTCTTTCTTTTTAAGTAAAGGATGTTTTGTAATCATAAACAAATCGGGTTTCAACGAAAATATCCATTCTGACCGCTATCGAAAGCAATTTAACGATGTTTTTGCGTGACATCTGCATGTAAGGACAAAATAAAGGACACCTTTTTTCCAAATGGATTATAAAACGAATTTAGAATGGATTCAGAAGAGATTGTTTTTTGGTGACGTCTGTCCGTACGTACATATGTATGTATCTCGCATAACTCAAAAACGAGTAGTCTCAGAACGTTGAAATTTTGTATATAGGACTGCTATAACACCTCCGTTTTGGTTCAAACCGGTCTACCAAAAGTATATAAATATATACATCTATCCACTTTTTTATTCTTATTTGTTGGTAAATTTATAAGGTATTTCTCTGGCCTTCTTAGCATGCCTTCATGGTGTAGCGGTCAGCATGCTCGACGTGTATTCGAGAGGTCCGTGTTCGAGTCCCATTGCTCATTTTTCATGATTTCTGCTTCCAAAGTAACCTAATATTTCTATAAATTATGCATTTTTGCTCTATAAATTATGCATTTTTTAAAAGTGATTGAACTGTTTTATTCTTATGGTCCGATTAAGGTTTTTATGTCTTATGTTAATCTGTATGCAATAGTTGTAGAATTATAAACAATTTAAATGTTGTTTAAGTGAGATTAAGCCTAATTTTTGTTTACTATGGAGCCATATTTGTTTACGTTTGAAACTTGGCAGAATAGTGAATTCAGTTTCCGCATCGTCAGTGTCTTTTTATCGAGTGGGATCAAACCTAAAGTTTCATTTTTGTGCACCGAAACATCTGTCTTGTTTCCTGTTGGCTGAGTGGCTTGCTTTTGCGCAGAAACTCTAAATTTAGTTGTAAAAAAATAATTATTTAAATTTTATTTGTGTTTTATGTTTTTCTATATTTTCAATTTTTAATGAAGATGTTTTGAATTTTTATGTATTTTTTGCCTTGCCCCGAAGTTATAACTGAATTGGTTGAATGAAAAATATATCTCTAATGAAATTCGAGAAAATAAATTTAAACGAAATGCAGTAAAAAATGTGTATAATTTAATAAATCGTTCAAGGAAATCATGTGGTGTCCATATGAGGTTCTTAGAGGAATAAAACTTTCGGTTCATAACCTTACTTGAAAATTTCACGTAAGAGTTGCCAAGCAATATGTAAGTACGTTTGAGTACAGCAAAATTAAAAATCTGATATGTACACCACATGACATCCTTGAACGGATTATTAAATAAGACGCATTTTTCCTCGCATTTCATTAAAACATATTGGACTGAATTAAATCTACTTCATCAATAGCGCATAAACCGTAACTGAATAAATGCACTCTTGATAATTTACTTTGTTTGTTTATCATAGCGACACTCTGGGGCTATATTCACTTAACAGCGTTACATTTCGTTATTTTATAACTCAGAATGCACAAAATTTATATCATCTGAAGAATTATCTAATCGTTGCCACAAGTTCTATGCAAAAACTATAAAAAATCTAAAGCGATGTATAAAAGAAATTAAACTAAAAAAAAGTTTTTGACAGACGATTCAATATTTCTCCTTCAATTAACTCTTCTCATTTCGCGACAGGGCAAAAATACATAGAATCTCAAAATATCTACATTAATAGTTACGAAGTAAATCTTAAATACTTATTTCCTGGAATAAATTCCAGAATGGATTAAGTATGATTTAATTTGCAATAATTAACGAAGGCATTATCTTTGTTGTTGCGAAGCTTAGTTTCTCCAGACTGACAACAAAATCTACTATTCTGCCAAGTTTCAAACGTAAACAAACATGGCCGCCGTGGTAATCAAAAATTAGACTTAGCCGCACTTAAACAACTTTTAATTTGTTGATAATTCCACAATTATTGCATGCAGGTTAACTAAAGGCATAAAAATAGTAACCAGAACAACATAATTCAATCATTTTTAAAGCAAAAAATGCACAATTTACAAACATATGAAACTGATCTCATTGAGCCCAGTAACAGAGTGTTTGCCTAGGACTACTTTTCTTGAATGGAAAGCTGCACTTATTAAAGAATTTCAACTTATGCTTTTCAAGTTACCCTATTTCAATAATTTATACAATAAAAGTCATCTAGAAACTCTTATTCAAAAACAGCAAGATAACGTTATCATCAGAAAAATTGACAAAGCTAGTAATAATTTCAGTGTCATTTGTAAAAAATTTTATTTCGACATTCTGCATAAAGAATTTAATAGCACTTGCACCTATCAAAAAATCACTAGCAGCGCTAAGATTCTTCTCAATAAATTTAATGCACTTCATAAAAAACTTAAAATCCGTCCTTGCAAATATAATAACAGGTTTGCTAATCTTTATGTACTTTCAAAATTTCATGAGACTCCGGTCAAATTAAGTTCATTGCCAATAGTACCAAAAGTTATTTAAAGGAAATAGATTAGCTCTTTGCACAAAAACTTCATCTCATACGTGACTTCATCATTTTAAAGATCTACATTGCAACTGGATGATATCGAACAAATTTTAAAAACCTTAAATTTTCTTAAAATAGAACATATCCACTGCTACGACTTTGAGAACCTCTATACTACTTTGCCACTTTAAGAAATTTATAAAAGTTTACTTCTATATTCTTCGAAGCTCTTCCTAAATTGTTTCCCCAAATTTCTACAATATTAAATGCTGAAAAATGGCAACTTTTTCTTTCAAGCGTACTTTTCAATAATTATATTCAATTCAATAACATCTTTAAACAAATACAGGGAATACCTATGAGAGACGGTTTTTCAAGCGCAATCTGTGAATTATTCCTTTTTACACAAGAATTGACTTTTATACGTTCGCTCAATAATGAAGATCATAAATATTACCAACAGATCTTTCATAATATTGATGATGTAATAGCCTTCAACAACTTCAACAAGATAGAAAAAGCTAATATCTACCCTTCATGCCTAAAACGTAATACTAGAAATACAGTGCAACATGATATTGTGTACCTTGATTTGCATATTATAGATTACAATTTTTTGAAAAATCTATGATAAGCGAAGAGAATTCAACTTTCCAACACTTAAATTAACCAACTGGAATTCCAATATTTCAAAAACAGTCGTCCTTAATACAATTTACTCACAGCCGCTTAGAATTAAAAGAATCTGCAGTACTGCAACACACCTTCAAGAAGAAGTACTAACAATTTTGAAAAATTACCTAATTCCTAAAAACGTAATTAAAAATACATTAAAAAAGCTGGCATTAACCTTATTTTTTAGATTTTTTAATTTAGATAATGAAATTTTATGCTTAAATCCCATGGAGGTAGGAAGTAAGATGGAGTAGCCCTAAACAGGTTTCTCCCGTACCCTGATCTGAAACACTGGCGATCCCTTCTTTGGTGACCAAAACATTGGGTCGTTTACCATTAAATTCAATGGGTTTTCACGCGAAGGTATGTAAATATTTTGTAATTACGTCGTAAATATACATATAAATGTATATATTTTCTTTTTCTACAACACTTCAGAGTCCTAAGTATATGAAAACAACATTTCATTCTGAACGGAATTAAATGCTATACTTTTCGCGGAACAGTTTTCTCAGAATGGTTTAATTTGAATGAACTATTTTCACAAGTTTTCGTTAATTACACTAGAAAAAAAATTAAGGTATCCGAACACGTTGAAAAGGCCAATTTTGGCAAAAAATGGCAATTTTCTTTTATTCGTTCATTGGATAGACTGTTTATTTAGCTTTCCAAAACTGGTGTGCTTTTGTTTATACGTTAATTAGAAAGCAAGATATTAAGGATTTCATAAAGATACAAAAACTGGAAATGGGCATTTAAATCAACGAAAGTGCCATTCAAAGGGTTGAAAAGAGCTAGAAATGGACATAAATAATTTGACTTTGATTAGTATGACTTTGATTTGATTCGACACATTGCATACTGCAATTAGATTTATCTTAGTCTTTGATTATTTTTAAAAATATTCTACTTAAAAGCATAATAAAGGGTCATAAAAAAATCTAAGTCATGTGTTTGTAAACGAAAATACGTAAGGAACAAATTTATGAAACGTGTTGTGAAGGAAATAGAGAATAATATTAATAAAGCAATTTCCATCGAGTGAACTAAGAATAAAATGTTTCTCATCGGCAGGAGACATGTTTGAAAGTGATTTGTGACGTAAATATTTATACTTAAGTAGTGTCACTAAATATGAATGCGTAAGTCACATTCAGAAGCCCCGTTCCAGAGTTAGAAAATTGAAGCAAAAACAAAAATATCTTGATGGAGGGGTCAACGGCGCTCACTAATGATGTCTTTATTGACAAACTTTAAAATGGAATTAGAATCAGGAACAATGAATGGAAAGTGCTGGAACTGCTCCATTTTTTTCACACTTTCTCTCGTGCAAAACTACTTATACATGCTCAGTGCCCAGATGGACCAGACATTTTTTGTAAATATCAGCGAGCTGTATCAGTTAGAAGAGTGTATACAAACAAATCCAAAGGACTGGGCAAAGGATGTAATTAAAATTCTTCAGAGTGTATATAAAACTATGTGAGCAGAAGTGCTTATAAAAAAGACATGAAATGCAAACAAAATTTTAATTACATTTTTTGGAAATTTATACCGATGGTTGCCATTGTGGAATTACAAACCCTTAAATTGGGGGCATATATAGCTGTTATACACTTTAACAGAGGGCTTTTAGGCTTACTAGATATTTTAAATTATATAGGTATGCAACATGGTGAATATGCAGTTGAGAGATTTAGCAAGCTCGACATGGAGCGATTAAGGAAATCAAAATATCACTCACTACGCAGAGTAAAAATTGGCACAAAAAAAAATAGGCTGAATATAAACAGAAAAACAGATAAAGTTGAACAAACGGAAGGTATAAGCTATAAATATGGGGAGTTTTAGGTATCTGGGTCAAGATTTAATAATAAAAATCAAGCATTTTAAACTTTAAATGCATTTTTCTCAAAATCTATTTTTTCTAAAAACTGGCTCACTTGGTGCACGATAAATCAAATTATTATTACTTAATTTTTATGAAAATTTATACGCTTAATCTATATATAGTTATCTAGGGAATGACATACCAGAAAATTTATATATTAAATATTTTTGAAATTGTGGCCTGTTATTTAAATAATGACACCGTGAATTTATTGAAAATCTCATAAAAAATTTTCAAAATTCTGAATTTTTTTACTATTTGAGATATTTTTAAAATCCTATGTCATTCCCTAGATAAAAGCATGTAATTTATTGTTATATGACTCTTTTTAATATAACTTCAATATTTTTTCATATAAAATGTTTCAAATTGTTTTAAAATTTGCTTAAAATTTCACGTAAATTTAATATTTTTTGCAGGATAATAATAGAATATATTAAATTTTGATATTCCATAATTTATCTCTGTAGATAATAAATGAGAAAATGTGTTTATAGTGTACCTATACTGCTTTTTTGAAAAAAAGTGCTCCGAATGTGGTCTGATACCTTAAGGTAATTCGGTTTTATTCCGTTAAGGTAGAAAAATTAAGATCAAAGTTTATTGTATTATTAATATTAAAATTATGCATTATTTTTTTTTCTATTTATAGAGCTTCTTCCTAAAATACTTTCTTAAATATGACATTATTTTTTGATTTCTGAGGCATCTTTTAAATCGAAGAATATAAGTCAATTTATAATTAATGCTCTATTTGGTTCATTTTAAATTAGAGAATTATTAGAAATTAGCGAAATACTTTAAATAGTACTAACTTTCTCTGAACATTTCTGAAAGGGAATAAAATAAGGATTTTTTTTAAGTATTATTTAAAACTTGTAATTGAGTTATTATAAAATGTAAGGGGAATAATTCTTTTAATTATACTTATCAGATTTTTTTACCATTCATTTCAACAATACATATTCCAAAAACTCTTTATTACTTTCTTAAGTGCGCATCTCATAGCATTTGCTTTACAATGCCTTTTAACAGATTGCTTTCCAGTACGAACAATTCTTGCTTATAGTTTTATAACGTATTTGTCAACAGGATTTCAATTTATGTTTACAATTCAATATTAAAGTTATATATTTAGATAACATTTATATTCATTATAAATTAGATACATTTAATAATTAGATACATTAATAATCACAGTTGTTTATAAATGAATAAATTCTTTATTTTAAATACATTTATAAATAATTTAATGAATATTTATGTATTTTGTTAAATGCAGATACATGCTTTTTGCAAGCACATGCATTAATACCCATACATATTTCATATTCTTCATTTCCGGCATGTGCAAATCTTTAATTTCTGTGCATTCACTATATTTTATTTTTAATTAACCCAAGTAAGTAAAACGTGTAAGCCCAAAGAGATTATTTTTCAGATATATAAAATTAAAATGATGAGTTTAAAATGAGCAGCAGAAAAGCCTCTCCTCTAAAAAAATTTAAAAGGTACATGCTACAATAATATATGGATGTGAAAATCATTTATTTTATTTAAAATATTTTGGCGTTCGGAACATAAAATAAAAATTGCGAATACTCTATCAAGGGTATCGAAAGACGTATACAATTTTAAAGGTACCGTAAGGTATTTTTCATTCTTTAAGCAAAACATTTTTGTTAAAATTTATATTTTTGTAGTTCAACAGCTTAGAATTTTATAAAACAAATTCATAATCAAAATCGTTGTTGTTAGTTATTGAAAAATAACCAAGATGTGATTTTTGCAAAAATGTCACTAAACTATATAAATGGCTATTATCCATCACACTATGAATGTGTCTTTCATGCGAAAGTGTCCCCTTTTTCGATTTGTATGGAACTGTCGTGTCTCGAAATACTATCAGAACACTCTCAAGCGAGCTTCTGAATGTAAACAAAGAACACCCCATCTGGTGACCGAAGTTTCGAAGCAGTGCTTTCCTTCTAGTGCCGGCTGGCCACTCCTTCCTTTCTTACCTCCATGTTAAATCCTTATGGGACGGTGTAAAGTGGATGGCTGATTCAGAAGATCTGATGTATAAATGTACAAATAGTTCCCGTAACAGCATCAATTTTTCCTCTTAAAATTTCGCACAATACTTTTAATTCTATTCTTAAATATATTTTAAGCATTTGCTGGCCAATTCTCTCCTGCATTAACTTAAGGGCCATTTCGTTTCTGGTAGCTTGATCGCTATCTAGCTTGAAGAATTTCGACTTTAATTAACAAATATCTATTTTTCATTATTTCTTCTTACTTTTGTGGCCATTTTATAACATTTTGCTGAATTAGCCATTTTTTCTTTCACCCAGCTCAAATTTCTTCAAACTCCTCAAGCAAGACGCCATCTTGAACCATTTTAGCATATTTCGACACATATAGCATTGCCAAATAGCAATGCTATTTTTATTTCATCCTAAAACTTAAATTTTTGATTAACAAACTCTACGATTTGAAAGAGAGCAGTGGCAACAACTTTCGAAATGCAGCAGATTTTCAACTCCAGCTTGCGCGACTGTTGCCACTCGGAAAAATAAGGGCGAAAATGACGGTTTTTAATTAATATCTCTGATATTTAGCTATGTTTTTCGGGAAAAAAGTGGACGTCGACCTTTTCCAGGTTCCAGAATAGAATCGCAGAAGGTTTGATGACGATAGCTATAGTAGTGACTGATTTATTAGAGGACAAACGCACAAACTTTATTCTTTATATATGTAAATAGATGGTGGTAAAGAGTGTATTTATTGCGTTAACCCTTTCCAGCACGCTATCTTTTAAAGTCGGAGTTTTGATAAAAAAATGTAGGCAGTCTAATTAGGCCTAGTGGGGCACAGAAGTAAAATTTAGTGAAGATAGCACTTATCGTTTTAATTCTGTGGGTGTGCCCAAAGGGGCACATGCATTGAATAGAGCTTCAAAAAGAGTGGTGAAACGAGCATTGTTATCAATGAACTGACCGATGAGATGCGGAGAAACAAAGAATACAGGCTCTCAGTCCTAGATTATCGGTGAATCCGGTCTGGACACACCTAGGGTTCGCCGTTTGATTTTAGGGAAGATTTCAAGGTAATAGTTTAAAACTAATATAGAATAAGGAAATTAGCATACAGTCAAAAAAATAACACAGAAATTTCTTTTCAAACAATTATTTTTATACCCTAAAAGAGATCTGGAAAATTTCTTTGAAAAATGAGGGTATTAAACAATAAACATGGCTAAAATATATGGACTGGTTTGTGTTGAGCTGCCATCTACTATAAATAAAGAAGGTTCAGAGTAACCTATAAATCCTTTTTCATTTAATTTTTCTGTGCGTACAGAAGAAAATTTTTAGGTGTGTCCAGACCGGACACACTGTGCCGAAAAGGGTTAAAAGCGATTGAATTATGTTGTCCTCATGTCCTGTTTAAGATTTTAATGCTTATAGGTAATCTGCGCGCAATAGTTGTTAATAGCGCCAATTCAAGTTTAACTGGCTCTAGGCCTAACGATGCCGTAGCCACATTTGTTTACATTGCAAACTCTTAATAGAATAGTGAATTAAGTCATTTGGAGTACCAAATTCAGTGTCTTTTTGCCCAGTGAGACCAAAATTTAACTTTCAGTTTTGTGCGACTAGAATGTTGTCTTCTTAGCAGAATTACTTGTTTTTGCTTACAACTTCTACATTTATTTGTAAAAAAATTTCTTTAACCGTATTTCTTATTTTACGTTTTTCGGAATTTTACAATTTTGTAATGAAGATGTTTTCTGTTTTATGTATTCTTCGCTTTCCGCGAAGTGAGAACTAAATTAATTCAATGCTAAATATATTTCTCATGAAATTGGAGGGAATAAGTTTAAATAAAATGCAACAAAATATGGGTATAATTTAATAGGCCGTACAGGGTTGTCATGTAGTGTCCATATCAGCTTTTTTTAAATTCATATTCCCAATTGCACTTTTGAAATGAGAGTTTCAAAACAGCCAAATGAAATGGAGTTGTAAGGTCATTAAATATCTTTTAAGAGCAAATATTCATAATGTGATTTTTGTATATATTTTTACTCACCGCATACTAGTAGTCCATGATTAGTAATTAGAGTAATCGGCTTACCTATAGAAAGAAAAAAACAGTTACTTATTATACACTTGAAACAAAGTAAAATTTCATTAAGCGGTACATTAAAATTCTAATGTCTCCTAATTACTTATGGATGAAGTTAATAGGGTAGAGGAATATTTACGTTTGTAGAAGACTTCTTGATGCAGATGCTTACAGAAAAACAAATCGGAATTATCAAAAGTAAATATTAAAATTGGAATTCTATACCATTAATATGTCGTGTATAAGTAATAAATTAGTATGTAAGAGTGAGACTGTTATAAAAAATTATTTACGTCTCTGGCAAAGTTATGTCTCTTATTAATCTTTTATATATTTTCTCTACTCGACAGGGGATTTTTTAAGATTTGGGTACGTAGGACATGATATTTAATAAATAAAAGTAACACACATAATGTTAAGAAAACGCCTCTTTGGACGTAGTTTAAAATCTGAAACCGTTCAGATTTTTTTTATTATTTATGTTATCATATTCAGTTGATTTTTTTATGTTTCCTTAGCTCGTCTGCTAAGCTCAGTTTAATAAATCCGTTTTGCTCAATTTCAAAACATCTTATCCTACCGAGAGTTTTTCTCTAGAAATGAATGTTTTCTGATATCTTTAAATCCGAAATAATATGGGTTTCATCGTTTGTAAATTTCCAGTGCTTCTTACGTAAATATAATACAATTAGCCGATAATGACAAAAAAACAACTTTCTTTTATAGTTTTGCATTTTTTCCCCATGCACCTTTATACGCCGATAACGACACCTCTTC
This sequence comes from Stegodyphus dumicola, assembly GCF_044657685.1. Classification (NCBI taxonomy): domain Eukaryota; kingdom Metazoa; phylum Arthropoda; class Arachnida; order Araneae; family Eresidae; genus Stegodyphus; species Stegodyphus dumicola. Next base: position 160,145,825 of record NC_140768.1, on the reverse strand, counting down.
CATCGTATATCGATAATTACGAAAGAAAATGCCTTTGCTTCGGTTATAAATTTGAAGATAATAATAAATGACGAAGAAATTAAAAATTTAGTAAAACACAATGCATATTTAATCTGAAATATTACTTCGAATTCTTCGACAGGTTTGGCTTTCCTTTAACTTGATTAATTATATTTTTTATATTTTTCAAACTTGCAGGATATGCCATTCTTAATTACCCCACTTCGTTTAAACTCCCTACACGAGACATTTAAGCATTATCTAATGAAAAGAGCTGAATACGTAAGGCAAATATTTATTTAAACATTAGTCATATCTTATTTATGTTATGCATATGTAACCGACCTTGAAAGTTAGCTGTGCTTCAAAAGATTAGATAGCGATTTCGAATAATATTCATTCGCATTTTTCAGTTCCTTAGTATTAATTACATGTTTCACATTTATAAGATTTCCAAACAGGCCTTCTGTCTTTCAGAAGAGTTAAATATTTGCAGTTAAATTTGGTTAATATTTTCGTAATCATTTAATTTCCTAAATGATACTTGTATAGAGAGATATGTTTAAAAATTAGATTAAAAATGCTTTACTGGCGTAGTTCTAGGAGAAATTTACTAACTCAGTCCTATAAATTGAATATCCTTTTAACTGTGAACAAAAACAGAAGTTAGAAATCATGAGTTAGTTTATTAATTTTGGGTAAATTTCTTCAATATAATTTTGCAAATTTGGTGGAAAGTGCAATTTAATTTCGTTTAATGGAATGCTGTGTATTTTGACCCATGCGTAATATTATTTAAAATAGAAGAAATATTAATTGAAATGTTCCTGTGCATTTACAATGTTCAGAAACTTCTTTCAGGTCTTATTATTTTAAAAGTTATTAATGCAAAATTTTGCCAAATAATGCTTTAATTCTCGATATAAAAAATTTTGCTCTATTCGTTTTTTTGTCGAAGGCTGAGCATTATTTAGAATATACCTAGCGGACAAAGCAAAAATATATGTTATATGTACACCTAAAACGAAAATGGATAAAAACATTTCGAGCTAAATAAAATGAGTTCTTTCTTTAAAAGCAACACCCAATTCGTAAATAATTGCTTTGTTGCCAAAAACGTTTGACTTATCAGGTTAATACGTATGGCATCATGATTTAAATTTAATGTAATATAACATTTCCTAAGTATCAATAAAAGAATTAACGTGGTGTTAATATGTCGTGTCAGTTATACTAACCTGAAAGCAAAAAGTTGCCGAAATCAGCTACTTATTTAAAATTCTGACATTAAGGAAACATTTTCGACCTACAATGACGTCACATGCCATCGCTTGCTTTCTTCAACGTCAGAATATGAACTTATATAAAAATAATATGTTTAAAGTTTGGAAATACTTTTTTTATTTAGCATTTGGTAAAATTACAAAATTTTTAGTAACAAACTCTATGATTTTAAAGCGAACAATAGCAACAATTTTCGAAATAAAGCAGAATTTTATCTCTAGCGGGCAAGACTGATATCACTAGGAAACATGAGTGCGGAAATTAGGGTTTTCAGAGTTTTTAATTAATATCTCGGCTGATTAAAGGCTTTCGAAGATGATAATCGCCGAAATGACTTCCCACGGATTTTTCGAACGGGAATAATATTTGTTTCATATATTTTTTAAACGTAGAAATTTTTTATTAACCAATTCCACGATTTGAAAGCGAGCAGTGGCAACACTTTTCGAAAAAAAGCAGAATTTTAACTCCGGCTTGTGAGACTGTTGCCACGCGACAATTATTGTTTTCAGTTTTTAATTAATAACTCGCTAATTAAAGTCGTACGAAGATGCAAATGGTCGGAATGGCTTCCCTCGAATTTTTGGAATCCGGAAGTACCTCTCTTGAAGCTAAACTTCCCGCCGTTCTGGAGGAGATAATGTCACAAACAAACAGAAAAACGCGCATAGATTTTAACAGTATAGTTTGCTCAACTTCACGAAATTTGATCAGACGTAATCAATGCAGCTTTAAAATATTACATTTCAATTCAAACGTAAAGAAATTTACGAAACAATTACAGCGTGTTCCAAATTACTAAAAATCTTCTTTGGGAGTTCTAAATTTATTATTATTCCTGTTTCATGGCTATAGGCCTCCTTTTACTGAGGAGAAGTTACATAACTAAAAAAAGCACCAGATATTGGCCGGGATTTGCAGGAAGTTTAAGCATTTCAGTACAATCTCCTGCATCGGCATATGTCACGGAAAAAGTTTCACATTTTGTAAATATTTACAGATTGTGCGGATATGATGGGATATTCTGAATTTCATTAGTAGAAGTGGGTCTTTATTGGACTATGTACATAATTGTTTTGGAGTCAGAAATATACTCAAAATAATATATCTGTATTTTCTGGATATTTTCTTTTTTTAAGTCCAAAAGAGATTTGTCCCTATGGGACTACTGTTTTTTCGTTTTGCGATTTTGCGATGAATCACTCTGAATGTCCGTTTCAACTTTCAAACCGTTGCCACCAAATATTACCGCCCTGTACTATATTTGAAGAAATTAAATAATGAAGAATCTGCATAAATGTATGCATTTTTCTCGCATTTTGATAAGACAACGGTGCCTAGAGCCGCCCAATTTTGAATGATGTAATCTTACTGCGAATATTGAAAGCCCAAAACTGAAATTTGGAATTTTTTTATTATCGATTTCATATTTTGTAACACTTTAAGGAATTTTTGATTACAAACTCAACGATTTCAAAGCGAGCAATGGCAACAATGTACGAGGGGAAAAAAAGTTTTATCTCCAGCGCGCGGATCGGAAATTCTATAGATAGGCTCATTTTAAAATTATTTTACGACATTGCCTTTGAACTAAATTTTATGGTTTAAGTTCAAAGAACGGGATATTTAATGAATAAAGGTAAAGTGTTAATAAAACCCTTTGGACGTAATTTAAAACGTGAATCAGATATTTTTTTTTAAAATTCTAATGGGAGATTACAAAAACAACTGCAGACGTTTTCTACATATACATCTTAAGGTACTCCCAAGATCCTCATAAAAACTGATTTTTGAGAAAATACCTGGATTTCTTCTTCACCCGCATTTCATTTCAGAAAATGGAAGATGAAATTAAATCATAAAAGGATTTGAATAGAATTACGTTGTTAAAATATTGCAAAACCTAATTAAGCTGTGAATAGCTGAATTAAAAAGAAAGTGGAAGCTTAGGTACCTTACTACAAATCAGTCAATAAAACACAAAAACACAAAGTACCTGAAAAAGGAAATAATTGAGAGACTGAAATGAAGCAAATTAGCTTCTTTTAAAAATTATTTAATTTAATTTAAATTAATTTTTAAATAGTTTTCCATAATTAGTAACTTTTAAGGGGACTCATACACCTTAAACCTTTCATGTTCTTTGAATATGTGACTATTGCAAGAATTGGGATATTTTATTTATTTTAAAAGCAATTACTTCCAACTTTTTACAGCTGACTACATAATATAGCTGCTTTGGAAACTAGTAACTAGAAAGTTTGTGTTGCCACAAATATTTTTGTAATTTAATCCTCTTTGCGACAAAATATTTCGCCATGTTTCCACCTTGCGCGCATGATATTTTAAAAATGGCTAATGGTACATACTTGAAATTGGATGGAATTCTTTATATGGACACTATTTTCTAACTGAACCAACAATCTGATGAATATTTTAATATTGAAAAATTTTATGGGCGAAAACATTACAAATTTTGTTAATAAAATACATTTTATAAACTCAACTCCAAATAAAATAAAAATTTAACATGAAATTTTTAGAATTTTAGGTTCACAGTAGTTTTCAAATGTTATAAAAGCTATATATTAAATATGGAATTAAATTATGAAACAGAATGTTTTAAACTTTGCGCGCAAGTTGGAAACATGACGCAAAATGTTGTCACAAAGCGGATTAAATTATAAAAATATTTGTGGCAACACAAACTTTCTGATTTCTATTTCAGAAAGCAGCTATATTATGTAGTCAGCTGTAAAAAGTTGGTAGTAATAGCTTTAAAATAAATAAGTTATCCCAATTCTCGCAACAGTCACCTATTCGAACATCTTATGGGTTTTAAGGTGTATGAGTCCCCTTAAATCAGTACCTTGTAAAGTAATTAGGTTATTTTTTGAAGCAGGAGAGATGTGAAAATTGAGCCGCGCTTTCGGCTGGAATCGAACCACGGATCTCTAGAATAAGCGCCCAGCGTGCAGACCACCACACCACGAAAGTGTGCTAGGAAGGCGGGGGAAAATAGCTTATAACGTTTAAATTTTAATTTTTCTAGATAGCAAAAGAGTACAATTATGAAATATCTATTTATTAATTAGCCTTATTAAATGCGCGTGCTCCTGCATTTTAACATTTCCGTCGTAGCTTTCTCTGCAAATATGTCTCGTGCTGCATTACAAGCGAATATAAAACAATTTTAATAACAAATTCTACTAAAAATAGCTAAATAAATAACAAAACCGTAAAAATACGAATATTTAATCAGGTCAGAAATAAATCTTTAATGACAATTTTTTTAACATAACATATTATTTTTATGTTATTTCTGTCCTTAACTGCTGTTTCTTTCTTCAACCCCATCACAAATATGAATTAGGTTTGATTTAAATGGCGATCAAAAATGCAAATTCAAAGCGAATATTTGGCAACGTACCAAAAGTATGTCTTTTCTTCCAAACTCTAAAACTAAAAAACATTTTAGGGGACCCAATCGCCAAATCCTGGGTGTGGAGAATCATCATCCACAGCTCTTTTAGTTCAAGCGCCTGTAGAGACATTAGTTTTTTTTTTTTTTTTTTTTTTTTTTGAAGCAGGAGAGAGGAAACATTAGCAACCGCTTTAGCCGGGAATCGAAACGCGGACCTCTGGAATACCGGCCCATTGTGCAGAACCACTACACCACTAAGGCACGCTAGGAAAGCGGGAGAAATACCTTAAGAACGTTTCTATTATAAAAAGAATGCGTCGAAACGTTTTCGTTTTTTCTTTGTTTGTATTGTTTTATCTTTATCTATTTTCAGATACATTGTGTAAAAATATTTGATAATTGTACAATTGTTATATAAACGTTAAAGAAATATCAAAACTGCTAAAAATTTTGGCGATCCCCTGCTGCAGATCTCGCGTCCCCACAGTTTAAGAAACCCTGATTTAGAGGAACATTACAACTGATTTCATGCCAAAGATACTTAACTACACTTGTAAGGCTTAACTATCAGTATCCATATATTCCTTAACGAACAACGATGGATAACTAGCAGCGTAACTACATCTATGATTCCATATCTAGATTTATTATGAGGAAGGTGCCCAGATAAGAACCATTTAAATTCACCAGACACACCCCAAACATTAGCGAAACAATGTACCGAAGAATAAACGTCGCCTCATAACAATATCCGTTTCCCACTAAAGCTGCAAAACAAAACATCCGGTGTTTACCAATCCTCAAGGGGGTGGGCAGTTTTGGGAACTATCTCATCTCGAAGAGCACAAAAAAGCAGGAAAAAAGAAAGAAAGAAGATGTGGATGAAGAGCGTCGCAGGATTATAAGAGGCAGCGCTCACGTACGTGCAGTTGTTAAGATTCAGGATGAGCCGCAATCAATACTCTGGTCCTTTCCTGGCACCTTGCCCGGATCAGAACGTACTCCAAGTTCCCACCAGACAGCGGTGCGCCGTGAATACATCTCGGGAATGCAGAAGGATTAAAGTTTTAAATTCTGAACACGAGAGTCGAGTCTTGTGTGGCCTCCTGTAGCCTGTCCCTTGATCCTTAAATAATTGTGTTCCTATTTAATTCGAGCAAATATAACAAGAATATAACATCGTTTGCATAAGCTCTAAATTACAAACTATGTGGCTAAAAATATACTTGGGTCTTTTGTTACATGGGTTTTATTTCAATATACTCCCACCGTCCCAAATGAGTTTGCTACATTCAGGTCGAACGTTTTGTCCAAAATTAGTTGCTACAGTTCAAGTAGGTGGCGTCATAAATAACTTTCGATGCAGTTTAGTAGATCGACACCAGTAAATGATTAATCCGAAGGGACAATTTGCGCAGAAGGACTATTAATTTCGTTTTGGCATTTTGCCACTATAAGCGTTGTTTTTTTGACATTTGATTCACTATAAGCGTTGTTTCACTTTTTAAATTTCTGTTACCTAATACTATCGCCATGTACGAGTATTTAAACCCTTAAAGACCAGCGCCAGGAGAACGAAGCGCAGTCACGGGACCAGACCCTCTGAAATGGATCGTCGCCACCGGCTCGCGCATTTTCAGCAGTTAAGCCTAATTTTACAAAATAAAAAATCATATAAAATCAGCATTTTGATATTATGACTTCAATTTTTGGAGTATTTAATGTACTTGTTTTTAATGTGTATTAATATAAAGAATATCACATTAATAGAAATAAATTAAGCAGGCAAAATACTAAAATCATAACTATACACACAAAAATAAATACTATAAATATGAAAAAAAAATTACAAATACGAAATTAAAATAATAAACAAGAATTACCTGTAGTTAATTAAATTCCAATTTAAAAATTCTGCTGTGTGTGAAAGAATTCAAAACAAGTATCGACGCACAGTCCTACATTGCATATTTCGCACTCAAATACGTTGTTTGCTTTCGCTTTTCCTTGGTTTTAGCGCACATAACGCATTTTCTCCTACCTTTATTACCTTTTCCGTCAAAATAAATTTTCGGAAACTGTCTTCCAGTTAGACGGAAAGGTGGAGTGTCCGGTGGTTTTGGACAAAATTTTAAGTTATTAAATAAGGTCTATTAGCCATGGCTAACGGAATGAAACTGAATATAACCCCAACACATGTCCCATAAGTAATAATGAAGTATTATAATAAATTCATATATAATTCCCATTCATAATTAAATCATGAAGAAGCTGCATAAATGTATGTATGTTTCTCGCATTGTGATAAAACCACGGTACCATCCAAATTTGAATGACGTAATCCTCCTGCGAATATGGGGATCTGGAAGCCCAAATTCGAAATTTGGAATTTGATTTATTACAGATTTCATATTCTGTAAAACATTAATGAATTTTTGATTAACAAACTCAGGGATTTCAAAGCGAGCATTGGCAACGTTCTACAGAAAAAACATTTTTATCTCCAGCGTGCGAAACTCTGTATCGGAAACTCTAAAGATATGCTCATTTTAAAACTATTTTGCGATTTTGCTGTTGAATTGAATTTTATGGCTTAAATGCGAAGAACAGGATATTTAATAAATAAAGGTAGCACACAAAATGTTAAAAAACGCCCCTTTAGACGTAATTAAAAATCTGAAACCTTTCAGATTTTCTTTAATGTTTTTTTAAATATTTTATATTAATAAAATTGTTTTAGTTTTAATTAAAATTACCACAACTTGATACTTTCATCCTCAGTTTTTACTTTCCACAAATTTTTCACTTTTTTTGGGTTGGGGGGAATGTTTTCGAAGCAAATTTTATAAGATTCGCACGCTCTGAGGCTACGCCCCATTTTGCAAGGACACTGCCACCAATCTATTAGAAACATTATGCTTTTGAGATTCCTCTCTGCCTAAGGGAAGGGATGGCTTCGTGGAGAACTTTGTAAGGGTATAACGTTGCACGCCTCCAACTTGCACGCAACCAAGAGGTGACTGTGAAAGCTTGTATAAAAGATAGAGCCTTGTGAAGGGTTTAAGTCCCTTTTTATTCAACATAATAAATTACAATTGCGTCCTCTTGACGCTTACAGACTGTGCCAACTTGGCAGTCAAATAAAAATAATAACCTGAAAAGAAAGTAAAGACAAGATTCTAACTACGAGGCTCTCTAAAATAACTAACTCACCGTGTTTTACAATACCGCTGCTAATTCAGCAGACTTGAAGCTCACTGGAACGATTACCACTACTTCCCGCCAAGCACATAGGCCGCAACGCGGGGTTCTTCAATTTCTCGCTAACTACCTCCGCGCTTGCTAAGTAAGAATATCACACCGAATTCGTTTCCTTCTATTTAAATCAGAATACTTCCGTTGATAATTTGAATCCTTGCGCGTTCTACTCAAATTTACATATTCTGGCATTGGCAATTCCAGGGGAAAGTAAGGCTTGACAGGAAAGATAGTTTAAACTTAAAATAAATGTTAGTTAAAATGAATATAAACCCTACATTTGCCGCTGCCAGAATTTGGGAAACTTGGAAGCAGGTCCTACAAACGACCTGTTGTAAGTTTATCTAATTCTCAACTAACTGGCGAGAACCTCCTATACACAAAAAAAAAATCTTATGTAACAATTATATACTAAAATTCTGTTGCTCGTTACAAAGCTTTCTCCTTACAGCAACTTTTCCTGGACTTCATCAATCAATCTTGGTCTTTCCTTCCAGCATCTGGAAGGAGTAAGTATCAGTATCTTTCTACATACATTATAATTTACACTTTCTTGACACAATAAATTTTTGTTTTAAACGATTCGTTTTTCTTAGTTATTGCTTACTTCACATTCATTCAATTTTTCAAGCATTAATTTAACTTTACCCTGGCTCTCGTTTGTGGACCACCGTGTGTGGTGTCAAACGGGAATATTCTTGTTTTAGTCTTACAACACTTCCCCTAACCACCATGATTTGTTAGAATTCAACGACCAAATAGACACACCTTACTCGACATTCTACAACTCAATGAGCTACTTTAATAGTCTTAAAAATTCAAATGTAGGTAGAGAACCCTACAAACACATTCATTCTAACTTCCCCCTCATTCATCTTTAAACATGCAGGCTTTCGGTCTAAAGCATGACTTTATCTACAATTTACTACTTAAATTTTGACTTCATTGCTTTTAAGCATTCACTTTTAGCATCTACAATTTTATGCTTCTAGACTAAATTCTACATTTACATAACATTCAAGTATTTACATACATTTACAAAATTTTAATACATATGCTTTTTACAATTTACCATAAAATGAATAAGAGAAAATAAATTTTTACTTTACTCATACTTCGCCAAGCTGGCGGCACTGAAAGTAAAATTCTTATTAATACAAGAATACGAAGTTATTTTTATCTCCGGCCAAATTTTGGCTTTAACATAATAGAATTAGTCTTTCGACCAACAGAAAATGCTGGTTTTTAGCTTTTACACTTAAAGGAAATAATACTTTTGCCTTAGCTAAATAAAGTAAAACAAAACTAAGTCTCAACCGAGACATATTGACTTTCGTCAAAACATAGAACTTCGTACTTACGCATAACCTTTCGAAACAAAAGAGAAAGAAAAATTATATAAGGTTTTAACTTATCTTTGAGTTTTCGATGCTTGAAACTCCGTCATCCGTTTTTGGAAAAATTGATCCCAAGTTAGAGGTTTCATGGATGTCAATCTTCTCCTTATTGATCTCCGAGTGTCGTCCACGTTGCTTTTTCTTTTGCGTCCTCTACATGCTGGCTTCTTGACGGAGTAATCGTCTGGTTGTTGGCCTTTCCGTTTCTGCCTGGGACGGCTGGTCTTGACGTCCTCCGGTCTGGAGTCCTTCTTGAATTTCTTCTGTTCCTGATATTTTTGTTGCTCCTGTTGCCGTTTCAGTTTCCGGAACGGCGGCCTTGCTGGCACCTGACTCTGTGGCCGTGTGCGCGTTCTCCTTGATGTATAATTTTTCCTGCAATCCTTTGTAGGTGGTGTTTTTCTCTTTACCACGGTTTCTTTACCCGGTTCATCTGCATTTTTGTTTTTCTTAAACGCCAGAGTTTGAAAATCATTTTTTCTTTTTGATACCGACGTCCGGGTTGTAGAAGTGCTAGGTCTCTCTTCAGTTCTCTGTTTCTTGGGTGGTGGAATAGTTGTTGTAGTCTCTGGCCCTTCTATTTCGTTTAGACTTGAGTCCTGCAAGAAACTTTTAAGGATTTCAAAATCATTTGGATTATAGTATTTTTTCATCTGGTCGGGACTTGCTTTACAGATTTCCCCTCTGTCGTTCTTAAGATATAATACTACCCCTTTGATTTCCTGAATTACATAGGGACCTTCAAACTTTGGAGCTAGCTTTGCCATAAAATTGTCTGGGGCACTTGATAAAGAAAATTTCCGCTTCAATACTTTATCCCCAACTTTAAAATCTGCTTCACGGCGTTTTCTATCATAATAAAGTTTCTGCCTATTTCTTGCCGTATCCGAGGTTTTAAGCGCCTGATCAATCAACTTTTGCACATCTTGTTGTTTAAACTCCTGCTCTCTTTGTTGCACAAAGAATAATTTATCTAAAGGCGTAATTAACTTTCTGCCTAAAAAAAATTCTGCTGGAGTTTTTCCCGTAGTATCATGATGTGCCGTTCTTAAAGCATAAGCTAATTCATTTATGTAGCCTTCCCAGCGCTTGTGATGTGTGCTCACGTAACTGCGAATTATTTTTACTATGTTTTTATTAACTCTTTCTGCTATGTTAGCCTGTGGTCTATACGGAACCATTTTGATATGGCGTATGCCATGTCCATTGCATATGTTTTCAAATATTTGAGTAATAAATTGTTTTCCGTTATCGCTAATGACTTTTATCGGTGCACCGTATTTTAAAATGTATCTGTGTAAGAATGCATCTGCGACTGTTTTGGCTGACGCGCGTTTAAGTGGAACAATTTCTATCCATTTTGAAAAATGATCTACTATTACTAAAAGAAAAGGATTTTTATTTAACTCGCTCTGGGGGAAGGGACCAAGGAGATCTATTCCTAAAATTTCATTCGGAAATGTAGCGCGAATGCTATTTAAGTACCCGGCCGGGCTGTAATTAATATCATTTATTAACTGACATTGATTGCAGGACCTGACATACGCCGTTACTATTTTGTATAATTGCGGGAAATATACCGCCTCGCGTACCCTTTTTATAGTCTTCCTGACCCCGAGGTGGCCCGCTGTTTTTTGTTTTCGTGCAACTCCCTCAAAATGCTTAATCGAAGCGAGGCTGGGATGACTGGCTTATACTCAAGATTTTCGTTTGTTGTTTTCGTATAGAATAATAAATTATCTATTATTTCATAGTTTTTTGCTCTATTTCTTATCGCATCGATATCTGTATGCTCAAAGCTTTCGGGGTCTTTCAAATAAGCATAGATATTTCCAAATTCAGGATCAGCTTTCAGTTCAGTAATAATCGTATCTCTAGAATCTAAAATTTTTGAAGTCAACACAGCGCATTTAATTTCATTTCCTTCATCGTCCAGTTTTATACGAGAAAGTTCGTCAGCTACATTGTTTTCCTTACCCGGTTTATATTTTATTGTGATATTATATTCTTGGAGTTTTAAAGCCCATCTTATTAACCTGGGCGTTAGGTTTTTTCCCGAGTAAAGTCTACCAACAGCCGCATGATCCGAAAAGACTGTTACTGGCGATTTGCCGAAATAAACTCGAAATTTGTGTAGAGCCATTAATACGGCTAATGTTTCTCTTTCTGTAGCTGTATAATTCCTTTGTGTCTGATACAATGTTTTACTAAAAAATGCCAGCGGATGGTTATTTTGCATAAGAATCGCACCCACCGCATAGTCTGACGCATCTGCTGCAATTTCCAGGTTTTCGTCCCCCTCAGGGAATTTTAAAACAGGGGCATTAATAAGCGCTTCTTTTAATCTTTCAAAAGCTGTGTTAGCTTCCGCTGTCCACGTAAATTTACTCTTCTTTCTTTTGATTACTAAGAGTGTTTCAACAATATTAGCGAAATCTTTTATGAAAGATCGATAGTAAGAACATAATCCAAGGAAAGACGAAAGTTTCTTGGCGGTGTTGGGCGGTGGGAAATTCTTAATAGCTTTTATTTTTGAATCTTGCATTTCTATACCCTTTTGCGAAATTTTATAACCGAGATATTTAAGTTCTTTAGTTGCGAACTTGCATTTTGAGGCGTTAATTGTAAGACCGGCCTCTTTTAATAATTTAAAAACTTGTTCGAGGTCATTAATGTGTTGTTCCAATGTACTACTCGTTATAATTATATCATCTAGATAAATTAAAGTTGATTTTCCTAGGACGGGCTTTAGAACAATGTCCATAGCTCTCTGGAATGTTGATGGGGCCCCACACAACCCAAAGGGCATGCGTAAAAATGCATAAGTGCCCGATTTTGTTATAAACGCGGTTTTGTGTATATCTTCGGGTCTCATAGCTATTTGATAGTAGCCAGACGTTAAGTCCAAAGTAGACATATATCTTGTCGATTTGATCTGTCTAATGATCTCGTCTATAACCGGCAAAGGGTAAACTGGAAATTTAGTAATACTATTTAGTTTTCTGTAATCAATAGCAAACCTCCAAGCCCTTTTATCCGAAGGAGGAAACTCGTTCTTTTTCCTACATAGTACGACTGGACTCGCGTACTCACTATTTATGGGCGTTATTATTTTATTCTTTAACATCTCCTGAATATGTTCTTCGATGATTAGGTCTTTTTGTTTATCATAACGATACGGTTTAGTCCTACAAGGTTTTTCGGCATTTAATTGAATCTTATGAGTCACGATTTGGCAGTTTCCTGGTTTTTCTGAAAACAAATGAGAAAAATTACTCACCACTTGCTGTATTGCTTTACTTTCCTGGTCATTCAGATGGCTAAGGTCCACTTCAGGTGTCTCCACAGGTTTCCACCACCCTCTGGTCCATCTGCAACACCACGGAACTATCTTGAAAATTTAATTTGGCCCTCGCGGCCCTTAAAAACTCCATACCTAAAATAAGAGAGTGTTGTAGGTCTTTCACCACAAAAATTAATACTTTGAGATTTTCCTCTTTTACCTGTAAGTTTAATGATAATTTCCCGATGCAGTGACATGTTTTTCCTTGCGCCGCTATAATTTCCGTATTTCTGGTTTTAAATAGTCGTATCCTATAAAAATTCTTTTTGAAGAACTTTTCACTCATAAAATTTCCTTCTGCTCCTGTATCGATGAGGGCTTCTACTGGTACATCGCCAACCAGGACTTGTATAATTGGTAGCTGTGAGTTTTTTACGATGACCGTGTTTAAATGTCCATTTGAGGGTTTTTTTTAAAACTTCCGGGGTCTGGACCCTCCCTTTCACAGGCCCCTCTAGTCGTTTAAAGCTTTCCTTTCAATCTGTGTCTTCTGGGTACGCGGATGCTTATTTTCAAATTTTCTTTTTGGGCCTTGACCTTCGAGTTCCGATGCGTTAGCTTGATAGTTCTTTCCCCCATATGAGCGATTTCCATTTCTGGTTTCCTCCTTCCTTCGGGTATGTTGAGAATATGTTTGCCCTCTCGCTTTTTCCGCTATTCTGCGATTTTGAAACTTCACCGCCAATTCGAAAAGTTCCTGCAATGTGCTTGGGTTTCTAATTTCAAAGTAGTCTTGGACAGCGGGTAACAATCTTGGTAATATTATTTCAATTATATCCGCATCGGGTTTTTTTCCATACAGCATATCCGTTAGCTTGATTTTTCGTAAAATAAAGTCCGTCAATTGTGCTGTATCACGTTGATAGAAACTATATAGTTCGGCTTCCAGCCGTGCGCGATCTTTCACTATGGGGAAGGCCTTTAGTAACGATTTTTTGAAATTTTCAAATGTATATGTCTGGCTTCCAAATTCCCCTAATAAAAATTTACCTATATTTTTCCACCATAGCGCGGTCTGTCCTCTTAGTGCTGATGTGGCGATGGCAACTTTTTGTCTCTCAGGCACAGGGTAGAGCTGAAAGTGGTTTTCTAGACCTTCGAGAAATACCGCCACCGAATTTTTTCCGTCGAAATAGACGTTTCGCTTGATTGATGCTGTCAAAGTCTGGACCAGGTATCCAAATCCTTCTAACTGAGTTGTCATTTCTTGGTGTTGTCTAGCGGTTTCCATCCAGTTTTCGGCCATTTCAGTTCGATAAGTGTTCGGGCGCCAATATAACGTTGCGCGTCTCCAACTTGCACGCAACCAAGAGGTGACTGTGAAAGCTTGTATAAAAGATAGAGCCTTGTGAAGGGTTTAAGTCCCTTTTTATTCAACGTAATAAATTACAATTGCGTCCTCTTGACGCTTACAGACTGTGCCAACTTGGCAGTCAAATAAAAATAATAACCTGAAAATAAAGTAAAGACAAGATTCTAACTACGAGGCTCTCTAAAATAACTAACTCACCGTGTTTTACAATACCGCTGCTAATTCAGCAGACTTGAAGCTCACTGGAACGATTACCACTACTTCCCGCCAAGCACATAGGCCACAACGCGGGGTTCTTCAATTCTCGCTAACTACCTCCGCGCTTGCTAAGTAAGAATATCACACCGAACTCGTTTCCTTCTATTTAAATCAGAATACTTCCGCTGATAATTTGAATCCTTGCGCGTTCTACTCAAATTTACATATTCTGGCATTGGCAATTCCAGGGGAAAGTAAGGCTTGACAGGAAAGATAGTTTAAACTTAAAATAAATGTTAGTTAAAATAAATATAAACCCTACAAGGGAACTGGCTCGTATACACGAGAGAAATCATCGAGTTCACAATTCATTATCCAGAAGATAGTTTTATGCGATTACTGGTATAAGAGTCGTTACAAAATGGGGTGTGGCTTAAGGGTGTGGGAACCCTGGTATTTTAAACTAAATTGGTACTGATTTAAGTAGGAAATACTTGGTAAGTGAACATTGTTGACTGATAACGTAGCTCCCTGAAATTTCTAAAAAAACGTTTAAACCAAATCAAAAAAGTAATCAGTATCAACAATCAGTATTCAAATGTAGCAACAAATTTGGGACAGAGGAATTATGTGTTCTTGTGAATGATCTGCAATCTCACCCTCCAACTGGTACCTTTGACCTTCGTTCCTTAACTCTAAATGTCAGTAAAAAGGTATTGCAATAAACTTAGCTTTGGTAGATAAAACCTGTAGACCCACTAGGTTATTTCGAAGCAGAAGACGTGACAAATGAGCACTGCCCTCACCTGGACTCAAACCCTGGACCTCTCTAATACGCGTCGAGTGTCCTTCCAATTGCTTTGCGAGAGCATGCGGAAAGAAGGGAGAAAATACATGACACATTCCCGCTTTTAAAGGCCGACTGGGCATTAGGGGACCCAAAAGCCAAATCCTACTGGTGACCAATCATCGTCCACCACCTTCTAGATAAAGCGCCACTTTAGAGACACAAGTTTTTTTTTTTTTTTTTTTTTTTTTTTTTTTTTTTAAAGCAGGAGAAGTAAAAAAAACATGTGCAGTGCCATCGCCGGAAATCAAACCCTGGACCTCTTAAATATACGTCGAGTGCGCTTCACGAAGAAAACACGCGCAAAGGAGGGGAAAATTCCTTATGAACGTTTATAGAACTGTGCCATGAACCGACATAAAATTATGTTAAACTCGCGCATGTATGCTGCCAGTATTAATAAATGCAGCTTCGCTGTGTAATATTCTTTTATTCTACGAACAAAAGTGAGACGTTTGTATTCCAGAGACGCACGTATTCCAGAGGTCCAGGTTCAAATCCCGGCGAGTTCATTGCTCATTTTTCATGTCTTCTGTTTTAAAATAAACTAATGACTCTACATTGCTGCCCGAACTAAAAATGTGGTGAATGATGATTCTTTACCACCCGGAATTGGCGAATGGTTCCCCTTATCCCCAGCCGCGCTTTAAAAGGGGAAGTGTATAATGCATTTTCTCCTTTCTTTCGGCATACCTTCGGGGTGTAACGATAGCACACTCTGCCCGTATTCGAGAAGTCCAGATTCAAATCCCGGCAAGGGCTTTGCTCATTTTTCATCTCTCCTGCTGTAAAATAATCTAATGATTGTACAGGGTAATTAAGTTATCAGGGTCAATGTTCCTTTTAACCTTCTTCGGGAACATACAAGGACCTGACTCGGAACAGAGAGCTTACTAAAACTATGTTCACTAATTGTGGTAAGTAGACAGGATACACATGAATGGTATACAAAACCCTTTATTTTTCTCTATATACAATAACTTACGTACTTCGGAATACACTGACCCGCCACTTGGGGTCTAACGTAAAAGTATAAAATAAAACTAAACTCTAATTTAACTTTAAACTAATAAACGTGGAAGATTGGCCTTATATTAACAGGAAGCGTATGTAGTACAGAGACTGTGAACACTACAATACGTTTAAATTTATCAAGAGGATTAAAACCTCTGGCCCGGAAGGCAAACAGCAACTAAGTAACTTCTGAGGTAAGCGGCCTGCTTTGACTCACTGCTTCCTCTCTGTCTCGCTTGGCAAGAGGCCACACTTAAATACTTGGCGTTCGCCAGACAAACTTTGCATAAAAACCTTAACGCTTATAATTCTGGCCGGAAGTAGAAAATAAGAAGTGATAGTAAAGATTTAAAATAAAATAAACGTTAGTAAAACTTAAGATCCTTACATACTTCCCGCCAGAGTTAATTAGTTTGAAACTGAGGTCTAAAACGACCTTTTTGAAAACTTTTAGCTCTAGAATCTAACGCGAGGCCAATCTTTTACAAACACACTTCGCTAGAAACTAGAAATTTAAAAGAAAGAAATTTTTTACAATAGCAGCTCCCAGGATATACAACAATCTTTTTTCATCTGTACTGCATCTAAACAGGACCTTTTATTCAATTCTGGTTCCTTCCAGAGATCTGGAAGGAAAACTAGTTTAATGAAATGTTACACAATGAAATGGCAAGTAACATATACAATTATACTTCTCTTAACATTCTTATTTCATTCATGACTATTTTAATTATCTCTCCCCATGCTCTCTGACATGTGTTGTAAAAGAACACCAAACACGAATGTGTTTCTGTCTACGTGTGCCACACTTCCTCCTACAATCAAAACACTAACGTGTTAAAATTCAACATAACGAGACCTCTTAAGACACCCTAATTTCAACTCTAAACCCTGAGGTACTATTCTAAAAGTGGCTAACTCTAAAGTGTAGCGTCAGAGAGCCTAACTACATCATTCAACCTTTACCACATATTCGCCATGATTTAGTCTTTACAGTCACACGAATAACAAATTTTTAACATTACTTTCACTTTTACCATATCACGGTATTTCTTAACATTTAAAATAACAGTTCACATGTATATAAGAACATATCAACATGCCGTTAATTTTACACATTTGAAAACATACATTAGTAGTACATTGTTAACTTCTATTCTTTTCAAAGCAAGTGCCAATTCTTTCTACATTGAAATAATACATTTCAAAAAGTCTTTCAGACTAAAACTTCTTTCTTGCTAGAATGTTTTAAATAAAATTTATACAATAACTTTTTACAATATTTAAGTCTTTACACAACGCTATTATACATCAACTTTAGTTTTACGCGCGAGTAATTGAAAAACATAATAAGAAAATCGGTCACAACTCATTTCTCGCCCTTTTGGCGATAAAGGTAGACCTCGCATGAGGTAAAACTTCTTGAAATCTGCCATTTGCAGTAAGAATGAAAGATTAACTTAAGTTTGCAAAGTAACATATAATTTTACTTATCTTTGTAATATTCGGACATCCTTTTCTGGGCCCAGTCTTTAAAGGTGCTGCAGATAGTAGTTTGATTTATCCTCCTTCTTGTACGGGCTCGCCCTTCAGTGCTTTCCTCTGGAAGCTTCCTTTTTTCACCAGTTCGGCCACCCTTGAACACCTTCCTTTTCTCCTCTGCTTGTGGTCTTGGTCGTTTGATGGCAGCTGGTCTTGGCGGAACCGGGAAACTTCTGTCGTGATCCTGCTTGGACCTCGTTGTTGGCCGTTCAAATTTTCCTTGTAACTTTTCCTGCGCCGCTGATGGCCCTTCCGCAGTTCGGCTGCATTTACTGCGGAGAGTCCTGTCGGATGAGTCGATCATCCGTTTTAGAGCCGGGTTATAGTTGCCGTCATTTCTCCTGGTTCTCTTCACATACGTCGTCCTTCTCCCTTCTTCATTCTGGGGGTGTTCGTGAACTCTCTTTTCTGGACGGTGGAACGGCTTCTTTTTCTTGTTACCTTCAATTTTTCCGCGGGGCAATTTTCTTTTCACTTGCTTCTGTCTCTCATTGGCTTTCCCTTGTACTTGTCGTTTTTCCACCTCTGGAGCTTGTGCCTGCGCTGTCTGCCGTGCCGGATCCTGCAAAAGATCTGAAAAGATTTGCATTTTATTACGATCGAAGTAGGGCTTGATTTGATCAATGTTTGCGGAACAGGTTTCACCATTTCTGGCTTTTAACACTACTACAGCGTGAGTTATTTTTTCTATAACATATGGTCCTTCAAATCGTGGAAAAAATTTGGCAGTTTTATCTTCTGGTGCTGAAGAAAGTGAATGCTTAATTTTTAAAACTTCATCCCCTACTTTATAAGTTACTCCCCGTCGTTTCAAATCATAATATAGCTTCTGTTTTCTTTGTGCTACTTCCGTATTCTTTTTTGCTTCTTTTATTAGTTTTTCTATATCACCCATTTTAAATTCTGGGGCTCTTTGTTGCACATAAAATAATTTATCTAACGGTGTTATAATCTTTCTGCCTAGAAATAACTCAGCAGGAGTTTTGCCCGTTGTATCATGTTTTGCGGTCCTAAGGGCGAAAGCAAATTCATTGACATAGTTAACCCAGCTTTTATGAAAATTTTTAACATAACTACGGATAATTTTCACTATATTTCTATTGACCCGTTCCGCTATATTTGATTGCGGCCGATACGGGACCATTTTTAAATGACGTATGCCCAGTTTTTGGCACATGTCTTTAAATATATTACTTACAAATTGAGGACCATTATCCGATATAACTTTTAGGGGCACCCCGTATTTTAAAATATATTTATTTAAAATAGAATCAGTAACTAATTTCGCGGAGGCTCGTTTTAAGGGAACAATTTCGGTCCATTTACTAAAATGATCAACCATAACAAGGAGATAGAGACTTTTATTTAACTGACTTTTTGGGAAAGGGCCCAATAAATCGATGCCAATTATTTCATTTGGAAATTCGGATTTAATACTATTTAGAAACCCGGCCGGGCGGAAATTAATATAATTAACTGCTTGACATGTTGGGCAGGACTGGACATACGCCCTTGTTAACTTTTGCAGTTCAGGAAAGTAGACTGCCTCGCGTACGCGTTGGATAGTTTTTCGAATACCAGCATGAGAAACTAAAGGGCTGTCATGGAGCTCCTGCAGGATATTTAATCTAAGACTAGCTCGGATAACAGGTCGAAATTCGTTGTTGGAATTCGTAGTTTTTGTATAGAATAATAGACCATCTATTAGTTCGTAATGGGCCGCCCTATTTCTTATCGCCACAATATCTTGGTGGCTAAAATTTTCAGGATCCTTTAAATACCCATAAATCCTTCCAAACTCAGGATCCTTACCCAGTTCGGTTATTACAGTTTCTCGGGAATTTATTGTACATGCTGTGAGCATTGCCACCTTTAGAGTATTACCTTGTTCGTCTATTTTAATTCTGGATAGGGCATCTGCTACGATATTTTCCTTTCCGGGGGTATGCTTGATTACCAGATTATATTCTTGCAGCTTGAGTGCCCATCTTATTAACCTTGGGGATAAATTTTTCCCTGAGTACAATCTAGTTACCGCCGCATGATCAGAGTACACTGTTATTGGCGCCTGTCCAAAATAGACTCGGAACGTTTGCACTGCTAACAGAACTGCAAGTGCCTCTCTCTCGGTCGCGGAATAGTTTCTTTGTGTTTGATTTAAAGTTCGGCTAAAAAATGCCACGGGCTGCTGATTTTGCGAAAGTACCGCTCCTACCGCATAATCCGAAGCATCCGCTGAAATTTCTAAATTCTCATCCTTTTCAGGAAATTTCAACACAGGGGCTTGCGTTAATGCTTGTTTTAATTTTTCGAAAGCACTATTGGCTTCGGCCGTCCACGAGAATCTTGCCTTTTTCCTTTTTAATTTTAACAATGGCTCAAAGTCCTAGAAAAGAAGAGAGCTTCTTTGCCGTGTTTGGAGTCGGATACTTTTGTACAGCGATTATTTTTGATTCATCTGTCTCGATCCCTTTTTGAGATATTTTGTAACCTAAATATTTTAATTCAGGGGCTGCAAATTTGCACTTTTCGACATTAACTTTTAGACCGGCCTCATTTAATAAAGAAAACACCTGTCTTAAATCCTGTACATGTTGGTCGAGATTATCACTAGTAATAATGATATCGTCTAAATAGATAAATGTGGACTTTCCAAGAACAGGTCTTAACACAATGTCCATGCATCGCTGAAATGTTGCTGGGTCCCTGAAAGGCCAAACGGCATACGCAAAAATGCATAAGTGCCAGACTTGGTTATAAAAGCAGTCTTAGGCACGTCCTCAGGCCTCACCCCTATTTGAAAATAACCAGTCGTTAAATCTAAAGTCGTCATAAATTTGGTTGATTTTATGTTCCTTAAAATTTCTTCTATGATCGGTAACGGATATACCGGATATTTCGTTATGGAATTTAATTTACGGTAATCAATAGGGAATCTCCACCTTTTTGGATGCTCCAAAGGATAGTCATTATTTTTCTTACATAAAACCACCGGGCTAGCATAACTACTTGAGATGGGCGTTATGATCTTTTTACGTAGCATATCGGTAATATGCCATTCTATAATTTTTTCCTTATTCTTATCATACCGGTATGGTTTTTGGCGAACTGGCATTGCATCTCCGGTGTCAATACTATGGTTAGTAACCTGAGTAAATCCTGGAATATCACTAAATAACGAAGCAAATTCACTTACCACTTGTCGGATTCTATCTTGCTCGTCATTAGGGAGGTGGTCAAGTTTTAACATCGGCGGTTCAGCGTTTTCAGTACGAACTGGTTTCATTGTCAGCTTAAGGGACGCTTCATTAAAATCCAGCGTAGCTTGGGCTTCTGAAAGAAAATCTATTCCTAAAATTAAATGTGCTTGCAGATTCTTTACTATAAAAAACATCACCTTTATTTGTTCGTCCTTGATACGGATATACAAAGGTACTTTATCTACGCACTTACATTTTTCTCCTTGCGCCGCTAACACTGTCGTATTATCCGCATTATATATGCGGTATTTGCGAAAATACTTCCTAAAAAACTCTTCTGCCACACAGGAACACTGCGCGCCGGTATCCAGGAGTGCGGTGGCTGGGATATTATTCACCAAGACTTCAATCTTCGGAAGAGTCAGATTTTTCACCATTACTGTATTTAACTTGTAGGAAGAGGGGTTTTCTTGGCCTTCGGATTTCCGCACCCTCCCGTCAGCTGAAATCCGTTTTAGTTTAAATTATTTTTCCTTTCCGTGCTTTCCTTCTTTTTCCCCTGGCCTTGAGACTTTTTTCCTGGGTTGCTATTGAACTGTCGACGTTCGCCGGCTGTTTTTGAATGCTCGGGTTTCCTTGCCCACTGATTCGCTTTTTCTCCGTAGCCGTGTTCTTGAGTTTGCTGTAGTCTTGGCGTACCAAATTGGTTTCGCTGTTGATACTGGCGTCTTCTTTCGACGTCCGCCGTTCTTCTACTTTCAAACTGGATTGCTAGCTCAAATAACTTTTCCAGTGTAGTCGGGTTTCTTAATTCAATAAAGTCTTGCACTTGGGGTAGTAACCTCGGCAAAATCACTTGAATTATTTCAGGATCCGGACGGTTTCCATACAAGAGTTTGAAAACGTGAATTTTTCTTAAAATAAAGCTCGAGAGGTTTTCGATTCTTTGTTG
The DNA here is from genome assembly GCF_044657685.1 of Stegodyphus dumicola. Classification (NCBI taxonomy): domain Eukaryota; kingdom Metazoa; phylum Arthropoda; class Arachnida; order Araneae; family Eresidae; genus Stegodyphus; species Stegodyphus dumicola. Next base: position 160,124,054 of record NC_140768.1, on the reverse strand, counting down.
ATATATACTGAAAAGTTCCGTTTCTAATTTCGCACGATCCCTTACAACAGGGAAGGCTTTTAGTAGGGCAGTCTTGAAATTTTCGTAAGTATAGGTGGGACTTCCTGCTTGACCCAAGAGACTTCTGCCTATACATTTGAACCAGTTAAGCGCTTGGCCCCTCAAAGCGCTGGTAGCTAAGGTAACTTTTTGAAACTCGTGCACGGGGTAGAGCCTGAAGTGGTCATCCAATTTTTCCAAAAAACTGGTTACCGGTGAGTTTCCATTAAACGTTGCTTCTGGTTTCATCGAAGCGCGCATGGTCTGGACGATGTAACCGAATCCTTCCAGGGCGGCAGCTGGCATTTCTGAATTCTGAGCCGTTTCTGCAGGCAGCACAGGTTCTTCTTGAAACTCGGCCATGGTTATTCTTCTTCGTTGGGCGCCACTATCAGGGTCAATGTTCCTTCTAACCTTCTTCGGGAACATACAAGGACCTGACTCGGAACAGAGAGCTTACTAAAGCTATGTTCACTAATTGTGGTAAGTAGACAGGATACACATGAAGGGTATACAAAACCCTTTATTTTTCTCTATATACAATAACTTACGTACTTCGGAATACACTGACCCGCCACTTGGGGTCTAACGTAAAAGTATAAAATAAAACTAAACTCTAATTTAACTTTAAACTAATAAACGTGGAAGATTGGCCTTATATTAAGAGGAAGCGTATGTAGTACAGAGACTGTGAACACTACAATACGTTTAAATTTATCAAGAGGATTAAAACCTCTGGCCCGGAAGGCAAACAGCAACTAAGTAACTTCTGAGGTAAGCGGCCTGCTTTGACTCACTGCTTCCTCTCTGTCTCGCTTGGCAAGAGGCCACACTTAAATACTTGGCGTTCGCCAGACAAACTTTGCATAAAAACCTTAACGCTTATAATTCTGGCCGGAAGTAGAAAATAAGAAGTGATAGTAAAGATTTAAAATAAAATAAACGTTAGTAAAACTTAAGATCCTTACAAAGTGTATTAAAAACTATATGTATGAACTGTAGAAAGAAATTCTTATGTTCTTAAGTGTAACATATTTTCACTGCGTTTCCTAAATAGCTAAATGTCTTAGCATACTTGACATAGGTATTTTGGTATTTTATTTTTGTATGCAATATGCAGTGCATAGTATACAGATAAGAATTTTTATGTGTATCTTTACTATAATATTGTGTATATGCATTGCGTAATTCGCTTGGTTCAGCGTTCTTCCTTGAGTGTATTTTTTGTAGGTATTTATGTGCATTATAAATGTATGTATCGTGTGGTGAAGAAATATGTGGTATTCAGTTCTTACGTACATAATGATTCAATACTACACTTTCTCTTTGTTTCAGTGCCTTACTTTGAGAAATATATCTAAGTATTTTTGTGCTTAATTGTTTATATTACGTAGTGTGTACGTTGCGTCCTCCATGTATGGACTATATTTCAATAATTTAATACTGTATCTCAGCATTGTGTATTTTATTTAGCTTAATGTCCTATTTGGTGTAATCCATATAAGTATTTATGAACTTTATAACTAAATGTTAAATCTATCCATTGTGTATTTTATTTAGCTCAATGTCCGACTTAACGTATCTTATACAGGTAATTACGCGATTTATAATTGTATGTGTTACGGGGTAAGTGCATTGTGCAGAACCCATATAGATTCTTACAAGCTCCACAATTTAATAATATACCAACGCATTGTGTATTTTACTTAGTTTAATGCCTAACGAGGCTTAGTCGATTATGGCAAAGCACACTAGGGCTATCTGCTGGAGAGAAGGGATGCCATCGTGGAGAAAAAGAAACTGGTTCTTTTTTCTAAACGAAACTGGTTCGCATACACGTTATACAGGGTGCGGCAGCTTTCATAGCGTAATTTGACTTGCGTAGTACAATGACGTACTGCAGGAATGCGCGCCAGCTCGTGCCGCATTCGTGTAATAATGATCTGTGACTTCGAGTGTGACTGTGATGTGAATCGGTGGAGTGCACAGTTGCTGTTGAAAGTTATTTCAAGAATAACTACTCTGTTATTGTACCCAGCGTCTATTTCAGCAACATTTCAACTTGGGACGTCATGAGAAAGTTCCAGATGGACGGACCATTGCGACAGACATTTCCAGGTAGAGTGATTTCCCATTTTGGTGACATTTCCTGGCCGCCTCGCTCACCTGATCTTTCATGTGCAGACTTTTGTCTTTGGGGCTACTTGAAGCAAGAAGTTTTTCGTACACGTTGTGCCACCATTCCTGAGTTGAAGGATCGCATCAGAGCTGCCGTCGTCAGTGTCCCAGGCAATATGTTACGTCGAGTTATGGCAAGTTTCCAACGCCGCCTAGATGAATGTGTTGTGCAGAAGGGTCATCATTTGACAGGCATCATATTCAAGAAGTAATCCACTCAATGGACAATGACTTACACATTAGTAAATGGCATACCTTTAACTATTAATTGACATAAAAGGTAATAAATAAATTACAGTTACTGCCTTATGGTGGGTTTTTAATATCTTACTATGAACGCTGCCGGGGCATCGGGCAAACCACGAAAACGCCCATGCAGCTAGCCCGTTTGCCTGGAATCGAACCCAGATCGAACTACCACTATTCAGCGATTTTACCGCTCGGCCGTTCCCGGTCCCGTTTAATATCCAAGACAATTTAGTGTCATAGATATTTATGCGATACATTGCGAAGCATTGGTACTGTGTAACACGCATAAAGTCTTTTACGCGCATCGTAATTTAATGCTTTATTTCTGCATGGCGAATTTTATTTAATTTCACATTCTTATTCAGTGCAATTAAGAAAAGCATTTATCGCACATATACGTAGTGTAATAAACTTTTTATCTAGTGCAGTTCATACAAGGAAAACCTATGCATTTTTATAGGAGTCAAAATCGCATTCCCATAACGAAACAGCTCTGTGTAGTATAGTTATTGTAACAATTTTATATCACATTTTTTATTATAACCTAGGTCTCTTAAATGACTCAGATGCACTAATTAGAGTATCTAATTAGAGGCCATCTAATTTAGATGCAATTGCAATGAACTAACAAGGCAGCCTTGTTCGAGAGCTGATGTGCAGGACGCGAGACAAATACTTCTTTACCTCTGTAAGCCACCAGGTGTCCCCTTCCTCCATCACTTATTTAACAAACAAACCAATTATTTATTTAAGACGCAGCTGTACAATGCGAAAAAAAGGGAAATGTTCTATATCTCCCGTTCTACTAGGCCAACTGACGAAATTCAAATTGCATTTCTCTTGTATCAAAAGCGCGACTTAGGATATATATTAGATTTATATACAGCATCATTCTAGCATAGGTATTCTGACACAAAATTGGACTTCTGAAATAACATGCCATTTTTTTTCATATTTGGATTCTACGACTCAAATTATGCCTAAATTAGAACCTATATTCCAAATACCTATATTAGAACTATACTCCAAATACCTATATTAGAACAATGCTATATATATAAATCTAATATATATTCTAAGTCGCGCTTTCGAGATATGAAAACTGCAAATAGAATTTCGTCAGTCGGCTTCGTAAAACGGGAGATGTAGAACTGTCCCCTTTCCCGCCCTCATTTGTTTTTTCGCAGTGTTCTTCCCAGTTCCCCAGAAGTTCACGTACTAACGAGAAATTTAACCATTATCTCCTAGAACTGAAATGGGAAAAAATCAAGAATCTGAAACAATAGTGAAAGCAATAACACTATTTTCGAAATGTTATAATGTTTCGAAATGTTAAGTCAATATGATATAATTTTGACACATTTCCATCTTGTATCACCCTTTATATTCCAATTATTGTAATCATTATATCCATTATATTCCCATTGTATCATCCATTATATTTCCATTATTATATCTATTACAGTACGTTATTATTCCATTATCATCTCTTATATTCCCAATATTATATCCATTATATTCCCATTGTATCATCCATTATATTCCCATTATTAATAACTTTGTTGTGATCTCTTCTGTAATGTCAGAACAAGCGCACGAAATTCATCGGAGCAAGGATGTAAGTTTGCGCCTATCGTTGGGAAGAGTCTTGGGTACCATACAGCTGACACTATGAACTTGGTGTGTTCCGCCCCTAGTCTTGACGAACAGAATTCCGCGGGGCCGAGCCCGGGGATCTCTCAACCCTCTTCCCTTGCCACCAAAACCTCTCGAGAGAACTTTCAGTGCCATATCTTTACAGTGCTTTCATACTTCCCAGACACTATACATACCAACCCAGTCCTTAACTACAGCAGTCAGGGTCGTTAACCAATATCCCGGCTGGGCGGCTTATTAGTACCTAGAAAGCCCGGCCAGTCATATGAAATGACCGCTGTTCTAGATATTATAAATTGTAATTAAAATGATTTGTGCAGAGGTGTCTGCTAATTCAACCTGAATTACCCATGGCAGGCGGAGAGGACGCCCCTTTGCTTACTGGCCCAAGGAGTTTCTCCCTTTTACTTGCTTAATTGCTTAAAGTAGAGTGCGATGAAGGAAACCACTGGCGGTACATTTCTTGGCTCTTTTAAGCTCACTGGCGGTACATTCCTTGGCTTCTTGGCTCTCCGCTAGTTCAATAAATAAAGGTGATTTAAATAATAAAATGTTAATTCATATGTCAAAGATCTCTGTGCACAACAGTTCTTGTGTAGATCTTTCCATCATTTTTAAGCTCGCTTTGCAGAGGACCGTCCATTATTTTTAATTTTATGTCCGTTCTTTCACGAAATCTTGAACAGGCAACATAAAGTTGACCGTGTCCAAATGCAGGCTCAGGTAAATAAATGTCAACACGTTTAAGCGTTGGACCCTGAGACTTACGGATGGGCATAGCAAAGGCAAGTTTTACAGGAAATTGTCTACGTCTCGATTGAAACGGCAACCCTGTGCCGTGGCAACTTCACCCGCTTGGCTTCTACAGTTACGCAAGCAACCCATAAACTATCGGCGACAAACAGACATTTAAGCAGCATATAATAAAGATATATATTTATTTCCTTTTATTTCGTTTTTCATCGTTGCCGGTTTTTGCCGGTTGCATATTTCCTCCCTTGTTTCTATTATATATATATTCTATTATATATACATACATAAATGATAAATTTGAATTTTATTATATATAGATGTTAAATTTATTTATTAAATGTTAAATGAACGTGCTCTTGTATTTTTAATTTTTCTGGTTTAGCTTTCTCATAATATTCGTCACGCGCTGCACTGCACGGGGAATAAAACAATTTACTGTTACGCAAGCAACCAATAAACTATCGGCGACAAACACTTAAGATGCTTATATATAGTACATAGATTATATTATACATTTCCGTAATTGCATTACATTATTTATGTGGAAATGTAGCATTTCTTCCTCAGTGGAAAACCCAGTTTTCCTTAGGGTATTTGTTTCTATGGAACACCCGTCAAGATGGTATAGTGGTTAAGGGAGATGACTGGAGTATCAAAGGACACGGGTCCGAATACCGAAGAAAAATGGTTGTATTTGTTCGTCATAGGTGATAACGGTGGCCCATCTATTAGGTGCCTCCATAATAAAGTGACCACGGCTTCTGGCCTAGGAAGTGGCCGACGGCCATGCAGGGTTTGGGTCCGCCATTCCGTAGGAAAAGAAAATATTAAAAGAGTGTAAAAAAAAATCTGAAAGAATTCAGATTTTAAATTGCGTCCAAATGGGCGCTTTTTCAACGTTTTGTGTGTTAACTTTATTTATTAAATATCATGTTCTTTGCACTTAAACCATAAAATTCAGTTCAATAGCAATATCGCAAAATAATTTTTAATTTAATCTGTTTTTAGAATTTTCGATACACAGTTCTGCGCGCTGGAGATAAAAAGGTTTTTTTTTTACCCCCGTAGAGTGTTGCCATCGTTCGCTTTTAAATCGTTGAGTTTGCTAATGAAAAATTCGTTAAAGTTTTACAAAATATGAAATCGATAATAAAACAAATTCCAAATTTCAAATTTGTTCTTCCACATGCCCATATTCGTAGGAGGATGACGTCATTCAAAATTCGATGGCGCAAAGTACCGTTGTATTATCACAATGCGAGAAATATACATACATTCATGCAGATTTATCATTATTTAATTTCTTCAAATATAATGTAGGACTCTAACATTGGGTGGCAACAGTTTGAAAATTGACTCACCGTTTATAGTGATTCAACGCAAAATCGAAAAATGAAAATAATAGTCCTTCAGGGATAAAGCCCCTATGGACTAAAACAAAACCATTAGGCTTTCAGATTTTATATTACGCAAAAAAATGTCTTTTTTTACCGTTTTGTGTATTACCTTTATTTTTTCGTACATTTGTAGAGATATTAACATTTTTTGGAAACAGACAAGATGAAAAATAAGCAACCGCCTTCGCCGGGAATCGAACCACGGACCTCTGGAATACCGGCCTAGCGTGCTACACGAAGGCATGCTAGGGAAGTGAATGAAATACCTTATACATTGTTCCCATTGCTCGCTTTCAAATCGTTCAGTTTCCTAATCAAAAACGACTAAATGCTTTGAAAAATATCAAATCGCTAACAAACCAAATTCCAAATTTGGGTTACCAGATGCCCATATTGGCAGGAGGATTACGTTATTCAAAACTGAATGACTCTAGGTACCGTTGTTTTATCACATTGCGAGAAACATAAATACATTGATGCAGATTTTCATTATTTAAGTTCTTTAAATACAACACAGGTCGATAATATTTGGTGGCATGAATTTAAAAAGTGATTATCTGTTTATAGTGATTGAAGGCAAAAAAACGAAATTAATCGCCATTGTGTGCAAATTACCCCAATGGGCTAAAACCCTTCTATGAAACAAAGAGCTACTCTAAAAAATCCTTCATATCTGCCATTGACTTTCAAGGGGGAAAGCAAAGAATCTTAAAATGAGAATAAAATTTGATGACCAGAGTCCATTTCTTGCAATTCTTGCTGTGGTGAAGCAAAAATATTTATATGGTAGGAAATGACAATGTAGAAAACATTCTTAAAATGTATGAAACAAGGGAGGAAAATTTTTAAATAAATCTTCAGCAATACGTTTCTAGCGTCAAGTCTATTTCACGAAACTCTGTCCATTATGACAAAAAAAAAAAAAAAAAAAAAAAAAAAAAAAAAACTGTTCTAGAATTTACAGGCCACGTTTCCTAACAGGTAAAATAATAAATATGAAAACACGAGAGAAATCTTTATTTTTTCCTGGAAGGCCCTTTCTCGAGAGAGCACTCAAACGAAAAGCATTGAAAGGGTATTTTTCTGCCAAACTGAAGGATTTTCGATCACAAAAACAGAGATCTTCGTAAACTAAATGCAGTTGCTCTCTTCATGTTTTTAGGCATCTGTTCCAAATAATGAAAGAAATGTTTGGAACAAAAAGAATGCATTTCTAACTCCGTGTATTGTCTACTTTTATACTTGCTCCTGCGATTTTATATAAAATATGAAGTTAATTAAATTTTGAATTATTTTTCATGTTTATGATTAGGTTTAGAGAGTAAGTCAAATACGCTTAAATAGTTTTAAGACAAAAATACTTCGATAAGTATTATTGTAATAAGTGTATTTTCCTTTGCTGGACATAGATCTATAATTTTTCCTGGAAACTGAATCACACTTGGTAGACTTTCAGACTGTCATACCCTATACCATGCCTATACTTCAGCGAAAAACAGTTTATTCATAACCAAATAAAGTAAAAAAACAAAAACAAAATCTGAATGATTTCAGATTTTAAATTACGTCCAAAGGGCATTTTTTAATATTTTGTGTGTTACCTTTATTTATTAAATACCATGTTCTTTGCACTTAAACCATAAAATTCAGTTCTAGAGCAATATTTACAAAATGGATTGGATTGGATTATTCAGTTATGGCAAAGTACACGAGGGCTGTCTGCCTTATCCACAAAATGATTTTAAATTGAGCCTATCTTTGGAATTTCCGATATACAGTCTCACGCGCTGGAGATAAAAATGTTTTTAATTCACAACGTTGCCATGGCTCGCTTTGAAATCCTTGAGTTTGTTAATCAGAAATTTGTTAAGGTTTTACAAAATATGAAATCAATGATAAAACAAACTCCAAATTTCATTTTTCGGTTTCCAGATCCCCATATTCGCAGTAAGATTACGTCATTAAAAATTCGATGGCTCTAGGTACCGTTGTTTTATCACAATGCGAGAAACATACATACATTTCAGCAGATTCTTCAATATTTTATTTATTAAAATATAACTATATTGTGGGGATAATATTTGGTGGCAACAGTTTGAAAAATGATACAGCCTTCTAAAATTTTCAACGCAAAATGCGAAAACGAAAACAACAGTCCCTTAGGAATAAAGTCCCTTTGGACTAAAAATAAAACAATCTGAAAGGTTTCAGATTTTAATTACGTCCAAAGGGGAGTTTTTTAACGTTTTATGTGTTACCTTTTTTTTTATCAAATATCATGTTCTACGGACTCAATGTATAAAATTCAGTTCAACAGAAATATCGCAAATACAATATATAAAGTGGTACAAAATACAAAATTGATAATAAAACACATTTCAAATTCAAATTAGGGCTTCAATATACCCATATTCTACTGAAGATTAAGTTATTCAAATTTCGATATCTCCAGGTACCGTTGTTTTCTCACAATGCGAGAAACATACATGCATTTATGCAGATTCTTCATTATTTAATTTCTTTAAACATAAGACGGGGCGATAATATATGGTGGCAACGATTTGAAAAATGATACAGCCTTTTAAATGTTTGGACACAAAATTCCAAAACAAAATTAATAGTCCTTCAGGGCAATTGGCGCCTTTGAACTAAAAATTCTGAAAGCACTTAATTTTCGTACACGTTTTCCGGAGTGCCTACTGTCTCGCGCGTTGGATATAAAATGGTTTTTCGAGAAGTGTTGCTACTGCTCGCTTTCAAATCGCAGAGTTTGTTAATCACAAATATGTAAGTTTTACAAAATCTATACATATAAAGAAGAATATGTGTTTCTGCGGTTGTTTATTTGTTCGCACTGTTGACATTTGATCAATTATGATCAATGTTTTACCACATTTAATCGACTAGAAGTGAATATTGGTGAAATATTGGATAGAACTTGAGCTTTTATTAGCATTTGATTAGAAAGACAAAAATCATCCAAAACTGCGTGCCATTGTTGCTGATATAACAAGAGAGAATCCCTTATTTTTCTATCGAAATATTTTATGTGTGTTTCATATCGCATCAGACTGAAAAATGTCAGACTCTGAATCGTATTTTTTGCATCGTTATTAGAGAAGAATTACAGCGGTATCGTTAGATACATTACTCTCAATCTAACTAAATTGGCATCGGATACTTCCGTTATATAATTTAGTTAATACAATTCTTGGCGTTTTTCCTTTCTCCTGCTTGCAATTCAAAAAACACTCTTTTGCAAAAAAAAAAAAAAAAAAAAAAAAAAAAATTGAAGCACCAAAAAGGACTTTTGCGATCGTGACGAAATTTGGTATGCAAAAATAACTCTATGAGCATGCAAATGATCAAAATTTTCAAGGAATTGCGATCATAGCGCGCATTTCTAAGGCGCCATTTCGCAAAGTATAAAACCAGTAACAAAGGCGGAAAATTTATCTTATTTTGTTGCTGCCATTGTAATTCCGTAAAGAAGCAACTAAAGATATCATTACGACGACATCGTAGACGTTACAGACAACTAAACGACTTCGAACGTGGTAGCATTGTAGGGATGCGCGAAGCTGGGTGGTCATAACCGAGCAACAGGCCGTCACCTGCAGTGTACAGATACTGCTGTGAAAAGATGTTGGCAGCAATGATTAGGATTAGGATTAGGATCGGGGGACGTGTTCACCATCCCTTTACCGTTATGGTTAATTGGTTTAGCGCCACGTCCTCCAACATCCAGAGCAAGGCCAGAAGAGGCCATACGTGAGATTCGCACCAGACGCCCAGACCCAGCACCCTATTCATCCGGGCCCCGAGTGCCCCCGAGCAGTCCAGCCGACCAAAGTGCCCCCGAGGAATACTTTAAACCAAAATGCCGGGTCCAGCATTAATTTGTTTTCAGGAGTAAAAAATACAGTGCCAAACAAGGGCAGAATCTTTACATAGGTTAACATACAATTACATAGTTGATCACAATAAGATTATAGAATTATGACATTATAAATAACTGGAATTATCCGCCAAACAGTAGGTGTACATATGCAAAATTTGATTAAGAGTAGTAACAATTTGTGCGGATTATAGATTATAGGCTACTCGTATTTGACAAATTACCTTTTAAGTATAAATCTTACAATTGCACTTATATATGTCATGTTGTTTAGAAATTGATTACAAAATACAAATATGCAGACATTGAATATGAGTTATAACAATTAATAAATTATTCTGCAAATTAAAGGCTTGTAACGTTGCGTGCCTCCAACTTGCACGCAACCAAGAGGTGACTGTGAAAACTGTATAAAACACAGAGTCTTTTGAAGGGTTTAAGTCCCTTTTTATTCAACGTAAAAATTACAATGGCGTGCTCTTGACGCTTACAGACTGTGCCAACTCGGCAGTCAAATAAAAATAATAACCTGAAAAGAAACTAAAGACAAGACTCTAACTACGAGGCTCTCTAAAATAACTAACTCACCGCGTTTTACAACACCGCTGCTAATTCAGCAGACTTGAAGCTCACTTGAACGATTAACACTACTTCCCGCCAAGCACATAGGCCGAAACGCGGGGTTCTTCAATTTCTCGCTAACTACCTCCGCGCTTGTGAAGTAAGAATATCACACCGAACTCGTTTCCTTCTATTTAAATCAGAATACTTCCGCTGATAATTTGAATCCTTGCGCGTTCTAATAAAATTTACATATTATGGCATTGTCAGTTCCAGGGGAAAGTAAGGCTTGACAGGAAAGATAGTTTAAACTTAAAATAAATGTCAGTTAAAATAAATATAAACCCTACATTTGCCGCTGCCAGAATTTGGAAAACTTGGAAGCAGGTCCTACAAACGACCTGTTGTAAGTTTCTCTAATTCTGAACTAACTGGCGAGAACCTCGTTTACACAAAAAAAATCTTATGTAACAATTTGTATACTAAAATTCTGTTGCTCGTTTTAACTCTCTCTTCTTACAGCAACTTTTCCTGGACTTCATCAATCAATCTTGGTCTTTCCTTCCAGCATCTGGAAGGAATAAGTATCAGTATCTTTCTACATACATTATAATTTACACTTTCTTGACACAATAAATTTTTGTTTTTAAACGATTCGTTTTTCTTAGTTATTGCTTACTTCACATTCATTCAATTTTTCAAGCATTAATTTAACTTTACCCTGGCTCTCCACCGTGTGTGGTGTCAAACGGGAATATTCGTGTTTTAGTCTTACAACACTTCCCCTAACCACCATGATTTGTTAGAATTCAACGACCAAATAGACACACCTTACTCGACATTCTACAACTCAATGAGCTACTTTAATAGTCTTAAAAATTCAAATGTAGGTGGAGAACCCTACAAAACGCGTTCATTCTAACTTCCCCCTCATTCATCTTTAAACATGCAGGCTTTCGCTCTAAAGCATGACTTTACAGTTTAATACTTAAATTTTGACTTCATTGCTTTTAAGCATTCACTTTTAGCATCTACAATTTTATGCTTCTAGACTAAATTCTACATTTACATAACATTCAAGTATTTACATACATTTACAAAATTTTAATACATATGCTTTTTACAATTTACCATAAAATGAATAAGAGAAAATAAATTTTTACTTTACTCAAACTTCGCCAAGCTGGCGGCACTGAAAGTAAAATTCTTATTAATACAAGAATATGAAGTTATTTTTATCTTCGGCCAAATTTTGACTTCAACATAACAGAATTAGTCTTTCGACCAACAGAAAATGCTTGTTTTTAGCTTTTACACTTAAAGAAAATAATACTTTTGCCTTAGCTAAATAAAGTAAAACAAAACTAAGTCTCAACCGAGACATATTGACTTTTCGTCAAAACATAGAACTTCGTACTTATGCATAACATTTCGGAACAAAAGAGAAAAAAAAATTATAGAAGGTTTTAACTTATCTTTGAGTTTTCGATGCTTGAAACTCCGTCATTCGTTTTTGGCAGAATTGGTCTCAAGTTAGAGGTTTCATGGATGTTAATCTTCTCGTTACTGCCCTCCGAGTGTCGTCCACCTGACTTTTTCTTTTGCGTCCTCTACATGCTGGCCTCTTGGCGGAGTAATCGTCTGGTTGTTGGCATTTCCGTTTATCCCTGGGACGGCTGGTCTTGACGTCCTCCGGTCTGGAGTCCTTCTTGAAATTCTTCTGTTCCTCGTATTTTTGTGCCTCCTGTTGCCGTTTCAGTTTCCGGAACGGCGGCCTTGCTGGCACCTGACTCTGTCGCCGTGTGCGCGTTCTCCTTGATGTATAATTTTTCCTGCAATTCTTTGTAGGTGGTGTTTTTCTCTTTACCACGGTTTCTTTACCCGGTGCATCTGTATTTTTGTTTTTCTTAAACGCTGGAGTTTGAAAATTATTTTTTCTTTTTGATACCGACGTCCGGGTTGTAGAAGTGCTAGGTCTCTCTTCAGTTCTCTGTTTCTTGGGTGGTGGAACAGTTGTTGTCTCTGGACCTTCTATTTCGTTTAGACTTGAGTCCTGCAAGAAACTTTTAAGGATTTCAAAATCATTTGGATTATAGTATTTTTTCACCTGGTCGGGACTTGCTTTACAGATTTCCCCTCTCTCGTTCTTAAGATATAAGACTACTCCTTTGATTTCCTGAATTACATAGGGGCCTTCAAACTTTGGAGCTAGCTTTGCCATAAAATTGTCTGGGGCACTTGATAAAGAAAATTTCCGCTTCAATACTTTATCCCCAACTTTAAAATCTGTTTCACGGCGTTTTCTATCGTAATATAGTTTCTGCCTATTTCTTGCCGTATCCGAGGTTTTAAGCGCCTGATCAATCAACTTTTGCACATCTTTTTGTTTAAACTCCTGCTCTCTTTGTTGCACAAAGAATAATTTATCTAAAGGCGTAATTAATTTTCGGCCTAAGAATAATTCTGCTGGAGTTTTTCCCGTAGTATCATGATGTGCCGTTCTTAAAGCATAAGCTAATTCATTTATGTAGCCATCCCAGCGCTTGTGATCTGTGCTCACGTAACTGCGAATTATTTTTACTATGTTTTTATTAACTCTTTCTGCTATGTTAGCCTGTGGTCTATACGGAACCATTTTGATATGGCGTATGCCAAGTCCATTGCATATGTTTTCAAATATTTGACTAATGAATTGTTTTCCGTTATCGCTAATGACTTTTATCTGTGCACCGTATTTTAAAATGTATCTGTGTAAGAATGCATCTGCGACTGTTTTGGCTGACGCGCGTTTAAGTGGAATAATTTCTGTCCATTTTGAAAAATGATCTACTATTACTAAAAGAAAACGATTTTTATTTAACTCGCTCTGGGGGAAGGGACCAAGGAGATCTATGCCTAAAATTTCATTCGGAAATGTAGCGCGAATGCTATTTAAGTACCCGGCCGGGCTGTAATTAATATCATTTATTAACTGACATTGATTGCAGGACCTGACATACGCCGTTACTATTTTGTATAATTGCGGGAAATATACCACCTCGCGTACCCTTTTTAAAGACTTTGTGACCCCTAGGTGGCCCGCTGTTTTTTCTTCGTGCAACTCCTTCAAAATGCTTAATCGAAGCGAGGTTGGGATGACTGGCTTATACTCAAGATTTTCGTTTGTTGTTTTCGTATAAAATAATAAATTATCTATTATTTCATAGTTTTTTGCTCTATTTCTTATCGCATCGATATCTGTGTGCTCGAAGCTTTCGGGGTGTTTCAAATAAGCATAGATATTTCCAAATTCAGGATCAGCTTTCAGTTCAGTAATAACCGTATCTCTAGAATCTAAAATTTTTGAAGTCAACACAGCGCATTTTAGTTCATTTCTTTCATCGTCCAGTTTTATACGAGAAAGAGCGTCAGCTACATTGATTTCCTTACCCGGTTTATATTTTATTGTGATATTATATTCTTGGAGTTTTAAAGCCCACTTTATTAACCTGGGCGTTAGGTTTTTTCCCGAGTAATGTCTACCAACAGCCGCATGATCCGAAAAGATTGTTACTGGCGATTTGCCGAAATAAACTCGAAATTTGTGTACAGCCATTAATACGGCTAATGTTTCTCTTTCTGTAGCTGTATAATTCCTTTGTGTCTGATACAATGTTTTACTAAAAAATGCCAGCGGATGGTTATTTTGCATAAGAACCGCACCCACCGCATAATCTGACGCATCTGCTGCAATTTCCAGGTTTTCGTCCCCCTCAGGGAATTTTAAAACAGGGGCATTAATAAGCGCTTCTTTTAATCTTTCAAAAGCTGTGTTAGCTTCCGCTGTCCACGTAAACTTACCCTTTTTTCTTTTGATTACTAAGAGTGGTTCAACAATATTAGCGAAATCTTTTATGAAAGATCGATAGTAAGAACATAACCCAAGGAAGGAAGAAAGTTTCTTGGCGGTGTTGGGCGGTGGGAAATTCTTAATAGCTTTTATTTTTGAATCTTGCGTTTCTATACCCTTTTGCGAAATTTTATAACCGAGATATTTAAGTTCTTTAGTTGCGAACTTGCATTTTGAGGCGTTAATTGTAAGACCGGCCTCTTTTAATAATTTAAAAACTTGTTCGAGGTCATTAATGTGTTGTTCCAACGTACTACTCGTTATAATTATATCATCTAGATAAATTAAAGTTGATTTTCCTAGGACAGGCTTTAGAACAATGTCCATAGCTCTCTGGAATGTTGATGGGGCCCCACACAACCCAAAAGGCATGCGTAAAAATGCATAAGCGCCCGATTTTGTTATAAACGCGGTTTTATGTATATCTTCGGGTCTCATAGCTATTTGATAGTAGCCAGACGTTAAGTCCAAAGTAGACATATATCTTGTCGATTTGATCTGTCTAATGATCTCGTCTATAACCGGCAAAGGGTAAACTGGAAATTTGGTAATACTATTCAGTTTTCTGTAATCAATAGCAAACCTCCAAGCCCTTTTATCCGAAGGAGGAAACTCGTTCTTTTTCCTACATAGTACGACTGGACTCGCGTACTCACTATTTATGGGCGTTATTATTTTATTCTTTAACATCTCCTGAATATGTTCTTCGATGATTAAGTCTTTTTGTTTGTCATAACGGTATGGCTTAGTCCTACAAGGTTTTTCGGCATTTAATTGAATCTTGTGCGTCACTATTTGGCAGTTTCCTGGTTTTTCTGAAAACAAATGAGAAAAATTACTCACCACTTGCTGTATTGCTTTACTTTCATGGTCATTCAGATGGCTAAGGTCCACTTGAGGTGTCTCCACAGGTTCCACCACCCTCTGGTCCATCTCCAACACCACGGAACTATCTTGAAAATTTAATTTGGCCCTCGCGGCCCTTAAAAACTCCATACCTAAAATAAGAGAGTGTTGCAGATCCTTCACCACAAAAATTAATACTTTGAGACTTTCCTCTTTTACCTGTAGGTTTAATGATAATTTCCCGATGCAGTGACATGTTTTTCCTTGCGCCGTTATAATTTCCGTATTTTTGGTTTTAAATAGTCGTATCCTATAAAAATTCTTTTTGAAGAAATTTTCACTCATAAAATTTCCTTCTGCTCCTGTATCGATGAGGGCTTCTACTGGTACATCGCCAACCAGGACTTGTATAATTGGTAGCTGTGAGTTTTTTACGATGACCGTATTTAAATGTCTATTTGAGGGTTTTTTTAAAACTTCCGGGGTCTGGACCCTCCCTTTCACAGGCCCCTCTACTCGTTTAAAGCTTTCCTTTCAATCTGTGTCTTCTGGGTACGCGGATGCTTATTTTCAAATTTTTTTTGGGGCCTTGACCTTCGAGTTTCGATGCGTTAGCTTGATAGCTTTTTCCCCCATAAGAGCGATTTCCATTTCTGGTTTCCTCCTTTGAAGATTTCCTTTGGGTACTTTGAGAATATGTTTCCCCTCTCGCTTTTTCCGCTATTCTGCGATTTTGAAACTTCACTGCCAATTCGAAAAGTTCCTGCAATGTGCTTGGGTTTCTAATTTCAAAGTAGTCTTGAACAGCGGGTAACAATCTTGGTAATATTATTTCAATAATCTCCGCATCGGGTTTCTTTCCATACAGCATATCCGTTAGCTTGATTTTTTGTAGAATAAAGTCTGTCAATTCTGCTGTATCCCGTTGATAGAAACTATATAGTTCGGCTTCCAGCCGTGCGCGATCTTTCACTATGGGGAAGGCCTTTACTAACGATTTTTTGAAATTTTCAAATATATATGTCTGGCTTCCAACTTCCCCTAATAAAAATTTGCCTATGTTTTTCCACCATAGCGCGGCCTGTCCTCTTAGTGCTGATGTGGCGATGGCAACTTTTTGTCTTTCGGGAACAGGGTAGAGCTGAAAGTGGTTTTCTAGACCTTCTAGAAATACGCCACCGAATTTTTTCCGTCGAAATGGACGTTTGGCTTGATTGACGCTCTCAAAGTCTGGACCAGGTATCCAAATCCTTCTAACTGGCTTGTCATTTCTTGGTGTTTTCCAGTGGCTTCCATCCAGTTTTCGGCCATTTCTGTTCGATGATTGTTCGGGCGCCAATGTAACGTTGCGTGCCTCCAACTTGCACGCAACCAAGAGGTGACTGTGAAAACTGTATAAAACACAGAGTCTTTTGAAGGGTTTAAGTCCCTTTTTATTCAACGTAAAAATTACAATGGCGTGCTCTTGACGCTTACAGACTGTGCCAACTCGGCAGTCAAATAAAAATAATAACCTGAAAAGAAACTAAAGACAAGACTCTAACTACGAGGCTCTCTAAAATAACTAACTCACCGCGTTTTACAACACCGCTGCTAATTCAGCAGACTTGAAGCTCACTTGAACGATTAACACTACTTCCCGCCAAGCACATAGGCCGAAACGCGGGGTTCTTCAATTTCTCGCTAACTACCTCCGCGCTTGTGAAGTAAGAATATCACACCGAACTCGTTTCCTTCTATTTAAATCAGAATACTTCCGCTGATAATTTGAATCCTTGCGCGTTCTAATAAAATTTACATATTATGGCATTGTCAGTTCCAGGGAAAAGTAAGGCTTGACAGGAAAGATAGTTTAAACTTAAAATAAATGTTAGTTAAAATAAATATAAACCCTACAGGCTATTCACTTTGTACATATTTGAAATTCAAATTCGTACATTTGTACGTTTGAAATTCAAATCCTACAAGTACGCTTATGCATTATGTATTTAAATCATACATGATGCTGAAAGAATACATTACAAATACTTAACTTACCATTACATGTACACAAACACATACACATGTAAACTCATGTTAAGAGTATTAGCAATTTGTACAGATTATGGGCTACACGTGTTTGATGTATTACCTATTTTCAAAAATAAGTCTTACAATTACACTTAATTATGTCATACAAAATGGTAAAAGATTACAAGATACAAAATGCAAATATTGATAATGAGTAACAGCAGTTTTATACATTATTCTGCTGATTATGGGCTACTCACTTTTACATGTTACCGTTTTAAGTTTAAATCCTTCAAGTACATTCATGCTTTGTAAATTCAAAACGCACAAAATGCTACATAGATATATTGTAATTACTTAATCAGTCATTGCATATACATATACTAATACATATGTTAACTTTTTGCTAAGTATAGGGACTATTTGTACAGAAAATGGGCTACTCGTATTTGACATTTTACCTTACAGGTAAAAATCTCACAAGAACACTAATTTATGTCATACAAATTAATTAAGAAAATATTATACAAATATGTAAACATTGATAATGAATAACGACTTAATCAATCATTGCATATACATATATCATTACATATGTTAACTTTTTGCTATGTAAAGTAAGAGAGTGCTTTGTGATACTTCATAGCACCATCGCCACATGGCAATACTACATTATAATGACTGAAAATACAAAATACCACTCATATATATCGCACACATTGAACTGGTCTTTTGGGCTAAGACGATGTGCCTATAAATTTTCAAACATTTTGATAGATACTTATACAATTATTTATATATTTACATGCTATGCCATACAGAGCTTTTACATTATTTGAGTATACATTGTAATGTATTTTGCAGTAATTTACAAAACAGACAATCTTCTTAGTAGAACATAAATTTTATTTCTAGTTCACGGTGATTGACAAATTTTATACAATTCTTAAGTGGCAAAATTTGCATATTACTCCCAGCTGGTAAAATCTTTAGAATCTTATCTTTTAAAACAATATCTCACGTTGCTGACGTTTTAATACAAATACGGCGTTGCCACTTCAACAATAATTATATTTATTTATTAAATAACAAGATATTACAACCTCTCCCCCCTCCAGATAAACTTTAATTTATATTTTTATAAATTTACGGTCTTTTTTTTATCTTTTCTTTCAAAACAACAATATCATCACAATACAGAATTGAAATACAAGATATAACATAATAACATACACTGAGGAAGAGAGGAAGGAACAAAATATTTTTTTATCTATATAGAGAAACAAATTATTTAATCAGGCCAGGGAGCACGACTTAATGCGTCTACATTTTTATGGTTTTTACCACTTCGATGAACGATCGTGTAATTGTAGGGTTGTAGTACCAGTGCCCATCTCATAAGTCGTGGATTTAGACTCACATTATTTTTGAGCCAAACTAAGGGATTATGATCGGTCATGATGAGGAATTTAGTATGCCCGTCTAAATAACATTGAAGTTTCTTTACAGCAAATATTATGGCGGCGCATTCCCTTTATGTGGTACAGTACTTTCTTTCAGTTTCTGTAAACTTCTTACTGAGGTATAATACTGGATATTCATTGTCTCGTTCATCCTTTTGAGCTAAAATGACACCCATACCAGAGTTTGAAACATCAGTTTGCAAAATAAACTCCTTATTGAAATCAGGTGAGTGTGACAGAGGCTTTTGTGGCAGTTTTTCTTCTTCAACAACTTGCTCTTGTCTGTTTAGTTTCTTTAAAAACTTCTCCTTGACTTGCATCTCAACTCCAGAACTTGGCAATTCATCTTGAACTTTTAACTGAGAATCGTTTAATTTTGTCAGTTCTTTCTTTTCAGATAGTTTCTGCTTGTTGCGAGATGAACCTTTGTTCTTATCTGTTACTTGCATTCTCATTGAATGTGGCAACTTTGAGTATCCTCTATCATGTTTATGCCTCATTGCTAAGTTTTCTGACGCGAGCTTATATTCTGAATGTATTTTTAATTTCTCAGCTTTAGAAGCACCTTCATGAGTTCTTTTATAAGAATTTCTTTGATTTGCTGCTAACGAACTGTCAAACACATCTTTATTTTTTGGTGAAGAAGGAACTGAGGAACTTGTAGAGGAATAATCACACACATGATCCATAGAAGATGAATCACCAAGTAAATAAGGTGAGTCAACTTCCATATAAATAACTTCAGTTTTCTCATCAAGAGATGAAGGCTTAGATTGTTTGTCAGATTTCTGCGAAGCATTGACAGAAGCTTGACTTTTAGGAGGGTGAGTATTGACCAAATTACCTTGAGTTTTAGTAATATTATTTGTTTGGTTCTGTATCAAAGATGTATAGTTCTGCATTTGATCCCTATATTTTTCAGAAATAACAATTAATTCCCTTTCATTTCCCTTTTTATCTATTTTCGTTTTCGCAAACAACCCGTTTTCTTTTTCTTTGAAATCATTTGTGTTGCTGAAATTTTCGCTTTTAGCTTATCTAAGCAATGAGGCTAGATATCTACTTTGATGCTGAGATTCAATTAATTCCTTAGAATTAACATTAATTACTTTCTTCATTTCTTCGTATTTCTCGTCAGCTTGCATTAAAGTATCTTCATCAGTCTCAATAACAGACAGTGCTTCTGGTTTTCCCATTTTAGTGTCTCTACATCGATCATCTTCACGAGATTGCTTTACTTGAGATCGTGTCATAACCGCATTTATCTTTTCTAAATTTAAGAATTGTTTATCTCTGAACAACTGGGCAGTTTTGTTACCCAATACGTATATGCCAGGATCATTTATAACAACGGCTGTATTTGTCTTTATATGACCAAGTTCGCAATTAATTTCAACTTCCGCTAACGGTAGACACACTAAATGGTCATTTAAAAGATATTGCACCCAGACATGTTCTCCAGTCATTTTTGCGTTATCAATGTATTTTCGAGAAATAACATCTATTGTGGCTCCTGTGTCTCGAAGAATAGGCATTCCATACCCATTAACTAAACCGTTAATTGTATATGTCTTTAACAAATCATCATTCGAAAATACACAATTTACCTTTTCATTTGGTTTTAAGCGAGGACACTGAGGCTTAAAATGTTCGTATGATCCACACTCGAAACTTTGTTGCTGATGATCTTTCTTGTATTTTGAATCATCCCATCTATCAGAATGCTTAAAATGAGGCGGATGCTCTATTTTTTTCACAAAATTATCATAACGCGGTTTAAATGATCCTTTGTTAATTTTCTCAGTCTGATTGGCAGAAAATTTCGGTTTTATTGTTTTTCTCACATCTTCAAAATCTTCAAGTTTCTTAACCATTTCAGAAGGTGAAATGATGGTTGTCCATTGATCCATAAAATGTTCTTTGAAATCAGGAGAAGTACGCTTTTTTATTTGATCAACCAGCATGAGATCTTTTAGCTGTTCAAAAGTTTTAATGTTTAATCCGTTAAGCCATCCTTCTAAATAATTCTTTAATTCATAGTAGAAATCATACCAAGTACTTTCAGTAGATTTTTGGTGTTTATTAAATAGTTATTGAAATTTTTCAGCACTCAATTTAAATCGTTGTAACCGTAAAGGTTTTACATATTCATAATTTTTCGCGTCCTCTTCTGGTTCTCTAGCAATAAGCTGAACAATGTCGGGAGGCAGCAATGAAATAATTTGAGTCACTTGATTTTCAGCAGGTATATTCATTATTTTAGCTTGAAGCTCAAATAGCATCAGAAATAAACTTATTTCATCTTCTTTAGGGTTGAAACGTGGCATGACATCGTGAATTCTGATTTTTAAAAGCTTCTCAGCTAGCTGCGTAGTTTCTACCGGCTGTGCTGTTACAGCCATGGCTTCCAACTGAAGTTTCTGTAGCTCAAAGGCTCTAATTCGCTCTTCTCTTTCATGCTCTTCTCTTCTTTCTCTTTCTTCTCTTTCGCGTTCCCTTTCTCTTTCTTCCCTTTCGCGTTTTTCTCTTCTTTCTTCTCTTTCACGTTCTTTTTCTCTTTCTTCCCTTTCGCGTTCTTCTCTTCTTTCTCTTTCTTCTCTTTCGCGTTCCCTTTCTCTTTCTTCCCTTTCGCGTTTTTCTCTTCTTTCTTCTCTTTCACGTTCTTTTTCTCTTTCTTCCCTTTCGCGTTCTTCTCTTCTTTCTCTTTCTTCTCTTCCGCTTTCTTCCTTTCTTTCCCTTTCTTCTCTAATTGCAGCCAGTAGTTCTCGAGTAAACTCCTCATCATCACCGGGACTTTCAGTAATCAGTTTATGCAACTGAGCAATCTTAAATTCAGGTTTCACGGTTAAACCTAACTCTTCTGATAGTACTTTTAAATCCTGTTTTTTTACTCCTAGCTAAGAATAACGTGTTGACACGTTACCTTTAATAGGTTCCTTTTGAAACTCAATCTGAAAGCTCGTACTTGTATTAAAAATATATAATTTCTGGCGAGACTTAATTTCTCAAATACGAAATTAACACTAACCAATTGGAGAGAATTATTTAAACAATTTTGCCAGGTTGGCACAAAATAATATAATACTACGTCGGGTTGACTTTTTAACTCACCATTCACAAACCGCGTTAGCTATAACTATATAAACACCTTTGCCAGTTAGGCAATTACCCACGTCAGTTTGACGATTTTACTATCTATCTCCACGCTTCGTTGGCGATAACAAAAACAATTTTTGCCAGTTTCGCAATTCAACTTTTAGAATATACAATCTGTAATACGTCGGGATGACGTTACTATCTACCACACGCCTGGATGGCGAGAACTTAGACTTTTGCCAATTCTGCAGTATAATAAATTCACTCTACGTCAGTTTGACATTATTACTTACTTTCACGCGCTTGCTTGGCAACAAATTCAAAAACTCAGCTAGCAGTTCTTTTTTTTTTAAATGTCGGGATGGCTAACACATATCAATTATCAACATAAAAATTCAATACAAATAGAAGTAAAGCATAAATAATAATTTTAAAATACTTCTTTACCACAAATATCAATTATAAATTTCAGCTAAATATTTTTAGTGTCAGTTATTTTAAACACAATCTTACACGATAAACCATAATTCTGAAACAAAGTATTAAAATTCAATAAATGCTTTTTTAAGAAAACCAAAAGTTAATCTTATCTTCAGAGATCAGCAGCATCCTGTTTTGACAGTTTTTGCTCGGACGCAAGTTACAGAAACACAGAAGATAACCTTTGAATGATCCGCTTCAAATCTGGCTTTAAAACGGCAGACTTCTTACATCCATTTCTCCTTGAAATAAACAAACTCGGCAATTGGTATTAGCAAACTTGTTCTAAAAAAATTCAGCAAATTTCTGGGATTAGGATTTCTGGGATTGATAATTGCACTCCTAATTTCCACGATCTCGGTGTAACCTCCAATTAATTAAGACTGTAATGTATTTTGCAGTAATTTACAAAACAGACAATCTTCTTAATAGAACATAAATTTTATTTCTAGTTCACGGTGATAGACAAATTTTATACAATTCTTAAGTGGCAAAATTTGCATACTACTCCTAGCTGGTAAAATCTTTAGAATCCTATCTTTTAAAACAATATCTCACGTTGCTGACGTTTTAATACAAATACGGCGTTGCCACTTCAACAATAATTATATTTATTTATTAAATAACAAGATATTACAACATATATACTTAATTTTAACATGAATTTGCATAGAAACATTGGACATACGAAAACATAGAACATTGGCTATACTCAAAAATTGCACGTTAAATCTTTATAAAACATGATACTTAATCATTAGCTCTTAATCTAATGCGCGAGATTATCCATGCACCTTACTAGTTACTACTTAAAGGGAACATAATACTCAAGTAAAACATAGTTGAAATATTGATTCACATATTATTCTCAATTGCAACATTAGTTTCCTAAAAGCAAAACACTTACTTGTGTTTCATTATATTACTGCTAATAGAAATTGTTACTGTTCAATAATACTGTATCGTAAAATACTATATAATTATATTACGCAATTAGAACGTAATGTCGCATAACTTAAATACACTACATTCGTTGCATATTACAATTATTCTTTTGAACTCAATTAGAACATAATATTACATAGCTATGCAAATATCCAATTAAACATAGAACAACTTAATATCTAAAATTGTTCAATTAAAACATAGTGCCACTTAATAGCTTTGCATACACTGGACTGATATGCTGTTTCGTAATTCCATTACTACATAAGAATATTGTTCACAATAAAGCTACTTTATAGTTATACTTATTATAATATTGCTTTACAGTGTTACAAGTGTTTTAACGTTGTTCCGAGTATACATCCATTGTCAAATGAAACATGATACTGCATAGGTATATTATGTACATGTAGTATGGAACTTTTACTATATATACTTGCATCAAATTAGTTTACATAGTACCTTAGTACGTATTAGAATTCATGGCTTGGCATTACAATTGTATATAATATATACTTAAGTTTTCATATTGTCCATGCATTGGCACGCATATGTAGCATACTGTTCCTTATTGTTTATACATATATAAGGTGCATATAATTGCAAGACTGCATAGTTCATGCTTTAATGTTCGATCATAAAACATGTAGCATATAGTGCCATTCCATGTAAATGTTGTAACTACATATAATACATATAAGCAGTTGCTGTACTGACCCGTTAAGCACTCTGGAATAAGTCAGCACCCAGTGAGGAGAGCTTTGACACTATAACACAAATTTTACGAACCAGATGCCTTTGCTTTATTAGATATTTACAATAGGCTTGTGTATTAGTAGATGGAATTAAGAGATGTTGTCCAGCAGTGAGCTGGCAGCTGGTAACACAGTGTTCGGGTGTGCCTTCTGAGTGCCAGACACACATATCTGAGTTACTGATTCCATGTCGCGCGAAATACGTTGGAAAAGGACCATAGCCACATATGTATCTAATTAAAGAAGGGTTACCTATATTTCTGCCTGGGTCGACATATGCAATGTGGTATGCTGTTCTTCGTCCAGTAGGACTGGAGTCCCACTCTTGTTGCCACTTCGATATGGCACGTAGTCTGGTAATTCTCTTTAGATGGGAGTACGGCCATGATATTGTAAGATTGAGACCATTTGATTTGAGAGCTGCTTCCTTAGCCATCTTATCAGCAAGCTCATTACCAGTATTACCGACATGGGCCTTAAGCCATTTGAGATATTAATTTTTACTTTGATGATCCCTAAGAGCCCGCTGCTACATGGAAATTGCCGACAAAATGAAGGCTCTGGAAGGCCAAGGATCACTAATGCGAGGCAAGATAGGATGATTGTTCGCCAGGCCCGAACCGCCCCAACGGTATCATTGTCGACTATTCAATGGACTACAGCCACTTCTATATCTCCCGCGGTACCTTCTACCATCTCACGGCGCTTTTCGGAGGCGGGGTTAGCTCTCATAGGCCTTTAAGACGTTTGCCTTTGACTCCACAACATCGGCGGAGTCGTCTGGAGCGGTGTCGCAGCCGATCATCATGGCTGCTATCAGACTGGTATCGAATAGTGTTCAGCGATGAATCCCGCTTCATTCTTGAAGCAGATGATCACCGTGTTCGTGTCTGGAGAGGACGGAACCAGCGGTATCAATCAGCCTTTGTTTTCCACCATCCCTAGTGTGATGGTATGGGGCGCTATTTCTTAAGACCGCAGGTCATCTTTAGTCATCCTCCTTACATCTTTAACAGCTCAACGATATGTTGATACCATCCTGCGGCCGGTTGCATTATCCCTTGCACGTCATCCTGAGGCCATTTTCCAACAAGATAATGCACGGCCACATATCTCTCGCATATGTCTGGATTGCCTCCATGCGGCGTATACTTTTCCTTGGCCAGCAAGGTCCCCAGACCTTTCACCAATTGAGCATTTCTGGAACATGGAAGACTGCCAGATTCGGGCACCACAAAATATCGCAGATCCGGAGCGACAATTGATGAATGCCTGGCAGAATGTGTCGCAGGATGACATTAGGAACCTCTACCATTCCTTGCCTCGGCGAATTCAAACTTTTATCGCCGTTGTTCGACCAACTAAACATTTGAACACTGGATGGGTGATTGTGAGCTATCAACAGGTACAAAGGCCTTGATTTTTTTAATCATTTTATTATCTGTGTATGAGCTATACACATATTCAATTTCATCAAAAACAACCACTTCTTTCATGGTGCTCCGATTTTTTTTGCAAAACAGTGTATTTTCTATTTGTTGGCAGTTATGATAGTTTTAGTTTCATCACATGTACCAATAGATAAAACACAAAGCTGCAAAGACTCCAGGACACTAAAATTACGCTACATTAAGCAATCAAATTCCCCTGTGGTGTCTGTTGCCACTGGGACTCGACAAACACATCACTGGCTTTGACAGGCCATTATTTCTTCCATATTTCGTGCCCTGCCAACAAAGATATGACACTGAGCCGCCGTGTTGTTCTGACGGGATTTTCCTTCCGGCAAATATCGATTAACTAATCACGAAAATTCCGCCGCAAATTCTTGCTCACGTTTCGAATCGTTTGAAATAATCGAAATTGAAAGGATATTGTGAATAAAATAAGTGAAAAATACGCCTCGTGTATACCAACACTCTTTTGTTTGCAAGAATTAATTTATAGAACTTCTCAACATCAGTTGCATCCAATAAAGGCTTGCTTAAGTAAATAATATAAACGTTGTAGTAGTAGTGTAGTTGCGCTAGAGAAATTATTTAGCTTTAACTACAGTGATAGAAGAATTGGACTGTAATATGACTTCAAATTATACGATTGTTAAAGTTGTAAAGTCAATGGATTTCTTGAAGCCGGATAATATGAAGAATTTTTGAATGTTCTCACCGAGATTCGATTCCCGGACCTTCTGATACTCGGACACTTTTCCCCACCTAAAGAGCAACCGACAACGAAGGGGACCAGTCTCCCGAATCCGAGTGGTGATAAATTATCAGCACTTTAGTTCGGGCGCCATTTTAGCGTCATTTTACTTCTTGAACACGAATTACAAAAATTTACTCCGTTTTCTATCCAAGTGAACAAAATATATCATAAATAAAGTACATTTAGCATTTGGGATTCTTTCAACAAACGAGTTTCAAGCCCTGGGACACATATGACCGACACGTAGTTAAATGGTGGGGGATACCTATGTCCCACACGTAGCGAACGACTTACTTACTATAAGCACCTATTATTCAGGAAAACTTTATTATTAGTCCAAAGGGTCAATTTGATCTGAACGACTATTGATTTCGTTTTGGAATTTTGCTTTGGTCCACAATAAATGTGGACTTTTCAAATTGTTGCTACCCCTATTAGAGCCCTGCGTTGTATTTAATCAAATTAAATAACGAAAAATCTGCATAAATGTATGTATGTTTCTCGCACTGGGATAAAACAACGGTACCTAGACCCATCGAAATTTGAATAACGTAATCTGCCATATAATATGGGCATGTGGAAGCACTAATTTAAATTTGAAATTTGTTTTATTATCGACTTCATATTTTGTAACACCTTTTGATTAGCAAACTCAGCGATTTCAAACCGAACGATGGGAAAACTGTACGAAGGAAAAAAAATTCCAGCGCGCGAGACTGTATCGGAAATTCTAAATATTTGCTCATTTAAAAATTATTTTGCGATATTGCTGTTGAATTGAATTTTAAGGTTTAAGTGCGAAGAACATAATATTTTATAAATAAAGGTAACACGCATAACATTAAAGGACAGCCCCTTCGGGCGTTATGTGAAATCTGAAAGCTTTCAGTTTTTTTAACCTGTTCTCTCCAAGTGTATCATTTATGATCTGGTTAAGTTTCATTTTATGTGTCCATAGTGTTGAAAAGACATTAAGTATTTTTTGGAAGCAGGCAAGATGAAAAATATGCAACGACTTCGCCGGGAATCGAACCACGGACCTCTGAAATTCGTGCCCTATCTTTTAATTCTGTGGGTGTGCCCAATGATTGACTAGAGCTTCGAAAAGAAAGCTGAAACGAGCATTGTTGTCAATTAACTGACCGATGAGATGCGGAGAAGCAAAGAATACAGACTCTCAGTTGTCCTAGATGATCGGTGAGACCGGTTTGGGTGGCACACTTAGGGTTCGGCGTTTGATTTTAGGCCAGATTTCCAGGTACAAATTTAAAACTAACATACAATAAGGAAATTAGCATACAGCCAGAAAAATAACATAGAAATTTCTTTTCAAACAATTCCTTTTATACCCTAAAATAATCTGGAAGTTTTCTTTGAAATAGGAGGGTCTTAAAAAACTAAACATGGCTAAAATATATGAATTCGTTTGTGTTGAGCTGACATCTACTATAAATAAAGAAGATTCAGAGTAACCTATATAACCTATAAATTCTTTTTCATTCAATGTTTTGTGTGTACAGAAGGAAATTTTTAGGTGTGTCCAGTCCAGACATACTCTGCCACAAAGTGTTAAAGAGCGACTGGGTTTTTTTTAGGGGACCCAATCGCCAAATACGAGGTCATGAGAATTATCATCCCCAACCCATTTCAGTTCGTGCGCCTCTGTAGAGACATTAGAATTATTTCTGAAGCAGGAAATGGGGAAAAATATGCAACGCCTTCGCCGGGAATCGAACCACGGACCTCTGGAATACGCGCCCAGCGTGCAGACCAACACACCACGAAGGCATGCCAAGAAGGCGGGAGAAATACCTGTAACATGTGATACCGGAGCAAAGTGTCAGAAATGGCCTACCATAAGGTATTGGATACTCTAAAACAGAAGGTTTTATACTTAAGCATTTTCTACATTGTATAGTACAAGGTAAAACATTATTTGCATCACCCAACATTACACAATGGGCAAGTCAGATTTGTTTTTTTCTCTGTGTTCATTTTCGTACAACGAGGACAAGCGGGATCTCGATTTTCCAACTATTGGAAGACGATCCCCAACAGTCAGGAGATTGTGAGTCTTCTCGCTAAAATTGCTAGCGGTGATTCTAAGTTTGCCTTTGCCATGAAGCAAATAAATAAAAAATAGGTTAGTGAATGCATCAGATAGCATTATTATTATGCATGCAAAGAAAACATGGGCCCAACATAATTTGTAAACATAACAAAACAAATCAAATATATTTTCGAGCTAAATAGACGCTAATATTTTCTAAACATAAAACAGTTACGTGTTTTATACGTTTTGTTAACGGAACGACAGAAACTAATGTCCTGTGGACGTATGGAATCGATTTACTTTTCATAGCATTCAGAATTCTAATTTTAAACTTAAGAAGAAAAAAAGGGGGGGAGAAAACGGCTGAAAGCCTTCAGATTTTGCATTACGCCGAAAGGGGCGTTTTTTAACGTTTTGTGTGTTTTGTTTCTTTATTTATTAAATATCATGTTCTTTGCATTTAAACCATAACGTTCAGTTCAAGAGCAATATCTCCAAAAAATTTGAAAATGAGCCTATCTTTAGAACTTCCAATACATAGTCTCGCGCGCTGGAGATAAAAATGTTTTTTATTTATTTTTTCCCGTACAGTGTTGCCATTGCTCGCTTTGAAATCATTGAGTTTCTTAATCAAAAACTCATAAATGGCTTACAAAATATGAAATAGATAATAAAGCAAATTCCAAATTGGGTTTCCAGATGTCCATATTCGGGTGGAAACGTACGTTATTCAAAATTGGATGGCTCTAGGTACCGTCGTTTTATCACAGTGTGAGAAACATGCATACATTGATGCTGATTCTTCATTGTTTAATTCCTTTATTATAATACAAAGCTGTAATATTTGGTGGCATCAGTTTGAAAGGTGAACCGACATTTAGAGTGAATCAACGCAAAATGCCAAAACGAAATAATTATCGCTTCTGTTCTAACAGATTACAGTGACAGAATTCAAACACAATTATATTGTTTACTCTAATATATTTGAGTTTAATAATGTGAAATCTCATTTAATTTCTACACCAACTCAGTTGTTCAGGATTTAGATATTACATTCAAAAGGCTTGTTTTCATATTATGACTGATTAGTTATGAATTAATAAATCGTGTTTAGTATCTAAACACCGTAAACTGCTGAATGTTGAATTTGTGCATATGAGGAATAACTGGGCTGGGATCTGCTATTAAATGAAATTATGCAGCATTAAAAATACGTATAATTTTTTAAAAGTGTTTTTAAAAGTCCGGCATAAATTCGGCACCAAATCTGAATTTTATATTTCCGTATTTTCTCAGCTAAGTTTACTGAAGTATATAGTAAAATCAAAGAAGTAATGCTTCCAGTCATTTATTGATATATAGAAAATTCTTTTTACTTCCTTGTACTCAATAAAGGAAGTATTGTAATCCCGAAAAATTCTGAGTATCATATTTCAACGAAAATATCAAATTTGATCGCTATCGAATGCAATTTAACGCTCTTCCGGCGTGACATATGAACGCAAAGACAGACTAAAGTACACTATGTTTCCAAACAGATTAGAAAACTGATTTAAAATGGATTCAGAAAAGATTTTTTCCGTGGCGTCTGTACGTATGTATGTATCTCACATAACTCAAAAACGATTAGCCTCAGAACGATGAAAATTCGTATATAAGACTGCTATATTATGTCAATGTGCACCTCATATTTTGGTTGCAATGGGCGGCACCAAAATTATATATATATATATATATCCACTTTGTTGTTCGGCTCAGTGATCTCAGTTGTGTCTTGAAACGTGTGCAAATTTTGCTTTAAAAATTATTGAATTATGTTATCTTTATCTTCCAGTTAAGGTTCTTATGCCTTTAGTAAATTTGAACAAAATACTTGTAGAATTATCAACAATTTAAAACTTGTTTTAGTGAAGTTAAGCCTAATTTTTTTTACGGTAGCGGCCATATTTGTTTATGTTTGAAATTTAACAAAATAGCGGATTTGCTGCAAATGTAGAGAAACAACAAAGCTTCGCAACAACAAAGATAACGCCTTCTTTTATCATTGCGAATTAAATCAACCTTAATTCAGTCTGGAATTGGTTCGAGGAAATAAGTGTTTAAGATTTACTTCGTAATTTTTAATATACATATTTTGAGCCTTATATATTTTTGCCTTGTCACGAAGTGAGAACTGAATTAATTGAATGAGAAATACTAAAGGGTATCTGAAAAACTGTTTCTGTTTTGTTTTGTTTGCTTAATTTCTTTTATACATTATTCTAGCTTTATTATAGTATTTGAATAGAACATGTGGCAACGATTAGATAATTCTTCAGATGTTATAAATTTTCTGCATTCTGTGTTATAAAATTCTTTGCTCATCCCAATCTGATTAGAACTCTAGCTACTCTGCACGTCAAAACTGCTACTCACCAGCCAGCACCTACTCTAGTTTTTAATACGACCTGATTATGCACATTTAATTACTTATGACTTGAACTCATGTATGTCATTTACGATCTGTAACTTTTCTAAGACTTGCATTCGTTCACCCGAATTTCGCCTGCGGACGCGGTGCTCTACGCACCACTGATTTATTAAACAACCGCGAACTGCCGTTGACACTATTTGAAAGAATGATAGTAGAAACTCTTTAGTAGTTGACACCGTAATTTAAGTGACGATTCTTAGATTCCTTATAAAATGAATGAAATGTAACGCTGTTAAGTGAACATAGCGCCAGAGTTTCGCTAGGGTGAACAAATACGGTGAATTTCAAAGTGCATTAATTCTATTGTGGTTTATGCGCTAACGGAAAAGTAAACTTAATTCAATCTAATAAGTTTAAATGAAATGCAGGAAAAATGCGTATAATTTAATATTCCGTACAGAGGTAGTCATGTAGTGTACACATTAAGGTTTTTATTCTTATATGTTGGTAAATTGCTCATTTTTTGCTTTAAAAATGATTTAATTATGTTGTTCTTATCTTCCGGTTAAGGTGTTTATGCATTTAAATTATCTGCATGAGATAGTTTTAGAATTATCAACAATTTAAAAGTTGTTTAAATGCGGCTAAGTCTACTTTTTATTTACCTTAGCAGTCATATTTGTTTACATTTGATACTTGCCAAAAGAATGAATTAAGATAGTTTCTGCACCTTCAGTGTCTTTTTGCTAAGTGGAACTAAAAACAGACTTTCAGTTTTGTGGCTTGACAAATGTGTTTTCATACCAACTGGCCGAATGGCTTGTTTTTGAGCAGAATCTCAAATTTTAACTGTAAAAGTTATTTTTTAGTTGTTTTAATTGTATTTGGTGTTTTATATTTTTCTATATTTTATTTCTATAAGCTTTTGATGAAGATGTTTTGTGTTTTTATGCATTTTTTGGCCTTGCCGCGAAGTGAGAATGAATTAATGGAATGAGAAATCAACCTGTAATGAAATTCGACGAAATAATGCACCAAATGAAATGCACCAAAAATGCGTATTATTTACATTTCTGTACAAGGAAGTCATATGTGTACACATCAGATTTTTAGAAAAGAGGGAGTATATAAGGTATTTCTCCTGCCTTCTTAGCACACCTTCGTAGTGTAGTGGTCAGCACGCCGGCTGCGTATTCCAGAGGTAAGTGGTTCGATTTCCGGCAAGGGTGTTGTTCATTTCTCAAGTCTCCTGCTTCAAAAAATATCTAATATCTCTACAAAGTAATATATTTTCAATGAAATTCGAGAAAATAAATTTAAATGAAATATAGGCAAAAATGTACATAATTAAGTAGGGGGTAGGATGAAGTCAGTGTTTTCCACGTCAGAATTGTTTTATGAAAAGTAACACAGAATGTTAAATTTAAAATATATTTTTCGTTTCGTAAATAATTTCATTATTCTGTATTTTATATTTTATACCTGCTTCGAAATTAAACAGTTAGTTAATTTAAATGCCTAAACCTAAAAAATATACTTACATAAAAAAAATATAATACTCGCAATTAGAATGTACAAGGATAAATGCCGTTTTACAGTATACAATGTCAGAAGAATTTCTACGATTTTAATGCCATTCAATGTCACATATGCGGCTGACATTATATTACTTTATGTCAAAAAGAACCTGCATATAAATACCAACATATATTCTTTTGAGATGTAAATTTTCATTCATGAAAAACTTCACATGTTCGGAATATACACATATATGAAAACATATCTTTTCTTTCTCATCTCTTCGCCCGTTGTATAACTTATTTTCATCTGTGAAGAAATATTTCTGTCTCAAATTTACTGAATGACTAGCCACTTGCTTGGCCCGTTTTTTGTCTGGCATTTTAAATAGCTTCGCATAAAATGAAAATCAGCGAAATCGAAAACCAAACACAGGACAAAAAGTAAGAAAAAAATTAATACTGTTCCTGATAAATAAGGAAATTAAAAAAATTCGTTAAAGGTTTGAAAATATTAAACAGAAAGAAAATCCAAAAGCTTTCTGATTTTAAGTTTTGTGTATTATCTTTATTTATTAACTACCATGGTCTTCACACTTAAACCGCATAAAATTCAATTCAACAGCAATGTCAGAAGTATTTAAAAACAACATATCTTCAGATTTTCCGATGCACAGTCTCGCTCGCGTAAGATAAAAATGTTTTTTTTTTTCCGCACAGTGTTGCCATTGCACACTTTGAAATAGTTTATTTTCTTAAGCAAAAATTCCTTAATATCTGTAGTAGATAATAAAAGCTTTCATTACCCCCCCCAAAGGGCCGTTCTTTTAACGTTTTGTGTGTTACCTTTATTTATTAAATATCATGATCTTCGCACTTAAACCGCCTAAAACTTAGTTCAACAACTCGCTTTGAAATCGTTGAGTTTGTTAATCAAAAATTCGTTAAAATTTTTCAAAAGATGAAACAGATAATAAAATAATCAACAAATTCGCAATTCAAGATTCGGGCTTCCATTCCGGCCCATGTTCGGTCGGAGGACTACGTTATTCTAAACTGGATGGCTCTGGGAAAAGTTATTTATTCACAATGCGAGAAACATTCATGCAGATTCTTCGTTTCTTTAAATATCAATAATGACGATAATATTTAGCGGTAATAGTTTACCAATGCAGTAAATGAAACGACGCAAAATGTCCTTTTGAGACTAATAGCCCTTCGATTCTAACGCCCCTTTGGGCTAATGAGAATTCGGAAGAACAGGAGAATACACTAAAATGCTGAGCATGCAAATTCGCATATACAGCAAAAGATTAGAAATCTTGAAATATGAACGTTTCCAAACTAAAGAAATTATTCACACTTTAAATCATTTTACTTCCTTGTATGAAGTAATCGCGAAAAGTTTCAGGCAGCATATTTTAACGAAACATTTTGACCGCTTTCGAATGGAATTAAATGATGTTTTTGCGTGATATCTGTACGTAAGGACAGAATAAAAGACTCTTTTCTTCCAAAAAAATCATAAAACTGCTTTAAAATGAATTCTGAAGAGATTTTTTTTGTGGCGTCTGTACGAATGTATGTACGTATGTGCGTACGTACGTATCTCGCATAACTCAAAAACGAGAAACGTTTCAGAACGTTGAAATTTTGTATATAGGACTACTATAACATGTAGATGTGCACCTCGTGTTTTGGTGGCAATCGGCCGCGCCAAACGTATATAAGTATATTTATATATATATCCACTCTGTTACCCGGCTCAGTGATCTCAATTTCTTTACTCTTATATATTTGTAAATTGTATACTTTTTGCTTTAAAAAAATGATGAATTATGTTATTCTTATCTTCCGGTTAAGGTTTTTATGCCTTTAATAAATCTGTATGCAATATATTTATAATTATCAACAATTTTAAAGTTGTTTAAGTGCCGCTAAGCCTAATAATGTTTTTGATGGCGACCACTGCTTGTTTACATTTGAAACATCAGAGTAGTGGATTTGTTGCCAATCTAGAGAAACGTAGCTTCTCAACAACAAAAATATCGCCTTCATTTCACGGGGAATAAAACAATTTAATTTATAATTCAACTAACATTAGCTATTTAAATACCAAATCCGTAACAATATAATAGCATTTCATTACGAAGAGAAACACTGCTGTGTTTTCCGAGAAGAGGGTTTTAAGTTTAGGTATGGAAATATTACGAATGGCTAAACAATCGGTATCCACTTCACTTTAGTATATCCATAACCATCTGGAAATACTGATTTAATTCGCAATAATAAAAGAAACGAAGTTTGTTGTGACGAAGCTGAGTTTCTCTAGATTGGCAGCAAGTCCACTATTCTGCTAAATTTCAAATGTAAATAAATATGGCTGCTATGGTAAAAATAGTTCCGCTTAGCCGCGCTTAAAGAAGTTTTAAATTGCTGATAAGACTATAAATATTGAATGCAGATTTCTTAAAGGCATAAAAACCTTAACCGGAAGATAAGAACAATATAATTTAATCATTTTTAAAGCAAAAAATTCGCAATTTAGCAAGAATAAAAATACTGTGCGTGCTGAGCCGAGTAATAGAGTGGATATATATATAAAAATATATATGACAGTTTATACATATAAAAGTTTGAAAAGTGTTACAGCTTTTAAAGATTTCAACGGAAAATGCGAAAACGATAACAAGTCTTTCAGAGACAAAGCCCCTTTGGACTGAAAATACTTTGTTCCTTTTGCTACCACCTATTTTTCTCTTGCGCACCACCGGAAAACCCCTGCTCTAAACTGTGGAGGAGGTGCGTATAGTTTTGTTTAATCTCTAATGCATTATCTAATCAGATATGCGAATTTGGAGCATTTTGTCAAGAATGACCCATTTAATTATCCAACCAGTCGTAATATGCTACGTATTTGGCTCTAAACACTAATTCCGCATCTCTATTTCGAACATACGGTTTGCAAAACCATTGATAAACTTAAAGCTATCATTGCGAATATTTTGAATAATAGTATGACACTTCCTATTATTGTTATTACAATAAAATAGTTGATGTTCCTGTTATTATTAATACTTTACTAGCAACTAGCAGCTACGCGAACAGCCTTCGTCTGGCTTTTAAATGCATCGGAAGAATGCTTAAGTGAATACAAAAAGTTAAATTTAAAAACTGCGCAGAATTTTACGCAGCAGAACATCTTTATCACAATAAAAAACAAAAAATTTAAAATAAAATGTAGTACAAATATTAGTTATCCTAATAAATAAATTAACCAACTTCCCGTTGCATAATCTTAAGAATTCAAAAGGTATAAAGGAAGTTAAGAACTTTCATTCTAACCAAATCATGGAAAACGTTTTATATAATTAAAATTATATGTAAGTAAAACATAATATAAGCACATTACAATGAAATAGGCAATGAATCTTATATTTTCAAGAGAAAACAGTGAACAGTCCAGTATCCAAAGCAATGAATGTAAACATTTGCAAAAACTACATTTTCTAAAACAATGAATCTATCACCAGAAAGCACTACCCAATCAAAATTGTGCTTTGGGAACGACATACTTCAAAATATACAAACATCTTTGCCATTATCTGATTAAGAGACAGAGAGGAAAAAAGAGGATATTCTCTCTGTTGTGCCTCGCGAGGCACATGCGCGTCAGACTAAGAAGATTGCGATCTGTGTGTTGCGTGTCCAAAAATTCAAAAGAAATAAGCAGAATTTTATTTCATACTTTCAATAGTCATCAGTCCAGTATACAAGGCATTGAATGAAAACCTGTTTCCAAAACCCATTTCTAAAAGAATGAAACGATTCAAAATTGTCCGGTAAAATCGAAAAGATAAAATAAAAATAAAAACCTTATCTGAATTTTGCAAAAATCACTTCGAGGTACACTGGCTCTTATCTAGATGCGCCTATGTACCCAATTTCGTAGCCCTGGGTCTACGGTCCCATTAAATATAGACTTGATCTTTGCTTTTGCCCTGTACGAAATTTCGCCATAGATTGCGTTAAAAGTGTCATTTTCCCGCCAGTGATGTGAAGCGTGATTGATATGAGAAATTACGTGCTAGTAAACCGTATTTTTGCGTTTGCAAAGCTAAAAATTATAATAAGTCAGCTATTATTCATATATGAATATAGAATTTGAAAAGAGAATGTCCGGGAAATCATTCAATTTCAAGATTATCTGAAAACGTTTCATTCAAAATGACAGTACGTTCACGCGTGAACCATAAATAAACTTCTTCATTGTTCATAAATAGTCTTCATTCATAAATACATAAATAAAATCTCTAAGCAATGCTTTGCTCATTTTTCTAAATAATTGAAATGTATTTTCTTTGAGATAAAGAGCCAAATTAGACACATTGTAAGTAACCCCATATTTTTGCGCATGCGCAACTAAACTGTTATCGTGAGGAAAAGCACGAAATAAGTCTGTATTTAACGTCGCGTCTGGGCCTATTACATTACATGCAGCACGAACCAAAGACACATAGACTCTTTCTTTTTTATATCTACGAGACAACAGGAAAACTGTTTGCTATTGTTAAAACTTTGAAGTATTAGAAAAACGTTCATATTATGCTTAATTCGATAATCAGTATATATTGTATTCAAAATCGTAAAAAACAACCTTATATTTAGCGTAGGTATAATGAAACACTCAATCGATTTCGAGGGCAACTAAAGGTCCCTCCTCATCAGGAGAAAGAAATACATAGAAAGAAGAAAATAGGAATCACAGAAACACGTGGTGCTTATCAGCACTGCACGTTTTTCTGCACCACGTGTTTCTGTGATTCCTATTTTCTTCTTTCTATGTATTTCTTTCTCCTGATGAGGAGGGACCTTTAGCTGCCCTCGAAATCGATTGAGTGTTTCATTATACCTACGCTAAATATAAGGTTGTTTTTTACGATTTTGATTGTGACATTAGCGTGTTTCTCTTCTAGTCTATATATTGTATTGTTACGGATTTGGTTATCTATTTTTAGTAGAATTGTAACTAAAATTGTTTTATTCCCCGTGCAATGCAGCGAGTTACGAGGTTTAAGAGGAAGCTACACCTAAAAAGTAAAAATACAGAAGCACGCGCATTTTAGCATTTAATTATTAGATATCTCGTAATTGTACTCTTTTGCTTTGCAGAAACCTCGAAAAATTAGAAATTACGAAAACATTCTCGTGCACGATTAAAAAGCTTTAAAGAGCCAGAGAGAAACAACTTAGTACAGTTGTTGTTGTTTACTTTAGCTGCTGTAATTTTGAGATCGAATTAGCTTTCTCTGCGCTTTGAATTGCGTTTTATTTAACGCTTTAGTAGTTAATATAACTACTGCGTAATGATGTGCTATATTATGATATTCTAAGAATATCTCTGAGGATAATTGAAGCCTTTTGCTATATTTGTTGCTCGGACTTGTGCATGCAATCAATTACGAATCCGCACACACGAAAGAATATTTCTGTATTAAAACCTTCTTTGTCTCTTCATCAGTGTGACAAAAGTTTTTTACATGCTGCCAATAAAAAGTAATTTTATTACTGAAAAAACAAGATAAAAAAAAATCTGAAAAGTTTCAGATTTTAACGGTCGCCCAAAAGGGATGCTTAAGGTTTTCTAAGCTAACCTCGCAGTCGGCCAGTCTGGTGTTAAACCTCCAACTAAGCCCCCTTTCATTTTGTCTTTTTAGCTTTATTATTATTTGCACTTACGCCATATATAGTTCAACAGCAAAATTACAAAAATTTTAAAAGCAGCCTAGCAGTATACGTTTAAAATTCCCGATGCAGTTTGTTATTTTTTTCACTCTTTTCTCAGTCCATCATCCTTTCAACATCCAGTTTTCTTACTAAGATAACTTTGCAAAGTCTTTTTTTTTTTCCTTTTTAACCAGTTAACTGTGATTGACGAGTATACTCGTCATAGAGAAGCGGCACGATTTTGTGTATTGACGAGTATACTCGCATGGAGAAGCGGCACGATTTTGTGTATTGAGGAGTATACTCGTCATGCGTATAATGAAATGGAAAGATAAGAGGGAGATTTATTTGGTAAGTACTGTACATAATGACAACATAATAGAAACAGTGAAAAGAAAAATAATAACAAAGAAACCAGAGCTAGTGATTGATTATAATAACAAAATGGGGGGGAGTGGATAGGAGCGACGGAATTATCATAGCGTACTCCGCAGCAAGAAAACGACTGAAAAAGTACTACAAAAAGATATTTCTTCATTTCTTAGACATTATGTGTCTGAATGCATTCATATTATATAAAAAAATGGAACATGATCACGTATCAACTTTTTGCTCAAATTCAATGACGACACATTTGTGACGTATACAATTGAAAGAAATAAATCGACACAAACTCGGCCATTTCGTCTTAATAGAAGCCAATTAGGTGGGAATCATGTTTCGAATTATATACCCGGAACATCGAAAAAAAAAAACTCTACGCGAGGGTGTTCGCATGGCTACAAACGTAAGATCAGGAAAGAATCGCGTTACTGTTGTTCGATTTGAAAAGATCCATTGTGTATAGGACCCTGTTTCGCTGAATATCACTCCACAGCGGGAATTTAAATCCTTACTTTTATATGTATAATATTTAATTTAATTGCTTGCGTTTTTAGTTTAATATATATCTAATAAATGCTTATGTTAATCAAATAAGTAAATATTAGTAATAAACTTTTCAATTTTATAAAATAAACCCATCTTTTTCATCAGCGCAACTTACTCTGTTATGGACGAATATACTCGTCATGGCTCGATTCTGGTGACACAAAACAGTGCGTACTCTTAAACAAGGCCACCACAGTTAACTGGTTAATATTAATGTTTTTTGTGTTAACTGTATTTATTAAATATCACATTGGCGCTTACGCCACATAAAATTCGATTCAGCAGCAGAATACAAAATATTTAATAACAGCATATCTTTAGAAATCTCGATAGACTATGTCGCGCATTAGAGATAAAAGTGTTCCTCACCCCGTTGTGTAGCCACGGCTGGCTTTGAAGTCGATCAATCAGTTAACTAAAAGGTCGTTCAAGTTTTACGAAACATGAAACAAATACAGTACAGCAAATCCGAAATTAAATATTCGTACTTCCAGAAGTTCATATTCGGGTGGAGGACTTGCGCTATTCAAAATTGGATGGTTCTAGGTCCTGTTGTATTCCCACACTGCAAAATGTACATATGCATTCATGCAGTTCATTACTTAATTTTCTGAGATACCTTAAAGGGCGATGATATTTGGTGGACGCAATTCGGAAAGTGATTCCGACATTTATAGTGAATTAATGCAAAATCCCGTTTCGAGAGAAATGTCCCATTTGGGTTAACTCTCCTTTTGGGCTAATAAAAAATTAAAAGTACAAGGTTGAATATAAGCAGACGAATAAAATACAATAAAATGTTGTTTACAGTTTTGCAAATCAAAATCGGTGGAGATCAAATTCAGATGATGATGATTTACCATTCATCATTAAGTGCCACTGTAGGAACTTTTATTTATTTCCCACGAAGTGACATGATCCTCAATGAGACTGAAACTACTAAAGTACGTACACTGCGGAAAAAAAGGGGGTAGACAGTTCTATATCTCCCGTTCTACTGAGCCAATTGACGAAATTCAAATTGCGTTTTTCATGTCTCGGAAGCACGACTTAGGTTACATATTAGATTTATATATATCATTGTTCTCATATAGGAAATTTAACACAAAATCGGAAATTTCTAAAATAACATACCATTTTCCCCCATATTTCGATTCTACGATTCAAATTACGCCAAACTACCACGTTTTGTAAAAACAGCAAGCGTAGTTTTTAAAATATTAGCTCTCAAAATTTTAGCTCCTTTATGTTAATTGAGTTTGGTATATATATATATATATATATATATAAATTGCGCAAGTAATAATAACTTGTATTCGCACTAAATGGATTTAAGTTCATACAACAAAAACATTAATATGTATATATATATATATATATATATATATATACATATTAATGTCTTTTTTATTAAACTTATTTGATTCTTTCTTTCACGTTTCGAAATTTAGGTTCATTTCAGATAAAATTCACCCATTTTTTACTTCCTTGTACGAAGTAAAAAGGAAGTATTGTAATCGCGAAAAGTTTCAGGCAGCATATTTCAACGAAAACATCCATTTTGACGGCTATCGAATGCAATTTAACGATGTTTTTGCGTGATATCTGTACGTAAGGACAGAATAAAGGACTTTTTTCCTCCAAAAAAATTATAAAACTGCTTTAAAATGAATTCTGAAGAGAATTTTTCGTGGCGTCTGTATGAAAGTATGTACGTACGTACGTATTTCGCATAACTCAAAAACGAGTAGCCTCAGAACGTTGAAATTTTGTATATAGGACTGCTTTAACGTGTAGATGTGCACCTCGTATTTTGGTTGCAATCGGCCGCGCCAAACGTATATAAATATATTTATATACATATCCTCTCTGTTACCCGGCTCAGTGATCTCAGTTTCTTTACTCTTATATGTTTGTAAATTGTACATTTTTTGCTTTAAAAATGATTGAATTATGTTGTTTTTATCTTCTGGTAAAGGAAATTATGCCTGTAGTAAATCTGTGTGCAATATTTTTAGAATTATCAGCAATTTTAAAGTTGTTTAATTGCCGCTAAGCCTTTTTTAATGGCGGCCATTGATGTTTACATTTGAAACAGGAGACTAGTGGATTTGTTGCTAATCTAGAGAAACTTAGCTTCGCAACAACAAAGATAACGCCTTCATTAATTATTTAAATCATACTTAGTCCTTTCTGGAATTTTTTCGAGGAAATAAGCGTTTAAGATTTACTTAGTAATTTTTATATAGATATTTTGAGTTTTTATGCATTTTTGCCTTCTCGCGAAGTGAGAACTGAATTAATTAGATGAGAAATACTCAATCGTCTGTGAAAAACTTTTTTTTTGTTTGCTTAATTTCTTTTATACATCGTTCTAGCTTTATTATAGTATTTGAATAGAACATGTGGCAACGATTAGATAATTCTATTCTTTAAATGATATAAATTTTGTGCATTATGAGTTATAATATGAACGAAATATACAAGTTAACTGTTATATAATTATTGGATTATATAACAGTTAACTTAGTTTCCTTTATAAAATTATTATATAAGTTAACTGTCATATAATTATTAATACTGTTAAGTTAATCTAACGCCAGATTGTCGCTATGGTAAACAAATACTAGAGTGAATTTTAAAGAATACATTTATTCTATTGGGGTTTACGCGCTGTCGGCGAACTAGATTTAATTCAATCCAATGAGTTTAAATGAAATGCAAGAAAAAATGCGTATAATTTAATATTCCAATACAAGGAAGTCATATGGTGTACACATCAGATTTTTTTATTACGTGCTGTCGTCGTTAAGTGGTTAGTACGACCAGTTAACAGGATTATCAGCAATTTATATTCTGGTAGAAGTTGTTTTCCATACTACCTGTCCCGAAAAATATATATGGCTGTCTAAACTGAGACTAGGAATAAAATGTTGTGGATGATAATATGTCAGGATTTGGTTTGACTAACTTTCATGCTGCTTGGCTATCGCCATTTAAAAAATCTCCTGTGTACAACACATGACATTCTTGTACGGAGTATTAAATTGTGCGAAATTTTTGCTGCATTTCATTTAAACTTATTTCCTCAAAATTGATTACAGATATATTTCTCATTCAAATAATTCAGTTCTCACTTCGCGGAAAGGCAAAAATACGTAAAAATCTGAAAATATCTTCATCAACAAGTGAAAAATATAAAACACTAAATACAGTTAAAACAACTAAAAATACAATTCATAGAATTAAAATTAGACAATAAACAAATAAGCAATTCGGCCAACGGGCAAAAAGGCATTTTTTTCGGTGCACAAAACTGAATCGAAATATGGAAAAAAAGGAGTATGTCATTTCAGAAAAAGTCCGGATTTGTTTCAAAATACCTCTATTAGAACAATGCTATGCATAAATCTAATATATAACTTAAGTCGCGCTTTCGAAACATGGCTGACGAGACGCAATTTGAATTTTGTCTATCGGTCCCAGTGGAACGGGAGATACAGAATTGTCCTATTTTTTATGCGCAGTATTACAAGTGGTGTTATAGTCCTTTATAAGATAGTGATTAATGATAAGTAAACAAATTATTTCAGGAAAATGCACAGTTGTGAAGGGATCCGTTTCAAGAGACGTGTTTAGTTGGTTTAAATGTGCGTGTAAAATAGGTTCCCTGAATTTCATTTTCTCGGCGACTGCGATAGCTGCTAGGGAGCCCACGAGCGCTGCTGAACACAGGTAGTTCGGCCAGGGTTCGAATATCGGCGAAAGGGTTGACTGCATGTGTAAGTAAAATTTTCTTGAAAACGGAAGGTGCACAACTACACGTTCTAGAAGTTTCGTATACTAAATTCCTACTTTCAATGGCTACTCGTTCTTGAGTTATGCGAAATACATACATACGTACGTACGTACGTACAGACGTCAAGAAAAAATCTCGTGTGAATCCCTTTTAAAACCCTTATACAATCCTTTTTTTCTCTCAAAAGCAGTATTTTGTTCTGTCCGTATGTAGAAACGTGACGCAAAAGCATGGACCAAATGGTTTTGAGAGAGGTTCAAACGCACAGATTCTTTGAAATATGGCAGCCGAACTTTTTCACGATTACAATTTTTTCTTTTATTTCGTATTCAAAAACAAACATCATTTCTTTTATTATGACAGAAAGATCGCATGCGTGTACAAATTTTATTATAATTTCACGCCGCAGTAATTGTGCTTTTCATGAATTATTTCTTCTATTAAAAATATAACGTATCTAAGGAAAATCTGGCAGATACAAATACTTTATACAGCAATTAGTGCTACTATTTTACCTTACATTAACGATTACGCTGTCACTTTACAGGCATAGTACACCTACGCATGCAGTCAGATGTGTGTGGGAGTAAAATGAAAAAAAAAAAAAAAAGAAAGAAATTCTAAAAATGTTAGAAGCTATTTTCTTCTTAATTTTCGTATTTACGTTTCATGGCGAAAAGGGGATAAAAGTCAACGTCCAAGAAGGAAGAAATATTCAAATATCTTACGTCGCTGTTATTTTGCAGAGGAAAATGTTCCTTCTATTCTTCATAGTGGTAGAACATTTATATATAAATAATACATTCAATTGTAAACAAATGTTTACAGCTATAATTTAACAGGACTCCATTTATCCGAAGTAACCTCGGTTACAAATTATTCGAATAAATGAGTTATATTATTTTATTTATTTACTCCTTTATTCCCGTACAGATGAAACTCTTATTTATTAAAATTCAGTTGAAGTTGTTTTGTTTTTTCTTTTCTCACCTCCTGTTATAATGTATTTCCACCCCTCCTC
Organism: Stegodyphus dumicola; assembly: GCF_044657685.1. NCBI lineage: Eukaryota > Metazoa > Arthropoda > Arachnida > Araneae > Eresidae > Stegodyphus > Stegodyphus dumicola. Next base: position 160,080,174 of record NC_140768.1, on the reverse strand, counting down.
TCTGCATGCCTTCGTGGTGTAGCACTAGCACACTCGATGCGTATTCGAGAGGTCCAGGGTTCGAGTCTCGGAAAGGGCACTGCCGCCTCCAAATAACCTAACACTCTAAAGTGGCGCTCGAACTAAAAGTACTGGTGGATGACGACTCTTCACCAACAAGATTTGGCGAATGGGTCCCCGAATCCCCAGTCGCCCTTTAAAATGGATAGTATCTAAGGTAATTCCTCCTTCCTTTCTGCAGGATATCGTGGCGTAACGGTTAGCACTCTCAGCGCGTATTCGAGAGGTCCAGGTTCGAGTCCCAGTAAGGTCATTGCTCCTTTTTCATGTTTTCTGCTTCAAGAAACGCTAATGACTCTACACTGCAAGGTATTTTCTTTCACCTTACCTCGTGCCTTCGTGGTGTAATCTGAAACAACGTGTAGCTAGCAATCGAAAGGCCCAGAGTTCAAATACCAAAAAGGGTATCGCACATTTTTCACTTCTCGTGCTCCAAATTAAAATCCCTAATGGTCTCTAGAGTTTTGGTTTAACAAAAACTGAAAAATCGTGCATAAAACATTTATAAGACAAAAATGTAAGTATATTTGTAGACTTATGTTGTCTAGGTAAAATTTATTATCAAGAATAATTCAACTCTCTACCCCCAGTATTAAACACTCTTACGCAATAAATAAATAAAAAATAATAAAAAAAAATCTGAAAGGTTTCAAATTTTAAATTACGTGCAAAGGGGCATTTTTTTAACATTTTATGTCTTACCTTTATTTATTCAGTATCATGTTCTTCGCACTGAAACCATAAAATTCAGTTCAACTGCAATATCGCAAAATTATTAGTATCTCCGATACACAGTCTGTATCGGAACATTTTTATCTGGCTTACTGCATATAATTTCTTTTTTTGTTGTTGTTGTACAGTGTTGCCATTGCTCGCTTTGAAATCGTTGAGTTTGGTAATAAACAATTCGTTTTAAAGTTTTACAAAATATAAAATAGGTAATACAACAAATTCCAAATTTCGGCTTCTAGATGCCCATCTTCGACTGGAGACGTTCGGTATACAAAATTTGACGTCTGTAGTTGTTTAACGTGTTTTTTTCACAGTGGGACAAATATGTATACAATCATGCATATTCTTCATTATTTAATTTCTTTAAATATAATGCAGGGCTCTAATATTGGATGGCAACAATTTGAAAAATGAAACGTCGTTTAGAGTGAACCGAGTGGTGGTTTGCATGTTTATAAAAGATATTTACATGCGCTTATAATAAAAATAATTATCACTTTATAACTTAAACAGAAAGAAACGGCAAATTTGTTTTGCAAACTATTTTGGGAAAATGCCGAAACGAGATTAATAACGCTTCTCGGCTAACGCCCTTTGGGCAAATAAATAAATAAATAAATGAGATAAATCTCGTCGTCCGTCTATCGCCAAGCGCAGATAAATCGAATTTTAAAATTTGTAATGCATCAAAATCATGAATGTCATCACATATATTACACGACGTTCCGATATTAGACTGCAAATTAGATCCGTCTTCAAGAAAATAGTATCATACGTATATTGAAATAAAAAATAATTTAATATATTTTTAATTATAAGAAAATCACAGAATTTTTTTTTTTTTTTTAATTTTGGATTTTCGTTAAAAAAGTTTAAAAAAGTTTTAGATACACTTTAGAGAAAATAATAATTTTTTTAAACCAACTCCGTACCATGAGCTGCTTATGATTGGCAGAAGAATTCTTTCTGTTTAAGTTATAAGATAAAAATAATTTTTGTTCTAAACACATGTAAATATTTTTTATAAACGTGCATGTATACCGTAACATAGGTATTTTGGCAAAAACACGGACCTCTTCGAAATTTAGCGTATTTATTTTAAGCGATAATAACACCGAATATGCTTTAAGCACTTTGTAAAAATCATGTCAAAGAATGTACGATGCATTCTCTTTTTCCGCTCGTGCACAATGAGAAAAGTGAAAGGAAAATAGGTTACCATAAATCCTGAATTTCGTCAATTGAATTATTCTAGTCACAGACTGAAAAAGCGAGAAAAGCTAATAAGGTATTTCTTCCGCCTTCGTGGTGTAGTAATGTGCAAGCTGGTCGCGTATTCCAGAGGTCCGTGGTTCGTTTGACGGAGAAAGCGTTGCTCCTTTTTCATCTATCCTGCTTCCAAGATACCTAATGTCTCTAGTGTGGAGGCCGAACTAAAAGGGTGGTGGATGGGGATTCTCCCCACCCATGATTTGGCGATTGGGTCCCTTAACTCCATTTGCCCTTTAAAAGCGGAGAGTATATATAAAGTATTCGTCCCGCCTTCCTAGAGTGCCTTCGTGGTGTAGTGGTCAGCACGCTGGGCGCGTATTCCAAAGGTCCGTGGTTCGATTCCTGGCGAAGGCGATTGCTAATTTCCCATCTCTCCGCCTTCCAAAAAACCTAGTGTTTCTACAAAGTAAAGGAAGTATTGTAATCATGAAAAATTTCAGGTATCACATTTCAACGAAAACATCCATTTTGACCGCTATCGAATGCAATTTAACGATGTTTTTGCGCGATATCTGTACGTAAGGACAGAATAAAATACTCTTTTCCTTCAAAAAAGTTATAAAACTGCTTTAAAATTAATTCTGAACAGAAATTTTCGTGGCATCTGTATGTACGTACGTATGTATGCATCTCGCATAACTCAACAGCGAATAGCCTCAAAACGTTGAAATTTTGTATATAGGACAGCTATAAGATGCAGTTGTGCACCTCCCTTTTTGGTGGCAATCGGCCGCACCAAAAGGAAATAAATATATATATATACATATACCCGCTCTGTTACTCGTCTCCATGAACCCAGTTTTTTTATTCTTACATGTTGGTAAACTGTGCATTTTTTCTTTAAAAATGACTGAATTATGTTGTTATCTTATGTTCCGGTTAAGGTTTATGCCTTTAGTTAACCTGCATGCAGTATTTGTCGAATTATCAACAATTTAAAAGTTGTTTAAGTGCGGCCAAGCCTAATTTTTTTACCATACCAGCCCTATTTGTTTACATTTGAAACATCGCGCAATAGTGGATTTTTTGCCAATCTAAAGGTAGTAATTTTCGCAACAACCAAGTGTTTCTATATTATTTTTGTAATTTCCTTTATATATCGTTTTAGATTTATTACAGTATTTGAATAAAACATGTGGCAACGATTAGATAATTCTTAAGACGTTATAGTTTTTGCGCATTTCGAGTTATAAGATGAAGGAGATGTAACTCTGTTAAGTAAACCTACCGCCAGAGTGTCGCAATGGTAAATAAATATTGTGAATTTTAAAGGGTGCATTTATTCTCTGTGGTTTATTCGCTTTCGACGAAGTAGATTTAATTCAATTCATTAATTTTAAGTGAAATGCAGGAAAAAGTGCGTATAATTTAATATTCCGTGCAAAGAAGTAATGTGGTGTACACATCAAATTTTTTATATAATGAACCTGTGTTCTAAGCCATAGCTGGTACAGCTTTTTAAATTTAATTTTGTTTCACTTCTAATTAATTTTAAGAATGAATTATCATATTCTATTTTAAATGAAGCTGTTGTTTAGAGATTTTAATTGATGAGTTCATGACCGAAGAGATATATTTTCTTTCAATCGATGCGACAATAAGCCTGTCTTAAAAATCTTTTCATTTAACAAATTTTGTTTCTTGCACAGTATTCGAAAAAAATATTACTATCATTTGTGTAATTTGAAAGGAAAGAAAACATTACAAAAGATTACCAGAAGCCAGAAAATGCTTTTTGTTAGCCGCTAATTAGGGTGCTTTTCAAGAATAATTTCATTATATTATTCATGCAGAAAACGAAAAGAAATATCGTTGAATCAGGAAGAAACTTTTATAATGCGTGGTATTTGAATTGATGAATTATAGAAAAGGTTGTTTCTTAGCCAATTCTGTGTTCTTTTGTTAACATTAGAAATTTATTTAACTAATAAATTTAAAGTTTTCCATAACAACCGTTGATTTGCCCTTTCCATAAACCTTATTATTTTAAGACAGCAATTATCAGTGAACTTAATGTATCATCAGTGAATTCTCTTTTAATTCCAAGGATCGTTTCTTTATATCGATTTTTATACCGTTTCTTTATATTAATTCTTTATATCATTTCTTTATAGCGTTTCTTCATATCAATTCTTTGCATCATTTCTTTATAGAGTTTCTTTATATCGATTCCTTATATCGATTCTTTATAGCGTTTCTTTATATAAATTCTTTATATCGTTTCTCTATATCATTTCTCTATATCGTTTCTCTATATCGTTTCTCAATATCGTTTCTCTATATCTTTTCTCTATATTGTTTCTTTATATCGTTTCTTTACATCCTTTCATTATATCGATTCTTTAGAGCGTTTCTTTAGAGCATTTCTTTATATTAATTCGTTTTATCATTTCTTTATATAGTTTCTTTATATCGTTTCTCTATATCGTTACTTTATATAGTATGTTTATATCGTTTCTCTATATCATTTCTCCACATCGCTTTTTCTACATCGTTTCTCTATATCGTTTCTCAATATCGTTTCTCTATATCGTTTCTTTACATCCTTTCTTTATATGAATTCTTTATATCGATTCTTTATAGCGTTCCTTCAGAGCATTTCTTTATATTAATTCGTTTTATTATTTCTTTATATAGTTTTTTATATCGTTACTTTATAGTTACTTTATATAGTTTCTTTATATCGTTTCTCTATATCGTTACTTTATATAGTTACTTTATATCGTTTCTTTATATCGCTTCTTCTGAAGAGGAAAAGTACTTCACTAGCAACTAATATTCATGAAGTATATTAAGATACACAGTTTGATAGTCAATAAATAAAAATAATTTAAATTTGTATTAAACTGCGCATTAATATTAGATAAACGAATAAAAATACATAAGCATTCAAGAAACAGACTTTAGACACCGCCATTCAAGGTATACCAGCGGATGAGCGGTAAGGTCGCCGAACGCTGGTAGTTCGTATCCCGGTGACCGGGATGGCTGCATGGGCTTTTCGTGGTTGTAACGTGTATACGAGGAGGTTTATCTTAGAAAATACTCCACGAAGGCATACCTCCCCTTAGGCAGATAGCCCTAAAAATCCATGAGCCCTGTTTTTTTATTCTTATATGAATTATGTTGTTGCTCATATCTTCCGGTTAAGGACTGTATGCCTCTAGTTAATTTGCATCCAATACTTGTAGACTTATCAACAATTTAAAAGTTGTTTACCATAGCAGCCATATCTGTTCACATTTGAAACTTAGCAGAATAGTAAATTAATTTAGGTTCTACACCTTCAGTGTTTTCTTGCCGAGTGAGGCCAAAAGTAAACCTTCAGTTTTGTACACCGAAAAAAATGCCTTTTTGCCCGTTCGCCGAGTTGCTTATTTATTTGTTGTCTAATTTTAATTCTATGAATTGTATTTTTAGTTGTTTTAACTGTATTTAGTGTTTTATATTTTTCACTTGTTGAAGGAGATATTTTCAAGTTTTTACGTATTTTTGCTATTCCGCGAAGTGAGAACTGAATTATTTGAATGAGAAATATATCTGTAATCAATTTCGAGGAAATAAGTTTAAATGAAATGCAGCAAAAATTGCGTACAATTTAATACTCCGTACAAGAATGTCATGTGGTGTACACAGGAAATTTTTTAAATGGCGATAGCCAAGAAGCATAAAAGTTAGTCAAACCAAATCCTGACATTTCATCCACAACATTTTATTCCTAGTCTCAGTTTAGACAGCCATATATATTTTTAGGGACAGTTAGTATGGAAAAACAACTTCTACCAGAATATAAATTGCTGATAATCCTGTTAATTGGTCGTACTAACCACTTAACCACGACAGCACGTAATAAAAAAAAAAAAAAAAAAAAAAAAATGGGACAGTCCTATATCTCTCGTTCTACTGGACCGATTGACATAATTCGAATTGCGTTTTTCATGGCTCGAAAGCGCGACTTGGAATATATATTATATTTATATATAGCATTGTTCTAACATAGGTATTTTGACACAAAATCCGGCTTTTTTCTAAATAGCATTTTTTTCTCCATATTTTGATACTACGACTCAAATTATGTATAGATATTACATTTTGTAAAACCTGGTAAGAAATTTACGCAAAAATTCAAAAATTTTTGGGGGGGTCCGTTTTTTTTTTTTTTTTTTTTTTTTTTTCCCAGTTTGCGCCAAGAATAATTTACTTCGCGAACTTCTTAATATATGGCAACCCATTTTTCTTTTCCTTCCATTATGCCGGAGGGGGGGAAAAAGAGGCGCCTCGTTTCTACCTTTTTACATTGTGGATGAGAGAAAAAAAAAAAAGTTACATCGTTCCTATATATAAATAATTTTAGCAAAGTGTGTAAAACACATTTGATGTTTTACCGCTTTCAACAAATACGCCAAATTTCAAAGCGCGCTAATATATAAATTCACGTATATCTTTGGAAATTTTGAATAAAAACCTGACTTTTTGCAGGTATGCTTCGAAATACGTCTACTTTAACATTTTATAGATTATAATTCATATTAGAATTTATAGATTATAATTCATATAATTCATATTCAATTTAATAGATTATAATGAAAAAATTTTATAGATTATAATTTAAATTTTTTTCGAAAAATATGTTAAAAGTTAGTCAAACCAAATCCTGACATTTCATCCACAACATTTTATTCCTAGTCTCAGTTTAGACATTAAATTATTTAAAAATTAAATATTTATTTTATTTATTATTTAAAAATACAAATTTTAAAAATAAATCAGAAAAAATGGACGAATTTTATTTGGAATGTACCCGAATTTTTAAATATGAAAGGAAGAATCAAATAAGTTCAATAAAAGAAAGATAGATTAATAAATATATACCAAACGCAATTAACATTTAGGAGCTAAAATTTTCAGAGGTAATTTTTTAAAAACGACTCGTGCGATTTTTACAAAACTTGGTTGGTGTAATTTGGGTCGAAGAATGGAAATATGGAAAAAAACTTGGTATGTTATTTCAGAAAAACTCCGATTTTGTGTCAAAATATCTATATTAGAACAATGCTCTATATAAATCTAATATGTATCCTAAGTCGCGCTTTCGAGACATGAAAATCGGAAGTTGAATGTCGTCAATCGACCCAGTAGAACGGGAGATGTAGAACTGTCTCATTCCTTTTTTTTGTGGGGGGGGGAGCAGTGTACATCGTATTGTCACAACTCTTTTTAACGTATTTATCCCAATATGGTATAAGAAGAATTACAAGTCCCAATCTAAACTCAGAATAACTATGTAACTAAGTGACACATAATGTACAGGTATCTATTAATTAACATTTTCTCATTAGTCATTATTTTTGTTTTTCAGAATAAGAATTCTAAAAGAATTTTGAGTCACAAAACAAAAGCGACAAATATTTTTAACTTAAACTGAACTGAAAAGTTACAAGCCAATCTGGATTTGACACATTCTAATTAGTAGACCACACTCATCATACTTACCCTTGAAATAACCGCCGCAAGCCTTGTGGAAATGTCACGGCAGACGATGTTTTCATATTTTGAAAAGAAGATTGTTATTTAGTATTACATTGCATCGGTGCTGCGCAATTCTCTTAGTATGCAACTTGAGTGGGGTGAAAGGTGTAAAAAATTGCATAATTACTTTCCATAAGCTTCGAATTATTCTTGTCTTTGTGTTTAATTGTTCTAAGGACATATCGAGGCTATACTGTTTTCAGGTAGCTATTTTAGACTGTTGCGTTTCGGAAGTTACAGTCTTTGGTTTTGCATTTTAAAGCTGATAATCTACAGTGGATGGACAAAAATATGGAAACACCTTGTGAAATGCATGTTTGAAAAGAAAGATTGATTTTAATGAAATATGTAGGTGGCGCTGGCATTTTTGACTACTGACGCCACCTATACAACTTCGTAAATGTGCTAAACCTTTCAGTTGTTGTCGGAGTACTGTTATGTGAGGTTGTCATTGCATTATGTCAGAGTTAACAGACTTCGAACGTGGGCAAATTGTTGGAGCACGTATGGTAGGTGCTTCCGTAAGCAAGGTAGCCGAGGTGTTTAGTGTTTCAAGAGGTACTGTATCGAAGATTTATTCCGCATATTTGAAAAGCGGAAAACATCATCTGCTAAATCACAGCGCGGACGAAAGTGTGTCCTGAGTGATCGTGACAGACGATCATTAAGGTCAATTGTGAACAAAAATAAGAAGACCACAGCTGCAAAAGTTACTGCTGAAATGAATGTTGTGTTTCCGAACCCTGTGAGTACCAAAACAATTAGAAGGGAGCTTCATAAACAGGGAATTGCTGGCCGTGCTGCAATTGAGAAGCCACTCATCAGTGCTGCTAATGCTCGTAACAGGAAAAGGTGGTGTTTAAGTCATAAAGCCTGGACTATAGAGCAGTGGAAGCGAGTAATATGGTCTGACGAACCTTCTTTCACATTGTTTCCCACTTCTGGCCGAGTTTACGTCTGGAGAACGCCATCTCAAGCCTATAATACAGACTGCTTGTTGCCAAGAGTGAAACATGGCGGGGGTTCTGTTATGGTTTGGGCAGCCATATCGTGGTTCTCTGCTAGCCCCATGATAACTGTGTCAGGGCACATGACTGCCAAGACTTATGTGAACATTTTGGCCGATCAAGTTCATCCCATGGTACAAACTTTGTACCCCGATGGTGATGGTGTCTTCCAAGACGACAAAGCCCCTGTTCACACAGCTCACATTGTCCAGGACTGGTTTTCTGAGCACGAGGATGAGTTGTCCCATCTCCCCTGGCCACCACAGTAACCAGACCTGAATATTATCGAACCTTTGTGGTCTACATTGGAACGGAAATTCCGTTCTCGTTATCCACCGCCAACATCGTTATCTGAACTTGCCACCGTTTTGCAGGAAGAATGGTATAATATTCCCTTGGCAAACATACAGGAACTGTATTTATTCATTCCGAGAAGACTGCAAGCTGTTTTGGATGCCAACGGGTTTCCTACACTATATTAAGCAAAGAAACATGTTTTTTAAAGGTGTTTCCATATTTTTGTCCAACCTATGTATATATACAATATAAAGAAGAAAGTCTGTGTGTGTGTTTGTTCGTTAATAACTCAGTAACTACTATAGCTGTGGTCTCCAAACTTTCCACAATTCTTTTCTGGGGCTTGGAAAAGGTCTACATCTATTTTTTTTTCGAAAAACAAGTAGCTAGAAGCAGAGATATTAATTAAAATATCAGAAGCACGATTATTTTCGCATTAATTTTTCCGAGTGCCAACAGTCTCGCAAGCTGGAGACGAAAATCTGCTTTATTTCGAAAGTTGTTTCCAGTGCTCGCTTTCAAATGCTAGAGTTTAAGACACAATAGTACGCCGAATAAATACTAATACAGAAGTCAATCAGCGAAAATCAGCGTTAATTTTCAAAATTTTCACAGGACTAGTTTCGGTGGTTTTACCGAACCACCATTCTCAGCTGCAAAACCGCAAATAAACTTTGATGTTTGACTTCTGTATTAGTATGCTAGAGTTTGTTAGTAAAAAAAATTCTAAATTTTACAATGAAAAAAAAATACAGTTGCCGGACATTAAATACATAATTCCCGATACCAAAAACAGGGAATTGCTGGCCGTGCTGCAATTGAGAAGCCACTCATCAGTGCTGCTAATGCTCGTAACAGGAAAAGGTGGTGTTTAAGTCATAAAGCCTGGACTATAGAGCAGTGGAAGCGAGTAATATGGTCTGACGAACCTTCTTTCACATTGTTTCCCACTTCTGGCCGAGTTTACGTCTGGAGAACGCCATCTCAAGCCTATAATACAGACTGCTTGTTGCCAAGAGTGAAACATGGCGGGGGTTCTGTTATGGTTTGGGCAGCCATATCGTGGTTCTCTGCTAGCCCCATGATAACTGTGTCAGGGCACATGACTGCCAAGACTTATGTGAACATTTTGGCCGATCAAGTTCATCCCATGGTACAAACTTTGTACCCCGATGGTGATGGTGTCTTCCAAGACGACAAAGCCCCTGTTCACACAGCTCACATTGTCCAGGACTGGTTTTCTGAGCACGAGGATGAGTTGTCCCATCTCCCCTGGCCACCACAGTAACCAGACCTGAATATTATCGAACCTTTGTGGTCTCATCTTCCATTTCCAAGCCATTTCAACTATTCTCATCTTCGTACGATTTTAATCAGCCGAAATATTAATTAAAAACTCCGAAATCGCTCATTTTTAAGAGTGGCAACAGTCTCGCGCGTCGGTGATAAAAATGCTTTGTTTGAAAAGTGTTGCTACTGCTCGCTTTCCAATCGCAGAGTTTGTTATTCAAAAATTCGTAAGTTTTATAAAATCTATATATACATAAAGAAAAATGCCTGTATGTGTGTTTGTTTGCATTATTGATTCCTCATCAATTATGATCAATTTTTTGCTACATTTAATTGAATAAAATTAAATATAGGTGAAATATTTTATGGAACTTAATCTTTCACGACCGTTTGATTAGACAGACGAGAATCATTAAAACCTGCGTGCCATTTTTGCTGATACAGTGAGAGAGAATTAGTTTATTTTTAAAATATTTCATGTGGGTTCCATATCGTATCAGAGTGAAAAATGTCTGACTAAGAATCGTATTTTTTGCATCGTTATTAGAGAAGGATTACATCGGAATCGTTCTCTGTTGTTAGATGCATTACTCTCAATCCAACTTAGCTTTCACCGGGTACTTCCGCTAGTTTATTAATCCAGGTGCATCGTAAGTGCGTAAAACATTTTTAAAATGCATAACAAATAAGCTACTCAACCGGTACTGAGTACTCGTCATTCACTGAAATAAAAGTTGAGCCATCGTTTTTATTTTATTTAACACAAATTGTCTGTTACTCCTGGAAACGGGATTTTGCGTCATCTCCTATAAACGGCGAATTGCTTTGAAAATTGTTGCCACCGAATATTATCACTCTGTATTATTTTCAAAGAAATTAAATAATGCAGAATCGGCATAAATGTATGAATGTTTCTCGCATTGTGATAAAACAAAGGTACCTAGAGCCATCTAATTTCGAATAACTTACGTCTCCACCCGAAAATGCGCGTCAGGATTATCGTCCTGTATTATATTTGAAGAAATTAAATAATGAAGAATCTGTATAAATGTATGTTTGCTCCTTGCCCTGCGCAAAAGCGCCGGTACCTAGAGCCATCGAATTTTGAATAACTCCAACCGAACAGGTCCACCTGGAAAACCGTATTCTGAATTTCGATTTTCATATTTTGTAAAACTGATGAATATTTTATTAAAAATTCAACAATTTGAAATCAATAATTGGCAACACTGTATGAAATAAAACATTTTTATCTTACATCCATTTTTATCAGAAATTCTAAAGATTTGTTGTTTTAAAATATTTTCTAATTTTGCTATTGAATTCAGCTGTATGAACGATAGCCGCGAATAGCACGATATTTAATTAATAAATTTAACACACAAAAAGTTAATAACGTTTTTCTCTATAGCACACAATAACCATTTTTACGCTTTCGTAACTACTAAGGATACAAGTGGTGATGATTTTATTTTGGAGGCAGCTAATAGGCTGCCACCGTTACCTCCTATGAGGGAACAGATAATTTACATCCAAGCCTTTTCCTAGATTACAATTCGGGCCCTTGGGTATTGCAATCGGCTCCCCTAAGCACTATACCATCTGCGCGGACAAAACGTTAATATAAAAAGACAGTCTCATAAATGTTTCTCCTTACTTATGTAATTAACAGTCAAATTATTATATTCTTTACTTTTCTGACGTATATCAGCAAAAAGAAAATTTCCACTCTGTAAAGAATGAAAGCAGCTACTCTGTAAAGAGTAAACCTTTGTCTGAGTTGAAATGAAAATGAAATCTATCTTTTAAACACCGTCTCAAAAGATTCGTTTTCTTATTTTACTTTTGCTTCTTTGCCTTGTTGAAGGCAATTTCATTATAAAATTAAAAAATGTATAACAAAAGGTTTTTAACATATGTTTTATTTTTGGATTATGTTCCGAAACAGTTGCAGAAACGGAGTATCCTTTAATTAATTTTGCATAATTATCATTTCGAATTTAACTTTCAAATGCGATACCTTTTTAATTCTGGTGACGGAAAGAGAGTTATTTATATAAAAGTAAGTAGCTTTCACTAACATTTAAAATCCTTTTATTTGATTTTGACATTCGAAATTGGTTATATCCGTGGTTGCCATTTTTCCACGAATGTTGTTCAAAAGCTGTCGACTAATATATTTTAAAAAGTGATTCGGGAGTATGTCGACCAACTTCTTTTGTTTGCCATATAATTATAATAACATAAACATATATTTAATAATATTTTAAAATGTTATCGTATACCTGTTTAACTTTTGTAAAACTTCCCTTAGATCAATTAACCAATTATTCAAATATTTGTTATCTTTTCGAAACTCCTCAACTTCCCCTCGCATTTCCTCACCAGGATGATAATTCAAAGTTAACTGAAGTGAGTATTTAAACGGGTGAATCTTGGAGTTTATTCGGAGCGTGTTTTCGCTACTCAGTCTATCCTTGCTGTTACGAGGAGTTGCCTTTCTGGTCGTTTAAATAATTATCACGGCTGGTAGGTTGTCGAGTCATCCTAGTTAGCCTTAAATTAAAGTGCTAGTCCAGCAATAAACTTTGGTCTTGAATTTATTGTGTAACGATTCTTAAGTTCCACCGTAAGTTGTCATTGTTATTGCAAAGCAGGAAGTACACTGCTAAAAAAAAGGGGACAGTTCTGTATCTCCCGATCTACAGGGCCGATTGACTAAATTCAAATTGCGTTTTTCATGCATCGAAAGCACGATATGTAGGATATATATTAGATTTATATATAGCGTTATTCGAACATAGGTATTTTGACACAAAATCGGACTTCTTCCGAAATAACATATAAATTTTTCCCCATATTTCGATTCTACGACTCAAATGGTGCCTAGATATTAATTTTTTGGTGAGAAATTTTGTAATTTTTGATGACAAATTTACGAAAAAATTTTAAAATTTATCTTCGCGGATTGTGTTCAATTTGCGCCAAAAATAATTCACTTGGCGGAATTCTTAATTTATGGTAACCTACTTACTTACCTTTTTTTTGCATTGATACAACGGCAGGAGGAAAGGCCCATCGTTCATTCTTTCAAATAATTTTAACAAAGTGGGTAAACCACATTTCCGTTATTCCGTTGTACTAAATAAGCCAAAATTCAAAACGCGCCAAAATGGAATTTCACGTATATCTTGGGAAATTTTGAATACAAAACTCAAATTTTTTGCAGATATGCTTAGAAGCATATCTACGTTAAAATTTTTATAGGCTATAATACAAAAATGTTTTCGAAAAATTTATAAAAGTATTAAAAATACAAATTTTTAAAATAAATCATAAAAAATGCCCGAATTGTATTTGAACTATGCCTAAATTCCGAATTCTGGAAGAAGGAATCAAGTAAGATTAATAGAAAAAGAGATATTAATAAATATATATGAAAATCGATTAACATTAAGGATTTTACTTGTACGATTTTTACAAAACGTGATAGTTCGGCATCATTTGAGTCGTAAAATCGAAATATGGAAAAAAATGGGCATGTCATATCAGAAAAGTCCGATTTTGTGTCAAAATACGTATATTAGAGCAATGGTATATATAAATCTAATACACATCCTAAGCCGCGCTTTCGAGACATGAGAAACTCAAATTGAATTTCGTCAGTGGGCCCAGTAGAACGGGAGATATAGAACTGTCCCATTTTTTTTTCTGCCCAGTATACGTGCCTTTCTGTTAATAATTGATAACAGTAAAGCGGTATTTTTACCTTTCTTGTGTGTTGTTATTATTTACGGCTGTGCGAAAAATAGCCAGGTTCCTTAGTATAGGGGACAGCAGGACAGGGCACACGGACGGTTTTCTACGAGTACAGAGAATAACCCCAACGGTCCACATGAGAGCCTCACGCCTTGCACCCAGACCTAATGCCTGATTCCTCCGATCTGCAGGTCTGCCCACCAGAAGGGGAAATCCCAGGTAGACGGAATACATTTTGACTACTTTCGTAATACTTAATGTAGACCACTTAATACATACTAATACATAAGACAAGGACAAGAAGCACATAATACAAGTATTACATAATACAATAGGATACATAATACAAGAATACATAATACTAGGACGAAGAGTACAAAAGACAAGAAGTGTTAGAACTAGAAATACATAGAACATAAGCAATAGTTAGTGCAGACCACTCAATGCGCACGAATATATAATACATTTGTTCTACATACTTACATCATCAATACCAAGAACTGCGTAGTACATAGACTATATGCATAAGATTACATACATACATACGACATTATACTTGAAAAATGCACATTGCGTATACATTAATACATTTGTTCTACATGCTTATCCTATTAATACCAATAACCACCGAGTACATAGACTATATACATAAGACAACATACTTCCGACATTATGCTTGAGATATACTACTTAGTACATAAACTATATACATAAGACTATATACATTCGAAATTATACTTTAGAAATACATATTGCGTAATACTTTAGGACGTTGATTACATATTTATGTACCAATGATACATTAATACATTTGTTCTACATGCTCACCACATTAATACCAAGAACTACTTAGTACGTAAACTATATAAGACTACATGCATACATACGACATTATACTTGAGAGATACACAATGCGTAAAACTTTAGGACATTGATTACAAATATTTGCCCCAATGATACATTAGGACAAGAAGTATATACACCTAAGCAATACATGATGCTTACCGCATAATGCATAACTTTACGTTGGACTTTGGATTACAGAGTGGCCTCATATTCTCTTACAACCTTACACCCACTAACTACGAGGGCTATCCAGAAAGTAGATTACGTTTTGGAATAAAAAAATAAACAAAGTATAGGAAACAAATTTTATTATATACAGATGAAAGCCACACTCAAATACTACTTTTCTACATAGTCACCATACAAATTAAGGCATTTATCGTAGCGATGTACGAGCTTGGAAATTCCTTCGTCGAAAAATTCGGCCGCCTGCGCCTTCAACCACTTCGTTACCTCTTCTTGCAGCTGTGCGTCGTCATCAAAACGCTGCATAGCCAGCCACTTCTTCATTGCTGGGAATAGGTGGAAGTCGCTCGGTGCCAGGTCGGGACTGTACGGCGGATGAGGAAACAACTCCCACTTAAAAGATTCAAGAACTTTACGAGTGACATTTGCCGTGTGGGGCCGGGCGTTGTCGTGAATCAACAAGATCTTAGAGCTCAACATTCCTCTGCGCTTGTTTTGAATTGCTCTTCTGAGTTTTTGGAGAGTTTGGCAATACCTTTGAGAGTTTATTGTAGTGCCTCTTTCCAGGAAGTCCACCAAAATTACACCTTTTCTGTCCCAAAAAACAGTCGCCATCATCTTCCTTGCCGACATTGTTTGCATGCATTTCTTGGGTTTTTGGGGAGAACTTGTGTGCCCCCACTGCATTGATTGCAATTTCGTTTTACAGTTCACATGTTTCACCGATGTTTCGTCACCAGTAACGATGCGATCGAGTAAAGAGTCACCATCCTTATGGTAAGCGTCCAAAAAGTTCAACGCTGCAGCCATTCGCTGATTTTTGTGGTCCTCTGTCAAGATTTTTGGAATCCATCTTGCACAAAACTTGTGGTAACCAAGCTTTTCGCTGATGATTTCGTGCAACAAACTTCGCGAAATTTGTGGAAAACTCAAAGAAAGTTCCGTTATTGTGAAATTTCGATTTTCACGGACTTTAGCATCGACTTTTTCGAGAAGTTCGGCGGTCACTATGCTGGGTCTCCCACTTCGATCTTCGTCGTGAACATTGGTTCGGCCATTTTGAAATCTTATGACCCACTGACGCACTCCACCTTCAGTGATAATGTTGTCCCCATACACTTCACGAAGCTGCCGATAGATTTCTATCGGTTTACAGTTTTTTGCAGTCAGAAATCTTATTACTGAGCGCACCTTGCAGCTCGCGGGATTTTCAATTAACGCAGACATTTCAAACCGTCACAGTATCTGAACGGAGCACAGCACGAACCTCTCACTAGCACGGCTAGATGCAGACTGAGCTGCGCAACGCTCTGACCCCAAGATGGCCGCGCTAGCCCCGCCCCTAGCGGACACAGACGGAAACGTAATCTACTTCCTGGATGGCCCTCGTACTAAAAACATCAAAACTACATTCTTAATCACTGCATACACACATTCAGCATTACATTTGAGAAATATAAATAAATATTTATTATTACGTGTCTGGACGCCCAGCAAGGGCACGGGGGCCGAGTCAGTCGCAGACGTGCTGTGGAAGTTTTCAATTGTGAACCTCACCCTGAGAAGACGAAGGGGGCCCTAGGGACAAGCGAACTACCACGCCGGCCCGCAAGAGGTTAACACACTCCTCTTATCACAATAGATGGCCGGAACAGCAAAGTCCACTTTGAATGTGCGAGCGTTACGCAGGCTTAAGGGCACTGGAAAATATTCTAGAAGAACTCGCTAGTGAGATGTGCAGTTTTAATATATTTAAGACCCCCCATCAAAGCTTTATTGTGCTGACGGATATGACTCGTTTAGAGCCTGAATTGTTTAGAAAATATCAGAATGGTAGGGGAAGAATCGAGTTTAACGTATTGCTGAAATCGTTAACTCTTTCCGGCATGCTACCCGCTACCTTTTAAAGTCGGAGTTTTGATTTAAAAAAAAGTAGGCAGTCTAATTAGGCCTAGAGAAGTACACAAGTAAAATTTTGTGAAGATAGCACTTATCGTTTTAATTCTGTGTATGTGCCCAAAATGGCACACTGATTGAACAGAGCTTCGAAAAGAGTGCTGAAACGAGCATTATTGTCACTGAACTGACGGATGAGATGCGGAGAAACAAAGAATACAGACTCCCAGTTGTCCTAGATGATCGCTGTTTGATTTTAGGCAAGATTTGAAGGTAAAAATTTAAAACTAATATAGAATAAAGAGATTAGCATACATCCAAAATAATAACATAGAAATTTCTTCTCAAACAAATTCTTTTATACCCTAAATAATTTTGGAAGATTTCTTTGAAACATGAGGGTCTTAAAAAACTACACATGGCTAAAATATATGGACTGGTTTGTGTTGAGCTGCCATCTACTATAAATAAAGAAGGTTCAGAGTAACCTATAGTAACCTATAAATCCTTTTTCATTCAATTTTTCTGTGCGTACAGAAGGAAATTTTTAGGTGTGTCCAGACGGTACACACTGTGCAGCAAAAGGTTAAAAGAAAGACAAATACTGAGGTAACACATATGATTTTGATGAAATTACTAAAAGAAAAACCAGATTTCGGTGAAATTCAGAATTCAAGGAAGTTTGAGAAATTGTTCAAACTGCCAGTGAAGTATAAAAATGGTGTCGGTCGAAGATGGATGCACCGATACATTTCCTGATAGTTTAAGAATTAGGTATGGGGACGTTTTTGACGGAAGAATCAATGGAAGTTTTATAATAAGAAACAGAAATGTTCCGAGGTGGGCGGATAACAAGATGGCGATCAAGAAGGGAATGTGTGTGTATATGATTATGGCAAAGAGGAATTCCTTCGTGGAGGACTATGGCCTTGTAACGAAAGTTCTAGATCAAAGTCGAATCACTCATAATCCAAAAGACGAGATGCATGGCCTGGAGGGTTTTCCATAAATTTTAATTAAACTTAATATTTACATATATACAATGTAGGCTAAAATGCCTGAATCGAATATTTAATGCTCAAAAGGCAAGAACTGCATAGTTCCAGCTAAAATCTAAATCTAATTCTATTGCGTAGTGCATCGAAATTCTACCTTCAAGAAGAAGAATATTTTTTCAAGTCACGTGTTCAGAAGGGGAAAGGTTAAGTAAGCCAATAGATGGACTCCTAACGCCATCTCTTGGCGATATCAAAGAATATTCCTTAACACACTCCCCACCTGAACTCTGACAAGAGTTCATCTAACTCAGTTATACATACAATCAAGTACATAAATCACTATTCTATAAAAATATTAAAAAATACTAATTAGTCAAACACTTCAATTCCAAATAATAAATGTTAAAAATCAAATAATAAATGTTATAACTAATAAATGAACTAAATTTTAAAATATTTTCCACTTAACTGAACAAACTTAACTAACGATATTCAATTTAATCATTAATAGACAAAAAAAAAAAAAAAAAAAAAAAAAAAAAAAAAAACTAAATCGTTAAAGTTCAAAATATCTAAAGTTCAAGAGGATATAGATGTTGAACAGTACGTTTTAAAATCCCATTACCAGTTTTTAATTCGAATGATCGGACTTTGCCATTACGTCCAGGAATAATTTTTATGATTCTACCAAGTTTCCATAAGAGTTTGTTTTTATTATCTCCTTCGACTAAAACAACATCTCCTACTTTTAGTTCTGGTTGAAGTTGCGGATTCTTCAAGAAATGGGCAGTTCTAAGATCTAATAAATATTGTTGCTTCCATTTCCACCACAACTGTTTTAACAGCAATTCTTGATAACGCTTTCTTTTTAATAGCGTTTCTCTTGTCGTTTCGCTACCGATTATTCTAGCAAAGGTCAAAGGATACTTCAAATCAGTTTGTCCAATGTTTAAGAAGTGCATTGGAGTCAAAGGTTGCGACTCGTCATTGTCGTTGTAAACGTAACTTAGAGGTCGTGAATTAAGAACTGACTCCACTTCGACAAGTAGTGTAGACATTTCTTCGAAAGTCAACAATGCTTTTCCTACGATTTTTCTTAAACATTCTTTAACAGATCTAACAAGTCTCTCATAAAACCCTCCCCACCATGGGGCTCGTCGATTATAAATTTCCAATGGATTCTTTCTTTGGCAATGAAATTCTTGAATTTGTCATCTTTTAAAACTTTTGAAAAATTCTCAAGTTCTTTCTTTGTCCTCTTAAAGGTCTTGGCGTTGTCAGAGTAGATGATTACGCAGTTTCCTCTTCTGCTCAAAAATCTGCGAAATGCAAGTAAAAAGGATTCTGTTGACATATCTGATACAAGTTCTAAGTGTACAGCTCGGGTTATTGCACAAACGAACAAAACAATATAGGATTTTCGAATGTCTTTAGAACTCTTTACGTAAACTGGTCCGGTGAAATCAATTCCACAGACTGCAAATGGAGGCGATTCTTGGATTTTATTCTTTGGTAAGGGTGCTGTCATCTGGTCTGCTGGTTTAGCTAAATATTTTTGGCAAATTATACAACCTTTTAATGCTTTTTTGACTAACTGTCGTCCTTTAGGAATCCAGAAGCGTGATCTGACTTTAGCTAAAGTCGCAGCAATTCCTCCATGCATTATCTTCTCATGTTCTTTGCATACAACCAGAATCGTTAGTCGAGAATTTTTAGGTAAGATTATTGGATGTTTATTATCTAGTGAGAAGTCAGAAAATTCCAGTCTTCCTCTCAACCTCATGATTTCCTTTTCATCAATGTAAGGAAGAAAATTATACAAAGGAGAATTTTTTCCAACCGAATTACCTTCTTTGAGGGATTCATATTCTTCGGCAAAAAACTTCTTTTGCTCTGATCTTATCCAGAAATTTTCTGCTTCTTGTAACTCTTCAGCTGTGAGAGTTCCTTGAATGTCGTTAATTTTTCTTAATTTTTTAATGAAACGTGTTGTGCAAGCAGTGACTCTTAACACCTTCTCTAATTTGCTATATTTTGATATGTCGAAAAGATCATCTGCACCTTTCTCGATTGTACATTCAAGTTGATGTATATCACCGGATCCCTTTCGGTATCCCAGCTTGTTTTCATCTATTGTTTCTTTAATATCTAATCTTGGACAAAGTTCGTGAGGGAGGTGAAGCCATTGGGGACCTTGCGTCCAAATAGTCTCATTTATTAACTTGGAAATCTTCGTTTCCCGAGATACGAGATCGGCAGGGTTGTCGACACCTGGGCAATAATACCAATCTTGAGGTGAAATCAATTTTTGTATTTCTTCGACACGATTCCTGACAAAGGGTTTTATGGCTTCAGGTTGTTTCTGGATCCAAAAATAAGTAATTGTTGAGTCTGTCCAAAAATAGCATGGAATTCTCAATTTCAGTGTTTTCAGAATATTCCTGACTAACTTAACTGATAACAATGCCCCCATTAATTCTAACCTCGGTATAGTAAGGGATTTTAGTGGGGCTACCCTATTTTTAGAAGAGACAAAGGCCGTTTTGATTTCTTTATTTTCTGTCGTGAAACGTAAATATGCGACTGTACCATAGGCTTTGACACTTGCATCTGAAAAGCAATGTAGTTCGAGATTTTCGACATTAATGTTCGAGTGCATGAAAAGGTAACGAGAGATGGAGAATTCAGCTATTTGAGGTAGCTCTTTACACCACTTTCTCCATTCAGAGGACAAATCTTCAGGTAACGGCTCATCCCAATCTATTTGTGACAACCAAATCTTCTGTATTAAGCACTTTATTCTAACAGTGAATGGTCCTAAAATTCCAATCGGATCGAATATCCGACCCAACACTTGTAGAAGAAATCGTTTTGTTTCTATTGGTTTAGATGTGAAAGACAATAAGTTCCGAACATCAAAATACAGTAAGTCCTTTGAATTATCCCATGCCATACCTAAGACTTTGAATGGGAAATTTTCTCTATTAAAATCTTCAGGATTTTCATCTGGAACGATACCCTGTTTTACCCACAATTCATGTAATTGTATTGAGTTACTATGCCATTTGTGAAGCTGCATGCTTGCTTCCTTAAATATTTGGACCGATTCTAGACTCGTGGTTAATGCTTCATTGATCGTTGGTTGGCTTCCAATCACATCATCTACATATACGTTCTCATTCAAAAAGTTAACCGTTGTAGGATAAAGTTTATTATATTTTTTCAGATGATGTTTAATGGTAGCGGCTAATAGAAATGGACTACTATTTATTCCGAATAAAACTCTAGTGAACCTATATATGTCAGGAGAAATGGTTTCATCATTAGGGAAATCGGAAAACAGAAACCTGGTTGCGTCTCGATCTTTTTCATGTATGAGAATCTGTAAAAAGGCTTGTTTTATATCTGCGGTGAAGGCTATTAGATTATACCGAAATCTTAACAATATTTCGAATATTTCAGGGTATAAATTTGGCCCAACATGTAGACAGTCATTTAAAGAAATGGATCCTGGGGCATGCAATGATGCATCATAAACAATACGTAATTTACTTGTAGCTCGATCCTCGCGCATAACTTCCCTATGTGGCAAGTAAAACACGACATCCTCTTCATTTGAAATTTCTGAAACTGGTTCGATAATATTTTGTTTTAACTGATCTCTTAATACGTTCCTGTATTCGGAAAATAGATTAGGATCTTTTTTAAATCGTTTTCTAAGTCGATGAAATCTTTGTTCTGCGATTTCCCTATTATTATTTAGATTTGATGAGTCATGTTTCCAAGGCAATCTAACTTTATAGCGAGAATTTTCATATGTTATATTTGATTCGAAATAGTCGACGACTTCATTTTCAGTTGAATCGAAGTTTTCCCTCTTATCAATAAGTCCTGAGTTTTCCAAGTCCCAAAATTTTGTTATTTGTTTGGAAATCAAATCTTCCTCTACAACTACATTGAAAGCTAAAGAGACATCATCATCATTTTTTCGTCCATGTAGGCACCAACCGAAAATAGTTTCCACTGCAACAAGATTTTTGCTTAAGTATTTAACGTGTCCCATTACTATGTTGTAATAATAATCTGCACCAATTAGAATGGCAATGGGTTTTTTACAATCGGGAAAATCTGCGAGCATCAAATTTTTTAATTGTCTGTTTTGCTTAATTTCTTCTGATTTAGGAGGTGGAATATCTATACCTGATATATGATCAGTTACTAATAATTCAACTTCTATTCTAGAATCGGGAGAACTTCTATGTTCTAAAGTTAATTTAACTATGTCATAATTTTTTTGGATGGAAGAAGTATTCCCAAAAGTGTAGACAGTCAACTTTTCTTTTCTTATGACTTCGAGGTTTAATCTGTCCGCTAACTCGCGAGCACAAAAACTTTTCATACTTCCACTATCCAAGAGAAGTCTGGCAAACACCTTTTCCTTAGCTGTTTTAACTTTTATCGTGCAAGTCTGTAAAAGAATTGTATTATTTGCATTATGTGAAACGGCCGAAACAATTTCTTCTTTCTGTTCCTTAGTTTGTGTATCATTTTTCGAAATTGATATACTATCCTTTTTATCACTTGGTGTATTTTTAACTATCGAACTGGATTTAAAACATATGGCTTCTGAATGTTTACCTTTGCAAATTTTACAAACTTTAGTTTGGCGTTGTCGGCACTGTGAGATTTTGTGTTTAGGGGCCAAACAAAGAAAACAACGCGCTTGTTTTTTCAAAATATCTCTCTTCTCATTAACTGTAAGGCATAAACAGGACTCTGAGTCATGGTTTTGAAAACAAAAAATGCAGTTTCGATTTGATGACGCGGCTGCCATAAATTCATGTGTGGTGACAGTTTGTTTATGTTTCGGCGTCGGTGGATATCTGTTAATACTTTTCATTTCCGGGTTTGACTTGCGTGGAAAGGATAACGAATTAATCTTTTCTCGCGATTCTATTTCTAATCGGAGAAAGTCTAGAAATTTGTTTAAATCATAGGTTGAAGGATTTTCAGTACTTGTACGATGAAATTCTAAAGTTATATCGTTAGGGACAATTTTCATCAAAATTGGAATAAACATGTTGGAATATGTTTCTGGTTTCACACCGAATGCTAAAAGGCTTCTGACTTGAACGTTAATTGTATCATAAAGTTTTCGCAATTTTGCCACCTCACTTGAACTTTGAACGGGATTTAAATTTAAGAGATTAGAAATATGTGTATTGATAATAAGGTCACTTTGACCGAATCTGTTTTAAAGAATGTCTATAGCAGAGTCATTCTGAGATTGAGAGACCTTCTATGGCTGATGCTGCGTTTCCACATAAATAAGTTCTCAAATAATTAAATTTTTCTATCTTCGAAAGTGTAACATTGTCATGAATAGTGACCTTGAATGAATTCCAAAAATTCATCCAATCGTTATAGTCTCCGGAAAATTTGTGAATTAAGAGTTTGGGCAATTTCACATTGCCTTCAATCTGTCTTTTGGTTTCAACTTCTGTAGATGAATTATTTAAATTCGTGTTGATATTTTGAGTATTGTATTTCCTTAAATAACGGTTGATTTTAGACTTTGCTATTATTATTTGATCGTTATATTCCATAGAAGTGTTAATATCTGAATCTAATTTTAATTCATCTTCAATCAAATTTTGTATTTTTTCATTAAATCATGTAGTTCCGTTTCTTTACTATTTAACAATTCCAAACAATATTCTAACTCTTCTTGATTTTCTTCTTTTAAATACTCATCTACATTTTTAATAATTTGAGTTACAGAAGCACGTTAGAAGTTAGGAAAACATACTCGCTTATTTAAACCTTACTTAAACTCAAAACGAAAAGTAATTCTTTTTTCCCACTAAAAATCAAACAGTGTACCAAAACCGAATCAAATTAGAAAGTACCAGCACCTATGATTTAACCCAGTTAATATTCGGAATGGTTTCAGATCCATCGAACCTTTAAAGAAATACGTAATGTTCGCTTTCAGAATTCTGTTAATCTCTGACTATGGAATAGTTCAGTATATAAGTGTATTCCTTGCTTCTCAGCAGTATAAAAGGAACAACTTTCCTCCATCAAACACATTTCCCAGCTACCTAAAACAACGCACAGTGAAGTACTTCATATCTCATTTACAGCCTTTTAGGAAAACATACTCGCTTTGCTTTGGCTGTTACATAGAACATAAACGTGCAGTAAATGGAACACAGGGTGGAAATAGTCTATATTAGAAGATTTCTTTGTAGCTTTGAATTAATAAATCTGAAAATATTACTAGTTGTAACAAATAACAAAACATGTAAAAAATGTTATTTGAATTTCATTGCATTTTGAATTTCAGTGTATCTACTTGATTGCCCATTTCTATAAATAGAAAGGACATCCATTTCTGTATTAATTTTCTAAAATAATATGTCTGAATTAATATGCTTGTAATTAAAGTAATACACAACTCCGCTAAGAAATTCATGACCTATGACTATCAGACACGAATAACGGCTTTCGTTTGCATTTATTCTATTAAACGTTTTCTTAGGAAAAGTTCCTAATTTTCTTTAATTATTTTTCTTTTCAGTAAGTATACAAGAAGAATAGGAGATGTTTGAAAAATTTAAGTAATACTTTATAAGGTATTTCTTCCGACTTCTTAGTATGTCTTCGTGGTGTAGGGGTCAGCACCCTCGGAGCGTAACGAGAGGTCCGTGGTTCGTGTCCCAGCGAGGGCATTGCAGATTTCTTCAACTTCCGGATTAAAAAAAATGATTCTATATGAGTCAACAGTGGCGCCCGAACTAAAAACTAGGTGGTGAATGATAATTTTCCACCACCACGATTTGACGAATGGGTCGCCTTATCCCCAGACGCCCTTTAAAAGGGGGAGTATATAAGGTACTTTTCCCGCCTTCTTAGCATGCTTTCGTGCTGTAATGGTGAGCACACTAGGCGCGTATTCAAGAGGTCCGTGGTTCGAGTTCCGGAGAGGGCACTGCACATTTTTTATGTCTTCTGCTTCAAAAATAACATAAACTCTCTAAAACGTATTTTATTGGTAATTGCAGTGATAATATTCTTTATTTCAAACATTCAGTGATTCCATTCGTTACTTGTTTTATGCAAACCAGCTTTTCGTTGTTTCTTATTGACATTAAATGTCTTCGCAGACTAAAAGTAGAATATTTATTAGAAGTTGGAAATTGATTGATGCCAAATTTTTAATTATTTTTATTTCTTGAAGCGGCTGCGGAGCCACTGTAAAGTGTAGGTGGAGCTCCGCGCAGGTCAGTTGGGGAAGAGCTGATGTCAAAGATTTAAAGATTTTATAAATAGTGCTACAGTATTTATTGATATTTGGTTTCATTTTGTTAATTCGTACATTTTAAGAAACTCCTTATTGCTGTTTGCTATTTTTACTTCCTTTTGAGTAAAAAGGAAGTACTGTAATAGCTAAACATTTCGCATATCATATTCCATCAAAAAATATCCATTTTGACCGCTATCGAATGCAATTCAATGATGTTTTTGAGTGACGTCTGTACGTAAGAACAGAATAAAGGACTCTTCCTCCCCAAACGAATTATAAAACTGATTTAAAATGGTTCAGAAGAGATTTTTTTTCGTGTCATCTGCACGTGCGTACGTATGTATGTATCTCGCATAACTCAAATACGAGTAGCCTCAGAATGTTGAAATTTAATATAGAGGACTGCTATAATCCAGATTTTCATCTCCTATTTTGGTTGCCTTCGACCGCGCCAAACGTATATAAATATATATGAAATAATAAGAGCGCAAGTGAAAGCCGGAGCAGTGTCGATACTTGCTTATACCCATATTGAAGAAGAATTTTGATTGCGTAGTACGCTAATAATGTTAACTTGGTAATAATATCTAAAGAACTTGGCAGTCGAGCCATTTTTAATTCCATTTTTATTTGCAATTGATACTTGTGGCCACAATCGCTTGGCAATCTAGTCATGCCTTTCCACAGAAGATTGACATTTCTGATATTATTGAGATAGAAAGCAAACATCTTAGCACAGTAGAGAGAAAAGCTGAAGTGCGTAGTTATGCAAGATGGAAGCACGCGAAGAGAAAATTTTGGTTTGCAATTGGGTGATGGGTCAAGAGGCATCTGCATTAAGGGTTACGCAAGGTCACATGCTTAATTTGAATGACGCAGTTTAGACTTAAGCGCTATTTCTAGGATAGATAGATGAAGTTTCCAAATGAAATAGAGAGTAAAAAAGGTTATAGTGAATTAAATTTAGAAGTTTGCTTTCGTATTTTTTATCTTATATATATATATATCCACTCTGTTTCTCGACTCAGTGAGCTCAGTATCTTTATTCGTATAAGTGTGTAAATTGTGCATTTTTTTCTTTAAAGATAATTAAATTATATTGTTCTGATCTTCCGGTTAAGGTTTTTATGCCTTTAGTTAACCTGCGTGTTAGAGCTGTAGAACTATTAAAAATTTAAAAGTTGTTTGAGTGCGGCTAAGCCTAATTTTTTACTATAGCAGCCACATTTGTTTACATTTAAAACTTAGCAGAATAGTGGATTTGTTACCAATCTAGAGATGCGAATTAAAGCCTGCTTAACCCATTCTGTAATGATCATTTATGTTATAATTATCCAGTATATTGACTCAGCATAGTGTCCACAACAAATTAAGTCAGTTTTTACGCCTTCAGTGTCATTTCCCAGATGGGCTTTTAATTTCGTTTTGGCAGGTTGCGTAGATTCACGATAAGCGATGTTTAACTTTTCAAATTGTTGCCACCCAATATTATCGCCCTGTATTATATTTAAAGAAATTAAATAATGTATAATATGCATGAATGTACGTGTATTTCTCGGATTGGGATAAAACAACGGTACCTACAGACTTCCAAATTTAAATAACGTCATCTTCCATAGAATATGGGAGAAGTGTGGAAGCCCAAATTTGAATTTGAAATTTGTTTTATTATCGATTTCATATTTTATAACACTTTTACGAATTTTGGATTACAAAACTAAACAATTTGAAAGTGAGCCATGGCAACATAGTACGAAAAAAAAAACATTTTTATCTCCAGCGCGCGAGATTCTTTATCGGAAATTCTTTGTGATCAAGACATGCTCATTTTAAAATTATATTGCGATATTTCTGCCGAACTGAATTTTATGGTTTCAGTACGTAAAACATATTTAATAAATAAAGATAACACACGAAACATTAAGAAAACGCCCCTTTGGAAGTAATTTAAAATCTGAAATCTTTCAGATTTTTTTTATTGCTTTTACTTTATTTGGTGTTTTATGTTTTTGTATATTTTTCAATTTTTAATAAAGATATTTTGAGGTTTTATGAATTTTTGTCTTGTCGCGCAGTGAGAACTCAATTAATTGAATGAGATATATATCTCTAATGAAATTCGAAGAACTGTGTTTAAACGAAATGCAGGAAAAACTGCGTCTAATTTAATATTTCGGATAAGGAAGTCATGTGGTGTACACATCAGATTTTTTACATTTATAAAATATAACATTTTATCTTTTAGGTTTCATCGTTAGCGTATATATTTTCGTATGTGCTCTGTTTACATTTTGCCTTAAATCAGGTTTTGAAATGTCAATAAAAATGCTTTTAGCTCTTAATAGCTTATATTTTCGTAATTTTAAGAGTTTACATTACTAGAACAGTTAAAAATATCCCAGCCAAAATATCAATACTCAATTATTTGAAAACCAAAAAAAAAAAAAAAAAAAAAAAAAAAAAAAAAAAAAAAAAACAGCAGAAACGCGTAAAGTGAAATATATAGATTTCCTTCTAGCACAGTGATATAACCCAAGGAAGACTGTTCTTGTCCTAACTTCTAGTAAGGCAACAAAAGAAATATTCAGTGCCATAAAACCAAATCAACGGAGAATCATTCATCTTCGTGGGTTGGCAGAAACACGAAGCAGCAATCCAATTCTGCTCGCAGCACAAAAGATGATCGCACCAACAACTAGGATGTAAGAGTAGTTGAATCCGGTTGAAAACTTCGCTCCTGAATCGATACGAACTGTCTGCACTCTTACCCACTCCCCCCTCCGACACCTCCTGGGTATATTTTCTCGATAACGGGACAGCATTCCCGGGGAATTTGAGGAAACTTTGCGATCAAGGCACTTTTTGGTTTTTATTTGAGTTTCCTTGTTCCAGTTCGATAGTTCACGGCGGGTGTTGTTGTTTCTTTCCATTTTAGTGCTGTTGAGCTTCTTTAAGTCACAGCAAACTTTGACACTAATTACCTTTATTAATAAAGAGTTTAAATGATTGAATCTGAACGCTGCACAACAACGGTGGTTAATTAAAGCAACATCGCAAAGAGAAATATCAAAATATACATACATCTGGTCAAAGTATGTGAATTTGCAAGAACGTAAAGAAAACAGAACAATTAAACTTCAAATGATTCTGTACTAGGTACACATTGCACACACTATCAAAAAAAAAAATCTGAAAGGTTTGAGATTTTAAATTACGTCCAATGGGGCGTTTTCTTTAACATTTTGTCTGTTACTTTTATTTATTAAATATCACGTTTTCCGCACTTAAACCATAAAATTCAGTTCAACAGCAATATCGCAAAATAATTTTAAATTGAGCCTATCTTTAGGATTTGCGATACACAGTTTCTTGCGCCGGAGATAATTTTTTTTTTTTTTTCTGCACAACGTTGTCATCGCTCGCTTTGAAATTCTTGAGTTTGTTAATAAAACAATCGTAAAGTTTTAAAAAATATGAAATCGGTTAGAAAGGAAATTACAAATTCGGGCTTCCACATGCCCATATTCGCAGTAGGATTACGTCATTCAAAATTCAATGGCTCTATGTACCGTTGTTTTATCACAATGAGAGAAACATACATATATTTATTCAGAGTTTTCGATATTTAATTACTTCAAATAACAGGGGGACCGGAAAGTAATGTCGCTTTATTACATTAAATTCAAACGAATACATTTTTAACAAGTTTCTATTTTTAATCAATAATATAATCACCCTCGTTATCAACAACCTTTTGCTATCTAATGTGCAGATTTTCAATCCCGGACCGATAAAAATCCGATTGCTTTTTGAGTAAAATATCTCGAGAAGACATTTTGGACATCATCCAAATTTTAAAATTTTTTGCCCCCTAAGAAAATGTTGTAGGGATCCGAATAAATGGAAATCTAATGCTGCGATAGCGGCCGAGTATGGTGGGTGAGTATGGCAGTACCTCCCACCCCAATTCATTCATTTTCCCCAGTGTTCGTCTTGCACAGTTCGGTCTTGCATTGTCGTGTTGCTTTCTGTTGACAACTGATATTTTTCGATTAAAGATTGGTTGACTCCATCCAACTGTTCACAATAAAGGTCTGCATTAACAGTTTGTCCAGGTTTCAGCAATTCAAAATGAACAATACCGCGAATACTCCATCAAACACCCAGAAGCGCTTTTTCGGTATGTAAACCCTTTATAACACCTATTAAAACTGCCTTTTGAGCTTTGGATTATCATATAGGACTTATTTTTTTTGTCTCCACTAATCAAACGATCAAAAAACGGTTCTGTGTGGTGCCGTTGAAGCAATACGTTGCATGTGATGGATAGGTTGGCTTCGTTCTTTTCGGACAGATCGGGGGGGGGGGACTCAAACACCTGCTTTGCTTATTTTTCCATTCTGCTTTAAATGTTCTTGGATGGTCGACCAAGGTTGGTTAAGAGTGTTTGACATGGATTTACTTCCACTTCTGCTACTAGCATGTTGTTGTCGACATGCGAAGAAACGACATTATTTTCCGGTCCCCCTATTATAATGCAGGACTCTAGCATTTGGTGGCAACAGTTTGAAAAGTGAAACGGACATTTATAGTGAACCAACGCAAAATCGCAAAGCGAAAACAATAGTCCTTCAGGTACAAAGCCCTTTTGGACTAAAAACTGAAAGCTTTCAGATTTTATATTAGGCCCAAAAAGGGCGTTTTCTTAACGTTCTGACTGTTACCTTTATTTATTATCACTTCGAAGGGCGGTGGTTACCTACGGTAACCACCTTTTCTATTCAAAGTCTGACTGGTGTGAGTGGTTTTCAAGACTGCCCGTTTAGCTCACTAGATGGCAATCAAGAAACATAAGCCTGTAGTTGATGCAGAAATTCGTCTTCAAGAAAATAAGTATCAGCCATCAAAGACAAGATCACAACGATGCAGTACCAAGAAAAAGCCTGTAAGAACAATGTGGGAATGCAGCACATGCAAAGTTGCACTCTGCTTGAAAAACAAAAACTGTATTCATAAGTACTATAGAGAGTGATTTGTAGGGATGTGTTCTGTGGGCGCTGGTCACTGACACTACCAGAAATGGTCATTATTTTCACGCGTCTTGGACAAAATATGTGTAATTGTCACAAGTCATTTCATTGTAACACCTGACATAGCAAATAAAACAAGAGTTTTGCTGAAAAAGTTAATTGCCTTTTCCTGTCCCTCAAAGAGTTAAATATCATGTTCTTCGCAGTTAAAATACGGAAAATTCAATTCAACAGCAATATCACAAAATATTAAAAAAAAAAAAAAAAAAAAAAAAAAAAAAAAAAAAAAAAACAGCAAAATGGCGTATCTTTAGAATTTCCGACACACAGTCTAGCGCCCTGGAGATAAAAAATATTTTTTTCCGTGCAGTGTTGTCATTGCTCGCCTTGAAATCTTTGAGTTTGTTAATCAAAAATAAGTTGTACAAAATTTTAAATAGGCAATAAAACAAACTCGAACTTCAAAATTCGGGCTTCAAAGTGCCCATGTGCGGTTGGAGGACTACGTTATTCAAAATTGGGTGGCTGTAGGTACTATTGTCTCTTTACAATGCGAAAAACATTCATGCAGATTCTTCGGTATTTGGTATCTTGAAATATAATAGATGGCGATAATATTTAATGGCTACAGTTTGAAACGTGAAACGACGCAAATTGCCGTTTTGAAATTAATAGCCTATATGGGATAACGTCCTTTAGGCTAAAAATGGGACAGATCTATATCTCGCGATCTACTGCGCCGACTGGTGAAATCTAAATTGTAGGAAAGGGACAAGTTTTGTAAAAATCCCGCAAGTAGTTTTTAAAAAAATTAGCTCTCAAAATTTTAGCTGCTCAGTGTTAATTTATTTTGATACATATTTATTGATATCTTTTCTTTTATTAAAATTACTCGATTCCTTCTTATAGACATCAAAACTAAGGTTTAATCTAAATAAAATTTGAAAAAAAAATATTAGCCCAAAGTGCGTTAAGGTCAGAAGGGCTATTAATTTCGTTTTTGCATTTTGCGTTGCAACTTTAAATTTCGGTTCACTTTTCAAACTATTTTTTATACTATTATTATTTCTTTGCTTTTAACAATTATGTTTCCAGTACTATTTTCTGCATTTTTAACAATTTTCTACTATTTTATTGTCATTTACGAATTTGGTGAATTCATATATGGAGTAAGCGTCCCGCCTCGAAATACGAGGTGAAACATGTGTCAGTTATCAGTATCAGTAGTTTTTAGTCCAAAGGAGCAATTTGCTCAGAAGAGCTATTAATTTCGTTTTGGCATTTTGCAACCAAATGTTGGTTCACTTTTCAAACTATTCGCGCCAAATATTACAGCCCTGTATTAAATTTAAAGAAATTAAAAAAGCTTGTTAAATTAAATAATCTGAAATTAAAATCTGAAATTTAATAATCTGAAAAATTATTAAATTTCAGATTTTAAATTAAATAATCTGAAATTAAAAAATCTGAAAGCCTTCAGATTTTTTTAAAACTTTTTTGCGTTTAAAATTTGTATTTCTTAGCGATTTTTATAAATTTTTCGAAAATATTTTGGAATTACATCTTAAATTTTGCTATCAATTTTGCTATCATTTTAAAGTAGATTTATTTTCCAACCATACTTTTTTTTTTACAAAATTTCTGAAGAGTACGTGAATTTGCATAATGGAGCGTTTTGAAATTTAGCGTATTTCTTATAAGCGGTAATACCGCCAAATGAGGTTTATGCACTTTGTTAGAAATACTTGAAAGAATGAACGATGAACTTTTTTTTACGCTCGTGCACAACGAAAGGGAAATGAAATACCATACATTCAGAATTTCGTCTAGTAAATTATTCTTAGCTCAAATTGAAAAACGTGTGCCAAGAACAATTTTTAAATTTCTCACCAAATTTCCCAAAATTTTCTCACCATATTTTATAAAATTTAATATTTAGGTATAATTTTTATCGCAAAATTGAAATATTGAAACAAATTCGTACATCATTTGAGAATATGTCCAAATTTTTGTCAATATACCTATGCTAGAATAAAGCTATATATACAAACCTACAAGGTATTTCGAAACTCGCGGGCGAGAATTTAAGGGATGATGAAGATGCCTACTAGAAATGCCTTCACGTGTCACTGGAAGAAAGGTTGCTGTGGACGATGCCATCTTACATTCATCCGCGAATAACACATGTTCCTTTACGCGTCAAAACAATCTATTATTCTAAAAGCGTGTTACGGACTCTTAAGAGACTACTAAAAATATTCTAAGATATTCTTTTATTTTCTGAAATGACGTTTGGAACTAGAATAAAGTATAACTGATGTAAATGATTTTTTTCATGTAAAGTCATTCTTCTTTAATAAGCCTAACTTTGTAGACACATTAGGTTAATATTTAGAAGCAGGAGAGATGAAAAATGAGCAACGTCTTCGCCGGGAATCGAACCTTGGACCTGTGGAATACGCGCCCAGCGTGCAAACCATCACACCACGAAGGCATGAGAAATACCTTCTAACTTAACTGCACGCGCTTATATTTCCTAATTCTATAAATATTTTTGTTCCCACTTCCCAGAAACTAATAAAAAAATAAAAAATCCGAAACGTTTCAGATTTTAATATACGTCCAAAAGGACGTTTTTTTAACGTTTTGTGTCTTACCTCTTTTTATTAAATATCACATTCTTTGCACTTAAACCATAAAATTCAGTTCAACGGCAATGTCACAAAGTAATTTTTAAACGAGCCTATCTTTAGAATTTCCGATACACAGTTCCGCGCGCTGGACATACAAAGGTTTTCTTCCCACCCATTGAGTGTTGCCATTGCTCGCTTTTAAATCTGTGAGTTTGTGAATAAAACATTCGTTGAAGTGTTACAAAATATGAAATCGATAATAAAACAAATTCCAAATTTCAAATTTGGTCTTCCACATGCTCATCTTCGTAGGAGGATTACGTTATTCAAAATTCGATAGCTCTATGTACCGTTGTTTTATCAGAATGCGAGAAATATACATACATTATGCAGATTTTTCATTATTTAATTTTTTCAAATATAATGCAGGACTCTAACATTGGGTGGCAACAGTTTGAAAAGTGATTCGCCGTTTATAGTGAACCAACGCAGAATTTGAAAACGAATACAATAGTCCTTTACGGACAAAGCTCCTTTGGACTAATAATTATTAGTGGCCAACCGACATTAAGTAAACTATTAAAGGAAGGTAAGTATAAAATACAAACTACATTCATTTGAAATCCAGCAACACATGTGCACTGAAATCAGGCTGCGTTGCTAACTGTTGCAAACACCAACGTGCAGACTAGACCACGTGGACTATAATCTGCAGATATCAAGGCTTGCACTTTCTGTACATACAATTCTTGATACATGATTTCTACAATTCTTGATACATGGAAACTACTGTGTTTATACTGGGGTTCTACCACATTAAAGCGGCAGTTCTCAGTAAGCTGAGTGAATACCCAGAGGAGGCACAATGTTCAAGTTACTTGAAAAAAACCTAGAACGGGAGGAGAGAGTATGTCCTTTACAGTATCTCCTCTATTGCAGAGTATGTTCTCTACAACGTGTGGCGTCGGCACGCATCTGTCACGCCCTGTATCATGCAGACACTTTACCTAGAGACGAACTCCTACTCATAGCGAATTGGCCTTTCAAGAATCAGCATCCATACTCCGGATAACATCCGAGACGGCGCAGCCACAAGTACAGACGAAGATGGAATACCATCTGAAATGTAGGTCTCCCAAAGAGAACCGAAAGGAATCAAACTTCCGAGGACAGCCACGATATCTAACAATCTTGCGACCGCACAGCCAAAGGGCAAACAAAACCTGAACCCTCCCCCGCATGAACGGAGTTTCTAGTACTATGAAGACTAATTATATCCCCCGTGGTTGAGACTGCCTAGGTACAAATCCTAGTCAGTACTTACCAGGCATGCCGATGATAAAGCAAGCCGTTTCGCACTGGCAGCGATGCAATCGCTCGAACATTTTTGATCTGGAAACGCTGCCTGCACGAGTCTAGGACTTTTTGCCGCCGCCATTTCATTTTGCATGACTGTATTATACTCGTATTAAATTTATTTAGACTAATAATTCTGTTTACCTTTTGTATACTTAATAAAGTTGCCTTCTAATATACACTGCTCAACATTGAAAATGCAACACCAAGAAGAAGTGGTCAGAAATTTATGAAAATTTTAGAGTAGATGCACGTCACTGAGTTATGCGAATGATGTGAAAGTTGCAGCTCTCCGACGCAAGTGAAGTAAGATATAAGGGAAGGAACGTGCTGAATGGGCAATATTTCGTATCGTTATTCCTGCCAGACGAATTATCGAAGAAAGTTTGTTTTTGTACGTGCAATAGGAGAGAATACGTGTAATAGGAGAAAAGGGTCGAGCTGCCGTCAACGAAGCAGATAGACGATTTTACGAGGGGTATGGTGATCGGACTCAGAAGGGCGGGTTGGTCCTTACATCAAATCGCAACTGATACCCACATGGATGCGAGTACGGTGCATCAGCTATGGCGAACATGGTTGGAACAAGAAAATGTGGGAAGAAGGAGGGGTGCAGGTGCAGCCAGAGTGACGTCAGCATGCGTGGATCGACGCATCCGCCGACAAGCTCTGGCGGTGCCACAAGTCAGTGTCGACCAGAACCATTTCCCGTCGATTGGTTGGACGTGTCCTGCACTTAAAGCGTCCGTTAAGAAGACTGCCATTGACCCCACAGCATAGACACCAACGTTTAGAATGGTGCCGGACAGGAGCGATGTGAATGACAGAATGGCGAAACGTCGTGTTCTCAGATGAGTCACGTTACTGTTTATCCAGTGACAGTCGCCGCAAACGTGTGTGGTGTCGACGTTGAGACAGATCTAATCCGGCAGTAACTGTGGAACGCCCACCGCGCGACAACGTGGCACAATGGTTTGGGGCGCTATTGCCTACTATTCCAGGTCACCTCTAGATCGTATTCAAGGCACTATGACGGCCCAATGATACTTGGATAATGTACTGCGGCCGCTGGCAATCCCGTACCTTCACGGGCTGCCTAATGCAATTTTTTACCAAGATAACGCCCGACGACACAGTGCTCGCATCTGCCAACATGCTCTGTAAGGTATACAGATGCTTCCCTGGCCACCGTACTCTTCTGACCTGTCACCAATCGAAAATGTGTGGGATGTGATTGGACGCCATTTGCAGACTCTGCCCCTGCCTCGTTCAGAAGAGGAACTGTGGCAAATGGTTGAAAGGGAATGGAGAGCCATCCGTCAGGAACACTATCCGCACGCTTATTGACTCTATGCCTAGACGTGTTTCTTCGTGCATCGATGTCCGTGGTGGTCCTACATCCTACTGAGCCGACGCCGTTCTCGTTCTGTATTCTGACTATCATTTTGAAATAAAGATCACTTATTGCTGCTTGCTGTCTCTGTCTTTTTTTCCAAATTTCATCACTTTCTCACCACCCCTTCTTGGTATTGCATTTCCAATGTCGAGCAGTGTATATAGTTATTTACAAGTATAAGATATAAAGAAATTACACATACTTAGTTGGAAAATTATGTCAGTATCAAAGAGAACAGGGGCTAAACTTACGTTATATCAGGAGTTACATTATCGATTTTAAAATTATGCGGGTACAATATTTACATAATTCGTCAAAATTTCTGGAAATGTAAATCGGCTAGTTCAGAATAATCACACACACGAGCAGAAAATTCACATTTTTGGGAAATCTGAATGGAAAACGGAATTTGGAATCTTGTCAGCACATTACTTTCTTAAAATGCATATGTCGTGTGTAACGGTGTATTTGTATAAAACTGTGCATAGAAATATTTTATATAATATGTTTATTAAATTAAATGAAATTCAAACTAAACAGATTTTTTTAATTTAAATCAATTTACTATTATACGACAAGATATAGTAATACAGTCATGTAAGGGAAAAAAATCTGATGTGTGCACCACATGACTTCCTTGTACGGAATATTAAATTATATGCACTTCTCCTTGCATTTCATTTAAAATTATTGGATTGAATTAAATCTATTTCGTCGATAGCGCATAAATCACAATATAATAAATACACTCTTTAAAATTCACTATATTTGTTTACCATAGCGACACTCTGGACCTAGGTTCACTTAACTTAACAGCACAACATTTCAAACATTTTTTAACTCAAAATGCACAAAATTTATAGCATCTTAATAATTATCTAATCGTTGCCACATGTTCTATTCAAATACTATAATAAATCTAGAACGATGTATAAAAGGAAAAAAAAAAAAAAAAGAATCAGGTTTTTCACAGACGATTCAGTATTTCTCGTTCAATTAATTCAGCTCTCACTTCGACAAAAGGCAAAAATACATAAAAACTCAAAATATCGATCTTAAAAATTACGAAGTAAATCTTAAACACTTATTTCCTCGAATAAATTACAGAATGGATTAAGCATGATTAACAACGATAGCGCCTTCTTTTATTATTGCGAAGCTTACTTTCTCTAGATTGGCAACAAATCTACTATTCTGTTGTTTCAAATGTAAACAAGCAGTGGCCGACATGGCAAAAATTATTAGGCTTAGCGGCATTTAAACAACTTAAATTGTTGATAGTTCTAAAAATATTGCATACAGATTTCCTAAAGCCATAAAAACCTTAACAGGAAGATAAGAAAAGCATAATTCAATAATTGTAAAGCAAACAATGCTCAATTTACAAACATATAAGAATAAATAAACTGAGATTACTGAGCCGAGTAACAGAGAGTAACATATATTATATACATTTGGTGCAGCCGATTGCAACCAAAATACGAAGTGCACACCTACATGTTATAGCAGTCTTATATACAAAATTTCAACATTCTGAGGCTACTGGTTTTGAGTTACACGAGATGCATACGTACACACAGACGACACGAAAAATGCTCTTCAGAATTCATTTTAAATTAGTTTTGAAATTTTTTTGGGGGAAAAGAGTCCTTTATTCCATCCTTACGTACAGATTTCAAGCGTAAACATCGTTAAATTGCATTCGATAGCGGTGAAAATGAATTCGATAGCGGTGATGCGTTGAAATATGATGCCTGAAACTTTTCGCGATTACAATACTTCCTTTTTACTTCGTACTAGGAAGTAATATGTCATGATGGAGAAACGTCCCGATGGCGAAATGGCTCGACGTCGAAACGGCCACAGCGAATAGACCCATTCCCGCCTGTACAATCTGCCTTTTAAAACATTCCCATTCGCAAGGCCTTATATGTAGGATGGCATCGTCCACAACAGTTAGATGGTTCCTCAAGCTGTATGAAACAAATCTTTTCTTTCGCTGAGAGAAGACAGACGATCCCTCGATTTAGATGATTCGGCAAGAAGATGTAAGGCGGTGTATATTCAACAAGACTTTAGGACTATAAGACATTCATTCTATAAGGCTACATCTGTAAATACTCTCACCTACTTCCACCTCTCGCGTGTAATCATTTCAAAAATTGTAGCAACTATTCATGTTTCCATTTAATATTCAAGTTCTTTATAAATCGGACTAGTTTATTAGAACTTAGACAGACATCTCAGATGTAAATTCACAGTAAATCATACTCCTGGATGTTAAATACCAAAATGCATGTCCACCTATTCCTGATTGCTTGCTTCTTCAGATGTTTTTTTATCCCCCCTTAAATGTTTCGAAACATCCATGAGTTCCGAAACACCCTGTATATCTTGAATCGCTCTTTCCAGGGATGAAAAGCGCAAAATAAATTTCGTCAATCCTCCCAGTAGAACGGCGGATATGTAACTGACTTTATCACTGAAGGGTTGTTAATTAACAATGTAAATTCACGTATAATTTTAGGGAATTTTATATAAGAAAAGCTCTAATTTCTTGCACTCATGCTTAAACATACATCTTTTTTCAGATGATGACATATTAATTCAGAAATCAGCATTATATTTTCAAAATTTTCACAGGACTAGTTTCGATGGTTTTACCGAACCACCATCCTCACCTGCAAAACCGCAAATGAACAAGATCGGAAATAGTGATTAGTTAAGATAAGAAAGCCTGGGCAAGAATAAGAAAGTGGCGCCATCTGTTGGTAAAACCAGAACTAAAACATATTTTTTTTAAAAGCCAAAGGCAAAGACGGATTGATATTAGGATCGTTAACTAGAACAGAAAGATTTTTTTGAATGTGAAATGCCTCTAGAAAATCTAGTTCCCCAATGGAAGATGTTTGTTGAATAATTTTGGCAGCAGAAAAATTGAAAGTGTGATTTTCGGACCAACAATTTTGAGCAACAGAAGACTTCCGTGTTTCCTTTTTTCTAACATATCCCCCATGTTCCTTGACGCGAAATTTTAAGCCTCTCTTAGTTTGGCCAATGTAAATTAAACCACACTGGCAAGGAATCCTATAAATACCCCAAGATTTCATATCCGGAATGGGGTCCTTGAGTATGGAACTCGGAATTTTATTGATGGGAGAATAAACGACCCGAAAGTTAAATTTCTGCAAAATATGTGCAACTTTATAGCTAATTCATGGAAAGAAGAAAATGATAAGAGAATTTTTATAATCTCCTAAAACAAGAGTGTGCCTTTTAGTGTGTTGAGATGAGAATTTTTTAACTGCTTGATTAATAATGTTGGTTGAAAAGCCCCTGTCAATAGCTATTGCTTTTAAATAATTTAGTTCTTCATCAAGGGCTAATTTGGAGGAGCAAACTTGAAGAGCACAGAAAACATAGGAATAAAATGAAGCTAACTTTTGTTTAGTCGGATGACATGATTTAAAGTGTGGTGGGAGGCAAACCGATGAAGGTTTACGGTAATCCGTAGTACTGAAGTTGGATGTGTTACGTGTGACCAGAATGTCGACAAGTTCAAAAGTGAACTGAATAGCAGGATCAATAGAATTCATTGTTGAATGAACTTTATTTAAATCATCTTTATTACCTTCAAACAGGGTAAAAGTACTGTCTACGTAGCGGAACCATGCCGGGAAGTTTAAAGTTTCAAACAATTTTCATTCATAATAATGCATGTAGATATCAGCCAGGATGGGACTGAGGGGCTTCCCATTGCTAATCCCTCAGTTTGCTTGCAATATTTATTTTCGAAAACAAAATGTGTTCGTTTCAAACAGAGTTGAGTGAGAGAAATTAGCTCATCAATTTCGATGCAAGGGAAATGAAATTCGCGAAGTCTGGTTTCTAGACATCTTAATACACCCTCCACTGAAACATTGGTGAATAATGATTTTACACCAAAAGAAACCATGAATAAATTTCTAGGAGAAATGTTTTTAACCTTTTTTACAAACTTTATTGAATTTTTTATGCTGTAAATGTTATTGTCTAATAGAGTTGAAAATCTAGAAACTAAATATTTAGCTAAGGGATACGAGGCCGTACCTAAATTTGATACAATGGGGCGGAAAGGAATACCACTTTTATGAATTTTGGGAAGAGAATATAATCTGGCACAATTCGCAACAGATGGGATAAGCGACTGTTTTAAGTTGCTTGAAATGATTTGTAAAGATTTGATCGCAGTTTTTATTTTTGACAAGTCCGAAGGTGAAGGATCTTTAGCGATCGGATTATATGGTCCTTCGTTTAAGAGTTTTGTGACACCATCGATGTAAGTGTTTTTATCCATGACGACTATCTGGCCACCTTTGTCGGCCTTTGAAATGATAATATCCGGGTTAGAATGAATTTTGCGCATTGTAGCTCTTTCTCTCGCAGTTAGATTTGGTTTCAAAGGTTTATTATTGAATTTCACATTATGAGCGATACGATGCCTAATCATTTCTTTCTGTGAATCTGAAATTTTACTGAACTTGAAAGCTTTTTCGATAGGAGCCAAAATCTTTAGAATCGAGGGTTTACAGGTTTGAGAGAAGTTAAAATTATATTTTAGAATTCTCTCTTGTTCTTCTGAAAGACTAACATTAGAAATATTTACTATTGGCTTGATGTTTACAATGGGAAGATTTTTTTAAACTACTTGAACTGGAAGACTGTAAAAGAAGTTTTTCGAATTTGACTGCAAGGGTGTTTTTATGACGGTTAACTGCATTCTCCGTTCTAGACCAAGACTTTTGTTCAAGGGTAGTGAATTTTGGATATGAATTAGCGAGTTTCAGATGAAGCTTATAGAGTTCATGTTCAATTTTGGACAATTGTTGACGTGTATCCCTTATGATGGACCGAAGTAAGGCAAGCTTGCAATTTAACAGAATTCTTGAAAAGCGACTGGAAGTTTTTTGATTAAATTTGATTTGATTAAAATTGGGGATCAATTTTTTGCATTTACATTTAAGTAAAAAGTCAAGATGACATATTATTGGAATTCAAATTTTTTTTCCAAAAATTTATAAAAATTATTTTAAAAAACAAATTTAAAAAGTAAATTCTAAAAGATGTGCGAATTTTATTTGCAATGAACCTAAATTTCGAATTCTGGAAGAAGGAATCAAGTAAATTTAATATAAAAAAGAGATATTAATAAATATATATGAAATTCAATTAACAATGAGAGGCTAAAATTTTTAGAGCTAATTTTTTAAAAACCTACTCGTGCTATTTTTACGAAACTTGGAAGTTTAGCATGATTTGAGTCGTATAATCGAAATATGAAAAAATTTCGACATGTCATTTCAGAAAAAATAGTATAAAAATATATATAAATCTTCTTATATATGTGCGGCTCAACTGTTTGTCGCCGATATATTATTTGTTGCTTGCGTAACAGTAAACTGTTTTATTCCCCGTGAAGTACAGCGCGTGACGAATATTATGAGAAAGCTAAACCAGAAAAATTAAAAATAAAAGAGCACGTGCATTTAACATTTAAAAATAAATTTAACATCTATATATAATAGAATTTGGAAATATGCAACCGGCAAAAACCGGCAACGATGAAAAAAACAAATAAAATGAAATAAAAAAATATCTTTATTATATATATGTATATGCGGTTTAAGTGTCTGTTTGTCGCCGATAGTTTATGGGTTGCTTGCGTAACTGTACTAGCCAATGGGGTGAAGTTGCCACAGCACAGGGTTGCCGTTTCAATTCAGACTTAGACAATTTTCTGTAAAACTTGCCTTTGCTATGACCATCCATAAGTCTCAGGGCCAACCGCTTAAGCGTGTTGGCATTTGTTTACCTAAGCCTGCATTTGGACATGGTCAACTTTATGTTGCCTTTTCAAGATTTCGTGAAAGAACGGACGTAAAATAAAAAATAATGGATGATCCTCTGCAAGGCGAGCTTAAAAATGATGGAAAGATCTACACAAGAAATGTTGTGTAGAAAGAGATCTTTGACATGTGAATTCACATTTTATGATTTAAATCACCTTTATTTATTCAGCTAGCGGTGGCTCTTAAGAAAAGTACCGCCAGTGGTTTCCATAATTGCACTGTAAGCAATTAAGCAAGTAGAAGGGGGAAACCCCGTAAGGCAGTAAGCAAAGGGGCGTCCTCGCCGCCTGCCCTGGGTAATTCAGTTTGAATTATTAGACACCTTTGCACAAATCATTTTACTTACAATTTATAATATGTATAAATTCGGTTATTTCGCATGACTGCCGGGCTTTCTAGTTATACATATATACTATATATACAAATACTTTCATACATATATATTTATTTCTCATAATGAGGATTTGGTTTTATAATTTCTGTAAAATTTCCTTAAAATGTAGTGTAATTTTAGAACATATTTTCTGTTTTTAAATAGTAAAATGTAACTGCACATATATATATATATATATATATATATATTGGCAATATGAAGGCTTAAGGTCTATTTAAAAAATATTTCCATTATTTTTTGCAGGTAACTAGAATAATGTTGAATTTCGTTTTTTATCTTTTACCTTTACTCCACACAGAAGTAAATAGATGCATAACACATTCATTATTAGTACGAAATAGAAACGGAATACCCATTTACGTCCGTCGATAGAATAACAAATATTTTTACGAAATGTCCAGGCGAGGTGAGAAAGCTTTCACGCAAAGAAGGTTTAGGTTGCCACATTTGGCGACAAAATTTGCGATATGCCATGGACGGATGGAGAACCTTCTGGAACGAATTCTTACCGGTTTAGCACAAAATGTTCTCGAACACAAGCCGAAAGCTATTTAAACGCTGGTGGTCTGCAGTCAGTGTGAGTGTGCCTCGCGTATAGTGCGATATAGTTAGTCTCGAGATAGTCAGTCCGTGCGGAGTCAACAGAGTTGACAGCCGGCCACCGAGTGTTAACTGGGTCGTCGAGTGCATTGAAAGAGTCTCTTCGTGTATCGCGGTTAGTGCATAGTCGAGAGAGTGTGTTGAGCTCCGTGAAAGACTGAACCAAAGATTCGGGAG
Organism: Stegodyphus dumicola; assembly: GCF_044657685.1. NCBI lineage: Eukaryota > Metazoa > Arthropoda > Arachnida > Araneae > Eresidae > Stegodyphus > Stegodyphus dumicola. The sequence continues at coordinate 160,037,519 of NC_140768.1, read as the reverse complement.
TTGTGCTCTGTGTGTCGTCGAGTGTAACGCGAGTTGTAGCGTGGAGAGTCTCGAAAGTACGTGGAGTTCCAAGAATGACCCAACGGAGTCGGGAGCTGCACTGTGGTGGTAGGCCGTGAAGCTGCTTCCACCGTTATAGTCTGACATCCTGAAAGCTCTGTCGCTGATTGCGTCAGCGTGTTTATAGTAGTTCTTCGACGACTGTAAAACGTGATTTTGGAGACGTCTTGAATAATACTGGGTAATAAACTGTGTTTGCATTCTTCATAAAGTGCCGTTTGTGAGAGTGAAGTGAGAGTGTCACAGTCGAGAGAGTGTTGAGCTCCGCGAACGACTGAAACGAAGAGTCGTGAGTTGTGCTCTGTGTGTCGTCGAGTGCATCACGAGTTGTCGCGTGGACAGTCTCGCGGAGTTCCGAGAACTACCGAGCAGATTCGGGAGCTGGACTTCGGTGCTTTGCAGTGAAGCTGCCTCCACCGTTATAGCCTGGTAACCTGAAGGCTGTGACGCTGATCGTGCCAGCGTGTTTTAGTAGTTCATCGACGACTGTAAAACGTGACTTTGGAGCTGTCCTGATTTATATTGGCTAAATAAAGTGTGTTTCGTTACTTCATCCAGTGTAGTCGCTATTCACTTCAAATCTACGAACCGCGTACGAACGTGAAAGAAAAAAGTAACGCAGCAACTGGTGTCAGAAAAAAAAAGTAAAAATATTTAAAACTTGGGCATTTGGGAAATGTACGCATTTATTGATTTTAATGTGAAATCTTTATTAATAATATCTTTTTTTGTGCAGTCTTAGCATAAAATGGACAATTTGTGATGAAAAAAACCAATGAATCTCAGAACTCATTAATTGCAAAATATTTCGCGCATTATCGAAGTGCTTTAACGGCGAATAGATGTCGTTAAAATTAATGTTTCGCGATGGGATATTTATAGCTTAGAGCTCCGAAGCATTGATAAGATTGTTGCTTTTATATCTCCTCAAGTTGTTTGGTGATTAATGATACGACATGCTGTGATCGAAAAATAATTATGATAGTAAAACAACAATAAAGCACCTACAATAAAGTCGTAGGGGGCATGCAATGATGCATGACTAAAAAAAAATAAGTGAATTTTCGCTTAATGATTAAGGAGCACAAGAAGAAAAGGATAACATTTTTACATTTATATGCAATATCAGCAGTAAAAATCTAAAATAATATACTGTTGATGTAATTTAAAGTGAATTGTTTTTAGTCCAAAGGCGCTTTTGTCCCTGAGGGACTATCGTTTTCGTTTTGAGGTTTTGCGCCGAATCACTCTGAATGTCAGTTTCAGTTTTGAAACTGTTGCCAGCCAATATTATCGCCGTGTATTATATTTGAAGAAATTAAATAATGAAGAATCTGCATGAGTGTATGTATGTTTCTCGCATCGTGATAAAACAATGGTACCTAGAGCCATCCCATTTTGAATGACGTAATCCTCCATCCGAATATGGACACCTGGAAGCCCGAATTTTAAATTTCGAAAAAGTTTCTTTTATCTATTTCATATTTTGTAAACCTTTAACGAATTTTATTACCAACATCAACGATTTCAAAGCGAGCAATGGCAACACTGTACGAAAAAAAAAATTCTCTCCAGCGTGTGAGAGTGTCTATCGGAAATTCTAAAGATATGCTGTTTTTAAATATTTTGCAATATTGCTTTTAAATTGAATTTTATATGGTTTAATTGCGATGAATATGATATTTAATAAATAAAGGTATCCCATATAACATTAAAAAACGCCTTTTTAGATGTAACATAAAATCTGAAAGATTTTAGATTTTTTATTATTTTTATTATTATACTGCGAATATGGGCATCTGAGATGCGACTGCACTACTGTGAAAATGGGCATCTGGAAGCCCAAATTTGAAATTTGGAGTTTGTTTTATAATCGATTTCATATTTTGTAAAACTCTAACAAATTTTTGATCAACAGACTCAAGGATTTCAAAGCGAGCAAAGCCAACGTTGCACAGAAAAAAAAAAAAAAAATATCTCCAGCGCGTGAGAATGTGTACGGGAAATTCTGAAGATACGCTCAATTTTAAATTATTTTGCGACATTGCTCTTGAACTGAATTTTATGGCTTAAATTCGAAGAACATGATATTTAATAAATAAAGATAACATCAGGGCCGGTACGAGGGTGAGGTAGGTCAGGCACGTGCCTCAGGTGAACAATAGAAGGGGCTCCAAATTAACTATTCGACCAAAAATTCAGAAATTTATTTTTAAAACTTATAATTTTTACTTTTAATTTCGGACTATATCAATTAATCTGAAAAGAATTTCATGTTATAAACAATATAGCTAAAAAAGAAACACTAATAAGATTAATTTATTCTCAAAAGACGTGAGCAGTCACAGTAGTGTATATAATATTTTCCAACATTAAAATTTGTTATTGAAAGTAGCTTTAAGTAACTAATTGCACTTTTTGTAACGAATTGTACAGACTACACTTTCATAGAAAACATTATACTGCCGACATTAGTTGTTCTTTGCTGTCTCTCTTTAGTGTTGTTATGAGTAAGCTCTTTACTTACTCATTGCAAACTTGCCAAAGTCCACTTAACTGAACACAGACGGTGACATTGTAAGGATCTTAAGTTTTACTAACGTTTATTTTATTTTAAATCTTTACTATCACTTCTTATTTTCTACTTCCGGCCAGAATTATAAGCGTGAAGGAGTTTATGCAAAGTTGTCTGGCGAACGCCAAGTATTTAAGTGTGGCCTTTTTGCCAAGCAGAAGAGAGGAAGCCGTGAGTTCGAAGCAGGCCGCTTACCTTAGAAGTTACGCAGTTGCTACTTTGCCTTCCAGGCCAGAGGTTTTAATCCTCTTGATAAATTAAACGTATTGTAGTGTTCACAGTCTCTGTGCTACATACGCTTTCTGTTATTATAAGGCCAATCTTATTCTAAAGTTAAATTAGAGTTTAGTTTTATTTTGATATCTTTTAAGTTAGACCCCGAGTGGAGGGTCATTGTATTCCGAAGTACGGAAGTCATTGTATATAAAGAAAAAAATAAAGGGTTTTGTATACCCTTCGTCTGTATCCTGTCCACTTACTACAATTAGTGAACATAGCTTTAGTAAGCTCTCTGTTCTAGTCAGGTCATTGTATGTTTCCGAAGAAAGTTAGAAGAAACATTGAACCTGATAGTGGCGCCCGACGAAGAATAACCATGGCCGAGTTTCAAGAAGAACCTGTGCTGCCTGCAGAAACAGCTCAGAATCCAGAAATGCCAGCTGCCGCCCTGGAAGGATTTGGGTATATTGTCCAGACCATGCGCGCTTCGATAAAACCAGAAGCAACGTTTAATGGAAACTCACAGGTAACCAGTTTTTTGGAAAAATTGGATGACCACTTCATGCTCTACCCCGTGCACGAGTTTCAAAAAGTTACCTTAGCTACCAGCGCTTTGAGGGGCCAAGCGCTTAACTGGTTCAAATGTATCGGCAGAAGTCTCTTGGGTCAAGCAGGAAGTCCCACCTATACCTACGAAAATTTCAAGACTGCCCTACTAAAAGCCTTCCCTGTTGTAAGGGATCGTGCGAAATTAGAAACAGAACTGTTCAGTATATATCAACAAAGAATGGAAAACCTCTCCAGGTTTATTTTAAGAAAAATTCACGTTTTCAAGCTCTTGTATGGAAACCGTCCGGATCCTGAAATAATTCAAGTGATTTTGCCGAGGTTACTACCCCAAGTGCAAGACTTTATTGAATTGAGAAATCCGACTACACTGGAAAAATTATTTGAGCTAGCAATCCAGTTTGAAAGTAGAAGAACGGCGGACGTCGAAAGAAGACGCCAATATCAACAGCGAAACCAATTTGGTACGCCAAGACTACAGCAAACTCAAGCACATGGCTACGGAGAAAAAGCGAATCAGTGGGCAAGGAAACCCGAGCATTCAAAAACAGCCGGCGAACGTCGACAGTTCAATAGCAACCCAGAAAAAAAGTCTCAAGGCCAGTGGAGAAAGAAGGAAAGCACCGAAAGAAAAAATAATTTAAACTAAAACGGATTTCTGCTGACGAGAGGGTGCGGAAATCCGAAGGCCACGAAAACCCCTCTTCCTACAAGTTAAATACAGTAATGGTGAAAAATTTAACTCTTCCGAAGATTGAAGTCTTGGTAAATAATATCCCGGCCACCGCACTCCTGGATACCGGCGCGCAGTGTTCCTGTGTGGCAGAAGTCTTTTTTAGAAAGTATTTTCGCAAATACCGCATATATAATGCGGATAATACAACAGTATTAGCGGCGCAAGGAGAACAATGTAAGTGCGTAGGTAAAGTACCTTTGTACATCCGTATCAAGGACGAACAAGTAAAGGTGATGTTTTTTATAGTAAAGAATTTGCAAGCACACTTAATACTAGGAATAGACTTTCTTTCAGACGCACAAGCTACACTGGATTTTAATGAAGCGTCTCTTAAACTGACGATGAAACCAGTGCGTGTAGAAAAGGTTGAACCGCCAAGGGTAAATCTCGACCACCTGCCTAATGACGAGCAAGATAGAATCCGACAAGTGGTAAGTGAATTTGCTTCCTTATTTAGTGATATTCCAGGATTTACCCAGGTTACTAACCATAGTATTGACACCGGAGATGCATTGCCGGTTCGTCAAAAACCATACCGGTATGATAAGAATAAGGAAAAAATTATAGAATGGCATATTACCGATATGCTACGTAAAAAGATCGTAACGCCTATCTCAAGTAGTTATGCTAGTCCGGTGGTTTTATGTAAGAAAAATAATGATTATCCTTTGGAGCATCCAAAAAGGTGGAGATTCGCTATTGATTACCGTAAATTAAATTCCATAACGAAATATCCGGTATATCCGTTACCGATTATAGAAGAAATTTTAAGGAACATAAAATCAACCAAATTTATGACAACTTTAGACTTAACGAATGGTTATTTTCAAATAGGGATCAGGCCTGAGGACGTGCCTAAGACTGCTTTTATAACCAAGTCTGGCACTTATGCATTTTTGCGAATGCCGTTTGGCCTTTCAGGCGCCCCAGCAACATTTCAGCGATGCATGGACATTGTGTTAAGACCTGTTCTCGGAAAGTCCACATTTATCTATTTAGACGATATCATTATTACTAGTGATAATCTAGACCAACATGTACAGGATTTAAGACAGGTGTTTTCTTTATTAAATGAGGCCGGTCTAAAAGTTAATGTCGAAAAATGCAAATTTGCAGCCCCTGAATTAAAATATTTAGGTTACAAAATATCGCAAAAAGGGATCGAGACAGATGAATCAAAAATAATCGCTGTACAAAAGTATCCGACTCCAAACACGGCAAAGAAGCTCTCTTCTTTTCTAGGACTTTGTTCATATTATAGGTCCTTTATAAAAGATTTTGCGGCTATCGCTGAGCCATTGTTAAAATTAAAAAGGAAAAAGGCAAGATTCTCGTGGACGGCCGAAGCCAATAGTGCTTTCGAAAAATTAAAACAAGCATTAACGCAAGCCCCTGTGTTGAAATTTCCTGAAAAGGATGAAAATTTAGAAATTTCAGCGGATGCTTCGGATTATGCGGTAGGAGCGGTACTTTCGCAAAATCAGCAGCCAGTAGCATTTTTTAGCCGAACTTTAAATCAAACACAAAGAAACTATTCCGCGACCGAGAGAGAGGCACTTGCAGTTCTGTTAGCAGTGCAAAAGTTCCGAGTCTATTTTGGAAAGGCGCCGATAACAGTATATTCTGATCATGCGGCGGTAACTAGATTGTACTCTGGAAAAAATTTATCCCCAAGGTTAATAAGATGGGCACTCAAGCTGCAAGAATATAATCTGGTAATCAAGCATACCCCCGGAAAGGAAAATATCGTAGCAGATGCCCTGTCACGAATTAAATTAGACGAACAGGGTAATACCGTAAAAGTTGCAATGCTGACAGCGTGTACAATAAATTCCCGAGAAACTGTAATAACCGAACTGGGTAAGGATCCTGAGTTTGGAAGTATTTATGAGTATTTGAAGGATCCTGAAAATTTTAGCCACCAAGATATTGTGGCGATAAGAAATAGGGCGGCCCATTACGAACTAATAGATGGTCTATTATTTTATACAAAAACTACGAATTCCAACAACGAATTTCGACCTGTTATCCCAGCTAGTCTTAGATTAAATATCCTGCAAGAGCTCCATGACAGCCCTTTAGCTTCTCATGCTGGTATTCGAAAAACTACTCAACGCGTACGCGAGGCAGTCTACTTTCCTGAACTGCAAAAGTTAACAAGGGCGTATGTCCAGTCCTGCCCAACATGTCAAGCCGTTAATTATATTAATTTCCGCCCGGCCGGGTTTCTAAATAGTATTAAATCCGAATTTCCAAATGAAATAATCGGTATCGATTTATTGGGCCCTTTCCCAAAAAGTCAGTTAAACAAAAGTCGCTATCTCCTTGTTATAGTTGATCATTTTAGTAAATGGACCGAAATTGTTCCCTTAAAACGAGCCTCCGCGAAATTAGTTACCGATTCTATTTTAAATAAATATATTTTAAAATACGGGGCGCCCCTAAAAGTTATATCGGATAATGGTCCTCAATTTGTAAGTAATATATTTGAAGACATGTGCCAAAAACTGGGCATACGTCATTTAAAAATGGTCCCGTATCGGCCGCAATCAAATATAGCGGAACGGGTCAACAGAAATATAGTGAAAATTATCCGTAGTTATGTTAAAAATTTTCATAAAAGCTGGGATAACTATGTCAATGAATTTGCTTTCGCCCTTAGGACCGCAAAACATGATACAACGGGCAAAACTCCTGCTGAGTTATTTCTAGGCAGAAAGATTATAACACCGTTAGATAAATTATTTTATGTGCAACAAAGAGCCCCAGAATTTAAAATGGGTGATATAGAAAAACTAATTAAGGAAGCAAAGAAGAATACGGAAGTAGCACAAAGAAAACAGAAGCTCTATTATGATTTGAAACGACGGGGAGTAACTTATAAAGTAGGGGATGAAGTACTAAAAATTAAGCATTCACTTTCTTCAGCACCAGAAGATAAAACTGCCAAATTTTTCCCACGCTTTGAAGGACCATATGTTATAGAAAAAATAACTCACGCTGTTGTAGTATTAAAGGCAAGAAATGGCGAAACCTGTTCCGCAAACATTGACCAGATAAAACCATTCTATGACCGTAATAAAATGCAAATCTTTTCAGATCTTTTGCAGGATCCGGTACGGCAGACACCGCAGGTACAAGTTCCAGAGGTGGGAAAACGACAAGTACAAGGGCAAGCCAATGAGAGACAGAAGCAAGTGAAAAGAAAATTGCCCCGCGGAAAAATTGAAGGTACAAAGAAAAAGAAGTCGTTCCACCGTCCAAAAAACAGAGTTCACGAACACCCCCAGAATGAAGAAGGGAGAAGGACGACGTATGTGGAAAAGACCGGGAGAAAGGACGGCAACTATAACCCGGCTGTGAAACGGAAGATTGACTCATCCGACAGAACTCTCCGCAGCAAAAGTCGCCGAACTGCGGAAGGGCCATCAGCGGCGGAGGAAAAAGTACAAGAAAAATTTGAACGGCCAACAACGAGGTCCAAGCAGGATCACGACAGAAGTTTCCCGGTTCCACCAAGACCAGCTGCCTTCAAACGGCCAAGACCACAAGCAGAGGACAGAAGGAAGATGTTCAAGGGTGGCCGTAGTGGTGAAAAACGGAAGCTTCCAGAGGAAAGCACTGAAGGGCGAGCCCGTACAAGAAGGAGGATCAACCAAGCAACGGTCTGCAGCACCTTTAAAGACTGGGCCCAGAAAAGGATGTCTGAATATTACAAAGATAAGTAAAATTTTGTGTTACTTTACAAACTTAAGTTAATCTTTCATTCTTACTGCAAGTGGCAGATTTGAAGAAGTTTTACCTCATGCGAGGTCTACCTTTATCGCCAAAAGGGCGAGAAATGAGTTGTGACCGATTTTCTTATTATGTTTTTCAATTACTCGCGCGTAAAACTAAAGTTGATGTATAATAGCGTTGTATAAAGACTTAAATATTGTAAAAAGTTATTGTATAAATTTTATTTAAAACATTCTAACAAGAAAGAAGTTTTAGTCTGAAAGACTTTTTGAAATGTAGTATTATTTCAATGTAGAAAGAATTGGCACTTGCTTTGAAAAGAATAGAAGTTAACAATGTACTACTAATGTATGTTTTCAAATGTGTAAAATTAACGGCGTCTTGATATGTTCTTGTATACATGTGAACTGTTATTTTGAATGTTTAGAAATAACGTGATATGGTAAAAGTGAAAGTAATGTTAAAAAATTTGTTATTCGTGTGACTGTAAAGATTAAATCATGGTGAATATGTGTTAAAGGTTGAATGATGTAGTTAGGCTCTCTGACGCTACACTTTAGAGTTAGCCACTTTCAGAATAGTACCTCAGGGTCTAGAGTTGAAATTAGGGTGTGTTAAGAGGTCTCGTATGTTGAATTTTAACACGTTAGTGTTTTGATTGTAGGAGGAAGTGTTGAACACATAGACAAAAACACATTCGTGTTTGGTGTTTTTACAACACATGTCAGAGAGCACGGGGAGAGATAATTAAAATAGTCATGAATGAAATAAGAATGTTAAGAAAAGTATATTCTATATGTTATTTACAATGTCATTCTGTAACATTTCATTAAACTAGTTTTCCTTCCAGATCTCTGGAAGGAACCAGAATTGAATAAAGCTCCTGTTTTGATGCAGTACAGATGAAAAAGAAAAAAGATTGTTGTATATTCCGGGAGCTGCTATTGTAACAAATTTCTTTCTTTTAAATTTTTCTAGTTTCTAGCGAAGCATTTTTTGTTAAAGGTTGGCCTCGCGTTAGTTTCTAGAGCTAAAAGTTTTCAACAAGGTCGTTTTAGACCTCAGTTTCAAACTAATTAACTCTGGCGGGAAGTATGTAAGGATCTTAAGTTTTACTAACGTTTATTTTATTTTAAATCTTTACTATCACTTCTTATTTTCTACTTCCGGCCAGAATTATAAGCGTGAAGGAGTTTATGCAAAGTTGTCTGGCGAACGCCAAGTATTTAAGTGTGGCCTTTTTGCCAAGCAGAAGAGAGGAAGCCGTGAGTTCGAAGCAGGCCGCTTACCTTAGAAGTTACGCAGTTGCTACTTTGCCTTCCAGGCCAGAGGTTTTAATCCTCTTGATAAATTAAACGTATTGTAGTGTTCACAGTCTCTGTGCTACATACGCTTTCTGTTATTATAAGGCCAATCTTATTCTAAAGTTAAATTAGAGTTTAGTTTTATTTTGATATCTTTTAAGTTAGACCCCGAGTGGAGGGTCATTGTATTCCGAAGTACGGAAGTCATTGTATATAAAGAAAAAAATAAAGGGTTTTGTATACCCTTCGTCTGTATCCTGTCCACTTACTACAATTAGTGAACATAGCTTTAGTAAGCTCTCTGTTCTAGTCAGGTCATTGTATGTTTCCGAAGAAAGTTAGAAGAAACATTGAACCTGATAACATAACAGCTTAGTTATGCAATTTCATAAATGCCTTCTGGAACAGCGTCCGAAGAATAACCAAGGGTTTTCTTCAAACATAAATTTTTGGACAAATGTTTTATTTATACTACTTAATATTATTTTCCATTTTCCAAAAAGCATAATTTTAATGTTTTCCATTTCAAAATTGTTAATCATTATACACTTTGTGGAATATACAGAGTTATAATTAAATATTACTGTAAGAGTTACTGTTATTTTCACTTGAAATAGTGACTTTTAATAAGCATAATATATATATATATATATAGTTAATGTGTTCTCTCTCTCACTATATATATATATATATATATATATATATATATATATATATATATGCAATAATGCGTATATATAAATCCTGCAGCTATAGCGCAGGACGGTTTTAAAAAAAATTTATTCGAAATTTTATCCTTTTTATATATTATATATATATATATATATATTGATCATGTTTGTATAATGTTATGTTTTCAAACATAATTTAGCATTTTTTATTTATTCCCTTCCACCCCAACACAAAAGTAGGTAAATAAATAATGTTACATTGTATTCATTGGCGCACATTTACCGCTTTGCGGTGAAAAAATATGTAGGCACAGCTCTGGGTAACTCACAAAATGCTAAACAAAAAAGCCTCTTTGGACGTCATTTAAAATCTGAAATCTTTCAGATTTTCTTTTTATCATATTTTCCCCCCTCATACTAAAATAAAAAAATAAACTATAAATTGGAATAGAAATATAGCATATAGCAATTCAAGGTATAGTTTACGATGTTATTTAACTTAGTTACCTAACTATGACAAATCTTCCTTACTAAGGGTGCCTTCGTTGAGGGTTTTCTAAGGAAAGCCTGTTTGTACTTACATTACGTAGGAAGAAGCCAGCACGATTTCACGCAATGGGAATGAATCCGAAGACAAAATACCATTATTCAGAGGATTTGCCCTCTCGGCTATTGGCAGGCATAACTTTGTTAAGAATTTCCTTTATTTATTTATTTTCCAAATTTCATACTAGTTTCTCATTTCTTTATCGCAAGTGATCTTCTGTGGACTTCGCGCGAAATTGTGAGCTGAAATAGTGTCATTTTGCTATTCAAAACGTTATACGGTATTTTTCCCGCCTTCTTAGCATCCCTTCGTGGTGTAATGGTCAGCACGGCGCGAATTCGCGAGGTCCGAGGTTCGAGTCCCGGTGAGGGCATTGCTAATTTTTAACCTCTTCTGCTTCGCAATAATCTAATAACTTAACAGTGGCTCCCGAACTAAAAACGATGGTAGATGATGATTCCCCACCACCAGGATTTGGCGACTAGGTCATCTAATCACCAGTCGCACTTTAAAAGGGGGAGTATATAAGGTATTTACCCCGAATTCTTAGTAGGCCTGTCGGTGGTCATCAAACTCGGCGCGTATTCGAGAGGCCGGATGCACTCATCGGCGTCTCGGCGTGGGCATTGCCCATTCTTCATACCTCCTGCTTCGAAATAACCTAAAGCCTGTACACCGTAAAAAGTTGTTTTACAGGTATTTAAATTATCGATATGACAAATTTTACAAAGATATTATCTTACGCAGACTAGAGTTACTCATTACAAAGTTTGTAAATTATAAGAATAATAGAGCTGCAAAATACAGTTTGATCTCGAATAATGCGAATCTCCTGTTAATGATTTACTGTTACCCTGTTATTTAATTACTGAGCTTAAGAAAATGGCTTTCCTTTACCTTTATTAAGTTTCCAATGTATAACAACTCACAACAAAAATACATGAAATCACTTTTTTACTGTTTTCAAATAATCATTAAATATTTTAAATTAAAAAATATAAAAACCTGAAAGCTTTCAGATTTTACATTACGCGCAAAAATGCATTTTTTTAACGTTTTGTGTTTTACCTGTATTTATTTATTTCTCATGTTCTTCGCACACAAACCATAGAATTCAGTTCAACAGCAATATTTCAAAATAATTTTAAAAGGATCTTTAGAATTTCCGATACACAGTCCCCCGCGCCGGAGATAAAATTTATTTTTCCGTACAGTTTTGCCATTCCTCGCTTTGAAATCGTTGAGTTTGCTAATCAAGTCTTTAAAGTCTGACAAAATATGAAATAGATAATAAAATAAATTCAAAATTTTGGCTGACTTACGAGTGCCGAAGTTCGGTCAAAGGACTACGTTATTCGAAATTAGATGGCTCTATGTACCGTTTTTTTTTTTTTCACAATGTTCAGAAACCTTAATGCTTACTTTTGGGTCTAACTCTACTAAGTTTGGGCTAAAAGTATTAAGCTTTTCCCTTTCGGTAGTAGTAAAACCATGAAAAGGCAAATTTAAGATATTGGAAAAGTATATTTTTCAATATCCTAAATCGAATATCCCAGATCTTCTATTACAAAACTGCATTTCAATTCAAATTTTAGAATACTCTGCAGCGAAAGGAAACAGAGTAAGCATTGTGCATTCTTAAAGCGAGCGATTCCAAAAACGTATGTGGAGCACGTATTCCATTAGGAGTATCCTTCCGTCGCATGTGCTCACATGTCGAACATAACCTGTACATTAGATTTACCTTTTCATCGTGAGTTTATTCCTTTTTAATAACTACGAGGCGGTGATTTGAAATGCCTTTGTTGTTAATACAACATTTTTGAACGCATTTCTCAAGGTTACCGTTATGTACTATGTGATTAAAATTTGCAAGTGTAAGATATTTCAACTGCATGGATTAATTTTCTGTATAACACAATGTTTTGTGATACACGAAATGGAAATGACTATAAATTCTGAAATTCGAAAATGTATTTCTTCGTGTGTTATAATTTACGATTACACGTATAATTTACTATTTACGATAAGTAATTAAAAATATTTTACATTCTCAAATTCGCAATTATATTTCTGCAGATTTTTTAATATACGATTACACAAATTAATTAAAACCAATTTACATTCTGAAATACGCAATTATATTTCTGCAAGTGTTTTAATTTACGAATTACACTAATTAATTTAAAGTACGAATGTACCGTATTTGACGGCATATAAGACGCACCCTTATTTAGACGGCCACACACAAGGAAAAAAAGTTTCAATAGCGTGGTTTCTTTTAGTTCTCACGTTTCGTAAAAGCCAAATAAACAATTACCGTATTTATGCGAATCTAATGCGCCATCGAATCTAATGCGCATCCCCATTTTAAAACTTTAAATAATAAAAAAATTGTTTGTCGGCGAATGTAATGCGCATCAATAGTATGAGGAATTTATTGAATCTTTAGTTGCAAACAGTGCCAATTTCTGTTGCCGCCACAAGCGAACATTGCTCTCAGCTACGTTGAACTCTCTCCCTGCCTTTCTATTGCCATTTTTTTCACCATAAAGAATTACTTTACGTTTGAAAGTAGCGTCATATGACATTCTTCTCTGTTTGCCCTCCATTTCGTGACTACGTACTCTGCAGTTTGTATCCTCTATGCAATAATGTGTCAACGATAAATGTAACATTTGTAGTCGAGAAATACAGTAATCCATTGTTACAATTTAAATTTGGTTGACGTCATCGGCGAACTTTGCACTCGAATCTAATGCGCCATCGAATCTAATGCGCACCCCAATTTTGAATACTTCATTTGGCCAAAAACGATGCGCATTAGATTCGCGTAAATACGGTATTGAATGCAATTACCTTCACGTATAAGACTGTGTCCTTCACGTATAAGACGCAGGTAACTTTTTTGAGACCAAATTTAGGAAACAAAGTGCGTCTTATATGCCGTCAAATACGGTAATAATTTTTCAGTTATTAGTCCAAAGGGGCATTTTGTCCAGAAGGACTATTAATATCCTTTTCGCATTTTGCGTCGATTCACGATAAGCGTTGTTTCACTTTTAAAATTGTTGCCACCAATATTATCGCCCCGCATTATATTTAAAGATATGGTACTATTCCGTTTTGAGGACCGTAAAAAAACTTCAGCGAAAATATATGCGCAAAAGCGCCAAATCTAGCAAACGCGCCCACTTAACAGCGCGCCAAATCTAGCGTACACGCTGATTTGAAAGTTTAGACGCCATTGAAATACTAGCTTATTTTTGAATCCTTTTTTGATAGCCTATGGATTTAACAATTTGGGAACTGCCCATGAAGAAAAGTCTGAAATAGAATGTTTTCAAAGAAAAGGCATCATTTATTATAGAAATTTATGTTTGAACAACCAACGAGATGGAAATATGCTTTGGCGATAACTCTGTAGCGAATTAGTGATGCAGGAATCCATTCAGTTATGTTTAGCTATTTTTATATAAATTATAATATTAAAAAAGTATAATATGAAATTAACTTTTCATCTAAATTAAAACAATAATCTTAAATAGTTATTTACTATTATACTTCCTTTCTTGCTTTAGGGGTTGCCGCAATTAATTTTGTCAACCCTGGCATCAACAATAGTTTGGCGATTTTTTACAGCCTTCAAAACTGAATACTACCAAAGAAATTAAATAATGAAGAATCTGCAGGAATGTATGTATATTTCTCGCCCTGTGATAAAACAACAGTACCTAGAGCCATCAAAATTTGAATAACATAATGTTCCATAGAATATACGCATCTGGAAACCCAAATTTGAAATTTGGTTGAAATGAATTTTATGTTTTTAGTATGTAAAACATGATGTTTAATAAATAAAGATAACACACAAAACGTTAAAAAACGCCCCTTTGGACGTAATTAAAATCTGAAAGATTTCAGATTTTATTTTTTTTTTCCTTGATTACTTAAGCTGTAACCGTAAAATCCCAAAATGGAGATTTCGGTTTAATCCTGTTACTAATTACTAAACTAAACTAACTAAACAGTAAACTTTCTCAATAATTCAAGCAAAAAGGTTTTAAGGAATTTCAATAAACTTGTTCTTTTGAAAATGAAATTTTTAAGCAAATATTAAATCGAATACGTTACGTATGTTCTTCCAGAATTTTTAAATTATCAATAAATATAAAATGAATGTATTATAAGAAGCGAAATAACAATAACTTCAGAAATCATTTAATGTTTTACTCTCCTATCATTAACCATACATGCTTGCATTTCTATCAACATAAAGACAAAACAACGAGTATAACATCTTGCTAAATAAACGCTTTTTATGTCAGAAACTTAGAACTCTAATTTTAAAATTTTTGTCTAAATCTTGAAAATTCGTTGGTTCAATATTGATTCATTCTATTAATAACGCAGTATTCTGAAATTATAACATAAATTTTAAAAACCGTAGCTCCTGTTTATCTATAAGCTATATGCAGGGTGAGCGGAAAGTAACTCCCGAGTTTGAATTTGGAATAGCTATTGTCGTTACGCATTCATTGAAACCAAAGTTATAAGGTATTTCTCCCTCTTCCCTAGCGTACCTTCGTGGTGTAGTGGTTATGCATGCTGGACCGGTATTCTAATGTCTCCACAGTGGCGCTCGAATTAAAAGGGTGCTTGATGAGGATTCTCCACACAGTAGGATTTGCCGATTGGGTCCCCTAAACACCCCAGTTTCCCCTTAAAAGGGGAAGTATATAAGGTATTTCCCCCGTATTCCTAGCAGCGCGCCTTCGTGGTGTAGTGCTTCTGCACGCTGGGCCGGTATTCCAGAGGTCCGTGGTTGGATTCCCGGCGAAAGCGTTGCTAATGTTTCATCTTGCCTGTTTAAGAAAGAAATACGTAATGCCCCTACAAAGTTACCTTATTTTGTAGACTGTAGTGTGGCATTATTTTTAATAAGTTTTCCTTTTTTATATGTCTAATATTTTTTTTTTTCGTTTTTTTTTTTTTTTCGAAGCCTCTGAATGAGAGAAGTCTCAACGATTAAATATTCCGGATAGAGCGAAAATTGCAGCAAGATATGAGATGTGGCAATCTGTAACACAGGTTCAGCGGTAGTGGAGGGGTGAACATGCTGTTTTGGATGCAAAGCAATTATATCAATTAGACAATCTCGTAAAAACAGAAAAAAAATAGATATATGGAAAAAGAAAACAATATCACAAATAATGCCACAATATACACATAAATATCAGTAGCTATTTCAAATTCAAAATAGGCAGATTCACGTCATGTTTCCACTTTGCGCGTATATTAAAAAACATTCTCTTGCACAACTTAATTCCATATTTAAAAAATACACAGCTTTTATGACGTTTAAAAACTATTGTGAACCAAAAATCCTAAGAATTTCATGATACTGGTTTTTTTATTTGGAGTTGAGTTTATAAAATGCATTTTTTTTTAAATCTGTAATGTGTTCGTGCATAAAGTCTTTTAATATTAAAATATTCATCATATTTTTGGTTCGGCGCATATAACAAATTCGATCAAATTTCAAGTATGCATCGTTAGCTATTTTTAAAATATTATGCACGCAAGGTGGAGACATGACATAAAAGCATGAAATATGTTCTCACAAAGCAGATTAAAGAAAAAAAGTCTGAAAGGTTTCAGATTTTAAATAGATCCAATGGGGCGATTTTTAACGTTTTGTGAGTTACCTTTATTTATTAATTATCATGTTCTTTGCAATTAAACCATAAAATTCAGTTCAACAGCAATGCCGCAAAATAATTTTAAAACGAGCCTATCTTTAGGTTTACCGATACACATTTCCGCGCGCTGGAGAAAAAAAAAGTGTTTTTTTTTTTTTTTTTTTTTTTTTTTTTTTTTTTTTTTTTATAGTGTGTTGCCATGGCTTGCTTTTAAATCGTTGAGTTCGTTACTCAGAAATTCGTTAATTTATGCAGATTTTTCATTATTTAATTTCTTCAAACATAATGCACATTTGGTGGCAACAGTTTCAAAAGTGAAACGGACATTTATGGCGATTCAACGCAAAATCGCAAAACGAAAACAATAGTCCTTCAGGGACAAAGCGCCTTTGGACTAATTATAAAACTAACTGTGGCAACACAAACGTTCTGGTTACGAAAGCGGCTATATTATGAAGTCAGCTATAAAAAGTTGGAAATAATTGCTTTTAAAATAAATAAAGTATCTCAATTCTTGCAACAGTCACATATTCGAAGATCTTAAAGGTTTCAAGGTATATGAGTCCCCTTGAATTGTATCATTAATAAGAACGTATTTGATAATTGCAATGGTTTGTTTTTATAAATGCGAATTGTTATGTAACTGTAAATGTAGTGAATTGTAATGTTTTATGTAGTGAATTGTAATGATATATGCAGTGAATTGTATTGTTATATGAATGGTGTTGTATGAATACTGTGGTGAATTGTAGTGGTATATTGTATATAAATGCGAATTGTTATGTAACTGTAAATTTAGTAAACTGTAATGCTTTCTGTAGTGTATTGTAATGGTATATGTAGTGAACTGTAATGGTAATTCTATTGCCACACATAATCTAGTATAGAGTATATTATATTTAAGTTTTATCGCAAAGTATCTGTATAATCTTCTACTAAATTCACATTAATTATATATGATAATTGATGTAATGTACAGTTAGATTAACATTCTTAATTTTCCTGTAGTATGGATGTGTAACTATTCGTTCCAGCAATGTGGCAATTCGATTATCGTAGTTTGACATAATTTGGGCAGATACAGTACTCCCTTGACGTATTGACTCGTACTTGCACTGTTCTAAATTTGTATTTTTGAATAGAGAATAACTTTAGGATAAAGCCTTACTTGCCTGTATATCGGTTTCTTAGCAAAGACATAGTGTACGCAGTGGAACCTCTAACAGTAATAGTAAAACATAGTTGGTGTTGCTGTCGATACAGCAGGGAGTGAATTTGGTAATTGCAATGGTGTATTTTGAAATATGATTTCAGTGATTAATGATTGCAACCTATGTGTGAATGTATTGTCTTGTGGAAACTGTACCACTATGGTAGATTATTGGAATGGTATATATTACAATGTTAGTTTTTATTGAATACAATATCGGTCTTAGCGAAATGTAATAGTGTCTTGTATTGGAATGTAGAATTTAGTAACTGGTTATTGCAAGCGGAACAATAACTACGGCAATGTTAGTTACCGGAAATTGACCACTTACGTATTCAGATTAGCGCAATTGTATAATCATGAAGTTGAAGTTTGTAGTTTCTAGTATGTATTTTAGCTTGGGTTTTTCTATTAATTGATTGATCATTTTATTTATGTGACTGACACAAAATATAAGCCTTGTTTGCCCATGTAACATTTTTATTTGACTTAAATAAATGCCGTCTGTTCTGTCGACCCACCCTGGCTTGGTGGAGCGGGATGGCTTCCGGAGGCCTGGGCTTTAATCTATGTAAGGCAGTCTAAAGAGTGTCAGGAACTGGGGACCAGATTCTCTGGTGTTCTAATCCTAACATAGGAGGTAATAGTGACCGCCTATTAGGCCTGCAGGCACCAATTATGTACCTCCAGAATAAAATGGCCAGCACTTTCGGCCTTAGGAGTGATCAATGCTAGAAAACCAAGTGCCAGCCTTAAAAGAATTGCTGGGTTTGTTCGATTAATTATTCATGACCCAGTTTGCTCAGGAAATTAGTTAGTTAAATTAAAATTTTAAAGTCATGTTTGAGTTTAATTTGTAATTAATGTAGAAGTAAATAATTTATTCAGTTGAGCGTTTTACACAATGTGGGTAAGCGTTTTGATCTTTTGATAAAACTGGAATTTGAAATTTAAGATGATCACTTCTCGAAATATTTGGATTCAAGCATATTTTTATTTGATTATGGCTTGTTTTCGTTAGAAGTTTAGCGGTAATCAAATTATAGTTAGAAATATTAAGAGAGTTTTCAATTAAAGTTTTAATGAATTAGAGTTTCGCTATTCAAATTAGATTTATTTATAAGCTTGTAAGTTGTACAGGCAGCCCGTGCATGTTCGGGATCTTCCATTTCCCAAAGGGAAGATTTTGGCAGTAAAAATGTATCTGCTGTTCAGCAAGAAGGTCGCATTTTCCGTATAGTTTTCTTCTTGGTCTTGCGGTAGACAAATTTCAACTCTTTTTCAAGTCGGAACGGATGTGGTAACTGACTCTTTCAAAACCAGAAGTACTCAGATTTCTCGAAGAGAGCAGATTTTTAACTCATTCATTAAAATTGTTACAGGCATTTTTTCTCCGATCCCTGGCGCGCCTCTTAACTGCTCTGCTGTCACGAAAATAATGTACAACCGATGACAATAGCAGCTCTGTTTTTACTGACATTAAGCCGATGCTGGACGCCCTTACCTACGTCATTCTTAGGGATGTAGTCTTGATATGGTGACCGTAAAGGATCTTTGTTCCGATTCTCATGAATATACCTCCTGTCATCACAAACCAAAGTGTCCTCATTCAATGGAATGAGTCGCATATTAATTGCTAGACCAGAAATATACTAACTAATTTTATTAATTAATAATAAACTTATAAGGTATTTTTCCCGCCTTCTTGGCATACCTTCCCGGTGGATGATCATTCTCTTCATCCAGGATTTGGCGATTGGTTCCCCTAGAAACCCCAGTCGACCTTAAATAGGGGGACTATATAAGGTATTTCTCCCGCCTTCTTGGCATGTCTTCGTGGTGTGGTGGTCTGCACGCTGGACGCGTAATCCAGAGTTCCGCAGTTCGATTCCCAGCAAAAGCGTTGCTCATTTTTCATCTTGCCTGCTTCCCAAAACTCCTAATGTCTCGACAAACTAACTAAATATATTAACTGCTTGCATAGAAAATCCTTTTCCCGAGATTTTCCATCTGCAGTTTCTGTTGGTCAGAAGAGTCTAGAGAATAATTTGAGTAAACGTTCACTTGACGAAAACTCTCTATCTTGCTCGAGATCTTCCATCTGCAGTTACTGTAAGTCAGTAACTGCAGATGTAGGCCTCGAGGGTATTTCTGTAGGTCTCGAGGGTAATTTGAACAAGCGTTTCCAGGTGAAGGAAAAAAACCCCTCTATCTCGCCGCATGGTCATGTTTTTCCGCTTGAAGTGCTTCGAGGAATTTAAGAGAAAAATAGCTCCCAATATTTATGCAGTTTGGTTTACCTTAATCTTACTATTCTGTTCGCTGCGCTGTTTACTGAGGAATGGTCCTCATTCCTTTCTGCTCGTCATTCGTAAAATTTAAATAAAAGAAAATCATTAAAATCAAATCGTATAATGCGTGATTCGTTAATTCTGCCTTCTATTTAAAAATGCCTTAGAAATTTGGATGTGTTTCATCCGCATTCTCAGCATGCCTTCGTGGTGTAGTGGTCAGCACGCTCGACGCGTATTCGAGAGATCCGTGGTTCGAGTCCCGGCGAGGGCATTGCTCATTTTTCATCTCTTCTGCTTCGAAATAACCTAATATCTCTACACGATAATAGAGCTGTCGCGCAAAAGCTTTAATGATTTTGCACTTGAAAGCTTTTCGACAATTAATATGCAATGCTCTGAAAGCACATTCCTAGCAAAAACTTGCAATATATCTCAAATTAAATTTCAAAGTATTAAGAATTTGAATAAATATCTGCCTGTAATCTGAAATAAAGTATTACAGACTCAAGGATATCATACTTAATAGAATGCTCCCATTATGAAATCGCGTGAATTTTCGTGGAAATTATTAATACGTTTAAAATGAATAACAAGCATTGAGGATAGAGACGACTTTAAATTTCTTTTCAAGCTAAAACCAAATATGTTTTCTTCTCCAAGTTTGAACAGGCCTTAAAATCAAATAATATTCAAGATTTTAAAATATTTAATGCATTTCCTTATATGTTTTCATGAGTTACAAAAATTCATAAATAATCTTGTCTAGATCAAATTCGATCAAATTTCCGAATGTTTTTCAATTATGTAACCTTCATCCAATTTTGTGTATACTATTATTGACCTGTTTACAAATGTATCTCATAAGCCTAGCATCTCCAAATCCCAACTTAAACAGGACAGCAATAAATCTATTTTAAGGAATGTACCTTACACACATCTTAAGTATTAATGAATATTTCATACCCTCTCGACACCTCAGAAGAGGGTTTAGCTTGAGCCCACTCGGAACTTAATATTTCCCATTATCTGTAGTAAAATGAGGTGTCTCAACCCTTCTTCCGGTGTAGCGCAGGAAGTGTTTATGAATTGAACAACATTTGCGTATTCTAAGCTGACAACAGTTCGCCTGAAATCTTTTCACATATTCTCGGTTGCTCAAGCATCATAAGAGTTACTGATTTCTTTAGCAATATTGGAGAAACCCTTATGTTTATCTCGATTTAATATTGGACTAATGGTCTAATACTACTTGATTCTATGATGGATAATACATTCTAATGCATTTAAAATATTCGAAGAGATGGAGGATACGAGACATATATCGAAAGGAAATTTAGGTTTGAAAATATGTGCATTTCAACTAGATTATTTCTTAAATATTAGCTCTTATAGAAAGGAATGTAGTGCAAAATACATAGCATGTACACTGTGGAAAAAAAAGGGGGCAATTTTATGTCTCCCGTTCCACTGGGTCGATTGACGAAATTCAACTTGCGTTTTTCCTGTCTCGAAAGCACGACTTGATATATATATCAGATTTATATATAGCATTGTTATAATATAGGTATTTTGACGCAAAATCAGACTTTTTCTGACATTCCATGACAATGTTTTTCCATATTTAGATTCTAAGTCTCAAATTATGCCTAAATATTAAATCTTGTTAAATTTGGTGGGATATTTACGGTGAAATTCAGAAATTTATCTTAGTGCATATTTTTCTAGTTTGCGCCAAGAATAATTCCCTCGTCGAACTTCTTAAGATATTGCAACCTATTTTCGTTTCCATTTTTAAATTGTGCAAGAGCGGAAAAAGTGACATCGTTCCTAACTTCAAATAATTTTAACAATTTGCCTAATCCACATTTGATGTTATAACCACTTTCAACAAATATGCAAAATTTCAAAACGCGTCAATATATAAATTCACGTATACCGAAATTTTGAATAAAAAACTCTAAGTTTTTGCAAGGTATGCTTAAAAATACATCTACCTTAACATGATGGTAAATATATTATAGCTTATAATACAAACGTTTTTTGAAAATTTAGAAAAATTAAAAACACAAATTTAAAAAAAAATTATAAAAAAATGAGCAAATTTTATTTTGAATGAATCTAAATTTTAAAAAAGTGAAAGGAAGTATAACAAAAGTTTAATAAAAAAGGAAATATAAATAAATTTACATCCAGATTCAATTAACATGGATTAGCTAAAATTTGGAAAGCCAGTTTTTTAAAAACTGCTCATGCGATTTTTACACAACATGGCAATCTTGCATAATTTGAGTTGTAGAATCGATATATGAACGATTTTGGGTCAAAATACCTATGTTAGAACAATGTTATATATAAATCTAATACATATCTTAAATCGCCCTTTCGAGACATGGAAAAACGAAATTTAAATTTCAGCAATCGGCCCAATAAGACCGGAGATATAGAACTGTCCACTTTTTTTAAAGTCCAAACGGGCAATTTTCCCTGAAGGACTATTAATTTCGTTTTGGCATTTTGCGTCGTAAACTTTAAAAGGCTGTATAACTTTTCAAAACGCTGCCACCATATATTATTGCCCTGCGTTATATTTAAAGAAATTAAATAATGAAGAATCTGCATAAGTATATGTATATTTCTTGCATTGTGATAAGACTACGGTATACCTAGAGCCATCAAAATTTAAATAACGTAATCTTCTATAGAATATGGGTATGTGGAAGCCCTAATCTGAATTCGAAATTTGTTTTATTATCGGTTTCAGATTCTGCAACACTTCAACAAATTTTTGATTAAAAATCTAAACGATTTCAAAGCGACCCATGGCAACAATGTACGAAAAAAAACTTTTTTATCTTCATCGCGCGAGACTCTGTATGGGAAACTCTAAAGATAGGCTTAATTTAAAATTATTTTGCGATATTGCTATTGAACTGAATTTTAAAGTTTGAGTACGTAGAACATGATAAATAAAGGTAACACAAGAAACGTTAAAAACAAACGAGTCTTTCGACGTAATTTAAAATCTGAACCCTTTCAGTTTTTTTTATTCTGTTATATGTTTTCCGTAGTGTACCTTACTAGCGATTATTTTATCGAGAAAGGGGTTTATCTCAGTTACAGAAATTTAAAACCCTTTTCTTGCATGTGTCATATAAAAGAGTTTAGTTCAGGCTGAATTGTCTTTATTCAAACGAGCAGTCGGAACATGCTACAGCCAGGTAATAAAATTATAATGATCCTTTAGAGTCTCGAATACAATAGAAATGTTTTATTGCTCTGAAAAATTCACTTATGAAAGCATAATAGACTCCTTGCAAAGATTTTATTTTAAAATGAGTTAAGATACTGTGTCGTGCGTACGGGTTCGTTATGAAATAAATGCACAAGTCCGATGAAAAATGAATAAAATTTATTATTATCACAACAAAAATTATTAAATTTCCTCAGATATTCGTGCAGTATTATAATATCTCACAGTAGTTATCTTTTAGCTACTCAAATGTTCAAGAGAACTTAATTCAAAACAGCTAAAGAAAGCTAATCCGCGAATTCGCTACAGTCAACAAGAGCAGTTTTCTAAGCAAACTCTTAAAACAACAATAAACTAAGTAACTAACTGACTAACTGAATTGAGAGGTATACCTAATTTTTATAAGATTTTTAAATCGCGCGCGAGAACTTTCTGGAACTTTCTCGAAATCAAAAAGAGATATTTATTAAATGTTAAATGCACGCGCTCTTGTATTTTCAATTTTCCGGCTTAGCTTTCGCTATTTAAATACCAAATCCGTAACACTACTTCAACTCCTGCTCTTTAGCTTTTGAAATGAAAAAGACATAAGAAAACTAAATTTCAGTACAACATTTAGTCCAAGTATTATATTTAAATCATTTTTTTTATAGTTCTCGTAGATATTTCTCCCAGCGTGCCTTCGTGGTGTAGTGGTTCTGCACGCTGGGCCGGTATTCCAGAAGCCCGTAGTTCGATTCCCGGCGAAGGCGGCTGCTAATTTTTCATCTTTCCTGCTTCCAAAAAATGCCTAATGTCTCTACAGTGGCACCCGAACTAAAAAGGGTTCTGGATAATGTAATGTATTCTGCAGTAACTGACAAAAAAGATAAACTTCTTAAAAAAACATAAATTTTATTTTTAGTTTACGGAGATAAATAATTTTTATACAAATCTTAAGTGGCAAAAATTTTATACATCTACTAGCTGGTCAAACTTCAGAATTCTAATCTTAAAAAAATTTCATACGTTGCTAAGCAACGGTTACATAATATAAATATGGCTTTGCTACTTCAATAATTAATATAGTTATTTGTTAAATAACAAGATATTACAACCATTACCCTCCACACCCAGGATGTCCCCAAAAACACCAGTCCCTTTTTACTTGCTTGTACGAAGTAAAAAGGAAGTATTGTAATCGCGAAAAGTTTCAGGCAGCATATTTCAACGACAATATCCATTTTGACCGCTATCGAATGCAATTTAACGATGTTTTTGCGTGATATCTGTACGTAAGGACAGAATAAAAGACTCTTTTCCTTCAAAAAATTATAAAACTGCTTTAAAATTAATTCTGAAGAGAATTTTTCGTGGCGTCTGTACGAACGTATGTACGTACGTACACATCTCGCATAACTCGAAAACGAGTAGCCTCGGAACGTTGAAATTTTGTATATAGGACTGCTATAGCATGTAGATCTGCACCTCGTATTTTGGTTGCAATCGGCCGCACCAAACTTATATAAATATATTTATATATATACCCACTCTGTTACCCCGCTCAATGATCTCAGTTTCTTTACTCTTATATGTTTGTAAATTAAACATTTTTTGCTTTAAAATGATTGTATTATGTTTTTTTTATCTTCCGGTTAAGGTTTTTATGGCTTTAGTAAATCTATTTGCAATATTTTTAGAATTATCTACAATTTAAAAGTTGATAATTTTTCCGAAGCCTAATAATTTTTTCCTTTGCGTCCATTACTTGTTTACATCTGAAACAGCAGAATAATAGATTTGTTGCCAATCTAGAGAAAGTAAGCTTCGCAATAACAAAGATAACGCCTTTGTTGTGTAGAGAATTTGTCTGATAGCGTTATAAAAACTATGTGAATGATTTTCTGATTTATGGAAATCTTAATTTTTATTTGATTATGAATTATTTATTTTAAGGCTTTAATTTTGGGGAAAAACAGATGCTTCTGGGAATATTATTTAGTTTAAAAGAATATTATTTATTTTCTTTTATTTGCAAATTTTGTACAAGCTTTGATTCATTGTGAAAGAAGCAGGTAAAGGGAAGCAATTTTTGCCAAGTCATGATTTCGCGCGCTTTGTCCTTTAGAATGTTCTAGAAGCATTTTTCATTGTGTAGTTGACCTTAAGAGAGGAAGTACGTGACAAAAAGGTCAAAGGTTGCTACTTGTCTTTCAATGTAAGTCATTCAGGTTTTTGGCGATTGAGGGTCCGGTTGTTGGCTAAGTGAAGAAGGGCGCCCATGCGCGATCACCCTTATTTCCGCATTCTGGAGTTGAAAACGCAAATTTTGCCAAAATTAAGGGGGCGATAAGTGAAGCCATAGTGGGAGCCCGCGTTTGTGAAGGAGACGAAGGAAATTCGAGTTGGATTCACTCTCTTACTGACTGGCGTGTGGAACTTACTTTGGACGTTACTCGTGAAGCTTGCTCTTGGGATAAGCAAGAACAGGCGAGCCGTAATTGCCTAGAAAAACGTTTC
This sequence comes from Stegodyphus dumicola, assembly GCF_044657685.1. Taxonomy (NCBI): domain Eukaryota; kingdom Metazoa; phylum Arthropoda; class Arachnida; order Araneae; family Eresidae; genus Stegodyphus; species Stegodyphus dumicola. The sequence goes on along the minus strand of NC_140768.1, from coordinate 160,012,147 downwards.
TGGCCGGGAGCTGCAAACTTGCTCTCTTGCCGCGTTCTGTTGAAAAGGCGAAATTTGAACCAGCTACCTGCGTGTTGACTTAAGACCTTCAATTCCAAGCGGATAGCAGTGCTCCTGTTTCTGTTTTACAGACTTAAAAAAATGCTTCGTCATTATGAACCAGCTACCTGCGTGTTGACTTAAGACTTTCAAGACCAAGCGGATAGCAGTGCTCCTGTTTCTGTTTTACAGACTTAAAAAAATGCTTCGTCATTATGAAAACCAGTTACCTGCGTGTTGACTTAAGACTTTCAAGACCAAGCGGATAGCCGTGCTGGGCAGCAGTGCTCCTGTTTCTGTTCTACAGTGGTAAAATAACGTCGACATTATGAGAACCAGTGTAAAGATGAGCCCGGCTGACGTCAACTCTTATTAAGATACGAGTCCTCCACTTCAAGATGTCCAACCAAGTTAAGTGCTATTTTTTTGTGTTTTAACTTTGAGTGGGTTTTCAATAATTTTTCTTGGAATGTAAAAACAGCGTCGACTCTTAAATTAATTCTCAGGCCTGAAATTGTTTCCCTTTCCCCTTTTAAATTACCAGACAAACCTTAAGTTTTTTTTTATATGAATTTAAATGAAAAAAAAAGGGTAAATGACAAATTGATGACTTCTCCTTAGACTCTCAGATGAGGTTAAGATTTTTTTTATTGTGATGTAATTGAATAAACTGATATTTAATCTGGAAACCTATTACAGTATGTTTTCTTTATATATTTAATATGTTTTTCCTATCTATCTTGTGTATGTTTTTCTTATGTTTTCGATCCTCTCACGGCGCGGTCCCGGGATGCATTTTTTCACAACGCAAAATGCTTTACCGTTTCACTATACGATCACTAAAAGTTTGGGTAATTAGCAAAAATTCTTAAGAGTTTAGTTTCCTCCCTAAGAGGAAGTAGAAACCTTTCACGGCAAGTAGTTTCTTATTTAACAATGGTACCTTGAAGTAAAGCTATTTAACCTTGGTGTCGAAACTTCTATATAACACTTTCATTTATTATTGCGAATTAAATCATGCTTAATCCTTTCTGGAATTTTTTCGAGGAAATAAGTGTTTAAGATTTACTTTGTAATTTGTAATATAGATATTTTGAGTTTTTATGTATTTTTGCCTTCTCGCGAAGTGAGAACTGAATTAATTAAATGAGAAATACTCAATCGTCTGTGAAAAACTGTTTCTTTTTTGTTTGTTTGCTTAATTTCTTTTATACATCGTTCTAGCTTTATTAGAGTATTTGAATAGAACATGTGGCAACGATTAGATAATTCTATACTTTAAATGATATAAATTTTATGCATTATGAGTTATAATATGAACGAAATATATAAGTTAATTGTTATATAATCATTGTATTACATAACAGTTAACTTAGTTTCCGTTATATAATTATTATATAAATTAACAATTATATAATTATTAATACTGTTAAGTGAATCTAGCGCTAGAGTGTCGCTATGGTAAACAAACACTAGAGTGAATTTTAATAATGCATTTATTCTATTGTGGTTTATGCGCTGTCGGCGAAGTAGATTTAATTTAAACCAATATGTTTAAACGAAATGCAAGAAAAAATGCGTATAATTTAATATTCCAATACAAGGAAATCATGTAGTGTACACATTAGATTTTTTAAAAAGGGATGCATATAAGGTATTTCTCCCACTTTTGTAGCGTGCCTTCGTGGTGTAGTGGTTCTGTACGCTGGGCTGGTATTCCAGAAGTCCGTGGTTCGATTCCCGGCGAAGTCGGTTGCTAATTTTTCATCTTGCCTGCCTCTAAAAAATACCTAATGTCTTTACAGTGGTAAGCGAACTAAAACGGGTTGTGGATGATGAATCTCCACACCCAGGATTTGGCAATTGGATACCCTAAAATCCCAGTCGCCCTTTAAAAGGGGGAGTATACAAGGTATTTCTTCCGCCTTCCTAGTGTGTCTCTACAGTACCGAACTAAAAAGGGTTGTGGATAATGACTCTCCACGCCTAGTATTTGGCGATTGGGACCCCTAAAAACTCCAGTCGCCTTTTAAAAGAAGAGAATGTATAAGGTATTTCTTCCACTTTTGTAGCGTTCCTTCGTGGTGTAGTGGTTCCGCACGTTGGGCCGGTATTCCAGAGGTCCGTGGTTTGATTCCCGGCGAAGGCGGTTGCTCATTTTTCATCTTGCTTACTTGCAAAAGTACCTAATGTCTCTACAGATTATTTTCAGGTTTGTAATTGTGTACTATTTTATATGAATACATTTATTAGTGCAAAGGGACGTTACTCGCGAAGAAAATATTAGTCACAAAACGGCATTTTGGTGTAACCACTACAAACGGCGTATCACGTTTCAAATTGCGCCACTAAATATTATCGCCCTGTATCATACTGAATTAAATTAAATAGTGATTAATATGAATGTATGCGTGTTTCTCGCATTCTGAAAAAATAAAGCTACTTAGAGCCATCCGACTTTGAATACCGTAGTCCTAAACCTGAGCATGAGCAACTGGAAGCCGGAATTTTAAATTTCGGATTTGTTTTATTATCTATTTCTTATTTTATAAAATTTAACGAATTTTTGATTAACAAACTCAACGATTTCAAAGTGAGCATCGTAAGGAGAAAAACATTTTATCTCCAGCACGCGAGTGTTTCTATCGGAAATTCTAAAGATATGCTATTTTTAAATGTTTCGGAATTTACCTGTTGAATCATATTTTATGTGGCGTAAACTAAAAAAAAATGTGATATTTAATAAAGACACACACAAAACGTTAGTCAAGAAAGACAAAATGTTTTGTAAAGCCGTTTTAGTAGGAAAAGTGAACATTGATATGATAAACTGAGAGAAGAATGGGGGCCAGGGAAATCTGGAAGATTTCAGATTTTATATGACGCCTAAAATGGAGTTTTCTTTAACGTTTTCTGTATTACCTTTATTTATTAAATACCATGTTCTTCGCACGTAAACCACATAAAATTCAGTTCAACAATAATATCACAAAATATTTAAAATCAGCAAAACTGCATAATTTTAGTATTTTCGATATACAGCTTCGCACGCTGGAGACAATTTTTTTCCCTTAGAGTGTTGCCATTGCTCACTTTGAAATAGTGGAGTTTATAATTAAATATTTGTTCAAGTCTTAAAATTTAAATGCTGACAAAACAATTTCGAAATTCGGTCTTCCAAGGTGCCATGTTCGATTGGAGGACTACGTTATTCAAAATTAGATGGCTGTCGGTACCGTTGTTTTTTCACAATGCGAAAAACATTTATACAGATTCTTTATTATTTAGTTGATTTAAATACAATACAGGGTGATAATATTTAGTGGCAACAGTTTAAAATGCGAACCAACGCAAAACGTGAAACGACGCAAAATGCAGTTTTCAGACTAATAGCCCTTTGGGTTTAACTCCCCTTTGCCCTAAAACGAACAGAAAAATGTATGTTATGTTCTGTTGAAGTGAGGGGGTACTAACCACACACTAACTAGAAAACTAACAACATTCTGGCATCATTCGAGTCGTGATGAAAATTGTGACTCCAGTGAGCACTACAAGTACTGCCACCGGAGGCGGCATCAACGGTACTCCTAACCATTCAGCGTTAAATTAGCCTAAGAAAAAGGGATTAAATTACATGATATGCATAGTTGTGCAGGTGCATATTTAAAGACGTTATCTATTGTAGTGGATACAGGCAACATGTTTCAGTACATTATATTGTTAGCATTTAATTAGTTCCTTTATTAAAAACACATTCCGTCAAACATTAATTGTTAAATACTTGCTTTATTCAGAAACATTACCGTCGACATTACTGCTCAAAAATATTACAGTTCAAATTATTATCGTTCTGAAAAAAACTGTTGTTGCCAATCGGGAAAATACATTTTAAATAAAATTAATACGTTGCGTTTACAATATATTGCATTAGAAACAGGCATGTTGTTACCACGTTACAAATGATTTTTGTAAACATGATCTGTTTACTATCAAAATTACTTTAGAATTATAAAATTGTTTACAAAGCTTACATTTAAGTACTGTTGTAAAGTTGTGCTGAAACTTTAACAGCTCAATTTTGACGATTCATTATTTGCTTTAACGTACGTTTTTATGTTAATTGATTTTCAGAAATTATATTATTGTCTAGCAGTACATTGTTATTGGCATGTAAAAATTGATCATGCCATTATAAATTGTGGTGGCTAGAAGCAACTTATTTCTAGTGTATAGATCATGCCTACAATCACGGCTTGTTTACATATTCTTTTTTACAAGCAGCTGTCAAAATTTGAGAAGAATATAAAATAATAAAAAAGACATAAATAAATAAGTCTGAAAACGAAAGGAAAAAAAAGAGCTTCATCTGCATACTTATGCGTACTACGTACTTTTAGATATACCTGCATACATATGGTGATACATTGCCAACTTATATTTTCCAGTTCATTGTATGCAAGTATATGTATTTTTACAATAATTAATTTACATGAATTACATTCTATGATACTTTACCAACTCAATGTTGGCTATTTATTATATGTGTTCACTTATCAGGTAATTGTTGATCTTAAATGTATGCCAAAAAGATGCATCAGGAATTTCAAACTTATACTCTTATGCTGACTTTTAATTTTTTTGTAATTTTGCTGTTAAATTTCTAATGGTCTATATGCCAATAAAATGAGGCTTAATAATAAAGCTAAAAAGACAAAACAAACGGGTTAGTAGGAGTGAGCGTAACAGCAGAATGGCAGACTGCGACCTCAGCGACAGTACAAAGAATCATAACAAACCTTCTAAGGCGACCGTTAAAACCTGAAACCTTTTAGAATTTTTAAGACTTTTTTCCCTCTTTAGAGCTTAACACACATGTCGGTCGACTTATATTCGACCCAGTACAATATTATACTTCTGTGGATAATTTTTGAATATGAATATCAAAAACAAACTCTAATCACAGATAATATGAGCCAAATCCCTGTTAATATTATTGCGTTTCCCGCTAGCTTTGAGTACTTGAAACTTAATCCTTTAGCTCATTGAGCTTCTTGTATATATAGGCTACTTAAACAAACCTTTTGTATTTACCTTCAATCCTAGGATTACAGAAGTGATATTGATCTGATCCTGAAGCCATTTCGCTGAGAAAGAGGTTGCTTTTGCTGTAATCCAGATTAAACTGTCTTCCAAAGTGAGTTTCATTTGTTTGCACCTTGAATTGCTATATACTAAATATTGCACTCCGAGAAATAATGTAATACAAACTTTTGTGAGTTGTACAAAAAGAAGCGTAGAACACATGACTTCACTCAAGTTTATTTTTATATTTTCTTTTCTATTGGACTTACCGTACAGAAGAAAATGGAAGCTAAAAACTTTTGCGGAAATGGAAAAGAAAAATGTTCACTGAAAATCAAATCTATAAAACGTTATCCTGAGATTTTATTCCTCAGATTTATTCCTTCATGAAACTCGAATTATCTTTCCATTTCAGATCTGTCTATGTATAGATTTAATTTTTTTTAAAAATTTCAGTTGCATAAGCATTTAGAAACGCACAAACTGAAAAATTAGACAATATGCACAATTATAACGATACTTCAAATTAAATCAACTCCACATTAACTATGAAAATTAAGTTTTCATAAGTAAACTAATTACCAAAATCTCAGTGTATTGAACTTACAAGGCCCTTAGGAAACAAAATTGATTTAAAAGTAAACTTAAAAATATGAAAAAAAAAAAGAAAATCTGAACTGTTTCAGAATTTTAATTACGTCGAAAGGGGCAGTTTTCTAACGTTTTGTGCGTTACCTTTATTTATTAAATATCATGTTTTTGGCACTTAAACCATAAAATTCAGTTCAACAGCAATATCGCAAAATAGTTTTAAATTGAGCATAGATTTAGAATTCCCGATACGCAGTCTCGCGCGGAGATAAAAATGTTTTTTTCGTGCAGTGTCGCCATTGCTCCCTTTGAAATCGTCGAGTTTGTTAATCAAAAATTCATTAAGTGTTACAAAATCCGAAATAAATAATAAAACAAATTTCAAATTCCAAATTAGGGCTTCCACATACCCATATTCTATGGAGGATTATTTTATTCAAATTTTGATGCCTCTACGTACCGTCGTTTCATCGCGATGCGAGAAACATACACACATTGATGCAGATTCTTCATTATTTAATTTCTTGAAATATAATACAGAGCGATAGTATTACGTAGCAACAATTTGAAAAGTGATATAGCCTTTTAAAGTTTTTCAACGCAAAAATCGCAAAAACAATAGTCCTTCAGGGGCAAAGGCCCACCAGCGGCCGAGCGGTAAAGTCGCTGAACACTGGTAGTTCGGTCCGAGGTTCGAATCCCGCGAACGGGCTGGCTGCATGGGTGTTTTCGTGGTTTTCCCCATGTGTAACGTGTATACGAGCCAGTTTCCCTTAGAAAGTCCTCCACGAAAGGCATCCCTCCCCTTTGGCAGATAGCCCTAGTGTGCTTTGCCGTAATTAAATTAATTAAATACACCACCTTCAGGGGCAAACCACCTTTGGACTGAAAATTATAAAATAAAAAAATAAAAAAACATAAAGCACATACAGTTAAAACAGTTAAAAAACAGTTTTTACTTCCTTGTACGAAGTAAAAAGGAAGTATTGTAATCGCGAAAAGTTTCCGGCAGCATATTTCAACGAAAATATCCATTTTGACCACTTTCGAATGCAATTTAACGATGTTTTTGCGTGATATCTGCACGTAAGGGCAGAATAAAAGACTCTTTTCCTTCAAAAAAATTATAAAACTGCTTTGAAATGAATTCTGAAGAGAATTTTTCGTGGCATCTGTACGAACGTATGTACGTACGTATCTCGCATAACTCAAAAACGGGTAGCCTTAGAACGTTGATATTTTGTATATAGGACTACTATAACATGTAGATGTGCACCTCGTATTTTGGTTGCAATCGGCCGCGCCAAACGTATATAAATATATTTATATATATATCGACTCTGTTACCCGGCTCAGTGATCTCAGTTTCTTTACTCTTATATGTTTGTAAATTGTTCATTTTTTGTTTTAAAAATGATTGAATTATGTTGTTTTTATCTTCCGGTTAAGGTTTTTATGCCTTTAGTAAATCTGTATGCAATATTTTTAGAACTATCAACAATTTTAAAGTTGTTTAAGTGGCCGCTAAGCCTAATATTTTTTTTTTGATGGCCGCCATTGCTTGTTTACATTTGAAACAGCAAAGTAGTGGATTTGTTTCCAATCTAGAGAAACGTAGCTTCGCAACAACAAAAATAACGCCTTCATTTATTATTGCGAATTAAATCATGCTTAATGCTTTCTGGAATTTTTTCGTGGAAATAAGTGTTTCAGATTTACTTTGTAATTTGTAATATAGATATTTTGAGCTTTTATGTATTTTTGCCTTCTCGCGAAGTGAGAACTGAATTAATTAAATGAGAAGTACTCAATCGTCTGTGAAAAACTGTTTCTTTTTTGTTTTGTTTTGCTTAATTTCTTTTATACATTGTTCTAGCTTTATAATAGTATTTGAACAGAACATGTGTGAAGATTAGATAATTCTTTAAATGATATAAATTTTGTGCATTCTGAGTTATAATATGAACGAAATATAATACTGTTAAGTGAACCTAGCGCCAGAGTGTCGCTATGGTAAAGAAATAGAGTGAATTTTAAAGAATGCATTTCTTCTATTGTGGTTTATGCGCTGTCGGCGAAGTAGATTTAATTCAATCCAGTAAGTTTAAACGAAATGCAAGAAAAAGTGCGTATCATTTATTATTCCGTACAAGAAAGTCATTTGGTGTACACATCAGATTTTTTACAATTAAAATTAGTTTCTACTCAAGAAAAAGCAATTCGGTTTAGTAGGCAGGAAGACAGATATTTTTCGGTGAACAAAACTGAAAGTAAGGTCCCACTGGGCAAAACGACACTAAAATTGGTGCACCAACTGACTGAATTTCCTTTGCGTTACTAAAATAGTTTAAATTGTTTGTTATTGTACAACTATTGCGTGCAGATTTAAAGGTTAAAGATTTTCACAATTAAAACCTTAACCGGAACAAATAAACAGGATATTTCAATAAAAAGTTTTTAAAAAATCTATAAGGTTTCAGATTTTAAATTACGTCCAAAGGGACGTTTTTGTAACATTTTTTTTTATCTTTATTTAAACATATTTAAAAAATTTAATAATTTTTAAATATGCTCTACATACTTAAAACACAAAATTCAGTTAAACAGCAATATCGGAAATTAATTTTAAAATGAGTCTATGTTTAGAATTTCCGATACACAGTCTTGCGCGCTGGAGATAAAAATGCTTCTTTCTGTACAACGTTCCCATGGCTAACTTTGAAATCCTGGAGTTTGTAATCAAATATTCGTTAAAGTTTCACAAAATACGAAATCGATAATAAAACAAATTTCAATTTCCAAATTTGGCTATGGCTCTAGGTACCTTTGTTTTTTCACAATATGAGAAACATTCATGCAGATTCTTCACTATTAATTTCTTCAGATATAATGCAAGGCGATAATATATGGTGGTAACTATTTGAAAAGTGATACAGCTTTTTAAAGCTTTGGACGGGAAATGCCAAATCGAAATTAATACTCCTTCAGGGTAAATTGATCCTTTGGACTAATAATAAGTCCGTAACTTCCCATATTCATTACACGTACAGTTAAGAGGGGTAGTTCGCAAGTCAAATTATTTTGGCCACATTCAAATATTAATTTATCATATACTATTATACAAATAAATATTAATTTATCACATATACACTAAATCCATTTAGAGTGGTCCTTTATGCAAATATTTTCATATTGGAAGTAACGCCCTATAATGTAAATCTTCTGTTGTGTAAGAATGTTATTTCCATTATTATGTCTCTTGGTACACTTCTTCATGAATATGCTTCCGGGTAGAAAATCCCATATCAAAATCTATTCATCTGTGGAAACAAAGTTACATAAAAATGTGCGGACAATGCCTCAGTTCAGTTAAATTAGCTATCACGATTTCACGGGCTTTGAAACAAATTCTCTGCTGTAAGAAAGATGGAAGGAAGGAGGAAGAAAACTGTGCACTGTTTAAGGAAATGGAAGATCAAAAATTCCATTCTCCTTGAATTATTTCCATTTCTTTCTAGAACGACGCCGTTTGGCACTTATGCACGACCAAATAAACTTCAAGAATTTTTTTTTTTTTTTTTTTTGTTTAAATTTGATCTCTTAAAAAGAAGTGCTGGTAATGCTTCACAAAATTTTATGCTTTACGACACATTTATTACGAAATCTGAAGTAAATACACTAACAGCAAGAGATATATAAGCGAGGTAAGTAAATATTTTCTACCCACAGCGAATATGAAGGCATGTTTACATTCCAGGGACTACGACATCAAAATATATTGTATGCAGTATAGAATTCGTAAATACAGCGCGTTCAAAATTCCGGGAACAGTTAAAATTTTGATTCAGTAGCGCTGAAAAGAAGCGAAGTACACTGCGAAAAAAAAACTGAAGGTTTTTTTAGATTTTAAATTAACTTGTTTTTTTTTTTTTTTTTTTTTTTTTTTTTTTTTTAACATATTGCCTGTTACCGTTATTTATTTATTCTTCGCTACGAAACCATAAAATTCAGTTCAACAGCAGTACCTCAAAATATTTTTAAATTGAGGCTATCTTTAAAATTTTCGATGCGCAGTCTTGCGCGCTGAAGATAAAAATGTTTTTTCTGTACAACGTTGCCATGGCTCGCTTTGAAATCCTGGAGTTTGTTAATAAAAAATTCGTTAAAGTTTAACAAAATATTAAATCTATAATAAAACAAATTCCAAATTTTAAATTGGAGCTTCCACATGCCCATTCACAACAACGGCCGAGCGATAAAGACGCTGAACACTGGTAGTTCGGTCCGAGGTTCGAATCCCGCGAACGGGCTGGCTGCATGAGCGTTTACGTGGTTTTCCCCATGTGTAACGTGTATACGAGTCAGTTTCCTTTAGAAAGTCCTCCACGAAGGCATCCCTCCCCTTAGACAGATAGCCCTAGTGTGCTTTGCCATAATTAAAAAAAAAAAAAAAAAAAAAAAAAAACATCCACATGCCCATATTCGTAGGAGGATTACGTCATTCAAAATTTGATGGCCCTAGATACCGTTGTTTTATCACAATGCGAGAAACATACAGACATTTATGCAGCTTCTTTATTATTTAATTTCTTTAAAGATAACACAGGGCTCTAATACTGGGTGGCAACAATTTGAAAAGTGAACCGACATTTATAGTGAACCAACGCTAAATGCCAAAACGAATTAATAGCCCTTCTGGGGTAATGCCCTTTGAGCTAAAAAGTAATTAACAAATTTGAGGAATATTACCAATTCTTTTTAGCACAAAAGGTCCCTCCATCCCAAACGGTCTATTGGTAGAGAAATGAGATTTTTCGTCATCCAGTATAAATCCCGCATCACGTTTCAAACAGCTTCCACCAAATGCTGTGGGGTGCATTATTTTTAAAGAAAGTAAGTACTGAAGAATCTGCCCGTACGTATGTATGTTGAAAAAATAACGGTACATAGATATGAAATTTTGAATAACGTAGACCTCCACCTAAACATTTGGCCCTGCAAGTCCGAATTTTGAATTTTATATTTCATAGTTTGTAAAAGTATAATGAATTCTCTATAAACTCAAGGATTTCTATAACTCAAAGATTTTAAAGCGAGCAATGGCAACACTGTACGGAATAAATGAACAAAATAGAATGCGCGAGACTGCATATAAGAAAATCTAAAGATATGCTATTCTTAACTGTTCTATAATTTTACTGCTGAACTTTATTTTACAGGACGTAAGTTCGAAGAACGTGATAACGTTAACACAGAAAACATTAATTAAAAAAGCACAAAAAAAAATTTCAAACCATTTTGCTACGAAAACTGAAGACTGGCATGTCGAATTGAAAAACAACTGTAAAAAATAGAAACAATTAGGCCAACCCTCACTGCTGCATTGGATAATCTAAACATATGCAGCTACGGGGCTTTTAAGATTTTTATAATTTTGCTGTTGGATTGCATACAGCGATGATGGTTAATTATAAAGCTAAAACGACAAAAAGAAATGGGTTAGCAGGAGCGAGTGCAACAGCAGACTGCTAGGTTTCGGACTCAGCGAGAGTGCAATAAACCTTAACAAATTTTTTGGGGTGATTTTTAAGACCTGAAATTTTTCAGGCCATTTTTATTATTACTTTCTATTTTCTGATTAAGTCCTATTTACGAATTAACGGTAACTGAAAATTGTGGAGCTCCTATTATTGTCCAAGGTCTTGACCTCATTATAGATTACGATATGATAGTGGACAGATGCATTACATTCTAGTTAAGAATTCCCTGAGGAACGAAATCCAAAGATGTCTACTTTATTAAGGTATTTTCTTCCTCTCTTTTGCACGCCTTCGTGGTGGTCAGCACATTAGGCGCGTATTCGAGAGATTTAGGTTCGAATCCCGGCGAGGGCATAGCACATTTTTCAGCATCGAAAATAACTCAATGACACTGCACTGGCACCCGAGCTAAAAAAGTGATGGATGATGATTCTTCTCCACCAGAATTTGGAGACTGGGTCCCCTAATTCCCCAGTCGCCTTTTAAAAGGGGCGAGTAAGGTATTTTCTCCCTTCTTACACTATGCCTTCGTACCTTCGTGGTGTTCCAGCGCGTATTCGAGTGGTTTCGAATCCCGGCGAGGGCACTGCGCATTTTTCATTTCTCCTGCTTCGAAATAACGCAATAGGCCTCAACAGTGGCGCCCGAACTCAAAAGGGGTGGATGATGGTTCTTCAACACCAGCATTTGGCGACTGGGTCCTCTAATCCCCGGCCACCCTTTAAATGGATGAGCATTTCCTCCTTTCTTTCTGCATGTCTTCGTGGTGTAACGGTTAGCACACTCGGCGCGTATTCGAGAGGTCCAGGTTCGAGTCCCGGAGAGGGCTTTGGACATTTCCACATCTCCTCCTTTAAAACAGTCTAATGACTCTACACATTTGAAAAAGTGATTCAGATATGTAAGGTCATACGCCATCAAATCCTGTTGCGAGACTAATAGCTCAGTCAGACTTTTCGGGATTTAAAAAAAATGGTTGCTTTTTCATAAAGTATTCTAGTTGTCATTACTGCCCAATATAATATAATAGTTGTGAGGATATAAGATAAAACGACCAACAAATTAATTCATCTTCATATATTTCAGACAAAAGTTCCCATTATTCCTAAGTAGTAAATTCAAATCGAAAATAGCTTATTAAAAATGCATTTAAAATGGGTGGAAAAAAAAAGGAAATTGATTACAAATACTCGCACGTTTAATTAACGGTAAAGTTTTAACGGTATAAAAACGCAACTCGTTAAACTGTTATCTCAAGTATACAAATTACGAGAAGAGTCATTAAAATTTTAACAGATAAACTTCGGAGGTATAGTAATTAAACCAATTCACTTAATGAAAGAATGCGACGTGAATACATATATTAAGCACTGGAAAGGAAAGAGAACTTATCAGTTTTAAAATAATTGATAAAGGAAAGTAAATGAGAGCTAATATTTACGCGCAGAATTTTCAGAAGTTATAAGTATCATTGGGTCATCCAAAGTATGCGATTAAGTCCATGCAATAATAATGTAAATTTATGAAATTTACTAAATATTGCACAAACTGTAAACAGAATGCAAATTCGAAAAGCTTAGTTTCGTTTGTTTAATGTGAAAACAACTTCACTCAACATCTGCGTATTTCAAGAAAACAAAACACTTTTTAATACCTAAAAAACAATAAAAAAATTTTACATTACTCCCAAAGGGACTTTTGTGAACGCTTTGCACGTTACCTTTATTTATTAAATATCATGTTCTTCGCACTTAAGCCATAAAACTGAAATCGACAGCAATATCGCAAAATAATTTTAAATTGAGCATATCTTCAGAAATTCCGATACACAGTCTCGCGCGCTTGAGATATTTTTTCCTCGTAAAGTGTTGTCATTGCTCGCCTTGAAATCGTTGAGTTCGTTCATCAAAATTCGTTACAAGTGTTACAAAATATGAAACTGATAATAAAACACTTTCACAATTCCAAAATTGGGCTTCGAGATGGCGATTTCGGTGGAGAGTTACGTTATTCAAAATTGGATGTCTCTAGGTATCGCTGTTTTGTCACAGTTCGGGAAACATACATACATTTATGTAGATTCTTCATTATTTAACTTCTTTGAATAAAATACAGGCCTCTAATATTTGATGGCAACAACTTAAAATGGGAAACAACGCTTGTACTGAATCAACGCAAAATGCCAAAGCGAAATTAATAGACCTCCTGGGCTAATTTCCTTTAAGCTAACAAAATGGAAAGTAAAGCAAAACTCAGCTTATAAAGTATTTTCCCCTCCTTTCTTCATGCCTTCGTGGTGTAACGGTAGCACACTCGGCGCGTATTCGAGAGGTCCAGGTTCGAGTTCCTGCGACGGCATTGCACATTTTTCATGTCTTCCTGTTTCAAAACATTCAAATGACTCTGCAGTGGCGCCCGAACTAAAAGGTAGTGGATGATGATTATTCTCCAACATAATTTGGCGACTGGGACCTCTAATCTTTAGTCGCCCTTTAAAAGGAGGAATTATACACGAATTTATAAGATTATTTATTTTTACGAAGAGTATATAAGGTATTTTCTGCCGTCTTCCAGCATGCCTTCGTGGTGTAACGGTAGCATAATCGACTTTTATTTGAGAAGCCAGGCTCGAGCGCCAGCGACGGCATTGCACACTTTTCACGTCTCCCTGCTTCGAAAAATTCTAATGGCTCTGCAGTGGCGCCCGAACTAAAATTTGGCGTATGATGATTCTTCTCCTCCAGGATTTGGTCACTGGGTCCCCTAATTAAACTATCGCCCTTTAAAAGGGGGAGTATATAAGGTATTTTCTTCCTTCTTCTTCATTCTTCGTGGAGTAAGAGTAGCATGTCTTCCAGGATAGCTACGTCTAGCATTTTTCATGTCTCCTGCTTCAAAAGTAACGTACTGACTCTATAAGGTCTTTTGCGGGTTGAATCAAATATCGCCTCCGAACAAAATATGAATGTATGCCAGTTCATCTAAACAAGATCTTTTGTTACCTTTGAGATTTTAACAATACATTTACATGCAAAAGATACTTGATAATAATGTGGGTTTTTGTCTTGGGCAGTCACAATTCATCTTGAAACAAAACACATTTAATGAAACATTAATATATACACAACATCGCTCATCTATTATACATATATAACTACTTATATGACGCCTTTTATAAAATAAAATGACTAGAGTTCCATCAGTTGTACTCGTGCAATAAACAGTCAAGTTAAATATCGCGCGAGATAAGTGTTAGACTATGGAGCTAAAATCCCACAATAATATCCCTGTATTTACTGGAAACAGTTCAGTTATGAATCCTATCATAATGTTCAGAAGCTTGCATACAGTGATACCATTATTATTCTCAAATACATTTGTTTTCCAGCAGATTATTTATTTTATAAAATTTGTAGACACGTTAGGATCATTGACGCAGGAAACATGGAAAATGTAAATGCCCTCTGCCGGGATTTGAACTTTGGAACTTCTGATTACTAGCCAGACGTGTTTCAGATTACACCACAAAGAAATGCGGTAACGAGAGGGAAAATGCATTGCACATAGTGGTCTGCACGCTGGGCGCGTGTTATACATGATAATATAAAATCGTGTATAATTCTTTTTATAATACTTTGAAGTCTAAAGACTTGGTTTTATTATGTTAGAACATGAATTGTTACTCTTGTTTATAAAGGAGAAGAGATTTATTCGTTAAACTTTCTACTGCTTTTTGTTCCAAAAAGATTTTGCTCGTAGAAAACTTTTACAATTTATTCTATTTAATATATTATTCTCATACAGTGGTATTAAGTCATTCTTTAGAGGAAATAAAACGATTATTTTTTAATTTGTGTATCATACATATGTACACTGCGCCAAAAAAAAATTGGGACAGTTCTATATCTCCCGTTTTACAGAGCCAATTAATGAAATTCAAATTGCGTTTTTCATGTCTCGAAAGCGCGACTTATGCATTAGATTTATATATAGCATTCTAATATAGGTATACTGGCACAAAATCGGACTTTTTCTGTAATGACATGCCATTTGTTTCCCATATTCCTACTCTACGACTGAAATTATGCCTAAATATTACATTTTCTAAAATTTGGGGCTAAATTTAAGGAGAAATTAAAAAATTTATCTTGGTCAAATTTTTTCAGTTTGTGCCAAGAATAACTCACTTGGCGAACTTCTTAATATATGGCAACCTATTTTCCTTTCCCATTTTTCATTGCGGAAGGGCGGGAAAAAGTCACTTTGTTCCTATTTTCAAATAATTGTAGCAAAGTTCCTAAACCACATTTGATGTTATTATCATTTTCAACAATTATGCCGAATTTCGAAACGCGGCAATATATAAATTCACGTGTTATCTTCGGAAATTTTGAATAAAAAAAACCCTAATCCAACTTATTCTTTTTTCATGTCTCGAAAGCGCAACTTGGGATATATATTAGATTTATATCTAGCATTATTCGGTATATAGGTATTTTGATACCAAGTCTCACTTCTCCTGAAATGACATGTCAGTTTTATCCATATTTGCATTCTACGCCTCAAATTATGCCTACATATCAAATTTTGTAATTTTTGTTGAGAAATTTACGGAGAAATTCAAAAATTTATCTCGGCACTTTTTTTTTTTTTTTTCAGTTTGAGCCAAGTATAATTAATTCACTTGGAGAACTTCTTAATTTACAGCAAGTTATTTTCATTTCCTTTTTTTTATTGCCCACGAGCGGAAAAATTCATCTTTCGTACTTTCAAGTAATTTTAACAAAGTACGTAAAACACATTTTCGTTATTATCGCATATAATAAATACGCCAAATTTTAAAATGCGCCAAAACGTAAATTCACTTATATCTTAGGATATTTTGGATTTAAAATTTTTTTTCCGGTATGCTTGGAAATACATCTACTTTAAGATATTTCCAAAACGTTTATAAGTTATCATTCAAAGATTTTTCGAAAAGTTTATAAAAATTATTTTAAAAGACAAATTTTAAAAAGAAATCGTAAAAAAACTGCAAATTTTATTTGTAATGAACTTAAATTTCGAAATATGAAATAAAGAATCAAATAAGTTTAATTAAAAAAGAGATATTAATAAATATATATCCAAACTCAATTAAAATTAAGGAACTAAAATTTTGAGAGCTAATTTTTTAAAAACTACGCATGCTATTTTAACAAAATTTGGAAGTTTGGCGTCATTTGAGTCGTAGAATCGAAATATGGAAAAACATTGGCATGTCATTTCAGAAAAAGTCCGATTTTTTTTGTCAAAATACCTATATTAGATCAATGCTGTATATGACATATCCTAGGTCAAGCTTTCCAGAACGCATGTTGAGTTTTGTCAATCGAACCCGTAGAAGAAGAGATTACCCATTTTTTTCTGCGCAGTATACAAGAAAATTTTTGATTCACGTAAGATTTAAATGACTTCAAATATGTGAAGCCTGATAAATTTGCTTCTGATGATTGTTATAGGGGTATATTCATAATCATTGTAAACTGTTTGTCAGTTTGCAAACCTCTTCGCTTTCTGCTGCCATACTGTTATCAGGTTCTTTATATTTCAAAGTTATGATTATCAAGTTCAATATATTCAAATAGGAATCTCCCCAGCAGAGTCCTTTTCAAAGGAGAGTAAAGAATAAGTCTACAAAATAAGAAAAAATTATATTGTTAAGAATCTCTCTGTTGTTAAGAATTTTCTACACGTATAAATAATATTGTTGCGTTATTTTCTTCCTTCGCGTTCGTACGGGGTTCGTAGATTTGGAGTGAATAACGACGACACTTGATGAAGTATCGAAAAACACTTTATTTAGCCAATATTAATCAGGAAAGCTCCAAAGTCACGTTTTACGGTCTTCGAAGATCTACTATACACTCGCTGGAACCATCAGCGACACAGCCTTCAAGTTACCATAACGGTGTAGGAAGCTTCACTGCAAAGCACCAAAGTACAGCTCCCGACTCTGCTTGGTCGTTCTCGAAACTCCACGTACTCTCGAGACTCTCCACGCGACAACTCGCGATGCACTCGACGACACACAGAGCACAACTTCCGACTCTTCGTTTCAGTCGTTCGCGAAGCTCAACACACTCTCTCGAAGAAGCACTAACCGCGATACACTAAGGTCCCGATCACATTATGTTTCGGCTACGCGGGACTTGACGTCGAAAGGGACAATTCTCAGAACCCGCACAATTCCAGGAAACACGTGGCTATGTTACCATTCTCACTTACTACAAAGACTTGAACGCCAAACAGTAATCGATTATCGCTCAAATCGGGATCATGTGATCCTTCAGAAGCAGAACTTTCGTCTGATTGCTTTTCTCTACCCGGGTCACGAGACATTTTCGGTGAGGTTTGAAAAAATCCCGCGTAGCCGCAACATTGCTTCCGTAGCTAGGCGGGACTTCGCTTCAGGCGAAGCTCTTTTTTCTAGGAATCCTCCCGTTTAAACCAGTGCTACCAGAATCTCGTTTCTCAGAAACGTCCCATCTAGCAGGGACTGTAGCCATGTGTGATAACCTCTCTCGATGTACTCGACGACCAACTCGCCGCTAGACGTCGAGACACTTGCTCAATGACTGACTATCAGCTCGCTAGACAAGGCAAACTAACTGACTGCGGAACAGCAGGGTTTATACAACTTTCGGCTTGTGTTCGAGAACATTCTGGGCTAAACCAGTAAGAATTCGTTCCAGAAGGTTCTTCATCCGTCCATGACATATCGCCAATTTTGTCGCCAAACGGGCGATTTCTAGCCAAATGTGGAAACCCCGCCTTCCT
Organism: Stegodyphus dumicola; assembly: GCF_044657685.1. NCBI lineage: Eukaryota > Metazoa > Arthropoda > Arachnida > Araneae > Eresidae > Stegodyphus > Stegodyphus dumicola. The sequence continues at coordinate 159,994,076 of NC_140768.1, read as the reverse complement.
TGTCATTTTATGGCAACAACTTGCTTTGCGAGGAAGCTATCTTATCTCACCGCGTCTGTACATTTCGTAACAACATGAATGAAATTATATGCGAAACTGTAGCATTTTTAGCCCAAAGAACGTTAGCCCAGAAAGGCTTTTAAGTTCACTTTGGCATTTTGCTTTTATTCTCTGTAAATGTCCGTATGACTTTTCAAACTGTTGCCACCAAATATTATCACACTGTGTTATATTTAAAGAAATTAAATAACGAAAAAACTGCATAAATGTATATATGTTTCTCGCATTGTGATAAAACAATGGTACATATAGCCATTCTAAATTTGAAGAACGTCCGTTTTGACACGAATATGAGCAGAAGCCGGAATTTAAAATTCGAAATTTGCGTCATTATAGATTTCATATCTTGTAACACTTCACCGAGATTTTTGTGGAAAAATAAGAATACAGAGGCAAGTCTCTTTAACGCTGAGGAAACTCAACGATTTTGAAGCGAGAGCAATGGCAACACTACGGAAAAGAAAAACATTTTTATCTCTAGCACGCGAGAGTGTATATCGGAAGTTCCAGACATGCTCTTTTTAAAATTATTTTGCGATATTGCTTTTGAATTGAATTTTGTGGTTTAACTGCAAAGAACATGATATTTAACAAATAAAGGTAACACATTAAACGTTAAAGAAACGTCCCTTTGGGCGTAATGTACAATCTGAATTTTTTTTTTTTTTTTTTTTTTTTTTGTATAATGTAACATGAAAATCTAAAGAAACGGAGCTTTGCTGAAAAATAAGTCAGTTTAACATTGAGTAAATTGCGATCTCGGTAAATCGGCGAGGTATCGCGAACCTGACGAAATTCGGGACAATTTTTTGTCACAGATTTGGCGAGAAATCGCCCGAAAACGCCAAATTCGGCGAGTATTTGCCGACATTTTGATCAGGTATCTATATTACCATAATGGGTATTGTAATTGAATAAATGCAATTGATCCTATATGTGACTGTACCCGTATCCGGCTTTCATGTGCCTTCCAATGATTTCGAGAAAAGCAATTTACTAGAGATATCTCGGCGGCCGTGTTAAACTAGACGTGAGAGAGAGCATGTGCTTTCAGTTGTTAGTTCAGTTTTGGTTTTGGTTAATGTGATTACGACAAACTCTCGAGGCTATCTGCCTAAGGGGAGGGATGCCTTCGTAGAGGATTTTCTAAGGAAAACTGGCTCGTATATACGTTAAATGTGGGGAAAATCACGAAATGCCCATGCAGCCGTGGGATTCCAACATCGGACAGAACTACCAGTGCTCAGCGACGTTCCCGCTCGGCCGCTGATGGGCTTGTTAGTTGAGAGCTGAATTTGATTTACTGAGACATCCGTGTTAGCTTCACTCTTTAGATGCGCTTGGTATTGTGTTGTGTTTTGTTTTATAGTTTGAAGAGCAATTTCTGATTGTATACTCTGTGACTTTAAATACAAAACTTGGCTCTAACACAAATTAGCAAAAAGCTGAACCGCGAGATCATTCTGAAGGGAAGTTGAAATAAGAGTTTACAGGAAAGGGTTATTTAAAACCTTACAATTAGTTTAATTTTAGTACAATTAGTTTAACTTAAAACCTTACAATTTTTCTCCCGTAAAGTGTTGCCATTACTCGCTTACAAATCGTTGTGTTTCTTAATAAAAATCTCACAAGTGCTTTACAAAATATGAAATAAATAATAAAGCAAATTCCAAATTTAGGCTTCCAGGTGTCCATATTCGGGTGGAGACGTACGCGTTATTCAAACCTGGATGGTTCTAGGTGCTGTCGCTTTATCCCAATGCGAGAAACATACATACATTGATGCCGATTCTTCATTATTTAATTTTTTTAATATAATAGAGGGCTGTAATATTTATTGGCAACACTTTGGAAAATGAACCGATATTTAATTTTTTCAACGCAAAACGAAATTAATAGCTTTTTTTCGGATAACGCTCCTTTGGCCAAATAATTTTAAGTTTAAAGTACGTCTTCACATTTTACACAAAATTTATTCTTAAATTTCGTCTTCTAAAATGTCATGGAGAGGTAATGCCTGAAAATTCATTTTTGTAACGACAAAAATAAATGCAAGAAAAGTTGGGCTTTAGAGGATTTTACAAGTGACACATTTTGCTCTTCCTCTTTCAAACACACTGACATTTAGTCTCGCCCCAAAGCAGATTTTCATGTTCTTTAAGATGGAATTTTATCTATTTTTATCAGTTTCTTTATTAATGGAAGTAGTATCCTGCTGAGTTTAAATCTGACGTTTTCCATAAGAATAAGATGTAAAACAAAAGTGCGAGAAAAGATTTAAGAACAGCCTTTCACATCAAAACTACGAATTGAGAAAATGATTAAATATCAATAACTTTTTGCAAATTAATCTCTGTTAAGGTATTTCTCCCACCTTCCTAGCGTGCCTTCGTAGTGCAGTTGTTCTGCATGCTGGGCCGGTATTCCAGAGGTCCGTGGTTCGATTCCCGGCGAAGGCTTTGCTAATTTTTCATCTCTCCGGCATCGAAATAACCTAATATCTCTACAAAGGATTCTTTTTCATGACAGAATGTGTAAGTGTTAAGAACCTTAAATTATTTCGACCATAAATTCATCACTGCCATGCGTTATAACAAATTAACCTGTAAAATCAGTGAATCAGGTGTAAACAAAATAATTTACCTTCGAAAAGCATTAGAATTGCGTTCTTTAGAAGACATTTGGGAAGAACAACTTCAACTTTCAAATAAACGGAACATTTTGCTTGATGAGTAGAGATGCTGAGGGTAATCACTCGAAAAGTCGGAAAGAAACTTGTATAAAAATTGCATTTTTCTCGCCTCCAAAGCGCGACTTAGGATATCTATTAGATTTATATATAGCATTGTTCTAATTTAGGTATTTTGACACAAAATTGGACTTTTTCTGAAATGGCATGCCAGTGTTTTCCATACTACGATTCTACGACTCAAATTAGTATTTCTAAATATTAAAGTTTGGCAAATTTGGTGCGAAATTTACGGAGAAATTCAAACATTTATCTTGGCGCATTTTTTCCACTTTCAGCCTAGAAAAGTTCACTTGGCGAACTTCTTAATTTATAGCAACCTATTTTCTTTTTCTTTTTTCTTTTTTTTTTTTTCATTGAACACGAGCGGGGAAAAAAGTCATTGTTCATAATTTCAAATATTTTAACAAAGTTCGTACACCACATTTGACATTATTATCGCTTATAACATACATGTCAAAATACGCCAGTATGTAAGTTCAGGTACATCTTAGAAAATTTTGAATAAAAACTGATTTTTGCAGGTGTGCCTAGAAATACATCTACTTTAATATGATGTTAAATATGTTATGCATTTATAGAACAGAAATGTTTTCGAAAAATTCATAAAAATTATAATAAATACAAATTTTAAAAGTAAATCATAAAAAATGTGTGAATTATATTTGGATTAAGCCTAAATATTGAATTCTGCAAGAATGAATCAAGTAAGTTTAATAAAGAAATGAGACATTAATAAAAATATATCAAATTCAATTAACACTGAGTAGCTAAACGTTTAGAGCTAATGTTTTTACCTTTTGAGCGGCACGGGTTTTTGGATCTGTTATGAAGACCTATATTCAAAGACACTTTATTAGCTAAATTTGTATATTTACTTACTTTACGCTCTATTTTCATGAACTTACATTTATTAAGATGATATTTATATTATTAAAGAAAGTAAGAAAGCAAAATATCATAAATTATAAGCTAATATATAAAAAATGACAAAAAATCTCATGACCGGATAAAGCCGGCCATAACGCTCAGTGTTAAAAACTACTCGTGCGATTTTTACAAAACTTGAGAGTTTGGCATAATTTGAGTCGTAAAATCGAAATATGAAAAAAAAATTGGAACGTCGTTCGAAATAAAGTCGAATTTTGTGTCTAAGAATCTATATTAGTACAATGCTACATATAAATCTAATATATATCCTAAGTTGCGCTTTCGAGCCATGAATAACGCAAGTTGAATTTTGTCAATCCACCCAGTAGAACGGAAGATTTCGAACTGTCTTTTCTTCCGCAGAGTTGCATACCGTATAGAAATGTTTCTATATCTCAGCTAAAGTGAAAAATAATTCAATATTCTTTCCAGTTTGAAGAGAAACTAATTAAAAAACTATGGCAATTATGACGCCAGGCAGACAATATGGAAAAGGTGAGAAAATTTCGAAGTCTTCTCTAGAGCATAATTATGTAATACCTTCGCGAAATATGTATAGCTGATAAAATGAATGTAGGTAACATAAAATAACTTTCGCATTACGTTTGTAATAACATGTTTATGAATATTGAATATTTGCCGACAAAACTATACGGCATGCAAGTAAGAGCAAGTTTAATTTTTCCTTGCTCTAAAGAAACGATTAGGATAATTACAATTTGATATACTTAAAATTCGATTAATAGAGTTTTATTCCTATACAATCCATACTATTATAATCTGCGCGCATTTGTTTATTCTTTTCTTGCATTATCTCCTTCGGAACGCCGAGAAGTTCAGTTTCGAAAACGGTATCCCAGGATTACAAAAATTCGTGAGAAGCGATTTTGTTCATTCTCATCTTCGTATGACTTTAATCAGCCGAGATATTAATTAAAAACTCTGAAAACGTTAATTTTCGCCCTCATTTTTCCGAGTGGCAGCAGTCTTGCGTCCTGGAGATAAAATCTGCTTTATTTTGAAAATTGATACTACTGCTCGCTTTCAAATCGTAGACTTTGTTATTAAAACATTTGTAAGATTTGCAAAATAGGAAACAAAAATAACATTGCCAAACTTTAAACATGTTATTATTATATAAAGTCATATTCTGACCCGAACAAAGCACGCGATTGCATGTGACGTCATGGTATGTCGAAAAATTTTTCTTAATGTTATAAGGTATTTCTCCCACTTCCCTAGCGTGCCTTCGTGGTGTAACGGTAGCATGCTGGGCCGGTATCCAAAGGACCGTGGTTCCTTTCCCGGCGAAGGTGGTTGCATATTTTTCATCTTGTCTGCTTTCAATTAAACTAATGACTCTACAAGTGGCGCTCGAACTAAAAGGGTTATGGATGATGATTCTTCGCACCCAGGATTTGGCGACTAGGTCCCCTAAAACCCTAGTCGCCCTTTAAAAAGGGGAGTATATAAGGTATTTCTCCCACTTCCCTAGCGTGCCTTCGTGGTGTAACGGTAGCACCCTGGGCCGGTTCCAGAGGTCCGTGGTTCGATTCCCGGCGAAGGCGGTTTGCTAATTTTCATCTTGTCTGTTTTCGAAAAAATACCTAATGTCTCTACAATGTCAGTATTTTAAATAAATATCCGCTGTTGGCAACGTTTTCGTTTCAGGTTAGTATAATTGACACGATATATTAACGCCACGTTAATTCTTTTATTGATACTGAGAAAATGTTATATTAAATTTAAATCACGACGTCATACATATTATTCTGAAGTGTCCACAGTTTTTGTTTCCTGGTTTCGCAACAATAAAATTATTTACAAATTGGTTGTTGCTTGGAAAGAATGAACTGATTTCATTCATACTGAAATGTTTTTATATGTTGTTTATATTTGTTGTTTTTCTTTATTAAATGTTTTGTTTGAAATTCAAGGGTACATAGAACTTATAAATTTGGATTTGGCTTGCTCGCTAGTAAAATAATAAAAGTTGACCCAGCTAGTTTATTATTTAATGCGTCATTTTTTTTACGTACTCATGTTTTATGAGCACCGAGCTTAAAATTTTACAAAATGGAATGAAGAAAAGTATCGAATTTTCTCTTCAAGAAATAGACCTAAACCCAAAATAAAAAACAATAAACTGCATGCTAGACGATATAGAGTAAATCCCTTTCTTTTAGTATTTTTTATTTCTTCGATGTTATTTTGAAAGCTTTTTGGTTGACATTTCAATCATTTTCCTCTTTTTTTTTTTGCGTATAAAAGAGGCAAAACAAGATGTCACATCTCCAGGGAATTCGCCATTTTCTTCTTTCAAAATATTGCAGTAAAAGCAGTCTTCTAAAGAGGAAAATATGTGACTAGACCACAAAAAAAGGGATTCGGAGAAGTCCTTAATGTATATAATAAACAAAAGAAACTTCCGGATTCATCAGAAAATTTTCTTTCCTCTATCTCGTCTAGGAGCAGGAATAAATGAAGATGTATTAGGTAAGAACACAAATACATCACATATACATGTATATATTTATTGTATGTTCTGTGTTGTTGGTGAATGTGTAGACAGAAAAAAATAGAATTGACGCTTCCTGCCAGCTTAAGTCTGATTTATAGGAGAACGTTTTTGGACATATCTTTGCAGAATTTTACATTGGAAACTAGTAATGAATATCTCGGGTAAAATCTCTGTGTTAAAGAAATAGCTTTCAGGTTTTAGTTCTTACATTAAATTTTTTATTTGAATCTAAATTATAAAGGAAATCATAGTACATGAGATTTATGGAATGGAAAAGCACCGTGTCCGCCGAAATCATCGCGAAAGAAAACGTCGCGGAGAAAACAACGCAAGGTGAAAACGTTGTGATACAAAACATCGCGGGAGAAAATAAAGCAAAGAGAGAACATCGCAATTCTAAAACATCGTGGTACAAAATATCGTCGTCGAAAATAAAGCGGTTAAAAAATTTCGCAGTTTAAAAACATCGTCGTCGTAAATATCGTAGTAAAAAATAAAGTACCTACAAATCATCGCATGACGATAACATCGAAGACATGCGTTTTTAAGACATACTTTAATAATTGTAAAAGTATACTCGCATAATGATTTGTGAGCTCAAGATGGAAAGGATAATTTTTACTTTCATATTTTTTATTAACTAATACATATTTCCTGAAAATTCTAATATGGAAACTTAAGCATAGAAAACTTAGGCACCTTATAGCACTTAATAGAATTTTAAATTGACATAATTACCTAACAAAGGCCATTGATAAATTATTTTTTATAAAGTTTTACTGGTAATTTTTCATGAAAAGTATAATCTAAAAAAGAATAGAAAAAGAAAGATTGGTAACTGCATGACCTTATCTATAAAAGAATTGCTAATTATAAGATTATTTTCTTCCCTTTTGCTAATGTGATATTCTTATAGTGAAAATTATTTCTTGTTTTGTTTAAATTTCTTGCTCTGCTTTTTTTTATTTAAATTTATTAGTTAATATAAACTATGAAATTAAAAAGTACCGTTCTTTCCATCTTGCGCTCACAAATCATTATGTGAATATCCATTTATAATTATTAAAGCATTAAAAACGCATGTCTGCGATGTTGTCGCCATGCGATGATTTGTAGGTACTTTTTTTTACGACGATGTTTTTAAGCTGCGAAATTTTTTAACCGCTTTATTTTCGACAACGATATTTTGTACCACGATATTTTAGTTCGTTGGTTGGTTGATTTTTTAATGGCACAAAACCTCGAGGGTTATTATGCGACAGACAAATGGTGAAAAAAATTCAAGATGCAAAACAACATACCCACGATATTTTAGAACTGCGGTGTTTTCTCTTTGCTTTATTTTCTCCCACGATGTATTGTAACACGACGTTTTCGCCTTGCGTTGTTTTTTCCGCGATGTTTTCGGCTTCCTTGTACGCAAAAAACACGGAATTTTTCCTGCATTTCATTTAAACTTATTTAATAGAATTAAATCTACATCGTCGATAGCGCATAAACCACAATAGAATAAATGCACTCTTTAAAATTCACTACATTTATTTACCATAGCGACACTCTGGCGCTAGGTACACTTAACAGCGTTGCATCTCATTCATTTTATACCTCAGAATGCACAAAAATTACATCATCTGAAGAATTATCTAATCGTTGCCACATGTTCTATTAAAATACTATGATAAGTCTAAAACGATGTATAAGAGAAAGTAGATTAATTTAAAAAAAAAAAAAAAAAAAAAAAAAAAAAAACAGTTTTTCGCAGACGATTCAGCGCCGCTTACCTAATGCGCATGTGGTACTCGTAAACATTCTCCTCGGTCGACATTATTTGCTGCTAATACAAAACACTTATTTCCTCGAATTTCATTAAATATCTGTTTCTCATTCAGTTAATTCTATCCTTAGTTCGCGACAAAACAAAAATACGTTAAACCTCAAAATATCTAAATTAAAAATTGTAAAACATAGAAAAAAAAAAATAAAACGCCAAATGCAGTTTCGGCCGGCTGGCAACACGGCAGATTTTTCGGTGCACAAAAATGAAAGTTTAATTTTGGTCCGAGCCGGAGAAAAGACACAAAGGTGATGTAACTGAATTCAATATTCTGCTAAGATTTAAATGTAAACAAATATGGCTAATTTGGTAAACTAAAATTAGGCTTAGCCGCACTTAAACAAGTTTTAAACTGTTGATAATTCTACAAGTATTGCATGCAGATTACTTAAAGGCATATACATTTTAACTGGAAGATAAGAACAACTTAATTCAAACATTTTTAAAGCAAAAATGCGCAATTTACCATCATATTAGAATTTTAAAAAACTGAGCTCACGCAACCGAGTAACATAGCAGGTATAAGTATTTATATGTGCTTGGCGCAGCCGATTGCAATCAAAAAGGGAGGTGCATAACCTCATATTATAGTACAGTTCCGTATGCAGAATTTCAACGTTGTGAGGCTACACGTTTTTGAGTTATGCGTACGTACGTACAGACGCTACGAAGAAAATCTATTCTGATTCAAATTTAAATCAGTTTTATCATTCGCTTGGGAGAAACGAATGATTTATTCTGTCCTTACGTAAAGATGTCAAGCTTAAACATCGTTAAATTTCATTCGACAGCAGTCAAAATGGATATTTTCGTTGAAATATGATACTCGGAATTTTTCGTGATTACAATAGTTCCTTCACTTCGTACAAGAAAGTAAAATCCGTAAATGAAAAAACAAAGACGCCTCCTTGGTCCTAATATAAAATCTGAGAGCTTCCAGACTGTTTTTTTTTTTTTTTTTTTTTTTTTTTTCTGCAGTCACATTATCTTAGGCAGTACAGACCTCTAATAAGAATTTTAACTGTGCTAGCATTTGAAGTAGTGATTTTTCTTCACCGCAGTCTTTGAACAGTGAAGAATACATCCTATTATTTGAGTTTCTCTACTAATAATTAAAAAAATTATCGTAATTGATCAGAAATCAATAGCGCGAACAAATAAACACAAAAACAGACATTCATCTTTATATGTATAGAATTTGTAAAACGTATAATTTTTGAATTGCCAAACTCTGCGATTTGAAAGCACATTATTAACACATTTCGAAATAAAGCATTTTTATGTCCAACACGAGAGACTGCTGCCACTTGGAACACTGAGATCAAAAATTAGCACTTTAATTAATATTTCGGTTGACTAAAGTCGTACGAAGATAATAATTGCGGAAATGGTTTCCCACGAATTTTTGAAAAAGGGAATAATCTGTTTAATGTTTGGCAAAGCTATTTTTATTTCATTGTTTTTTAAATTTTTTATTAACGAACTTATTTGAAAACTAGTAGTGGCACCCCTTCTCGAAATAAAGCAGATTTTAATCTCCAGCTTCCGAGACCATTGCCACTCGGAATAATGAGGGCGGAAATTATCATTTTTCCGAGTTTTTAATTAACATCTTTGATGTTAGCCACTTGTTTTTGGAAAAACGTGGTCGTCGACCTTTTCCGGAACCCAGAAAAGGTACTAGAAACTTTGGTGACGATAACTATAGTAGTGACTGAGTTATTAGCGAACAAACACAGAGACTTTCTTCTTTACATATATGGATATATATAAAACACACACATATCTGCATTATAATTTTGAGTTAGAAATTCTAAAAATTAGCGCTAAAGCTGTAAGTAAACATCAGTGTCCTTATTAAGTATTTATCTCATAGGAGAAGCAAATGTGCAAATTAATAAAAAATAGTGAATATTAATAAAAGAGTTAAATAATATTAATAAGTGTCCCTTTTTATGAAAAGATTCATTAAAACTCAAAACCTGTCTACTGAAAAATGTTCCTTAAAAGTAAAATTTGAGAAAAATTCAAATATGAGCCACGTTTATAAAAATATTGTAAGTAAAAGTAAAAACTGAAACAATTAATTGTTATTAATTGAAGTTAATCGACTTTTCAAGGGGAACAAATCAGTTTCCCGTTAAATCACAATAATTAATAGATGAGAATCACAACAATTAATGGAAGTGAATATGTCATAAAATGAATGTCATTAAACTAATCATAAAATGAAGAAATTGAAAATTTCGAAAAATATGTCATAGACTAGAATGACATAGACTAGAATATGTCATAGTTTAAATCATTTACATTCACACTTCTCCAACAAGCCCCTCTCTCAATTTCAAAGTTACAGCAAACCTTAACAGGGTTCCAATACAGAGAGCATCGAACTATACAGCTAATTTGATGTCCACTTCAATTTAAAAAACATGTAAGCTAAATTTAAAATACTCTTTCATTCTTTTAAAGATGTTAATTTTTTTATTTTTGTGAAATAAGGAAATATAGGTTTCTTATTATTTTTAGCCAAAGGCTATTCATTTCGTTTTCGCCTTTTGCGTTGGTTCATTGACTTTGAATAACGCACATTTCCACCCGAATACGGGCTTTCTGGAAGCCCAAGTCTGAAACTTCAGTTTTCAGCGTTGGTGTGAATGGGCATGTGGAAGCTCAAATTTAAAATTTGGAATTTGTTTTATTATCGATTTCCTATTTGCAAAACTATAACGAATTTCTGAACAACAAACTCAACGATTTCAAAGCGAGCAAACTGTACGAAAAAATCTTATTTGTCTCCAGCGCGCGAGACTGTGTATTGGAAATTGTAAATATAGGTTCATTTAAAATTTATTTCTCGATATTGCTGTTGAACTGAATTTATGGTTTAAATACGAAGAACAGGATATTTAATAAATAAAGGTAACACAGAAAAACGTTTAAAAAACGCCTCTTTGGGCTTAATGTAAAATCCGAACGCTTTCAAATTTAAAAAAAAATTAGATACATATTTATTTATTTTTTTTTTTAAGTCAAAAGGGGCAAATTGCGATGAAGGACAATTATTTTCGATTTGGCATTTTGCATTGGTTCACTATAAATGTCCGATTTACTTTTCAAATTGTTCCCACCGAATATTATCGCCGTGTATTATATTTAAAGAAATTAAATAATGAAGAATTTGCATAAATGTATGTGTGTTTCTTGCATTGTGATAAAACAATGGTACCTATAGCCATCCAATTTTGAATAACATACGCTTCCGCCCGAATATGAGCATCGGGAAGCCCAAATTTGGAATTTATTTTATTATATATTTCATATTTTGTAAAACTTTAACGAATTTTTGACTAACAAACTCAACGATTTAAAAGCGAGCAATGGTAATTCTACGGGGATTAAAAAAAATTCTATCACCAGCACGCAGAACTGTGTATCGGAAATTTTAAATATATGCGCATTTTAAAATTATTGTTCGATATTGCTATTGAAACGAATTTTGTAGTTTAAGTGCGAAATTTGCTGGAGAATGGTCTTCTTGCGCAAGAATACTAAAATCTTTAAGTTTTATTCTTAATTTAAACTGCGAAATATTTTTCGACATTTTTGGTTTCTTTATTTTACGATTAGTTCTTGTATAATAAGATGAGGAAACACATTCGCTTCTATTGATTGTTGTTATTATAACCTGAAATTGATTTAGTGCTCTTGAAAAGTAAATTTATAGCAATAATTTATTCATTTTTTTAATTTTATTTACTGTATTTTTATAAACGTTTGTCATTTTTAATATTAATCAAAAATTAGTTTTAATGAATTATTTCCTTGTACGGAATATAAAATTATATAGATTATTTTTGCTGCATTTCATTTAAACTTATTTTGTTGAATTTCATTAGAGATAGCTTTCTCAATCAATTAATTTACTTCTCAGTTTGCAGTAGGGAAAAAATACAAAAAACCTAAAAATATCTTTATTAAAAATTGAAAAAAGATACCACGTCAAAATGTCGTTTAATTGCATTTGATAGGTGTCGAAATGGATATTTTCGTTGAAATATGACACCGGAAATTTTCGTGATGGCAATATTTCCTTTATTCTGAGGCACAAAAAAGGCACAAGGAAGTAAAAATGGATATTTATTAATTTTACTTTACTATTTTAATAATATTCACTATTTATTAATTTTCACATCTGCATTTTTGAGGAATAATCCCAAAACTACTAATTAAATATATTTACATATATAATGTAACTATTTTCATGTCTTTGATTAAAATTATTTTTTTATTTCCGTTGATAATTTACCTCAATTATATGTTTAATGTAAAAGCATGCGTTTTTTAAACTTTAATTTAACTTACGTATTTCAGTGCCTACTTCCGTTCATTCGATCTTTGTTCTAAAATTCGAAAAGATACGAAAAATTTTTCTGCGTCTTATTAAAACTATACTGGTTTTGTTGTATTATTTCAACATCTCACATATTAATAACCTCTTCATATTACAGTAAAGCTCCTAATATTTACTCTCGAATGATTACTAAATATAAACCTACCTTTCAAAAGACATTCGAGTGTGGATTCCGTATCAGCTGAAAACGAACACACAGTGGACGCTGGAGTCGAAAGACAAAACGTCTCTACGCTATCCGGTGTTGCCATGGTAACGGAAAGAAATTGCGAAGAAAGGCAGTCTTTGCAGTCTTGATCTGTTTAACTTTTACTTGTGTTCTTAACTAATACGTGAACTATATGTAGAGGTGGAAATTAATTCGGTCTTAATCCTTGAGAGAGGCTGGCTACCTTTTGAACTTGTTTACTTCCATGAGAAAGTGAAATCGTCTGCTCGGTCCAAACAAAAAAGACACTTTACAAATGAGCGAAAGAACACTTCAGCTATTTTTCTTCAAACGAAACAAGTTGAGATTTTTTTGCAGGAAGTCAAAGATATTTTGTTTGTTTAAGGATGGCATTACTAGATCGATAATAAAAGTATTAAAATAAATGTTTACCTGCTCTTAATTAATCTGAATTGGCAATTGCCGGAAATTTCGATATATTTGTTATTTAATGTATTATAATTTTTCTAAAGAATTTACAGTTCCTTTTAATAAAATTTAATTATCTCCCAACTTATAAAACGTTTTAGAAGATTGACTGATATCTGAATGCACTTTATCTTCTTCGAATACCTAAAATGTTTACTTTTCTGGCTTCCAGATGCCATAGGCAGATTATGAACACAAACTTTATGGTCTTCTTTATAATTTCATTAACATTTTTAAATCTGTAAATCTTGCATTCAAAAAGCTGGTATTATCATCTAATATAGGTACAATAGCACGTTAAAAGCATGTCCACAAAAAGGTATCCTTTGGAATAAATTCTAACGTTTTGGAGCACATAACAAATTAAAAAACTTAGTATCTTTGCAGTATTTGATTTTGCTTCCTATTTTGAGAAGTATATATTATTACGCTTCAGACCAAAGAGTCACTTAGGAAACGATTTCAGAATTTGCAAGTAACAGTGAAGGTTTTTAAACACGTTATATTTTATGAAATTCAAATTATCATTTCATGCATATTGATCGATAAAAAGTAAAGAAACACAGCTTCAGATTATCTAATTGAAGCGAAAGCGTTAACATTCTGGATATCTATAGAAATATTCGTAGAATCACAGAATATTATTCTGAGGGAAATTTGCGGAACACAAACCAAATTGATCTGACTTCATCTGAGATGTTTCTTCTATCAGTCTATGTAAGTACCGACTGGCCCATCCCTTCGCTTCTTCAGATGTCCCGGCAATTTCAGATCGATGGCGCCAGAAGACCCTCGCCCGGCCCCTATCTATAGCTGCAAAGTCGAAAGAACCATCCGGACAAGAAGTTGTGCCAATTTATTTCAAGGGCGAAACTTTCAAGAGCTCCTCTTAAGAGTTTTAATACTATGCATGTTTGAATCAGAAAAAAAATTATCTCGTGATAATTCATATCGATTAATATTGAAATAACAAAGAAGTTGAAAGAATGATAAACATTTTCTAGTTTAATTTTAAAATTTAAATGTAAACACCAACTATATTAAACTAATAGCTGATAACCGCCCGCTTTTCTGGGCATACTATCTATTTGAATGTGAACCCAGACTTCTTATATGTACAAAATGTCTAATTTCGAACTGATAATTAATGCAATTTTTTTTAATTTAAGTCCTGGAAATGTAATACCAATCAGTGAATCTGTCATACACAAATTTTCCCATCATCGATTAGGTACTGTACATTGGGATTTGTCCTCATTGCTTAACGTGGCAGGGTCCCCAGTAGGCCTACATCACGAAAAATTGCCGACATAAAACTATATACATTTACCGTTATCATACGTTTTATGAAAATAAACGTTATTATGTTATCAAATTTTTTAATCCATTATCCTTGATTTTTTGTATATGGTAATTTTTAGAGATAACAACAGCATTTTTATTTTTCATCACAATAGTTTGTCTTAATAACAACATTTATTCTCATGAAACTTACGATAAACAGTTAAATATAGTAAATGTTATTAAAATGTTGTTTGTGTTCATTGGATAGATGCAAGTTATTTACCAATTTAATAATTTTAAAGGAAAATGCATTCATTGTCAACATTGTATTTCTTATCTAGTTTTGGCAACAATAAAGGAAAATTCTGCTCTCGGATTTCCAAAACCAAATATATGAGAAACTTCTATTGTATAACAAAATTCCATTTTGGACAGGATATACGTAAAATCCGTTCTTAGTGCGCGTCTACATCGTGGAATGAATAACTATGCAAAATTTATTTTAGGTTTTATTGTACACTAAAAATTATTTCTAAATCAATCACACAGTTAAGGAGAAAAAATAAAAATAAAACCACAGTGGCCATTAGTTACAAAGAGAATAATGATAAAACTTAAAAAAAAAAAAAAAAAAATTTGAAAGGTTTAAATTTGGATGCTGCTAGGTCCCGTTGTTTTATCACAATGCGGAAAATATAACTACAGTCATGCAGATTTTTCATTATTTAATTTCTTTAACTATAACACAGGACGATATTATTGGGTGGCAACAATTTGAAAAGTGAAACAACGCTTATCGTGAATCTAAGTAAAATCCCAAAATAACATCAATAGTCCTTCTGGACAAATTGCCCCTTTGGACTAATAATATTACAAAGCTTTCATATGCTTTTGTTACAGCACCTTAAACCGTTTGTTTAACTGTCTTAATTATTGTATTCTGCGCTACTTCGATATCCTTTTTTTTCTCACTTAGTAATTAATAATCAACTAATAGCAATCTTCAGTGCGGTGTTTTGACGCTAAACCGACTGAGACTATAAAATTCAGATTAAAACTGCTGCAATACCTTATACTTGAAAGACCAAACAAATTACAATTAACTTAACTGATCCTGCAAGGCATTGTCTCATTTCCCTAGTGTGCGTTTCCTCTGGTGTGAACGGTTAGCATGTCCAACATGTACTATGAAGCTTCGTGTTTTGAATTTCGGAGGGGGCCACAGCTAGTTTTTCAGGTTTCCTAATCCGAAGATTCTTGTGGTTTTTACTTCAGTGCCCCAACTAAACATGATAAACAATTACTTGTCACCAAATGAAATTCATGGAATGAGTCTCGTTCCTCTCCCCAGTCGCTTTCAAATGGCAGAAAATGAAAACGCTAGGACATGCTAACCATTCGAACTAGAGGAACGCACACCAGAGAATGCTATCCCCCGTTTGTGCTGTTGTGGAGTAAGTTTCCTGGACGTCCGTTTATCAGTTGCCATATGTGTGGTTTAAAAGTTGGTGATTGCTCATTTTTTCATCATTCCTGCTTCGGGAAGAACCTTTCTTCTTCTTGTTCTTCTTCTGTGTGTAGAGACATTAGGTTATTTCGGAAGCAGGAGAGATGAAAATTGAGCAATCGCCTTCGCCGGGAATCGAACCACGGTTCTCTGGAACACCGGCCCAGCGTGCAGAACCACTACACCACGAAGGCACGCTAAGAAAGCGGGAGAAATACCTTATATGCTTCTTCTTTTTCTGCTGCGTTTTTGATCTAATAAAGAAGTTTTCGTGAAGGATTTTCTAAAATAATCGATCTCGAATTTACGGTGAGAAAAAAGGTTTCGCTTTATCTTCCCAGCCTGCTGGCCGAAATGAAATTAAATTTTTGCTGTTCGCAATTATAATTCATTAAAATTATTTAAAATACCATTCATTGTCCTTTCACTCCTAGCTTTATTTGCTAGCTTTTATCTCGGCAGTAGCAGATAAGCAATTTTCTTATATGTCCATTGTATGCCAATATGCTCTTTGGTAAAATTTCCAATTGGGTGTCCTTATTTTTTTGGTGATTCTTTTTTGAAACCAAGATCGGCGCCAAGTAGGCACAATTTTAAGATGGCCACTACACAAAACCAAAATGAGAACTCAAAGAATTGGACAAACTCGGTGTTCATGTACACATCGATCTGTTTTCACTTAAAAGCATCAGAGTATAGTACAAACCAGGCATTGAGCACTGCGTTAACTTTGCTCATGTACACATTGATCCATTTTCACTTAAAAAAAAATCAGGAAGCTAAAACAAAGTTAAAATTATCATGGTTACCAGAAAAGGGGTTTCATCGCAAAAACTGAAAAAAACGTGTCGCTAATCAAAGGGGCACCCAATTCTTCCCTAGAGCCTGCTCTTTATAGCAGTCGAAGAAATATATATTATGTTTGAAGATCTTGAATAGTACCGTTTTAGTGTAGAATCAAACAAATGTATTGTTGCTATTCAACTTGTTTATGTTGAACGAAATTCATGTTTTGTTCATCATGACGTAACGTGTCTATTTTATTTCTATTTATTTCTATTATTTATTTCTATTTTTAACAGGACTTTTCATGAGTATTCTAAATTTACAAACCTCAATAGTATAAAGCGACTAACAGTAAATTATCGTTTTTAATAAATATGCTTTTATATTTTTACACTATACTTTTATATATTTGTTGTATGTCTTTATCGGTTATATTCTTACGAAATGTCCACCCCGATAAGAAAAATTCCCGCAAAGCATGTTTAGGTTTGCCAGAAAATAGCAAGGAAAAGGAGATTTGCCACATTTGGCGAGAAATCACAAAATGGGAGATATGCTATAGACGGATGGAGGACCTTCTGGAACGAATTCTTACCAGTTTCCAGAATTCTTACTAGAATGTTCTCGAACACAAACCAAAAGCTATATAAACCCTACTGGTACGCGGAGAGTTAGTCTCTCGTCTAGAGAGTTGATAGTCAGTCAGAGAGTGCAGAGTCGAATCAGTTAACAGTCAGTGATCGAGTGCTGAGTTGGTCGTCGAGTCTCTTAGTATATCGCGGTTAGTGCATCGTCGAGTTTGATTTCAGAGTGTGCCGAGCTCCGAGAACGACTGAACCGAGTCAGGAGCTGTACTCTTGCGTATCGTCGAGTGCATCGCGAGTTGTAGCGTGAAGAGTCTCGAGAGTACGTCGAGTTCCGAGAACGACCGAGCAGAGTCGGGAGCTGCACCCTGGTGCTTTGCCGTGAAGCTGTCTCCACCGTTATAGCCTGACATCCTGAAGGCTGTGTCGCTGATTGCGTCAGGGTGTTTATAGTAGTTCTTCGACGACTGTAAAGCCTGATTTTGGAGCTGTCTTGAATAATGCTGGCTAATAAACTGTGTTTCTATTCTTCATAAAGTGCTCCTGTCGTTATTCACTTCAAATCCACGAACGTAAAGAGAAAAAAAAAGTAACAATATTTTCGGAAGGTCTTACGTAGAAATCGCCATTTCACAGTACCTTAAATAACATGTATCTGTGGGAGGACATGATTATACGAATTATTGTTTACCTCGTTTTAGTACGGGCCCCACTTTACAGTTATTAGGTATTTTGGAAGCAGCAGTATATGTAAAATTAGCTGTGCCCCTGCCGGGACTCGAACTCGGTACCTCGTCAGCGTCTTAACCAGTTGCGCGACGTTTGTAATTTACTAAGTATACAGACCAGGGAAATGTATAACAAGTTATATTTCGTAAATTTTAGCCCAAACGTATAATTATCCCAGAGAGAGTATTAATTTCATTTTGGCATTTTGCCTCGTTCACTATAAAACGGCGTTTTACTTTTTAAATTGTTGCCACCAAATATTACAGCTCTGCATTATATTTAAAGAAATTAAATAATGAAGAATCCTCATAAATGTATATATGCTCCTCGAACTCGGATAAAACAACAATACCTACAGCCATCAAAATTTGAATAACGTAATCTTACATAGAATATGGGCATGTGAAAGCCCTAATTTGAATTTTTTTATTATCAATTTAATATTTTGTAACACTTTGACGAATTTTCGATTAACAAACTCAACGATTTCGAAGCGAGCAATGACAACATTACGAAAAAAAAAAAACATTTTTATCTCCAGTACGCGAGACTTTGTATCGAAAATTCTAAAGATATGCTCATTTTAAAATCATTTTGCGATATTGCTGTTGAACTGAATTTTATGGTTTGAGTACGTAGAACATAATATTTAATAAAGAAAGGTAACACATAAAACGTTAAAAAACGCTCCTTTGAACGTAATTTGAAACATGAAACCTTTCGGATTTATTTATTTATTTATTTATTTATTTATTTTTTCTTTTCTTTTTTTTTTCTATTATTATTTTTTTTTATTATTATTATTTTTATTTATTTATTTTTTTTTTTTATTTTAAGACGTCAAACGATGAATATTTGCATTATTTAAGTTATTTTTGTTATTGTTAGCATATGTCTATGGCCAACAGTCGCGATTATAAAATCCAAGTATGGACTTACGTGGTCGCGGTGTATATAGCGCTGGAGCTAGAGGTAAGTAGCTTTCTCATGTAACAAGCTCAAAATTGTTTATTGAAAAAAAAAATATGAAATTTTTTTAGATACATATTTCATTGAAAACTTCTAACAAAATTAGTGGGCTTTTTTCTTTTGTCAAAAAATTCCCCGTTCTTTGAACTTGCTGCTGAAAATTAATGTCTTTAGCTTACGAAAGTACTAAAGAGGCCTAAAGAGGCTGCATACTACCACATTAAGGTAATATAGTCTATCAGCTGAAGAACAAACCTAGCGAATATCTGAATGTGAGCTTAAGCGATACCGAAAACTGGGAACTATTGTAAATGTTGTTAAGGATTTTATATTGCATTGGTTATTTTTAAATAAAATAATTATAAAATTGTTTCATTTTTCCGTGCAATGATACGCGAGGCAAATATGAAGAGAAAGCTACGGCGGGAAAATGAAAAATACGGGAGCACGTGCGTTTCATAAATAGATATCTCGTAATTGTTCGCTTTTGCTTTTTGGGAAAATACGAGAATGTGCTCGTGCATTTAAAAAGCGTATAAAAAGCGGAATCAAAGCATCTCAGTTCAGTTTGAACTTTACTAAATTCTGATTTAGCGCCATATGCCAATGAGCCTCTTAATTTCTAAAATCTTTCCTCTCCGCTTTTGCTTTTGTGTTTTATCTATGTCATAAAAATATAAAATACCAATAAATAAATAAATAAATATAACTAAAATTAAAAATAAAAATTAAAAATACAAAATGTTATAAAAAGCCAAAAAACCGAACTTTATTAAAAATATAAAAAATTTTAATATAAATATAAAATACCAAAAAATAAATAAAACTAAAATTAAAAGTAAAAATTAAAAATATAAAAAAAGTTATAAAAAACCCTAAAAAAAAAACTTTTGACTTTATTTTGACTAAACTGATTTTTTTTCTATACCTAAAATCTCTGGAGCTAATGTGGCTCCGTGTAGCTTAAGTCAGACTAAATATTTATGTAATTTTCCTATTTCTGCTCACTACTTAGATATTTTCATGATGTGGAGGTCCGTGGTTTAGAACAGGGTATCTTAAACTGTGAGTCGCGGTACCTGCAGCAGGAGGTCGCCAAAAATTTTAAAAGTTTGGATATTTCCTTAACTTATTATAATAATTTTACAATTACCAAATATTTTTACATAATGTATCTGAAAATAGATAAAGATAAGATAATACAGACAAAGAAAAAAAACGAAAACGTTTCGACGCATTCTTTTCATAATATTGTTGCGCTTTTCTTTTCTGCCACCAGTTGTTACGTTATTTTCTTCCTTCACGTTCGTATGGGGTTCGTGTGGATTTGGAGTAAATAACGACGACACTTAATGAAGCACCGAAACACACTTTATTTAGCCAGAACTAATCAGGACAGCTCGAAAATCACGTTACAGTCATCGAAGAACTACTATAAACACGCTGACACAATCAGCGACACAGTCTTCAGGTTATCAGGCTATTACGGTGGAGACAGCCTCACTGCAAAGCACCAGAGTACAGCTCCCGACTCTGCTCGTTCTCGGAACTCCTTGTTCTCTCGAGACTCTCCACGCTACAACTCGCGATGCACTTGACGACACATAGAGCACAGGTCCCGACTCTTCGGTTCAGTCGTTCTTGGAGCTCAACACGCTCTCTCGACAATATACTAACCGCGATACAGTACGAGAATCTTTCGGTGCACTCGACGACTTACTCGGCACTCGCTGCCCGGCTGTCAACTCGATCGTCTCCGCAGGGATTTAGTCGCTAGATGAGACACCAACTCGATATTAGCTAACTCGCACTCGAGAGGCACACTCTACTCGCCCTCTCGACGAGGCACTCAATCGATACTAACTAACTCTCCGCGTACCAGCAGGGTTTATATAGCTATTAGCTGGTGTTCAAAAACATTCTCGGTTAAAATGGTAAGAATTCGTTCCAGAAGGTTCTCCATCCGTCCATGGCATATCGCCAATTTTGTCGCCAAATGGGCGATTTCTCGCCAAATATGGCAACTTTGCATTCCTTTGCCATTTTATGGCAACCCTAAAACTGTTTTACGGGGAAGCTATCTCACCGCGCCTGAATATTTCATAACAATATAAAGGTTCATTTTCCTTGCTTTGCACGTGACGCCGTCATTTGGTCTGTTACTTATTTAAAATTTCCACGTTTTTCTATGCCTTAAAATTAGAAATTAAATTTAATGACCTAAAACTGCAATAGCATATTACAGTAAAATTGAAAAAAATGGCAATTTCACTCGCGCGTGTGTCGGAGCGCAATACTTATGGGGTCCCACAATTTTTTTCTAATGGGGTCCTGGTGGTCGCGAAAAAAGCGCAGGGATAAAAAGGTGTCACTTTTGAAAACAGTTTAAGAAACCCTGGTTTAGAACCATAGGCACTCACTTCGAAATACTTAATCATCGGCACTGGCTCAATTCAGTGTTTAGAAAACTGTTTTTACTATAGCGGATAGAAGTGAAATCGGATTAGCTTTCTCTATTCTGAATTACTTCTATTGAACGTTTTGCTAGTCTAAAAGGTAACTACTGCGAGATATTGCCATATTGTGCGAATATCTGAGGAAATTTAAGCATTTTGTTTCTATTTATTTGTGATAAGAATAAATTTTTATTCAATTTTCATCGGACTTGTGCATTCAACTTATTACGAACCCGTACTCATGCAATAATATGTTTAAATAACACATCTTACAATAAGAACTATAAATTGTAAACGATGATACAGTCAAATATGCAACAAAATGCAATCCTTGTAAAGCAAAAAATTTCAAAAGACTTTCTTCAACCCTTACAAAGAACAAACAAAAATAAGCTTTAAATGAAAGAAGAGTTTAAAGACGAATTACTTGAGTTATATCTCGTGGGGAAATATTATGCGCTTCAGAAGGTTTCGTTTTTAAATTACAGGTCGCCATTTTCCTTTTTCTTGCTTTGAGAAACCATTTCATCGTGATCGAAAAGAACTTTCTTTAGCTGGAACAAATATTGTATTTACTTTATGTTTGTTTGAAGTTTGTGGAATAAATTTAACGATTGCTTTCTGATTAAATGGAAAATAACTCGTAGATAAAAGCATTCTTTACAGGAAATGTTTTTAAAACTATTAAGCTAGATTCCGGGTCTTTCAAAAAGCGAGTGAAATTCTTTTTGTTGCCAATGTATATTTATTTCTTTGATCAGTGAGTTCTTGATATTGCTCAAAATATCAGGTAATTTAACAAAATGCACTCATTTTAAAAATTTAGTTCGTAATAAAATGTCTGTGCGTTTTCCCCGCAGTAGTAACGTTTGGTGACTACTTGCACTTTTCACGGAATTGTAAAAAATTTTGAAATGCATATTTTGAAAGTGCCCTTCTAATGGTAAAATTTTTTAATCCCTTTATTGTCAGCTTGGGTTTCAATCCTGAAAAAGAACATTACAACTAAAAACAATTTTTGAAGCATTATTCTATTATGGTAGAACTTCCAATGCGTACTTTTCCCGGCAACCCTCAATTCCAAACAAACGACAATGTGACGATCTCGTTATTTAGTTTTTGTTGTTGCTAAAGCTGTGTTGTCTGACCTTGCCGAACCATGTACGGAACGTACGGAACGATATGATGCGTACACCATGTACGGAACATAACCGCAATTTTATGCATTATACGCAGTTTTCCTGCATATCATTTAAACATATTGAATTAATAGTTAACGAATTTTGAATTAAATTCACTTAATTATGCCGATAACGCATAAACCACAACAGAATAAATGCACTCTTTAAAGTTCACTGTATGTGTTTACTATAGCGACAATTCGGCGCTAGGTTCATTTAACAGAGTTAAATCTCATTCCTTTTTATAACTCAGAGTGCACAAATTAGAAACACAACAGTCCGCGTATTTAACATTTAATAAATAAATATTTCATTTTGATTTCGAGAAATTGCTAGAACAATCTCGTGCGGCCGATTTAAAATGCTACAAAAGCCAGAGACGTTTTAGTTAGAAAACTGCTGTTGTTTACTGTAGCGAATTCGCGGTGAAAACGGATTAGTTTTCTCTACGCTTCTGCATTTTGCATTAGTTCTGTTGACGGTTTTTAGTATTTTAAAAGATAACTACTCAGGTATTGTAAAAATATCTCAGGAAATTTAAGCATTTTTGCTTCATTTCTTGTGATAATAATAAATTTTATTTATTTTTCATCGGACTTTTGCATCAATTTATAACGAACCCGTAAGCACGCAACAATGTAAATTTACAAAAGTTTGAGGATTTATTTAGTAACTATAAACTGTTTAGAAAATTTGCAAAAGATTTTATGCAAATCGTGAAAAAGAATAAGAAGAATATTGGCAACGAGATATGACAAAACAGAAAGGATTGAAGTAAACTTATAAACATTAGATGAATTTGGATAATATAATGAAAATTTGAGTAATAATAATTGAAAGGAAAATTTATAAATTATAGAGACATTAGGTTATTTTTGAAACAAGAGAGATGAAAAATGAGCAAACGCTTTCGCCGGGAATCGAACCGCAGACCTCTCAATTTCGCGCAGTGCGTGCACTACAACACGAAGGCTCGCTAAGCAGGCGGGAGATATACCTTATAAAATGTCTCACAAAACCATATAATAATATTCATAAAAAGTAGATGAAAATGCTTAAATTTCTTTTGAAAAAAATCATTCAAAAGGTACCGAGTCCCTTGTCGCGTTGAAGCCGATATGCACTTGTCTTAACTTTAGTTTTAATTTGAACGATATTTCTGGAATACCTAGCATCATATAACCTTGTCTGTATTTGTCTATAATTAGCGTATCTTGTACAGTTCTATCTAATTTTGGTGGGGATGTCTTCAGCGCGATTGTTTCGCTGACAGTCCAGCGAGCAGAAACTAAAATTAAGTGAACCGAGCAGTATAGTATAGTACGGGAAATCTCCCTATTTGCCCTGCTCCCGAGAGGTAAGGAACATTCAACCAAATTCTACCTCCAATTCGGCGAAGCAGTTAATGCTTGTCCCATGTAAACGGGACACGTTGGAAGAACCGGTTTTCGCTACCGGTTGAATCTGCTCTTGTGAACGGGCCTTATAAGGTATTTCCCATATTGTGCGAATATCTGAGGAAATTTAAGCATTTTGTTTCTATTTATTTGTGATAAGAATAAATTTTTATTCAATTTTCATCGGACTTGTGCATTCAACTTATTACGAACCCGTACTCATGCAATAATATGTTTAAATAACACATCTTACAATAAGAACTATAAATTGTAAACGATGATACAGTCAAATATGCAACAAAATGCAATCCTTGTAAAGCAAAAAATTTCAAAAGACTTTCTTCAACCCTTACAAAGAACAAACAAAAATAAGCTTTAAATGAAAGAAGAGTTTAAAGACGAATTACTTGAGTTATATCTCGTGGGGAAATATTATGCGCTTCAGAAGGTTTCGTTTTTAAATTACAGGTCGCCATTTTCCTTTTTCTTGCTTTGAGAAACCATTTCATCGTGATCGAAAAGAACTTTCTTTAGCTGGAACAAATATTGTATTTACTTTATGTTTGTTTGAAGTTTGTGGAATAAAT
This sequence comes from Stegodyphus dumicola, assembly GCF_044657685.1. Taxonomy (NCBI): domain Eukaryota; kingdom Metazoa; phylum Arthropoda; class Arachnida; order Araneae; family Eresidae; genus Stegodyphus; species Stegodyphus dumicola. The sequence continues at coordinate 159,969,451 of NC_140768.1, read as the reverse complement.
TTAACGATTGCTTTCTGATTAAATGGAAAATAACTCGTAGATAAAAGCATTCTTTACAGGAAATGTTTTTAAAACTATTAAGCTAGATTCCGGGTCTTTCAAAAAGCGAGTGAAATTCTTTTTGTTGCCAATGTATATTTATTTCTTTGATCAGTGAGTTCTTGATATTGCTCAAAATATCAGGTAATTTAACAAAATGCACTCATTTTAAAAATTTAGTTCGTAATAAAATGTCTGTGCGTTTTCCCCGCAGTAGTAACGTTTGGTGACTACTTGCACTTTTCACGGAATTGTAAAAAATTTTGAAATGCATATTTTGAAAGTGCCCTTCTAATGGTAAAATTTTTTAATCCCTTTATTGTCAGCTTGGGTTTCAATCCTGAAAAAGAACATTACAACTAAAAACAATTTTTGAAGCATTATTCTATTATGGTAGAACTTCCAATGCGTACTTTTCCCGGCAACCCTCAATTCCAAACAAACGACAATGTGACGATCTCGTTATTTAGTTTTTGTTGTTGCTAAAGCTGTGTTGTCTGACCTTGCCGAACCCCACGAATTCCTCGTGGCAAGGCGCAAAAGTGTGCGTTTGTCGTTGGCAACAGCCTTACAAATGAGATTGTGACTTAGGTCAACTCCGCTCAGAGTGTCTCCCACCCCTCTTCCCCTTACAATCAACCTCTCCACAGGACTTTCGGCTCGCCGCACATTCATAGTGCCCCCATGCATCACGAACAATATGCAACAAAACATAAATATATAACGCGTAATAGCGTAATATGTATGTACGAACACCCATGCCTTCTCCGGGAATCGAATCCGGGCCCTTCGGCACGGTAGTCAGCGACGCTAACCACTATACCAGTTGGGAGGCCCGTTGTTGAGTTAACAATATTTCGAATTTCAGTAAAACGAGATATATAACCCAGGAGACAAAAACTATTCTAGATTTTATTCAATTCGTAGATAGTTGTTAAACCTACTAGAAATGTGTCGGAGATTCTTTCAAATTATGCTACGTTTTCACGCTGTTTCATGCTTTAAGACATATGTTTCGAAGTTATCTCGCGTTTTTATTACGAGTTAATTAAATTGCATTCCATTTGCATGATGTATAGATAACTCGATATTTCATCAAAATAAAAAAAAAAATCTGATGCGTACACCATGTACGGAACATAACCGCAATTTTATGCATTATACGCAGTTTTCCTGCATATCATTTAAACATATTGAATTAATAGTTAACGAATTTTGAATTAAATTCACTTAATTATGCCGATAACGCATAAACCACAACAGAATAAATGCACTCTTTAAAGTTCACTGTATGTGTTTACTATAGCGACAATTCGGCGCTAGGTTCATTTAACAGAGTTAAATCTCATTCCTTTTTATAACTCAGAGTGCACAAATTAGAAACACAACAGTCCGCGTATTTAACATTTAATAAATAAATATTTCATTTTGATTTCGAGAAATTGCTAGAACAATCTCGTGCGGCCGATTTAAAATGCTACAAAAGCCAGAGACGTTTTAGTTAGAAAACTGCTGTTGTTTACTGTAGCGAATTCGCGGTGAAAACGGATTAGTTTTCTCTACGCTTCTGCATTTTGCATTAGTTCTGTTGACGGTTTTTAGTATTTTAAAAGATAACTACTCAGGTATTGTAAAAATATCTCAGGAAATTTAAGCATTTTTGCTTCATTTCTTGTGATAATAATAAATTTTATTTATTTTTCATCGGACTTTTGCATCAATTTATAACGAACCCGTAAGCACGCAACAATGTAAATTTACAAAAGTTTGAGGATTTATTTAGTAACTATAAACTGTTTAGAAAATTTGCAAAAGATTTTATGCAAATCGTGAAAAAGAATAAGAAGAATATTGGCAACGAGATATGACAAAACAGAAAGGATTGAAGTAAACTTATAAACATTAGATGAATTTGGATAATATAATGAAAATTTGAGTAATAATAATTGAAAGGAAAATTTATAAATTATAGAGACATTAGGTTATTTTTGAAACAAGAGAGATGAAAAATGAGCAAACGCTTTCGCCGGGAATCGAACCGCAGACCTCTCAATTTCGCGCAGTGCGTGCACTACAACACGAAGGCTCGCTAAGCAGGCGGGAGATATACCTTATAAAATGTCTCACAAAACCATATAATAATATTCATAAAAAGTAGATGAAAATGCTTAAATTTCTTTTGAAAAAAATCATTCAAAAGGTACCGAGTCCCTTGTCGCGTTGAAGCCGATATGCACTTGTCTTAACTTTAGTTTTAATTTGAACGATATTTCTGGAATACTTAGCATCATATAACCTTGTCTGTATTTGTCTATAATTAGCGTATCTTGTACAGTTCTATCTAATTTTGGTGGGGATGTCTTCAGCGCGATTGTTTCGCTGACAGTCCAGCGAGCAGAAACTAAAATTAAGTGAACCGAGCAGTATAGTATAGTACGGGAAATCTCCCTATTTGCCCTGCTCCCGAGAGGTAAGGAACATTCAACCAAATTCTACCTCCAATTCGGCGAAGCAGTTAATGCTTGTCCCATGTAAACGGGACACGTTGGAAGAACCGGTTTTCGCTACCGGTTGAATCTGCTCTTGTGAACGGGCCTTATAAGGTATTTCTCCCGCCTTCTTAGCATACCTTCGTAGTGTAGTGGTCTGCACCCTGGGTGCGTTTCCAGAGGTCCGTGATTCGATTCCCGGCCAACACGTTGCTCATTTTTCACTTCTTCATGTTTAAAAAAATTAACCTAGTAACTCTACAGTGGCGCCCGAACTAAAATGGTGGTAGATGATGATTCACAACCCTTTGGGTTTGGCGATTGGGTTCCCTAACAACTCCAGTCGCCTTTTAAAAGGGGAAGTATATAAGGTATTTTTCCCGCCTTCTTAGCGTGCCTTCGTGGTGTAGTGGTCTGCATGCTAGGCGCGTTTTCCAGAGGTCCGTGGTTCGATTCACGGCGAAGGAGTTGCTCATTTTTCAATCTCTCCTGCTTCCAAATAAAGTGCCTAATGTCTCTACACCATCATTAATTTAGTAGCATTTAGATTGCTGCATTTAAATTGTGCCACTGCTCTAAGCCACATCTAAGAAACTCTTCTGTAGCCTACTATTTAGTATTATTTTGAAACCTGTTTTGAAACGCAGAGAAGGCTTACTTTGTAAGTTTGGAGGGTAAAAAAAAAAAAAAAAAAACAGAAAAAATTCCAAAGACGGAATAATTTTATGCAACGCTCATTTATTACTTCCGCTCTGTTTTACATTTATTTACACTACAGGAGTTTGTTAAATTTAGAAATCCTTTTCGATATTTATGGAATACATACTGAATATTTAAAAAACCTTAAATTTTTTAACATATCGCAATCAAAGGAAAGTCAGAAAAGTGGAAATTCTTGGGTATAAAAGGGAATGTTCTCGATCGAAACTGTATTCTCAAGATGGGAATTTCCAAGCAGAAATTTTACGTGCGTCTTCCTTAATTTTATCGCAAATATATTAAATCAAAAGCACATTTTATTCTGAAGTAATACGATAAACTTACATAAAAATTCTCATGCATTTTATATTGAATCAACTCTCTCTATGTTCAGATATTATATAAAGAAAGCTTGCAAATTTCAGGTTTTAAAGCAAAGAAAGAACATGATAACAAATACCAAAATAAATTTTTACTTCATTGGGCGAAGTAAAGGCAGTAGTATAATAGCAAACAATTTCAGGTTCCCTGTTTCAACGGAAATATCCACTTCGACATCAATTTGGATTTTTTTAGCCTGGCGTCAGTAACGTAAGGACAGAATAAAGGATTCTTTGTGCCAAACGTATTGTAAAAACGGATTTAAAATGGATTCCAAAGGGATTTTTTTCGTACGTACTAATGTCTCTTCTTGTAAGTGAAAACGGATTAGCCATAGATTGTTGAAATTTGTATACGATAATATCTGTAATATCTAGTTGCGCACCTCCCTTTTTTATTGCAGTCAACAGTACCAAACTTGTATAGTCATGTATAATCACCCCCTTACTCGTCCTATAAACCTTTACCTGGCTTTTATTTCCGCAATTATTCGTTGTAGTCATATACTTCCAATTACAGAAGTGTTTTAAATGAAGAAACCAACCTCAAATTAATAAAAATAAATAAAATGGCCAATAAAAAAACTGAAAGCTTCCAGAACATTATATTACGCGCAAAATGGTATCTTTTTTAAGTTTTGTGTGTTACCTTTATTTATAAAATATTTTGTTCTTCGCACTTAAATCGTAAAATTCAGTTCAACAAAAATATCGCAAAATAATTTTAAAATGAGCATATCTTTAGAATTTCCGATACACAGTCTCGCTTACTAGAGATAATTTTTTTTTTCGTACAGTGTTGCCGCGGCTCGCTTTGAAATCATTGAGTTTGTTAATCAAAAATTCGTTACAGTTTTACAAAATATGAAATTGATAATAAAACAAATTCCTGGCTTCCAGATGCCCATATTCGGTGGAGGATTACATTGCTCAAAATTGGATGGCTCTAAGTACCGTTGTTTTATCACAGTGCTAGAGAACCATACATAGATTTAAACATATTCTTCTTTATTTAATTTCTTTACATATAATGTCGAGCTATAATAGTTGGTGGCAACTATTTAAAAAGTAAAACGCCCCAAAAATGCGAAAAAGAAATTAATACCCTTTCTGGGCTAATACCCCTTGGGTTAAAAATTTTAGATAAATAATGAAATTTAAATTTTAGTACTATCTTAATTTTAGTTCTATTCATGATTTGGCTGTGTCAAATGAATAAAAAAATTCAACGATGTTTTAAGCTTAAATGTGGGAAAGATTTTTACTCATAATAAAAAAATAATTTGACCGCAATAATTTATTAAAAAAAATCTAATGTGTGCACCACATAACTTCCTTGTACGGAATATTAAATTATACTCGTTTTCTCCTTCATGTTATTTAAACATATTGGATTGAATTAAATCTACTTCGTCGATAGTGCATAAACCACAATAGAATAAATGCACTCTTTAAAATTCACTATATTTGTTTACCACAGCGACACTCTGGCCCTAGGTTTACTTAAAAGCATTACATTCATTCATTTTTTTAAGAATCGAGTAAGTCGTATCCAATAATATGGAAGTACTTGTACACATGCTGTGCTAGAACTCAGAGATTACTAGTGAGGGAGGCTCCCGTGTCGCCGTCCGTAGAATAAGTAAAGTTTGAACAAATGAGGTGCTCGTGTGACGCCATCTATTAGTAGGGATCAAAAGCATTTTAGTTGACTAGAGCTCTGGTTGCGCCATCTCTTGCAGGATGTATTGTAAGGCAATTTTAAAATTTCATAAAAATTGTTCTTTTGATAAGCAATAATTGAAAAACAGAATTTGCAGTACATTGAAACGTTTCACAATAGTAAAAACAATTTACACACAACGTCTACCTGCTTTGGCAGGAACAAAGTCCATAGCGCTTTGTAATTTGATAAGTAAATCTATAAGTAAAGAAAATGAAGTAAAATCTTGGCTAAATAAGAAGGAAACGAAAATATATACATTAACATCGACTATTATGGTGAATAGTGCGGGGTCCCTTGTGGTGTTGTTCAATTGTGAAATCATAATTTCCTAGCTTTTTTTATGGTATTCTTAGGATGACTGTCACATTTCATAAAAAAGTTATGAGAAGCTTTTAGAATTTCTTCATTTTTTAACTCAGAATGCACAAAATTTATATCATCTTAAGAATTATCTAATCGTTGCCACATGTTCTATTCAAATACTATAATAAATCTAAAACGATCTATAAAAGAAATTAAGCAAAGAACAACAACAAAAAAGAAAGTTTTTCACAGACGATTCAGTAATTCTCATTTAATTTAGTTAGTTCTCCCTTCGCGACAAGGCAAAAATACATAAAAACTCAAGTTGTCTGTATTGAAAATTATGAAGTAAATCTTAAACACTTATTTCCTCAAATAAATTCCAGTATGGATTAAGCATGATTTCATTCGCAATAATAAAAGAAGGCGTTATATTTGTTATTGCGAAGCTTACTTTCTCTAGATTGGCAACAAATCTACTATTCTGCTGTTTCAGATGTAAACAAGTAATGGCCGCAAAGGAAAAAATTATTAGGCTTAGAAAACATTATCAACTTTTAAATTGTAGATAATTCTAAAAATATTGCAAACAGATTTACTAAAGCCATAAAAACCTTAACCGGGAGATAAATATATATATATATATATATATACTTTTGGTGCGGCCGATGGCAAACAAAATACGAGGTGCATTTCTACATGTTATAGCAGTCCTATACACAAAATTTCAACGTTGTGAGGTTACTTGTTTTTAAGTTACGTACGCATAGAGGCCACGAAAATCCTCTTCAAAATTCATTTTAAATAAATTTTATAATTTTTGGGGGAGAAAAGAGTCTTTTATTTATACCTGAAATGATAATTCTAGAATGGGCTAAGCATAATTTAATTCGCAATAAAAAAATGTTACTTTGTTGTTGTGAAATTTAGTTTTTCTACATTGACAACAAATCCACTATTCTGCCAAGTTTCAAATGTAAACAAATATGGCTGGTATAGTAAAAAATTTAGACTTACCGCACTTAAACAACTTTTAAATTAATGATAATTTTACAACTGTAACATGAATGTTTACTAAAGGCATAAAAACTTTAACCGGAAGATGAGAGCAAGTTTAGTTGCACTTAAACAACTTTTAAATTGTTGATAATTCTACAATTACTGCGTGAAGATTAACTAAAGGCATAAAAAGCTTATCCGGATGAAGAAAACATAATTCAAGCATTTTTAAAGCAAAAAATGCAGAATTTACAAACATATAAAAACAAAGAATATGAGCTCACTGAAACGAGTAACAGAGTGGATATATATATATATATATATACATGCATTTATATACTTTCGATGCGGCCGACTACAACCAAAACAGGAGTTGCACATCTACATGTTATAGCAGTCCCATATACAAAATGTCAATGTTCTGAGGCTACTCGTTTTTAAGTTATGCGAGATGCATACATACATAAGTACGTACGTACGCGAAGACGGCACGAAAAATTCTCCTCAGAATTCATTTTAAAGTCAGTTTTAAAATTTTTTTTTCGGGGGGGGGACATAAGAATCCTTTGTTCTGTCCTTACGTACAGATTTCACGAAAAACATCATTAAATTGCATTCGATAGCAGTTAAAATGGATATTTGCATTGAAATATGATGCCTGAAACTTTTCGCGATTACAATACTTCCTTTTTACTTATTCGTACAAGGAAGTAAAAAATTGAAATTTTTTATGTCATTTTCGACTTGAGTCGAGAGATCGGTTAGTTAAATCAGAATAATTCAAGGAAACAAGCTTAAATAAAATGTATAATTTAATAAATTTAAAGTAAAAAATTTGTATAATTTAATAGGCCTTCAAGGATATCATGTAGTATCCACATCCGACTTTTTTTTTTCTTTTGCAGGTACCAGAACTTTTTACCAGTATGCTAGAACCCAAATGCAGAAACCTTTCTTTCATAACACAATCTGCGAATATGAAAAGAGGAAGAAAAAAAAATAAAAAGGATACCTGCGATCGTTGAAGCTGATTAATAACCAAGTAGGATGCAGCCTGGCAAAGAATTCAATTACCTGCCGAACACGTACATCAAAGAGATACTTTTAGATTAAGAAAAACATTGATCACCGGAATGAAAGATACGTATTAAGATATTCCTCGCTGCGTATTATTCTTCTTCAAGTAATTTTATTTAGATGCTGCAATTTTTGGATAGTTAATTAGCTATTTCTTTCTAAATGTTACAGTTCATTAGCGTGTAACGTTTTGGCAAATTATTTATTGCATTATGATTTATAAAATATTAAAATATTCACAGTGCACTGTTTTTCAAAAAATGTAATGTTTATGTCTTTCCAAATCCGTTAATGCGATGCACTGATATCAGCTGATAGCAAATATTAACTTGAATTAATAGAAACAATTACATTTAGAATAATAATAGAAAGCATTCTTAGCAATGTAAGGAAGAAATAAATGGATTTAATATTGTTAAGACAGACATACTTTTGGTGTTTCAAAACGAAAATGAACGATTAAAAAAATCTGTTAGATTTCAGATTTTAAATTACGTACAAAGGGGAGTTTCTTAACGTTTTGTGTGTTACCTCTATTTATTAAATATCGTGTTCTTTACTCTTAAATCATAAAATTCAGTTCAACAGCAATATCGTAAATCAATTTTCAAATGAGCCTATCTTTATAATTTTTGATACACAGTCTCGCACCCTGAAGATAAAAATGTTTTTGTTTACGTACAGTTTTGCCATCGCTCGCTTTGAAATCGTTTAGTTTGTTAATCAAACATTCGTTGAAGTGTTACAAAATATGAAATCAATAATGAAAAAAATTTCAAATTCAAATTAGGGCTTGCACATGCCCATAGTCTATGGAAAATTGCGTATTCAAATTTGGATGGCTCTAGGTACGGTTTTTTTATCACAATGCGAGAAACATACATACATTGATGTAGATTCTTCATTATTTAATTTCTTTAAATATAAGACAGGGCGATAATGTATGGTGGCAACGATTTGGAAAGTGATACACCTTTTAAAGTAGTCGACGTAAAATGCAAAAACGAAATTAATAGTGACTGATCACACAAAGGTGCAAAACCTGATTTACTTCACTATTCTGCCAGGTTTGAAATGTAAAAAATATGGCTTCTATGGTGAACAAAAATTAGTCTTATCTGTACTTACACAACTTTTAAATTGTTGATAATTCTACAAAGAATGCATGTAGATATATATATACTTTTGGTACGGCCGATTGCAACCGAAAAGTGAGGTGCACAACTACATGTTATTGCAGTCCTATATATAAATTCTCAACATTCTGAGGCTACTCGTTTGACTTATGCGAGATACATACACACAGACGTACAGACGTCACGAAACAAATCGCTTCTAAATCCATTTTAAATCAATTTTATAATCCCCCTTTGGGGAAAAAGTGGCCTTTATTCTATCGTTATGCACAGGTGCCACGCAAAAACATCATTAAGTTGCATTCAATAGCGGTAAAAATGGTTGGTTGGTTGGTTGACTTTTAATGGTACAAAACCTTGCGCCAGCCGAATGGTGAAAAATCCACAATGCCCAAACACACTGTATCAGATGAACTGTTGAAATGAACTTCTAATGCTGATGACGGCGTGGTGAAATGACTGAGAATTGCTCTAGCAACAGGTAGAGCAGGATAAAAGGTAGTTCAAATCATATGATGAAAAGAGATGTCTTTTAAAAATCTTATGAGGTTGATGTGAGGGTTTCTTCCAGTGAGATTTGTTAACATTCGTAGAGTTAAAATGATATTCACGTTTCTGACTAAAAGCAGGACAGCAGGTTAAAATATGATTGACTGAAACGGGAACGTTGCAAGTGCCACAAATAGGCCCATTATCTCCTTTCAAGAGCTACTGATGTGCCAGTCTGCAATGACCAATTCGTAGGCGAGTCACTAGTACATCCTCCTTTCGATTCCCTCTCGACTCCCGATACTCCAAATTGGTTTTACATGCCTTAATTTGTTCAGAGATTGGCATTCCCAAAGTTATTGTCACCTGGGCAAGATCTTTGTTCTGATGTAATTCCGTATGTCTGTAAAAGGGACATCATTTTCAGAGGTAATATCAGCAGATTTTACTGCGACATCGGCGAGTTCATTGCCTTTGATGCCAGCATGTCCAGGCACCCAGCAGTACGCAATAGAATAACCTGCGTTTCTTTTCTCAAACGGAGGGGTGCCTTTAAAATTTCTAATACCGAAGGGAGGCTAGTATTTGTATTTATTGATTCAAGAGCACACAAAGAGTCAGAGTAGATAATGAACTTTCTGCTATTTTGCCTAGAGATAAAGATTAAGGAATTCAAAATGGCAAAAGTTTCCGCAGTAAAGACAGATGCAGCCTTATGACATTTACTACTCTTTATGTCTTTATCACAAACAAAAGCTGCCCCGACGTGATCATGATTCTTTGAGCCATCAGTAAAAATTGCTTTGTAGTTAGAATAACTGCTTCTATGCTCTAGGAAAATTTGTTGTTATTGGATATCATTGGTACTGCTCTTCTTTAGTTCTCCAAAAATGTTAAGTAGGTGAATGTTTACTTCTTGCCAGAGAGCATTGCCGAAAAAGTTAAGCTTTTGGGATGCAGATTTTTTGGTTGAACTCTTCGGTCAGTGAGTGAATGCGAAGAGCAAAAGTTTGGATACATGAAGGGCGTGCTTGGTAGATACGCCAGTGCCGATCAGATGTCACGAACCGGACAGGATGTTCGGCTTGTGACATTACTTTATAATGAAGATCTATAGACAACTGTTTGCGTCTGAATTCCAGATATGGTTCAAAACAGATGGCATATAAACTTTGGACTGGAGAGCTGTTTAAATGGATATTCGGAAATATGATATGATACTCGGAAACTCTATTGAAATATGATACTCGGAATTTTTCGTGATTACGTACTCATTATTTCGTACAAGGAAGTAAAAATGCTTGATTTAAAACATGTTTAGTCGTGTTTGATTTTCAGTCTTACGAGTTCCACCCTATTTTTTTTTCTCTTCGAATGTAACCGTACCGAAACAATTTCGCTAAGTGGGAGGGATAACTAACTGACAGGAGCACGCAATTTCAATTCTTCTGTTATTAAATTGGATTAAGAGTATTTTGATCAAGAAAATGGAATTTAAAAATATGTTTTTTTGCTTTGACGAATTAAATAAATTATAGAAAAATCATGATTTCAGTTAATTAGACTCAAAACTAATTTGAAGTATATGGTTTTTGTGATGTATGCGTTTAAATATAAAATCTTCTGTTAACAAATTTGAATTTTAAATCAAATTTCGAAGTAATTTATTTTTTACTTGCAGTTTTTTATCTAAAACTCTGCAACTTAGAATACGTTCTTAAATTTTATTGGGCCCACCAGCGGCCGAGCGGTAAAGTCCCTGAACACTGGTAGTTCGGTCCGAGGTTCGAATCCCGCGAACGGGCTGGCTGCATGGGCGTTTTCGTGGTTTTCCCCATGTGTAACGTGTATACGAGCCCTTAGAAAGTCCTCCACGAAGGCATCCCTCCCCTTAGGCAGATAGCCCTCGAGGCTTTGCCATAATTACACACACACACTTCGATTTTATTTTATACCTTTCAATCTGCTGAACGTGGGGTTGGCGGAAAGAATGAAAAAGCAATAATAATTCTGCCAATAAAAGTAAAATAGTTACTGCAAAGAAGAACGAACGATGTCGTCTTTTCTAGAAGAGATTTCCGATCTATCCGATGGCGTGAATTCACAGTCAGTTCAATCAAACTACTTCTGTTTAGTTTCAGGAATTCCATTCTATCTTCCATTAAAATTATACGGTGTTACTAATACAGAATTAAATAGTAATTAAATGAATATATATATTAATGAATAATATGAATTAAAAAACAATCACAGTTAGGAAATAGTTGTCGAAAATTAAGGATTAAAAAAAATCTAAAATTTGGTGACTTACTTCCGAAAATCCTTATCTGAATATCATATACACTGCTGGCGATTAAAATTGCAAAGCCATGAAGGAAAGCAAATACAAAAAAATATATTTATTGCACATAAACAATACAGAATGAATATAAAATAATTAAATTTGTAAGCAGTTTGGGTATTTTCAGGGAGGGGAAATTACCAGAAACCCTGCCACCCCTGGCAGCTAAAACGGCCTCACCCCATCAGGCATAGGATCAAACTGGGCTTGGACGATAGAAATTTGCAACTCATCCCCTTCTGCATCAAGTTTATGCCACAATTCGTCAACCGTGTAACCGGAGAGGGGCGACGGGCCAGTCTCTCAGCAACTCATGTCCAGAGTTTTTTCAATGGGTGACAGATCTGGAGACCGCGCAGGTCAGGGCAGCAACCGAATACCCTATGCATCGAAGAAGGTCAGAACACGATGTGCAACATGTGGTGTTGCATTATCTTATTGGAACATGGCATTTGGGGAGCCTCGAAGATAGGGTATAACCACTGGAAGTAAGATATCAGAGCACGTGGAACCGGGTCTCTTTTGAAAAGGCGCCATTGTTCCACACCTGTACCCAAGTTTGTCTTTTGACGTACCAGACTCGTCGCATTGTCAAGGGAAGCCAAAGTAATGGTCACGGACGTTAGTCATGGGAGGGAGTTGAGATTCTGCATGCCGTTCAGTATGACCCTCAGTAATCCATTGATTCCTTATTCACATGATAGTGGTTGGATGTCGACCAGTGCGACTGACGATATAGCGGAACGATAATTTACACTTTTGATAGGTAACGATCCTGCTTCTACCGAATTTCCAAACTTGCTGGTAAGCATTTCCTCTTCTTTTTCGAGGCATAACATTATATTCTGGGAAAACTCCAACCTTACAAAGAACTTTCCGAATGCGAAATCCACTACACATCTTTCCATTTATGCAGTGCTTCGTATGTCGTTTCTTCCTCCTGCGTCGTCTAAATTCGCTAAAATACTAATCATTTGCATATCCCAATCTCTTCTTCTTTTCACGTGATTTTGACGTTCGTCAGATCAGTCCTTCCTGATGTTGCAATTTTAACGGCCAGCAGTGTATTTTTAATCTATAAATAGTTCGAAAATATGGGATGAGAAGTCCGACTACCACACAAAGATATGTGAGAAAACTTCTATATCAAATAATAATATACCTTTATGGCATTTTGAAATATTATTGCGAATTATTTTATTATCACAGTGATTTGGTATATGTAAAAAATTATGATTTGAAGATAGTCCGCTTTGAAGAAAGAGGCTAAAATTTAATTTCAAAATTTGATCTAAACAAGCGGGGAAAAAACTCAGCCAAATGAAACTAAAACTACTGAGTTTTGAGTCCACAGAAAATGCAGTCTGTCCGCGAATGCATGCCGTAGACCGTGTTTACTGTGCTCACATTTGTCCATGGTTATTTCGGTAACATTTCAGAGTCATTAGGACATTTTTGATGCATAAATCATGCAAAAATGAACAGTGCCCTTGCGGGAACTCGAAACTGTACTTCTCGAATACGCGCCGAGTCGGCTAACCATTACACCACGAAGGCATGTTGAAAAAAGGGTTAAAATACGTTATACATTAACCGAACCATAATATTCAGCAAAGAGGAAAAAGTTTCCAGTTCAAAATAGCAGCGACGTTTACTTATTTAATGTACCATAGAAGCATGCAAATACGTATTTTCACTGCATTTTAAGGGGGCTCATACACCTTAAACTCCTTATGATCTTCGAATATGTGACTGTTGCAAGAATTGGGATATTTTATTTATTTTAAAAGCAATTACTTTCAGCATTTTACAGCTGACTACATAATATAGCTGCTTCAGGAACTAGTAACCAAAAATTTTGTGTTGCCACAAATACTAGTTTTGTAATTTAATCCGCTTTGTGACAAAATGTTTCGTCATGTTTCCACCTTGCGCGCACAGTCTAAAACATTCTGTAGCATAATTTAATTCCATATTTAATATATAGCTTTTATAACATTTGGAAACTACTGTAAACCAAAAAAATTCTAAGAATTTCCTGTTAAATTTTTATTTTATTTGGAGGGTTTATAAAATGCATTTTATTTAAAAAAATCTGTAATATTTTCGTGCATAAAAGTTTTTAATATTAAAATAATCATCACATTTTTGGTTCAGTTAGAAAATAGTGCCCATATAAAGAATTCCATTCAATTTCAAGTATGTACCATAAGCCATTTTTAAAATATCATGCGCGCAAGGTGGAAACACGACGAAACATTTTGTCACAAAGCGGATTAAATTACAAAAATACGTGTGGCAAGACAAACTTTCTGGTTACTAGTTCCCAAAGCAGCTATATATCATGTAGTCAGCTGTAAAAAGTTGGAAGTAATTGCTTTTAAAATAAATAAGTTATCCCAGTTCTTGCAAATCACATATTAGAAGATCTTATGGTTTTTAAGGTGCATGAGTCCCCTTAATCAGGAAAATGTAGAAGTTTGTTTACGATTTAATAACAAATTTTATGCAAAAATTCAGAAAACTATTATGATGTAAAATTTTAAAAGTAAGGTTTTTAACTATACGTAACGTTTTTGGAACCCGCAGGGTATCCCTCATCTCAGCATTTCTAGGAATTTACCTTGTAAGTTTGTAGACATTATTAATTGTTTGGAAGCAGGAGATGTGAAAAAAAAGAGGAACGCCTTTCGCCAGGACTCGAACCACGGGCCTCTACAGGACAGGACAGGAAAAAGTGCAGGGTGCACCACGACATCGTCATAGACAAAAATGGTATTTCCCCACTGCACTAACCTTTTCTGGCATTTATTAAGACAAAATATTACATTTCAAGTCATTACATTACGCAGTTGACATAATAAATTACATTAAAGTAACAAGTTATTTACATAGGAAGAACAATTATACAGATAAACTGGGGTACAAGTAATAGAGGTACAGATATATTGGTATACAGGAATCAATATGGAGATAACATGTTACAATTAATTAGGTGTTGCAGTTCGACATTTGTTGGTGTGCTTGGAGGAATGTCATAGCATTTGGGAAGATGGATGTGACATGAGTTATAATGCTATGTTATTTTTGTGTTGGTGGTATCGTTGTGAAATTGTGCACAGATTTTGCAGAGTTTGCTTTGCACAGAGTTCATTGTGCATAGAGTTCAATGTGCACAGAATTGTACGCAGCAGCATGGAGAGCACTTTGTATAATGAGTATCAGATAATAGTGTAAAGTTCAAAGTACTGCGCTTTGGCAGTTCAAAGGCACTGGGAGTTGATAATCATCACTGACATAAATAGTGATGACTTAGGATAGGAGCACTCCCTGTTGAATATCATATTTGAATCATATGAGTACCTTAGATTGTTTCCATGGAAATTTAAATGGTCAAACTCCAGATTAGGTGTCGTTCTTCAGTGGAGGTGAGCAAGCAGTCATGATTCTTTGGACAGCTGTGTGATGGCACTTCGATTGCTAGGTATTCATCATTACGTCCGTTTTGTTATTTATGAGTGGCATAGTTCTCTACCTTGTTGTTGTAGCTTGTCTATGATTAGTTTAATGTTTTTGTAGGTGTGTTGATGGTTGATTAGGAATCTTTTAAATTCCATTCCCACTTGAGTAGGGTATTTGACGTGTAGGTTGGCGGTTAGTGGGCAATGAAAGATATAATGGTCAGGGTCGCCTCTTTCCCCACATAAGCACAAATCAGTTGAAGTAAACTTTCTTTCCAAGAAATATGTAGGAAAAGGGCCATGACCTGAGATATATTGTGTCAAGAAATAGTTGGATACTGTGCGTGTATCGTCTATCTTCGGTATAAAGCTGCAGGTACGTCGTCCTGTTGTACCATTTTCTCAGTCTTGCTGCCATGTCTCAGTTGCAAGTTGTTTGAGCTTTGATTTTAATGCAGATTGTCGCCAGGGAATGTTTATACCGTCACCGACTTGATCAAGTGCTGCCTGTTTTGCAAGGAAGTCCGCCCTCTCATTACCTTCGCAATTATTATGGCCTCTGGTCCATGAGAGAATGAACTGCTTATTACTTGTCCTTATGGTCTTCTGGATGTCCTGTGCTATTGGTGAGTTGGTGTAGAAGCTTTGAATAGCTTGTATAGATGACTGACTGTCTGTCACGATATGAATGGTATCTGTTGGATATCGTAGCAGGTGGTTGATGGCGAGGCGAATAGTGGTTAATTCGGCCTGGTAAACACTGTTATTTGATCTCAAGTGCCCCTGCCATTCCGAGTGAACTTGTGCCGGTGCTGATTGAGGTGTACTGGTGTGGATGCAGATTGTTGCTGCATAGCCTACTTTATTGTCAATTTTGGATCCATCTGTGAAAGCTGTTATATTGGTGTTAGGAGGAGGTTGGTTGAAGTTGCAGTGGAGGTTATGGAGTTTGAAGGCTGGATGTGTCTGGTATTTGGGGGGGGGGGTTTCTTGATATTCATCAGGGTGGAACATGGTATATGCGAATTTGGCTGGTTTTCTTAGCTGTAATACTATTGTCGAGATTGCTTCTACTTGAGTTTCTATTGGTAGGAGAATAACTCCGGCGAGTGTTTACAGGGCGTTTGTTGAACTTGTGACAAATGCTCTTGTTATGTTGAGTAGGAATGGTCGCTGAATTGAATTTAATAATCTTCCTTTGCGCTCTGTCATTGGAAATGCCCATATTGCTGCTGCATAGGTGATGATTTTGTTGATTACAGTTTTGAGTAATATTTTCATGATTTTGCTGTTGAGGCCCCAGGAGTAGCCTCTCATAGTCTTTAGGGATTGAGCAATTTTGGCGGTGGTGAGTTTCTTCTGTTGAAGGTGTTCGATCCAGTTGAAATTATGGTCGATAATTAAGCCAAGGTATTTAATGGACTTAACACATTTGATTTTGTTGTTGCCTGTTTTCAGAATTAGGTATCTGGTGATGGAGCGTCCAAGCTTGTGAATAATCAGGGCGTGGCTTTTAGAGTGAGAGATTTTACAGTTTAATCCTGTGGCACAGCTGGTTGAAGATGTCAAGCGTAACGCTGCAATTTTCTTGGAGATGGTCGCGGGTGGAGCCTTTGACGATAAAAGCAACATCATTGGCAAAGGCCACAATTTTTGTGTGCTCCGGCCAGGTGTGGTCAATAATGTGATTGAAGGTGACATTCCAGAGGTCCGCACTCATACATGATCCTTGTGGGCATCTTCTAGATTGATTTCTGTAGATGGTTGAAGTTGTTGTAAATGACGATGCTTTTCCTATTGTCGAAATAAGAAGTTATTAATTGGTAAAGACTTTTGGGACAGTCAATCTCTCTGAGGGCCTGTTTTATGGCTGGCCACCAGAGAGAGTCGAAAGCATTTTGGAGGTCCAGGCATAGAAGTGCAGAATACATTTGGTGTTGTTTATTCTTTGAGATGTCTGAGAGTGCAGAGTCAATTGCGTGAGTAGTGGATCTATGAGGTTTGAATCCGAACTGATACTTGCTGATTTTGTTATTTTTATAGAGGTGATACTTGACTCTTGTAATTTTCAGTCGCTCTAGTAATTTGCCCATTGCTGGTAGTAGGTTGATCGGACGGTATGAGCGCGGATCCTCTGGGTTTCTATTCTTCTTGGAAAAGAAGACTATTTGACCGATTTTGAAGCAGTCTGGAAAACATTTGTATTCCAGGCACTTGTAGAGGGTGAATAGAAGATCTGGAGTTTCCCTGCATATGACTTTTAGAATTTTGTTCGGTATGCTATCAAGGCCAGGGGCTTTCTTATTATTTAAGGATTTGACGTGTTGCCTCAATTCATGTTTAGTAAATGGGATGTCGTCAGCAGTGGAGGGGAGATTGCCGTTAGCTCTCATTTGTGCTTGTTCAGGGGTTTCTTGATTGCTGTCAGCGGCGGAGATATACCTTATAAAATAAATGGTTTCATTATTATCCACCCGCGCCTACTGATATACCGGCATAAATAAATTTTATTAATTAATTACTTGATGACTAATTAACTTAATTGACTTAAAACTCAGTTTCAGGATATGTCCAGTAAATGCAGTCTTCAAGAAGTGATTTTTCACTGTAGATTCATTTTGCATATATATCCCGATTATTCATGTGTAAAGGAGCCTATTACTTATCTCGGGGAATAATATTGTTACGAATTTTGTACAAATATAAGTAATTTAATACTTATATCTGTACAAAATTCGTAACAATATTATTCCCCGAGTATCTATGAACTTTTTGTATTATTTTTATAATCTAATATGAAAATCTACAGAAGCGAAGCTTGCCGGAAAAGTAAGAATATAGGGTTAAAATCTATTTATCATTGAGTAAATGGCTGCCTCGCAAATTCGGTGAGATGTCGCCTACATGGCAGTAGTTTTGGCAACTATTTCTTATCCCCAAATTTGGCTAGAAATTGCCGAAAGTCACCAAACTTGGCGACACTTTGGTCTGGTGCCTGTGTAACTGTTATGGGTGTTATGGGTATCGTGATTGAATTACCGTAATTGATCTATATATGCAACTGCAATCGTATCCGGGCGTTAGATGAAGCTTCAACCGTATGCGCCTTCCAGTAATTTAGAGATTTGGTTTATGTGATTACGGCAAAGCCTCGAGAGGTATCTGCCTAAGGGAAGGGATGCTTTCATGGAGGACTTTCTAAGAGAAACTGGCTCGTAGACACATTACACATGAGGCAAATGACGAGAACGCCCATACAAAGAGCACGTTAGCAAGATTAGAACTACCAGTGTTCAGCGACTTTACCGCTCGGCTGTTGGTGGGCCAGAAATTGCTAGGCGGCCGGGAGAAAATTATATAAAATCGGGCAGAGCATCAGGTTCTGAGTTGTTCACTTCAGAACTGAATTCCTAGTATTAAGATATCCGCAAGACCTTCGCATTTTTAGGCGCGCTTTGCATCGCGTTGTGTTTAACGTTCTTAGTAGTTTGAAGTGTAACTACTGATTGTATTCTTGGATACTGTGAAGAACTGTAAGAGTATTTTTGTGGAATCATTCAGAACTGTAAAGTGTTTCATCTGATAAAAGCAAATTTTATTAACCTATGAGTTATTTCTCACGCTTCCTTAACATACCTTCGTAGTGTGGTGATCTGCAAGCTGGGCGCGTATTCCAGAGGTCCGTGATTCGATTCCCGGCGAAGGCGTTGCTCATTTTTCATCTCTCCTGCTTTCTAAAAAATCCTAACGTCTGTACAAACCTATCTACAAACCTCTATGCATTCAATCGATTACGAAGTCATACGCATTCAACGATACTTCACAACAATTATGCCAAATAGAAGACAGAGGTACAAGTGCCCGAAAGATGTAAATATAACACGTTTTGTTTAAATTTTCCATCTTTCAGATTATCCAATCTATTCTGCAAACACACCCTTGAACATTAGCATTATATACAGTACACTTCAATTTTAACTTTCAGCTTTCATTAATTTAATACAGCTTTCATTATTGTTTAAATAAAGAGTCCGTGTTATTCACATTATTCTTCAACCTTAGCTTATAAGGTATTTCTCCCGCCTTCTTAGCATGCCTTCGTTGTATAATGACCAGCACATTTGACGGGTATCAAGAGGTCCTAGGCTCGAGTCCCAGCGAGCGCATTGCTCATTTTTGATCTCTTCTGTTTCGAAATAACCTAATGACTCTAGTGGGACCCGAACTAAAAAAAAGGTGGTGGATAATGATTATACAGGCCTAGGATTTGGGAATTTGGTCCTCTAATCACCAGTCGCACTTTAAAAGGGGGAGTATATAAGGTCTTTCTCCTGCCTTCTTACCATGTCTTCGTGGTGTAGTGGTTAGCACATTCGGCGCGTATTCGAGAGGTCCGTGGTTCGAGATCCGGCGAGGAAATTGTTCATTTTTCATCTCTCCTGCTTCGAAATACTTAATGTTTCTATAATTATTATAGTAAAATGCTTTGTAAATGAAAAATAAAATGTATTGGGAAATTAAAACTGCTGGGAAAAGATAAAGTACTGAAAAAAAAAAAAAAGCAGAGAATTGAAAGTAAACTCAGAACTAAAAGTAAATGAAAGAAATTCGCGTAATCTCAATTAATCGCAAATAGAACTAAAACATTCTTTCTGAGGTACAGCAATACATACATTCGTATTGTCATATTTTAAAGCTATTTGTTTCATGTTTCAAGGTGATAAGACCTCATAAAATGTATTTTAAAAGGAAAATCTAAAACGAAAAAAAAAAAAAACTTATGCTTTGGAAAAAGCAAAATATGATACTGAAGTTAGATAGGTTAAATTATATTCTTAATTTTATGCATAAAAAATAATTCTCATTAAATATTAATTTGATATTCCTTTAGATTTCCGTAAAACTATACTGGAAAGCATGTTTAAATTTGTTGTTGTTAATGCTCACTTGCCTGACCTATAGTGAGCCCGAGTCCACGAAATTCCTCGTGGCAAGGAGCGCAAGTTTCACGCCTGTCGTTGCAGCATCTTGAGTACCTTTCAGGTGACAGAGCGATTTAGCTCAGTTCCCTCCCAGTTTTGATGGAGAGCACCACGGTAGGACGAGTCCGAGGGTTTTTCACCCTCTTTACCCTAACACAACCTGTCAAGAGTATTTTGCTCGCCGCACATTTAGAGTGTCCCCATGCTGAACTGACACTATACATTAACGAGCATCCATGCCTTCTCCGGGATTGGCTCTTCGGCACATGTTTAAAGTAAGTCACATAAATAACAGTTGAGCAATGCATTGATTTAAAAGACCGAAAAATATTTTCATGCCATATTGCGTACATGCGCTACTTAAAAAACACGAAATTTGAAATAAAACTTGATGTATTCTACGTTGAGCTGAAAATGTATCGTCATTTTTAGCGATGAAAGAACATATTACTATGTGTTCGAAAATTTTAAATGTTTAGTATTTGATACAAGGAGTGTTAAATAAAGTAAAAACGTTTTAACCCTGTCCGGCACGGTACCTTTTAAAGTCGGAGTTTTGATAAAAAAAAGAAAGGGTAGGCACTCTAATTAGGCCTAGAGGAGTACACAAGTAAAATTTTGTGAAGATAGCACTTATCGTTTTAATTCTGTGGGTGTGCCCAAAGTGGCACACTGATTGAATAGAGCTTCGAAAAGAGTATCGAAACGAGCATTGCTGTCAATGAACTGACCGATGAGATGCGGATAAACAAAGAATACAGACTCTCAGTTGTCCTACATGATCGGTGTTCCCGGTCTGGGCAAACCCAGGGTTCGCCGTTTGATTTTAGGCAAGATTTCAAAGTAAAAATTTAAAACTAATATAGAATAAGGATATTAGCCTACAACCAAAAAAATAACATAGAAATTTCTTTTCCAACAATTCCTTTTATACCCTAAAAAAATCTCGAAGATTTCTTTGAAAAATGAGGGTTCTAAAAAACTAAACATGGCTGAAGTATATGGACTGGTTTGTGTTGAGCTGCCATCTACTATAAATAAAGAAGGTTCAGAGTAACCTATGAATCCTTTTTCATTTAATTTTTCTGTGCGTATAGAAGGAAATTTTTAGGTGTGTCCGGACCAGACACACTGCCCCGCAAAGGGTTAAAAAAGGGAAATATCATACAAATTCTTTCGCTCATCGTTTCAGTTCTTTTTGAATGCATTACGCACGAACCTCATCATTAGTTTTCCGAATCCTAATACTAATGATAGTAGTGAAAGATTCCCAAAAATGCCTATGAAGAGTTAGCCGTAAGAAAGACATCTGTTGTTTTCTGGTTGAACAAATTGGCTGTAATGCTTTCGCACATGAACCTTTTATAAGCGTATTCTTCGTATGAAATAGTCATAGAAATGTATCTCCATCGAGGCTAAGAGTTATCGTGTGCCTTCCCATAATTAGTTTATCCTATTTAATAGGATGTCTCGACATAAATATTGATCAAAGCCTGAAGGAACGCACACGCTTTGTTAAAACAACGCTTCGCTGTGTTCAGTGTGCATACGAAATATTGCAGAATAAAATAAATGTTGCAAATGATAAGGTATAAATATTCCTTATAGATCAATAAATTCGATTGTACATTCCATAGTATGTTTGATTAGCGATTGGATTACATATATAAAGCTTATTTCGTGCAAAGTAAAGAAATCTATTTTTTTTAGCTTGTGGAGAAATTAGGTTACTTTGGTGCTGGAGACGTGAAAATTAGCAATGCTCTCGAAGGGACTCAAACCTAGGACATTAGACAGGCACCGAGTGTGCTGGACATTACACCACGAAGGCATACTAAGAAGGCGGGAGAAAGACCTTATATACGCCTCCTTTTAAAGGGCGACTGGGGATTAGGGGACCCAATCCCCAAATCCTAATTGTGGAGAGTCATTATTCACCATTTTGGTTTGGTTCGGGGCCACTGTAGAGTCATTAGGTTATTCCCAAGCAAGAGAGATGAAAAGTGAGCAATGCGCTCGCCGGGACTCGAACCACGGGGCTCTCAAATACACGCCTAGTGTGCTGACCTCTACATCACGATGTCATGCTAAGAAATACTACCTTAGATAGTATGTTCTCGAAATTAATGCTACTGGCAGATATATCCATTTACTTAATAAGAAAGGACTTCATTTTTTCACGACGTCCTTTTAAATTTACACCACTGAACCGTTTGCGCGCATGGCTCGCAACAAATATTTTCCTGAGGTTGCAATGTTTCCCATTTTGTTAGTGCAGGAAATCGCCGAATTCAAGTGTTCAACAAGCCGAATCCTTTCAAGTTGAAATTACGCACTTGAAAATCATGGAAGCGATGAATTTTCCTCCACGTTTGAAATATGAGTAGAAACAACAGAATTTTCGGTGAGAAATACAGTCAAAAGAGACGGTATTTTTTCTTTGCGGAACCAGTATTGTTTCCAGTATCGTAACTAGATCACTAACAACTTTTTTACGTAAATAAAGTTGCTCCATTTATCGGAATCAACTGGGACTGGACCCCATTCGGGTAATCAAAATGTCGGATAACTGGACTTTTTCAGAAGAAAGGGTCTACGCACACTTTCAATTATTACTGAGGTTTTAATTAATTAAAATGTCTTAACGTACACAACGGGGAAAAAAAAAAAAAAAAAAAAAAAAAGGTACAGTTCTATAGCTTCCGTTCTACTGGTCCGAATGACGAAATTCAAACTGCTTTTTTCATATCTCGAAAGCGCGACTTAGGATATTTATTAGATTTATATATAGCATTGTTCTAATATGGGTATTTTGACACAAAATTGGACTTTTTCTGTAATGACATGCCACTTTTTCGATTCTGCGACTCACATTTTGAATAAATCGCCAACAAAGCTAATAACAATAAGCTACCACGTTTTGAATAAATCGCACGAGAAGTTTTTCATTATTAACTCTCCAATTTTAACTCCTCAACGTTAATTGAATTTGTTATACATTTGTTAATATTTCTTTTCTTATTAAACTTATTTGATTCTTTCTTTCACATTTAGAAATTTAGGTTCATTCCGAATAACATTCGCCCATTTTTTATGATTTATTTTTAAAATTTGTATTTTTAGATAGTTTGTATAAACTTTTCGAAAAACACTTTGAATTATAAACTATTAATATCAACTTAAAATAAATGTATTTCTTGGTATACCTGCAAAAATGAGAGTTTTTTATTTAAATTTTCTAAGATATAAAAGGATTTACATATTAGAGAGTTTTGAAATTTGGCATAATTATTATAATCGATAATATTGCCAAATGTGGTTTACGCACTTTGTTAAAATTATCTGAAAGTACGAACGACTACTCTTTTTCTCTCCTCTTCAATAAAAAAAAGGAAAGGAAATGAGGTCGCTATAAATTAAGAAGTTCGCCAAGAGAATTATTCTTGCTGAAACTGGAAAAAATGCGATAAGATAAATTTTTCAATTTCTCCGTAAATTTCGCACCAAATTTTACAAAATTTAATATTTAGACATAACTGAAACTTGTGTGTCAGAGTCGAAATAGTGAAGATTTGGCATGTTATTTCAAAAAAAGTCTAATTTTGTGTCAAAATACCTGTAGTAGAACAATGCTATATATATAAATATATCTTATATATATCCTAGGTCGCGCTTTCGAGAACAAAAAAAAAAAAAAAAAAAAAAAAAAAAAAAAAAAAAAAAAAAAAACCGCGATTTGAATTTTGTCAATCGGACCAATAGATCGGGAGATTAGAACAGTCCCACTTTTTTTGCGCGGTGTACATGTTACATAGCGTACTGTACAGTACGTACAAGTGCTGAAAGTCACTGCTTGCTAAACATCTTGTTCAAAGTAAGCTATTTTACCATCTTCGTCCGTTTCCGGGCAGCCAAGTCACGCATCCGCTTGCAATGAAATGTTACATGTGGTCACACTCGGGCTGACGCTCCATCCACTTTAGCGCGCAGTTTCAAGACCGGCAGATGCCTCAATAGCTGATGGCCCCGTGTCTGATTCAACTTCGACATTAAGGCCATCTTCTTCTCAATACTTTCTTCTCTCACGTTTTCAAAATGTTCATCAATTAGAATTTGAAACCCAGAGTATGACGAATCACACCCCATCCATTCTGCTGTATCCTCTGCACTAACGTCTTAACATCCAGTGGTGGTGTATTTAATTTAATTATGACAAAGCACACGAGGGCTATCTGCCTAAGGTGAGGGATGCCTTCGTGGAGGAATTTCTAAGAGAACTGGCTCGTATACACGTTACACATGGGGAAAACCACGAAACCGCCCATGCAGCCAGCCCGTTCGCGGGATTCGAACCTCGGACCGAACTACCAGTGTTCAGTGACTTTACCGCTCGCTCGCCTGAATATCCAGTAATTTTCAAAAGAATGTTTCTTAGTCACACCCCATCCATTCTGCTGTATCCTCCGCATTAACTTCTGAACATTCAGGAATTTTCAAAAGAATGTTTCTTAATCACACACCATCCGTTCCTGCTATATCCTCCGCACTAACTTCTGAACATCCAGGAATTTTCAAAAGAATGTTTCTTAATTCCTCAAGTGACACGTCATCCTCATCTTCTCTTGTCGCTTTCCTTTAATTTTCTTGGGCTTCGTTTTTGGTATTTCTCCTTCCCCTTCTCTTCTTCAATTGATTCTGAAAAACTCTGAAATCTATTCGGTTAATCAGGGATTCGGATAATTGGAGTTCTACTGTATGCACTCATATATAATTTATTATGAGAAATCTTTGTATGGTAAGCATGGGTGTCTTATCTTAAGTGCAATCTGATCTTGGTTGCATATTCCATTTTAACAGCAAAAAATATCCACATGACTTGTGTATACACTTTATATATTTTCACTTTATATATTTCATTAAATATAAAATATATCCACTTTATATATTATGTATTTTAAATTATATACACCTTTTGGGTACACTACATATGTTCTCGAATTTAGTTTGAGATCTATTTCTCTTTCAATCAATTCAGTTCTCACTTCGCGGCAAGGCAAAAATACATAAAAGCTCAATACTTATTAAAAATTGAAGAATACAGAAAAATCTTAAACACCAAACGCGTTTAAAAAGCAATTTTTATTGTTAAAATTTGTTTCTACGCTAAAACAACTGGCAGGAAGATAAAACTTTCGGTGCACAAAATTGAAAGTTAATTTCGGTCCCACTAGGCAAAAAGGCACTTAATTTGGTGCATCAACTGAATGAACTTATTGTTCTACTAATGGTGTCAAATGCCAAGCAATGACGGCATCGTTAGAACAAACGCCATTAAAGTTTTTAAATTGCTGATAACTCTATAATTACTACATGTAACTAAAGGTATAAATATTTTAAACGGAGCATAAGAACAATATAATTCAATCACATTTAAAGTAAAAATTCAGCTTACCAACATGTAAGAAGGAAATAACTCAACTCACCGAGCCGGGTAACAACGTCAATATATATATACGTTCGGTGCGGTCGATTGGAGCGAAAAAGGGAGGTGCATAACTACATGTTATAGCAGTCCCATAGACGACGTTTCAACATACTACGGCTTCTCAGTTTTGCGTTATGCGAGATATACGTATATTTACCTACAAACCTCAGGGAACAAAATCTCTTCTGGATCCATTTTAAATTAATTTTATAATCCGTTTAGAAAAAAAGAGACCTTTTTCTGTCAGCACATACAAATGCACAAAAAAAAAAAAAATATTTTCAATGTATTCCAGAGCGGTCAGAATGGATATTTTCGTTGAAATACCATACCCTCCATATTTTCCCGATTACAGTACTTCGTTTACTTTTGCACAAGAAAGTAATAAGTTTAAGAATTAATCCTCCAGAATTACAAATTATAGAGCATAAAGCAGTAATTTTAAATAGGTTGTCGAAAATGGCAAAATTAAATGAAAACGAAAGAAAAAAATTCGGAAAGTTTTCAGATTTTAATTTACGTCTAAAGGGGCGTTTTTTAACATTTTGTGTGTTACCTTTATTTATTAAATAACATGTTCTTCGCACTTAAACCGTACAGCATAAAATGCAACAGCAACGTCGCAAAATAATTTTAAAGTGAGCCTATCTTTAGAATTTCCTATACACAGTCTCGTGCGCTTTTCTATACAACGTTGCCATCGCTCACTTTGAAATCGTGGAGATTGTTAATAAAAAATTCGTTAAAGTTTTACAAAATATGAAATCGATCATAAAACAAATTCCAAATTTGGTCTTCCACATGCCCATATTCGCAGTAGGATTACGTCATTCAAAATTGCATGGCTCTAGGTACCGTTGTTTTGTCACTATGCCAGAAACGTACATACATTGATGCAGATTCTTCATTATTTCATTTCTTCAAATATAATGCGGGGCTTTAATATTTTGTGGCAACAATTTGAAAAGCAAAACGGACACTCAGAGTGATTCGACGCAAAATCGCAAAGCGAAAACAATAGTCCCTCAGGGAGAAAGCCCCTTTGGACTGGAATTCCAACAAATATTTCCCTCAAATGAGAATACTTTTTATTTACACATGAAAATTTTATTTCCAATTTTTTTAAAATATACCTAACTTTTTATCTCAGTTGAAATCTCAAACTCATATTTACATATAGTTTTCAATTATATCCGATACACGCCCGGAAATCTTAATTATCACCCTCTCTACTATCTCAAAGGGCACTCACTATACTGTATAATCACATAAGTGGTACAACAAGGAGCAGGCACCGTGACATTCTTTCCATTCCCTTATGCATCACTGATCCTAATTCTATTTTTTGACAATCGTCATACGGTTGAGAAAATAGTAGCTTCGATTGTGAAGGGCATTCGGAAGCACTTCCTGATCAATATGTTAATTAAGGCGTCTGGGATTATAAAAAACGTGCGATTGCGAATGCAGGCCTGGTCACCTTTAATTGAACTTTGACATTTTTAGGAAAGGAACGCAGGAAAATCCTTAATTTCGAATTTTTATATACGTAACAAATAATTTGATGTTTGTGTTTGCAAGAGCAGTATTACTTTGAACGAATGTAGGGAAAAAGGAAGGGGAAAATATTTACGGGGAATTTTGAGTTCACGATTTACCTACGCTTGCACCGAGATGAATTTTTTCTAAAACATTTTATAAAGAATTTCATCTTTTACTGTTGCATGCCTTTGTGGTTTAATTGGTAACATATCCGGTTAGCAACGGAAGACTCAGAGTTCGAACCCCGGTGACGGAAAATTTCGGAAAGCGCTAATAGTTATACAATTTTATTTGAAAAGTTGTTTCTCTCTCTATATCTACATCTATATCTATATATATATAAATTTAAACAAATTTAAATTCTAAACAAATACGTATAAAAGTAAAAAAGTAGAAAATCAAATTTAAATTCTAAAAAAAGGAAAAAAAGATAAAATAATTTAAAAATATGCAAACATGTAAAAGATTTAATTCTCGAACTAATCTACAATATCATTTAAATTCAGAAGCATAAGCAAATCAAGTGTAAAATCTATCCATGAAAATAAATCTACTAATTTAATAAATTAAAATTAAATTAAACAATTTTTTTTAAAAAATGCATATGTGAATGATCGTAGAGTAGGCAGGAGACAGACTTATCAAGGGGAAGTTGCCTCCAAACCTAGCTCTCCAATCATTCAATTCGTGTTTCGTCATTCATGCAGGCAAGGGTAAAAGTCAAAACCAAAAGTAATTCCAATAAAGTGGTACCCTTAGAAATTAACATTTAAGAATTAAAGTTCAAAAAGGAAAATACTAATTAAGTCTTTTGAGAAACAATCGAGTAAAGTCAAGAATTAAACTTTTTCTTAAAAAATTAAATTTTTTAAAAATTAATTTTTTATAAAATAATAAAAAAATTTAGAAACCAATGTATTTTACAGAAACTTCCCCTACACGAATATGCATATCAATAAAATGAAACTATAAAAGAACTATATATAATCCATATAAACCAATAAGAAACAAAAAGTAACAAAAAGAACTAATTCACAATTTTTAAAATAAATGTATATTTAAAAATATAATTTCATATTTAGAAAATACTTAGATACTACATAATTTTTTTAATACTTAAAGCAAGTAAATAGTAAGTTTTAATTCTAACTTACCTACTATATGAGTGTTGGGGTCTGCAAAAGTGTTGTGAAAGAGAAGTAAGTGTGTTCTTCAAATTATAAGATGGCACTTATGTAGGTAAAGTTGAGTGTCAAACTGTTATCTTTGTTATAGTAAAAAATTTTTGTAAATATTAATATTAATTAAATTAAATTAAATTAAAAATCCTAAAGGTAGTAATATTAATTATTTAGGGAGTTAAGTAACTGAGCCAATCAAGAGATGTATGTTTGCTTGAAGGAAATTAAAGTGATGTGGTATGTGAAAAAAATGTAAACTGTATGTAATTTGAAATGTGTGTTCTGTTGAAAAATTGTGAAAATTGTTAAAAAAATTAAGTGAAAGATATTTTGTGTGAAAATTGAAAAATATATGTTCTGAAAATGACGACTTAAAGGAAGAAATCATAAAACTAATTAATGTACAAGTTGATAACCAAGTACCACCAAAATTTATTAATTTATATATTAAAAAGGCAGGCCTTAACTTAACTTTATAATTTTTTGGCTCTTTTGGATATAACATTACCTTAAACCTTAACTGGAGGGTAATGAAGGATATAAAAGAGTAGAGAAATTATTGTAAATTTTTATTGTAAATATTTTTTAAATATGTATATTTAATCAATACTGGATTCTTTCCTTTTACTAATAAAGGGCCAACTCTTTTCAAAAGTCTCAATTATAGCCCGAATTGACTGAAGATTTTAATCTTCTTCTTCTAATTTTCCATACTTTAGCCAGTATTTAGTTAAGGTTTGATATACCAATTAAATCAAGTTCATTAAACTTCTAATATTTTCTTTCATCAAATTTAAGTTTTATTTAACTTCCTAAAGGAATTTTTGAGAAATTTCTGAGAATTTTTAGAGGTTTTTTAAGGACTTCATTTCAAAAAATTTTTGGAAATTTTACTTTAAAACTTTAATATTAAAACATTTCAGTTTTTCTTAATTACTTTAATTTTTTTTCAATTTTCACACGAAATATCTTTCACTTATTTTTTTTAACAATTTTCACAATTTTTCAACAGAACACACATTTCAAATTACATACAGTTTACATTTTTTTCACATACCACATCACTTTAATTTCCTTCAAGCAAACATACATCTCTTGATTGGCTCAGTTACTTAACTCCCTAAATAATTAATATTACTACCTTTAGGATTTTTAATTTAATTTAATTTAATTAATATTAATATTTACAAAAAATTTTTTACTATAACAAAGATAACAGCTTGACACTCAACTTTACCTACATAAGCGCCATCTTATAATTTGAAGAACACACTTCTCTTTCACAACACTTTTGCAGACCCCAACACTCATATAGTAGGTAACTTAGAATTAAAACTTACTATTTACTTGCTTTAAGTATTAAAAAAAAATTATGTAGTATCTAAGTATTTTCTAAATATGAAATTTATTTTTAAATATACATTTATTTTAAAAATTGTGAATTAGTTCTTTTTGTTACTTTTTGTTTCTTATTGGTTTATATGGATTATATATAGTTCTTGTATAGTTTCTTTTTATTGATATGCATATTCGTGTAGGGGAAGTTTCTGTAAAATACATTGGTTTCTAAATTTTTTTATTATTTTATAAAAAATTAATTTTTAAAAAATTTAATTTTTTAAGAAAAAGTTTAATTCTTGACTTTACTTGATTGTTTCTCAAAACACTTAATTAGTATTTTCCTTTTTGAACTTTAATTCTTAAATGTTAATTTCTAAGGGTACCACTTTATTGGAATTACTTTTGGTTTTGACTTTTACACTTGCCTGCATGAATGACGAAACACGAATTGAATGATTGGAGAGCTAGGTTTGGAGGCAACTTCCCCTTGATAAGTCTGTCTCCTGCCTACTCTACGATCATTCACATATGCATTTTAAAAAAAAAATTGTTTAATTTAATTTTAATTTATTAAATTAGTAGATTTATTTTCATGGATAGATTTTACACTTGATTTGCTTATGCTTCTGAATTTAAATGATATTGTAGATTAGTTCGAGAATTAAATCTTTTACATGTTTGCATATTTTTAAATTATTTTAGCTTTTTTCCTTTTTTTAGAATTTAAATTTGCTTTTCTACTTTCTTACTTTTATACGTATTTGTTTAGAATTTAAATTTGTTTAAATTTAAATTTCATTCCTTGCAGCAATGGCGCAAAGAATATTTAATTAAATATGTATTTAAATTTAATTTTATTTAAACTCAATTTATTCTTTTGAAGCAATATATATATATATATATATATATATATATATATATATATATATATAGTATACACGAGGGCATTTCGAAAAGTAAAGATATACCGTACGCCAGAGTAAAAGAAAAATTTTGGTGAGCAAGTTGGCAACACAGGTGTTAATCTTGAACCGTTAGCTTTCTCCTCGCGGTCATTCGGCATTTCAATGTTGATTCCGTTTGGAGTAGGTCGTGTTTAAAATGGCTACGCCGATTCAGAAGCCTTCCAAACGCGAAGCGCGCTCCGTCATACGTTTTCTTCATGCAAAAGGTCAACGACCAGCGGACATTCACAAAAAAATTGTTTCTGTTTATGGGAACATTATGAATCGACAAAATGTAACGAAATGGTGTCGTCATTTCTCTGAAGGTAGGACCGCTGTTCATGACGAACAAAGAACAGGTCGGCCATTTGTGATCTCTGATGCTCTTCTTCAGAGAACAGAGGAAGCAATTCGTGCGAATAAACGTCTCAGATTGATAGAATTGCATCAGATCATACCGGAAGTGTCAAATACAACTCTTTGTGAAGTTGTGACTGTCAAGTTGCGGTACAGGAAATTGTGTGCGAGCTGGGTTTCAACTGGCGCCAACCTTCTATGACTGTGGGATACAAAAGCTTGTGCACCGACTTAACAAATGTTTGGATAACGGGGATGATTATGTCGAAAAATAATAAATAATCCAGTTAATAAGATGCAACTGACGTTTTCTAAATAAATGATTTTTTAAGGAATGCGAACCATTGTATCTTTACTTTTCGAAATGCCCTCGTATACACATATATTTTATGTTACACATACATGTGCCAGAGTGTCGCTATGGTAAACAAAGTGAATTTTAAAGAATGCATTTATTCTATTGTGGTTTATGCGGTGTCGGCGAAGTAGGTTTAATTCAATCTAATAAGTTTAAAAGTAATGCAAGAAAAATTGCGTATAATTTAATATTTCGTACAAGGAAGTCATGTGGTGTACACATCAGATTTTTTTGTCGTCACGTAATCATCATTACTGCAAACTCGAACATTTACATAAAAGCATAGAAGTTGCTTTTCTTCTCTGAACGGGAACTTTAAGGGGACTCATACACCTTAAACCCCTTATGATCTTCGAATATGTGACTGCTGCAAGAATTGGGATATTTTATTCATTTTAAAAGCAATTACTTGCAACTTTTTACAGCTGACTACATAATATAGGTGCTTTGGAAACTAGTAACCAGAAAGTTTGTGTTGCCACAAATATTTTTTTTTTATTTATTTAATCCGCTTTGTGACAAAAGTTTTCGTCCTGTTTCCGCCTTGCGCGCATAATATTTTAAAAATGGCTAATGGTACATACTTGAAATTGGATGAAATTCTTTATATGGGCACTATTTTCTAACTAAACCAAAAATCTGATGAATAGTTTAATATAAAAACATTTATGCCCGAAAATATTAGATTTTTTTAATAAAATACATTTTATAAACTCAACTCCAAATAAAATAAAACTTTAACGTGAAATTCGTAGAATTTTTGGTTCACAATAGTTTCCAAATATTATGAAAGTTATATATTAAATATGGAAATTAATTATGCAACAGAATGTTTTAAACTGAGCGCGCAAGGTGGAAACTTGACGGAACATTTGTTATAAAGCGGGTTAAATTATAAAAATATTTGTGGCAACACAAACTTTCTGATTACTATTTCAGAAAGCAGCTACATTATGAACTAAGCTGTAAAATGTTGGAAGTAATTGCGTTTAAAATAAATAAGATATCCAAATTCTTGCAACAGTCACATATTCGATCTTATGGGTTTTAAGGTGTATGAGTGCCCTTAAATTTGTATGCATGTTATCTGTGTCTACAATAATGTTATCAAAGGGTTGGGAATCTGTGCATTGCAAGTAAAAAGGTATTTAAAAACTTACTAGTATTACATATATTGCTTAAAAATTTCTTTATAAATTAAGAAAAGAAGAACACATGAAAAGATTCAGATTTTAATGGTCGCCCAAATGGGTTTGTTAAAACCTCACTGAGCTCGCAGTGTACCAGTCTGCTGTTGCACTCACGCTGGCTCAAAGCGCAGCAAGAAGCCTCAATTGCAAAGGTGACGCAACTCCAACAGCCTTGCACGTATGGGGATACATGCTATCTGCCAGAAGTCTATGAAACACGCAGGTCCAAACTAAGCACACATCCGTCGGAATATGGACTGGGCATAAGGACTTTCCACTCACCAGCGTTAACCCCGCGCTTAGACGGACCAGGGGCCGTGCTTTATACAGACGGGTCAAAAATTGATAACGCTATAGGCAGTGCCTATATAGCCTGTATAGATGGAAACATAGCAAAGGAAGGGCCGTCTGGGCGCACAGAACTCAGTGTTCCAAGCGGAAGTAGTTGCCCTCACAAAGGCAGAGAAATGGGCAATTGACACACGGCAGAGTCGAGCTACGATATTTACCGACAGTCTGTCAAACATTTTTGCTATCAACAACCCTCTCCACCGCTCCGCACTAATCTCGCATCTGCAAGAAGTCCTCCGTCTACAAGAAAAGTCAATGAGAATCCAAATTTCCTGGGTGAAGGCGCACGCCGGAATTCAGGGAAATGAAGCAGCAGACGCTCTTGCCAAGAAAGCTGCCCAAAATGAGGAAACGGAGCAGATTCAGGTGCCCCTGCCCCGGTCATGCCTAAAGAGGCAAATAGAGGAGTCCGCCATTGGAAACTGGCAGAACGAATGGGACCAAATCCCGCAAGGCCGCAGAGCATATGAGTTCCTGCCCAAGGTAGTGGTGGACCGGCTCATCTCAGCGCCCTACCTCACGCGATATATAACAGGCCACGGCCCCTTTCCGACGTACTTTGCAGAAAGGGGTCTAGCAACAACTAATATGTGTGTTTGTGACCACTTGGGCTCACCAGACCACTATGTCACGGAGTGCCTTTTAACAGGAGGATGGCACATCAAATTCCCAACCACCAATGTTCTGCCTTTCAAACGCCTCCTCGTAAAACATCGAGGCACGCGGCAAAAGCTTAAAAGCATAATGGACAAGCTAGAAAAAATGGGCATAGAAATCTGCAGGCCGCAATAGGGCACATGCAATAAGCATAATTGTCATAACGATTCTCAAAGCTTACTAAAGTAGCTAGGACAGCAATGGTATGTGTATCCGTAGTATCGAAATGTAACTGTTTTTAGTTATCCACGAGCCGACGTGCCGGTCAAGGCTATTAGCACAGTAATGGACAGTGCACATATAATACTGTAGATGTAACGTGGCATGTATTGAGCACACATCTGTTAAATGTCTTACAACTGTGAAGTCTCTAGATTGTTGCAGGGCCAGGGTAACACCCGAGTAGTCATAGAAAGCCGTTCGGGTGCCCTGTCCTGCTGTCACCTGTCTTTTCAGCTTTAATATTAAATATAATTTTCTTCGTACATGAATAGCAAAATTACAAAAATTTAGAAGCAGTATAACATATGTTTAGAATTCAGGGTTCAGTGTTAAATGTTGATATAATATTTTTCTATTTTTTGGATTTATATTTCAGTGATTATTCAGTTTTCTTAGTAACGGCTTGCATTTTTGTGTCTTATTATTAATGTTTTGTATGTTAACTTTATTTACTTAATATTATGCTATTCATACGCCACATAAAATTCAGTTCAACAGCAAAATCACAAAATATTTAAAAACAGCATACCTTTAGAATTTATGATAGACAGTCTCGCGAACTGCGGATAAAAATGTTTTTATTTTCGTAGAGTGTTGCCACTGCTCGCCTTGAAATCGTCAAGTTTATTAACTAAATATTCGGTAAAGGTTTATAAAATATGCAATAGATAATAAAACTAATTCGAAATTCAATATTCCGGGTTCTAGTTGATCATGTTCGGGTGGAGGACTACGCTATTCAAAATTGGATGGCTTTAGCTCGGCTGTTTTTTGATACTGTGAGAAACCTGCAAAAATTCATGTAGATTCTTTGTTATTTAATTGCTTTAGGTATAACACACGGCGATAATATTTGGTAGCCAACAATATAAAAATTAATACGCCGTATATAGTAATTCAACGCAAAATGCCGCTTGGAAACTACCCAATATTGTATTCGGGATTAAAGTCCTTTTGTGTTAATTTGTCAGTAACTGCTATGAATGTTCTATTTCACATTCATTTTCCGATCCTTCTGGGAATGGCAAATCCATATTCTTTTCAGACATGTTATCATGAAACATTTCGACTTCAAATCCACTTCAGTTTTCTATTTCAGAACAAAGCACAAACGCAGAATGTTTGCTATAAAAGCCGGCGAAATTGAATTCACGGCGCATATGCAGAGAGGACTTCATAACATTTCCGTTCTCATAACAAATCCAAAAACACAGATAAGTAAACAAACAAGAAGGAAAACGTTATACGTGGAGCAGTGAAATAAGACATTAAAAAATCGATGATTTTTTTTATTAATACTGATTACTGCTGGGAAATTATTTGTTTTTCTATCCGGCGCAAAAATAGCAGTAAATGTCTATGTATTTTTGAGTTAGTGCTTTTGCTAAATCTCTTGAGTTATGCAAATTTGGTACATAATGCAATTTTTAATATTTCCACATAATTTCTGTAGATATACAAACTCTACTTTTTAATCTTATTAGATAAATGCGTACAAATTATTATTAAACTATTCTGGTATCGGGATCGCAATCAGAAACGTATGAATGTGTGCATGTGTGTATGTATGTGCATATATGTATATATGTACACTGCGCAAAAGGAAAGGACAGTTCTCTATCTCCCGTTCTACTGAGCCGATTGACAAAATTCAAATTGCGTTTTTTATGTCTCGAAAGCGCGACTTAAGATACATATTAGATTTATATTGCTTGTACTAACATACGTATTTTGATACAAAATTGGACTTTTTCTGAAATAACATACCAATTTTTTCCACATTTTGATTCTACGATTCAAATTATGTACAAATATTAAATTTTGTAAAATTTGGTGGGAAATTTACAGAGAAATTCCAAAACTTGTCTTGATGAAATTTTTTTTTAAGTCTGCGCCAAAAATAATTCACTTGGCGAACTCCTTAATATACGGCAAATAATTTTTCTTTCCCTTCAATTATGCCGCAGCGGAAAAAAAAGGCACCTCGTTCCTACCTTTTTACATTTTGCAAAAGCGGGAAAAAAGTAACATCGTTTCTGCTTTCAAATAATTGTAGCAAAGTGCCCCATTTGATGTTTTATCGCTTTTAACAAATATGCCAAATTTCAAAACGCGGCAATATATAAATTTACGCACATCTTCGGATATTTTGAATAAAACACTGTACTCTTTTGCAGGTATGCTTAGAAATACGTCTATTTTAAGATGATGGTAAAAATTTTATACATTATAATTCAAGTTTTTTCTAAGAATTTTAAAAAAATATTTAAAAATACAAATTTTAAAAATAAATCATAAAAAAATGGGTGAATTTTATTTGGAATGAACTTGAATTTCGAAATGTGAAAAGAAGAATGAAATAAGTTTAATAAAATTTTCGACCTATAGTTTTGAGAGCTAATTTTTTTAAATCTATTCGTACGATTTTTGCAAAACTTGGTAGTTTGGCGTAATTTGAGTTGTAGAATTGAAATATGGAAAACATTCGGTATGGTATTTCAGAAAACGTCCAATTTTGTGTCAAAATACCTATATTAGAACAATGCTATATATAAATCTAATACATATCCTAAATCGCACTTTCGAGACATGAAAAACGCAAGTTGAGTGTCGTCAATCGGCCCAGTAGAACGAGAAA
Source organism: Stegodyphus dumicola (assembly GCF_044657685.1). Classification (NCBI taxonomy): domain Eukaryota; kingdom Metazoa; phylum Arthropoda; class Arachnida; order Araneae; family Eresidae; genus Stegodyphus; species Stegodyphus dumicola. The sequence continues at coordinate 159,933,064 of NC_140768.1, read as the reverse complement.
TATAGAACTTCCTCCCCCTAGTTTTTTGCTTAGTGTACATACGCACATACATGTATACTGTTTCGTGCGGACAGATTCGTAATAGATTGAACGCTCAAGTCCGATAATATGTTTATAAAATATATTCTTTTTAAAAGAAATGTATTAGGACTCTGAAATTTTACTCAGAGATATTCGTACAAGTGTTCACAATACAATATCACGTGGTAATAATCAGTAGTTATACTTCAAACTACTAAAAAAACGTTAAATAAAACGCAATGCACAGCGCATTTAAGGAGAAAGCTAATCCGATCTCACGCTGAATTAGCAACAAGAATAACAGCTAACTAAACAACTAAGCTGAGAGGATCTGTCTTTGCCATTTTATAGAATTCAACCGGCCGCGAGCTATTTCTAGTAACTTCTACTTCTCGAAATTACTGGAAAGCAATAAGAGGATGTAATTACGGTTATAGCTAACATAGCAGGTAATTAAATTTATTCAATTTGAATACAAATTACCGAGATATCCATTTACTGAAATTTAAATGTACGTTCTCTTCTAGTTTTACTTTTCTGGCATAACTTTCTTTTAACATTCGTCTAACGCTGCATTGCACGGGGAAACACAACACTTTTAATCATAATTGTACTAAAATTAGCTATCTAAATACAAAATTCAAAGCAACTCTTAAACATTCCTACATTTGCTTACATGAACACACCCATACATACATTTCTGAATGAGGTCCTGATAATAGAACTGTACCAATTTCTTATCTTTGAAGCTCTGGGAATAATTAATGACCCGGGGTTATGTTTTGAAAAATGGGAACACGAATTACAAAACTAGGATAAAACGGCAACTTTTGACATACATTCCATCTTCGGTTAATGTTTTAATACCTGCACTAATAAAAGGCTCTACAATTTCATAGAATAGCGAAACCTATTTAAAGAAACTGCACTGCCCCCCCCAAAAAAGTGAAAAAATAGGACTGTTCTATATCTCCCGTTCGACTGGGCCAATTGACAAAATTCAAATTGCGTTTTTCATGTCTTCAAAGCACCACCTAGGATATCTATTAGATTTATATATAGCATTGTTCTAACATAAGTATTTTGACACAAAATCGGACTTTTTCTGAAATAACATACCAATCTTTTTCCAGATTTCGCTTCTATGACTCAAATTATGCCTACATATTAAATTTTGTAAAATTTGGTGGGAAATGTTCGGATAAATTCCAATTTTTATCTTGGCACAATTGTTTTCAGTTTGCGAAATCAATAATTCACTTGGCAAACTTTTTAAAATATGGCAACCCATTTTCCTTTCCCTTCCATTATGCTGGAGCGGGAAAAAAAGGCACCTCGTTCCTATCTTTTTACATTGTGCATTAACGTATAAAAAGTCACATCGTTCCTACTTTCAAATAATTTTAGCAAAGTGTCTAAACTACATTTGATGGTTTATCGCTTTCAACAAATATGTCAAATTTCAAAACGCGCCAATATATAAATTCACGTATAGCTTCGGAAATTTTGAATAAAAGACTGTACGTTTTTGAAGGTATGCTTAGAAATACGTCTACTTTAAGATGATGCTAAAATTTTCATAGATTATAATTAAAAATTAGTTTCGGAAAATTTATAAAAATTATTTTAAAAAAACAAATTTTTAAAATAAATCAAAAAAATTGTGAATTTTATTTGGAGTGAACCTGAATTTCGAAATGTGAAAGGAAGAGTCAAATAAGTTTAATAAAAAGTGTGTGTATTTAATGTGTGTGTGTGTGTGTATTTAATTATGGCAAAGCACACGAGGGCTATCTGCCTAAGGGGAGGGATGCCTTTCCTGGAGGACTTTCTAAGGGAAACTGGCTCGTATACACGTTACACATGGGGAAAACCACGAAAACGCCCATCCAGCCAGCCCGTTCGCAGGATTCAAACCTCGGACCGAACTACCAGTGTTCAGCGACTTTACCGCTCGGCCGCTGGTGGGCTTTAATAAAAAGAGAGATGGATGAAATTCTCGACTGAACTAACTTTGAGGAGCTAAAAGTTTGAGAACTATTTTTTTTAAACTACTCGTGCGATTTTTACAAAACTTGGTAGAATGGCGTAATTTGAGTCGTAATATGGAAAAATATTGGTATGTTATTTCAAAAAATGTCGGATTTTGAGTCAAAATATCTATATTGGAATGATGCCATATATACATATAATACATATCCTAAGTCGCGCTTTCGAGACATGAAAAGCGCAAGTTGAATTTCGTCAATCGACCCAGTAGAACGGGAGATATAGAACTGTCTTTTTTTTTTTTTTTTTTTTTTTTTTTTGAGCAGTGTACATCGTATTGTCACAACTCCTTTTAACGTATTTATCCCAATATGGTATAAGAAGACTTACAAGTCACAATCTAAATTCAGAATAACTATGTAACTAAGTGACACATAATGTACAGAATTGCCCCCCCTTTTTTTTTTGCACAGTGTACACAGGATTGCCCCAAAATAGCTATTTTAACAAATATCGTATATCTTAAACAATGTATAAATCTAAAAATTATCTGTTATTAGTCCCCGATGGAAATCATTTTAAGAAGTTTTTAAAGCTGAAAACAAAAGCAATTGAGACAAGACTTAATTTTTTAAGACGAGACGAAAGAAATTTGAACGCGGCACTTTGAATATTTTACTTCGATTTTTTAAACCACTCATAGCATTTAAGCAGTTTTGAAAGAAATCATTTTTAATCACATATCGAATTTCTTGTAATTGTTAATTAAACTGAAGTCTGTCAACGACTTCCTGTTATTCTGTACGAGTATAATTTTGGTAACAATTAGTTATATTCAGTTATCTTCAGCTTGTTCTTTAACTTAAGCGTAAGAATATATTTCTGGATTTGAATTCTTATGAATACAGCTTTCCAAATCTTTTAAGTCCATTTTAATTGACATTAGTTGTAGAAATTAAAAAAACTGGATCGAATCATACTACGTATACCAGATCTTTGGAACAAATATTTTTAATTAATTATTAAAGAGTAAAAAAGTATTAAAAATAGGTACATTTCCCTTTTTTCTTTTATTTTTTTTTTTCGCTCTTCTTTTTGAATGCTTGTCTTTTTTTATCTTATATTTAATTGCTTTGGAGCCATTTAGCTTTATCTTAATTCTTTTCCCACTCTTTCCTTCTTTTTCGTGCTTCATCTATTGATGCCTAGTATTCTCTCTCTCCGTCTCTTTGCTAGCTAATCTTTTCATCTATAACAGGTTTTAGGTTTATTTTCTTTGGCTTTCGTTTATTTTAGGCTTACATAAACATTTAATAGCCCAAAAGGGCAATTTGCCCAGAAGAACTATAAATTCTTTTTGGCGTTTTGCCTTGATTCACTACAAGCGTAGTTTTTATATTTTTGCCACCAAATATTATCGCTCTGTATTATATTTAAAGAAATTAAAAAATAAAGAATCTGCATAAACGTATGTATGTTTCTCGCACTGTGATAAAAGACGGTACCTAGAGCCATACAATTTGGAATAATGTAATCCTCCTGCAAATATGGGCATCTGGAAGCCCAAATTTGGAATTTGTTTCATTATAGATTTCATATTTTGTTAAACGTTAACGAATTTCTAATTAACAAACTTCAGGATTTCAAAGCGAGCAATGGCTACGCTGTACAGAAAAAACATTTTTATCTCCAGCACGCGAGATTCTGTATCGTAAATTCTAAAGATATGCTCAATTTAAAACTATTTTGCAATATTGCCCTTGAACTGAATTTTATGGTTTAAGTATGAATTAAGTATGGTTAAGAACAATTAAGTATGAATTTTATGGTTAAGAACGGGATATTTAATAAATAAAGGTAACACACAAAATGTTAAAAGGAGCCCTTTGGACATAATTTAAAATCTGAAACCTTTCAGATTTTTTTATCCATTGTCTTCAAACGAATAGATACCTCTAGTTAATGAAATCTCATATTTAATTCATACAGCATATATTAGTAATACTCTAATGTATAACATATGAACACACATAGACGCACACATTGCAAAACTTGTCTATATTCGCGTTCGAATATAAAAGAAAAGGGAAAATGTAGCAAACAGGAAAAGATGACATCATTTTAAAATCGAGAATATGGTTTGGTTTGGTTTATTTAATTATGGCAACGCCCACGATGTCTGTCTATTTAAGGGTAAGAATACCTTCAAGGAGGAGTCGTACACACATTACACATCTTTAAAACCACGAAAACGCCCATGCAGCCGGCACGTTCATCAGGTTTTGCAACACAGATCGAATTACCAGGGTGTAGCAACTTTACCTTTCGGCCGCTGGTGGGGCCTTTCACAAATTTGGAAGCCAGATGTTTACTTTAACATCAGCCAACATTTTAGTTTTCATCAAATAAACGTAAAAGATTCGTTAGTATGAAGTTTCTAACAATCAAAGCAATAATGCCACCGAAAATCGATAAAAGATTAGACAAATATCGCATCTTACGTCGATAAATATCGATAAAAGATTTAACAGGCATTGAAAAAGGCATACACATTTTCCGATGTAAATTAACGCATTTCGGCATGTCTAAATTTACAGAACTTTTTCTTAAATAAAAGCAGAAGTCTAGAATATGCTTCCTTTAAAGAATATGACAATAGAAATAAAATAATAAATAAATAAAAAAAGCTATTTGAAAGAAATAGATTAGCAAGCTCATATCTTAATTCCACAAGCAGAGCTAATACAAAATTCCGGTTCTTATGTTGAAAATAAATGCAGTTAAAAGTCTCTCAGCTTACTATCTTCAAAGTAATGGACCGATTTATTTGGTGAAAAATCAAAAAGAATGCATGTATCGCCTACCAGAAAATCAGAAGAGCTATGCTTTTGGATAATGAAACAAAATTGTTCATATATCAGGTTTAATTTTTAATATATCAGGATATTTTATGCGTGAGGTTTTTTTTATATTTCTGAGTGGATTACGTTGGTATCGTAGCAACGCAAATACGTTACAATATAACAATTTTTAGATTGAATCTTACTTTTCTATGGGATTCATTGCTATCTATGGGAGCAAGAATTCGCTGACAATTGAAAATGTTAGTTCATCTGAATACCGCAACGGAAAGATGACTATCTGCTTAAAATGAGGTATGCGTTTTCGTGGCTTTTGCCACGAAAATCAACCATGCGGCTTGGGCTCGAACCCCAAACCATGTCGAATTACTGGTATTCAGCGGTTTTAACCACTTGGCCACTGGCGTGGCTCATCTGAAAATTTAATTGGCAACTTTTTGCTTACGTTAAGATTTATGGAAAGGATTTTTGACTTTTATTCGATTGAACTTATAGAATTTAGTTTACCCTTTCCGGTACTATTCGGTTTCTAGGGCCGTAAAAAATTGCCAAACTATTGTTGATGCCAGTGCTGCCAAAAATAATTGCGGCAACCCTAATAATTGCGGCAAGAAAGGAAGTATAATAGTAAATAACTATCTAAGATTGATGTTTTAATTTAGATGAAAGGTTAATTTCATATAATACTTTTTTATTATTATAATTTATGTGAAAAAGCTAAACATGACTGAATGGAAGCATAAGAGTAAATAACTATTTCAGATCATTATTATAATTTATATAAAAATTGCTAAACATAACTGAATGGATGCCTGCATCGCTATTTCGCTACCGACTTACCGCTAAAGCATAATTTCATCTCGTTGGTTGCTCAAACGTAATTTTCTACTATAATGAAGGATGCCTTTTCTTTGAAAATATTCTGGGTAAAGTGCAGAATCGCTCACTTATTTGTTTGTCGCTTTTTACAAGGGTAAAAACAAGGGGATTTTTGTCAATTTTCATTTACTTTTTAAGTGAAAATAGGTCGATGTGTACATAGATAATGTCAAGGATGTGTCGCGAACGACGCACGCTCCGCTCTTGAGGAACGGATTGAGCCTCCAGACCGACAAGAATTGAAAAAGAAAGTTTGTTTTTTGAGAACTGGCAACGATAAGTGTATGCTTTTAGAACAGTGACGCAGTAGACTAATGACGCTGTTAGATATGTAGAACAATGATGCTAAGTAGTTAGAAGTGTTTTTTTTTTGATAGTGTAATGATTTAGATATTGTTCCTCTTTTGTGTGAAATGTCAAATAAAGTGATTCATACAAAATAGTGCCAATTTTAGATGAGTTTGAAACCAAATCGGAGTCTACAAAAGCGGCGGACCAGAATCGAAGAAAGCGGATCATAAAGGTAAGCAACCTTTCTTCATTTGCTTATCTAGAATTTTGAATGATCTGTTTTTTACTGAATTGAAACGATATAAAATTTTTTGGCGCCCGAACAGGGACCGCCGATGTAGACTATCTTGAAGTGAAAGATTTAGGAATGTTTAAAAAATATCTCCTTTTGATTTGAGAAGTTTATTTGTGATTTGAGAGTACTGATTTTTAATTTGAAATATTTTCTATCTGAAATATTTAAACATGTCTACTAAAATAGAAGAATTAAAGAAAAGACGAACTGTAGTTAGGAGTATGACAACAAAGTTGATAAATAATTGTAAAGAATACCTCCAAGAAACAGAACACGATTTGTGTATTCTTAATGAAAATATTGATTTATTAGATTCAAAATATAACAGCCTAAAAGAATTAGATAAACAAATACAAGAATTAATTGAGGCTACTGAATATGAATCGGAATTTGAAACTTGTGAAGTTTATTCCGAGAAAATAATTTCCATGAAATCAAAACTAACATTTATGTTAAAAGAGAATAGGAAACCTGAAATTCCTGTTTCGAATACAATTGGTAATATTGTGAATAATGATATTTCAAATATTTCTGTATCTCATTCAAAAATTAAATTGCCTAAACTATCGATCAATAAATTTAATGGCGATCCTGTTAATTGGTTATCATTTTGGAACCAGTTTGACAATGCGATACATCAGAATAGTGATTTAACAGATACAGAGAAATTTAATTATTTGATATCATTTTTATCAGGTGCTGCTTGTAATGATGTTAGTGGTTTTGCATTATTATCAAGTGAAAATTATTTTGCTGCAATCGAGTTACTTAAAACACGCTTTGGTCGAACAGATTTAATTATAAATGCACATATGGGAAAACTGTTAAATTTAGAACCTGTTAGGAATGCTAACAACATATTTGCATTACGTAAGTTGTATGATGATATCGAAATACAGATAAGAAGTTTAAAATCACTTAATGTAACTTCTGGCACATATGGCAAGTTATTGACACCAGTTTTATTAAAATTAATTCCGAATGAACTGAATCTTGATTTCCAAAGAAAAAGGAAATCGAAAGATAATTTCGATGTAAACGAATTATTAGAGTTCTTGAAAACGGAAATTGAGTGCCGCGAATCCATGCTACAAATTCAAGATAAAATAAACAACCATAATTCGAGCCACTTTCCTAAAGAAAAAAGAATAAATAAAATTTCTATTCCAACGGCTGCTGTGTTAAAGGTTTCAATTAACAGCTGCATATTTTGCGAGGATTCAGAAAAAGAAAAACATACTTCCGAAGCTTGCCCGAAGTCTGTAACAGACAGAAAGGCGTCACTTCGGAAACTCGGAATGTGTTATTTATGCCTTAAAAGGGGTAACCATTTGGCAAAAAATTGCTTTTCGAAGATAAAGTGTGATTCATGTGGGTGGAAACACAACAGTTTAATCTGTGACAGAAATAGTTTAGATGAGAAAAACTCAAATAAGAAGGATCTCAATTTGACGAACAAATCATGTTTAGAGAAAGTTTTATTACAAACTTTAGTTGTAAGAGTGCGTGGCAATGGTCCAGAAAAATACTGCCGCTGTTTAATTGATTCTGGGAGTCAACGAAGCTATGTATCTAAATTCTTAGCTAATGTTATGCAGTACGAATGTATTAACGAAAGCAGTGTGATTCATAGTCTGTTCAGAGGAACTGAAGTGGTTGAAACTCATAAACAGTTCGTTGTACGTTTAAGTAGTATCAAAAACGATTATCAGTGTAACTTCAAAGCTTTTGATCAAGCGAATATTTGTTCTGATATTCCACAATTGAACATCAAGCCTTATTTAAATGAGTTAAAAACCCATAACATATTTTTGAATGATGTTGAAGGTAGGCATAAAAAATTGTTGTTCGAGCATTCTCCTTCTGAAATTCATATCCTCATAGGCGCAGACATAGCGGGAAAATTGCTTACAGGGAAAATAAAGAAGTTAGAATGTGGATTAGTTTGCATTGAAACTTATTTAGGCTGGAGTATCATGGGGAAAATTCCCGTAGAAATGGAAAATAAATATGATTGTTCTTATGCATTTTCTATGTTAGTATCAGATAGTAAAATTTCTGATTTATGGAAACTTGATACTCTTGGGATATTAGACCCTTCAGAAAGTCAAACTAAAAGGGAATTAGAAAAACAAACAATGACACATTTTCTTTCCAATGTGAAAAGAGATGAAGAAGGAAGGTTTCAAGTTTGTTTACCTTGGATTGAAAATCGTTCCCTACTTCCAAACTATCGAGAAATAGCAGAAAAGAGATTAAAGAGCACAGTGAAGAATTTAAGGGATGGGGGATTTTTAGAAGATTATAACGCAATTTTTAAATCTTGGGAAGATGATAAAATAATAGAGATTGTTCCTGAGGAAGAAGTTAATAACCCCTCTCATTATTTACCCCATCGTGCTGTTATTCGAATGAATTCCACCATGACAAAAATAAGACCGGTTTTCGATGGATCCGTAAGAACTAAAGGATCACCCTCCGTAAATGACTGTTTGGAAAAGGGTCCAAATTTGATTGATACTGTTCCAGCTATAATAAATAGATTTCGACTGGGAAAAATTGGCGTGAGCGCTGATATTAAGAAGGCTTTCCTGCAGATAGCACTTAATCCTAAAGACAGAGATTATTTAAGATTTTTATGGTGGGAACAGGGAAATTCTGAGCGTTTGAAAATATACAGGCATAGAAGAGTGGTCTTTGGAATAACCAGCAGTCCATTTCTCTTAAATGCAACACTAACGAAATTAATGAATGAAGTACCAGAAAATTATCGTGCGAGTGCTAATAAATTAGTAGAATCCTGGTACGTTGATAATTTAGTTACAAGTGTGAATGATGAATCAGAGTTAAAGAAGTTAAAAAATGATGCCACTGAAATTTTGGCAAGTGCTAAATTTGAATTACAAGAGTGGGCATATAACTATCCTCGAAATAAAACGGATGCATTTGTTGTTGAACCCATTTTAGAACAGTCGAAGCTTGATAAATTAAATGAGAATGAGTTTTTCGATGATCCTTGTGAAGCTAAAACGGTCAACATTTTGGGACTTCTTTGGAATTTGCATGATGACACATTAAGTTGTGATATTAAGGGATTAAATGAATCAAAAAACAAACCTGTTACTAAAAGAACAATTTTGTCTGAAATTCATAAAATTTATGACCCTATTGGATTCACCTGCCCTATAATTTTAATTCCTAAAATTCTGTTACAAAACTGCTGGGAATTAAAAGTAACTTGGGATGAAGCTCTTCCTGAAGAAATTCAAAGGAAATACATGAAATGGAAAAATGATGCAAATCGTTTAACAGAAATAAAAATTCCTCGACAGATGATGCTTAATATTGATTCTGAATTGAAATTATCCTTTCATATATTTTGTGATGCATCCCGAATGGCATATGCAACCTGCGTTTATTTAAGAAATGAAAATGAAAATAAAGTTTCGTGTCATTTAGTTCAAGCACGATCTAGAGTTGCTCCTCTAAAACCCACATCAATTTGTAGACTAGAATTATTAGCTTGTGTTGTTGGTGCAAGATTAATGAAATCTATAAAACAAGATTTGAAGGAAGAAAATATACCTACGTTTTATTGGACAGATTCAAGGAACACATTGTACTGGATTAAGAATGAAGAAAATTGGGGTGTATTTGTTATGAATAGAGTGAAAGAAATACGAGCTCTTACTAATCCTGATGCATGGAATTATGTTCCTGGCAACTTGAATCCGGCGGATATTCCGTCAAGAGGATGTTCTGTTGAAACTATTAAAGCCAAAAGATGGCATGAAGGTCCAGCATGGTTGAAGTTGAATCCAGACTGTTGGCCTACTTGTGATATTTCTCCTGACAAAGATATGATTGATCGAGAAAGAAGAAAAACAGTTGTATCCTCGTTAACAAATGTAGATGAAGAATTTTCGCATTTCTCACGAATTTCTTCTTTTGAGAAAATAATTAGAGTTACAGCTTGGATAAAAAGGTATATTGATAACTGCAGAGATAAAAACAGAACAACGTCAAAGAACTTAGAAATCGAAGAATTGAATGCAGCTGAAGTTCTTGTTTGGAAAATTGTGCAAAGGGTCTCTTTTAAAACAGAAAAGGATAAACGCTTACGAAATTTAAAACCATTTGTTGATTCATAAAGTCAAGAATATTAATGAGACAAGACTTCAAAAATTTTAGAACACCTGTAATCCTACCTCCTGAACATCCAGTTGTCTCTAAACTGATTATGGAAAAACATGAACAACAAATGCATTGCGGAACTCAGACTTTAATGGCAATGCTACGAGAAAATTTCTGGATTTTGAAAAGTCGTAAAACTATTCGTAAAGTGTTGAAAAACTGCACTAAATGTAGAAGATTTGATTCGAGGCCCTCCACGGTACAATCCGCACCTTTGCCAAAGGACCGTGTTAAAGATTCTTCTATTTTTGAAGTGACAGGTTATCGACTTAGCTGGCCCTTTGTTTTTAAAAAATAGATCGAAAACGTGGATCGTTTTATTTACATGTGCTGTATACAGGGCAATTCATCTTGAACTTTTAACGTCTTTGTCAACAGATAACTTTTTATTGGCTTTCCGACGTTTTATAGCACGCAGAGGAAGACCTGAAATTGTCTACACTGATAACGGTAGTAATTTTATTGGTACAAATTCGCTCTTAAAAATGATTGACTGGGATAAACTTATTAAAAATCATGTTGTCAACCGCATTAAGTGGAAATTTATCCCACCAGCTTCTCCCTGGTGGGGTGGATTTTGGGAAAGAATGATTGGCCTGATGAAAAACATTCTCAGAAAAGTTTTAGGTAATGCCTCACTGAAATATGAAGAACTCTATACGATCCTCTGTGATTGCGAAAATATCTTAAATTGCAGACCATTAACTTATATCTCCGAGGACTTGGAACTGGAACCCTTGACACCTGCAATGTTTTTTCGTGATCTAAAAGAAAGTGGCGTTCCAGATCTAGATATTATTGATGCCAAATACTTACAAAAAAGGTATGCATATCAGATGAAGGTTAGAGAAGATCTAAGAAAACGGTTCAGAACTGAATACTTAGGACAACTGAAAAACCATATTTTAAAAACAGAGAAATATGTTAAACTATCGGTTGGAGACATTGTGTTAATAGAAACACCTGAGAAAAGAATTAAGTGGCCTCTAGGAAAAATTATAACACTCATCCCAGGAAATGATGGTGTAGTTCGTTTAGTAAAATTACTCACCAAAAGTGGCGAAATCCTTCGACCCATACAACGAATTTATCCGTTGGAAGTCCATTTACAAACGGATAATATAGAAGACTGTTTGAGAAAGAAGCATTCTGATCAAAAAATGTGTGATAAGCCTACAATTTATATTGGATCTACAGAGTTTCGTGCCACTGACAAAGATCAGTCAGATGAACTCAATCAGAATCCCCTCAAAACAACTAGATGTGGACGAGTGATTCGAACTCCTGAACGATTAAACCTCATGAACTTTCAACCAGACTGCGGCTGAGTTTCAACTTGGTGAAACTCATCGGGGGGAGTGTGTCGCGAACGACGCACGCTCCGCTCTTGAGGAACGGATTGAGCCTCCAGACCGACGAGAATTGAAAAAGAAAGTTTGTTTTTTGAGAACTGGCAACGATAAGTGTATGCTTCTAGAACAGTGACGCAGTAGACTAATGACGCTGTTAGATATGTAGAACAATGATGCTAAGTAGTTAGAAGTGTTTTTTTTTGATAGTGTAATGATTTAGATATTGTTCCTCTTTTGTGTGAAATGTCAAATAAAGTGATTCATACAAAATAGTGCCAATTTTAGATGAGTTTGAAACCAAATCGGAGTCTACAAAAGCGGCGGACCAGAATCGAAGAAAGCGGATCATAAAGGTAAGCAACCTTTCTTCATTTGCTTATCTAGAATTTTGAATGATCTGTTTTTTACTGAATTGAAACGATAGATGTGCGCAGTGCCATTTTTGTGCAATTCGAGGACTTTTTTTTTAAGTGAAAATAGGTCGATGTGCACATGAATACCGAGTATGTGCAGTTTTTAAAAATGCGTCAAGCAGTGAATGAATCTGCACTTTACCCAAAATTCTATTGCCGACCTTTCCTAATGGGAAATTTTTAAATCCATAGGATATCAAAAAAGGATTTTAAATAAAAAAGTATTTAAAAATTAAACTAGTATTTCAATGGCGTCTTAAGAAATATAGAACTATATAAACTTACGCAATCTGAAATCAGCGCATACGCTAGATTTGGCGCTTTTGCGCATGCATTTTCGCTGCAGTTTTTTTACGGCCCTCGAAACAGAATAGTACCTAATTTCCTTCCTGAAGTTTTCATATAAAAACAAACAGAGAATTTCTTAGTTATTTTTTTTACAATAAAATATACGTTTTGAGAATGTAACTGATATTTCAAACGTTTCCTCGTGTGCAAGATATTAAATTTCTAAATTAAAAGCAATGGCAAAAACTGAAATATATAAAAATATATGGAAAATAATTTTTAAAAAATTTCATTTTCTATATAGATAAAAAATTGCGTAAACAGTAAAAGGTAAAATCCTAGTGAACGGTACGGTCTTGGGGCCGTTTTGAAAACTGTCGCCAATACCAAAATGACGCGATCGAACATATCCGATTTATCAGCACGTGGTGCATGTTCCACATTCTTCCCGCATTTGAGACAGCGGAAAGCCTTCCTTGGTTAAGCTGACATCTATTATCCATTGAATCCCAGCAAATTTTCCTTTTGGCTCCAACTTCCAAAACGAACGCGGTTAAATATTGTTAAAAAAATACCCTATCAAACTTTAAAATAAAATCCCGATAAATCACTCAGATTAAAATCACTCACACTCACGAATGGAGAATAACTGTACGATCAACAACTTAAAAAAAAAAAAAAAAAAAAAAAAAAAAAGTACTTACGTATTAACGCAACCAGGCCAAAATTCGCATAAATTGCCAAATTTGGCGACCCTACTTACGGCAACCCTACGTGTTATACGTAGTTTTGTAAAAAGAGCATGTGGAGATTCACAAAATTTTCCTGCATTTTCGTGCAAATTTTTGTAATTTATGAGAAAATAGCAGTGTACATGGATAAAGTCAAGAGTGTGCGCAATGCTATTTTTGTGCAATTCTGAGATGTTTATTTTAAGTAAAAATAAGTCGACGTGTACATGGTTATGGCGAATACGGTTTTCAATCAGTGCAAAAAGCAATAGCCAAAAGATTTCCGCCGAAAAAATAATTCTGCAACTTATTTAAATTCGAAACCGGAAGGGTTTAATTGCTATTTTATATTTTAAAACAAAATAATATAAAAAACTGTATTAAAAATTATCTGTAATTAATAAATGTACATTTTCTTTCTATTCATACTTTTTTACTCAAACTTACAAATAGCGCCAACCTGCTTGCGATAATGCGTAAGTACCAAAAAAAAAAAAGTTTAAGATTTCAAATTACATCCAAAGGGATGTTTTTTAACGTTTTGTGTAATACCATTATTTATTAAATATCATGTTCTACGTTCTTAAACTATAAAATTCAGTTAAACAGCAATATCGCAAATTAATTTTAAAATGAGCCTATCTTTAAAACTTCCAAAACAGAGACTCTCGCAATGGAGATAAAACTTTTATTTTTCTGTAATATGTTTCCATTTCACGCTTTGAAATCCTTTAGTATTTTAATCAAAAATTCGTTGAAGTGTTACAAGATCTGAAATCGATAATAAAATAAATTTCAAATTCAAATTAGGGCTTCCATATGACCATCTTCTATGGAAGATTACTTTATTCAAATTTCGATGGCTCTGAGTACCGTTGTTTTATCACAATACGAGAAACATACATACATTTATGCACATTCTTCATTATTTAATTTCTTCAAACATAATACAGGGCGATAATATTAGGTGGCAACAGTTGAAAAGGGATACAGCCTTTAAAAGTTTTCAACGCAAAATGCCAAAACGAAATTTTTCAGGCAAATTGCCTATTTGAAGTAAAACCGAACGCACCAAATCCGGCCAGGTAAAATAAATACAAAAACTGTGATGTGTTCACCACATGACTTCCTTGCCCGGATTATTAAATTACAGGTGACAGGTGACAGCAGGACAGGGCACCCGGACGGCTTTCTATGACTACTCGGGTATTACCCTGGCCCTGCAACCATCTAGAGACTTCACAGTTGTAAGACGCTTTTATGCCAATTGTGTTTATTGCATGTGCCCTATTCCGGCCTGCAGAGGTCTATGCCCATTTTTTTCTAGTTTGTCCATTATGCTTTTAAGCTTTTCCCGCGTGCCTCGATGTTTTACGAGAAGGCGTTTGAAAGGCAGAACATTGATGGTTGGGAATTTGATGTGCCATTCTGCTGTTCAGGGGCACTCCGTGACATAATGGTCTGCTGAGCCCACGTTGTCACAAACACACATATCAGTTGTTGCTAGACCCCTTTCTGCAAAGTACGTCGGAAAGGGGCCATGGCCTGTTATATATCGCGTGAGGTAGGGCGCTGAGATGAGCCGGTCCACCACTACCTTGGGCAGGAACTCATATGCTCTGCGGCCTTGCGGGATTTGGTCCCATTCATTCTGTCAGTTTCCAATGGCGGACTCCTCTATTTGCCTCTTTAGGCATGACCGGGGCAGGGGCACCTGAATCTGCTCCGTTTCCTCATTTTGGGCAGCTTTCTTGGCAAGAGCGTCTGCTGCTTCATTTCCCTGAATTCCGGCGTGCGCCTTCACCCAGGAAATTTGGATTCTCATTGACTTTTCTTGTAGACGGAGGACTTCTTGCAGGTGCGAGATTAGTGCGGAGCGCTGAAGAGGGTTGTTGATAGCATAAATGCTTGACAGGCTGTCAGTAAATATCGTAGCTCGACTCTGCCGTGTGTCAATTGCCCATTTCACTGCCTTTGTGAGGGCAACTACTTCCGCTTGGAACACTGAGTTCTGTGCGCCCAGACGGCCCTTCCATTCCTTTGCTATGTTTCCATTTATATAGGCACTGCCTACAGCGTTATCAATTTTTGACCCGTCTGTATAAAGCATGGCCCCTGGTCCGTCTAAGCGCGGGGTTAACGCTGGTGAGTGGAAAGTCCGTATGCCCAGTCCATATTCCGACGGATGTGTGCTTAGTTTGGACCTGCGTGTTTCGTAGACTTCTGGCAGATAGCATGTATCCCCATATGTACATGGCTGTTGGAGTTGCGTCACCTTTGCAATTGAGGCTTCTTGCTGCGCTTTGATTGGGAGCGGCATAAGCCCTGCTAATACCGAAGCGGCCGCAGTCGACGTTGTCCTGTAGGTCTTCGTTATGGCCAGGACAAATGGTCGCTGTGCACTACTTAGCAATTTTGCCTTTCTGACTGTCATCGGGGCTGCCCAAATGGCTGCTCCGTAGGTTAGGACCCTCTCCGCGACAGTGGAGTAAAGTATCTTGTAGATATTGTGCCAAAGGCCCCAGTGCGGGCCTTGCATTTTTTGCAGATTGTTTGCGATTCGGAGAGCCTTTTCTCTTTGGGCTTTAAGGTGAGGCAGCCAGGTGAACTTTTCATCCAATATAAATTATAGGCATTTTTTCCTGCATTTCATTTAAACATATTTTCTCATATTTCAGAATTAAAACTTGAAAGATATAGCAAAACATAAAACACCAAGTACAGTTGAAAGAATTTAAAAAAATTAAATTACAGTTCCTAAGCCATTCGGCCGGCGGGCAAGAAGTCAGATTTTTCAGTGCACAAAAATGAAAGTTTACTTTTGTTCTCACTCAGCAAAAGAACACCGACGGCGTAGAAACCGACTTAATTTATCTTGGACGCTATGCTGAGTCAAAATACGGGATAATGTAATAACTTAAATGATAATTCCAGAATGGATTAAGCATAATTTAATTTGAAAATAATAAAAGAAGACGTTACTTTGTAGTTGCGAAGCTTAGTTAGGCTTAGTCGCACTTACACATCTTTTAAATGGTTGATAATTCTACAACTATAACATGCAGGGTAACTAAATGCATAGAAACCTTAACCGTAAGGTAAGAGCAACATAATTCAATCATTTTTAAAGCAAAAAATGCACAATTTACAAACATATAAGAATAAAGAAACTGAGCTCCCTAAGAAGAGTAACAAAGTTGTTATAAATATATATATATGTACATATATTTATATACTTTTGGTGCGCCGATTGCAACCAAAAACGTAGGTGCACATCTACATGTTATAGCAGTCCCACATACAAAATTTCAACGTTTTGAGTTGTTCGAGATATATATATACATACGTGCACACGCACGTACGTAAGTATCTAAGTACAGACGCGATGAAAAAAAATCTTTTCTGAATTCATTTTAAATCGGTTTTATAATTCGTTTGGGGAAAAAAACAAGTCTTTTATTATATACTTAGGTATAGATATCACACAAAAAACATCGTTAAATTGCATTGGATAGCGGTGAAAATGGATATTCTCTTTAAAAAATGGTACCCGAAATTTTTCGTAATTACAATACTTCCTTTACTTCGTACAAAGAAGGAAAAAAGAAAACAGAAAAAGAGCACCAATCAACAAAATAATAAAATAACGCACCGTTCATACAAACTGTAAATTTCACCTTCTTCCGAATGTCCCTAAATCTCGTGTGTACCATATACTGGGATCAGACCCAATAAAATATTAGATACATTGCCATTTATCAGGAAATAAAAATTCATGTTTTTTTCTTAAGCATTCTTTTCTTTTTTATTTTGGAAATAATGACGCACTGTCTTTCGATCCCAAATGAAAGAACAAACAAAATTTGAATGCGAAAGCAATTTTAAAATGCCTGTACATGCCGTTTCTACTCGAAAGTTAGTAACAAAACAATTCAAATTCCCTACTTTATAAGCAATTCGGCAAAAGAAATATTTCTGCTTTACAATGAGTTCACGAAGCTTATAAAAGTGTGGCTGCGTGTGTATCTCCGTATTGCGGTTGTTTCAGAAATTGCCTCGTCATCAGAAATTTATATCTTGCATTTATTTTCGTTTGAATATATATCTGTTTATGCAGGTTTGTATTCTTAATAACTCTAGCAAATTCGTGAAATGATAGAGTAGCCTATTTTTGGACAACGGATATGATAATCAAGTTATTCCGTGCAGTTTTTACATAGATTGGTTCTGTTACAATCACACCCCGTTCCAACATGTTTTACACATTAAATAATTAAACGTATTGATAATTCAACGTAAAATATACCTTTGTTTAATTACAGCTTACGAGAACATTCTAATTGGTGCTCAATTTTTTCAATGCTTTCGTAAGCTGGCTCTGGTTAAGATACTTTTAAGATTTTATTTTTCTCGAGGGCTATCTGCCTAAGGGATGGGATGCCTTCGTGGAGGCTTTCTATGGAAAGCTGTTCAAGAGGAATGGAGTAAAATACCTTTACCGATACTATAAAAGGCTTAATTGTTTTGAACATTACGGTGTAGAAAGATAGTCAAAAGTAAGGGTTGTTCAAGAACATTTAAAAACAAATATTATAAGTGTAATATTTCTATAAATAGAATGAAAATCGTCTAAAAAGTGCACGAAAGGCCTCTATAAAAATTCACTCATAAATGCGCAATTCACAGACAGCCGTTGTTCTCAAACATACTGTTACGAATTTGGTATATAAAAGCTAATGTTAGTTCAGTTATAAATTAAATGGTTTTATTTCCAGCGCAGTGCAGCGCGTGACGAATATCAAAAGAAGAAAGCTAAGCTGGAAAATTAAAAATATAAGAGCACGTGCATTTAACATTAAATAAATAAATATCTCTTTTTGATTTCGAGAAAGTACTAGAAAATTCTAGCGCGTGATTTTAAAAATCTTATAAAAGGAGGAAAATCTCTCAGTTTGTTGTAGACCCCCACGTGACTACCACTGTCCAATCTGTGTTTTACAACAAGGACGAATTGGAATATTTTGTTTAGCTAATCTGTTGCACTTAGTTGTGCCATTTGACTTCATTTAGATCGCTATATTAGTTTAATTATTCCAATCTGGATAACCTGTTTCAAAACTTGATAATTATTAATATATCCAATATTTCTCATTGCACGCGTAAGCTGCTTTTCTCGGAGTCTCAACTTGGTTGGGTGACCACCCACGTGACAGGCTCCTGCCAATCATCTCCCTCCACTCCACCTACATTTCACAAAATTTGACAAGTTTCGCCTAGTTGGCGCGGCGTAAATCGCCTTAATTAAAAACTTAAGTACCAACGCCTCAGGGCAATTTACCAACAGAGACGATTAAAGTAGCGGTTAGCTACTAATTGCCGCCTAGCCATTGACTCGATTTCGATTTCAGCTTGTTGTAGTTGCTTAGTTTGTTGTTGTTTAGAATACTGCTCTTGTTGATTGTAGCGAATTCGCGGATTAGCGTTCTTTAACTGTTTTGAATTACGTTCTATTGGGCATTTGAGTAGTTAAAAGATAACTACTGTGAGATATTGCAATACTGCATGATAATTTGAGAAAATTAAAGCATTTTCGTTGTGATAATAATATATTTTTGTTCATTTTCATCGGACCTGTGCATTCATTTCATAACGAACCCGTACGCACGCAACAATTTTTGGTGTCAGAAGTGGGATTTGAATACCAATTACTAGAGCTATGGAAGAACAATTGAGGCAGCTCATTAGTGCTTTTGCTGCATTCCAAGAAAAGATGGAAACTGGCCAAGCATCATTTAAAGAAGAGATGAAAGACTCTGTTAAAGAAGAGATTAAATCCGTTAAAAATGAGATGAAATCTAGTCATGAAAAGATTGAAGCAGGACAACAAAAGATTGAAACAGGTCAAGAAGAGATGAAAAGAGAAATTACCTGCATAATAGAAAATAAATTTGAAGCTATGGAAGGCAGAACTGACACAGTTGAAAATAAAGTTGGACAAATTGAAGAAAAAGTTTCTTCCGTAAAAGATCAAATTGAAGAAAGAGTCTCTTTGGTGTAAGAAGAAATAGAAGAAAGAGTTTCTTCTGTAAAAGAACATATAGAAGGGAAAGTTTCTGCTGTGGAGGAACGAATTGAAGGACGAGTTTGTGCCATCCAACACCAAATCGAACAACAAATTGATGATAGAGTTTCTGAGGTCACCAAAGAAGTTGATGATTTAAAGAAATTCGTAGCGACGGCAGGGAGCAATCCGGAAGGTTTTAAATTTCTACCCATGCCTGCTGGTCCCTCTCTGTAGCTATCGACTTATGATGGGAAGACCTCCTGGCAGGTGTATAAGACACAATTTTCTATCGTGGCGGATGCGAATGGATGGGTTTCCCAAACTAAGGCCTATCATCTCACCGCTTCTCTGAGAGCAGACGCAGCGGATATCCTGCAGACGCTTCCCGAAAACCAAAGACTTGACTTCGAAACTCTATCCGGCGCATTCGAGCTGCGCTTTCGCGAGAAATGTTTAAAAGACTACAGCAGGCTTCAATTAAAATCCCGTCAACAGAAACCCACCGAATCACTCCAAAAACTCGCCACGGATGTTGAAAGGCTGTCCCACCTCGCCTTTACGGAGTGTCCGAGAGAAACGAGGGAAATCCTGTCGCTGCAATATTTCATCGATGGCATCCGGGACCCTGAAATACAGAAAGCACTGCGAATGGCGGATGTTAAAGATTTGAAAAGCGGTTTAGTGTACGCCATGAAATTCGAGGCAGCCCAGCAAGCCACTCATCGAGACCGCCACCAGTCAGAGCTGCTCAAGTCCAGGAGCCAGGGGATCAAGTCACCGCTCGTCTAGACGATTTAACTAGACAACTGAACGCCTTGAGACGGAATGTTGGTGAAAAGAAACCGACCGTTAAGTGCTGGAACTGCAGTGCTGAAGGACACATACGACGAAACTGCAGAATACCCCAGGGTACGGATGTTAAGACCGCTCCTAACAAACAGCAGGGAAACTAATTAGTGGCCATCTCGCGGGGAGGAGTTTGCCAGATAATGAAAAGCCCCAGTTTAAAGCGTTTCAGATTTCTGCAGTGAGAGGCGGCAGTAATGGACTTTTCATAATAGGACATATTAACGGAATTCCCTGCAAAATGACGATAGATACAGGAGCCAACGTTACCATCATCCGAAAAGATTTGGCTCAGCAACTGGAAAGCAAACTTATCTGGACGCCGCCCTGCGTTACCCTACAGACTGTGTCTGGTGAGAAGATCGACATCGATGGAAAAGTAAACGTTAACATCACGCTTGGAAGTGCCGCTTACCATCACACGGCATATGTAGCAGAGATCACTGATTCTTGCATACTCGGATCGGACTTTCTAAGGAAATACCATTTTTCCTTGAACTTTAAAAATAACGAATTGCATTCTACATCTGAGGACATAGCCCTATTCGGAATTAATGATGGAGTGAAATCTATCCACAAAATTATAGCGCAAGACAATATCACAATACCGGCAAGAACAGAAGTTTTACTTCCTGGATCCATAGCCGAAAACAGAAATTTCCGCTACGGCATCATAGAATATCCCAATAACTGTAATAGCCCAAAAGGAGTACTAGTAGCCTCAACACTCGTCGACCTATCCAAAACGGTTATCCCGGTGAGAGTCGCCCATGTAACTGAGAAGGGGAGAATTATTAAGAAAGGTGAAGTGGTTGCAGCATGTACTCCAGTAACCACCGTTGAAAGAAAGAGTAACATAAAAGAATCCGTGTCCTCAGAGAGCATTACATCGGAGTTATTGCAGAATGCGCAATTAAACGATAAAGAGAGGAATGCTGCAGATCGCGTCATTAAAGATCTTCAAATTGTTTTCTCCCGCTCGTCTTCTGACGTGGGTCGAACTAGTTTGACACAACATAGAAGAGATAGCGGCGATCATCCCCCGATCAAGCAACATCCAAGACGTCTACCGTTTGCTAAACAGGAAGAGGTGCGAACACTGTTAAAAGATATGGAAGAAGGCTCGAGCCGTCAGTAAGTCCATGGGCATCTCCCGTCGTCTTAGTCAGAAAGACGGCTCAACAAGATTTTGCGTTGACTATCGCCGGTTGAATGAGGTTGCGAAGAAAGACAGTTACCCTCTTCCTAGAATTGACGACATTCTAGACACTCTTTCTGGAAGCAAGTGGTTCTCAACGCTTGATTTAAAGAGTGGGTATTGGCAGGTAGAAATACAGCCTGAAGACCGAGAAAAGACGGCATTTACTACGGGACAAGAGCTTTGGCAATTCAAGGTGATGCCGTTTAGACTGTGTAATGCGCCGGCAACATTCGAACGTCTTATGGAGACTGTTTTGAAAGGCCTTTCCTACGAAGCCTGCCTGATATACCTGGACGACATCATCATCGTCGAAAAGAGTTTTGAAGAACATTTAGAAAATCTTAGGAAGGTGCTTCAGAAACTGAAAGAAGCCAATCTGAAGCTGAGTCCCGCTAAATGCAAATTGTTCCGAAAGGAAGTGACTTACCTGGGACATATCATCTCTGCAGAAGGTGTGCGCACGGATCCTGAAAAGGTATCAGCGGTTAAATCCTGGAAACGTCCCGAAAATGTCCAACAGCTGCGAAGCTTCCTAGGGCTTTGCACCTACTATAGGAGATTCGAGAAGAACTTTTCTTCCATCGCAAGACCCCTTCACAAGCTGACAGAGAGCAACCAAAAGTTCTTGTGGACAAAAGAATGCGAGGATGCATTTAACAACTTAAAGGAGGCTTTAACATCTGCTCCGATCCTGACCTATCCTCAGCTCGACCGACGATTTATTCTCGACACAGACGCGAGCAATGAAAGTGTCGGTGCTGTTTTGTCCCAAGAAATAGATAGCCAAGAACGTGTAGTGGCGTACTGGAGCAAGTGTGTAGTGGCGTACTGGAGCAAGTTTTAAATTTCTAGAATTCTGAGGGTCAAATAGCCAGGTGGATACAGAGACTCCAAGAATATGACATCACTATCCGTCATCGTAAGGGATCATCACACGGAAACGCCGACGCCCTGTCTAGAAGACCTTTCCAAAAAAGCTGCCGATATTGTTCCAAGGTGAAAGCGAAATACGAGCTGCTGACTCCGGTCGCAAGACAAATTACAACATCAACATCGGCTGATCGAGAATCGTGGAGTCATGATGAAGTCAGGAAAGACCAGCTGGAAGACCGCGACATTAAACCCATAATTGATTTAATGGAGTCATCGAACAGAAAACCTACCTTGCAGGACATTTCTATCTGTAGTCCTACAACCAAACAATATTGGGCACTCTGGGATTCACTTCACATTCGAAACGGCGTCTTATACCGGAAATTCGAATCGGATGATGGGAAGACGTTCCGATGGCAACTGATACTTCCAAGATCCCGGATTCCTGACGTCCTTAAAGAACTATATAACAGCCCTACAGGAGGTCACTTTGGAATTATGAAGACCTTACAAAGAGTTCGTGAGCGCTTTTACTGGAATAATGCAAAGGATGACGTGCAAAAGTGGTGCCGATCTTGCGATGCCTGTGCAGGTCGGAAAGGACCGAGGAAACACAGCAGAGGCAAGCTGCAACGTTACAACGTAGGTGCGCCGTTTGAACGTATCGCCTTTGAAATCTTGGAACCTCTGCCACGAACTGCTGATGGCAACAAATACATACTCGTTGTCATTGATTACTTCACCAAGTGGCCTGAAACGTATCCTATTCCTGATCAAGAGGCTTTCACAGTAGCTGAGGTAATGATACAGCACTGGACTTCCAGGTTCGGAGTGCCTCTTCAGTTACATTCCGATCAGGGAAGGAATTTTGCCTCGGCAATAATCAAAGAACTATGCAAACTACTCGGCATTCACAAAACTCAAACGACACCATTGCATCCCCAGTCGGACGGCATAGTAGAGACGTTCAATCGAACCATCCTTAATAACCTCTCATTAGTGGTTTCAAGAAACCAACAGGACTGGGACAAGAAATTACCACTCTTTTTACTGGCTTACCGCAGTGCTGTCCACGAGACTACCGGCTATTCCCCATCACAGATGCTCTTCGGTCGTGACCTTCGTCTGCCTTGTGATCTAATGTTTGGCCGCCCTCCGGATGCTCCTTCATCGTCTGAGGAATATATTCAAGATCTCCAGGCCCGGTTTGAAGTGATGCACAACTTTGCAAGAGAGCGAGTCAACTTGGCGACGGAGAAGATGAAGACCCGATACGACACAAGAGCTACTGAACATCAATTCCACGAAGGAGACAAGGTGTGGTTGTGGAATCCGACTCGAAGGAAAGGACTTTGTCCGAAATTACAGTCACCTTGGGATGGCCCGTACACAGTCCTAAACAGGCTGAATGACTTCGTGGTTCGTATTCTTAAGTCTTCGAACTCTAAACCTAAAGTCGTTCATTACGACAGGTTAGCTCATTACTATGGCTATAGTACATAATGTAAATAATTGTAAATAGTATAAGAAGATGGTTCTTTTTGTTTTTAAATGTGTATTTGATTTACTTTGTGTTTAGTATTTATGCATTTAGTATTTTATTTGTTTAAGTTATCTATTACATTTATTGTTCATGTTGTTTGATATTGTAATGTAATGTTTATGCCTCAGTTGCATTCATGCCCCGATTGTAAGTTTAGCTTCCTGTCCAGGGATTGTACTGCCCGGGACGTGCAGTAATTGGGAAGTGGGCAGTGTTACGAATTTGGTATTTAAAAGCTAATGTTAGTTCAGTTATAAATTAAATGGTTTTATTTCCCGCGCAGTGCAGCGCGTGACGAATATTAAAAGAAGAAAGCTAAGTCGGAAATTTAAAAATACAAGAGCACGTGCATTTAACATTAAATAAATAAATATCTTTTTTTGATTTCGAGAAAGTACTAGAAAATTCTAGCGCGTGATTTAAAAATCTTATAAAAGGAGGAAAACATCTCAGTTTGTTGTAGTTGCTTAGTTTGTTGTTGTTTAGAAAACTGCTCTTGTTGATTGTAGCGAATTCGCGGATTAGCGTTCTTTAGCTGTTTTGAATTACGTTCTATTGGACATTTGAGTAGTTAAAATTAACTACTGTGAGATATTGCAATACTGCATGATAATTTGAGAAAATTAAAGCATTTTTGTTGTGATAATAATAAATTTTTGTTCACTTTTCATCGGTCTTGTGCATTCATTTCATAACGAACCCGTACGCACGCAACAATACGTTATTTTAATAGAATAAAAATATATTCAAAAGCCACTTACTCCCAAGATGAGGTAAATTTCACCTCCAACATGCTCAGCGACATAGTTAGATTGGTCTAGAACAAGCAATTAGTATTTTCTCCAACTCTCTGTTACGACTCGGCCAAAAAACAACAAGTCACTTTAAAATATTTCGCTGAATAACTGGCTTGGTTTACTAAATAACTCATACCAAATATTTCCTTCATCATCATTTGACTACACAAATGCTTGGCACGAAATAAGCGAATCATTCGACATCGCTAACACAAGCACATCATTCTACACAACTTGTGCTGTTGCCACACGCAAAGGTAGAAAAACTTCCACACAGATTGCTTTCATATACTGCGCGCAATATTAGCCTGGGCAGCAATATTCCTCGTTTTAATAATTCTATTTCTCGTTCTACGTAATATATTATGCGTTTTTCGCACACATTATTTTAAGATTTTAATGATGGCTTTTAAAGAATACTTGAATTTTCAAAAATACATTAATCTTCAATTTACGTTCATTCCGTTCGTGAAAAAAAAAAAAAAAATTGTGTACATGTATTTCTGCACCAGTGATTCTCAACCACTGGGCCGCGGCACTTTTGTGTGTCGTCAAATTCTTAAAGTGCGCCTCCAAATTTTAGAAATGTATGTAATAAAAATTATAATGGGTTTAATCCGGTACACATGAGAATACCAATAGTGAGTTTAGTACGGTACACATGAGAATTGGCGAAATTCGGTTTTTAAGACATTAATAAGTCCGCCAATTGTGGTATCCAAGCCGATTTTGGTGTCGAAACATTCTGTATTTGAATTAGCATTGAAGAAGAGGAATAACTAACTTCTAATAATCGAATAACTAATAATCGAGATTTCATTTTAAAATATTCGGAAGAATGAATTAATTCATTTTGGATTAACATTAGATGGGATTATCCCATGATGGCCAAAAAAGGTTTTAAAAATATTATTACACTTTTCTACATCTTATTTGTGCGAATTCTGATTGTCAGTATTAACCAATATAAAAACGAAAAACGATCGATACTGTTAAATGTAGAACATAATATGAGAGTAGCATTGTCATTTTCATAACCAAATATAAATGAAATTATCAAAAAACATCAAGCTCAAATTTCTCATTAAAAGTATTCTTATTATAAACTTGTATTTAGTCCCTTAATGAACGCAATGCTATTTTTGTAGTACATATTAATTTATTTTACATACAAAATTATTATCACACGATGCATTGCACGTAAGTAAACGACTTTTTAACTTATCTTTTTCTTTGTGTGCCGCCAAATTTTGAAATCGTTAAAAGTGTGCCGCGACAAAAAGGTTGAGGATCACTGTTCTATACACTAATTAAAATAGGTTTAATGATTTTTAATACTGTAAATGTAATCTATAATACAATTTTACTCGGGGTTTCTTCTTTATTAAATCATAAGAAATTTTTTACGTTTTAATTATAAAACGAAAGTTTCTTTTCTAATGGCCCAGCCACTATCGCGATAGACACATTTCAGCATTTTTGGTAGTGTTACCAGATCGTAAGATTTGTCGCAAATTTGCTACTTTTGAAAAACCTGTGAGACTGAAATTTATGTGCATGCGAATTTGAGAAATGTTTTTGTACTTCATCATTTTGTGCTACTTTAGAGACTTTAAAAATTGTAATATAGCGTAAAATGCTTATATATTAAAATAATGTATTTCCTAAAATTCGTTTATAATAAATAAATAAATAAAATTTTATTTCGGCTTAAATTAAAGTTGGCGTCTGGCAATTCTGAAATTATAGAGCAGGTGCCAAACAACAGTTGTTCGACGCTTTTTCGGAAGGCACAGATTGTCTTTCACCATCGATAGACAGACTTGTATCATCGATAAGCAAGTAAACGTTGTTTATCGATTACAAAATTTTCAAATACATAAAATTCAATGATTCTTTTCCTCGCGTGCTCTACCATACGTAATATTATTTTAAATCGTCCATTTATAATCACTAAATTTTAATGCCTATTTAATAATAATACATTTTTTCTGCTTAGATAACAATACAGACGTATATTAGTTTTCATCATTTTTTAGACTCATTACATGCAGAACTGCTGTTTTTATTTACAAAGTAAAGGAAGTATTATAATCAAAAAAAATTCCAGATACCATATTTCAACGAAAATATCGATTTTTACCGCCATCGAATGCAATTTAACGATGTTTTGGCATGACATCTGTACGTGAGGATAGAATAAAGAACTCTTTCTCCTCAAAAAATTATAAAACTGATTTTAAATGGATTCTGAAGAGAATTTTTCGTGGCGTCTGTACGTACGCATGTATCTATGTATCTCGCATAACTCAAAAACGAGTAGCCTCATAGCGTTGAAATTTTGTATACAGGACTGCTATAGGATGTAGTTGTGCACCTCCCTTTTGGGTGGCAATTGGCCACACCAAAAGTAAATTTTTATTATATGCGGCTTAAGTGTCTGTTTGTCGCCGATAGTTTATTGGTTGCTTGCGTAACTGCCCTAGCCAATGGGGTGAAGATGCCACGGCATTCAAATAGTCCATATACACTGATACCATACATGCAGTTATCATTGTTTTAATTAAATTATCATGGTATTTAAGAACATTTAAATATTTTTAATTCATACAATTGTTGCTTTTTATGCATTTAACTATATTTACATATGAACTACCTAGAAACTTGCAAACGTTGAGAAATTAAAGGAGACGAAACCAACTAACAAGTTGTGCGTAGTATATCTCATCAGGTAGGTTTACCCAGACTGCTATGCTAAATATCCTTTCGCGTAAAGAGTTTTAAAATTTTACCCTATTTTATTCCGACATTGTATTTTAAACTGAATTTTCAGCTGAACGCAAATTGAGCGTGTCAGGGGGAACGTGAACATTTGTTTGCATTAGCAATCATCTGTTTTTGAAATGGTTTACAACAGAACGCAAATTAAGCATGTCAGGGAGAACGTGAACATTTGTTTGCATTAGCAATAATCTGTTTTTGAAATGGTTGAAAGGGTTTTGAATTATCAGATACCTTTGCTCAAATCATTTTAATTACAATTTGTGATATCTGTAACAGAGGTCATTTCGTATGACCGCCGGATTTTTTTCTATTAAATATATATACATATACACAATCTTTGTTTCTCGACTCCGTGAGCTCAGTTTTTTTTTTTTTTCATTCTTTTCTGTTGGTAAATTGTGAATGTTTCGCTTGTGTGAATAACGTTGTTTTGCAAATGAGAATGAGCGGTTGCTTTTGGAATTTTGGTTTGGTTTGGTATATTTAACTACAGCAAAATATCGACGACTATCTGCCTATGGGAAGGAGGAACTTCTAAGGGAAACTAACTCGTATACACGCTACGCTTGGGGCAAACCACGAACACACCCGTGCAGCCAGCCCGTTCGCGGGATTCGAAACTCGGACCGAATTACCGGTATTCAGCGACTTTACCGTTCGGCTGGCCTGATCTACGTACAAAATTTGGTGAGAAACCTACACAGAAATTTCAAACTTTTGGTGCATTTATTTCAGTTTGCACCAAGAATAATTCACTCGGCGAAATTCTAAATTTATGGTAACCGATTTTGCTTTTTATTTTCTCCTTGTGTATGAGTGGAAAAATGGTGCATCTTTTATACTTTTAAATAATTTTAATAAAGTGCAGAAAGCATATTTGGCGTTATTATCCCTTGTAACAAATAGGCCAAATTTAAAAACTCGCCAGTATATAAAATAACTCATATTTTTGGAAATTTTAATTAAAAATTATAATTTTTTGCAGGTATCCCTAGAATCATACTAATTTAAGGTGATGGTAAAAATTTTATAGTTTATAATAAATATATTTTCGATTTTTTTTAATTTGCTAAAAAATTATATCAGAAAACAGCACTAATATTATTTGGATAGAACCTATATTTAGCTGTGAAAGAAGGAATCAAGTAAGTTTAATAAAAATGAGATATTAATAAATAGCTAAATACATTAAGTTCAATTAACACTGAGGAGCTAAAATTTTGAGAGCTAATTTTTTAAGTTCTAATCGACCGATGTTTACAAATTTGGCACTCCGACATAATTTCAGTCGTAGTATCGAAATACGGAAAATCAAAATAGGAATGCCATTTCAGAAAATGTCCAAATTATTTGCCAGAATACCTATGTTAAAACAGTGCTGTATAAATACAATATATATCATAAGTCGCGCTTTGTGGACATGAAAAACGAAATTAAATTTCATCAATCGCCCCAATAGAACGCTACATACAAAACTGTCCCGTTTTTTGTGCAAGGTACACTGCCCCCGCCCAAAAGAGGCAGTTCGAAATCTTCCGTTCTACCGGGCCGATTGACGAAATTCAACTTGCGTTTTTAATGTCTTTTTTTTTTTTTTTTTTTTTTTTTTTTTTTCCTTCAATATTTCGATTTTATGACTCAAATCATGCCAAAATGCTAAGTTTTTCAAAAATCGCACTAGTAATTTTTTAAAAATTAGCTCTTTAAATTTTAGTTCCTCAATGTTAATTCATTTTGTTTTCACATTTCGAAATTTAGGTTGATTCCAAATATAAAATCACTAAATTTTTATGATGTCCATTTTTAAATAATTTTTATAATTTTTTCGAAATAAAGTTTGAATTATAATCTATAACATTTTTACCATTTTCTTAAAATAGATGTAGTTCTAAGCATACCTGAAAAAAATTACAGTTTTTATTCAAAATTTCCGAAGATATACGTAAATTAATACATTGTCGCGTTTTGAAATTTGACATATTTGTTGAAAGCTACTCGTATAACAATATCAAATGTGGTTTAGGCACTTTGTTAAAATTATTTGAAAGTAGAAACGATGTGACATTTTCTCGCTCGTGCACAGTGTAAAAAGGGAAAGGAAAATAGGTTGCCACGCATTATGAAGTTCGCCAAGTGAATTATTCTATTCTTAGCGCAAACTGAAAAATTGAGCCAAGATAAATTTTTGAATTTATCCGTAAATTTCGCACCACATTTTACAAAATTAAAAATTTAGGCATCATTTGATTCATAGAATCGAAACATGGAAAATCATTGGCATGTCTTTTCAGAAAATGTCTAATTTTCTCTCAAAATACCTACATTAGATCTGTACTATTTATAAATCTAAAACATATCCGAAGTCGCGCTTTCGAGACATGAAAAACGCGATTTGAATTTCATTAATCGGCCCAGGAGGACTGGAGATACAGAAATGTCCCATTTCTATCTGTGTGTGCAAGGTGTACATTCACATAAAATAATTTGAGATTAATTTAGAATAAACGAATATTTGAAATATTTACGTATAAATTTAAAAAAGGAAATCTGAAATGTTTCAGGTTTTAAATTACGTTCAAAGGGCGTTTTTTAACATTTTGTGTGTTACATTTACTTATTAAATATCACGTTCTTCGCACTTAAACCATAAAATTCATTTCAAGTGAAACATCGCAAAATAGTTTTATAATGAGCCTATCTTTAAAATTTCCGATACAGAGACTCACGAGCTGGAGATAAAAATGTTTTTTTCTGTACAACGTTGCCATGGCTCGTTTTGAAATCCTTGAGTTTGTTAATCACAAATTCGTTAAAGTTTTACAAAATATGAAACCGATAAAAAAACAAATTCCAAATTTGGAATTTCAGATGCCCATATTGGCCGTAGGATTACGTCATTCAAAATTGGATGGCTCTAGATACCGTTGTTTTGTAACAATGCGAGAAATACACATACATTCATGCAGATTTTTCAT
The DNA here is from genome assembly GCF_044657685.1 of Stegodyphus dumicola. Classification (NCBI taxonomy): domain Eukaryota; kingdom Metazoa; phylum Arthropoda; class Arachnida; order Araneae; family Eresidae; genus Stegodyphus; species Stegodyphus dumicola. The sequence continues at coordinate 159,902,667 of NC_140768.1, read as the reverse complement.
TATTTAATTTCTTCAAATATAATGCAGGACTCTAACATTTTGTGGCAACAGTTTGAAAAGTGAACCGACTTTTATAGGAGTCCGACGCAAAATGCCAAAACGAAAGTAATAATCCTTCGGGTTTCAAATCCCTTTGGACTAATAATTTCGAATTCTCGTATCGTTTCTTACTAATACTTAAGTATTTCAATCTTTTATTTACTACCGAAACCTTCAGAAAATGCTGAATTTGAATATTTAAATTGGACAAAGGTAAATAACTGAGAAGGAAAAAGTACTGAACTTTTTAATGCAAACTGTGGAATGAATGAGGAAGTTTAAGACTGCATTTTCAGAATATCACCGGAAGAATAATCTTGCAAATCACGTCTTCCGATTTAATTAATGCGGTTTCCCCTCTCACCGATTGTTTGTGGAACTCATTAATTTAATGGAAATTTCATGTTGCCCTAGAGCGCTCTGTTTACACAAAATCTTTCATCCAGTAATTTAAGCTTCTCGGTATATTGTTGGAAAGAGATCTGATTTTCAGTTTAGAAATTTCTGTGATATTCTGCGATGTTGTATTTTTTCCGCATTTTTCACAATTTTAAAAGCATTTATATTTTTAAAAACTGTTATTGGCTCAAAGGGTTGTTAGCCCAGAAGGGCTATTTCGTTTTGGCATCTAACGTTGAAAACTTCACATAAAGGTTCAATTTTTAAACTGTTGCCACCGAATATTACAGCCCTGCATTATATTTAAAGAAATTAAATAATGAACAATCTGCATAAATGTATGTATATTTCTTGCATTGTGATAAAACACCGGTACATAAAGCCATCGAATTTTGAATAACGTACTCATCCTGGAAATATGGGCATGTGGAAGACTAAAGTCGTTTCACTTAATGTCGTTTGGCCACTAATAATTATTAGTTCAAAGGGGCTTTGTCCCTGAACTATAATTTTCGTTTTGCAATTTTGCGTTGGTTCACTGTAAACGTCGAATCATTTTTCAAACTGTTGCTACCAAATGTTAGAGCCCTGCATTGTATTTGAAGAAATTAAATAATGAAAAATCTGCATCAATGTGCTGAGCTTCAACTTGGGAACTAAGCTAAGGTTTATTCTCTAGAAAAAGGCTGTCCTCAAGGCTCTGTATCCGGACCTACTCTTTGGAACATAATCATAAATGATCTTTTAAGTCATCTCGACGGTTGTTTAAAAATTGCGTTTTCAGACAACTTTAATTTTACTATTAATTTTCCAAGGAAGGATTTTGAATAACATTCTTTTGAGAGCACAAGAAGTTCTAGATTTTGTCTCCAGTTGGGCGATTTCTCATAAACTCACTTTTAATCCTTCAAAAAGTAAAGCTATGCTTGTTCCTAGTACGTTTGATGAACAAAATATTGCTTCTTTGATGCTCGATAATTCTCCGTTGGAATTTGTAGAAAATGGTAAATATCTTGGTGTCATTCTTGACCAAAAATTAACATGGAAAAAGCACAATTCCTTTCTGCTAAATGTGAAAAATTTATTAATAGCTTTCACCGAATAGCCAAAAATACTTTTGATGTAAGCTACGATGTTAAGAAACTCATGTATAAGAAGTGTATTGTACCTTTCATTTCGTACGGCTGTCATGCTTGGGGACATGTTCTTGCCAAGAAGGTTGTGGTGTTGCGTGGCGCCAACTTGTCCGCAACAGTAGTAATGACTGCTATGAACTGGAAATTACACAAACTCTTAAGAAGGGTTTAACTCCCTTTTTATTCCACTTTAGAAGTTACAGATGCGTTCACTTGACGCTCACAAACTACGCTGACTCGGCGGTTAAATAAAAAGAGAAAAGTACAACTAAAAATAAATAACAGGATGCATAACTAATGAAGTCACTATCTACGAGGCTCTATAATTGCAACTATCTTAACCGCGTTCTAAGATACAGCTGAGATTCAGCAAACTTTCGGATTGAGAAGTTGAAAGTTTCAAATAACTGCCGGAGTAGGCACACAGGCCGAAACGCGCGGTTCTTAAATTTCTACCTAGCAACCTTCACGCTCGTGAATCAAGAAAGCACACTTACAAACTCGTTTCCCTTCTATTTAACTCAAATTACTTCTGCTAAAAATTTGAATACTCTGCGCGTTCTACTAAAATTTACATACTCTGGCATTGGCAATTCCAGGGGAAAGTAAAGGCTTGACAGGAAAGTAAAGGCTTGACAGGAAAGATAGCTTAAAATAAATGTTAGTTAAAATAAATATAAACCCTACAAGCTTAACAAAAGAAATTTAAGAAAGATTCAACGGAGAATTCTTCTTCGTATTATTAGTGGTTCTAGAACCTTAAGCTATCAGGCTACTTTTGTTATTGCAGGAGTTCCGCCTATTGATTCTGAAATTGCATATAAGAATAATATTTTTGAGTCATTGGCAACTCATGCTTCGGAAGACTGTATTAATGGAATTGTCCCCTTCATTGATCTTCCTCATCCCGCTTCTTTAGAACCCATAAATTTCTGCGATTATAAAGAGACTGCTGAAATAAGTTTTCATATGGTTTTCTTTACAGATGGCAGCAAGACGAACAACAAGGTTGGCCTTGCATTTGTTCTTTTTGAAGGCCATTTCGAGATTTGTTTTCTTAGACACCGTATACGGAATGAATGTACAGTTTTTCAAGCAGAACTTCTGTGCATTTACCTTGCCGTCAAATGGATCCAGGATCATGGGACAACATCCTCAAAGTACCTTATTTGTTCTGATTATCTTTCTTCTCTTCAACGTTTGAACAGTATTACCAGCTGCGATAAATTAGTTATCGAAACCGTAGTAACTGTTAGTTCACTTAGAATTAGAGGTATTGATATCTGCTTTGCTTATGTGCGTGCTCATCACGGTTTCTACGGAAATGAAAGAGATGATTTCTTAGCTAAAGATGCCTTAAATTTACCCATTGATATCAACATTAGCATTCCAAAGAGTTATTGGAAGTCCTTTCATTATAAAAAGCTTTTAGCTATATGGAATGAGGAATACATTTCATCTTGTAATGCTGAAGTCACCAAAAATTCCTTCCTTCTATTTACCATAGACTGAATTCCGAGCCTTTCCTCTCGTTAAATTTTAAAGTGTCTCAGTTTTTATCTGGTCACGGTAAATTTGCAAGTTATCTGTTTCGTTTTAATCTACGATCAAACGATTTATGTGAATGTTCAAAAAGAGTTCCTCAGGATGTGGAACATTTGATTTTCTCGTGCCCTACATTTGATGCCCTAGATTATGCTTACAGAACGATTTGAAAATGTTCGGAGTGACTTGGCCAGTGCACTTATCTGTTTTCGTGAAGTCCAGACTGCTGTTCTCTGCTTTTGTTCGCTTTATTTATGCATGTAATTTTTAATGTTTATTTATACATGTAACCTTTAATGTCCTAGTTAACTTACTTCTGTAAGGCCTGTGTTGTACATATGTGGTGCACGGGGAGTATGTATGTTCTCAAAGGAAATGTATGTATATTTCCCCCATTGTGTTAAAACAACGGTACATACAGCCATCGAATTTTGAATAACGTAATCCTCTTACGAAAATGGGCATGTGGAAGAACAAATTTGAAATTTGTTTTATTATCGATTTCATATTTCGTAAAATTTTAACGAATTTTCTATTCACAAACTCATAGATTTCAAAGCGAGCAATGGCAACACTGTACGAAAAAAAAAAAAAAAAAAAACCTTTTTTTATCTCCAGCACGCGAGACTGTGTTGTTGTACCTCTCACATACAGCGAGGATGAGTCTGGCTACAACTGCAGGAAGAAAAACTTGGCAGTGCTGGAATGGCAACAGCGGATGATATTCTATAGATTTTTAATTTTGATTTTGAGTCGATGTTTTTTTTGCGTCTTTTGCGATACTATTGCGTTAAAAATTTTGAGTTTTGGGTGAATGAAACGGAATCCGCTGCCCCTCTGCGGATATAAGTAAAATATATTTAGAAAATTAACTGCGTTGAAAAGGATGAAACCCTTGTGTTTGAATTTGCGGTATTTTACCTCCTAAAGTTGCGACGAGTTCAGAAATTATGCCAGGCTTATTCACGCTGGTGCAGATAAGTTCAAATTTTGTTTATTGTGTTTATAGTGTATAACTTGCAAATATATGAATAGAATTCTATTAAATAAACATTTAAAATTCTGGAATTGTGTTTTAAAATTTTAGATGTAGAGTATTCACATTGCTATGTCGAAGCCAGTGGCAGTCAGGTGTAAAGTAAAATTGTTTTTGCTCCACGACATAACATGTGTATCATATATTCTACAGATATGCTCATTTTAGAATTTTTTTGCGATATTGCTCTTGAATGGAATTTGTGATTTATGTGCGAAGAACGTGATATTTATTAAATAAAGGTAACGCATGAAAGGTTAAGAAACGCCCTTTTGGGCTTAATGTGAAATCTAAAAGCTTTCAGATTTTATTTTTTTTTCAAGCTACTTTTAATTCTCACTCTTCTTTCGCCTATAATAAATTATTTCTGTAAAAACCGATTACTTAAACTAGAAATTCGAAAGCTTTAGGTTATTGTTTTTATGCTAAAAATGGATTCAATAGTATAAATTTAAGCGCTAAAACGCTAAAAAGTTAAAAATTAAAATATAAATAAATCTATAATGATTACGTAGGACATAGTTTTAGAAGCCATTTTTATTAAACTGTAACAAACTTGTATATATTCGAAAACATTTTCAATTGCATATGCCGTAAGTTATTTAATTTATATTGAATAGAAACATTTCTTAAAAATAACATAAAATTTCAATTTGTGAAAAACTGCGTTTATTGATAGTAAATCGCTCTCTTTCTTATTCAATAATATTCGATTACATTTGAAATATAAACTAAAAGACATTATGCTTAACCAAATGAGGGTCTCTTGAGACACGTACACATGCCAATGTACACTGCATGGGAAAAAAAGATGAGGCATTTTTTTATCTCTCGTTCTATTGATTTTCCCGTTCTACTGAGCCGATTGACGAAATTCAACTTTCGTGGGGGAGGGGGGGGGAAACACCTTTCGGAAAAATTGGTAAAATTATTCTTGAACATAAAATCGCTATTTCCGCCATATGTTAAGAAACATTTTCCTTTCAAATACGGGACATATTCGGAAGCTTACGATTAAATTCAGTAATCTTCTATATACTACCCAGTTCATAAGTTGAAATGCAAATCTAGAGGAGAGGCAAATTCCTCTAAATAACGGTAGTAAGACGCTCAGATATTCTTTCATAGACTGAATTCCGAGTCTTTCCTCTCGTTAAATTTTAAAGTGTCTCAGTTTTTATCTGGTCACGGTAAATTTGCAAGTTATCTGTTTCGTTTTAATCTACGATCAAACGATTTATGTGAATGTTAAAAAAGAGTTCCTCAGGATGTGGAACATTTGATTTTCTTGTGCCCTACATTTGATGGCCCTAGATTATGCTTACAGAACGATTTGAAAATGTTCGGAGTGACTTGGCCAGTGAACTTATCTGTTTTCGTGAAGTCCAGACTGCTGTTCTCTGCTTTTGTTCGCTTTATTTATGCATGTAATTTTTAATGTTTATTTATACATGTAACCTTTAATGTTCTAGTTAACTTACTTCTGTAAGCCCCGTGTTGTACATATGTGGTGCACGGGGAGTCTGTATGTTCTCAAAGGAAATGTATGTATATTTCTCCCATTGTGTTAAAACAACGGTCAGACAGACTTCAAATCTCCCATTTTACAAATATTACGCACTGCTCTGCTACATATCAAAGAGACGGTTGTTTCAAAATAAACGACTTCACTCCACAAATTCACGTACACCTTATGGCGTCGTAAAGGAGTTTAAAGTTTACAGAAAATTTACCTTTGCTTTCGTATAAATGAAATGCTTCTTCTGTGCAGGTTTGAGGGTATCGAAATCAGTCCGCCTGTTAACACACTTTTAGACGATTTTCATTGTTTTTTTTAAAAAATTTGTCTAAACGTTTTTCATTTTTAAGGTTCCATTTGACAACACTTATACTTCACTATCTTTCTACACCGTAACTTCCAAGACAAATTAAGACCAAGGATGTTATGTTGTCGGTAGAGATATTTTATGCCATTTCTCTTGAACAAATTCCCATAGTCGAAAGAAATTTCCAGGTCGAATTCTAGGACAATCCCATAAAAAAATAATACTAAAATTCAGAAGCACGAAAAAAATGCAGTTTTACAATCTCTCCAATTCCTTGCGACTACAAATATTAATCTGAGGTATTATTACCAACCAGACAAAATCTGGAAATCATTCATCCATTATTAAGCACATTTCGCCACGAATGAAGAAAAGCAAGAATAGTGGAATTTTCACCGCGTAGAAATCTGTCATCGTCTGCGTAGTCATTTCACAGTTCATCCATCATTCTAAAATGAAAAGAATAAAAATTAAGCCACGAATAGCCCCTTTCTTCATTATTGGAAATGTAGGTGATAAAGGCAAAACATGTTTAATAGCGTATAAGAAAAAAGATCAATGCGCTTGAAAAATTCACCCTTGCGACCCTCTAGCTGACGTTGAGATATACGCCACATTAATTTAAATTAATGAACGCGAAATGTCGGTGCAAAGCTTTCTTTTCTCGTCCGTTAAAAAATGCGAAATCAAATCAATTGAAGCAATTTTAGAATAGAGGAAAAATAGGCGTATTCAATTTTTATCCTTCTATTAAACTTAATTTGTTAACGCGGCTGAATATTACGCACAGAAAAAAAGGTACACTAAGAAAATAAAAAATTACGTCCAAAGACGCGTTTTTTAACATTTTGTATGCTACCTTTATTTATTAAATATTAAGTTCTTCGCACTTAAACCATAAAATTCAATTAGAAGGCAATATCTCAATATCTCAAAATAATTTTTAATTTAGAATATCTTAAGAATTTTCAATACACAGTCTCGCGCGCTGGAGAAAATGGTTTTTTTTTTTTTTTTTTTTTTTTTTTTTTTTTTTTTTTTTTGTGTGTGTGTGTGTGTGTGTGTGTGTGTGTACAATGTTGCCATGGCTCGCTTTGAAATAACTGAGTTTGTTAATAAAAAGTTCATTCAAGTTTTACAAAATATGATATCGATAATAAAACAAATTTCAAATTTGGGCTTCCACATGCCGATATTTGCAGTGGGATTACGTCATTCAAAATTCAATGGCTCTAGGAACCGTTGTTTCATCACTATGCGAGAAATATCCATACATTTATGAAGATTTTCCGTTATTTAATTTCTTCAAATATAATGCAGGACTCTAAAATTTAGTGGCAACAGTTTGAAAACCGAAACGGACATTTATAGTGAACCAACACAAATCGCGAAACGAAAAAAGCCCCTCTGGACAAAATAATATGAAAGCTTTCATATTTTACATTACACGCAAAGTGGAGTTTTTTTAACGTTTTGCGGGTTACCTTTATTTATTAAATATCATGGTCTTCGCACCTAAATCATAAAATTCAGTTCAATGGCTATATCGTAACATAATTTTAAAATCAGCATATGTTTAGTATTTCCGATGCACAGTGTCGCAGACTAAAATGTGTTTAGATTTCGTATTGTCATAGCTCGCTTTGAAATCGCTGAGTTTGTTAATGAAAAATTCGTTCAAGTGATACAAAATATGAAATCGATAATAAACAAATTTCAAATTTGGGCTTCCAGATGTCCATATTCGGGTGGAAACGTGCGTTATTGAAAATTGGATGACTGTAGGTACCTTTGTGTTGTCACAACGCGAGAAACACACAGACATTTATGCAGATTTTTCATTATTTAATTTCTTTAAATCTAATACAGGCGATTTGGTGGCAAAAATTTGAAACGTGAAACGGACATTTAAAATTTTCGACGCAAAATGCCAAAATGACATTAATAGCCCTTCAGGATTAACGCCCTTTAGACTAAAAATATCGTAAACTGGAATAAAATAGTTTTTCACGCAAAGTGTAATTTTGAAGTAACAATAAAGGAAACAAAATTTAAGCTAGCATGTATGACAGTATGTGCTTATGGTTAGCAGACGATTTGGTTTACGTAAATTAACCAATGATTGTGATTTGAGCCTTTACGATAACTTCTTCTTTTCACAGCCTTGATCAGAATGCAAATTAGTTCCATGAGAATGTAGCAGAGGGATTGAATGTTTCAGAGATACAACTTTTATCAGGTCCGCTTGGAAATACTTTCTATCGCCAGCTTTGCTGAGGAATATTTATGCTTCAGCTATTTTGCTAGCCGACGTTAAAAAACGTGCCACGTTACTTGAATCAGCTTAAGTTATAAGGTATCAGTATCAGTAGTGAGAGCAGCCCGACACCCCTAACCAAACAAGTTGGTATTATGATCGTGAGAGGCCACGCCCATTTCAACAAAGGAAAAAATGGAACATAAACTATTTGAATGAAAATAATCATGGGTTAATAATAATTATAAACATAAAAGTGAAGAAAAAGAACAAATACAAATATTTAGACAATAGCAGACACCAAATACAAAAACAAACAAGAAAAAAAAACCCGCGAACAACAAACAGAAAAAAATGGTAACAACAAATTAGTAAAACAGACCAAATAGTGATGGCAATAAAAAGCAAAAATCATATACTGATTCCCACTGCCCGGCGCTCACCGTTAATAATTTTCATTATAGATTCAGATAATTGTGTGAAATCTTTATAGCATAAAAGGGGATTTTCAAAATCAATATTTTTATTGTTTCTTAAGCTATTAATGTTATAAGGTATTTCTACCGCTTTCTTAGCATATCTTCGTAGTGTAATGGTCAGCATGCTCTGCTTGTATTCGAGAGGTCACGGTTTGAGTCCCGGCGTGAGCTTTGCTCATTTCTTATGTCTCCTGCATCAATAAAAATCTAATATATCCACTATGGCGCCCGAACTAAAAAAAGGTGGTGGATGAGAATTCTCCACTGTCAGGATTTGGCGATTGGGTCCCCTAATCTCCAGTCGACCTTTGAAAAGGGGAGTATATGAGGAACTACTCTCGCCTTCTTAGCATGCCTTAGTAGTGTAGTGGTCAGCACGCTCGTTGCGTATTTGGGAAGCCCGTGTTCGATTCCCGGCGAGGGTATTCCTCATTTTTCATCTTTCCTGCTTTCAAAAAATACCTAATGCCTCTACAAAGTAGATCGTAATGTGAAATCTTCGACTACGTTACTTAAATACGAAGTTTAACCTATATTAAATGCCCACAAGTGGCGGAGTTTTTGTTTGTAAGCAGAAGAAGCGTTTTCTGTAAAATTTTAAACAGTTTATAAATAGGTTCTTTGTAGGACCTCTGTCACTTTAATTCAAACTGATGTCTGCCCATCTAGTAGGGTGTGTAGAACATTGATTTAAGCTTCTACTCAGTAAGAATAGTACATCTGACGGCCGACACTTTTAAGAACCATGTGCATTAACAATGCAACTTCTAGCTGGCCCCCTCTCCCAAAGATATCTCTAATGAAATTCGAGGAAATAAGTTTCAATGAAATGCAGCCAAAAAAAATGTACTATTCCGTACAAGGAAGTCACGTGGTGTACACATTAGATTTTTTTTTTTATTCTTATATTTAGGTAAATTTTGCGTTTTTTGCTTTATAAATTATTGCATTATGTTGTTCTTATCACCCGGTTAAGGTTCTTATACGCTTAGTTAATGTGCACGCAATAGTCAACAATTTAAAATTTCTTTAAGTGCAGCTAAGCCAAATTTTTCTTACTATAGCAGACATATTTGTTTACATTTAAAACTTAGCGGAATAGTGAGTTAAATCTTTCTGCACCTTGAGTGTCTTTTTGCCGAGTGGGACCAAAGGGAAATATTTTATTTTTGCACACCGAAATATCTGCCTTCTTGCTCGGTGGCCGAATGGGTTGTTTTTGCGTAGAAACTGTAATTTTACTTGTAAAAATTGTGTTCTTTTTTTTTTTTTTTTTTTTTTTTTTTTTTTTTAGTCAAAAGGGGCTTTATCCCTGAAGGACTATTGTTTTCGTTTTGCGATTTTGCTTTGGTTCACTATAAATGTCCGTTTCACTTTTCCAACTGTTGCCACCTAATGTTAGAGTCCTGCATTATATTTGAAGAAATTAAATAATGAAAAATCTGCATAAATGGATGTATATTTCTCGCATTGTGATAAAACAGCGGTACATAGAACCATCGAATTTTGAATGGCGTAATCCTACTGCGAATATGGGCATCTGAAATCCCAAATTTCAAATTTGGAATTTGTTTTATGATCAGTTTCATATTTTGTAAAACTTTAACGAATTTTTTATTAACAAGCTCAACGCTTTGAAAGCGAGCCATGGTAACATTGCACGGAAATATCCAATTTTATCTACAGTGCGCGGATGTGTGTATCGGATAGGCTCAATTTAAAATTATTTTGCGATATTGCTGTTGAACTTCAAAGCGAGCGATAGCAAAGTTGTACAGAAAAAATGTTTTTATCTCCAACGCGAGACTCTGTATCGGATATTCTAAAGATATGCTCAATTTAAATCTATTTTGAGATATTGGCATTGAACTGAATTTTATGGTTTAAGTGCGAAGAACGTGATATTTAATAGATAAGAATAACAAACAAAATGTTAAAAAAACACCTCTTTGGACGTAATTTAAAATCTGACACCTTTCAGATTTTGATTTAATTTTTAACTGTATTTGGTGTTTTATGTTATTCTATATCTTTCAATTTTTAATGAAAGTATTTCGATCATTCATGTATTTTTCCCTTGCGGCGAGCGGAGAACTGAGTGAATGAGGGATCTGTCTCTAATGAAATTCGAGGAAATACGTTTAAATGAAATGCAGGAAAAAATGCGCATGATTTAATATTCCGTACAAGTAAGTCATGTTATGTACACATCAGGATTTTTATATTATTATTCTTCACATACGATTGTTTGTCTGACTCTTAAGAAAATTTTTAAGCACGGTATGATTCAACGTGCTAAGGTATAAAAAATGGAGGATTCCGGGAAAGAGACAACTTTCCTTCCCAGTTTTCCAAGAAAGACAACATTAGCTCTACCTACACATCTGCCCAGACATGATTGTTTGCGAGACCACCTCTACACAATTGGAGTGGTGGATTACGCATACTGTATGCTGTGCTACTCCTATCAGCCTACCATTTTTAACATTTAAATAATTGTATTGAACTTTCTCGGTATGAAGATATAGTTAAAAAGTACTGGAGAACGTTAAGCGCTAATGTTTGGCATTTGTAAAATAAATAATAAATTCATATGATTACGATAAAGCACGCTCTTTGTCTAAAACTATCTGCTTAAGGGATATAGAGCCTTCGTCGAGGATTTTCTAAAGGAAACTAGCTCGTAATGACGTTGCACATGGGGGAAAACTACGGAAACGCCCAGGCAGCCAGCCCGTTTTCCTGAACTCGGACCCAGGTGAAACTACCAACGCTCAGCGATTTTACCGCTCGGCTGCGTGTGTACCGTTTCACTTTAAGGGGCTCGTATTCCTTAAAACCCTTAAGAACTTCGAATATATGACTGTTGCAAGAATGGGGATATTTTATTTATTTTAAAAGCAATTGCTTCCAACGTTTTACAGCTCACTACATAATGTAGCTGCTTTGAAAACAGAAAGTTCGTGTTCCCAAAAATATTTTTATAATTTTATCTGCTTTGTGACAAAATGTTTTATATGTTTACGTCATGTTTCCACCTTGCGCTCGTGATATTCTAAAAATGGCTAACGGTACATACATGAGGGAATGGTTTATATGGACACTATCTTCTAATTGAACCAAAAATAATATTTATACATGAAAGCATTACAGGTTTTTTTTAATAAAAAGAATTTAACATGAGATTCTTAGGATTCTTGGTTCACGGTCGTTTTCAAATGTTCCAAAAAGCTATATGTTAAATATAGAATTATATTACGCAACAGAATGTTTTAAACTGAGCGTGTATGGTGGAAACATGACGTGAACGCATAAAACATTTTTGTCTCACAGCAGATTAAATTATAAGAGAAATGAAATAAAATAGATTTACGTTTATGTATGGTTTTATTTCAAAGGAGTGAAATCTTTAGTGAAAAGAAATAGGGGGCAGAAAAGAAAAAACTTACAAATTCAATTTCACATTTCTACTTGATCACAATAAAATAAGCATTAATGATGCGATTCTTTGAAATCCTTCTTTGATAATAAGCAAACGATAAAGGCATTAGAATGTAATTAAATTAATAAATGCGTCTACTCGGCTGCAGCGACGGAAGGAGAAGGAAAACGATTCAAATGAAAGACAATCGATTAATTTTATCGGAGATTAATTATGGCAACACTGGGGACTAAGCCTGCAATATATCTTTCTAAAATCTCCGGAGACTTTAAGAACACTTATCAAGATTTGCAGCAGTTACGGATTCAGAAATCATTTGTTGAGCATATTTGAAAGAGATTAATTTTGGACTGTAAACATAATGTAAATCTTTTCTGAGTGATGGTAAGCTTTATAAATTAAAAGCATGAACTATATAAAATTCGAACAAGGGGAAAAATCGATGTGAATCTGCACTGCTAGGCTATTAAAATTTGCAACACCCCGAAGGAATGATCTGACGAATGTCGAAATCGCACGAAAGGAAGAAGAGGTTGGGATATGCAAATGACTAGTATTTCAGCGCATTTAGATGACACAGGAGGGAGAAACGACAGCTGAAACACTACATAAAAGAAAATATGTGTAGTGGATTTCTCATTCGGAAACGCTTTGTATGGTAGGAGTTTGCTCAGAATATCGTGTTATGCCCCGAATAAGAAGAAGAAATACTCACCAGCAGGTCTCGGAATTCGATAGAGCAGGTTCGTTGCCTATCCACAGTACGGATTAACGTTCCGTGATATCGTCCGTCGCACTGGTCAACATCGAACTGTCATATGAATATGGAGTCAATGGTCCGCTCAGGGTCTTACTGAACGGCATGCAGGATCTCAACGGCCTCCCATGACAAACACCCAACAAGGCAGACATAATGTGAGGTCAGCCCTGCAAAAGTATATAACCACATTACGGACCATTAGTCAGGAAAGGGGCATCTTTGCAGCACGCCCAGTATCCGCTCGTACGGTGCGTCGAAGTTTGCAGGAGCGTGGACTATCGGCACGGCGACCATAACTTCGTCTTCCCTTGACAATGCAGCCTAGACAGAGACGGCGACTCTGGTGTGCCGAAGGACAAAGCTAGATGAGTGGTACAATGTCGTCTTTTCAAACGGGTCTCGATTCTGTGTGCAGTATTCTGATGGCCGTATACGTATCTGGAGGCTCCGAGGAGACCGCACGTCGCCTGCTTCCATTCGATATCATCATAGGGGCCCTGCATGTCATGCTTTGAGCAGCCATTGGGTACGCGACACGCACTTCTCTAGTTCGGATCGACGTTAATTTGAACGCCAGACTGTTACATTTCTGTCTTCTTACGTCCGGTGGTTGTGCCCTATCCTCGAGACCTGCCAAACGCCATCTCCCACCAAGATAATGCATGACCACATGTTGCACGTCGTGTTTTGACCTTCCTTGATACGCAAGATATTCGACTGCTGCCTTGGGCAGCACGGTCTCTAGATCTGTCGCCCACTGAAAACATCTGGCCATGGATTGCTGGAAGACTGGCTCGCAACTCCTCTCCGGCTAATTACGGTTATGAAGCTGACTTAAGGCAGCATAGAATGAGTTCCCCGTTTCTGTCATCCAAGCCTAGTACGACTCCATACGTAACCCTGTAAGGGCCGTTTTAGCTACCAGGGGTGGCAGCTGTTTCTGCTAATTTCACACCTCTGTAAGCCCCCAAACTGCTTACAAATTTAATCATTTTGTCTTCGTGGCACAGTGTTTGCGTACAATAAATATCTTTTTTGTATTTGCTTTCCTTCATGGTGTTTCAACTTTAATGGCCTACCGTGTATTTCTTCAAATTTAAACTCAGTCTCTTAAATACATGAAACAGGAACTTCACGTACATTTGATCGTATCAGAACGAAATGAGGCGTCTTCTCTGCATCTCTAAAATATCTTTTTTTCCGCCCTGCCCTAGCAGTGATTCAAAATTATCCTTTTCTTTAACTATTTGAATTAAAAAATACCCCGTTTTCTTCGCAAATAAACAAAATATGTCGTAAATAAGGCAAATTTAGCATTTGGGAATTTTCCGACTAACGGTTTTCCAGCCAAAAGCTAGGAGACATATGTCCCATATAATGGTAAGTTACGTATGTCCCACACGTAGCGATCGGCTTACCATAAGCACACTTATTATTCTGGGAAACGTTATTATAGGAAACAGATTTTACATCGTATGGTACAGGGTAAAGCATTCTTTGCATAACACAACATTTTACAATGGGCAACTCATATTTGTTCTTTTCTCTCTGTTCATTATGTACAACGAGCACGGCAGCACCTTAATTTTCTATTGGAAGATGTTACTCAGGAGATTTTAAGTAATTTTTAACCCGACAGAAATTTTTAAACTTTTAGTTGGACATATTTATTTATGTGTCTAGCAGTAGTCTTCTTCCTCTTCTTCTTCCTTAGTAGTAGTAGTCGTCTTCTTCCTCTTCTTCTTCTTCTTAGTAGTAGTAGTTGTCTTCTTCCTCTTCTTCTTCTTAGTAGTAGTAGTCGTCTTCTTCCTCTTCTTCTTCTTAGTAGTAGTAGTCTTCTTCTTCTTCTTAGTAGTAGTAGTAGTCATCTTTTTCTTCTTCTTAGTAGTAGTAGTAGTCGTCTGCTTAGTAGTAGAAGGAATCCTTAGTAGGTTACAGTGGAACTTGCATAACACTGTAATCAGATTAGATGAAATTTCTGCAATGCATGTGATGTAAAATAATCCTATTAAGTTTTGCGCCAAAATCGAAATTAATTAAAGATTCTGCCGAATTACAGATAGACGAAGTAAATTAAAATGACTATACATTTAAAGTCACTCAAAAGTGATGACATAGGCTTCATGGATTCAGGTTTTGGTTGCTAATAATATAATTTCATTTCAATGACAGTTCTATTAAAATGAAATAATGTAAGAAATAAAAAAAAAATCTGAAAGCTTTTAGATTTTACATTAAGCCCAAAGAGGTGTTTTTTTAACATTTTGTGGGTTACCTTTATTTATTAAACTTCACGCTCTTCGCACTTAAACCATAAAATTCAGTTCAACAGCGATATCACAAAATAATTTAAGAATGAGCAGATCTTTAGAATTTTCGATAGACGACAATCTTGCGCGATAGAGGGTTTTTTTTTTTTTTTTTTCCCAGTTTTGCCATTGCTCGTTTTGAAATCGTCGAGTTTGCTAATCAAAAATTCGTTAAAGTGTTGCAAGGTATGAAATAGATAATGAAACAAATTCCAAATTCGAAATTAGGGCTTTGAGATGCCCATATTCGGTGGAGATTACATTACTCAAAACTTCACGTTCCTAGGTACCGTTGTTTCATCACAGTGAGAGAGACATACATACACTGAAGCCAATACTTCATTATTTAATTTCTTTAAGTATAATACAGGGCTGTAATATTTGGTGGCAACAGTTTGAAAAGTGAACCGACATGTCAAGGTTTCAACACAAAATGCCAACCAACGTTTGGGCTAACGTCCTTTGGGCTAAAAATGTCCATCTAAATTTTAGAGTAAAAGCATTAAAAGGTTTCATCAGTTAATATGATTTGTGATATGTCGTGCATTTAAAGACAGTTAAGAAGTTTTAGTACACTATCCTCTATCTATCGCAGATTTATTAAAGAAACCTAAGTTAGAATAACTACGAAATCTTTATTTAACAGGATAGAGACATACAAACATTTAAATTTTGAAATAAAGAAATTATATTAAGATACTCATTTATCAGTTTTAAATAGCATCAGCCTTACCTATTAAGCAATGTTATCTAGAACATATTCCATAAATGAAGGTAACATGCTAAAAAAAGACCTTTTAATTCGTAAGAAACATTTTCTCACTTATACAGATGTTATTTTAGCTAAAACAATTTTAACTTAATATTTTTATTCCAAAGGGCCATTTTCAAAGACGGGCTATTAATTTCGTTTTGGCATTTTGCGTCAATTCACCATAAACGACGAATCACTTTTTAAATTGTTGCCACCAAATATTACAGCCCTATCTTATATTTAAAGAAATTGAATAATGAAGAATCTGCATGAAGGTATGTATGTTTCTCGTATTGTGATTAAACAACGGTACCTAGAGCCATCCAATTTTGAATATCTACGTCTCCATCCGAATATGGGCATCTGGAAGCCAGAATTTGGAATTTGTTTTATTATCTGTTTCATATTTTGTAAAGCATTTATGATTTTCTGATTAAGAAACTCAACGATTTTAAAGCAAGCAATGGCAACACTGTACACGACCAAAAAAAAAAAATTATCTCCAGTGGGCAAGACTGTGTATCGGAAATTCTAAAGATACGCTCTTTTAAATACTTTGCGATATTGCTGTTGAATATAATTTTATCATTTAAATACGAAGAAAATGATATTTAATAAATAAAGGTAACACACAAAACGTTAAAAAAACATACCTTTGGGCGTAATATAAAACCTGAAAGCTTGTAGATTTTTATATATTTTTTATTTAAGATATTAAATTATTATTTAAAAACAATTAAAAATTAATTTATGTCTTTTTGTAATTGCATTGTTACAGTGTAATAATAATATAAAATCTGAATTAACAGTATAATAATAATATAAAATTTGAAAGCTTTCACATGATTTATGATCTGTTCAAAAAGCGCATAATTGCGCTTTTTAAAATTCACTCTGTTTATTTGCCATAGCGTAACTCTGACGCTAGGTTCACTTAACAGCGTTACATCTCCTTCATTTTATAACTCAGAATGCGCAAAAATTATGTCATCTGAAGAATTATCGAATTGTTGCCACGTGTTCTACTCAAATACTATAATAAATCTAAAACGGTGTATAAAAGAAATTAAGCAAATAAAAAGAAATAGCTTTTCTCAGACGATTCAGCGTTGCTTACCTAATGCGCATGCAGTACTCGTAACAAACATTCTCGTCTGTTCGAGACTGACTGGCCAGGATACACCGTGTTTCAAAAAGAATATACGTATTACAAAATGTTGTTTTGTTCAAACTATCGATCACTGCGCCTCGGCTCAGCTATTTGCGAAACGAATAAATAGTCTAGTTTATATTAATAGCCGCTAGATATCAGTCGTCGTCTGTTTTGCGTGGTAACCGTGACGTGTTTAAAATGGCTACCCGCAGCAGAAATCATTTTGTGTCTTCGAGTTTGTGAAGTGCAATTCCGTAATTACAGTACAAAGACGTTTCAAGTTGGGGTACCAATGTGATCCTACAAATGGGTGGAACATTCGCATATGGTATCGACAGTTTGTACAGTACAGGATTGCGTGTGTAAAGGAAGGAGTCCTGGTCGGCCTCGTGTTCCCGACGAAAATGTTGCACGAATTCAAACTGCTTTCCGACGTAGTCTTTCAGAATAAACTCTTGGTGCCAGTGGGGACTGCACGAAGAGTCTTCATACAACAACAATTTGCCATGTTTTGAGACGTCGGTTGGTTATGAAGCCGTACAAGTTACATTTGTTACAGGCTCTGCGTCTTAATGACAAACGCAAACGTGTGGCATTTTGCAACGAGATTATTGATGCTATTGACATTAATAACGCTTTCACACAAAGCATCTTGTTCAGTGATGAATCGACTTTTCATGTTAGTGGTCATGTAAACAAATACAGTGTTCGAATATGGGCCCTACAGAACCGACGTGCAGCCACATTCAACATGTACGAGATTCGCCCAAAATCATTGTGTTTTGAGCGATATCCCGATCATCTGTTTACGGCCTATTCTTCTTTTATGGAAACTTGGTTAACGGTCAGCAGTATTTCGCTATGTTACAAAACTGGTTGTTTCCGAGGCTGCACGAAGACAGCTTCATTTTTCAACAAGACGGGCACCCCCCCCTCACTGGTGTCACCAAGTGCGTGATTATCTGAATGAATTTCTACCGAACCGTTAGATTGGTCGTCAAGGAGATGCCGAATTAGCATGTCTCAGCTGGCCTCCACGGTCACCGGATTTGACAACCTGTGAATTCTTCCTTTGGGTTTCATTAAAGACAACGTTTATGTGCCACCACTTTCCCAGAACCTGGAGAGGGTGAAGAACCGGATCCGTAGTCATAACATCAGTGACGACGGACATGCTTGCCCGAGTATGGTAGGAATTTCAGTATCGATGTTCGTGTCGCTGATGGAGGACATATATCTGTAACCTGAACTTGAGAGGTTCGTACATAAGTTTCATATTCGTATGTCATACAGTTTAATAAATATATGTATTCGAAATACGTATATTCTTTTTGAAACAGGCTGTATTTGCTGCTAATACGAAACACATATTTTGCCACTTTGGGCTAATAAAAGTTGTAGACCTAGAGTATTTTTAACTATCTTCCCTTAAATACGACTATATATCCAATAAATATTTCCGAGGAATATTTTTAGTTTAAACACAATCTGCTTGCACGTAACTTGATTGTAAAATAAGCTTTCTCGAAAGTCTATAGCTGCGCTCTGTTAAACACGTTATGAATTTATCTCTCTATAGATTAGAGAAGTAACGCCGCAAAAACAAAACTTAAAGTTAGCGTTAAAGGCATGCAAATTTCCAAGCGCCGCGAGATAACGAGCTGCATGCATAATCACCGTCCACAGTAGCGGAATGGAAAACACATTTTCCACCGAAAATTCACTTCGATTTTCGCACCTCAGTCGAAGTATGACGTCACGAATGACGTCAATGACCCGCAGTTCAGTAGCGAATCAGACGATGGAGATTAAACCTTTTCTCTAAGCGTAATCAATCAGAAACGCTCCAGACACAATACCGGATCTAGCCGCGAAACTGAATTTTTTTACTATCCCATCAGGGCTTCAATAAGCGAATGGAGAATGCGGCGCAGCAGCGCCATCTCTCGGTCCTTTTTGCAAATTAGCAAATTTTTGAAAGAAATAGATTTTGCCCTAGGACCTAGCTCCTATTCGTGATTATATCGTATCATAAAACTCAACTGATTTAATTTGCAACTCTCCAATGCGAGTAAAATACGGCTGAGTTTTATTTTTGCATTTATGTCGTATTTTGCTGAATGTCTATTGTAATTTAAAGTCTTCCTCCACCTACCGGGGAGGGGGGGATCGACTGGAAACAATCCCGCCGTTCTGGCTAGGTCTATATCTAAACAGACTGACTGATGGAGAAAATTTAACAGTCTTCAGAGCAACTACATAGACTTTGAAGTCACTAAAAGACCGAAGTCACTATGAGATCAGTTCACCGAGACTTTTATAAGGTATTAATAGGTATAATTTATAAGACTATTATAGTATTATAGGTATAGTATAAGTATTATAGGTATAATTTATAGGACTTTTATAAGGTATAATTTATAAGACTTTTATAAGGTATTTCTCCCGCCTTCTTGGCATGCTTCGTGATGTGGTGGTCTGCACGTTGGGCGCGTATTCCAGAGGTCCGTGGTTCGATTCCCGGAGAAGGCGTTGCATATTTTTCATCTTTTCCACTTCTAAAAAATACCTAATGTCTCTAAAACTTCACCCAGACTTTAAAGTCACTATGACATCACTTCACCGAGACTTCGAGGTCACTATGAGATCACTTCACTGAGACTTCGAAGTCATTATGAAATCACTTCACTGAAGTCACTATTAGATAACTTCACCGAAGTCACTATAAGAAACTTCATAGTGATTTCGGTGCTATCTTGACGCTCGGTAGCGACCATCTTCACAGCCCCTAAGTTGTCGGGTCGTCACAACATGGTTTTGATACCGAAGGTTGTCCTTAAGTGTATGGGTCCCCTTGGTCAACACTGGAAGAGGGTCGTTGTCGAACTGCGTTCTATGCTTATTCGATAGAAGCTCTTCCCGCCCACTACTGTCTTTGTGCTTATTTACAGAGACTTCGCGAAACAAAATTGCCCACCCCCTCGGTTGGCCCATGGAATTCTGCCAATGTCAGTCGTAGAAAGAGGATAAAGTCTGCTGGTGCAAGATCAGCACAAATTACTGAAAATGAGTTGTAGTGAAATTGGCACTAAAGGGACACCGATTTTCAAGCATCTCGGACATCATCTTCAAACCTGCTGTTACCAATGTGACGGAGGACGGAGGCGCCTGATGTCAAACATAGGTAAACAGGCAAAAGAACTTAACGCAGTCTCAAAGGGCAGGACTTAAAAGAGAAGGGCTAGCTCATAGACCTTTTCCCCCTGAGGCAGAAAGTGAGAAGTGATGACGTTGAGCGCGCCAATGCAATTCACAGCTTGGAAATTAGCGTTTTTGAACCAGCGTTTAAAATGAGCTGTGTGTGAAAGATAGCTATAATTTGGAAGAGGCAATGTTACTGCTTTATGAATTTTAGACTGAACCATTAAAAAATTTAATACTGGTTACTCAATTTTAAAATAATAGATAAAATGTGCTACTCTTTTAACATAAAGTTCCGTGTTTTTTTTTTTTTTTTTTTTTTTTTTTAAATTTTTATTTGCAGGTTTTTTTTATTTAATGCACGTTTATTTCTAATCATTTCTTTATTTGCATGCTAACTGAGAGAATTTTTATGCTGCTTCTAAGATAACTGTAATAGCAGCTATTTAAATTTACTCAAAAAACAACTT
Source organism: Stegodyphus dumicola (assembly GCF_044657685.1). Classification (NCBI taxonomy): domain Eukaryota; kingdom Metazoa; phylum Arthropoda; class Arachnida; order Araneae; family Eresidae; genus Stegodyphus; species Stegodyphus dumicola. Next base: position 159,881,861 of record NC_140768.1, on the reverse strand, counting down.
TACATTGACATAGGTTTAAACATATATGGCATATATGGCAACATTTCTGCTAACCTACGTTTGATTTTTTTCCTAATTGTTATAATTCTCTTCCGATTCAATATAATAGATATTTTTTAAATAATTTTGTAATTTATACTTATATCTATATTACAATTAAATAAATGTATATAAGATTGTTACCTTAATTTTGACAAAATAGCTTTATTCAGAGTACCTAAAACAGTTATTTAATTCTTCAAAAGTGTGAGTAAAGGAAGCAGGTCTTTTTATGCCAATTACTTTGATGTTTTATACTATTATATTTTATCTAGAATGCTAATCTAGCACAAAATCTAATCAATAATTAGTTACAAAGGATACAATAAGAATAATTTTAACAAGTACTTTACAAAATTAGTTTGTTAAATACTTGTTATTCTTGTTGGTACTATTTTGGTACTATTCATAATACCGAAAAGGCCCACCAGCGGCCGAGCGGTAAAGTCGCTGAACACTGGTAGTTCGGTCCGAGGTTCTAATCCCGAAAACGGGCTGGCTGCATGGGTGTTTTTGTGGTTTTCCCCATGTGTAACGTGTATACGAGCCAGTTTCCCTTAGAAAGTCCTCCACGAAGGCATCCCTCCTCTTAGGCAGATAGCTCTAGTGTGCTTTGCCATAATTAAATACACGCATACACATAATACCAAAGATATTATCGATTAACTCATAGAAGTCAGATGCTTTCTGATTTCCTATGAGGTAGAGTATATCTTTTGCGGTACTTTTTGAAAATAATGTTTTCTCTGGAGCGACTTTTTGTCTCTCGTTTCCCTTGACCATTAAATAATTTGGTTTTAGTTTGTGACACAATTTGATTTCTTCTCAATCTCTATTTAAAACCTCTTTAATAATATCAAAATTTAAAACAGTTACATCTTCTAAAACAAATCCTCTATCTAAAACGCGGTTTCTCAGTAATTTGAGGCAGAGCGCGAAATGAGACCTCTGATTAAAACAAACTGCACATTTTGAAAAGAACCAACTTAGTCCAGTTTAGAGTCATAGCAGAGATTTCAATCTATATGCATTTCGTCGAAACTGAGAACGCATATTTTTTCTACAGAATACAAATATTCGCCTCTTTTCTTCTTTACAGTAAGAACATTACTTTGAATTCTTGGACTACGCTAAAATTTAGAAAACACTAAAAAATAAAATAAACACCATTTCTTTAATTTGATAATACTAGGTAAAGATATTCCAATTTTTTTTCATTCCAAAAATCACAGCTTTAAGATGACAGAGCTCTTATGACGATGCTACGTGAAATATTTTCACTAGTCCACCTGATTTTTTTCTTCTTTTTCAGTAATGCATTAATCTGCGTCTTTATAAAAATAGGCTTTAGACATTTTTCCAAATTCTCCGATTTGTGCCCCCCCCCCAAATTTCGCTATTTGAGATTTTAATTTCTGATACCAATTTCTGTCTAGATGTCGTCCACCTTCTTGGTCGCTGAACAAACATTCTAAAATTGTTCTTTTCTCTATTTTTCAATACTTTAATACAATTTAATACAATTTTCTAAGGATATTATTTTGTTCTTCAAATTATCAATGCATTCTTGTTTATCCTTAAACATTCAGGATGATCTACATTTTCATTTGTGAGTTTTATTTCAAAATCATTAAAATTTGATTCATTATTGTCATCATCAATTTCGATTTATTATTGTCATCATAATTTACTTTCGGCACAGCATTCCATTCCAACAGTTTCTTTTTGTGGCTATCCAAACAAGCGATTTTTTATATCATCTTCATAAACACTGCATAGAAAATGTTCGCTGCAAATTTTTCTGCTCTTCACATTAATATAATCTTCTCTTTGACATTTGTGTATCCATTCTTTCGTCAAAAGCAAACTCTCATTTGGATCCTTTGGTCCCATGAAATAAAATATCTCATCCTTTCATACTTCTGTAAGTGCTACGGCACGTTACTGCAGCGCAAAAAGCCATATTACGTAAACGATACTTTACAATATAGAATTTAAAATAAAAACTGACTAAAATTACATATATATAAATTATTTTAAATATATACATTATTAGAAAACAGATATATATATTATTAAAATTAATTTGGGATATGTAACCTCTAGAAAATCGTCTCGCAGCTCAATAAAAATACTGTTTTAAACGCCAGGACTAAAGAGAAGGGCTAGCTCATAGAGCGTTTCCCCCTGAAACAGGCAGTGAGGAGTGATGACGTAGCAATGATGGCACTGAGCGCGGAGATGCAATTGACAATATAGAAATTAGCGTTTTAAATTTGAAGAATCAGCGTTTAAAATGAGCTGTGTGTGAAAGATAGCTATAATTTGGAAGAGACAATGTTACTGCAGTATGCATTTTACATTGAACGTTAAAAAATTTAATAGTACTTACTCAATTTTAAAAAAATAGATAAAATGCGCTACTCTTAGCATAAAGTTCCTTTTTTTATTTGCAGGGATTTTTTTTTTCTTTAAATGCCTGTTTGTTTCTAATCATTTCTTTATCTGCATGTTAACTAAGAGAACTGTACTACTGCTAAGATAACTATAATAACAGCTATTTAAAATTAATCAAAAAATAACCTTAAATTGGCATAGTTTTAAACGTGTATGGTTATATATGGCAAAATTTTTGCTAATCTAAGTTTGAGTTTCAGCCTAATTGTAAATTTTACATTAGCATATTTTTCTCCCGATTCATTATAATAACATATATTTTTTTTTAAAATAATTTTGTAACTTAGGCTTACATCAATATTTCATTTAAATAAATACATGTAAGATTGTTATCTTAATTTAGACAAAACAATTTTATTCACAGTACCTAAAATAATTATTTAATTTTTCAAAAGTGGGGGTTAAGGGGCAGGTCTTCTTATGCCAATTACTTTAATATTATACTTTATAAATATTTTATCTAGAATGCTAAGCTAGCACAAAATCGAATCAATAATAACAGAGGATACAATAAAAATACCTGTAACAATAACTTAACAGAATTAGTTCTCATTTAAAATATGCTTTACGCTATTAACTTCTAAAATGCAATCTAGAAATATTTCAAATCAAAACATATTATATATACTTACTTTTTGTCTCTCGTTTCCCTTGACCATTAAATAATTTGGTTTTAGTTTGTGACACAATTTAATTCTCTTTAATAATATAAACATTTAAAACAGTTCCATCTTCTAAAACAAATCCTTTATCTAAAAAGTGGTTTCTCAGTAATTTGAGCCCACCAGAGGGCGAGCGGTAAAGTCGCTGAACACTGGTAGTTCGGTCCGAGGTTCGAATCCCGCGAACGGGCTGGCTGCATGGGCGTTTTCGTGGTTTTCCCCATGTGTAACGTGTATACGAGCCAGTTTCCCTTAGAAAGTCCTCCACGAAGGCATCCCTCCCCTTAGGCAGATAGCCCTAGTGTGCTTTGTCATAATTAAATACACCAACACTCAGTAATTTGAGGCAGTGCGCTAAATCTGCAAAAACCCATATTTTTTTCGTTTGGAATACTGGATTTGGAAAATGAGAACTATTAATCGAAATCTGTGACTCTTTCCACAAAGTAGTAGATCCTCTTAAATCAGACACTATTGCTTTCACTTCTACTCTAGATGATTGAATATGTCTTATGAGTGAAAAAAGAAGTTCTTTCTTCATTGGAGTGTTAAAATCAAAAAATATTGGTTGTTTCCACTGCGAAATGAGATCTCTGATAAACTGCACTTTTTGAAAAGGACCGATTTTGGTCCAGTTTAGAATCATAGCAGAGTTTAGAATCGAATGTGCATTTCGTCGAAACTGAGAACGCATATTTTTTCTACAGAATTCAAATATTGGCATCTTTCCTTCATTACAGCAAGAACATCACTCTGAATTCCTGGACTACATGAAAATTTAGCGCATCATCTCTTTAATGTGCTAGTGCTAGGTAAAGGAATTCCCATTTTTTGTTTCCAAAAATCGTAGCTTTTAGATGACAGAGCTCTTATGACAATGCAACGTGAAATATCTTCACTAGTCCACCGGATTTTTTCCTTCTTTTCTAGCAATGCGTTAATCTGCGTCTTTGTAAAAATATGCTTTAGACCTTTTTCCGAATTCTCCGACCTGTTCTGTTTTTTCCTAAATTTCGCTGTTTGGGATTTTAATTTCTGAATTTCCGATATAAATTTCTTTCTAAATGTCGTCCACCTTCTTTGTCGCTGAGCAAACATTCTAAAATCTTTCTTTTCTCTATTTTTCAATATTTTATTGCAATTTTCTAAGGATATTATTTTGTTCTTCAAATTATCAATACATTCTTCTTTATCTTTACACTTAGGGCACTCAAGGATATTGTCACATAGGGCATTGTCACTTGTGAGTTTTATTTCAAAATCATTCACATTTGATTTATTATTGTCAGCTTCAATTTCGTTCTCGGCCTCAAAATAAATTTTCTTTGGGCTTAATTCCTGTAGTCTTTCAAAAGCACTCTGCATTAGTTTTTTCAAATGTCTCCGATTTCTTGGTGTTATTTTGTGTACTGCACACGATAAATTTACTTTCGGCACAGCATTGCATTTCAACAGCTTCTTTTGCGGCAATCCAAGAAAGCGATTTCTCATGTCATCTTCATAATCACTGCACAGAAAATGTTCGCTGCAAATTCTCGCTTTTTTCACATTAATAGAATCCTGTCTTCGACATTTATGTATCCATTCTTTCGCCAAAAGCAAATTGTCCTTGGGGAAAGCATGAAATACAATATCTCTTTCTTTCGTATTTCTATAAGTGTTACGGCACGTTGCTACAGCACAAGAAGCCATATTTCATAAAGGATACTTATGAATATACAAATATAGAATTTAAAAGGAAAACTGACTAAAACTAGATATACACAAATTATTTTAAATATTTGCATTATTAGAAAACAAATATGTATGATTAAAATTAATTTGGGATATGCGATCTCCAGAAAATCGTCTCGCAACTGAATGAAACTACAATTTTAAAGGAGCGAAATCAGAGCAGGTGCAACAGAGATACGTCAGATTACTTCCGGTTCCCCCCTCTATGAGACTCGCGTCGGCGAGGAGTCGAACAAAGGAGTGACCTAGCCCTTCTATTTACCCCTGTTTAAACGCGGGAAATCAGGACAGGTGGCATCACAGTGACGTCAGATTATTGCCTGTTACGTCCCCCCATTAGGCTCGCGTCGGCGAGGAGTCGAACAAAGAAATGAGCTAGCCCTTCTATTTATCCCTGCTCAAAGGAGGACTTTTTCAAAAGTTCCCAGAACTTGTATGAACATTGCCAGAAGTGTATTGTAGATGACAGGAACTACTTTGAAGGACAGTGATGGTATTTATACGTAAATATATAATGCAGTTATTATTATGACATCAGTCACCTTGCTTTTCGGTCTCACCTTGTATTTCCTCGAAACTTACGTAGCTAGGTTACCATATCTTACTAGCCACTTTCCTATTTTTTTTTTTTTTTTTAATTTCAGCTTACAATTTCCTGCCAGAACGTATTTTCAGACTCGCAGTTAAATGCAAATAAAGGAGTTATTTAAAATCCAACTTCTACTGACTAAAAAATTTAAAATTAAAAAAAAAATCTAATCTAAAAATTTAAGACTAATATAGAATAAGATTAGTATACAGCCAAAAAAATAACATAAAAATTTCTTTTCAAACAATTTCTTTTATACCTTAAAAGTCTGGAAGAATTCTTTGAAAAATGAGGGTATTACAAAACTAAACATGGCTAAAATATTTGGACTGGTTTGTGTTGAGCTGCCATCTACTATAAATAAAGAAGGTTCAGAGTAACCTATAAATCCTTTTTTATTTAATTTTTCTGTGCGTACAGAAGGAAATTTTTAGGTGTGTCCAGACCGGACACACATAAAAAACTGGCACAGTTGTGGCCCAGTGTAAAAGTTGCGGGACACACTGTGCCGCAAAGGTTTAAGGGCCCAACTCTTGTAGAATTGTGATAGCTTCGGCTATATCCCTTTAGTTATGTTTAGCTTCGGCTATATCCCTTTAGTTATGTTATATTTATCCCTTTAGTTATGTTTAGTTCAGTTTTATTTCTTAGCATTGAGTTCAAGCCGAAGTAGAGGCTTTTCTGTATTCCTGAGAGAGGACTGTCTGTGAACATTATTTTGAGCAATAAAGGGTAATTAACCCTTCCTGAGTATCTGTTCTCTCTACGGAACTAAAGCGATTCCTCGCTCAAGGTTCCACACATTTAGCTGTAAATTATAGGTTGGAACATTACAACTACAAAGACTTGAGCGCCAAACCGTAACCGATTATCGCTTCAGATTGGGATCACGTCATCCTTAGGCATAACTTTCGTCTGATTGGTTGAACTCTATCCGGGACAGAACTCCAGCCGAAACATTTTCGGCGACGTTTCAAAGAATCCCGCGTAGCCGGTACATCGTTTCCGCAGTTAGGTGGGACTTCACTTCCAGCGCAGCTGTTTCTTCTAGGCATCCTCCCGGTTAAAGCAGAGCTACCAGAATCGCGTTTCTTAGTAAAGTCCCGTCTAGCGGTGTTCATATGATACCCTCATAAGAACAGAATAAAGGACTGCTTTTCCGAAACGAATTTTAAAACTCGTTTAAAATGAATTCGGAGGAGATTTTTTTCGTGGCGTCTGTACGTACGTACAGTCGTATGTATCTCACATGACTCAAAAACTATTACAACTTAGAGTGTTCAAATCAATGAAAATTAAGTAAAAGTAGAAAAGGAATGTTTAAACCATGGATAATTAGAACTATAGTTTTAATACTTTCGTCAAAATTAAGATATGCAATTAAAGCAACCAAGAATCGAATCACAGTCCTTCACTTAGTAAGCCAATGGAGAATGTATTTTTCATGACGTCAGAGATCATACGAACATATGCAAATATGAAGTCACTATGCTTATGTTACATTGTATGATATCTTACATCCTGTGCTACTTTTTGCGACTTTCTTATTCTTCTCATGCTACTTTAATTGAAAAATTTCTGGCAACACTACCAAGGAAAAATTAAAACATAAAAATATCGAATCATTATACTACATATGCGGCGCTAAATTTTGTAATCTTCTAATGTAAACGTTCATTTAAATAACGTAATTTAAAATCTAAAACATTTCAATTTTTTTTTCACTCTTTTCTCAGTTCATTGTATCAATGTTCAATTTCTTTCCTGAGATGGCTTTACAAAACTTTTCTCTTTTTATAATTAACGTTTATGTATTCTTGGCGCTTATGCCGCATAAAATTCGATTCCACGGTAAAGTCACAAAACATTTAAAAACAACATATCTTTAAAATTTCCGACGGGCGGTCTCGATTGCTGGAGTTAAAACTATTTTATTCCGTACAGTGGTGCCACTGCTCCCTTTGAAATCGTTGAGTTTGCTAATCAAAAATTCGTTAACGTTTCACAAAATATGAAATAGACTAAAACAAATTCGAAATTCAGGCTTCCAGTTGCCTATATTCGGATGAAAGACTATGTTCATAATTTGATGGTTTTATGTACAATTAATTTTCACAATGCTTGAAACATACATACGATCATGCAGGTTCTTCATTATTTAATTATTTTTAAATATAATACAGGGCGATAATATTTGGTGGCAACAGGTTGAAAAGTGAATCATTTATAGTCAAAAGGCGCAAAATTCTATTTCGCGGCTAATAGCCCTTCTGGGCTAATACCAGTTTGGGATAAAAAAATTTTGCCAATAAAAAACCAAATTAACAGAAAATTGTGTCAAGCGAATCTTTTTTTACTTTGGACGAGATTTTTATCTTTCAATGCTCATTTTAAGAATTATCATTAGAAATATAATTAATTGTTTAATATATAATTACACGTGATATGAATAAACTAAAATAAGAAACATTCAGAATAACACTCACCAAATACTTGAAATGTTCAGTTGAAGAGAAAAGTATTCGAAATTTGGCTTACCTGAAAACGAATTAAAAAGTGTATTTAGAGATACCAGCGTGGGTATTTTAGTAAACAATAAAAATAACAATTTTGCGGTAATTGCCGACATGTGTATTTTAAAACAATGTTTTAAACGCATACAAATATTTGTTTGCACCTTGTACGACTCTATATTATTATTCCATGTTTGTACATTTTTTGTATTTGAGGGCAGAATCATATATTGAAAAATCTTCTCGATTTTTTAAGATCTAATTTACATTAAACTACCAGGGTAGTGCCAATTACACAACCATTTCTTAAAGTGCTGTTATTTGACGTGGCATATATATATATATACAGGGTTATTCTAAATTGCTTTTACAAATTAAGAGGGGTGATAGTACTCATCCAGATGAGCAATAATTACCATAGAACATAGGGTCGCATTCCACTGACAGGCAGAAAAGAGGAATATTAGAATTACAACAGTTATGGGAGCTAATGAACGAGACTAAAAGTTGCACAATCAGTTTAGTAAAAAACTCACAGAGAGTGCACAAAACGGATAAAACCGAAAATTTGGCATTCGAGTGTTAATTCGAACTCCGACTTTGATGGCAAACACTCAAATGCACATCTTTGGTTTACAAGGTCTCAACCTCGCAAACGAATGCAACAAGTTAATTATCTAAACGAAGGGCTGAATATTATCAACTAACTCCAACTTCCGCTGCATGCCGAGATTAGCATGAAAAGTTCATGCTTTGTTCCGGCTGTCAGAACGTTGTGTTGCATAGGAGGGCGCTTCAAATAGAATGAGCGCAGTATAGTGAGTCCAGGAGGACAGGATAGAAGATGGCGAACAAGAAAACAACTGCTACGTTGATACTTGATATCAAGCAGCTCTCTCCCCCCCCCCAATAGATAATTTTCTCGTAATAATTTAGATAATTAACTTGTTGAAATCGTTCGCGATGTTGTAGGTTTGTGCATTAGCACTGAAGATATAATGAGTAAGTTTCCTCAGGCGCAGTTTTCATTAAAGAATCATAAGTCAAAAAATTAACTACGAAATCTTTAATAAAATAGGAGAATTTTGCTTAACTTGAGCATAACAAAAAGTAATAAACTTCACAGACATTAAAACACTTAATTATCGAAAATTATCTTCAAGCATACCTATTTAGGCAATAAGAAGAAACCGGAACATACTTTGACACCGTACCTGTAAAGAGAAAGTACTAACTGAATTAGACCTTTGGCCGTGATATAAGTAGCTAGGGTGAAAATCGAATACACTGCATTGCACGCGAACTTTACTTTCTCTCCCCAATATATATCTTGGTGCACGTTCGTTTCGTATGTCTTTCGAGTTTCATTATGCAAAATACCTAAATTTATGCTAACAGATGTTAAGACCTTGCGAACCAAAAATGTGCATTTGAGTGTTTGCCATCACACTCTGAGCTCGAATTAACATTCGAACATCAAATTATCGGTTTTATCTGTTTTGTGCACTCTCTGTTTTTTACTAAACTGATTTTGCAATTTTTGGTCTCGTTCATTCGCTCTCCCAACAGTTGTAAGTTCAGGTTGGTATTCTAATATTCCTCTTTTCTGCCTCTCAGAATGGAATGTGATCCTATGTTCTATCATAATTATTAATTATTGCTCATCTGTATGAGTACTATCACCCCTCTTAATTTGTAAAAACAATTTAGAATCACCTTGTATATACAATATTTGATATATATATATATATATATATATTTGCTTTAATCAAGTACGGTAAAGCACTCTAAGGCTATCTGCCTAAGGAGAGGGGTGGCTTCATGGAAGACTTTTCTAAGGAAACTGGCTCGTATACACGTTATGTCCCTATCACATATGTTTCCGCTACTCGAGAGTGGACGTCGAAGGGGACATTTCTGAGAACCCGCACATTTCCACGAACCCACGTGGTTAAGATACTATTTACGCTTACTACAAATACTTGAACGCCAAACAGTAATCGATTATCGCTTATATTGGGATCACGTGATTCTTCAGTAGCAGAACTTTCGTCTGATTGGTTGATCTCTACACGAGACAGAGCTGCAGCCGAAACGTTTTCGGTGAGGTTTCAAAAAATACCTCGTAGCCGGTACATCGTTTCCGTAGTTAGGTTATAAGGTATTTCTCCCGCCTTTTTGGCATACCTTCGGGGTGTGGTGGTCTGCACTCTGGAAGCGTATTCCAGAGGTCCATGGTTTGATTTCCGGCGAAGGCGTTGCTCATTTTTCATCTCTCCTGCTATTACAAAAAACCTTAATGGCTCTACAGTGGAGCCCGAAATAAAAGGTTGGTGGACGATGATTCTCCCCAAGCAGGATTTGGTGATAGGGTCCCCTAAAAAAACTAGTCACCCTTTAAAAGGGGGAGTATATAAGGTATTTCTCTGCCTTCTTCGCAAGCCTTTGTGGTGTGGTAGTCTGCACGCTGGGCGCGTATTCCAGAGGTCCGTGGTTCGATACCCGGAGAAAACGCTGCTCATTTTTCATTACTCTTACTTTAAAAATAGCCTAATGTCTCTACACTGGCGTCCGAATTAAAAGGGTGGTGGATGATGAATCTCCCCACCCAGGATTTGGTGATTCGGTGCCCTAAAACCCCAGTCGCTCTTTAAAAGGGGGAGTATATAAGGTAATTTCTACCGCCTTTTTAGCATGCCTACGTAGTGTAGTTGCTGCGCGATGGGCGCGTATCCAGAGGTCCGCTCCCGGCGAGAGCATTGCTCATTTTTCACATGTCCTGCTTCTGAAATATACATTTCAACATACATTGTTTTAAAATACACATGTCTAATACCTAATGTCTCTGCAAGCTTAATCCAAATATAATTCGCAAAATTTTAATTATTTATTTTTAAAGAATTTTTTTTTTAAATTTTCGAAAAGAATTTTGAATTATAATCTATAAAATTTTTACCATCATGTCAAAGTAGATGCATTTCTAAGCATACCTGCAAAATTTTATAGTTTTTTATTCTAAATTCGTCGATATATTTGAAATAGCAAAAATAAATAAATAAAAACAAATAAAAATATCAAATCTTTCAGATTTTCAATTACTTCCAAAGGGGCGTTTCTCTAATGTCTTGTATGTTACCTTTATTTACTAAATATCATGTTCTTCGCATTTAAACCATAAAATTCAGTTCTATAGCCGTATCGCAAAATAATTTTAAAATGAGCCTATCTTTAGAATTTCCAATACACAGTCTCGCGCGCTGGAAATATTTTTTTTTTTTCTTTGGACAGTGTTGCCATAGCTCAATTTGAAATCGTTGAGTTTCTTAATCAAAAAATCGTTATTAATTAAAAGTGTTACAAAATATGAAATAGATAATAAAACAAATTTTAAATTCCAATTTAGGGCTTACAGAAACGGTTGAAAGATTCGGTTGAAAATTAGGTTATTCAAAATTCGATGGCTCTAGGTAGCGTCGTTTCTCACAATGCGAGGAACATATATACATTTATGCAGTCTTTTCATTATTTAATTTCTTTAAATATAATATAGAGTTGCAATGTTTGGTGGCAACAGTTTGAAACGTGTGCCAACATTTGTAGTTTTGAACGCAAAATGCCAAAACGAAATTAATAAACCTTTAGGCTAAAAAATCCTGAATTATTAATTTTTAACTCAATCGAATAATAAAATCTATATTATTTACTTTAAATACACATCTTTGCATTAAATCAACAATTTAGTTAGAATCGGAAATTTGAAACAAAATTAACTGCGCGTTCTCGTCTCTTCTATAATTTTGTCTTTACTTGCTCAGCGTCATTAACTAAGCAGTGCGTTTTATAATGACAAAAGGGAGGAACCTTTTCCTTTTTTTTCCTCCAGCAGTCTGAAAGGGTATTCAAATTTTCCCTAAATTTATGCGGTACGTTTATTACATTCAGATGGCCGAAATGGACATTTGTTGTTTAGAGCTGAATTGCGTGCAATCATTATGCTGCAATCATTACGCTTTAGGCAGTATTATTACGCAAGGAACGAGTATCCTGCTCCAACGTTTGACGCTGTACTATACAATTACTTTAAGGTTGGATATTTAGCCTAATAAAGGGCGTTAGCCCAGAAGGTCTATTATTTTCCTTTTGGCATTTTGCGTCGACTGGCGTATCACCTTTCAAACTGTTGCCATCCGGTATTATTGCCCTGTGTTATATTTAAAGAAGTCAAATAATGAAGAATATGTGTAAATGTATGTATGTTTCTCGCATTGGGATGACACAACGGTACCTAGAGCCATCCAGTTTTTAATAATGTAATCCTCCACCGAATATGGGCATCTAGAAGCCCTGATTTGTAATTTGGTATATTATCCATTTCATACTTTCAGACAAAGAATTTCTGATTAACAAACTCAAGAATTCAAAGTGAACAATGGCAACACTGCATGGAAAAAAATAAAACATTTTTATCGCCAATGCTTGAGACTGTGTGTCAGAAACTCTACAGATATACTCATTTAAAAATTATTTTGCGATATTGCTGTTGAATTGAATTTTATAGTTTAAATGTGAAGAACATGATATTTAATTAATATAGGTAATACACAAAAGCTTTAAAAAATTCTTTTAGGTGTATTGTAAAATCTGAAAGCTTTCGATTTTTTCCCCACGTAGTTGAAAGTTACTAAATTTATGAAAAGAACTAGACTGGCGGCCAGTATTTACGGTTTGGAATAAAAATACTTTGTAATAATTTTCCTTTCGAAACTGCAAACGTAATGAAAATCGAAACGCCACAACGAATTGTAACTTCTTTTTTTATTAGAAACTAAGAAGTTCGTAATTATCTGCGTCTAAATGTTATTTTTCCTGCATGCGTCATAGCAAAATCTAATACATAAAAGAAAGGAATTTCATCGTTTATTCTCGAGTTTTCTCTCTCTTGGGAAGTCTTTGTACATTTCATTTTAAGTAAGTTATCTAGCAATGACTTCAATATATTGCTATTATTTGAATAAAAGTCAATCTGAAAACCTTCGTATTTTGCTGTCAATGAGTATGAATTACATACAAGACTGTGACAAAGAGAAATTTAGTACGTATATATACTTTTAGATTTCAGGACGAAAATAATATACGTTTGAAATTTTTGTGAGTTATTTTTATACTTACGTTTTGAAAAATACGTAGCTAAATTTTTTTAAATTTATTTATTTTATACAAAGAAATTTTGTACTGCTAACTAAATCTTTCCTTTGTTCCCTTCTTTATTTCCTTATAATAAGTAAAGGAAGTATTTTAAACATAAAAAATTCTGGGTATCATATTTCAACGAAAATATCCATTTTGACCACTATCGAATGTAATTTAATATTTAAGCGTGACATCTGTATGTAAGCACAGAACAAAGGTCTCATTTTCCCCAAAAGAATTATAAAACTGATTTAGAATGCATTCAGAAAGGATTTTTTCTTGTATGTATATCGGATAACTCAAAAACGAGTAGTATCAGAACGTTGAAATTTTGTATATAGGTTTGCTATAACAAGTAGATGAGCACTTCGTATTTTGGTTGCA